>NC_067142.1:49276545-50486545 GCF_903995435.1 Acomys russatus
CTCTCAAAAGTTCAGACAATAAAGGCAAAACAAATATTAAAAGAAAACCAAGAATTAAGACAAATATTAATATGTCCACACCACAGTTGACCCCAGGTAACCGAACCATGGCTTTTGGGGAACTGTTTGCTATAATACACTAACCAGATGAATGCTTCCTAGAAACATAAAGTATGTTTTTATATTTGTAATCCCATAATTCTCTGTGAAGGATCAAGTAAGAACACAACCCTTCGGCCTTAGCAAAGCATGTACCAACTGAGCTGTGCGCTCTGGAGCTGTGGTGACTGACTTAGCCATAGGAGAACCTGTCCTGGAGATTGTGGGTTGTGGGAGAACATTTAGCACGTGGGAGAGATTAGCATTTGAGACGGAGGACTCAGTGGGTAAACTACCCTCTCCTCTGTGGGTAGACATCACCTAGAGCACCTCAGGCCTGAGCAGGACAGAGGAAGGAGGGATTTTCCTGTCACACCACTTGAGCTGAGATAGTGCATTAATCTTCTCTTGAGCTCAAACTGGATTTGCATCCTTGTTCTCCCTGATTCTCTCTCGAGCCTTTGTCCTCAGAGAGAATTCACACTGCCTCCCTCCTGGGCCTCAGTGACAAATGGCACATCCTGGGACTTCATGCGACAGTCCTTGTACTCTGGTAGAGATCTTATATACTGGTAGCTCTGCTTCTCTGGAGAACTTAGCCTGACAGGGGAGACAAAGCCAGGAGTGTAGAGTGTATGCAGCTAGGAAGGTGACTCCAAATTACAAATTACAGTGCTAGTGCTATACTGTATGCCATTTCCGAACACACGCACCCTCACACATTTCAGGTTGGACACAGCTGGGACAAGAACCCAGGCATCAAGGAAAGGCCTCTTGTGTCTCACCCTCGAAAGGCTCACGAGTCAGGGCTATCCCTAACCAACAAATGAGAGAAAAAGACCAGTGCTAGCATCTCTTCTGAAAGAGGACCAAGGGGCTGAGAAGTGCCAACTCCCGTGAGCCTTCAGAAGAAAGAGAGACATACTGAACTAAGGCACACTGAAGCAGATGCATAGTCTCAGCAGAGTATCAGGGTGTTAGGGAGGTGTTTAGGGGTGCTGCACAGGATGGAAGGTGAGAGTATTCCAAGCAGAGAAAGGTATGAGCCCAAGTTCAGGGTCTAACGTGGACTCATCACGTGGACTTGTAGAGGGAAGAAGGTCACCTGTAGTAGTCACACCATTGCCTACTGTTCCCCAAAGGAAGCCCATGAGCTGTACTGAGTACCCAGAGAAGACTGCCCGTATCTACTAGGGTAGTGGTTGAGGTTACCCCACCTCGGTAGGTCATGATTACTTAGCATTTAGTGCTTACAGTGGGACTGGCTTGGCTTATACCTACTTGGAGGTATAAATGTTTCTGTGTTGGTGACCACTAGTGCTTTCTGCTGCTTTGCACCTTATAACATCTGCTGCCCTTGATCGTAGTTCATTTTCAAAGTGGAAGTGTTATTAGCTCCGCTTTATGTCACAAGAAACAGAAACATCAATACCACATACAACATAAATGCTGGACCACAGTCAAAAATCCAAGTCTTCTGACTCCAAACACAGCATTTCACAAGGAGGCCCTTTTTCTCAGGTCATTTATGCAGTAACCCCTTTGCTGCTGTGTATTATTTCCATTACTTGTGAACTACGCCATCTTAAGGAGTTTATCAGTCATCGTTCCCTCCAGGAGTTGGGCCAGGCGCTTGCCGGGACTCAAGAGCCGTGTTCTCAGCAGCTCTCCGCAGAGTTTTCTGTGTTCTTCCCAGTGCCACTTATGCTGGAGCAGGCGCATTAACCACCTGGTGTGCCCACCCCACTTATTCTCTCATATCGGCACGCGGGAGGCAAGCATCCTAGGTGGAGTGCTTTGGGAAGCCAAGCTGTCAATCTTACGGGCTAAAGCTGGGCGTGGTTGTGCACACCTGTAGGCTCAGCTCCTCCACAGGCTGAGGTAAGAGTCTGAGACCAGGGTGAGCACCACAGCAATACCCCCATGTCAGAAGGAGAGAACGCGAGACAAAAGGAAAGGAGGAACAAGAGGGATGAGGAAGGCAAAGAAAGGAAAGAAGAACTCACAGTCTGAAGGAAGAGCGAGCCAAGTGATTGCCCTCACCAGTCACGTGCGACATACTGTCATATAGCATGGATCGCCTCACTTCCACGAGAGGCACCTCATCCACAGTCAAGCAATCAGACACATCCAAAGCTCTGACTATAATGGCAAGCAAAAGTCAAGAGATGAAAAGAGAAGTGTGCGGTGTGGCAAACGAACAGCATTGGTGAAGGCATGGATGCCGAAGAGAACAAAGGCATTCTAGCCCAACTAGAACGCAAAGTCCTCTGTCACGCATGAAGGAAGAGAAAGGCCTCTCAAGCAATGTGGGCAGAGCCAGGGTGTAGTTTGAGAAGCATGGCCTTCAGCGCAGATCCCTGGAAGACTGCATGCAGAGGAGCTCCATGCCAAAGCTGCGTGTTAAAAAGCCCTGGCCGGGGTTGGAGATGGAGCTCAGTAGAGAAAGCACCTCGTATTTCAGGCATGATGGTGCTGGTTTGTGATCCTCGTCCTTGGGAAATGATGGCAGGAGGCTCAGAAGTGCAAGACAGTTCTCAGTAACATAGTGAGTTCAAGGCCAGCCTGGGATACATGAGACCTCATGCCAAATAAATAAACAGAAACAGGTAGATGGCTAAGTGCGTAAAGGCACTTGCTGCCAAGCCTTATGACTCAGTCTATTCCCAGAACTCACACAGTAGAAAGAGAGAACCAGCTTCTGCACGTTGTTCTCTGACCTCCACATGCTCGTGGTGGCATGAGAATACGCATGCTCTCGCGCATGTAAACTCACACATACACAAAATAAATGTAATAAAGCACATATAACTAAATGAATGAGAATGCATGTGTGTGTGTGTGTGTGTGTGTGTGTGTGTGTGTGTGTATGTGTGTGTGTGTCGGGGGGGTGCTGACCACAGTGTGACAAAGGTTAGACCAGCACTCCAGGGAAATGCTTTGTAAGCCATTTCAATAAGTTCAGCTTTTTTAGAAGCCCCACTTAAAAAGTGGGAAAAAAAAAAAAAAAGACAGATAAAGCTGGCATCTTTATAAATGGCTCTTTTAGTGATTTTAATGCAACCATTTTTCTGCCTTACAGGATTTAAGGAGGCGCAAAGGGAAGCGACCAGTTGGGAGCATTACTTAGGAGGGTGTGATGGTTGATTTCAATGTCAATTCACCACAAATCAGAATCCCCTGGGAGAATTGTCCTGATCGGCTTAGTTGGTGTGGGAAGGCCCACCCTAGATGTGCACAGCACTTTCTGGTAGCCGCCCAGAAAAAAAGGGCACAGCATAAGAAAGACATTCCTGTGCTGCTGCTACCTGAACTTCCCTCTCGTTTTGTTGATTTGCTCTGTTGCTCCTCTTTATTGCTGATCCCTTCGCTGCTGTCAGAACCAGCATTCCCGGCCTTCCATCATCGACTAAGGGCCAGGGGCTCTCCAGGAACTCCAGGTTTTTGGCGTCAGATTGGGATTCCTAGGCACCAAGCTTTTGTTGACTGAGGATGTAGCTAAATCTCAGCCAGTCCAGTATGAAACCATCATTTGTAGGGTTGCTCTAACCACTGAGAAGCCCAGCCTCTCAGGTGTGAGACAACCGCTGTTGCTATTTCAGTGTAAGCTGGTTTAATATTAATAAAATCTTCATGTGTGTGTGTATGTGTGTGTGTGTGTGTGTGTATGTGTGTTATTCATCCCTAAAGAATTTTCACTAATACAGAAGGGGATTGGCAAAAATCTGTCACAGGTGAAGTTCATTTCGTTCCAGTTCACTTTCCACACCAGGCTCAAACTAATCTCCCTAAAAGACTCCAGATGATAGAGTCCCAGTACTCCTTTTTCTGCCTTTCCGCTCTAGCCTACCAAACAAAGCCCTGACTCTAGCCAGCAGTGTCCTCGCCACACCACACAGCTGGACCCCTTTGCTCCCACCTGTAAGGCCGCCATCTAAGATTAGTCATGACTGTAAGCACGAGGAATGAAGCGCCTTTGGCTCAGCACTCTGGAATGGAGCATCCAGCCATCTTTTCTGCTAGACAGGCCCCAGGTTCCAGGCCTGACTCCTGTTGGCGGTCTGCCTGGTCCCTCTGTGGCTGGGGCCCAGCTTCTCGCTTTCCATTCTGCCCTCTCCTCCCAGAGCTTGGAAGTCAGCCCACAGACCTGAGCAGAGTGGCTGGAGCCTGCTAACTGCTGACACACATTTTACTCCCTCACTCCTAATTACATTTCCCAGTGCCACCTGTTCCTACACTGCTCGGTGCCTGGACCTTCCTCCCACTTCCCACTGCCAACTCTGCCAGCCTGGGTGAGGGCCTGTCATCTTGCCATACTTTTCTGCAACCCCTTCCAGTGGCCGGCCTGCCAGCCGAGACTTCCCGAAGTTCCTGCCCAAACTTTGTGCAGATCTAGACTCTGCTGCTTGCAGTGAGCACAGCCATGTCCAACAGTCGTTTAAACCACAGCAGAAGACAGTCAAAGCCACAGAGGCTAGAGCCCCAGCAGGCCACTAAAAGTCAGTCTCATGTTTATACACCCCTCACTCCAGCCCAAATCATCTCACTGTTATTCCTGCCCCCATCCCCTATGCTTACAGACTCCCCAGTTTAGTCCTGCCAACCCTAAAGTCTAGAGAGGGATTTCTTCTATTCCACCCCACTTAGACATTCCTAATAAATAGTAAACTCAAGGATAAGATAGACCATAATGCTTCTCTACCCTGGCTGGAAATCCCATCTCCCTCTGATCTCTTGTGACCCATTATCTAGGCTTCTATTTGGAATTTTATTGCTTTCTTATTTTGCATTCTTATCTTGTTAAGGATATAAATATCATGGGAATAAGATCCATGTCTGATTACTTAGCAGAGCAAAATATAGGAGTGAGGAAAGAGAAAGATGGGAAAAGGGGAGGAAAAGGCAAAAGAGACTTGGCTTAATTTCATAGCCTGAGTTAACAGTCCACAGTCCATGTCTGAAGGAGCTCACACTGTTGTCTGCTTAGCATTCTCTATCCAGCCAGGCATGAAGCAGGGAAACACAGCTCTACCCTCCCCTCAGTGTCCTGAAGAAAAGGCACAGAAGGAGACCCAATGTGTGAATATAAGTGGAAGTTTCCAAGTGTGATTAAAGTGGATGAAGTTACTCCTGGCATCCAGCACAGAGCACAGATTCCTGTTCCTTATAGCAATGAGATCTAAGTGTGGGGACCACACTGCCTCTTATTTTGTCAGTGCCCATGCCACTGTGTGAATATGGAGCGTGATGCTTACTGTGTATCATTATTCTGTACTTTCCCCCAGATTTTCTCTTAGAATTTTCAGGTACTTAAGAAAATATGAACACAATCCCACCAAACCCCTGGGTAGACACTGGATCACAATCCCAGCAAAAATAATTATAATCCACCAACCACAGGCTTCTGTCTGCAATATTCCATGATATTGACATTCACATGGTTTTCTTGTGTCATGGTGCTATTTGACTGTATGTAAATAAATAAATAAATAAATAAATAAAATACAGTGCCCAAATCTAGAGCATGAGCTCAAAGGGCTATGGTCAGGAGTCCTATGATGCCAGACAGACACCATCAATCTGTTTTATGAAGGAGCTTCAAAGTGCCCTCAGTGGATTACTCATTGCTCTCAGCGTCCCTTTCTGGGAGATGAGCTCCACATCCCTGCTGAAGCTCCAGGAACTGAGTTCCTTTGGAAGCATCAGAGAAGATTCTCTAGCGCTCACAGATTTGACACAGCTGGCGGCAGCCTCTCAAACCCCCTTCTTTGGGTTAGCGTGGGGTGGTCTGAGATGCTTTTCCTGGGACTGCAGTCCTGGTAGCCTCGTGGCCAGGGTGTGGGAACATCTGAAGTGTGGTGGAGAAAATATTCTTGTTAGCTTCAAGCTAGATGAGGACTCAAGGCAGAGAAAGGGATGATGTGAGCATCATTTATTTACATATCCAATGTCTAGAAGTTAAACCACAGGCAAGAGTTTAAGGATAAAAACAGAAACCTATTCAAAATGCACGTTTATATTCCAGACTGAAAATGGGCATAAGCTTTTTAGAGTATAATTTAGCAATATTTATAAGTATTAAAAGCACATCTTTATAGCATCATTATCCTAAATTCAATGAAAGATGCTTTCTATACAAACCCAGGAATGTAGTTCTCTTTATGATGCAAAGAATCATTGAGTCAGAATGCTTGCCTAGCTTGAATATGGGCCTGGGGTCCATCCCCAGTGCTAAAAAATGTGAATAAGTTTTTAATATTAAATATAAACATCTTTGATGAAGGAGTCACAGACCATTTCAATAAGATAGAGGAATGGTTGTTAAAGCATGATTTGTCATGGTATCTAAAAACACATCAAACCTTCTCCCAGCCCCGGGACTGGTTAAATAAAAATGGTATGTCTATATGATGCATAACAGCCCATTATGCAGTGGTTATAAGAATTGGTCTGTAGCTGCCAACTTGACGTTGTTTCTAAGATACATCACTGAGGGAAAAAAAGCCACATACAGAGCAGCATGTACAGCGTCGGCCCTTCCATGTTAAAATCAACACATGAACGGATGGCATGTACTACCTAGATACAGAGACTCGTGTGCATGATTTTTACTTCTGGGATGAATTTCAAGGAAGTATTCTTTCCTAACTTAAAAAAAATCCTTTATTTTTTTTATGGACATTGGTGTTCTACCTGCTTGTATATGTTTGTGAGGGCATCAGATCCTCTGAAACTGGAGCTACAGACAGTTGTGAGCTGCCATGTAGGTGCTGGAAATTAGACTGGAGTCCTTTGGAAGAGCAGCCAGTGCTCTTAACCCCTACAGTCCCTAGTCTAGCTTTTTTTTTTTTTTAAAGAGGCTTGAGGTAGAGTTCCAGAACAGCTTTGTAAGGTGGGCTGGCTTTTGGGAAAGTTATGACTCCATTTACATTTCTTCTTATTATCATTCAATAATTATCGGAGGAGATGGCTCAGTGAATAAAATGTTTAAAGTATCTGCCAGGCAAATGTGAGGACCTGAGTTTGCATCGCCTGTGTCTGGGTGTGCCTGTAATCCCACTGCTTGTTGGGAGTAGGTGGGGGAGAGGCAGAGACAGGAGAATCCCAGGGGCTGGAAGAACAGTCAGTCAGTCTAGCCAAAGTGCTGAGCTCCAGATTTGGTGAAAGTCCTTGTTCGAAAACAAAGTGGAGAGCAATAAATAAATAATCTAGACAACTTGTGGCCTGCACACACAAATAAATGCATAGGTGAACACATATGTATATACATATGCACACATACAAATCCTAATATTCTATTATTATTTTAATGAGTCTCTAAATTGATGCCTTCAATAGCAATTAGGTATATGGACAAAGGGGGGAAAAAAAGAGAGAAAAAGATTCTTAGCAGATAAATTTATAATACTCTCACCCAGCCAGGCTAAAGAGGAAGAAGCTAGCCTCTGCAAAAAGATGCTTACTGTGTCTCATGGTGCAGCACAAAATAGAAAGAAAAAGAGTAGTCATAGCCTCATGTAGGGTTTTTAATTGAATTTTTTTCTACTTATTTCACTTTGAAAGAACCATTGATAATGACCACTGGTGCTTGCGTGAAAATATGAAGGATCACAACTTGGCCTAAGTCTTCCAAAAGACCTACCGAGTTCTCCCCCTACCACCTGTGGCTGGCCAACAGGGAAGGCTGACAAATGCTCCCCTGTGGGGTGGAGACAAGCCAGCAGCAAACAACAGGCCTCCCAGAGCTGCTGGTGGCTCAGTTTCCACTAACGGCATGGTTCCTTTGTTTCAGGGAGTATTGGCTCTTGTATGCAACTTCAAACTACAGCTTCATTAATCCAATGCACAGCCAGAAGCTGGGTGCATATGCAAGTATTTATCTAGATGATATGAAAACCTAAGGTAAGGCTGAGACTGAGGAGGCCAATGTTCTGAAAGATCACACATTTTCTGTACATAATACACACTGATGCTTTCTATTGGTTCAAACCAACCTCAGTGCAGGATGGAACAAAGTTACCAACATTTCTTTGAGTGAAACACCCATTGGCACTGACTTGGAAACAAATCCTGTAACGTGGGCATGACTAGTTTTCTTCTGTCTACCTAACAATGATCCTTAGATACCAATCCAAGAATTTTCACAGATTGTCCCCATCACACGTGTCATCCAAGCATTTCCCACTGGAGTAAGAAGAAGATAGATCAACAAGATTATAAGCCCTGTTGGATAATTTCTAAATGCTGAACCTTCCTCAGAGAAGGTGACTTGCCCACAGGGCAGGTTACTTCAGCTAGTTACAGCCCAGAACTAATGAGGCCAAGGTCATGAGCCTGCTTACCCTACGGGCCAATTAGCTTTGATCTGCTTCATGGCCACATCCTGCATTCCTAACCCAAACAGCTGTTTCAAAAATGGATGCCTTTGATGACAAGAGGCACGGGTCCAAAGTAGAATGGGTGAATTGGTTCAAATGTATCATGCTACTGCAAAATGACACAAAGAATGTTAGACACTAAAATTACATCACCTGGCATTCATTCCAAACAGATGAGGAACGACAACACCAAGCAACGACTCGGTGATGTGTTCAACATCTAGATTGATTACCAAGCAGAAAATGGTCACGTATTCAGACAGCCTGTTTCTTAAGAAGGCTAACACATCATGAACCTGCTTTCTCAATGCAACCATTCCATGAAGAAAACAATTTAATTTAGCATAGTTAAGAATGTTCTTAGTTGGTTGACTGTGGTGCATGCCTTTAATCTGGAAGGCACTTGGAAGGCAGATGCAGGTGGATCTCTGTGAGTTTGAGGCCAGCCTGGTCTACAAAGTGAGTTCCAGGACAGCCAAATGTTTCATCAAGAAAAGTGGAATGCATCAGGCCTGTGGTGGCACATAACTTTACTTCCAGCACTCGGGAGACAGGCAGGTGTGTCTCTGAGAGTTCAAGGCCAGCCTGGTCTACAGAGGGAGTTCCAGGACAGCCAGGGCTACACAGAGAAGCCCTGTCTCAAAAACCAAATCAAACAAACAAAAAACAAAACAAAGAATGGTCTACTGGCTCACAGGGGTTCCCCCGGCAAGGAAATGGTATTCAGTATTTATGCTGCTAAACTCACATCCTTCACCTCTCCCCAAGGATTTTATATAAAACCTAAACTGAGGCAACACTGAATTGTTGTTTGACCTGAGCATCCTTCATGCTAGTTACCTACTGTCTCTCTTAAAAACTGATAGTTCTTCAACCTGACCCAATTCTCCCTTCACAAATAGATTATTCACCTACATACCAGCTTCTTTTTATGGTTGGGTGATAGAGTGTGACACCAGTGTTTTCCCATCATTCATGAAACAAATAAAATTACAGACTGTCTTTCCTCATCTCTGTCTATCTCCTTGTTTTTAAAGTTTCTTTCTGTTTGGTTGGTTTGGTTTGGTTTGGTTTGGTTTGGTTTTTCAAGACAGGGCTTTTCTGTGTAGCCTTGGCTATCCTGGACTCACTCTGTAGGCCAGGCTAGTCTCTAACTCAGAGATCCACTTGCCTCTGCCTCCTGAGTGCTAGGATGAAAGATATGAGCCACCATTGCCCAGTGTTTATAATGTTTCTAACACAATCCACAAAATAACAAATATCTGAAACAGCCCATGCACCAGTATCTGAGCACAGCAAATCTTAGAATCAATCTTGAGGGATATCTCATTCATACACACCTTGGTCCTAAGTTAACTTTGGGGGCTGCCTCATACATTGCCCTACGGTTAACACTGGGGTCTTCTTAATGCCATCAAATTTAAGCATATCTTTGAATGGAATCTCTTCTCTCTCTCCTCCCTCTCCTCTTTTCTCTTCTCATATCTCTCTCTCTCTCTCTCTCTCTCTCTCTCTCTCTCTCTCTCTCTCTCTCTCCCCTCTCTCTCTTTCTCTCTTCTCTCTTCTCTCTTCTTCTCTTCTCTTCTTCTTCTTCTTCTTCTTCTTCTTCTTCTCTCTCTCTCTCTCTCTCTCTCTCTCTCTCTCTCTCTCTCTCTCTCTCTGTCTCTCTCTCTCTGTCTCTCTCTCTCCTCCCCTCCCCAACAGAAAATGTGAGCCAGGTTACAGGTGTGTGTCTTTCCTCCTTAAGAGCTGGATCATCATCGTGTGTCTTCCTGTCTCCAGGTCTAGATCACAGACATGGCCTCCATTTTGGAGTGTAGTTCACTGTAGATAGAGCCAGTTGACCACCAAGAAGAGGCACCATGGAGCTGTTCTGCTCCCTTCCTGATGGGAGCCTGATGTGTTAGAAGAGGGCCGTGTCTCACTGCTGCTGTTCCAGCCACTGGCAGGAGTCCCTGGAAGGACTAAAATAAGAGGCGACAGGAGGCTCCAATTCAGCAGGAACAAGTATACAATTCTGCCAAGGAACAGAATTGTTTCTCCTAGAAACTACTCCCCCATCACAGTTCATCTGTTCTCAGAAGAGGCGGGAATACAGACCTCAGGAAATTCCGCTAATTCTCTGGACACTGAGCTGCTTTTGTTAATGATCTGGAAAAGTGTATCCCCCCCCCAAAATGACTAAAAGCTGACCTTAAGCCCAAACTGGGGATATGTGACTGAGCCATCAGGCTGAGGACAGACAATCTGGAACATGGATTGTCATCTTCATTAGTCCTGGTTCCCTTATTCTCCCTAACTCCTGTGGCTCTCAAGGTAACCCACATTTTCTCTGCTTACCTCCACAAAGAACAGGAACATGTTACATAAAATAATATTCCCTACCCCTTAACACCATTAAAAAGTGTATCTAAACATTATCTTAATTTTTAAAAAAATCTTAGCTTGTATGTAGTTTCCTCCTATTACTTATCCATGATGTCACTAGGAAAAGCCCAGCTCTGTTAATGTCCTCCCTCTCCTGTTTATCTCCAGTTTCCCAACTCCTCCCTCCCCTCTCAGAGGATACAGCTTCTCTTCCAGTCCATGGAATTCCGAATATGAGCACTGCCAATAACCCTACATTATGTTATGCTGATGTACGCCAGATGAGCTTAACAGTGGTTTAACCCTCACGTACAACAAGGTCTCAGATCTTCCTCTGAGACCAAGATTCCATGGATAAATCTAAAAGTCATCATGTAGGACAGAAATGGAGGCAAAAACAAATAGATCCTGTTTAGGATAACTGGATGTGTTCAATATAGTGGGTGAGGGATAAAACTGGCGGTGAGAGCAATGTTTCCCAAACCTATAAGTTAAAGATATTCTTGGACATATAAAGTGAACTGTAAGGTGATCTGTCCATCAAGCAGCCCACTTCCAAATGAAATGTTAGCAGTAAGGCCAGGGGCGAGACACAGGTCAGAGTGAGAGGAAAGGGAGGGCTATCATCAGAAGAACTCAAATAACAATCGCCACTGTTAATCTTGATTATCACTTGGATGGGGCTGCAAGATGCTGAGTTGGTTTGTTTCCTGCTGCTAGTACCACATACCCTGAAAAGGGCACCTTAGGAGAGAGAAAGGTATTTGTACCTCACAATTCCAGGTTACATTCTATCACTAAAGGGAAGGCAGTGGCAGGAACTTGCAGCTGCTGGGTATCTACAGTCAAGAGCAGAGAGAACGTATGCATGCATATCTGAGCTCTGCTCACATTCTCCTCTTTTATCTAGTCTGGGACCCAACCCCTGAGAATGGTGATGCCTAATTACAGGCCAGGTTGTCCCACTTCAATTAACATCCTCAAGATTGGCTCCCACAGACGTGCCCACGGGCCAATCTGACCTGTACAATAGTTCACTGATTCTAGATTGTATCAGATTGACAATTAAAACTAACCATGGATGCACAGAAGATTAAGTGGAACACACCCCTGGGGCATCTACAAGGGGGTGACGGTCCAGGAAAGATTATTTATGAGAGGGATGTTCTGAAGATGGGTACCACTATCCCACAAGCAGGGGCATACATAAAACAGAAGCAAACAAGAAACTCTGCTGTGTAGGCTCTCCTCTTTGCTTCCTGGCCACCATGTCTACTACATCCACCCTCCCCACTATGATGACATCCCTGCACCACGATAGACTGTACCCCTGACACTGTAAGCAAAACAAATCATCCTCCCTCCAGGTATTTCTTCACCGTGGAAAATTAACAAACAAACAAACCAACCAAAGCAAAAACTAACATAGAGATAAAAAGTATACTCTGGGATTAGGACAGAATGGGTAGGAACTTTGTCTCATCACTAGATTCTGTAAAGCTTAGTCTTTGGGGATCTTATAAAACTGTAAGAACTTAGTCTATGAAGCGACTGTTGGACATCAGGGTATGATGATGTTATTCTGCAACGTTGGGTAAATCACAAGCTCAGATCATCAGCTTTCTACTGACTCCCTCCCCGAGGAGTCATGGGCGAGGTCACCAGATGGTTAGTTGTATAGCCAATTGTCTGTTTATTTTCCGTTACGAAACCCTGTGTAATGGCCCTGTGGATGGCTGTCCTTAGATATAATCAACCTTCATCTCTGCCCCAGTGCAACTGTGTTCCAAACCCCCGGGGTCCCGGTGCCATGTGGTAATGGGTAGATGGCTTTGAGAACCAATATCTCCTGGATTGTACAACTACTTACGAGTTTCAGAAACTCAACAGCGAGCACACAAGCATGATCCATCTGATGGAAGAGGACAACCGGCCGTCTAAGGAAAAGAGTTAACTTTTCATTACAAAGCTCGTCTACCTACAGGTTGGCTTCTGGCCAACTACCTTCAAGTCCACTTCTAAGTCTGAAAAGTAATCAGATGAGGCTCTAGCGACATTGGCTAATGGCAAGCAGAGGTTCATTGACTGAAAATATAGAGGAAATAGGACTTCTGTTTTATTTGTTGATTTAATTCACATGATGCAACATACTTTTCTGTCTGCTGGGGGAAAAAATAGCAGCAATGATTCCAGACTCCTCAGAAAACATGGCATTCCACCAGACACCAGACTGTGGGGGAATGCCTTGAGTGAATGTAGCAGTTGTCAATAAAGTGCTATTTAGCCAATCAACTGAGCAGAAGGGCAGGAAGTGGAAGGCGGGGCTTCAAGCAAAAGAGGAGGAGCCGGGAGTTGACAGTTGAGAGTGGACCGTTGGTAGAGAGAAGCTGCCCTAGAAGGATCAGATTGGCAAGTGATTGAGATACAGCAGGTTATGAGGACATAGGATTAGTTTATTTTAGTTTACTGGTAGAGTATATTAGTTTAGATTCTGCCCAGCATAGTGCTTGCAGCTTTAATTAGACTTCAGTCTCATTGTATCAGTTATTGGCTTCCTAGGCCATACAGATATAATAAACTACAACACCAGACTCTGAATTAGATTCTGAATTATCGGTTCCTAAATGTCAACAAAATGAATACAAAGAGGAAGACCTGGGCTAGTGAGACAGTTCCGCCCATGAAGGCACTTGCCACCCTGCCTGGCATGTACAGGAGGAAGGAGAGAGACTCTATAAACTTGTCCTTTCACCTGCACTAATACTCTATGAGTCCCACACATATATCGGATTTTTCGGAATATAAGACACACCTGACCATAAGATGCACCCGAGGATCCAAGATGGCGGCGAGCAGTGTGGACCGCGTTTGGAGGCTCCAGTGAACAATTCAGGGAATTGCACAGATTTCTGAGCCAGGAACACCGAGGTCCAAACATCACGGCAGCGGGAGTGCTCCACGGTTCGGAGGGACCAGGGTGCGGAGGACCTGCATGCCCCTGCACACGGGAGAAGTGTGGTTTTTCTCTGATCGGAGCGGCAGCGGCAGAGGCAGCAGCACCATCGGCACCAGCAGCGGCGGCTGAGGTTTGCAGCTCGTAGGCTTCCGGTGGAGGCGATTGGTGTGGTGGCTGGTGGGAATTGCTGCGGGAGAGGGGACTCGGGGCAGGATTTGGGTCGCGTGGAGCCTTTGGACCCAGACTGGACTCGGCGGACAGTCGGCCCCAGAGTCCCGGGTATTGGCCCGGCCCAGCAAGCAATTCTGCCTGAGGCACTAACTCAGCGTGGCCATAGCTCCCCTGCTGTGGCGCAGGCTTAGTTGAGCACGCTGCTCCACACTAGGCACCACCTCAGCTCAGCGGCAGCTCCCCAGCGGTAACACAGTCTGGGCGGAGCACTTGGTTTCACCACAGGCGCTAACTCAGAGCAGCTGCAGTTCTCCTGCTGTGGCGCAGGCTTGGTGACGTGCTCGGTTCCATCCTAGGCACCACCTCAGCTCAGCGGCAGCTCCCCTGCGGTGACACAGTCCGGGCGGAGCACTTGTTCCACCACTGGCGCTAACTCAGAGCAGCCACAGTTCTCCTGCTGTGGCGCAGGCTTGGTGACGTGCTCGGTTCCATCCTAGGCACCACCTCAGCTCAGCGGCAGCTCCCCTGCGGTGACACAGTCCGGGCGGAGCACTTGTTCCACCACTGGCGCTAACTCAGAGCAGCCACAGTTCTCCTGCTGTGGCGCAGGCTTGGTGACGTGCTCGGTTCCATCCTAGGCACCACCTCAGCTCAGCGGCAGCTCCCCTGCGGTGACACAGTCCGGGCGGAGCACTTGTTCCACCACTGGCGCTAACTCAGAGCAGCCGCAGTTCTCCTGCTGTGGCGCAGGCTGGACAGAGCTCTCGGTTCCACCAGCTCTAAGACTCTGGTTGGACACAGTGTGCAGTTTGAATCCAGAATTCCTGGCTGAGATTGGTGGTCAGTTCGGGCCCTGAGTCAATAACTGACCACAGCACGCACTTTGGGCCAAAAGGCCCTAGTGGAGCTTGGTGCGTAGTCCCAGCCCAAAAATTCTGGCTGGACCCTGTGTGCATTTTGGGCCCAAAATCCCTAGCTGAGCTCGGCAGACGGTTCAGGCCCTGAGAATCTAGCTGAGTTCTGCCCGTGGTTCGGTCCCAGTGCTCCTGGCTGGACTTGGCAGGGAACACAGAAGGCTGTGGATACCTTGGCCTGACCCAACGCTCATTCAGAGACCCAGAACAAGTGCAGGATCCACAGCAGAGGGGGACTGAGGATCACTGGCTGTGAGAGACCAGAACACAGGGCTAACCTCCTAACATCCACACCAGTTAAGCTTTGAGCTCGCAGCCTAGGGAAATCGTAAGAAAACAAGTGAATCTATCGTCAGACACCCTCCATTCAACTCTGGAAGCTACCCAACAAAAACAAAGACGGCAAGATGTCTAAAGGACAACGAAAAAGCATACGCAAAAAACCCCAAAACAACATGGCGTCTCCAGTTTCCAGCTATCCCAAGAAAACCACCCAGAGAACTCAAATACAACGGAAATACAAGAAATGACCTCAAATCCTTAGTAATGAGGATGATAATGGAGGAAACAAATAAAATTCGTAATCAAATGCAGGAAGACGCAGACAAACAGGTGAGAGACATAAAAGAAGCACATAGAGTGGAACTGGAAAAATTGCAGGAAAATGCAAACAACCAGATGAAAGAAATAACTAAAACGGTTCAAGCTCTGAAGACCTATAAAGAGGCAATGGAAGAAACTCAGGAATATACAAAAAATCAGATGAAAGAAATCAAAAAATCAGTTCAAGATCTGAAAATGAAAATGGATTCAATGATAAACACACAGACAGAAGAAAAACGAGAACGTGAGACCTCAGAGAAGAAGGCGAGCAACACAGAGGTGAGCTTTTCTAACAGAATCCAAGAGATGGAAGAACGAATCTCAGGGCTAGAAGATACAATCACAGATATTGAATCAACCATTAAAGAAAATGCCAAATCTGGAAAACTCCTGACACAAAACATCCAAGAAATTAAGGACACCATGAAAAGAAGAAATCTGAGGATAATAGGCATTGAAGAAAGAGAAGACATCAGACTCCAGGGCCCAGAAACTATTCTCAACAAAATCATAGAAGAAAATTTCCCCAATCTAAGAAAGAGATGCCTATAAACATACAAGAGGCCTACAGAACACCAAATAGAATTGACCAGAAAAGAAAACTGCCCGCCACATAATAATCAAAACACAAAACATGCAGAACAAAGAAAAAATATTAAAAGCTGCAAGGGAAAAGGGCCAAATAACATTTAATGGTAAACCTATCAGAATTACACCTGACTTCTCAGCAGAGACCATAAAAGCCAGAAGGGCCTGGACAGAGATCCTGCAAACCCTAAGAGAACACAGATGCCAGGCCAGACTACTTTACCCAGCAAAATTATCAATAACCATTGATGGAGAAAACAAAATATTCCATGACAAAAACAATTCAAACAGTACCTATCCACAAACCCAGCTTTACAGAAGGTACTAGAAGGAAAACTCCATCCCAAAGGGTCAAGCTACAACCAAAACTACCCAGGAAATAGATAACTATCCCATGGCAAAAACACAACTACACAAACGCTCGACTGGAAACAACATCAAATTAAGACTCTTAACAGTCACTGGTCATTAATATCTCTCAACATCAATGGCCTCAATTCTCCAATAAAAAGACACAGACTAACTGAATGGGTACATAAACAAGACCCAACATTCTTCTGCATCCAAGAAACACATCTCACCCATAATGAAAGGCATTACCTCAAGGTAAAAGGTTGGAAAAAAATTTTCCAAGCAAATGGTCACAAGAAGCAAGCAGGTGTAGCCATTTTAGTATCGAATAAAATAGACTTTCAACCAAAATTAATCAAAGGGATGAGGAAGGACACTTCATACTCATCAAAGGTAAAGTCAACCAAGATGACATCACAATTCTGAACATCTATGCTCCCAATACAAGGGCACCCACATATGTAAAAGATCTCCTAAAAAAGCTTAAACCACACATCGATCCCCACACAATAATAGTGGGAGACTTCAACACCCCACTCTCACTGAAGGATAAGTCATTGAAACAGAAACTAAGCCGGGAAACAACATCATTAACCAATGCCATGGGTCAAATGGGTCTAACAGATATCTATAGAACCTTTCACCCAAACAAGAAAGAATACACCTTCTTCTCTGCACCCCATGGAACGTTCTCCAAATTGATCACATCGTAGGTCACAAAGCAAGCCTCAACAGATACAAGAGGATTGAAATAATACCTTGTATCCTATCAGATCACCATGCTCTTAGGCTGCAATTCAACAACAACAGAAATAACAAAAAGGCCTACACGTTTGTGGAAACTAAACAACTCTCTGCTAAATGACACCTGGGTCAGGGAAGAAATAAAGAAAGAAATCAAGGAGTTTCTGAAATTCAATGAAAATGAAGAAACAACATACCCAAATTTGTGGGATACATTGAAAGCAGTGCTAAGAGGAAAATTCATAGCACTAAGTGCCTTCAAAAAGAATTGGAAACATCGCACATAAGCATCTTAACAACACAACTGGAAGCCCTAGAAAAAAAAGAAGCAGAAACACCCAGAGGAGTAGACGCCTGGAAATAATCAAACTCAGGGCTGAAATTAACAAATTAGAAACTAAGAAAAACAGTCCAAAGAATCAACAAAACCAAAAGCTGGTTCTTTGAGAAAATCAACAAGATAGACAGACCATTAGCCAAACTAACTAAAAGGCAGAGAGACAGTATTGAAATCAACAAAATCAGAAATGAAAAGGGAGACATAACAACAGACACTGAAGAAATTCAAAGAATCATAAGATCCTACTTTGAAGGCATATACGCCACAAAATTTGAAATCTAAGGGAAATGGACGATTTTCTTGATCAAGTTCACTTGCCAAAGTTGAATGAAGAACAGATAAACAAGTTAAATAGTCCCATTTCCCCTACAGAAATAGAAGCAATCATCGATGGTCTCCCAACCAAAAAAAGCCCAGGGCCAGATGGTTTCAGTGCAGAATTCTACCAGACCTTTAAGGGCGAGCTAATACCGATACTCTTCAAGCTACTCCAAAAGATAGAAATGGATGGAAAATTACCAAATTCATTCTATGAGGCCATAGTCTCATTGATACCTAAACCTCACAAAGACTCAACAAAGAAAGAGAATTTCAGACCAATTTCTCTTATGAACATAGATGCAAAAATACTAAATAAAATACTTGCAAAACGAATACAGGAGCACATCAAAGATATCATTCATCATGACCAAGTAGGCTTCATTCCAGGCATGCAGGGATGGTTTAATATACGGAAATCCATCAATGTAATCCACCATATAAACAAACTGAAAATAAAAAACCACATGATCATCTCCTTGGATGCAGAGAAAGCATTTGATAAAATTCAACACCCATTCATGTTTAAAGTTTTAGAGAGATCGGGGATACAAGGCACTTTCCTCAACATAATAAAGGCTATATACAGCAAGCCAATAGCCAAAATCAAAGTAAATGGTGAGATACTCAAGGAAATTCCTCTCAAATCGGGAACAAGGCAAGGCTGCCCACTCTCTCCATATCTCTTCAATATAGTACTCGAAGTTCTAGCCAGAGCAATAAGACAACAAAAGGAGATCAAGGGTATCCAAATGGGAAAGGAGGAAGTCAAATTATCCCTCTTTGCAGATGATATGATAGTGTACATAAGTGACCCTCAAAACTCCACCAGAGAACTCCTAAAGCTGATAAACACCTTCAGCAAATTGGCTGGATACAAATTAACTCAAAAAAGTCTGTAGCCTTCCTATACACAAATGACAAGCTTGCAGAGGAAGAAATTAGGAAAACCACACCCTTCACATTAGCCACAAGCAATATAAAATATCTAGGAGTTACCCTAACTAAGCAAGTGAAGGACTTGTATGAAAAAAATTTCAAAACTCTGAAGAAGGAGATTGAAGATGACCTGAGAAGATGGCGTGATCTCCTTGCTCATGGATCGGGAGAATTAACATAGTAAAAATGGCCATCCTACCAAAAGCAATCTACAGATTCAATGCAATCCCTATCAAAATAACTACACAATTTTTTAAAGACATTGAAAGTTCAATTCTGAACTTCATATGGAAAAAACAAAAAACCCAGAATAGCTAAAACAATCTTGTACAATAAAAGATGCTCCGGAGGAATCTCCATACCTGATCTCAACTGTACTATAAGCAATAGTACTTAAAACAGCATGGTACTGGCACAGCAACAGGCTGGTTGATCAGTGGAATCGAATCGAAGACCCAGATATGAATCCACACACATATGGTCACTTGATTTTTGACAAAGAAGCCAAATCCATTCAATGGAAAAAGGATAGCATCTTCAACAAATGGTGCTGGTCTAACTGGAGGTCTATGTGTAAAAAAATGAAACTGGACCCATATTTGTCACCTTGCACAAAACTCAAATCCAAGTGGATAAAGACCTCAACATAAAACCAGAGACACTAAGCCACTTAGAAGAAAAAGTGGGAAAGAGCCTGGAACATATTGGCACAGGAGACAACTTCCTGAACAGAACACCAACGGCCCAGGCCTTAATGTCAACCATTAATAAATGGGACCTCATGAGGCTGAGAAGCTTCTGTAAGGCAGGAGACACTGTCAAGAGAACAAAGCGACAGCCTACAGACTGGGAAAAAATCTTCACCAACCCTACATCTGACAAAGGTCTAATATCCAAAATATATAAAGAACTCAAGAAATTAAACACCACCAAACCGAATAACCCAATTGAGAAATGGGGCTTGGAACTAAACAGAGAATTCTCAACAGAGGAGTATCAAATGGCTGAGAAACACTTAAAGAAATGCTCAACCTCCTTAGTCATCAGGGAAATGCAAATCAAAACACTCTGAGATTCCATCTTACACCCATCAGAATGGCTAAGATCAAAAATTCAAGCGACACCACATGCTGGCGAGGATGTGGGGAGAGGGGAACACTCCTTCATTGCTGGTGGGAATGCAAACTAGTACAGCCACTTTGGAAATCTATCTGGTGCTATCTCAGAAAAATGGGAATAGGGCTTCCTCAAGACCCAGCTATTCCACTCCTTGGAATATACCCAGAAGATGCTCCAGCACACAACAAGAAAATTTGCTCAACCATGTTCATAGCAGCCTTATTCATAATAGCCAGAACATGGAAACAGCCTAAGTGTCCCTCAGTAGAAGAGTGGATAAAGAAACTGTGGTACATATACACTATGGAATACTACTCAGCTATTAAAAACAAGGAATTCCCGAAATTTGTGGATAAATGGATTGAGCTAGAAATGATCATAATGAGTGAGTTAACCCAGAAGCAGAAAGAATCAAATGGTATATACTCACTTATATCTGCATACTAGCCCAAGGGGCATGTCCCACGAAAGCCTTCACTTACCAGGAAACTGGGACAGAGGGGAAGGCATCCTATTGGGACTCTAAATGAGAGACGCATGGGAGAACAGCAAAATAAAAGGATCCAGAGGGTCCTAGAAATCTACAAGTAGAACAATATGATAGGCAGATTTGGGCACAGGGGTCCCGCTCAAACTAAGGCACCAGCCAAGGACAATACAGGAGGGTAAACTTTAAAACCCCTTCCCAGATCTAGCCAATGGTCAGAATATTCTCCACAGTTGAGTGGAGAGTGTGATACGACTTTCTCACGTACTCTGGTGCCTCACTTTTGACCATGTCCCCTGGAGGGGGAGACCTGGTGGCACTCAGAGGAAGGACAGCAAGTAGCCAAGAAGAGACTTGATACCCTATGAGAATATATAGGGGACGTAATCCCCCTCAGGAACAGTCATAGGGGAGGGGAATAATGGGAAAATGGGGGGGGGGAGAATGGGGATACAAGGGATGGGATAAACATTGAGATGTAACAAGAATAAATTAATAAAAAAAAAAAAAAAAAAGAAAAAAAAATAAAAAAATAAAATAAAAATTCAAAAAAAAAAAAAAAAAAAAAAAAAAAAAAAAAAAAAAAAAAAAAAAAAAAAAAAAAAAAAAAAAAAAGATGCACCCAGTTTTCAGAGCAGTAAAACAAGAAAAACAGTAAAACCAGCAACCGGACTATAAGGTGCACCCTAATTTCCCCCACTTTGGGAGGGAAAAGTGTATCTTATGGTCTGAAAATATAGTAATTGAGATGACGACAACAATGAAACGATGAAGATGACAAATATTTTTTAAGAACATTAACTTGGGTGGATGGAGAGGTGGCTTAGTGGTTAAGGGTATGCACTGCTCTTGCAGAGGACCTGAGTTCAATTTTCAGCACCCATGTCATGATCTGGCCCCTCCCCACCCCTGCTCTGTCTTTATTGAGCTGCTTTGCATCCTCCAGTCTCTGACCAGCACGCATGCTCTTCCTGGAATGGACCACACCCATCCTGTCCGTTCTCCAGGTGCCAGTTTACACCTCACTACTCCCAAATATCATCCTGTACGTGTCCCCTTTTCTAATCCTCTTCATTCAGATAAAATGTGCCCTGTCCCCTTGCAACCTTGTATTTCCTTTAATTTCCCTGATCACAGAAATAATAATTAGATTAAATAAGTAAGTCCTGCTGAACTGGAAATTCCAATGCAGAGATGTGTTAGTACTGATGCCCCCGACACCTAACTGACAAGCAGAACTCAGTGTAAGTGGAATGACTCAATTCACTAAACCCCAACATTCTGCATACTACATTAACACTAAGGTAGTAATTCACTTTAAGTGTTTTCTCTAATAATATATGTCTTTACGGTTCATTCTTTTATTAGTTTAATTTCTAGAAATATAAAAAGGCACAGGGAACACATATAAATCATATTCAAATTGTCACTACCTAGAATTGACAAATATCAATAGTTTTTCACATTACTTCAGTTTATTAAAGATTACTTTCAGAAAGTTAGAAAGATGGTTCACTGATTTAAAAACATATTGTTTTTGCAGGGAGCCTGAATTGAGCTCCCAGAAGCCACTTCAGATAGCTCACAACTGCCTAAAACTCCAGCTCAGGGTATCCAACACCCCCTTTCTGGACTCCACGGGCACCTGCAGTTATGTACATATACCCACATATACAAACACACACAGGCACACACACATGCATGCGCACACACACTTAAAATGAAATATGTCTGGAAAAAACTTTAAAGACTTTTCAATGAAGCAAAATACCAATGATTTTTGTGGTCACTCTGAATCAACTAAAGAAGAGAAAAATTGGGAGTTCTGTCCACGTTTGGGTGGAACGAGACTTTCTAAACCAGAAAATGTGCTTTTCACATGTTACACATCCATTCACTTAAAGTATCAACAAAGTGCCTACTATGGGCCGTGTGCTGCTATTGCTCATAAATGTGTAGAAAATTAGGTTAAACAGCGCACTACATGCATAAAAGCATTCTGCCTAATTAGGCTGAGCTGAAGAATAGGAAATGAGGAAGGAATAGGAGTCCATGGAATTTCTCTATTGCAAAGTATATATGCATATTTATTTTTTTATATTCATCAAAGCAAATCAAGAAAAGCAGCAGTACATGGCTGAATCAGTAGCCTTGGTTAAGATGACAAATGACAAACTATTGACTATGCTTGTGGTGTGGAAAGACTCTATAAGGGAACTCTATGTTCTGTTTACACAGTAAGACAATGTGTGAAATATATAGGGCTGACCACTTGGGCCCTGTCCTCCCAGTGCCCTCCTCTAGGTCTTGTGGCTCCGAGGTTCAGGTCTGGCCCAGTAAAGCCTTTCCATCTTCTCTCCTGCACTTCCTGCTTGCGTCAGAAAATGGCTGCCACCACCCTCCACTCAAGAGATTATTGGTCCTGGATACACGCTTTGTACCAAGGGCTTTCCCATACTCTTCACTGAGCACCTAGTGTAACTCTCCTTGGAATGACTCACTTCGTTTGTGACAATACTGCCCCAAGTTTAAGCTTCTCCTAGTAAATTATACTCTGGTCACCCATTTGGATTCTTGGCTCTTTTTGTCTCTTCAAATCTCCTGCATTCCCAATTCTTCCTTAAAAACAACTTCTCCTCCCACCTTGAGAAAGTGTGATTCCCTCATCACAATGTTCCAGGCTCTTTGTCTGCCATATTTAACTCCCTTGGTCAACACTTTTTTATTTTGAAACAACACATATTTGTTCTAGAATGATATTTATCTTACTGAAAATGAACGTTTGAGGCAACAATGAGCTAGTTTGTAAGCACAGCGCCCATAAGGATAAACAAGAGTGGGAGGAGCCCTCTGCTTACTGAAGACTCTTTTCATTAGCAGCTATCTTTTTCTTTGTCACTGTTTCTATTATGTACATATGTTGTTGATTCTCAGAAATCCAGTACAATTGTAGTGTTTCCCATTATTGGCAAGTACAAGCCCCACAATGAAATTTGAGGTTCTGAGCCTTGGATCTGTTCTTTTATGAGGGGAGGTCAGAGAAAGCAATTCCAATCCTGAGAGATAGAAATTGACACTTTGACAAACCAAGAGAATTACTGATCTGTCCACGCACTTGTTCATTTGTTCATTCAGCAAACATCTCAATATTGTAATGACACAGCTGTGAGTAAAACAGCATGCAGTGTTTCACCCTAGGAACTCAGTCTACTAGGAAAGAGCAGAAAGGCCAGGAAAGAGGAACAGAGAGAGAGGAAGGGGTAGGGGGTGAGACAGAAAAAGGAAGGGAAAAGAATGTTGAAGTTTGGACATGAGACACCCCCACCAGCTCAGACTCCTCAGCTGTGGAGTTGTTTTGAAAGGTCATAGATTAGAACCTTATGGAGGTGGAGCCTCACTTCAGGAAGTGCTCAGTCTCCCGAGTGGTAGGACACAGGCACCACAATGGGTGGGCAGTACTGTGTGCTGGGGTGGGGGAGGAAATCCCAGGCTCTGGGGGATGAGCCAGCACTCCAGCAGAAAGACTAGGATGGTGTGCGGGAATGGGGGGGGGGGGCATGGTGTTGCCAGGAAGGAGACAACGGTTTTTGAAGAATGTTAACACTTTCCCACCAGTGTTCCTCACTACCCTCACTCACTCCAAACTTTACCTATCTGAAACTTCCTTCATTTACAAAGTTTTCTAAGATCTCTAGCCCAGGCGTTCTCATCAAGAAAGCCAGGCAGGTATGCTGGAAGCTCGATTGTGGGGAAGACTGTCTAGTGTAGGAACTGCAGGTCCTGAGCCTGAGCCTGAGGAAGAACAGCTCTCACCAGCTACTCACTGTGGGTGCAACCTGTTCCAGTGTTTTGAGGCAATGTTTATAGGCAGAGACAACTTTAAATGATGTATCTTCCTCACCTTTGCCCCTTCTGAGGAAAAGCAAGTCAGAAGGACAGGATGAACTAACTTACTTATTTACTCACTTTCCAAAATGCCCACAGGAAACCAGTCAGTCTCTCAGTCCCCACACCCCATCCCCTGCCTCTTCATGGCCTCATGTCAGGAGTGTGCTGACGTGATGGCCTTCCTGATGAAGCAGAGGGAGATTCTGACGTTTACTGCACACACACCTTACGAAACAAGAGCTGAAAGATGTGCTTCAAAGTCTTTTTCTTAGAGACTGGAGACATTCAAGAATGAATTATTTCAATAAACTGGTTGTCTTGCCCAACCCTACACCATGCCATTTATATAAATTAAATTTGCTGGGATTTCCTTTGTTTTATACATGAAAACCCAAAGAAATGCCCATGCCTCCATGCCTAGTATAGTGAAGAAGACTCAGTCCAGGCAGGGGAGCCTAAAACTGACTGCATAAGTCATAGGAGGAAGCCGTCTGCATGAAGATGCCGGCTTACTGTGTCCTGGAGGGGTTGGCCTTTCACCCTTTAAACACCTGTCACCTGAGCAACCTAAATTTACAGCCAGAATAAAATAAGGTTATAAGCTACAGAGGAGGGGCAAGTGGGCCACAGCCAGAGGCAACCTGCAGTGGGCAGGGGAGAGGATAGCACGATGAGCAAGCATGTGATGAGTGGTTTGTGCACTATGAAGAAAGTCAGAACTGGAGAGGTGAATGAGGAACAGCCTGATGGAAGAGGCCTGTGCTGCCACCTGAGGCCATGGTGCTGTCCAAGCCAGTGCTGACACCAAGGCCCACGCTAAGGTCTGCACTGCAGCAGGTGGTCTGTGTTGATATCCATGGTCCATGTTACCACCACAGGCCATGCACACATCCATAGTCTGGGTTGCTCCCTGAGACCATGTTGATGTCCAAGGAGGGCTGCACTGAGCTGGCCCTACCCCTCACTGGCCACTGCATGGTAGCACCAGCAATGACATGAGTGTAGTGTTGGAAAGTTGGTCTGTCCCTCATCTGGGTTGCTTAGAAGAGCTGGCCTCTGTGGTGTGAGCACAGGAGAGCTGGTGGGCTGACCAAATCACTTATCACCCAGGCCCAGATCCAGGGCTTTGAGCTGTCCCACCCCAACATCTATCTCATCTATGAGCTGATGGAGCATGTGAAGGGTCCAGTCCTGCAGAACCAAAGCTGCAGGATGTCCGTGACTCAGGGCAACAACAGGATGTCTAAGAGGAGTCTCAGGGAGGGTCCAGTATCCATAGTGTAGCAGAGGCCAGAGGCCTTGAACCAGACCAATGACTCATTGTAATGAATGTCTGCAAGTAAAGCTGTTTGTTTAGGCAAAGAATATACTGTGTGACACACTTTGACACCACAGCTTCCATGGTGAGATGTTGTTTTACTTGTTTGTTTGATTAGTTGGTTTGGTTTTGGGGGAGAGGGGAAGGATACAAAGATGTAGGCTATGAAAGGACTGTGAAATGATGGGGACTGGGGTGCACAATGTGAAATTCACAAAGAATCAATAAAAAAATTATGAAAAAAAAAATCCCAGAGGCGAGAACCCATCCACTTGAATTCAGGAACCCTGTGAATTGAGGAACACACTGCTAATGCTGTTAGTGACAGAAGGCCAGGGGTTCTGACACACCTACATCTGGCTTGCCTCCCCAGCCCCAAGATAACTTGTGTATTTCAAGGCAGTGCCATTTAACTGGGTCCTGGTGTTTTCCTGAAAGATGGTCCCCAAGGAACCTTGGGATGACTACTCTCACCAAACGCAAGGAAAGGTGCAGGCAGGCCCAACACAAAAGGCATTTAAAAACAGAAATGATCATGGGCTGTAACACTCTGGATTTGAGCAATTGTCATACAACTGGATGGCTAGTATAGTGTGACTGTGTCCTTTCCATGTTTTAAATACGGTTTGTCCCTCTGAAAGTTATGGTGGAGTTTACTCCTGCTGTGAGTGATAAAGAAGGCGGGGGAGGGGGCTGAGAAGGTGGTCCAGTGGGTAAGAGTGCTTGCTGGGCAAGCATGAGCATCCCAGTCTTCATCTCCAGAGCCCATCTAAAAGCCAGGGTGACTGCACATGCCTGTAAACTTGATGTTCAAGCAGGAGAATGCTAGAAGTTCCCTGGCCGGCCAGTCTAGCCAGAGCAGCAAAGCTCAGGGTCCATGTGCAATCCCAACTCAGGGGAATAAGGCGGAGAACAATGACAGAGAAGACTCCCGACGTCTTCCTCTCGTCTCTGCATGCACAGGCACTCACACATGAAAACGCGCACGTGCGCGCACATACACGCATGCACACACTCACACACACTCACACACGGGCATGCACATCCACACCCAGCTCATGAAATGAAGAGAGGAAGGAAGGAAAGAGTAGAAATTTAACCTAAATATGGGGTTTAGATGCAGGGCCTTTGGGAGATGAGAGATAAGTCATCAAAGTGGAGTCTCAGTGATTTAAGAAAAGAGAGAATATGAGAAAAACACACTAGTTTGCACTCTCTGTCCTTCGCCAGCTACTGCCTTGAGCCTTGTTGGGACTTAACATCAAGAAAGCTGCTACCACATACAGCCCTGCAACCTTGGACCAGAACCATGAGGCAAAATTAACCTGTTTCCAGTTGATGGCATTGTGAAATTAGCAACAGGAAATGGCTGTGGACAGTGGTGCTCCTCCTCTATAGACGGTCAATGGTATTCTGCCTGCCATGGATTACATATTGCATTTTTACATGTACTACATTTTTGCATGTATTTCATATTTATTGCATACTACATAATACATTCTGCCTTGTATTACATATGGGGGTTGGTTCCAAGAATTCCCATGCTGTAGTTCAATTCTCACTGGACCCCTATAGAGATGCCCAACTTACAGATGAGGGAATAAAAACATAGACGAAAGCATTTGCCACGGTCATCGCAGTGTGCCTGCAGAATGACACTCTGAGTCCCTCCGTGAGTATTCGGTGTCTAATGTACACCAGACACTAATATTTGATTTGATAGAGATTAATAGAGGCTTTGAGAGACAGCAATGTATAAATATACCTCTCATGTGATGAGTTTTACAAGACAGAAACAACACAGGAGTATCAGTAACCTGACCAGAGGGGTCAAGGATATCCTCCTTAAAGAGGCAATAAAAAGGGACCATCTTAACACCAGTGCAAATTTGATAAGGAAAGTTTGACTTCCTGAGTGTTTCCTTGGACTCTGGACTATGGATGGAACTGATGGGACATACCATGGAAAACTTGAGACTCTGGCAACGAGGACTGATAAACTAAAAGGTCATAAAGTGTGTGTACTGGAGGCAGAAAAACTTCCTTGACTACAGGTGCATGCCTATAGTGATTAACTCTGCTTCAAGAACCTTGTTGTAAGTGCTTTACATTTTTCTATATATTATGATGCATTGACATTTTTAAAACTCTTCCTGGCCATCGGGTTACCTCTCTCAGGGAAGCTAGCCAATTCTTACAGGTGAAGGACCCACAGCAAGTCTTGCACGGGCTAACTAACCCCTTCAGAACTGCTGCTTCTCCATGCTCTCACAGTCAAGAGATGCTAGGCCCTATGTCAATCATCTCAGGCTGGGTACCGACCAGCCAGACATTAGCCCTAAACCCATTGAAATCCCTCGCGTTAGCCTAAGCTGTTCACTTGGCCTGCCCTGCCATGGCAGCTCTAACTCATGCTTTATCTCCTGGGAGCATGACAAGCTGCTTTCCCCCCACGTTTCTCATGTCCCTCTTATGACCACACATGACTGCCTGATAAAAGAGCACAAAACAAGGCCATGTGATGTGCTTCTGGGCAGTTTTAATGTCTGCCCAGACATTAAAGGAAGGAGCAGACATTAAGGGAGTCGGTGAAACATACAAGTTCCAGCCATGCTGCTTGTACCCAATCAATAACTTGGAAGATGGAGCATGGCTCAGTTACACAGACAAAGGTTACAAAGAGCTTAGTGTCTCAGGATGTCATTTACAAAGCACGGAGCTAAAGTAATAGCAGAATATTGGCAATAATTGAATGTGTTCCCCAAAGTTTGTACCCAAGAGAGCTCTCCAGCCTTTTCTGCCACGTGGTGGCAGTTGTCCGCTACCTGGAAGAGGCCCCGGACTGGAATCCAACCATGTTGACACTGTGATCTTCAACTTCAGCACCTCTAGAACTATAAGAAACAATTGCCTGATATGTATAAGCTGAGTGTCCTAGCTGCTGTCCAACAGCCACCTGAACAAGTGTACACAGATACTACGCGATGGGAAACCTAACCAGAAGCTTCGTCTGCCAACAATGTGGAGGGCGGAGACGGTGGGGGCTTCGATGGGCCCATGGGTGCCTGTGTACAGACACTGCAGGGACACGATCCCCGAAAGCTGTGCTGGTGTGTTAGAAACCAGGGCCATCGCCTGAGCCAGCCCTGAGGTCTGCACAGAGAAAGTAAGTGTACACAAACTGATTCCGGAGCATGTCGGCAGCTTCACAAAGAAGTCAGAGTGTAAAACTGGAGAGAGACAAACTGAGTTTCAACCTTACTCCGCCACTCGCTAGTTACCTCTTCTTCGGGCATGGGCCTTCATCTCAATCTCTAAAATCCTTATGAATAAAATGAAATTTTCCTAGGGCTGTGACACTTGAATATATTGATAAATAGGAAGGTCCAAGCACTATTCTTTTTTAATGTTCTTATTTATTCTTTGAGTGTTTCGTACAATATATTTTGATGATATTCTTTCTCCTTTCTCCTCCCCCAACTTCTCTCAGACCCTTTCCACTTCCCCATACATCCATCTTTGTGTTCTTTCTCTGTCTTCTAAAACAAAACAAAACAAAATGCAAATCCACCAAAAAAGCCTGGAGTCTGATTTGCCCTACACGATTCTTAACCTAAAGGAGCTGCTCAGGACATTATAGTCTCTCTCCTTTACACACTGCAGCTGGAGCACAGGCACTCTATGTTTTACCTCTCACTGCTGATGTCAACTTCACTCACCTCAGAACGCGGGCTTCAAAGCATGCGCTATGCATTAATAACTTCCTAGCAAGTAAGGTTTTGTCTTTTTGCCTCATATGAAAAGTTTGGCAGACAGAAAAGAAAGCCATAAGAACTGTAAAGAGGAGTCTGGCTCTGTTATCAAAGCCCAGCCTTTAAGTCGCTGGCCAAAGAGCTGGCTCCTCAGAATTTAACACAACACACTCCCACTGCTTGTCCAAACTGTCATCCAGTTTTTAAAAGATCCCCCTCTTCCTGTCCCTCATGAGTATGACTTAATCCCCAAAGCATGCATGCTGAACACATTACTAGTTCCTCCTCCAGGAACGTGATGTGACAACACAGCCTGGAAGGGGGTTGTTCCTGCGCTGGATAAAGAGAGAAAGGTCCTGTCCTGTTCCCATTCAGACAATCAGTATTTCGCTTTCATACAGAGAATGTCTCTGCCCCACAGCCACAGAGAATATTGTCTATTCTAGTTGCTTTTTCACACATACAAAACCTGAACACAGATAAGTCCAGTGCTTAGTGACAATCCAATGAAGAGTCAACCAGCAGTACCACAAAAATCTAATACAGTAGTGAGCAAAAATCACTATAACTTAGCGCTACCTCAAAAACAGATAGAATGACTCTCACACACACACAGAGACGACAACATTTTAGTTGACCTTACCAGTTAGTGAAACAACAAATGACCATTACAGGCATTTATTTCAATCCATGTCTAGCAGGGTGCCCGTGCTTTGAGATTTATGAACAAAGTAAATTTAAGCCTGAAGGATAGACAGTCATGTTGAGAAAAGAAAATTACCATCTTGCAAGAAAAGAACATCCCCAAACAATCCCTCGTTTAGCACTGATTCGCATGGCAGAGCCAGAGTGAGAAAGGGGTGTGTAAGCAGAGTGGCTTGGAAGCATTCTGGGCCATCCACACAAGTCTAACAGAGACTTTCTGACAAATAAACCATCACGTCTGAAGCCCTTCATTGACTCCTCCGGCCCTCAGGATAGTTTCCAAACTTCTGAGTAAGGACCATAAGGCTTTGCTGAGTCACTCTCAGCTTCCTCTCTAGCCACACCTCTTCTGCTACAGGCACTCAGAGTTCTAGAATATGCCACCGATCTATACACAGGTTTCCTTCTCCCAGCGACAGTCAATATGTCTCCCTTTAAAAGTCTATTAGCTGAGGCAGGGTGTGGTGGCGCACGCCTTTAATCCCAGCACTTGGGAGGCAGAGGCAGGTGGATCGCTGTAAGTTCGAGGCCAGCCTGGTCTACAAAGCGAGTCCAGGACAGCCAAGGCGACACAGAGAAACCCTGTCTCGAAAAAAAACCAAAAAGAAGAAAAAAAATTCTATTTGCTGGGCTGATTCCTACTTTTCTCTTAAACATGAACTCAGGTGCTTCCTGCTATGGCCCTTGCTTTCCCTGACAGCCACACCTAGGCCACAGCAACTTACTTATTTAACTCTGTTCCTCCATCCCATGCCCATTTTTAAGAATCAGCCTTATTGAGTATGATGAACATGTAACAAGTCTGTTTAATATGCACAGTTTGGCCAAGAATGATGCTGCACTAGTGTAACCCCAGGAGCCAGGATGATGCTAAAGCAGGAAATTCTAAATTTGAGGCCAGTGTGCGGCTACATAGCAAGTTCCAAACTCTGTATTACACGGCAAGACTTTGTCTCAAAAAATCAATAACAATAGTAAGTAACTGTGGTGGTTTGAACGGATTTGGCCCCCATAGATTCCTGTTTGAATGCTTGGCCATAGGGAGTGGCCCTATTAAGAGGTGTGGCCTTGTTGGAAGAAGTGTGTCTCTGATGTAGGCAGGCTTTGAGGTCTTCTATGCTCAGGCTCTGCCCAGTGTGGAACCAGAGCCTCCTCTTGGCTGTCTGCCCAAGACAGTCCCCTGCTGCTGCCTTCACGTCAAGATGCAGAACTCTTGGCTTCTCCAACACCAAGCCTGCCTGCATGCTGCCATGCTTCACATCGTGATGATAACAGACTGAACCTCTGAAACTGTAAGCCAGCCTCAATTGAATGTCTGCCTTTATAAGAGCTGCCTTGATCATGGTGTCTCTTCATAGCAATGAAACCCTGACTAAGACAGGTATATAGTTCAGTGAGTTTTGATAATATACAAGTTCATATGTATCACCATCACACAGTCAGGCCAATCCTCTCACTGCTCTTTTGTTTATTAGAAAAACCAAAACCTACAAAGATATTATAAAAATATTCTTCATACATGAACCTTCTATAAAGATTATAGTATGGTCTATTAAATATGCATTTTATTTATAATCTAAAATTAATTTTTTATATTTTAAGAGAATTATATGGAATAGCTAAAACTAATCACTACACTGATAATCAAACACTTTAGCTTCAAATATATGATAAACCCTGATTTATACCTACCTAAAACTTAAATGATTATAAAGGTCAGAAATGAATAAGCTCATATGACCAAATATTTAACTGAACACAACAAAGAATAATAAAAATTTACACGACCTAAAAGGATACTCGCTAAGCATAACACATTTTAGACAATATACTCTTCGGCCGGCGCCTTAATTGGGCAGCACAGTGGAGCTGGCTCTGGAGGCGTGGGTGTGGGTGAGCTGACTCTGAGAGCATGAGAAGGGGAGAGCTGACCCTGCCTCCTGCTGATGGCAGCACTGGGTAGCCTAGCTGGAGCAGGGCTGGAGTGCTGGTGATGCAGATGTAGGAGAGCCGGTGCGCTGAGCATCTCAGCTACCAGCCCAGGCCCAGATCCAGGGCTTTGAGTTGGCCCTCCCCAACATCTACACCATCTGTGAACTGTTGGAGTGTGTGAAAGCACCAGTCCTGATGCTCCAAAGCTGCAGGACCTCCATGACACAGGGCAACAGGATAAGCGGGAGGAGTCATGGTGAGGATCCAGTATTGATGGTGCGACAGAAGCCTGAGACCTGGAACCAGACCAATGGCCCAGTGCAGTGAACATGTGCAAGTGAAGACGTGTGGACAGAGAAGTGTACTGGGACACACTGGACACACTACAACTTCCATGGTGAGATGTTTTCTATGCTGTTTTGGCTTTTTGATTGTTTGGTTGGTTGTTTTGATTTTCCTCTTGTGGGGAGGGAGGTTGCAAAAGTGGAAGACAGATATGAGTAGGACTGTGGTGCAGGAGGTAAAACTCACAAAGAATCAATACAAAGTTGTTTTTTAAAAAAAGATATATTGTTAAAACATATTTTTAATTTCTTAGTGCATACCTCATAATAACTCTGGAGGCATATTTCTGGAGGCATAATGCACTGAATATCCTAATGGACTCTCTCACTAAAAACAACTAAAAAAACTTTTTTTCATTTTAATCATTTTATTTCAAGTATATTTTAAAAATCAAAAATGAGGTTTGTAATCCAAAGCTGAAACATGTATTGTTCAGAGTCTGACAAGTAATTCCAGACCATACTTTCCAAACTCATTTTCTTTGCCATTTTTTCAATTCTGGGGCCTAGTATTTAAAACTGCTCTATTCCAAATGCATATGACTCTTGTACACTTGTTGATAAAAGTTGTCTGAAAATTGTCCACCAAATATGAAGAATGGGTGGGCATGGTGGCACATGTTTTAATCCTAGCATTCTAGAGGCAGAGGCAGGGGTATCTCTGTGAGTTCAAGGCCAGCAACATGGCCTATATAGGGAGCTCCAGGAGAGTCAGGACAACATAGACTCGTCTCGATAAAAATAGTAAGACTATTATTAAGATAAAGTATCGTTCCCACTTCATTGATAGGCTGGAAAGAAATTCAGACCTTACCCAAGGCAAAGTCTGAATGGAGGCAGAACCCACAAAGTGAGCTCTGACCAGCACACATCCACTAGAGAGCTCTGGCCAAGCCTGGGGAACCCTGGCTTTGTTCTCTGTGAAATGTATTTAACTCTCAACCAAACTTTATTTGTACTTGTCCTGTCAGGGTTCTGTACCTTCACTCTAAGTAACTGCCCAGACAGAAGGAGTCCTCCCCACTCCCACTCCCCACTCCCCCAACCCCACTCTCAACCCCAACCCCCACCCCCACGTGGGGCCTAGCTCTCAGTAGGAAGACACAAACTCATATCGTGCACGGCAAGAGTAAACTAAGATTTCAAAATCAGCATTTCTTCATCAACGCCGTTTGGTTTTTGTTTTGTTGTTTTACTTCCTTAGTTTTTGTTTTCTGTGCAAATTGCCAGCTAAATACAGAAGATTCTAGGCCCTGCCGGATGGAGAAGCTGCAAGAAGTTTAAGAACCACCATATGGGAGAAAAGTACCACTCTCATCAGATGGGATTGACACTGATTGAGAATTAAAGTTGTATTGTGTTAAACTTCTTGCATTTGAACTGTGTTTGTTCCAGTTCAATGGTAGTCTAACCAATGAGAGTTCTACTAACTTAGACATGCAAAGAACACTAGCAAAGTGCCGCGCTGGCTCAGAGGAGAGACTCAGGGGAATTCCCACTGCATAATACCAAAATGCAGCAGCAGCAGCAGCAGCAGCATCAACTCTTCCAGGGTAACATGGAGAACACTGGCCATCCTGAAACATGGTGCTGGGTGGGTGGAGACAGAATCACCCTGCAGAAAAACTCACTAGTGTAAGCATGTGCATCACGGATTTCTATCATGATCACACCGAGTAGTCTGAAAAAATATCAAGCTAAGAAATGATTTTAAAGTAGCTTTCCACACAAAAACCCAGGATAGCTTAAACATACACGTACACACACTCACACACACACTCCAGAGTAATAAAAGAACTGCTGGAGGTATCACTATCCCAGACCTCATACTGTACTACCAAGCTACAGTAATGAAAACAGCATGGTACTGACACAAAAACAGACTCATTTGAGATCAATGGAATAAAACTGAGGACAGAAACAGGTCCACACAATCATAGATACCTGAGTTTCTATTGAGAACTAGAAAATACATACTGGAAAAAAGACATCTTTAATGTGATGCTGGTCAAACTGGATGGCTGCATGTAGAAGAATCCAAATAGACACACACTTACCACCCTACAGATGTATCAAAGACCTCAACATAAAGCCAGATACACTGAGCCTGATAGAAGAGAAAGCGGGGGAATAGCCTTGAACTCACTGGCAGGGGAGACGGCTTTCTGAATGGAACACTGTTAGCACAGGTGCTAACAACAATAAATGGGATCTCATGAAACTGAAAAGCTTCTGTAAGGAAAAGGACACCATCATATGGGCAAAGTGGCAGCCTACAGAATTCAAAGAGATTTGTACCAACTGCACATCCTATAAGGGAGCCAATATCTAAAATATATAAAGAACTCAAAAACTGGACATCAAGAAAATAAATAACCCAATTAAAAAACAGGGTACAGGTCTAAATAGAGAATTCGCAAAAAGAAAACTCAAATGGCTGAGAAGCATTAAAGAAATGTTCAACAACTTTAGTTATCAGGAAAATGAAAATCGAAACTTTAATCCAAGTACTCAGAAGGCAAGGGCAAGTGGGTCTCTGAGTTCTAGGCCAGCCTGGTCTATAGAGTGAGTTCCAGGACACCCAGGGCTACACAGAAACACCCTGTCTTGGGGGGACAAAAAAACCTAACCACCCTACTTTGAGATTTCTTCTTACATCAATCAGAGTGGCCAAGATCAATAAAACAAATGACAGTTCATGCAGCAAGGATGTGGAGTAAGGGGCACACTCCTCCATTGCTGGTCAAAGTGCACACTTGTACAGCTACTGTGGGAATCAGTGTGGCGGTTGCATAGACATATGGGAATCCATAAACCTCAAGATTCAGCTATACCATTTGTATTAGTCAGGGTTTTCTAGAAAAACAGAACTTATACATATATACATATGTACATATATACATATAAGAATGTATCAGAACATGTAGTATATGGGATTTAATTACATAATAATAAATATTACATAAATGGGCTTTATTAGAATGACTTACAGGCTGTGGTCCAGCTAACCCAACAGTGGCTCACTATGAACAGAAAGTCCAAGAATCCAGAAGTTGTTTATATAGGCTTCCAGAGGAAGGTGTGGCCCAGATTAAAAGTTTATCTTCCTGCCTCAAGATCCAGAGCAAAGGCATGTGTCTTCCTACCTCAAAGGTCCAGAGTAGGAGTGGATCCACCCACTTCAACAAAAAAACAAACAAAAAAAAAACCCTCATGGGTGTGGCCCACCATTTTTGGATTCCAGTTGTCAGTGCTGGCCAACACAAGGCAAATGCAACAGCATCCTTCAAGGTTATTTGTCTCAAAATGTTAAGCCAGAGTTTTCTGTTTTGTTTTGTTTTTTGTTTTTGCCTTACAGGTCCTTTGCATATATATTATGGCTTCTAGTTTTGTGCTTGTATGGAAATCGGGTGGGCGTAAATGGGTATGTCTCTGTGTCTATTTGTTTCTTGTATTTTTTCTTGTTTGATTCTTCTGTCACATGCCAATTTGGTTTTGTTTTTTTGTTGTTTTGTTTTGTTTTGTTTACCTTATTGTATTTTAGTATTATTCCTTAGATGGCTGTTTATCTTCTAACAAGAGACAGAAAGGGTGTGAATCTGGGTAGGAGGGGAGAGAAGGAGGCAACTGGGAGGGATAGGGGGAGGGAAGCTGCAATCAGAATATATGAAAAAAAATCTATTTTCAATAAAATAAACAAAATGGCATTCCACTGATAGTGTTACCAGAAACAAATAAAAACCCTCCCTGGAGGAAATCTCTTTCATTCCCAAGAAAAAAATAAACTCAGCCCCAATTTAACCTCTTGTCAGGGCAAACAGACAGATCAGAGAATAGAGTAAGACATATGGCCTTAGAATTAGAATTGGAACTTTAAAATCTTTATATTTAATACTGTTAGAAACAAAAATATTATGGGTTCTCCCTTGCCTCCTACCTGTCTTACGCAGACCACTGTTCATGGCTGGCCATAAGCGTTTTGAAGGGGTGCACTAATGCTTGCCACTACATCAAAGTACAAGCTTGCTCACGGCCACTAATAAAAGCAAGAGTCCCAGATCAAGGCTCATAGCCCGTGCAGGCATCCACCGAGGCCCAACCCTGCGCCCCTTGCTGGAACTGGGACAAAGGGACCAAAACAAGCACGTGCACACTTTGCCTACAGCCTCCACGGAGCCATAAAGTCATTTACTCTGAACTGAGAGGCTCGTACTGTCTTCCAGTATCTGTGAAACTATGGCAATTAGAGTAAAAAAATCTCAGAGCCTTCCACGTAGGACTTTAACGCTAAAAATAGGAATAAAAAAAAGAGGCAAACATATAATGATATTCTGTAAAACAATAACCAAAAAGAAAGTTTTGGAAGTAAAAATATAGCTTAGAAGTTGGAATACAGACGTGAAATTAATCAGAATGCAACACAGAGAGGAATAAAATACAATAATTGTGAAAGAAGTTAGATAACATGAACAAAGAATGAAAAAAGAATGTAAGCCTCACAAAAGGAAAAGATAAAAAATTCTGAATTTAAAAATGTTGCACAGAGCCCGGCATGGTGGCACACACCTATAATCCCAGCACTATGGGAGACAGAAGCAGAGGCAGACTGATTGCTATGAGTTTGAGGGCAGTATGGTCCACTGAGTTTAGGACAACCAAGACTACACAGAGAAGTCCTGTCTCGGAAAAAAAATTCTGGACATATTTTCCAGACCAAGGAAAGACATCAGTTCATATAGTGTGTGTGTGTGTGTGTGTGTGTGTGTGTGTGTGTGTGTGTGTGTGTGTGTAGGAGAGAAAGAGACACTCATCATATTGTAATCTTCATAAAAGTAAGCACTAATGGAAAAGTAAAAGCATATAAGGCACATTCATGCACAAAATAAACATATAGTGTAATAAAAATGTTTTAAATTTTTTTATTAAAAGCAGTCTCAGATAAGGCTGAGATAAAACAAAACAAAACAAAACAAAACTGGTGATCAACAAAGATTAGAAGAAAAATTAGGAAATCTAATAGTTCCTAGAGTTGACAGACTCGTAAAATAGAGGAAAATTTTGCATACTATTGGTGTGCCGCCACTCTAGGAAAAACTCACAAGTTATAAAGTAAATAACCCAAAAATTCACTTGGTAGGTATTAAAGTGGAAAATAAACATATGGGAATGTTTATGCTCAGCTTAGCATAGCCTGCCAAGGTTGTCTCCTTCCATTATTATTTTCATTATTATATTACTTTTTTTGTGAGCACCCTACTGTTAGATAGATGAGAAAGACTTCTAAATTTGCAAGCTAAGGCCCAGAGCCTGGGCAGCTATCTGAGGCCATGGAGGCTCCCAGGTGAGGCCTTTGAGGATACTCGCTGCCTTTCCAGCACCATTCCTATCATGTTTCCAGACCACATTAGCCTTCTCGACTTCTAAGTTTTGGCCTTCTTCCTGCCTGTTATTCCCTAGCCTCCAGTTCAGTTCACAGAAGTTAGGATGGTAAATGCCAAGGTCGGGTTCTCAACTCCATCCCCCTTTCTGATCTTCTTGTAATAGCTTCTCATTCAGTTATGCCTCATTGGGGCCTCGTCACTGCGGATGAGCTTATCTCGAACACATAACAAAAGTAAAAGCCATAATGTATCATTTCTACTAACAAATGGGTTTCTCCATCCTTCTATCTTACACACACACACACACACACACACACACACACACACACACACACACCCCTAACATTTGTTGAGACCTCAATAAAAGGCTTGAGAAAGAAGAAAATCACAGAGGAGCAACCCTGGGAGAGAAGACAGGAAGAAGAATGCCTGCGTCTATACGGGTGAGGTATCCGAGGCCACAGGGCAGGTCCCATGCAACTGAGCTCAGGTCATTGTTGTATGCTTTGGTTGTTAGTGCTATCAGCTCCTTTACCTGAATCACTGTGTCACCAATAATGTCCAAGGGGCATACTGTTCTCCAGTCTTGGCTGTTCCTGAACAGATTTTCAAGCTGGCATGGGGTATCCACTACACCAGGAATTTTCTAGGCTCAGGTATGAGCAAATCCATCATTGCACCAGCTCTGTCATTTATCATTGTCTTACCTCCTCTGTCTTTAAAACTTCCCATATTCGAGCGTGATCTTCCACCAGCCAGTGTCCTGTGTTTTCTACTTTTGTGGAAAGTTTGACTTTAGACACCACTTGAGTAGGCTCTCCCACAGATTTCCCCTCCATCTTGAAAGAGGCCAGCAGGAGGCATTACGGATCTGGTGGAAGAATAAAATACAATCTACATTAAAATAAAAAATATTTGAAAAGATATAAAATCCAATTACTGTGCTCCATTTTTTTTTTTTTTTTTTTTTTTTTTTGACTGTGAAACCACTGAAGACAATATTATAACAGACAACTTTTATGGCCACTTTTTACCTTCAAGTATTTATTACTGGTATTTTAGTGCAGATTTCTGGAAGAATAGAACACATCTTGGTAATGGGCAGTGACACAACTTTATTTTTAAAAGATTTTATTTTTGATTACACGAGGGAATGTGTGAGCACAGGTGAAGGTATCCTTGGATACCAATAGAGGGCAACAGACACCCTGGAGCTGGAGCTACCAGTGGTTTTGAGATACCAGGTGTCAGGGCTGAGAACTGAACTTGGGTCCTCTGCAAGAGCAGTAAGAGCTTTCAATGGCTGAGCCATCTCTTAGCTCCTTGGTACAAATGTGATAGGAAATAAAAATATATATCTCCGTATTATGTCTCTTGCCATTTTGCTCTAGACCTTGGGGAGTAGACGTGAAAATGGGTGGGGAAAGGCAAGTCTTAATGGTCTTTTCATACTGTGTATTTCACAAACCGTTTGGAAGGAACACTGGCTGCAGGGTTGAGAGCTGTATTTCTCAAACACACCCTGGGTGCATGCGAAGCTTGGTGCTAGGCACACACAAATAATTCAGTAATTTTGATCTCAAATCACCAAGGCTTAAGGACAGAAAGGTTATAAACACGTTAATCATGTGGTATAGTACAATATAATGTATGAACTACCACAAGAATGATGTTCCCAACTGTGATGGAGGGCTGGAGGGTGGCTGAGCACGCCTGGTAGGTACTAGCCCTAGGCCCTGGAGGAGAGCCCCAGCGTCAATACAAAAAGAGGAAAACAAGAACAGCTGCAATGGAGAAGGAGGGAGGGAGGGAGGGAGGGAGGGAGGGAGGTTCTCTCTAGGGATCATCAGCTGCAATGCCTTCCTGGGCTCCGGGTTCATTTCTAGGGCCAAACAAGGCTTTCCATGAATCCTTATTCTAGAAGGTCTCCTTCAGGTCTAGTCAGAATCTCACTACAACCTGCTTTGTTACCACACTGTTCTAAGGGATCTTCTTGCTTTCATTCAAGTCCCACAAATACACCCTTCTTTGGGTGATTTTTGTTCACAACATCCTGCTTCCTTAAAATTTCCTTGGAGTATAAACCCAAACTGTTCCACACAGCAGCTGGGGCCCTTTGTGCCTGGTTCCTTTCCCAGCCCTTTTCTTGCTCTGAGCATCCTCCACTGAGCACTGACTCACCCCTAGGCTATACTACTCCAGCCATTTTAAACCATGTATGGAGCCCAAAGACAGCCAGTGACCTCAGGCTTTGTTTTTGTTGTGTTGTGTTGTACTGAATGGGAACCCTCCCTGTGTATGCCATGGACGTGTCAGATTGAGACTTTATTGTATTTACTAGCTTTCAACTCCATTCCCACTTTCAAGTCCTTTAAGTATCTTGAGACTTTAAATGTGTCCTGTTCAGAGCAAGTCTAAGTAAATGTTAAATTACTGTCAGTCCAATAGGTCAGTAACCCATGACAATCCAGAAGTAAAAAAGAGGCAGTGTTTTGCTAATTTACATAACAAGTAATAAAGTTAAGTCATCTCCTCCTTAAACCTCACTGGCTTGGTGGGCTAAGTTCTTCATAATGAGGGAACAAGTCTAGATTCAGCACATATTCCAAGTGGTTAGTATTGCAAGACGGAATTGATCACTAATTAACAGCACTGGCTTTCGTGGCTCTGGCTTCAGGGAATTGAGCGTATCTGCAAAGGGCGGCCCTTATGCTCATGAAACCAGCTGACAAATAAGAGGAAATGGAAAATGAAGGGTTGGGGTGACATCGGAGAAACTGAGGCAAGTCTCCCTACAGAAGAGGGCTTTCTGTGCCTTTGGGCCTCGCATGCTCCCTCTGGAAGCCACAGACAGCAAGCCTGTCTGCTTGCTGAGAGCAGCCCTAAGTAGATGACAGCCCAAGGCCATCATGCGGTATTTAGAGACGTGGAGCACATAACATCCTCACATCAGGAATCAGGAAAACGCAACCGACACAATTAAGACTGGACCAAGTTCCTCTGAGGGACATGCTGATAAATGATGCTGACACACGCAGGGAAATAAACAAGGCAGAGGCAGGGGAGGTTTCAAGCCAAGAAAAGGGAAATTAAAAATAAACAGGCAAAATGGAAATAGACCAGATTAGTGGGGAAGGAAATTCCATGGTTGTTACTGGAGATAATGCTGTAAGCAACAAATAAAAAATCAAAACAAAGTGAGGAAACCACATAAGATGGCTTTGGCTGCATTCGCTCCGTGTCAGGAAAATGTAACTGGGTAAACTAGACAAATTACCAAATCTCAGAACAGACACTTCACATCTGTAAGCATGCTGCAACCCGGCGGCCCCACAGCACAGACTCTGCTGTCTGCCCACAGCTGTGCTCTCGTCTCCACGGTGTGGGTGGAAGTTGGCCCGTTTTCAGTGCTGGGACTGAACGCCACTGTGAACTTCCCACAGCCTGCTCTTTGCCCTGTCTGGGGGAAAGATGCATTTCTGCGCTGGCAACAGTCCCAGAGGCCCGGTCATGGAGAAACAGGCAGCTTGTCCATGGTTCTCCAAGCTTTGTAGATTGTCTACCTGCTGCCCTGACACTGGAGTCTTTCCTAGCCATTGTCACTCAGGGAAAAAAGAAATGACACTGGGTACTAGTCACTGGGCACTGTATCTTCCCGCTTGAGCTCTCATCTACACAATAACCTTTACAAGGTTTTCACCACTATTTACCATGGTGAAAAAGTGAGATTCGGAGAAGCTAAGTAACTGTATTATACTACTAGGAAGTTGGAGGTTCCCAAGTTCATCTCCCATAACACCCCAACTCCAGGTCATGTAAGAAGCATTGCCTCCATCTCCTCTCCTACTCTCATATCAGTTCTGAAAGCCTCTTTCCATCCCCTCTCCCTGATGGACTGCTCTCCTTGCGGTGCCCCTCTATATGCACCAGGGCGGGTGTCAGACTCTCCATGGCACAACAGCGCCCCCTTGAGAGAGGCTCACACCTGAGAGCACAGGTAAGAGCAGGAGAGCGGGAGAGCTGGACAATTTCACCAGCAGTAGGTTACTCCTTTTCCTCTTCACTGCTGTCTTGTTTTCACCGGGGTAGGCTTCACAGGTGTGTGCCTGACAGACCCGCCCAGGCACACAGGGCCCCTCACTGAGTGGAATCCCATGTGTGTGGCTGAAGGCTTGGCTGCCCCGCCTCCAAATTACACAGCCCCTGACTTGCCTGTTCTTCTTCGAGCATAAAGTATTCTATATTTTTTAATTTTTCAAACTTATTTTCTTTCAACAACTAATGAGTCAGAAGTGTCTTTCTGGCTCTCCTGAAAACCATCTAGAAGTTTGTATGTAGCTTTCCATTCTGTAAAGTAAGAACGGGGGGGCACTCTGTTCCTCCCTCTCCTGTGACACATGTTAGAGTGATGCACTGCCTCTTTCTTAAAACATAGGGTCAAAGGTTATAAACCAGCCTCTGTGCAAATGCCACTGACACGAGCCACTCAACAGCACCATACACATGATGGAATCACTGTACTGTTCAATGGCAATCTTCGTTTCTAGTTGAGAATAAGTATAAAACATCATAAATCTTATGAAAATCAGCCCTGAAGAGCTGACATCCTAAATTACAGTGCCCCAAACAATCATTTTGTCAAACTCCTGGACAGTCAGATCAGTTATAAGTTGGAACCAGGTTGGGGAAAGAAGTGGAATATTTTTAAAAGGCAAATATGTAATCGGAGAACACAAAAAGAAGCATTTTTTCCTGAAACATTAAAAAATAAAATTTCTTGAGAAAAATATCCTGCTGTCTCCGCTTCAGGAAGCAGGAAGGACAAGTGTGATGACGTAAAGAAAGAGGCTCCCAGACGGCACAGAAGACTGTCCCATGAGAAGTCACGTCAGGGCTTCCAAGGTCACCTGGACTTCAAGTCCTGCCACTCTAACACAATTTCATGCATTACGTTCTAACTGCTTAGCTCCACCACAGATAAAAGTTTTGGTTACGGTTTTTGTTTTGTTTTGTTTTTTGGAATTTTCTAAAGTTAAGTTAGACCCAAGGATCAGTCTAAGGAAACTGAGGATCAGTCTAAGCAAACTGATTAGCTAAAGAAACTGACCGTAGTTTACAACTGTGAAACAACTATTTTTAAAATATGATTATTGTTACCTGGACAGTGGTGGTGCACATCTTTAATCCCAGCACTCAGGAGGCAGAGGCAGGAAGATCTCTGAGTCTGAGGCCAGCCTGGTCTACAGAGTGAGTTCCAGGACAGCCAAAGCTACACACAGAGAAACCTGTCTTGAAAAAGATTGTCGCTAGAGAGAAAAATGCATTTCCTTGAAATGAGGTATTTCTTATAACTGAAGTTTGTGCTTTTAATGTCTATATAGTTTGTGCGTGTGTGGTATGCCAGCATGTGACATGTGGACAAATGTGGACATATGCAAGTACACACACATGCAGAGGCCCGAGAGTGACACTGGTGTCTCCCTCTGTTTTGTCCCACCTCATATATTGAGGTGGAGTCTCTCACCCCAATCCCATAGCTCAGCGAGGCTAGCTAGGCAGGCTGGCTGCCCAGGCTCCCTCTGTCCCCACCTTCTGAGCTGGGGATTCAGGCAGGCGGCAGGCCCGCCTAGCATTTACAGGGGTGCTGGGGAGCCAAACTCTGGTCCTCCGGCTCATTCAGCAAGGTGCTTACCATCCGAACCTTCTCTCTAGCCCTAGTTAAAAATACTTCCTAACATTGTGCTTATAAATATACTATCCATGCATATAATCTTACTGACCTATTGTTTCTTTTCTTTCAAAAACAATTATACACTGGAGATCATGGCATTTTCCATGGTTATAATGAAAGTGTGAACTGAAGGCTTCATCCCCAAATGATGGTTCAGCACAAAAGTCAATGAGCAAAGGTTAATCTTAGAAACATAAATACTGAGTAGCAACCTAAGGACACAAACAAAAAAATTGCTATTATTAGTGTCCTTGTCATTTGATAAAAATTGTTTGTGACTACCATAGAAAGATAGCCTTTCGGAAACCCAGCTTTAAGGTGAGTCCTGGAGCCTGGCTGCGCTCATAAATCTCCATTTGCAGTGTTAGCTCCATGCTAGGCTTTGTTTGATAAATCAGTCTGCACGTTATCGAATTTCACTTTCTTCCTAGGGTTATAAATAGGGCATGATACATCCCTCATCAATTATCTTTTTCCCCTCCCTCTGCTCTGTAAATGGTTTTGGAGAGGAAAGAAGACCCCATATCCAGAGCCTTACTGGGTTTCTCTAGAGGTCGTCATCTTCCTCCATCAACGCCGGGCTTCTCCTCTGCCCCTGCATAGTCCATTACATGTATTAATAATGCACAAGGCTTTTCTTCATGTCTATTACATATGTAAGCACTTTTCTTCTCCATGAAGAAATCTTTTTATTTTTCAAATTCAACTGAGAATTAATCTTGAAAATGTCTGGCATCCACCTTGTTCCCATGACTATTTGTCTTTGTGCCATTTCTACCCTCCTGCCCTTTCCTCCTCATCCTTCTTCCTAATGAGCTGAGGTCCTGTCCAGATAAGCCTGTTTGTTTATTTTTATCTTATTCTATCTCCAGCTCTCCCATCTATCAGGAGCAGCCTCTGTACTTCAGTTTGACTCACAGGCTCAGAATCAGTACAAACAGCAGTCACTATGTCGTCAGGAGACCTGAGCCTAAATGATGGATGATTCAATAGTCCATCTTCTTCGTAACTCGGGGCAAATCATTTCACCTTTCCTAGCCTCGGCTTTCTCATATCTTAAATATGACTTGATGAAACTGCAGCGACCTCTGACTTATAAAATAATGCGCTCATTGCCTCCAAAGGTGGAATCAAAACTAATATGAATTATTGCTTCTCTGTTAGTAGAAGGATTTATATTGCTACAGGATTTATATTGCTAAATATAGGTACTTGTATTGAGACTTGGTTCATCATTTATACGCTGTGCTCACTCTCACCATGTATATTCACTGTGCAGAAGTAAAACAAGGAATTTGTCATTGCAAAGCAGCATTAAATGCCGGCTGTGTATAGATCGGTCAGCTCGTTAGGAGACATGGCAGAGGCAGAGCCACACAAGCGCTTCCTCTTTGGAATGTCACCTGCATTTCTGTCCCTATATAAGGGAGTTTGCCTACATTCTAAAGACTGCTTTCAGCTTGCTTTGCTTTCCACAACTTACCCTGACCTCCACTGTCAGACTGCCGAGTCACCACGAGCAAGACAGGGCATCAACTTACTATACTACTTCAATTTCTTGAAAATCGCCAGCGCCCTTTGGAAACACTTGTTTTTAATTAAAGACACTTCACCAGAATAACAGATTAAGCAGCTGCCACAATGGAGTATTTTGGAATAAATGTCAATCTTGGGCAACCATTTTCAAAGGAATTTTCATTACATAAAAGTCTCACTGGAGACGAGGCAGCGTTGCACAATGGAGTCTGTGAAGTTTGAATCAACTCTCAGAACAACTGTGTCCAGTTAAATGCAGAAAACATTTAAAGTGTGAGGAATTTCTACTTGATTCAATGATTTTTTTTAAGATTTATTTATTTTAGCTTATGTGTATGGATGTTTTGCCTAAATATATGTATATGCACTACATGTCTGCAGTTCCTGAGGGAATCAGAAGAGGGCGCTGAACTCCTCTAGAACCAGAGTTACTGATTGTGAGCTGCCACGTGGGTGCTGGAGACCAACCTGGTAAGAACAAAAGTGCTCTTAGCAGCTAAGCCATCTCCCCCAACCCCGCGCCCCGCCTCCTCAAGCTAAGAATGTTTAAAAGTGAATCCCATTGACTTCAGACTTTGTATATATTTTCTCTGAGCTCTGATAGAATTTGGCAGAACTTCTTGATTTAAAAAAAGAAAGAAAGAAACATCCAGCCTGATCTTGCATTACCCTTGTGAACCTCCACAGAGAAGGGCAGCTCTCTGCATAGCGCTTCCTGTTGAGTGCACTGCCAACCCCAAGGAACAGTGGGGCTCTCTTCCTGATCTCCAGTCAGTGGGGCGGTCTGACAACACAGCCACAAAGACAGACATGGGGCGTGGGAGGGGAGAGGACACCCAGGCGCAACTGAGGCTGAGATCACAAAGAATCCCTCAGTGTTCTGGGACGGCTAAGGAGACGTCGAGGGGACTGAGTATGTTATAGCCTGATATGATCCAAAGCTCAGCTACTATAGACTATGTGCTTGAAAGCTTCAAATGAGACAGAGCTGTAAATCGCTCGACTGTCCCTGGCACAAATGTTTCACAATTCTGTAGAGTCTAGCTCTAGCTGGCTGAATAAAGGCAGAAGGCAAGAATCCTAAGGGAGCAGACACAGTTCAACAGCGGTTGGCTTTTTCCCCCCTGTCCATGTTAAAGTGAGAGCCAGGCTTCTTCTGTCTCAACAGTTCTGACAGTGACATGGACCACACGACCACCCCACAGGCACTGTGTCACCTCAGCAGTACAGGAGCCTGAGCAGAAAGCCCTAGTTTTTTCTTAAGTGTTTGACCAGAGCTGCACCTCCCCACACCATACCTCCCTTCACAGACCTCATGTGCCACTCACACAGTGTCAAAACTCTGAGCTCCAGGCTGGCAAGCTGCCTCAATGGGTAAAGAGACTTGCTGCCAAGCCTAATGACCTGAATGTGATCCCTGGCACACACATAGTGGAAGGAAAGAACCAACTCTGGCAGTCCTCTGATCTCCATATGCATGCTGCTGGAAGTGCCTCGTTAAGCACGGGGACACACACACACACACACACACACACACACACACACACACACACACAAAATTAAGTTAAAACAAAAAACAACTGAGTTCCCAGGAATCTGAGTCTTTGGAAATTTCAGAGGCAGGCTTTTTTTTGGGAGGAATCTAAAGCGTGGGGCTGGGGCGATGCTCAGCTGCTAAGTATCTGCCACACAAGCAGAAGGGACTGAGCTCAGATTCTTGGCATCAACATAAAGAGCCTGGTACAGTGTAATCCCCGCAGAGACTTGGGACGCAGAGACAGGTTGGTCTCTGGAGCACACCAGCCAGTCTAGACACACCGGTATGCGGCAGACTCAATGAGAGACTGACTCAAAACATAACGTGGAGAACAAGTGTCACTAAACTCTGGACTTCACCTGTCCTGGGGCACACGTGTGCACACACACACACACACACACACACACACACACACAATCTAAAATGTTGGTTTCTACAGTGGTAACGTTTACCAGAATCGTTTTAACTAACCTTCAAGTAGACTCACCCTACCACCTTCTAGGCTAAAGGCTCATCAGCACTCAATCTTTCATTTCCTATAAGCAGAAGTCAAGTCTATTTATTACAGTCACTTTACTAGGCCATAGGAACATGGCAGGTACAAAGGGGCCTAGTCTCTTTAAGGAAACATTCCTGGGAGAGGCCTGGGGAGCGAGCTGGTTCTCAAACTTAACCTACACTCATGGCATGTAGGTAGGAAGGGCACGTGCCACTAATACACGCTCTTTTCATTTGATCAGACAACACTGTGCCCCACACAGTGGACTCTCATTAGTTTCCAATATTTATTACCTAGTTAGCTAGTTAGCGCTAGCCAGAATGCAGCCAGCCATTTGATAGACTAACTAGCTATAAGAAATGTCACTTGGCAGTGCATTTCTATGTGATGCTTTCCTGACCCTGCCTCTGGAGTAGGAATAAGTCTCAGGCTGGTTCAATGTCCACCCAGGGAGGGGGCTGTAATGTCACGCTGGAGTGAGTTCTCATGGGTGAATATAGGAATGCGGGCGGAAGGAGAGCTTCCACTATGCTGTCTCTGAGCGTGCCTGTTACATAGGTCTTCTGAGGTTATCTGCTCATGCCTTGTGTGGCCAGGGCACAAAGAACAACAAAGAAGGCTACCTGTGTGCGTGCATGTGTGTGCATATGTGTGTGTGTGTGAGTACATGTGTGTACTTTTGTGTATGTGCATGCCATGCATGCCATGCATGCGTGCATGCGTCCGTGTGTGTGTGTGTGTGTGTGTGTGTGTGTGTGTGTGTGTGTGTGTGTGTGCGTGTGATCCCAATATGCATGCGCAAATGTGCTACGCTATGGTTTTGGAGTCAGAAGACAAGTTTCTTTTAGAAGTCTGTTTCTTCCTTCTACTGTGGGTTCAGGGACCGAGCTCAGGTCATCAGGCTTATGTGGAAGAGTTTTGCCCACTGAACCATCTCACCAACACCACAGCTTAGCAGAATTATCTCTCATTCTCTCTCTCTCTCTCTCTCTCTCTCTCTCTCTCTCTCTCTCTCTCTCTCTCTCATTATGAGCTTGCTATTTTTCATACCATGACATTTTCACCAAAAAACGCCGTTAAGTATCATGATGTGAACTGTATTCCACATACATTAGGAAAACTGCAATCTGTTTTTAATGAGACTCTCACTTGTCTCTTACTGAGCTGTACTAAGAATACTGCAATTTGGGCTGGAGAGATGGCTCAGTGGCTGCAAACACTGGCTGCTCTTCCAGAGGACCTCGGATTGGTTTCCAGCATCCACATGGTGGCTCACAACTACATGTAACTCCAACTCTGGGGGAACTGATGCACTGTTCTGGCCTCCAGGGACACCAGGGACACATGTTGTACACAAACATACATACACACAAAACATCCACACACATAAAATAAAAATAAATAAACCTTTAAAAATTAATACTACGACTTTTCTTCCTGCATGCTTTTCTCTCCTCTTCAAGCTGTGTAGATGCACTGCGCTGTGGAGAGCGCTTCTCATGTTCTTCTGCATATTGGGTAGAGAAATTTAAATTTTTTCATCTCTACCATCCAGTAAAGATGAAATACATTGTTTCAAAATGAACAAAACAAACAAACAAAAAACTTTTAAGCCTAAAGGAAACAACCTAAAACTAAATTTTGTTCTCAAATTTTAAACAGATTGTTAAAATATATTTGGGAAACCGCTTTATATAAGCAGTCAGGAGTGTTTTCAACCCAGCCTATGGGGAAGAACTCGCCAGACTATATTAAGTAGATACTTATTAGGAATTTAACGTTTTCTTTAAAGCTGTATGTATTCCCAGCTCTGTCGTGCCTGGATTTCTCATCAGCCGCAGTCTAGTGCCAGCCAGCCAGCCAGCACTGTCTTCTCAAAAGCCGCGTTAAATGATTGTGTACATCTGCAGGGCGTCTGTGTGATCCTGGATTATGTTTTCACTAAGGATAAGGGTTATAGTTTGGACAGATGTTGCTGTGGCCTAATTGGCCCATTTTATCTGCCCGTTTTCCATGCACATCGAATGATTTGATGAGTGGAATGCAGGGGGGGGTGCGGGTGCTTCAGAGTCATCACGAAATACATTCCAATGTCTGTCTGAAGGCAAAGATCATTTCATTCTCCGGCACCATATCTATCCAACTAAGTGGCAGTTTCTTTTTTCTTTCATTTGGTCCCTCCTTAATCCTTCACAGCACTCTGAGGGTTAATGGTCATCGTCATCCTCAACCTAACTGGGTCCTGACTTACCAAGGAAACTATCTCTAGGCACATCTGTGAGGGTGTTCCAGACTGGTTTAACTGAGGAGGGAGGAGCCACCCTGAATATGAGGTGGCATCATCCGATAGGCTGTGGGGATCATAGAGGAAGCCAACTCATCCCAGCTCATCTCTGCCTCCTGACTCTGGACATGAAGCACAGCCACCTGGAACTCTCACCACCGAATCATCCCTGCCATGATGGATCAAATTCCCTCAAGCCGTGGACCAAGACAAACCCTTCATTCTCAACTTGCTTTTATCACAGTAATACAAAATCCACCCCTCTTCAGTTTTCTCAGCGCCACAGACTGACCTTGCTATTTCCTGTGAAGCAAAGTAAAACAAAAGAGAACATTCTGGATTGTGAGTTCTTAACAGCAACTTTAGGACTACAAGATTGAGCTATCCTGCTCCCTGCTGGACAGTCAATAAGCCAATTTGACTTCCAGCTTCAGAGGGTAACATTCCGGACCATGCTCAAACTATGCCTAGCAGCAGCATGCTGCTCATGGGAGAGAAGAAGTCGTGACGTTTCACTTGGTTATTGACCAGCCCTCACAGTACCTGTGAATAATGCAGAGAAAACCAAAAGCAAATGGTGGGGAGCTCTCTTAAACATCAATGAGGAGGAGACACATTTCCAAACACCAGGAGGTTCTGCCCAGACTACGCTCTGCAGTGAACAGTGATTCCTTCTTAAAGTGAAACTGCAGCTTGGACAGCTTGGGTGATTTATGTAAGGTCACACAGGATAGTCCAAATTTGAAAATAGATCTGTCTGACTCAGGGCAATTCTATTCTTACACTGCCTTTCTGTGACCTTCACTTGCCGCAGAATTGTGGTCATGTTTGTTAGTTTGAGGCTTTGCAAAGGAAACAACCAGCAAAGTGAAGAGGCAGCCTAGTGGGGAACAAACACTTTGCCAACTATACATCAGACAGGGGATTACTATCTAGAATACATAAAGAACAGAACAATTAAACAAGGAAAAGAGCAAATCATTAGTCAGAAAATGGACTATCGGACTGAGGTGGATCTCAGTAAGAAGAAATACTTGGAAAAGTATGTAACATCCTTTGTCACCAGAGACATGCAAATAAAACTGGTTTGAGTGTCCATCTCACTCTGTCAGAATGGCTAACAGCAACGAAACCACAACAGACGTCGTTGATGAGGCAGTGAGAGGAGAGTCTGGAGTGTGCTGGTCAGGATGCACAAGCCATTGTAGAAGTCAATATGGAAGTTCCTACGTAACCCAGCTAGCTGTACCACTTCTGAGAACAGACTGCAGAATCCTAAGTCAGCACACCACAAAGATACTTGCACATCCATATTTATTGCTACACTAGTCACAATCGCCAGGAAACCAAATCAGCCTACTTTTCCATCATCAGGTGACTGGTAAAGAAAGTGTGGTATATACACACAAGGAATTTAACTTAGCCACAAAGAGAAAAAATGGTTGGTGCAGTAGTTTGAGCAGACTCACCTGGGCCCAGATCCACCCATCATGATGTTCTTCTTGTAAGTTTCCAGGACCCTCTAGATCCTTCTATTTCCCCATTCTCCTACATTTCTCTTACCTAAAGTCCCAATAGGATGTCCTCACATCTATCCCAATCTCCTGGTAAGTGAAGACTTTCATGGAACATGCCTCTGGGCTAGTGTCCAAGTATAAGTGAGTATATACTGTGTTAGCCTTTCTGCTTCTGGGTTAACTCACTCAGTATGACCATTTCTAGTTCCATCCATTTGTCCACAAATTTCGGCATTTCCTTGTTTTTAACAACTGTACCAACCAAGGACAATACAAACAATAAACATCAAACCCCTACTCTAATCTAGCCAATGGACAGGATTTTCTCCACAGTTATGTGGAGAGCGAGGACTAACTCTGACATGAACTCTGGTGCCCCATATTTGACCACTTCCCCTTGGTGGAGAGGCCTGGTGGCACTCAGAGAAAGAATAAGCAGGCTACCAAGATGAGACTCGATAGCCTATGACCATATAGTGAGGGAGGAGGTCCCCCTCGGTCATAGATCTAGGGGAGGGGAATAGGGTGAAAGTGGGAGGGAGGGAGGAACAGGAGGATACAAGTGATGGGATAGCAATTTAGATGTAATCTGAATAAATTAATAAAAAATAAAAAATTTTTAAAATAAAGAGAAAAAATTAAATTATGACTTTTTTCAGGAAAACAGAACAGGAGATTGCTAAGCAAGCATACTCATAAAGACAACTACTGTGTGTTTTTCTCTCATGTCCAGAACCTAGATTTCAAAAGTGGGTGTGACATGAAGGAGAAATTGTAGAGTGAAGGAAGAAAGCTTAAGGGAGGGCTGGGGCAGTGGTCGTGCAAACATGCAACTCAACAAAAGGGAGGCCTGTGTGGTGAAGGATGGACCTACCAAGGCGAGGAACAAAGTCTACACAGTCAGTCAAGGAGAGAAACAGGAAGTAGGATAACGTATGTGTGTGAAACTCAGTGCCTGGAAAAGTTAACGGGGAAAAAGGACTTTGTAACTTTAACACTTAAAGAAAAATCCTAAGTCTTTTCAATAAAGTGGCAGAGAAAGGCCGAGAAGGTTATGGGAAACGTGCTCCTGCTCATCTGGGCCACTGCGCCTACCATGCTGACAGTGAACTGCTTTCAGATTCTTCCTGGCTCCCTTTGTCAGCTCGTCCCAGATCCTGGGCTCCTGTCAGCTTCCCTGACCCTATCCTTCCACAAAAAATAAACAGTCACACCACCTCGACAAAGAGTCAGAAAACAGAAGCAAAAGCCAAGACAGCCAGCTCCTCTGCTCCTTACGCACATTTCTACATTTTCGTTACAGGACATGGTCTGTAAACGGAATCATTTGAAGTCGTTTTTTCAAGCCACATGTGGCACCTATTGCAGTGCCCACTCCTGACTTCTTTTCCCTGCTGCTGCTGAGGGGGCTGGGCTTGTGACTCACAGGGCCTTGGCTCCAGCTGTGCTTGCCACTGATTCTGGATACCAAAGAGATCTGCATTGCTAGCCTCACAGAGACTGGAGATCCCTTCCCACAGCAGCTAAGCTTAAGCAGATGTCAGCAACCCAAACTTCTATCCACCCCCTGGACCAAAAGAAGGTGTAGCGTTTCGTGTTTTCTTCTGTTCTGTGGCCTTAAAAGGAATTCCAGGCTCAGGGTTTTATGTATATAGTATCACAGATAGCACGGGTCTTATCGAAGACATAAATGTACTGACTAAGTCACTCTGTCACACTGGCACTCTGTCAGGAGGCTGCCTGGGAGACAGCTGATGAAGTCTCCCCATTTCCTTGCCGCAGAACCCCGGAGTTGTTTGGATCCCACTCCAGTTCCTACTGGGCCAATTAGTCAAAATTATGTTTTGTACTCTCCAAATTAAGATCTGGCAAGAATAGGCCCCTCCATGGTTATCAGTCTGTCACAACTGGCCTCACATAACCACGAAGGAAACTGCCAATAGAAAGGCACCACCACGACAGAAAGTCAGAAAAAACTGGAGCAGTGCATTAGCAGCGACATTTATTTTAAACGTAGAGTCCTGTGCTTCGCTCTGAGCTGTCGGAGTAATGGAACACACACATTACATTAAGGGGAAGAGGTCATGGACTCCTTTGTGCCGGCCAGACCATGGAAGCATCTCTCTCTCTCTCCTGGTTTTACTTGGTTGCGAGTCCGAGCAGAGAGGCCCCTTCCTACGCTTTACATTTTAAGGGGGAAAGGTGCTTTGTGTCACAGCTAAAGTTTGTGCCAAGGAAGTTAAAACTTGCTTGTTTGAATTACAATGACCTTCTAGAGCAAAACACCATGGATATTAAGAAGGTTTCACTGCCAGTGGTGGCATCAGCACCATGGCAGTGCACACCTTTAATTCCACCACTCAGGAGACAGAAGCAGGTGGATCTCAGAGTCTGAGGCCAGTCTGGTCTTTTTCCCAGGCTGAAGACAACCCAGCACTTCCCTTCTCTGTGATGCTGCAGGTGACCTGACGCTGTGACTCTAAAGTGGGAGATGCCTGTCTATTGTTTTTAAAATTACAAGTATTATCTGTAGGCCCGGCTAGCAATCAATCAAGTCACACTTGTTATATTTTAAGATAGCCTTAGTTAACCTGGGGCAGGGCAGATATCAGTCCTCTAAATTGCCTCTCATAGTGGGGCAGGCACAGGAGCCCTGCCTCAATCTCATGCCATCTACTTCTAACAACTTCTATCAAACTACCTGCCATCCATAATCCCAAATACTTGCTCATGTTCTTCATCTAGGCCAGATTCTCCATCCACACCACGGGCCATGTGCTTCTCCTCCAGCTGACCCATGGCTGCCTTCCTCTCTTCACTTCAGGTCTCCTTCTCCTGGTGGTGGTCCTTCTTCCTCTTCCCAGAATTCCGTCCTCTCTAAGCCCCACCTAGCTCTTGCCCTGCCCAGGTGGGACGGCTTTTTATTAAGCAAAAGGTGGGTCAGACAGCAAGCAGTAATTGGCATCAAAATACATCAGATTATCCCCAACAGCTGTCCTTCTTAATATTCAAGACTATGTCCTGGCTTTATGAGGGGAAGGTACAATTTTGATTTATGTGTGTTTCTCTGTTAATCTGATTTTTCTACTTCGCGTATGATTTATAATGCATATGAATATTAGGCTACTGTTGCATGTATATTTTCAATGTATTAGTAGTTAAATATATTAAAGAATACTCAAAACATGTATGTTAAGAATAGCACTCAAGCTGGACATGGTGGCGCACGCCTTTAATCCCAGCACTCGGGAAGCAGAGGCAGACGGATTGCTGTTAGTTCGGAGCCAGCCTGGTCTACGAAGTGCATCCAGGATAGCCAAGGCTACACAGAGAAACCCTGTCTCAAAAAAAAAACAAAACAAAAATAGTACTCACACACTTTCAATGTTACTGCCTTCTTCAGCCACTGTTTTAACTCATGAAAGAAACTTCTCCTTCATGTCCCTCCTGTTTCTATGAAGCACTGCACCATCCCCCAGGTACCCAAGCTGGACTTCTCAGAACTACTCTCAGGTGCTCCAGTTCATGGAGTCCTGTATCCCATGTACCACCATGTTCTGTTGATTACTTCTCTGAACGGCATCTCTGCATTCGAGCACTCTTACACCTCTGTTGTCTCTAAGCTGAACTACAACAGCCACATTACTGAACTCTGCCTTCTCCTTTCCCTCCTCCATCATCAGCATCACCATCATCTTCCTAGAAACCTCTTATAGACCACTGCCCTGCCTCAGGACCTGCAGCAGGAATGCACCACCACAGAGCAGCCATGCCGCAGTCCTTCGTGCCCTGACCACATCCTGACCTTCAGACCCTATGCTTTCCTCCATACTGCTCCAACTCCCCTACACTGCCCACCGTCCTATTCTGAAGGTGTGACCTCCCATGCCTTGGTGCATGTGCTCGCTTGTCTTTCCTCCTCTTCTGTCACCCTACTCCAACACAATAGCCATCCCTTATTAAGCACATATGTGACTCCATGACACCTGACCTTATGCCCCTTTATATTGATTCTGACTTGACACAGCTAGAATCCATAGCAGAGCCAGAATTCCATTCCAAACCAGTCTGATTCCCAAGCACATTACTTTAACCACCAACTGGTTTTCAAAGCAAATGCAACTACCACCCCCTAGGTCCCAAGCCACAGTGGGAAGCACATTACTCTTCCCTGCGTACATTAGCCGTAAGACTTTTCTCACAGCGCTGACAACGCCACACTTCAGCTTCTACTCTCATAGCCCTTGTATTCCCCTTTATATAATAGGCACCACACACATACTGATACATACAGAGTACTCAATAGATGCTTGTTGAGTAAATCAAGTCACAAATATTGTTGTCCTTCCTTTGTGCCCCCTACTGTGTTCCACCATAGTGCGAACATAATCACTAAAATCACAGAAATTCCTAATATTCAATGTAAAACAAGTTATATAAGTGAGAAAATTGTCAACAGCTTTATCAAGTTTTTCTTCATGGACTCCAAGAACTTGCTTCTATGCACATGGATGTATCCATATACATGCACTCATGTCATGGTGTCTATGTGGAGATCAGAAAACAACTTTCTCTCCTTCCATCCTGTGAGATCTGGGGATCAAACTCAGATTGTCAGGCTTAGTGGCAGCACCTTTACCCACTGAGCCATTCCACTGGCCATGCAAGGTCAGTTTTAATGAGGTATAAGGCTCATATAGGAGCATATTCTGCGAGTTGTGACATGTGTATACTCCCATGTTCGTGGGAATGAAATCAAGACAGAGAACATTTACAGCATATCAGAGGGTCATTCAACTTGCTTCCCAGTTAATATAGCTCCATCCTCAGGCCCATGCAACTATGGACGTCCTTTCTGTCCCTCTGTTAAACTGCTCTGTGTCAGAGTTTTACTGAACATTCCTACGTCTCCTCTGCCTTCCTGGGTTCTTCACTTACAAGTCATATTTTGAGATTCATCCACATTGCTACTTTTGAATGCTTTCTTTTTATTGTGGGATAATATTCCACTGTTAAATGTCTTGTTTTTACATCCACTTGTTAATAGACATTTGTGCTGTTTCCAGCATGGCTACTTGGAAGTGAAAGGAATGTCTGTGCACACCTTTTTACTTGGACACATGTTTTCCTTCCCCTTGGTAAATATCTAACGATGGACTTGCTAGATGAGGTGGTGGTGCCGAGACAATTCACCCCAGTGATTCCAATGCAGCTTTATACGCTTGTCTACAGTGCATGAACTGTCCACATCTTCTACCAAACAGTGGTAATGTCACCTTTGAAACTGACCCACTCTAATGTTCTAAAAGCCTGTGCTAGCGTCACACTGTGGCTATAATTTCATTTCTCTGGTGGCAAATCTTCCTTGGGGAAGAATGTATTCAAATGCGTGACTTTTTATTGACTTTTTAATTGTTTCTGTTAGTAACTTCACAGCTGAGTATGCATTCTGGGCACTACTTTGTGATGGTTAATATTGACTGTTGATGTGACAAGATGTAAAATCACCTAGCAGACAAACCTCTGGTCACAGCTGTGAAGGAATTTCTGGATTGAGTTAGCACTAAATGTGCATGACAGCATTCCATGGCAGGCATCAGACTGGGTAAAAAGGGAAGAGCAGACTGAGAACCAGCAGCCATGCCCCCATCCCTCCCTGCTCCATGATGGGGGGGGGCGGGGGGGGCGGGCGGGGAGGAATGAAGCACTGCTTCCCCACCATAACGGGCAGTGCCCTTGAGCTGAGAGACAGGAGAAAGCCAGCCTGCCTGCCTGCCTGCCTGCCTGCCTGCCTGCCTGCCTTCCTTCCTTCCTTCCTTCCTCAAGTTGCTTTTCCTAGGTACTCTGACACAGTAAAGAGAAAAGTAATCGTAGGCCTTACAACATTATAAAATTACATATGTACATACACAAACACACACACACACACACACACACATGCATGCACATGGGCCAGCAGTCTGAGGTCTGCCTTTACCTTTGCATTTTCTTATTGATGTTTTGTGAGGAACTGAATTTTAACTTTTCAAATTTTACTTATATGTGTATCAGTGCTTTGCCTGCATGTATGTCTATGCACCTCATGTATGCAGTGCCCTAGAGGGCACTGGATCCCCTGAGGGCTGGAGTCACAGACAGCTGTGAGTTGCCATGTGGATGCTGGGAATTGAACCCAGGTCCTCTGGAAGAGCAGCCAGAGCTCTTACCTGCTGAAACAGTTTTCCAGCCTCAAGAACATTACTTTTAAATTGCTAATATGTCCCAATTTACAAACTTTTTTCTTTTACAGACGTGTTTTTTGGTGTCCTAGCTACCAAATCCTTTTCTACACAAAAGTTATAAGGTCTCTTCTGAGAAGTTTTTATCGTTTCACCATTTACATTTGGGATTATTCTAGTTTCATTCTGTTGCTGTGATTAAAAAAACAAAAACAAAAACAAAAAAACAAAAAAACACTCTGGCCAAACGTAACCAGGAGAAGAGAGGACTTATTTGGCACACATGTCCAGGTCACAATCCCGTCACTGAGGGAAGTCAAAGGAGGACTCTTGGGGCCACTGCTTACTGGCTTGCTCTCTAGGTCACACACAGGCTCATGCTCAGCTAGCGGGGAACTACATGCATAGGGATCATGCAGCTGCCCGCAGTGGACTGCGCCCTCCTACATCAGTGAACCATCAAGACAACCTCCCCCCCCCCCAACACACACACAGTCACACCCACAGGCTAATCTGGTTGGCCAATTGAGAGTTCTCTTGGATGACTCCAGGTTCCATCAAGTTGAAAATTAAAGCTAACTAGACAGAGATTTGAGAACAGCTCGAGATAACTCATGTAAGATAAGGCCAGGTTCCTTGTTGTAAGGTCAGTTGGTCTCAACCTTCCTAACACTGCGACCCTCATTTTATGGTGACCCCAACCATAACACAACTTCCTTGCTGCTTCATAACTAACTTCTGCTACTATTATGAATCACAATGTAAATATGTGATGTGCAGGATGGCCTTGGGTACCCCTGAGAAAGGGTCCTGAGACCCCCCACCAAGGAGACCCAACCCACAGACTGAGAGCCGCTGTTGTGCAGCATTTCCTGGAGAGGTAGTGTTTCCCGTGTTGAACTGCCTCAGTGTCTTCATTAGGAATCAATTTTAATATGCAGGGCTCTACTTCTGAGTGTTATTGTGCTGATTCTGTGCCAAATTCATGCCAACACACAGACCTGATTGCAACAGCAGTGTGCTAAAGTCAGTGAATATAACTCTTTTTTAATACTTTCAAGATTGTTTCCACAGCCCAGGCATATAGACTGTTTCCACAGCCCAGGCATATAGACTGTTTCCACAGCCCAGGCATATAGACTGTTTCCACAGCCCAGGCATATAAGACTGTTTCCACAGCCCAGGCATATAGACTGTTTCCACAGCCCAGGCATATAGACTGTTTCCACAGCCCAGGCATATAGACTGTTTCCACAGCCCAGGCATATAGACTGTTTCCACAGCCCAGGCATATAGACTGTTTCCACAGCCCAGGCATATAGACTGTTTCCACAGCCCAGGCATATAGACTGTTTCCACAGCCCAGGCATATAGACTGTTTCCACAGCCCAGGCATATAGACTGTTTCCACAGCCCAGGCATATAGACTGTTTCCACAGCCCAGGCATATAGACTGTTTCCACAGCCCAGGCATATAAGACTGTTTCCACAGCCCAGGCATATAGACTGTTTCCACAGCCCAGGCATATAAGACTGTTTCCACAGCCCAGGCATATAGATTCCAACATGAACCATCTTATTGTTGATCTCAGAGCGGAAGCATGCAGGTATTACACTGAGATTTCCACAGACCAACCTCCAGTTTCACTGATATTTCTTCTGCCCTTTGTTTCAATCTCCTACTACTTCAGAGTTGCCTGCACTTATATTTTTTGGTGTAATATGGATGCCTAGGCTGTTGCTTGGAGGGCTGTCTTGTGTTCTGATGTAAACACTTAAGCCTAGAAACTTCCCTTCCAGCTGAACTTCAAAAACACTGTACATTTTCTTTCTGTTAGGCCTAGAACATACGTTGGTATATATGGGCGGGGTTATTACATGGGGCGGGGCTATACATGGAGGCTAGAGGACGCCAATGGATGTCTTCTTTGATCGATCTCCACTTTATCTTTTTAAGACATACACATGTATGTTTCTGAAGATTTATTTTTAAGTGTGTGTGTGTGTGTGTGTGTGCATGCACAAAGTGCAGTGCTTGCAGAGGACAGAAGATGCTGTCAGATCCCCTGGAGCTGCAGTCACAGGCAGCTGTGAGCTCCCCGATGTGGGTTCTGGTAATGAATCAGGCGCTCTGTAAGAGCTCTTAAGTGTTAAGCCTTCACAGCTGAGCCATCTCTTCAGCCCTGTCTTCACCTTAACTTGAGGCAGAGTCTTACATATTGAACCTGGAACTCATCCATTTAGCTAAAATGGCTGGCCCCTGAGCCCTCAGCATCTTCCCCCAGCACTGAGGTTACGGATGCATGCCACCATGGCCTACTTTTCACATAGGTGCAGGGGATCCAACCTCAGCCCTCTTACTTGTAAAACAGGCACATAACCAACCGAGTCATCCCCCAGCCCCTCCCTTTTCCTTTACTGTTTTTCGATTCCATCTTACCAGTAAGATTAGGTTATTAGCTACACTGTATTTTAAATGATTAATCCACGGTTTATATTATTTTAGTTTGCCTACTTTGGAACTACATCTTACATATAAGAATGTCATAACTGCACACTTCATTCCATTCTCCTGTGCCTGGCACCATTAATGCCATACATTTTATATCTGTTACAAATCCCACAGTGTCTCAGAGGAAGGACAGCAGGCTACCAAGAAGAGACTTGATACCCTATGAGCATATACATGGGGAGGTGGTCCCCCTCAGTCACAGTCATAGGGGAGGGGAATAAGGGGAAAATAGGAGGGAGGAAGGAATGGGAGGATACAAGGGATGGGATAACAATTGAGATGTAATATGAATAAATTAATAAATACATTAAAAAAACAAATCCCACAGTATGTTTTTACTTCACATTTACATGATCAATCACCTTTGAATAAATGTTAAAACAACAGTAAGAGTCCTTGATATCTATCCGTGTATTTACCAATTTCAGAATTCTGTTGAGCATACAATATTTAACTTCCTTGGACAGACCCACATTTTCACCAGCTATTTCTCTTCTGTTTCAACAATCTCCTTTAACATATCCATTTGGTTTTTTTCTTTTTTGTGACACAGTCTCCCATAGAGGAGGTTGACCTTAGACTCCTGATCCTCCAGCCTCTGCCCCTCGAATGCCAGAATTACTGGCCAGGATCTCCAAGCCTTGGCTCCCTTTATCTTATTATACAAGTGTGCTGGCCACAAGCTTTTGTAGTTTTTCTTGCCCTGAGGGGGAAAAATGTTTTATTTTACTTTCATCTTTAAAAGACATTTTCAATGAATGCAGAATTTTAGGTGGATGGAAATCCTCACAGCACTGTAAAGGCCTTGCCGTGTTCCGGGAAGCGGGGAAGCGGTGACCTTCCCCTCTCTCCTTCCTCTGTGGACAGCATACCTTGTTTTCTCTATCTAGTTCCTCTTTTCCACAGTCAGTGTGCTGCTGCGGTTTGGTTGTGGGGTTTTGGTGGGGTCTTCTTTGTGTTCACTCTTGCTCCTCTTCTGAAGCCTCTCGAGTCTATCAAGTTTATATTCTTTACACAATATAGGAGAGCATTTGCTCATCTTTTGAACATTTTTTCCTGTTCTTTTATTTCTCCCTTTTGTGAAGACCACATTTTACTTTTTTTTTTTTTTTTTTTTTTTTGGTTTTTCGAGACAGGGTTTCTCTGTGTAGCCTTGGCTGTCCTGGACTCACTTTGTAGACCAGGTTGGCCTCGAACTAAGAGCAATCCGCCTGCCTCTGCCTCCCAAGGACTGGGACTAAAGGCATGTGCCACCACCGCCTGGCTTTACATGTTTCTTATTGCCTCATTCATATCATTATTTTTTTTAGCTTTTAAAAACTGTAAGGAAGCTTCACATGAGATGAAGTTGACTGCTGAGCCTCCAAGCATCTTTTTGGCGTCACTGTAGGAGAACTCTGTCCTCTAGGCATGATGCGGTTCCCGAAAGTCCTGACTGAAATCAGCGCCTGTGATTACTTACGGGAACTCTCACAGGACCCACCTACGTCCCACCCTCACAGGAGAGGATGTCAGCCAACCCTTAGCCGAGATCCCCTCACAAGTGCAAGGAGCCTCTGCCCCAGCTGCACGCGGTAGACACTAGTGTCCAGACTGACTGGGGTTGGGACTCTGGTGACATGACTGTCATGCGTTATCATGCATGGAGACTGGGACTTTTGGGTGATGTTCCTGTGAGATGTCAACTCTTCTCCTGAAATCCTGCAAGTAACTCAGAGAAACTCATGGGTCACCAAGCTGTATATGGACAATTTTTTTGTTCTGTTGGTGCCTGATCTGAGGTGAACAGATGCTCTGAAGTCTCCCAAGTCACGCAGCAGCCATGTCCATCCTGTCATTAACCCCTCCATCAAATGAAATTCCTCTCAGATAATGGTCTCAGTCTTTTTATATTGCCCCTTCCCCTATTGCACTCCTATTTTCCTTTTTACCAGCTCACCATATTGAGTATTTTTTTTAATTTTTTTACTCTGTCATTTTGGAGCTTATGATATTGACTAATTTTCCCCCTTGTGCTTTGTATGTGTTGCAATTTTAAAAAAAAATCAGATGCTAAGCACCATGAACTTGGTATAAGTGCTGACTTTAATTCCTTTTTTTTTTAATGCCACCCATTGTTCTGATGGAAACTAAATCTTTTGTAGATTAGTTTAAATCTTTTGGTGCTTTTCCTAAAGCTTTTTAGCGAGTGTCTAAATCACTGCCTACGCTGGGGCTATTTCAGCCCACCACTAACAGTTGAACCTTACAGGGCTTCTAATAGATGTGCCCTCCCTACTCTCACTGGTAGAAACTAAAATCATCTCTGGCCCTGTGTGGCTACTGGGAATGGCTCAGCGTGCACAAAACTGAACAAAGTTTCTTTACCAAGACTTTCGCCCTTCTCATGGGGACCCAGGCAGGTCTTAGGAACTCCTTCCCGGCGGAACACTCTTCCTCAGTGCTCTGTCTCACACAGTCTAGCTGGCTTGGCTCACCTGAACACCGACCCTTCGACCTCTATCATCACACCTCAGCAAAACGCAGGCTCTGTTTGCTTCTCGCTCTCTGCATCCGCGTTTAGGAACTGACTGGAAGGAAGCAGGCCAGGGCAATCTCCTGGAGCACATGTTGTGTTACATCTGGAGGTCACAGACCTTGCATGTCTGTGAGGATTTGAAGAAAGAGGTTGTGAGGAAACCCGATTCTTCCTCATGGCTAGAAATGAAAGTCTATGTGGGTGTTTCTGCTTTTAAAAAGAAACAGACTTTTTTTTTAAAGCTATACATTTTAAGTGCCCATAATTTGCATAGAACTCTATGTAGCACAAGACAATTACCAAAACACAACTCTTAACAAAGAAATCAAATTATGATATAAATTACCTCACATAGAAAACTTATACATGGGCTAGGTAGATGGCTCAGAGGTTAAGAACACTGTCTGCTCTTTCAGAGGTCCTGAGTTTAATTCCCAGCAACCACATGGTAGCTCACAACCATTTATAATGTGATCTAATGCCCTCTTCTAGCCTGCAGGTGTACATGTAGGCAGAGCACTGTATACATAATAAGTAGATACATTTTTTAAAAGAAAACTCATACATATGTCTATCCACGTAATTACTGAGGAATTCCTAATTAATTTACAAAATATAAGAAAAGTCTGCTGTGCAATGTAAGACTTATTTGTATTAGAATGCTACTTTTAAGTCTTTGCCACAGACAGAGACCACTACAGAAAACTAAAACCAATCAAAATACAGAGTTGTGGCGCCCAGTCCCAGTACATCTACCAACACTCCCACACAGCTCATAGAGCATTGCTGAAAAGGGGCCAGAAAGGGGCAAATCAGAGAGCTTGTGAGGCTGTGTTTCCTGGTAATGTCAGAAGCTGTGTCCATAAAGTCTCACCAGCAGGACTCTCAAACATGAGCTGAGCATGGACACCAGTGTGCATGCCAAAGTCAACAAGGAGAAGCCCCTGAGGCCTCAAGCCGACACGAAGAACTACTGACAACTGCAGAAAGCTGGGAGTGGGAGAGGGCTTCCCTAGCACACCAACTGCTTGTCCAGGGCCAGACAGTCCGCCCTGAAAACACACAGACAAGTAACATTATACAGACCAAGCAGGTTACATTTAGGAATATATTTGTATATATGTATATATGTCTTGTGCTATATTAGGTTGCTACAGAAATTATGGGCACTTAAAATATATAAGCATGCAATAACAATAAGAAAAGGTCATGAACTTGAAGAAGGGTAGGGAGGGGTATACGAGAGTTTGAAGGGAGGAAAGGTAGCGAGAAATGCTGTAGCTATACTATAGTCACAAATATTTAAAAATGTAAAAAAAATTTTTTTTTAAAAACAGGCCATGAAATCTAAAACACATTTGTACTGAAATGCCACAGTAATCATTTTAAAGGTGTAAGTAGGCCAGGCAGTGGTGCCACATGCCTTTAATCCCAGCACTTGGGAAACAGAGATCTCTATTAGTTTGAGGCAAGCCTGGTCTATATAGTGAGTTCCAGGACTGTAGCCAGAGCTACAGTGTGAGACCTTGTCTTAAATATATAGGTAGGTAAGTAGGCAGACAGACAGACAGACAGACGGATGGTGGATGGATGATAGACAGACAGATGGATCGATGATAGATAAAATAGGATGTTAGTGTTTTTCTCACCATTTTATCTGGGAAGATGCAACTCCATAATTCTTTTGCTCTCAGACCATCAGTCTGAACCTTCCTAACACTTCATCTTGCCCCCGGCCACTCTTCCTGTGCCATGCTATCTTTCTTACTTTTGTGCTGCTATAATAAAACAGCATGACTGAGGCAGCTTGTAGAAGGAAGGCTTTGTTTTGGACTTAGTAAACGTAACATTTCTTGTCATCAAAGGTGTCTAAAGATAAATAATGTGTCAGGTGGTGGCGGTGGTGGTGGCACACACCTTTAGACCCAGCACTCAGGAGGCAGAGGCAGACAGATCTCTGTGAGTTTGAAGCCAGCTTGGTCTACATAGTGAGTCCAGTACAGCCAAGGCTACACAGAGAAATGTTGTCTCAAAAAAAAAAAAACAAAACAAAACAAAAAAAAACCCTAAAAAAGTAAATCCTCCAAACCTTGGGATCCATATTGATCAAGAAAATACCATTTTACACCAAGTATTCCTTCATTTTTTTTGGAGATCAAAAGTCTTCTTCCTCACAGACATGAAATCTCACGACTACCTGAGAGCTGTTGGCATTTGATGGCTGCTGGGAGAGAGACACTAGGCTTTCTTTAATGGCACGACCACAAACCAGGGCAGGTCCCATTCCCACGATTAGCTGCACAACAAGAACTAGACTCAACAAGTCACAAAGGCAGGGGGAGAAATCTCAAGTTAGATAGGAAGGATGCAAGGGTGGAGACATGGTAACAGGAGGTGATGATGGGTGAATACATTGAAAACACACTGTATACAATTCTGAAAGAATAAAAATATTGTTTAAAATGTCATCTTCCCAACTATCTACACCCTACAGTCTTTCAACACAGCTTCCTTGGTGACTATGGAATCCACAGGCTACATCCCAGACTTCCTTCTGAAATCACACTTTATTAGAATGTTACTATCCCTTCAGGTGTGTTAGAGAATTGGTGAGGTGGTGCATTATGGGTCACATGCTTTGCGTGGGATTCACACCAACTCATAAAGAAATCTCTGTGAGAGAGAAAAGAGCTGAGCATGCCTTCATTACAAACCGCTAACTACAAACCCCATCGTATGCCATCAAATTACTAGCCAGGTGTTCCACAGATTGCTCAAGCTCAAAAACATGAGGTAAAATTCCTGTGGACTTTGTTCACCGTCCTTACAAGTTAAAATGAACTTCTTCTAAGGCTGCGGGCTGCAGGTGCCGCTGTGCAGCGCTATCACTGCCTGAACTTCTCCTCCCCATTTGCTGGTTAACACAGCAATGCTGTGCCCCTCCCTAGCATGTTAACCATGAGACAGAAGCTGCTCCAGTCATCACCAGCTAACAACCACCCTTCATCTTCTTGACATTTCAGTTCTGTTTCACTTCTGCTCTAGGGTCTTGTCTTAATACAAAAGAGCTCTAAACATTAAAGCCAGTATTAATCAAAAATTTTAAATTTTAATACTAGGGCTATAGTTTAAATACTCTTTTACTGAGTTGTATAATTAATCTAAGCAACTGAAATGAGATATATTTTCATAATGAGTTGTTAAACCCTCTGTAACCCCTTGGAAAGTCTTCATGGATTCCAGGGTAGCCATACCCCTGTCAGAAGATCCCTTAAGTACAATAAACTGTCTTGCAGAAATCAATGCCTACAGTGCCCAATGAATGTGAATTTATCCAGCCAAGTATCAGAGTCCCTACACTGGCCCCATCTTGGCCACCATGTGTGCACCATGAGAGATGTCCTGCCTTCACCCAGGCTTTTCAGTGTATCCAGCAAGGCCTTATCTGTCTCTACACAGAATGTGCAGAACAAAATGACATCCTGGCTATCAGCTCAACTCATTTCCCCAGATAGGAGAGCATGAATAGAACTCAGATTTTCTGAACCTTTACCCAGGGTTTGGATGAGTTCTTTCCTAAGCTCTGAAAATCCATGTTCCTCTAGTCACTGTATAGAGTCAGTCTGTGAAGTGGGCTTCCCGGCCCTTTTGCTGTTAGCTACAGCCATGTCAGTTCTATACAAAGGACCATGGTGTGGCTACTGACAGCCTATCTCATAAAATCCTCCCGTATGGCCCTTCTCCATGAGCTTTTTACCCCAACTGCCTGAGACAGACACAACCTTGAGGGTGAACTCAGAAGTAGCATTTGGTGTGGCGTTGAGAATGAAAATGTTGCCCTGTTGCCCTGATTACTTGATCAGTACTTCATTATAAGCTAGAGAGCAACCTGAGTTATGCTTGAGTCAGTATAAATCTTGGATCCCATTTTTCATAACAGTAAACTGACCCTGAATAGTACACAGGCTTTTGTGACATGCCACCTTCCTTTCTTTTGGATCCACTGAGTCACTTCAGCACTGTCTGAAGTGGGAAAGGGAGTAAGAGTTCTAGTATAGCATGATAATTAATTTAATATACAGTTGGACCAAAGGATATCCAGATAGTTAGTTTAATATTATTCTGGGGAACTGGAGAGAGGCTCAGTGGCTAAGAGCACTGGTTATTCATTCTTCCAGAGGACTCAGATTCAATTTCCAGGACTCACATGGTGGCTTGCTAATGTCTGTAACTCCAATTCCAGGGGATCCAACACCCTCTTCTGGTTTCTGAGGGCACCAGGCATAGAAGCAAAATATACACACATGTAAGTTTTAAGCTATTATTCTAGTATGTTTCTGACTTGGTAGAGAAGACAGATTACCTTCCCTGATTGGAGCTGGGAGGGCAAGGGGTGTCATCAAACCCTAAACAGAACAAAAAGGTAACCTAAGGAGGAGTTCTCTCTCCTTCTGTCTTTAAGCTGGAACACAGACTACTACTGTCAGACTTGCCCTGGCTCCCAGCTGAAGGTCTCGGACTTCTTGGCCTCCATAACTACACAAGGCAATCCCTTATAGTATTTCTCCCAACACCATCCACCCACCCCACTTCACAAATGAGCAAATACATGAGGATAGCAATCTGGACTAGAACTAAAAGGTTGCATGGGCTAACAGGCAAAACACTAGATTCTTACCCCTTAAGTGCTAGAAGTGTCAACAGAATCTATCGCCTAATTATTTGAGCTAGTGACAGCATACTATCCTAGGAAATAAGGTTTATACTCCAGAGAAACAAATGTCCGCTGTCTCCAGTGGTCATGTCATCTGAACATGGCATCTTGAAAGACAGATTTATGAAAACATAAACATGAGTTCACAATCCGAGGTGGAGGTAGGGAGAAGAGGGATGGGTTGAATCTTAAATATTAAAAGCTAAACATCAGGTATTTAAAAATCAGTATCAAATATAGAATCTTCAGGTTCGGGGATGGGGAAGGAATCTCAGAGGGAGAATATAGACAAAGGTTCAAACACAGCTGTGCCACTTAGTGGCTGTTGCCCCGATCTAAGCACATCTCTCAACATTCCCAAATCACAGTTTCTTCATTTACAAACCGAGAGCCACCATACTCATGCCGCAGAGGTGGGAACGGGGCTGGAAGACGATACAATGTACGAAGCACAGCAGAGGCTCAATAAATCTCAGTTCCTTTCTTGCAACACAGCCAGAGTCAGAAGCCAAGCTTCCGCACTTCCCCATCTCTCCACCTGCACCACACTGCCTCCAACTCCCAGTTCCTACTGGCAACAGGCCATGGAGCACACTTGGGTGTCCTGGGGACTGGGACCGTTAAAATATAGCACTAATAATATCTGTACTCTTTGTTCTGGTTTTGCTCACTTGATATATAGTCATTAAAAAGTTTATAGAACACTTGCTCCCTGCGGCTAACTGTGGTAATATTGCAAAAAAAATGTAGTTGATTCAGAGAATTTAGTTAACTCCGAGTATTATGCTCCTTTAGTCTGCAACCCTTTGGGCCTGGGTTTGCTCGGTTATTAATCAGCGGCTGGAATCCTGTAACGAAGCTAAGCGTATCACTAAGTTTAAAGTCCTGCTTGCCCACTAATGTCTCATTGAGAGCATCATCTTCCCATAACCCTGGACTGTGGTTCTTATTCCTGTGACTCAGTGGTCCTGAGTGGTTCTGCATGTGCAGGCAAAGTGGCAAGAAATGAAATGTTTGCATCTGAGTCTTCAGAATTATTTACTTCTGAAGCACAGGATAGACCACTTTGCTTTTAAAAACTGCACATGGCCATTTGAAAGCCAAAATGTACTGTTGTCTGGCACAAGACTAAGTGTGACTAAGATGCAAAAGAGGAGAAGGAGAAGGAGGAGAAGGAGGAGAAAGAGAAGAAGGAGAAGAAGAAGAAGAAGAAGAAGAAGAAGAAGAAGAAGAAGAAGAAGAAGAAGAAGGGAGAAGAAGAAGAAGAAGAAGAAGAAGAAGAAGAAGAAGAAGAAGAAGAAGAAGAAGAAGAAGAAGAAGAAGAAGAAGGGAGAAGGAGAAGAGAGCAGGGGACATCTACATGAAATAATAAATGAAATAAAATAAATTTTGTTCCAGATGAAGAGTAATTCCTCACCCATACATGATGTCCATTTATTTGAGAAATATTTTTGGAAAGGGGGAAAACCATTGGATAGTGATTTCACAGGATGGTGATTTCCATCACTGTAGTGGAGAAAATTCCATATTTCTGGCAGCTTCAGATGTTAGCACTTACAACACCTACATGTCTGTCCTTCAAGTTCAAGCTGAGACCAAGAAACGACTATGTTAGGTCAGCTCCCTTCTCGCTGACTCATACACTAAACAAATGTGAGTTTATTGACCCCTTTGAGCGCTTATCATACACTTTGAGTGCACACCAGAGTTAGTTCTAGAGCTTCAAGTACAGTAGTGAGTAAAGGGCTTCCACCCACTGTGACTTCCACTCAGACTGCTACAGGGAAACACTATAAACCAATGACTTCCACACAACCGACACTTACTGTTCACAGTTCTTAGTAATTGGAAGCCCTAAGTCAAGGCGGATTTGGTGTCTCCTGATCTGGTTCGTAGATTGTACCTTCTGCTTAGGTCTTCTTGGAGGTAAAGGAATGGGGCGGGGGTTCTGAGGCCTTTTTCATAATAAGGATCTTCTCTCAGGATTTAATTGCCCCCAAGAGCCTCATCTCCAATGCTATTACATTAGGGGTTAGGTTTTAATACATGAATTTTGAGAAGCCACAAACATTTAAGCTGTAGTGTATAGAACCCACACTGTACAGCAAATTCACCTCTTACCCTAGAGTTAGGTAGATGAAAGTCTTCAACCACAAGTCTTTTGAAAAACATAGTGTGCTATACTTCTAGGTGTTTATTGTTGGCATGTCACAGGTCACATGGAATGGCCAATGAAAACTGATACAAATTGTAGCCTCACAGTTGCATTGTCGTTCAGGATGGACGGTGTGTCAGTCTGAAAATCTTTAATACTTTGCAGTGGCAAAATGGCCCAACAGAGACTTCCCAACTTCTTATCTCCCTCCTTTGCTGAGACTGCCACAAATACTTCTTCAATTTAGACCAGTGTTTTAGAAACTGGGATTGAAATCTACATCCCCCCACCCCATCTTCAATTATTCTTGCTACTGACCAGCTGCCATGGCAGTGAAGGCAAACTGAACTGTATGACTTACTGAGTTAGCTTCCTTATCCCACAAACTAATCACCCCAGGAAAACATGCTAACCCCAAACCTCAGAAACATAAAGGAATGTGCACACTTAGTCACAATGTGAGTAAGCAGGATTCGTTCATTCACTGTTCACGTGAATGCTCTCTCTCTCTCGTGCTCTCTCTTCCCTCCCTCCCTCCCTCTCTCTAGCACACATGGAGAGTTCTGAAGTCAGAGCATTAAATCACCAGCAGGAGTTATTTCAACTGAACTAAAATTGAACCACTCTCAACCCGAGGCTATCCTCTGGCCACTGCCCTCTCCCTCCCATTAGAGTTGACAATGGCAGGCTGTCAAGTGAATACATCACGGCTCCTCCCACTGTCTTGGGCCTCAAACTGCAGCTTTACAAAGATAAAATAATAACTATGTGTCAATCAAGCTGCCTTAAATGAGCCCTGGGTAATGTCTGTCAAGGCCCCTCCCACGCCAGTTCCTGCCAGAAAATCACTAGCACCAGAGGGATGGCTGACAGCCTGGGCAGCACCCCTCGCTGGGTTTCCCTGTGAGTACTTTTCTCATTTCCGTGGCTCTTCACATTTCAAAGATGCTTTATGAGCATGTTAATTACAAGACTTAGAGTACTTTAATCCTGGTAAGAACCTAGGAAGTAAATCTAATTTTATAAATGAGAAGACAGATAGACTCTCTCAATATCACGAGGCAGCACTGGGACTAACTGCTCAACTCTTAGCAGATGAAGTGCCCTCATAGCACCACATCTGGGGACTTATCAGAGGTATCAACTGTGAATTCCTTTTGCTCTTCCTCTGCAAACCCCCTCCCATGCCCAGAGTTTGGCCAACACTGCAGATCTTGAGAGGAACTGATGGGTTTATCTGGCATAGCACCCCAGGCAAACCTCAGTGTTCCTGAATCCCACTGAGCACAGCAGGTCCTGAACAGACAGGATTCCTCGGGTAATCATAAAACGATGTAAGATGGATTCCTATGCGTGGCCTGCCAAGGGGAGGCCTGAAGGCCCCATTCACTTAGTGAGCGTGAGTGGGGTTTGGAAACCCAGAGTGAGCTGTAATATCCCATTACTCTCTGAGATGCTTTCCTGTCACGCTCATACATAACCCCACACACCCACTGAGTGCAGTGGATGATGGGAGAATTGGAGGCATCCCAGAAAACCGATCAATGGGGCTAGGAGTGGCTGCAGGCACAGTGGACAAATGTTCAATTACCTATATCCAAGGACAGCTCATGGGAGAGCGACAGAGATCTCTAGAATCTAGATACCACAGTTTAGGGCCTCTTACAACTGAAGAGGCTGACTGGAGCCCCAGTGTAAAAATAGAGTGAGGAACTAAACAGCAAGCTACACTCTCCATGTGGCACTGTTTGCATTTCCTGGGGTCCGAGGAGACTGTGTGAAGAGTAACTCAGGTTTGAGAAGTTTCTTGTAGCTCTGTCCAAGAGGCCTGACACCGAGAGTCTGTGCGATCAACCTCTGGAGCAAGTGCTCAGGATCAAATCAAAGAATACTACAGAAAGATCCCAGAGAAGGAAGAACTACAGCCCAGAGGGAGAAGACATGTGTAAGCACATCACACAGGGTCAGAGGCCAAGACGGAGCTGGAGCCCAGACAAGCAGCACCAAGATAAACCCTGTCCTGATAGTCACCCATTTCTCAGATTCTGGGGCAAACCCACGAGACGACAGGGACAAAAGGGAAAAACGGGAACTCTCTCCTCTCTTTTCCTGATAAAACACTCTGACCAAAAGAAACTTAGGGAACAGCGGATTTATTTCAGTTTACAGTCACAGTCCATGCTTGAGGGAAGTCAGGGCAAGAACTCAAACAGGAACTTGGAGCAGAAACTATGAAGGAACACTGTTGTGGAAGTTTCGGGTTCTATGTACACATGTTGGTGTTTTAATGCCAGGTGTGGGATATAGGGGCTGCTCCAGCTGTCCACAGCTGATAACTGCCTCATGAGAGGGCACGTGGAGATGTTTATCAGCTGGGAACTACCTCATGCAGGGGCGTGGTCTTTGTCAGTGGGAATAAAAACCAGCCCCAAAGAGAGACTGGAGGCTCCAAAAAAAAAGGCTGCCGATACTTCCCCCTGCTGCTCCTGGTGGCTGTTGAGAGATATCCTAAACGAGAATTGGACTTACCCCAAAAAACCCAAAGACATCCTACCTGGTGTTAGGGTGTTGGAAGGGATTGGGGTGGAGTAGGAAGAAAGAGATTTAAGGAACCCAAAAGAAAAATGGCTGGTTAAAAGCACACCAACAGAATATGACTTAATGACTTACACAGGCTTATAATCAGCTAGCTGAGACAACCAAAGACTACCTGCCCAGGAATGGCACTGTCCACCGGGCCCTCCTACATCAATTAACAATAAGACAATACCCCCAGACAAGCCCAGAGGCCAATTTGGTCTAGGGACTCCTCAATGGAGGCTCTCCTGTTAGGTGATTTCTAGGGTATGTCAAGGTGACAGCTAACTAGGCCACCTACACTAGTCATGCCTATAAGAGTTCAAGCGTGACAGCCTCTTCTGCATAGCTCTTTTCCCACACATCTGTCTCATTCGCCTCTGGGTCTGTACTGGGTCTCAAGTACCTTCTCTGGTCGTGGCTGGACTGGCTACTGAGAGAGGTGAAGGAGGCTCCGTGAGGTGGCAATGAAGAGGTGGCTGAGCTCTCATGTCATCACTGACCACCTGCTTAGGTCACAAAGAGTAAGAGCACTGTCAGCAGAGCAGTAATAAGGACTTATTGGAGGGCAGCCATGCCAGGAGAGCAAGAAAGAAAGAGCTACAAAGAGCTCGCTAAGAGGTGGCCATGACCACGAATAGACGGATATTCCCAGTGCTGAAGGTGACTGCCTCTGGCTGGGTCTCATTGCAATGTACTCCTTCCTGCCAGGTTGTGTAGTGGTTGACAACCACAATTGGAAAAGTAGGAATGGGAAGGGTGTGCTGGAAGGCAAGCTTAATCTGCAGGTACCCACATGTATAAACATCCGCCTCAACTCCTGCAAACTCAAGGGTGACTGGGGGGAAGAAACCTGTCTCCTGCGGCAAAGTCAGGCTCCTCAATCATTTCCACCAAGGAGGGCAGACTATGCCCAACTCTTTCACAAGTGTGAGCTTTCAGTCAGGAATCCACAGTACAAAACTGCTGTCCCTTGGTTTCTAAAGGAATGCCATCTCCATGCATAACTGACAAACAAATGGAAAAGGTCCATTTGGAAACCTTTTCTTGATGCAATAGAGAAAAGCAATTACAAAGGTCATGGGAGCTGGGAAGATGGCTTAGCAGATGAGAGCACTTGCTGCATAGGCATGAGGACAGGGGTTCAAAACCCCAGCACCCACGTAAAAAGCTGGGCATGGCCAAGTGTGGCTGGAGCCCTGCAGTGTAGGGACGGAAGTGGGTGATTGCTGGGGCTCTCTGGCTGGCACAGCTCCAGATTGCGCCAACAGTACAAGACATCCTCCTCTGGTCTCCACATGCATACATGGTTTTTCACACCTGTACACACATGCATATAACATATGTATACATACACGCTCACACGCAGAGACAATTGAAGAACTTCGAGACAGAAATATAGATGTTCCCAAGCAGAAGGCAGCTTACTCCTCTGTCCACCTGCCAATCTGCACCACTGATTAGACCCCCACTTCCCTCCGTGTTCTCACAGAAGCAATGCTCCAAAGCACTCTGCACCAGTCATCTGTACAGTATGAATGCTCTGGTCCAGTCTTGACACGCCTGTCCACACCAGCATGCTCTCCATACATGATCACCTCTTGGACAGCCATGTTGCTGTCTTCCATGTAAACCTAGACCCTTGTTTTAGCTAGCTAGGCATGGTGACTCACGCTTGTAATCCCAGATCTTGGGAGGTTAAGGCAGGAAGACCACACCAAAGATCTGAGACCAGCCTGGGCTACATGGTGAGTTCCAAGACAACCTAAGCTAGGTGACAGACACCTGGTATCAAGGGAAAATATCTTATCTTAATAGATGTAATGATTTTTTGTTGTGGCATTTGTTGTGCCATTGATCTACCAGGTAGAGAATAGAACCTTATTAACTTCATTTTAAAATAAGAGAAGAAAGGCTGAAGAGATGGCTTGGCGGTTAGGAACACTGGCTACTCTCCCAGAGGACCCAAGTTCAAGTCCCAGCATCCACATGTTGGTTCACAATTTTCTTTAGCTCTAGTTGGGCATCTAGCTGATGCCCTCTTCTGGCCTCTGTGGACACACACACACACACACACACACACACACACACACACACACACACACACACACACACTGAGAGACAGAGAAAAAGACTAAATAAATAGACAAACATCTTTTCCATTCAAAGTAAGAATAGGGATATGTGTTTATCAGAGTCCTGCTACTCCCTTCCTATAAAATTTATCTGTAGCATTAGTGTTGTTCTAGGTCACTTATGAGCTATGGGTAAATTCACTTCCAGAACCAATTATTTGCTAGGGCCCAAAATGTCCGGCTTGTTTACTTTTTGTTTGTTTGTTTTTTTTGAGACAGAGTTTCTCTGTGTAGCCTTGGCTGTCCTAGACTCACTTTGTGGACCAGGCTGGCCTCGAACTCAAAGAAATCCATTGCCTCTGCCTCCCGAGAGATAAGATTAAAGATGAGTAGCACCACCAACTGGCCTTGTTTCCTTTTCCTTAATATGCAGGTGGCTATGGGACACCAGAATCTAGAAACTCCCAACACTCTTACTTTGGTCAAATGAAGAGTGAAGTTTATGTCTCTTTTTTATTCTCAAGTGGTCCCCAGGCCTTTCTATGGCAGGTGTCAAGGCACGTGTTGAGGCATGAAGGACAGAGTAAAAGTGCACAGATGAGGGTAGCAGATTGTAGCTGAAGTCAAGAATGTGACCATCCTGCCACTGTGGTTGTGTGTGGGCAGCTGGATGTCTGGACTGTTAAACAAACAACTGTAAGCACTAAAGACAGGCAGCAGCAGACACTTTCTGCAAAATAAAGGCATGTTGCAAGGAAAAAAAGAAAGGAGGGAAGAAACAAACAAACAAACAAAAAGCAAAGAAGGAAAAAAGAGTAAGCACCTACCACCCCTGAAGGCAGTGTGGAAGGGACAGCTAGGAGAAGGCTGCTTCCGTGGCAGCTCCCACTGGATGCTGCCCATTGAAAAGTTGCACAAATGAGTCAAAGAGAACTTCAGGCCTTTCCTAATAGACTGTATGTTCTTCTACACCATCTCTGCTTTTCCCAGGTCATATGATATAAGGTGGAGACACAAGTTGGGAAATGGAGCATACACCTAGTCCCTTGGGAACCTCAGCAGCGCATCCCGGAAGGCTGTCTGGGTTCATGCTCCTCCAACAAATACCACAACTGGTTAATTTATAAACAATTGAACTTTAGAGTATGGTTCTGAAATTCCAGTATTAAGGGTCTGTATGTATCTGTATGTATCTCTGTTCTGTCATCCCATTGTAGGCAGGCAGTGGGTAGAAACAAAGGCAGTGGGTAGGAGAGCACACAGTAGCCAACTGAGTAGGCCAAACTTGCTTTTCTGACAACCTATTCTCTAGGAAGTATGTGATCTCACTCCCATAATAAAAGCATTGATTCGCTCAGGAAAGCAGGACATAACAACCTAATCAAAGCGTATGAGGCCCTGTCTCCTCACACAACTGCACTGGGATTACATTTTCAGCATGTGAACTTTGGGGGACATATTCAAGCCACAGCAAAGACTCGGACTCATAACCAGCTGACCTCCAAAGTCAGTGCCAGGGCAGCTCTAACACTCCATTCCTTGGAGGCTTCAGAGAAATGAAAACACCCTCTCTTCTTCAAAACATTGGCAGTCTCCAAAAACTAAAACCTAGGGCCTGTCTTAGTACCACATTCCTGTGTGATCTCAGGGTAACAGCAACCGATGAGTCCAAGACTCTGTTTCCTCACCTGCTTGCCTAAGAACTTTGGAATCCATTTCCTGTCCTTTCCTGATGTGGCTCCATGTGATGTCCATGCTAGTGGTGCATAGAGATGCTCTCTGAAGACGCCTTACAAAGCTGAACCCTAACTGTAGCACCTTCCTCAGGGGCTGCACCAATGATTTTAACTCAACAAAAGATGCCACCGTTAACAAACAGTTTTCTTCCTTCCCATAAAGTCAGCCGTAATGACTGGATTGGCTAAGTGCACAGCGGCTTATCATGGGACTTAAATGGCTGGCTCATTACTTGGCTCAGGTCTGAGCAAGTTGGAGATAAGAGTGGGAAGAGGAATTAGAATGCAGCATTGGTCTGACCACAGCCGCTGAAAGAACTGGCCGCTCCGCGTGTGATAAGGGGAAGCTCAGTTTGGCAGACGCAGCATCGTACCAAGTATATGATGAGAGCAACTGGAACAAGGAAGGGAGGACTCTGTGTTCTAATGGGCGGTCACAGCGCCAGGGACTTGGCGGTTGTCCCTCCCAAGAAGGTCAAGAAGGCAGACTTCCTAAGCCTCAAAGACGTCTGCCCACAGATGGTAAAACTCAGACTTTGATTTAAAATTTGGTCCATCTCTGAAGGTCTTGGGAAAAAGATGAGACCAAAAAGGGGGCTGGAGAGATGGCTTAGCAGTTGAGAGCCTTAGACTGCTCTTCTAGACGTCCTGAGTTCAATTCCTAGCAACCACATGGTGGCTCACAACCATCTGTAATAGGATCTGATGCCGTCTTCTGATGTGCATGAAGCACTCATATGTATAAAATACATGAATAAATCTGAGAGAGGGGGTGGGGGATAAGGAAAAGGCTGATGAGTAGGCAGGTAAACAAGACCCAAGACAGTCAGAGGGCAAATTCTGGGGAGTGCGAAAGAGCACATATTGGAAGTAAGCAAAGGTTAAAGTCCTCAAGCCAGGGCTAAAGAACAGAAGCATCCAGCTTTAGCAAAGAAAATAAATCAGAAGATCCAGTGGTTCTATCTGGGGCTAGGGCAGATCCCACATAGGGAAACTGAGGCTGGACCTAACATAACCCATCAGGTTGGGGTAGACTCTGTAGGTGAGAAGATATAAAATCAAGAAATTTTTCACAAAACAGTCCATATTTGCACCAGTCTGAATAAAAAGCCAGGTATGGTGAGTCACACCTGAAATCCCACCTGTCTCAAAATAGAAAGGCAGGGGGATTACAAATTTGAGACTAGCCTGGACTACATAGCCAGGCTATCTATACAGAAAGATAGGCTGACCAGAAGATTCCTTGAAGAACTTTGTAATGAGGTCACAGAAATAAAAGATGGAATTGTGTCCAGATCCATGGCCTAGAGCAATTTTGGAAGGACCAGTAGAATGAGATGCTGAAAATTAACTTTGAAACATCACTTAGGACAAGTTACATCGGCTCTTACGTGAGAAACATACTGGGTGAACTCAGTAAATCCTGAGCTACCATCCCTGCAGTGACTCATGGAAGCCGTAGACACAGCAACAGATTCTGCGGCTGACAGAGCAGACGAAGGATGTCCCTCACTTTTCCCTGCCTCCTCCATCCTCCATTACAGCCACAAGATGATCACACAGGAGCCATGATAGCTGCAGGTGCCACCACTCCTCCCACACAAGAGAGTTAGGAGAAGACTCAATGATCTGAGGCTCTCGCAATCTGGCATTTGGCATACTCTATTAGATTAATTTGGCTATGCAGTTGAAAGGCATGGTACTTAAAAGTGAAAGTCAAGTAGCAATGTGCAATTAAATGTTCAAATGTGGCTGAGCCAGACATGATGGCACAGGTATTTTGGGAGGGGAGGAGGTTGAGACAGGAGAAACAGAAGTTCAAGGCCAGCCTTAATTACACATTGAGACCACGCTTCCAAAAACACTGAAATTTGGCCTCAATATGCAACACCAATGACAGTTTTGAATCTTGGAATTAAAGACTTGGCAGGGATAACACTTATATACTTAGTTTTTAACAGCTCCACTGAACATTTCCAAATGTTATGAGATATGCTTGGGGGATACTTTATGCAATATGAGAATTTAAAATGACTGAAATTCCACTTATCACATTCTGAATTTCAAATTGCTCAACGTTCACCCACACCCTCATTCATCATCTACTCCCAGGGCGGGCTGCTGGAGACACCTGGCATATAGTAATGGACAAAACCAGACCAGGTCACTGCCTGTGTGGAACCTACACATTAATGGGAGGCAATAAAAATAATCAAATAAGAGCCAGGCGTGGTGGCGGTGTACGCCTTTAATCCTAGCACCCTAGAGGCAGAAGCAGGCGAATCTCTGTTAGAGGCTAGCCTAGTCTACAAAGAGAATTCCAGGACAGCCAAGGCTACACAGAGAAACCCTGTCTTGAAAAACAAAACAAAACAAAATCAAATAATATAAAATACTTAAAAACTACCATCACAATGCAGAGAAACCACAGTGGAATGAGGGGGGGAAACTGAAGGGTTTGTCAGTTGTCTAATGACTGCTAGGGAAAGGCCTCACTGAGTCTCAGCTAAGCACAGTTGGCAGAAGTGAGAGTAAGTCATAGGACTGGGATGGTAGAAAGAAGATTCTCTGAGGCAGAGGGAAGTGCTTTGGGGAACAGTTCAATACATGGGAGGGACAGAAAAACATTAGGCAGAAAAGAGGCAAGACAGCTCACAACAGCCACACAGTGTCTTTAGTTGTCCTTCATGAACTAGAGAAACAGAAGGACTCTGACTAGAAAATGACATCACAAGTGGCCACTGGTCACTGTGCTTAGAAGAACTTGAAGGCAACAGTGAAGCAAGGCCAGGTAGGAGGCTAGTCAAGCAGTCAAACTCCAGAGGGCGATGTGGGTTAGATCACAGTGGTACAGTATAGGCAGGAACAACTGGACCGATTAAAGATGTAGCTGAAAAAAAAACACACACAGCAGGATTGTATTATATGAGACAGAAGATGTGGGGCTAATGACAACTCTGAGTGAAACGGCTTTGATGATAAGAAGCAAGTTAGATATTTAAGACAAGATACTCACTAGATGTTGGCTAGAACACGGACCGCCTTGTATTCGGGTAGAAGACAAGACTGGAGACATAAACTTTGGATTGGTTACAACAGTGCCCTAAGACAAGCACTGTGTGTGTGTGATAAGTTCACTCCCTGCCTGTGCATCTACAGCAGTACTATTGTTCCTTTGGGGGGAAACTGAGAAAATAGGCCTAATAATGTTCGGTATGTTCCATGGTTCAGCCAGTTGGAAATGCTGATCATGTCTCTAACAGAGTCAAGGAAGGAGGAGAAAGCAGAAGGGGGGAAATAGCCATTGAGGTTGGACTAAAGCCAAGTGAAGATCAAATAAGTTTAATGTGTCCCCTGGGGTGAGAACTGAGAATCCTGAATCACATTTGACTACATGGGAGTCTAGGAACCTTGACAAGTGCAGTTTCGGAAGGTGGGAGTTAAATCAGCTTTAAGAGATGATGGTGGGCTAGGGAGATGGGTCAGTGGGCCAAGTGTTCACTGCATAAGAATTTAGCGCCCCAGTACACTCATAAAAGCCAGGTGTGACTGTGTGCACCCAAAATACCAGCCCTGGGAGGTAGGGACAGGGGGATTCCAGTGGCTTCCTAGCAAGTCAGTCTAGCCTGTCTCAAAGGAAAGATGGAAAGAAATAGAGTAACAGCGCAACAGAGAGCCAACGTCAACCTTTGGCTTCCACGGGCATACACACACACAAACATATCACATACCACACACACACTACATACACCACACATACCACACATGCCACACACACACACACACACACAAACACAACACACAGACATACATACCACATGCATGCCACACACAGACACCCCCCCCACACACACACACAAACACAACACACAGACATACATACCACATGCATGCCACACACAGACACCCCCCCACACACACACACACAAACACAACACACAGACATACATACCACATGCATGCCACACACAGACACCCCACACACACACACACACACACAAACACAACACACAGACATACATACCACATGCATGCCACACACAGACACCCCCCCCACACACACACACACAAACACAACACACAGACATACATACCACATGCATGCCACACACAGACACCCCACACACACACACACACACAAACACAACACACAGACATACATACCACATGCATGCCACACACAGACACCCCACACACACACACAGACACACAAACACAACACACAGACATACATACCACATGCATGCCACACACAGACACCCCCCCCACACACACACACACAAACACAACACACAGACATACATACCACATGCATGCCACACACAGACACCCCCCCCACACACACACACACACAACACACAGACATACATACCACATGCATGCCACACACAGACACCCCCCCCACACACACACACACAAACACAACACACAGACATACATACCACATGCATGCCACACACAGACACCCCCCACACACACACACACACAAACACAACACACAGACATACATACCACATGCATGCCACACACAGACACCCCACACACACACACACACACAAACACAACACACAGACATACATACCACACATACCACATGCATGCCACACACAGACACCCCCCCCACACACACACACCCCAGAGGGGTCAAGAATAGGAAGAGTAAGTCCTCGTAAGTCTAGCTTAATAGTGATTCAGACTATACCTAAAACTTCCTATAAATCATTTTTCAAGTGTCTGGGTGAGTCAAGTTGAACATAATTCTAAGTAGTCTTAACTGTTAAGGAATAACTATGGCCTATTGCATAATATTCATTGGCCAAAAATGCAAAGCCATTGATACAATCCAGTATCCATGTTTTGTTGTTTGTTTGTTTGCTTGCTTGCTTGCTAAGACAAGGCCTCATTCTGAAGCCCTGTTTGGCCTGGAACTCATTATATATGCCTTTTGCAAGAATTTATCTTTAAATAACTTTTCCAATTCTAAACAAGAAGAAAACTTAAAACTAGTCTGAATATTGAAGTTATAATGAACACTCATAAATCCAGATTTCAAGCATTTATTTTCATAAATGACTTTGTTAGTATGACTAATTAACTATAAAGTGGGTAACATTAGAAACATGCACCTCCCCAGGTGGTGGTGGTACATGGGAGGCAGAGGCATGGGAGGATCCCTGTGAGTTTGTGGCCAGCCTGGCCTACAGAGTAGGTCCAGGACAGCTAAGGCTACAAAGAGAAACACTGTCCTGAAAAACCAAAAGAAAAAAAAAAGTTAGAAAGGGAGGGAGAGAGGGAGGGAAGGAGGGAGGGAAGAAGAGAGAGAGAGAGAGAGAGAGAGAGAGAGAGAGGCTCTAAAATAAATTATGCTAATAAAATTAAACTTGTGACTCAACATACTGGGTTATTGCCTAGTGTTCATTGGCCAAAAATAGATTATAGTCACTGATATAATCTAGTTATGCCCATGGTCATGTTTGTTTGTTTGTTTTACTGTTTTCTGAGGCCATGATATTTAGCCTGAAACGCATTATGTAGACGAGGCTGGCCTAGAACTCACAGAGATCCACCTGCCTCTGACTCTTGAGTGCTAGGATGAAAGTCATGCGCCACCACACAGGTTTGCCTAGAGTTTAAGCATCCTTATACAGGTTACGTGTCCAAAGAGCTTCAGCTATTTGAAAGTTGGCAGGTGACAACAAGATATTCCATGCTCCTCATGATCCTATGATTCATTCATGCAATTTATACAAATCACATCAATTCTCTGGAACCATTTTTTCTGTAAATCGGGAATGATAACATCAGAACGACAGGTTAAACATTCCTTAGGAGCAAACACAGCTTGTTCTCATCAATGATGAGTGAGTGACATCACAACACGGGCTAACTGGGGCAATTAGAAAGTTTCAGGTGTTCACTAAGCTCAACAGACTGTCCTGCTGGCTCAGGTGAATAGAAGGAGCATAATTTAACAGGAAGTAGGACGACAAGGTGCAGGGCTCCTAAGGAGGACTTTCTGCTGTGCCGGCTGTGGTGCTGATAAGTCTTCCCAAAGCTTTTCAGTGCCAAAAGCATGATGTCACACCTGCAAGAGCAGCCTGCACACATGTCCTGTGTCATGCACACCTTCACTTGCATGGCTTCAGCTCTTTCCACTTAAGGCATCCAAGAGCTTTCGTGATGGGGGACGGATGCTAACGATTCTAAGGACCTCTTTGCTTTTCATTTTGTGTGTGTTCTGAAAACAGCTGCTCAAATACCAAGCTCTTTGGAAAAGGCTTGTCGTACCACATTCTCAGACCGACTGTAAGCTCACAGGAGTGGTAATATTATTTTCCTGAAAACCCTGCTAGAGCTGCTCCAGCGATTTCTTGGCTGCACACATGACCTCAAAACAAGACAATCTCCTTGTCCAAATCCATCTGCTTTTTAGTTTTAGTTCTAGCCTTACATTTAAATGTGAAATGCAGTCAGAAACAACAGCCCTGCAATCCCAGAAGTAGTTAAACTCGCAAATCTGAGCTGTGATGTCCACAGACTATAGAGAAATCAGATGGTGAACTCCAACCACAAACCTGATACCCCAAGAAATCAGTTACTAGCCAGTCTGCAGTCCTTTTCCAGACTAGCTAAACGACAAATGCTTTATGTTAGAAAGATTTTAAGGAAGCCTTTTATGACTTGAGTTGACAAGCATCAAGACTTCCAGTTGCTCTATTATCTCAAGTGAAAACTTTAAAATCAAGTCTGGCCTAGAGCGAGGATCAAAGCAAGCGTAGTTTCTATGTAAAGAGTATGAGTCAAGAACTTCAAGCCAGAGTCGGGCGCAGTAGCACACAACTTTAATCCCAGCACTCCTGGACACAGAGAGAGGCAGATTGCTTTGAGTTCAAAGCCACCCTGGTCTACAAAGTGAGTCCAGGACAGCCAAGGGCACACAGAGAAACCTGTCTCAGAAAAAAACCAAATAAATAAATAAATAATCTTCAAGTCAATCTTTCACTCTGTGAGTCTGGAAGCTGTGCCATGCACGCAGCTCTGTCCACAACGACCACCTGTGTGGAGTGCACGCACCAGCTGTGGCTCACTCCACACTTTCCAAGAATGGATGCAGCCAGTGTGCTCTGAAATGAAGGGAGGGTAACTTTCCCCTCCCACACTTTTACACTGAGCTCCCTGCAACAGCCGCTCATCTAGGGCTGTATTCTGGGCAGACAACCAGAGTAACACCCATTCAGAAAAGCAGAAATAAGGTTGCCAAGGAAGCAAAAAGTTAGTGAAACAATATTGATGAAAGTAGCCATGTTGTCTTATGCCTTAACAGCCCTCCCTCTAAGAGACATTTTCGTTTGATTCTGGACCAAGGTTCAAATTTATTCTTTCAAAGGTACATAAAGATAACTTTGAATTAGAAAAAAAAAATGTGAGTTTTAACCAAAGGTCAATTATTTAAGGGTATTCTGATCAGTTCTGGACAACACCCAACTTCTGGATCCTGCCTCAACTCTAATTCAAATTACATGTTCAGCTCCACCACAACACTGCATACTGTGTGAAACAGGGAGCTCCATAACTAGACTGGATATCCCAGGTGCCCTGGTGAGGAGGAAGGCTGCTACTCTAAAGTCTCAAAGGAGGGGGCGGTGGAGAAGGAAGGCAAGGTAAAGAACTGATGAACAGGTTGCAGGATATATGGTCAACATGTGAAAACAAGTATTGGGGCTGGAAAGACAGATCAGTGGCTAAAAGCACGTGCTGCTCTTGATACCTGACTCGGTGCCCTGCACCATGTCAGGCAGCTCACCACCACTCCAGCTCCAGGAGATTCGACACCTTCTCTGGCCTTCTCAGGCATCCACACATACATGAACGAACACACACACACACACAAATACAAAACATAAACCTAAAAAAGCATCGTTTTTATATATCAATGATAAAAATAGTTTTTAAAAAATGAGACAAAAAATAAATAAATTGTGTTCACAGTGCCTTCAAAACATAACAAAAAATACCTTGTGGGAAGCTGAAGTGAAGAAGCAAATGTTGAGGTTTTTTGTTTGTTTTGTTTTTCGCGACAGGGTTTCTCTGTAACCTTGGCTGTTCTGGACTAACTTTGTAGACCAGCCTAGCCTCGAACTCACAGTGATCTGCCTGTCTCTGCCTCCTGAGTGCTGGGATCAAAGGCGTGCACCACCACCTGGCTAAATGAGACCTATGGAACAGAAGAGGGCACACACAAACACACAAAATGAAAGAACATCTCATATTCATGGCTCAGAAGAATCAGTATTTTTAAAATATCCAAGTTATCCAATGTAATCAATAGTCAATGAAATTCCTATCAAAATATCAATGACATTCTTTGCATGAACCAAAGTTGTATAAAACCAAAAAAAAAAAAAAAAAACAGAAAGAAAAAAAGACTGGGAGGTGGTGGCACACAGCTTTAATCCCTGCACTTGGAACGCAGAGGCAGGCAGATCTCTGAGTTCAGGGCCACCCTGGTCTACAGAGTGAGTTCCAAAATAGCCAGGGCTACACAGAGAAACCCTATATCGAAAAACAAAAAAACAAAACAAAAACAAAAAAGACCCTAAAAGCCAAAGCAATGTTAAGCAAAAGGAATAAAACTGAAGGCATTATAATATCTCCACCTACAGTTCAAATACTGCTAGTATATATTATCAAACTATACTAACCAGAACCGCATGGTCTCGACATAAAAACAGATGCACAGACCAGTGAGAACATACACTTGGAAAAGTCCAGTGTCTATAGGTGCTGGGAAGCTGGGTATGAAGGATGAAACTACGTTCTTACCGCTCATCACACAAAAGAAGTCACTCAAAAGGCAAAGACTCAAATGCAAATTCTAAAACTGCGAAGTACTAGAAGAAAACACAGAGGAAATGTTTCAGGACATTAGTTTGGGCAACAAAAACAAAATTTGACAAATGACATTACATCAGACCAAAAAGCCTTTGTATAACAAAGGGAACAGTCAACAGAGGGCAGAGATGGCCAGAGAACATGAGAAAACATTTGCACATTCATAGGATCAAGGAATTAACACAGAATAAAGAAGAAATTTAACAGCTAGATAGTAAATAAAATAGTAAGTCTACTAAAAACTGGCAGGCCTGAATAGACAGTTCTTTAAGAAAAAAAAAAGATAATAAAATAGCCGACAAGTACCTGAGAGAAAATGTTCAATGATCATAATTGTCGTGGAAACGCAAATGAAAACAAAATGAACCACAAATTAACTCACGGTAGTTAGAATGCCTATTATCAGAAACAGAAAACATAACAAAATTTGGCAAGGATGCAGAAGAAAGAGGCCTCTCCTGCACTGCCAGTATGAATGCAAATAAATGACTGTAAATTAGCACAGCCGTTATGAAAAACATGTGGAAGTGCCTCAAGAAACAGAAATTGAATTAGCACATAATCCAGCAATTGCACTGCCAAATACATGCACCAAGGAAATTAGATTAGTACATTGAAGAGACATCTGAACTCACATGTTTACTGAGCTCTACTTACAACAGACTAGATCTGGAGTCAACCTAAGTATCAATTGGTGGAAAAATGGATACGTCAAATGCTGTGTATAAACATAATGGGACACTGTTCAGACTTTGAAAGAATGGAACCTTGTTGTTATGGCTTGAATGAGGAATTTTGCTCATAGGCTCCTGGATTTGAACACTTGGTCCACAGTGGTGGTTGTTTCGGAAGGGTATAGAACCATTAGATGGTAGTCTTGCTGGAGAAAGTACGTCATTAGGAGCAAGGCTCACCCCACTTCCTGCTCATCCTCTGCTTCCCATGGGTGGTTAGATGTGATCTTTCAGCTTCCTGCTCTGGCTGCCCACTACCATGCCTCCCCTGAAACCATAAGCCAGCAGTTCTCAACCAATGAGCTGTGACCCCTTTAGGGGTCTAATGACCCTTTCACAGGGGTCACACATCAGATCTCCTGCATTCAGGTATTTGCATTATGATTCATAACAGTAGCAAAATTACAGTTATAAAGTAGCAATGATCATATACAGGGGGAGGAGGTCCCCCTCAGTCACAGTCATAGGGGAGGGGAGTAAGGGGAAAATGGGAGGAAGGGAGGAATGGGAGGATACAAGGGATGGGATGACAATTGAGATGTAACATGAATAAATTAATAAATTATATTTAAAAAAAAATAAAGTAGCAATGAAAATAATGTTATGGTTGTGGTCACCACAACATGCGGAGCTGTATTAAAGGGTCTCCACGATTTTAGGAAGGTTGAGAACTGCTGCCATAAGCCAAAATAAACTCTTCCCTCTAGAAGTTGCTTTGGGTCATGGTACTTTACCACAGAAACAAAACCGTAACTAATACACCTGTCCTTCCAACATAGAAGAGGAAAGTATTGTGTCGCTTTCACCCCTCCCTCGTCAAAGAAGCTTCCAGCAGAAGAAGAGCATTACAGAAAAGCACAGCTGGCCAAATGCTAAGAACAACTGACTGCTGGATGCCAAGCTACAACCGATGCATCTGAACAAGGCCTGAAGAAGACAACACCAACAGACATGTTGACTCAGGAGAGGGCATCTCACAGGGCCGCAGCCCTAGGCAAAGAGCTACAGACAATCAAGGATTGCTGGGAGAGGAAATTACTTAAAGTAATTAAAGAAAAAGAGGCTATGATAGAGAGCGAGGTGGGGGACATGGGAGTGCTTGGAGGGAAAAGAAGGGGAATAATGTAATTATATTCTAATTTGAAATCACTGCAAATAAAGGGGTATTGCATCTTCTTAATAATTTCATATTAAGATATATTATTATTCTAACATTTTACATGTGTATCAAGTTATAAGATGTGATAAGTGAGGTCAGAAAAAAATACATTTTGAACATTCCCTGATGTGGCTCTTGATGTTTAATCTTTTCTCTAAATTTTTTAAAAAATGTTTAAAGAGTTATTTATTTATTATTATGTATACAATGCTCTGTCTGCATGTACACCTGCAGGCCAGAAGAGGGCATCAGATCACATTATAGATGGTTGTGAGCCACCACGTGGTTGCTGGGAATTGAACTCAGGACCTTTGTAAGAGCAGTCAATGCTCTTAACCTCTGAGCCTTCTCTCTAGCCTCTAAATTTTATTTTGAATTGATACAATCATATGTATTACAACATGTTATGTCAGGGCGTGTACACATTGTATAATGGCCCAATCAGAGAAATCTGTGGGGTCTTCAAGAGCTGAACTGTTTTTTCTCAAATTTGTGTATCTGATAACTTACAAGTTTTTCTTAATTCTTGACTTCAAAGTCAACCTAAATTAACAATGGTTATCCATTTCTTAGATTTTTTTTTTTTCCGAGACAGAGTTTCTCTGTTTAACAGTCCTGACTATCCTGAACTCACTTTTGGAGACCAGGCTGGCCTCAAACTCACAGGCATCCACCTGCCTCTGCCTCCCAAGAGCTGGGATTAAAGGCATGCACCACCATACCCGGCTCATTTTTTAGTTTTATACACGCACACACATACACACACCTACGGCAAATTACCAAGTCCAGTTCATTATATTGAATTTTTGATAGAACATAGATTTCTTTAATGACACAACTCTAACTCAAAAGGGTACACAGAATCATTTGCAAAAAGTGACTTAAGTGGTTAAAACAAATAGTGACAAATTAAGAATCTCAACCAAGTCCACAGAATTTTCTACTTTTAACTCAGTGTGTTTTCATTTGGGCAGCAATGAGAAACATTTTCCTTCATCTTAATTTGGTATTTCACTTTTCTCAATAGGCAGTGTTTGTATCCTCCATTGCTGAGATGGTCCCTTCCTGACCGCTGAGGAGGCCCCTTAGGGACGATCCTGTTTCAGGGGAAGATCATTTCATAAGACTATGTCATTATTTCTCCTTTCAAGCATCAGCCCAAGTCTCCTCCTCCTCTCTCTAGTCCTTCTCCGCCCTCTGAAGCCTTCCTTCTCCTCTCCCTTTAAGACCCTGGGAAAGGGCAAACACAACCAATGCTACCTGTTCTTGACTGAAATTACAAGTTGTAAAGATTTCAAAAATCTACATTTGTATCTTTCAAAGCTGAATCTTCTCCCTGGAGAACCACAGCGTGAACTGCCCTACATTGGTAAGATAAAGCACTTTGTTAATAACTCAGAGGGTCCAGGCATCTCTAAAACCTGAACACACTGTACCAAAGGCCTCTGGCTCCCAGAGTAAATACTCGTTCACTAACCAATGCCCACAGCCAACCATTCAAGTACCAGCTGGCCTACGGCTTGCCACCTCCTAGGCCCTTCCTTCAGTCAACACTGCTGAGCTCAAATTAACTTGTGGGTCCCCTAAGAAGCTTTCTCCAACTCCTTTAACCAAACAGGCCTTTCCAGCTTTTTTGGCTTCTGTGTTGTATACACAGTGTCAAGTCTTGTAACTTAGCAGTCAATTTCCCTCTGAAAGATTCATATAAGTATCCTGCCTTTAAACCTAACTAGTAAGCCCCATAAATGGACACACTATACCTCACACCCCTGCAGTCTCCCCAGCAATGGTCACTACACCTCACACCCGTGCAGTCTCCCCCACAATGTTGGAAACAAGTATTTGTTGAATAATCAGCCAAAAGTCCCCTGTCTGTTTGCACCCCTGCCTCAGCACACCCACTTCAGCCCAGAGGAAGGCCGGGGCCACAGCACATCTCTGTGAGTAGCATCTGTGTCACAAGATGTTGAGCGGAGTCAACAAGCTTTCAATTCCGACCCTGCGTCAGACCGTGGGGATCGGGGGTGAGCGAATTATTTACGCGTACCAAGTTTGGCAAGAGCGCCGCAGAAGTGAGGAAGAAAGAACAAGTGTCTAACTCGAGATGTTAGGAAAGTCATCTCAGAAAAGAGAAACGTTTGAAGTGGGTGCTGAGAAAAGCAGTGTGTGTTTACTAAAGAAAGAGACGAGCAGATGCAGAGGCAGGGAAAGAGCATGCCTCCTTCACTCTCTCCTCAGCTTCCCTGCGAGCCCTGCGAGAGCCGCCACTTCAGTAAGGCCCGCTGGCCCAGTGTGGCAGGAAGGACAAACCTGGAGTCCCCTCCCTTGGGAGCCAGGGGCAAAAGGACCGAAGTTGAGGCTAACATGGGCTGCATTGTGAGGCCGGCTCCACAGAGCAAAACAAATTGAATAAGGCCGTTCCCCTGACTAAGGAGAATTTACTTGAGCTAAGTAAGAAAGACTTAATTTTAACATCTACTTGGAATTTGGAAGTTTAATCCAAATCTATAATTTGCAGAAAAAAATGCTTATAACTGACTCAACACTCATTTTTATTGGGTTACTGATTTTTAGAGATGAATTTTTATATAATTTTAATTACATATTTTGCCTTTAAAGGATAAAAGATCAAGAAAGGAATGTTTGAAATCTACTGAGTCAGTGTTTCCACTCACAAGTGCCACTTGCTCTGCAGTTAGCCTGCTGTGTTTAGAAGCTCTACACTTCAACACCCAGGGAACGGCTTTGGGGAAAGTTAACAACCTGCTGTAAAATCTAGATGACTGCATCTCCAGTACTCCTAAAGCAAAACAGTCTGTTTGGATTTTTTTTTTTTTTTTTAATTTACTTTTCTCCAAAATACTGAAAAAATAAGCTGGAGGGCAGAACCGCTGAAGCTGAAGGAACCGCTGGGGACAAGCGGGCACGGAGGTGCTCTTCTTGCACTGACTGTTTCCTCAAGGCTGAGCCTTTGCTGCTTTACACACAGGCGAGCCCTCAGCTCTAAAATGAAAGGGGATGCTTGCAAATTTATAGTGAAGGCCTAAAGCCTCATACATGGTGCCACAAAAGCAGTGTTGCTGTTCTTATATTTATGCATTATGATCCTCAGCTACACATAAACAATCAAGAGAACGAGAAGGAAAAAAATCCCAGAGAAGTTATCTAAAATTACTTGAGACTTGTTTTAGGAATCCCCAGGTTTGGAGCTGGGCCTTCCTGTAGCCACAGGAGTTTTGGGACCTCAGAGTAGAAAACAGCAAGAGAATGAGACTCAGTCCCCAAACCAGGGTGCTGGGACACAACCACCAGGATAGCACACTACACTGACACTGTGTGTTATATTTACAAGAATTCTTTCCCAATAATCACCTCAGGTGATCGTCCTAAACCTCCAGCAGAGCCGTCAAGCTTCCCGAAGTAACGCACTAGGGGCATATGGCAGAACAGGGAAGAAACCCAGTTCCTACTAGTACAAAAAGAAAACTCATCCATCTGGACACTGGCAAATGATCCCTGCTCTAGAATATGGGCCTCAGTTTGTTCTGTTTCTTAATGGCCATTGTATTTCTTCTGTTTGTTTGTTTGTTTGTTTTTCAAGACAGGGTTTCTCTGTGTAGCCTTGACTGTCCTGGACTCACTTTGTAGACCAGGCTGATCTCAAACTCACAGAGATCCACCTGCCTCTGCCTCTCCAAGTTCTGGATTACAGGTGTGCACCACTGCACCCAGCTAGCCACTGATTTTTTTAAATACAGAATTTTGGGTCATTAGGCACACACTTCAAGTTCCGAGTTTGAACATGTCAGGCGAGCTCAGTACCAATTCCCTTCACTGAAGGTGATGTTTGGTAGAAGAACAACAGCTCCAGGCAAATGCAGAGGTGTTCTGCAGAGACGCGCTCAGAACCATCTCAGGCTGCAAGATACAAGAGTTTCAAATGAAGATTACTATCCCCAAAATGATTCTGAAGAGCACATTACTAAATAATCGTCTTTCACTGGGTAAGGGGGGCACACCCCTTTAATCCCAGCACTTGGGAGGCAGAGGCAGGTGGATCTCTGTGAGTTCGAGGCCAGCCTGACGTACAGAGTAAGTTCCAGGACAGCCAGAGCTATGCAGAGAAAGCCCATCTCAATCATCATCGGCGTCATCGGCAGCGGCTGCCTCAGAGTCTTCCAACACTATATAACTGATCCCTAAGAAAAACAGTAAAGGGATATTATTTCCCCCCAGAATCCTCAACTACTGAAGGAGTGCCAGTAGCCAGACACAGTGGCACATGCTTGTAATCCTAGCACTCTGGAGGCTAAGATAGGAGAGTTGAGTCCAAGGCCAACCTGGGCTGCATAGCAAAAGCCTGTCTCAAAATACAGAATAAAACAACAACGAAGGGACTAGATTCATTTCTTCCTCCCTTCCTTTCTTCTTCCCTCCCTCCTTTCCTGCCTCTCTCCCTTCCTCCCTCCTTCCTTCCCTTTTTTTTTTTTTTTTTTTTTTTTTTTTGCATTCACATAAAATCTACTATGGCCAGGAACTTCAATGGCTGTGGAATAAAGTTTCTGCCCTATAGAGCTTACCATAGAGCTCTGCCTTGCAGAGGAAAACCAGACACAAACAATGTACACATAATAGAAGATTTTATGTATAGTTTTTAAATCAAGGTAGCGAGATAGTGTGTAACAAGAAGTGCAGAAAAGAAAAAATAATAAATAAAACAGTTGAGAAGTGATTCTGTTAGCCCAAGTAAGAGAAGGACGTATGTACAACATCCCTGGCTGATAGGTAAGCTGACGCTGAACATGAGGAAGGGAGATGAAGATTGTTCGAAGGTCTCTGACTGAGCAAATAGGTAGTCTGTGCTGCCATTAGCTAAGATGGACAAGTCTTTGGAAGAAAATATGGTAGGAGTCACGGCATCAAGGGTCTTTCTTGTCAAGTCATGTCTGAGATGCCATCAGGGTAATGACACAGAAACGGGGTAAGATGCAGAAAACAGACAGTTGCATATACACCTCACCAGCTACAGATGGTGTTTAAAGCCACACACCAGGTGAGTTCACCCTGAGACCCGTATGATCATAGGAGGCTCATGGCTTAACCACCTGGGCCAACAGGCAAAGTCTAACCTTTGTCAAAGATTTCTAGGTAATGACGATGAATATCTGAATGCAAAGCACTGCATAAATGGATGTGTTTAGGACACATCTTGGTAAACAAACGCCACAGAGAAACAGGAAAACCAGAAAAGAAAACCCGTATTTCCTGACCATGATAATAGAGTTACTGGTTAATTTATCACACAAAGCAAAGAACCAGAAAATTCCCCAAAACAAAGTACCATGGAGAGAAATGGAAATGAGGTGTGCTTGCTCCTGGGCCCTTTGAAAGGGAAAAATATTTACTGACAAATGTAACACCTGAAAATTATACAGCAGCGTGTTTAAGGTGACCGTTTCCAGAAGCCAAGCTTGCAGATAATGAGTGCTATCTGAACTCCAAGCATGAACAGACATTAATGACTTTTACAATTGGGAAAGAAAGCCGAGCAGGGGGCTAATACAATAAAGAGCTGCAGCTCCTGTAAACAGCATTGCCTTGGCATGACACATGGATAACAACTCAGAACAACTTAGAAGCTCCAGTGTGAGGCTTAGAACTATCAAAAGTAAGAGCACTGTAATGGCTGAGGAGACAGCTAAGCAGTTAAAAAGCACTTGCTGCTCTTGTAGAGGACCAGAGTTTGGTTCACCCACATGGCAACTCACGACATTCTAGACTACAGTTCTGGGAATCCAATGCTCTCCTCTGGCACTAGGTACATACACGGTATACATACTTAGGTACAGGCACTAGGCACATACATGGTATACACACTTAGGTACAGACACTAGATGCATACATGGCATACACACTTAGATATAGGCAAATACTCATACACAGAAAAGTTTTTAAAATTAATGACTAGTTTTATAGATGCTTCATGCTAAATCTAAACTAATGTGTATTGGTAGGACAGGAAAAAAGGTAAAATAGAAGTTGGTTTAATATTTTTGAAACTGTTAAGATTTTAAAATACAATTCAGATTTATATTCAAAGATGCTATATACTAACCCCTTACAGATTTAATACTAATTAACCTTCCTAGTTAGAGCAACTGAAGTTTGCTAACTGCTAGTAGAAAAAATTTTGAAGTGGTAGACAAATTAAGATTCACAAAATTGGTGTGATCACCGTTCTGCTCACATTCTTGCCGTGCTATGACTTACCTACATCTACATTGGTTTACCACATTCATGTTAAATATTTATACCATTTAAACAATACCCTCAGCTTCTACCAGAAATAAGAACTAACAATACAAAATTTTTTCACATAAGTTTTGAACATTTCTACCTGCAATATTCAATATTACTATATTTTTTAAATTAGATATGAAGGGGCCTTATAGAGAAGTCAACAGTCTTTGCTATGTTTGGAGAAATAAGAACCTCTTCTAATTATACAAACCCGAGCTGTAAATGTGCGAGGAATACCTTTCACATTCTGTGAAAATCACTGAACACAGAGACTCTTCCAAGTCTCATCGACTGCTTCTTAGTTGTAATTTGAGGTAGTTACCAGTAGATGGCACCGCTGACCTAAGTCATAAACAGGCCACTGCTTTTCTTGCCGCTTTTAGCTTGCCTTTTTTTTTCTTTTTTAAAAATATATATGTATGTGTGTGTGTGTTAACATGTATATATGTATATTTACATTTATATTATTACACATAAATATAATAAACCTATACAACAAGAAGAACCATGAAACAGTCAGGAATTATAAAAATGTTACATTCATAATGTTTTTACTATTTGGATTTTGAAACCTTGAAGAAAACATCTTTCCTATCTTAGTGAGTCTAAAATTCTGAATGTAAATCAATATCTATCATATCTCATCTCTATCAACTTAAAACATCTATCTAGACCTAAAAACATCTTAACCCCTACACAGCTAAGCTTAATTGTAAAACTAAACTATCTGGTCTTCAACCCCATCAAAGCCTTGAAAAGGAATAAAAATTAATTACCTGAGTAAGCCAGAAGTACAGATTAGCAGCTTCCAAAATGAAAAAGCAAGAATGTAAAAAGAAGGAAACTATGCCTTAGCAAATAAGGCAAGAACCAGGAGAGCAAAGGAAAAGCCTTATTTTCTAAACACAAGGAACAGCCACGGTGACACATGCCTTTCATTCAAGCATTAGAGAGGCTGAGACAGGCAAATCCAGTGGAGTAAAAGTCCATACTGGACTATATGGTAAATTTGAGGCTAGCCTGTGCTACATGAGACCCTACCTCAAAAAGAAGGAAAACAGAAACAAAAACTACAGGAAGCTTGTAGCTCTGTAACTTACTGGACCACAGCAGATCTGAAACAGATCACTGCAATATGTGGTCACTTAGAAGATTGTGGAGCCAGCAGGAATCGCTACGAACTCACTGAAGATGAGTACATTCAAGCAGATAATAATGCTTCCTTCATAACAAACTAGACCCAGGAAGTGAGGCAGACGTGTGTAATTACTTTTATTTATGTGGATGTGAGTGCCACATGTGTGCGGGTACCCAAGGAGGCCAGGAGAAAACATCAGGAGCTGGAACAACTCGAGTTTGTGTGAGTGCCTGACATGGGCACCGGGAACCCAACTCGGGTCCCCTGGGAGAGCAGCCAGTGATCTAACTACTGGGCCATTTCTCCAGGCCTAGGCATGAAGTGTTTTAGAAGGAATTTTTTGAAAGTAGTTTTTTCCCTTTGGACAGGGAAAAATTTAGGTTCTGTGATAATATAGATTCATTACCTGTCAATTGATAACTAAATTCTACCTTTTAGCTGGTATTAATCCAATGACCACCTACAGGACTTTAAATGAACCTTCTGGGGCACTGTGTTAGCCAGGGCTCTTTAGAGGAACAGAACTGACACATTCTATAGCTGTAGACTAGATAGATAGAAAGAAAGAAAGAAAGAAAGAAAGAAAGAAAGAAAGAAAGAAAGAAAGAAAGAAAGAAAGAAAGAAAGAAAGAAAGAAAGAAAGAAAGAAAGAATCTGCTTTGTTCTAATAATTTATATACATACATAAGTATGTATGATTACAATGGCTTACAGGCTGTGGTCCAGCTCGTCCCACAATGACAGAAAGTCCAAGAGTCCAGTAGTTAGTTAGTCCATGAGGCTGATGTCTCAGCTGGTCTTCAGTATGTGCTGGAATCTTGAAGAAGTGAGCCCTAACGCTAGTGAAGCAGCAGGGCAGCTGAGCTCGCCAGTGAAAATGAGCAGGTGAAAAGCACAAGAGCGTGAGGCCCGGGGTTGGGGGCGGGTCTTCCAACCTCAAATGATCCAGTTAATTAAATCCCCTATGAGTGGACAGCTGTTTGGGTTTTGTTGTTGTTGTTGTTGCTGTTAATTCTAAATGTAGTCAAGTTGACAACCAAGAATAGGCATCACAGTGCCCCTGTTCTGGGAGCCCTGCTTGCTTGGTTTGAGACTTAAAACAGGCATTTTAACTGTCAGCTCTCTAAGAGAAAGCCCTTATGAGCTGGCCGGCTGCTCCGACCCTGGAATGGAGCATGGCATGCTGCAAGGGCTCATCAGATGTTGAATGAATAAGAATTTTTTTTAAAAGTATGAGCAGCATAGAGTTTAAAAATAGTAGCAAGGTGTGCTGGTACATGCCTTTAATCCCAGCACTCAGGGAGGCAGAGGTAGGCGGATCACTGTGAGTTTGAAGTTATCCTTCTAAAACACTTCATGCCTAGGCCTGAAGAAATGGCTCAGCAGTTAGGTCACTGGCTGGTTAGTGGGTCCAGGACAGGCAAGGCTACACAGAGAAACCCTATCTTGAAAACAAAAATAAACAAACAAAACAAAAGCAAAAATTAGTAAACATTTTGATTGACAGAATCAGAATCTAAAAGATCTTCATGGAATAAAATGATGAGTCAAATTAAAATCAAGTGATTTGGCAGGAAGAGAAAAAATCTTTAGTCAGACAGACTCCTATTCAAAGCTCGATTCTGCCCCTTGACCAGGAGAAAAACCTATAGTGGTGAGCAGAGAACTGAGGTGACACTTCAGTGGCCTTTTTTAAGTGATGCAGAGAATTTACCAAGTCCTAAGAAAAGAAGTGGCTTGCACTGCAATGGAGGAACTGCCCAAACACACTTTTAGGATAATCAGAACTGAAGTCCCATCCGAGCCTTAGAGAGTGCCCAGAGTACTACTGTTATACTAATGCCAGGGCAGCAGGTGACACCTGGGGCTGCCATGGGCAAACTGGGACATGAGATCACTGTACTTGTAGCACGTGCCAAAAGCACTAGGCATTTGGTCAGATGAGGCATCCAACGTGTCAACAGTTTGCTGTTACTGTTTCACAGGACATTTGGCAGCATTTACTAAATGCCTGTTCTCAAGTCTTGGCATGAATTAGCATGTTTATTATACACAAAAGTATTGTTGAGTGTGAGAGGGCAGCAGGAAAGCTGCATTGAGGCCCTCAGCACTCACTTGCTCCCTCTCTTTCTTTTTTTTAGGGGAGGGGGTGTTTCAAGACTTTCTCTGTCTGTCCTGTCTGTCCTGGACTCACTTTGTAGACCAGGCTGGCCTGAAACGCAGAGATCCGCCTGCCTCTGCCTTCCTGAGTGCTGGGATTAAAGGTGTTAGCAACCACGCTCTGCTACTCACTTGCTCCTTCTCAAAGAGGAAGCAACAAGTGTACATTGCTGCATATTGAGCTGAATGCTGGAGTGCAATTATAAAAAGACAGAAAATGGGGCTGGGGATATAGCAACTCAGTAAAGTGGTGACCTAGGTCTGATGCCCAGAACCCACATAAAAATTAAAATGGATTTAAAAAGCATAAACTGGGCATGACGTGCCTATAATGTCAATACTGGGGAATTAGAGACAGAAGGCTCCTTGGGGCTTGCTGGCCATGCAGTCTGGATGAGTCAGTGAGCTTCAGGTAAATGATAGACTCTGTCTCAAAAAAGTGTAGAGTGATTGAAGAAGATGCCCAACACCCTCTGGACTACATATGCACACACATGCATGCACCTTTTTAAACACACACACATACCTACATACATACACATATATATACATACACACACACACACACACACACACACACACACACACACACAGAGGAGGGGGGAAGCTGAGACAGCAGCATAACAAGAGAAATAAAATGTCCCAGCACCTGTTGCCCAGATCTATGCCAGCGTGTCCCAATCAAGGGTAAAGGCAGAAGAGTCCCGGGAAATGAGAAGCCTGGCTCTGGAAAAGGAGTTCATTTCCCCTCCTAGCAAGCACCCAGTGAGCTATAGCCAGGAGCCACCTAGGGAAGAACCTATTGTTTGCGTTTGGATTACTTGAAAGGTCAGAAACTGCAGTGTGTTTCCTGACCCTGGGACCCCATAAACATTCCTTTGGTCAGTGGGTAGTGTCTTAAAAGCCAGATTTGCCCCAGTGGACTGACGCTCACAGCCCCAATGTGAAGGACCCAGTGTACAGAGCAGTGATATGGAGGAAAGTACCAGGGTCAGGAGAGCCTGCTCTTGGTCCCCAAGTGTGTAGTCAACCTCCGGCAGCTCACCACAGGCGCCAGGCATGGGGCCCTCTCTCCAGCACCATGCATGGGAGCCTGTTGTCAAGAAAATGGAGAAAGAACTCTGAGTTTCCACTGCTCTTTTGCCTGCATAGGCATTCTGGGTGGCCTGGAACAATACCAGGGTTCTCCTGCTGGTGCCCCACCTCTGAGGCTCACAGTCTTAGAAGGTCTGAAGAGAAACTCCGCCAAATGTTAGCTGCTTCTGCTCTGGCTCACTCCCAGGAGCACCTCAGCTGAGAGGAATTTTACCCAGTTCCAGCTGCGCCCCACTCCTACCTGATGGCTGGCAGATGAGACAAGCGGAAGGCTGGAGGAGACGCACACAGAGCTGAGGGGTGGGGTGCACAGGGCCACATTTCTCCTCCTGGACAAGCATGTTCACGCTAACAGAAGAGAGGGGCAGCCCTCATCTTGATGCCACCACACCCATGCAGATCCTTTACACTGGTCACCCCCAAAACGTTGTCCGATCACATAACAGAGTAAGGGGGCCACAGATGGATGCTGGGGTTCCTGCACTTGGCTCCCTCTAAAGCACCTGCATCTGCACCAAGTCTAACGGGAGGGCAAGCACCGCAAGGCACTCACCTCTACTCACAGCCGACACCAGAGACTCTCAGAGAGGGCAGTGCTGAGGAAGCCCCCTTCAAGCCATAGAGACTACCACTGCCCTTGCAGGAGGGACCACACGTGCCACATTGCACATGCTCCTGTGTCTGCATCACACTTGTCTGGACTGTGTGTGTCCCATTCTCATATGACCTGCACACACAGTGAGCCTCGCGGCCTCCAATACCATGTGCCATGCCCAAACTCACCAGTCACAGTCAAAGATGCCTCAGGGAGGTTCCACTATAGTTCCTAGCTGGAAACAAAGTCAGTATCGTATAACAAGCTAGGCCTAACACACAGCTTTTGGAAAGCTGCTTAGGTCTAAGGCCATTCCAAGAGTGTCGGAGATGCCCATTCCACTGGACATGTAAATCTCAGCACAGCAACACAAGAAGTATGAGAAAAGGATATGTGTGACACATCCTGAATATCATAACTTCCTGGCAACAAATGTACAAGACTGAAATAAATATTTTTAAACAATTCAAAAGTTTTAAATCCTGAGATTCCAGAATATACAGATAATTACAATGAAATTAAGATGAGAGTCCGAGATGAGATCAAGGAATTGGGACAGATTTTTTTTTAATCGATCTTAAATTCTGAAAAGAAAAAAAAAAAAAAAAACCTATAATCAGATTGTAAATTAAGAAAAGCCTCCACCACAAACTAGACCAAGTAGAATAAGCATTATGGAAGCTTAAAAGTTATCTCTTTCAAATTACATACACAAAAAATAAAGAAGGAAAACAGAAAAAAGATAGCAACTGGGGCTGGAAGGATGGCTCAGTGGCTAAGAGCATTGTCTGCTCTTCCAGAGGTCCTGCGTTCAATTCCCAGCAACCACATGGTGGCTCACAACCACCTATAATGGGGTTTGATGCCCTCTTCTATCATACATATGAATAGAACACTTAAATAAATAAATATTTTTTTAAAAGATAGCAACCAATATCTGTGGGGCACCATCTACATTCAACATTGACATCACTGGCATAACCAAAAGGGAAATAAAGGTCATAAGAAGATACCCCATGCTGGGGGCTGGAGAGATGGCTTGGTGGTTGAGAGGGGCTGTCTTCTAGAGAAGTGGGGTTCCATTTCCAGGACCCATATAGACTCAGAACCATCAGTAACTCCGGTTTCAGGGACTCTGTTACCTTCTTCTGGCCTCTGTAGGCACCAGGCTTTCAGATACACAGACATACATGAAGGCAAACTACCCATACACACAAAGGAAGTTTTTAAAAAGTATATACAATGCAATAATAACAACACTTTCCTAATCTTGGGAAAGGCATGGACATCTGCCTTATAGGAGAGCTATAAAATCCCCAAAGAGAAGTATATACCCAGAAAAGATTTTCACCATCACAGATTATGATCAAGCTATCAAAAGCAGAAGACAAAGAACTTTTAAGAAAAAGCACCAAGCCACATTTAAAGGCAACTCCATTAGACATACAACAAAGGTTTTAAAAGCAGAAACTATACAGGCCCAGGAGGACACATTTCAAGTAGTGAGAGAAAATAACCCTGAGCCAAGATTACGACACTCAGCAAGGCTATCTTGTTCCCAGAGTTTTTAGGGAACGAGCCTGAACGAAAGCAGCTCCAACAGGCTGGCTTTGCTACCCATCCTCACTATGTCAACTAACCAAACAAATAGTAGTAAAGAGCAGAGAATAGCAATGGTTTCAATGTTGAAAAACTGAGAACAAAACAAAAGAGGGACAAAAAAAGAGGTCCGGGGACGATACACACCCCAATCTATCTTCAGGTACTGATATGAGGTTTAAATTTAAATAACTAAACAGCCCTGATCACACTGGTCCCATGCACTACTGAAGGATCTCAGCAGCTCCAAGTTCTGTGCCACAAATTGTGAGGATTCTGCAAAATCTCTTCCTCAAAGACAAGTTGACTCTGTCTGACACCAAGGCTTCAGCCTTTCCCTTCGCCAGCAAGAGACGCCTCAGGAAATTCCAGTGCCATGGGGCCCATTGTTTTGTAGTCTCGTAGCTATAAGAAAGGGCACAAGGGTCTCCCTCTAGAATATCTTCTCTCCTGCCAAGAGGGTCACCATCCTTCAGAATCCAAAGAAAAAGAAAGACATTCCAGGATTCACAAACACTAAGGGAACCTGTGCCTAGAAATTAAAGAAGGATAACTATCATCATGACAGCACAAAAAAATAAATTGGGCGTGGTGGCGCACACCTTTAATCCCAGCACTTGGGAAGCAGAGGCAGGCGGATCATTGTGAGTTCGAGGCCAGCCTGGTCTACAGAGTGAGTTCCAGGACAGCCAGGGCTACACAGAGAAACCCTGTCTCGAAAAACCAAAAGAAAGAAAGAAAAAAGGAAGGAAGGAAGAAGAGAAAAATAAATTCCACAAAAAAAAAAAAAGGATGGTGGGGACAGGACAGGTGAGTTACGAGCTGTGTTTGAGTGAAGAAAGAAAGTCCAGATAAAAAGAACAGACTCCCCCTGGCAATGGGCAAAGACACACCTGAGGCAGTTGGAAGAGCTGACCCCAGGGTCATGAGAGTGGGTGAGCTGACCCTGCGCTTCACCAGCTGCACCAGTTAGGAAAGCAGGCCATGCACTTCACCTGGGCAGCACAGTAGAGCTGGCCTTGGTGGAGGGGACACAGGTGAGCATGAGGAAGATGGCCCCACAACTCATGATACCCCCACTTCCCTCGCCACTTGCAGTAGTCAGAAGAGTTGGCCCCGAGGGCATGAGAGCAGGAGAGTTCTCTCTGCCCCTCACTGGCCGTAGCACTCAAGAGTGTGCCCTGTACTCTACCTAGGCAACACAGTGGAGCTGGCCCTGATGGCTAAGGCATGGGTGAGCTACCCCTGAGGGTATGATAGCAGGAGAGCTGACCTTGCCTCTTGCCCAGCAACATTGGGTAGCCTAGCCAAAGCAATGCTGGAGAGCTCCCCAGGTGGTGTGGATTAGGAAGAGCCAGCAACCCAACTAGCTCAGCCGGCACACAGGCCCAGATCCAGAGCTCTGAACTGACCCACTCCAAATCTATGTCATCTGCAGACGGTTGTGATTCATGAGGGGCCCAGTCCTGCTGACCCAGGGCTGCAGGAACTCCATGGCACAGGCAACAACAGAATAATCGGGTGTCACAGAGACCAGAGACCTGGAACCAGACTCACAGCAATGAGCGTGAGCAAGTGAAGATGTGTGGACAGAGGGACACACTGTGAGACACTATAGTTTCCACCATGGGATACTTTCTAAGCTTTGTGGTTTCGTTTTTTGTTTGGTTTGGTTTGGTTGGTTGTGTGTTTTTATCTGGGGAGAGGTTGCAAGGGCAGAGGGCAGCTATCAGGGGACTGCAAGATGGGTGGGACTCGGGTGCATGATATGAAACTCACAAAGAATCTATAAAAAGTTGAAGAAAAAGTAGTTTAGCATGTTTATCATTTCATAACAGTTTTTTCAAGTAAATAATAATGCCACATTCCTTCTTAGGAAAAAAGAAAAAAGAATAGACTCTTCCAAAATCAAGAAAGCACCAAAAATTCACAAGAGGAGTGACAGCAGCTGAAAGATATAAAGGAAGAGCTATAAAGGGCTCACAGCAGGCAGAGAGAGGCAGACGCCTCTTCCTAAAGGTGAGCATGGCGAGCCTGATGAAGAGAGACTAGCAGTCCTTTCCACAGGACAAATTCTTGCAAGCCCCAAATTCTGCTGCAGCTTTTGGTGAGACAGTGACTTCCCAGAGGCAGCAGTGGAGCAAACCCCATTTTACTGCTCCCCATGGCTTGAAGGGTTGTGACTAGACACCATCTTGAAAGGGACCCTATTGTTTAAGTAAAAATGAGCTACTCTGGGGACCAGAGAACAAGGAATAATCACAAATCAGAGAACCAGAATTCAGTCTGTAACAACCCACACTTGCCCTCGGTGAAAGTGAAGAGAAAACCTACAGAATGAGAGGAAATATTTGCCAGCTATTAACAGAGGGTAATATCCAAAATATAACTCAAAAACTTTACAACAATAATTCGTTGCCATAAGGTTATTGTGTAATTCAAATGCTGATTTCTGTATTCCCCATATGTGGTTACAAGCCTTCTTCTGAGAATCTCTTGCCTCAATGTTATATAAACTCCACTCCCCAATTGTCCCCCTGATATATCAATAAAGCAACTTACAGCCAGTTGCTGAGCAGGGGAGAGAATAGGGTTGGACTTCCTGCCAGGTAGGGGAAGAGGAGTTCGAAGAGGAAGTAGGGATTCGGCAGAGGATTCAGCCACAGGCAGAGGTGCAGGAGAGATGATGATTCAGCTGGAGCAAATAAAGAACTGAAAAATGCTGGGTGTGGTGGTGCATGCCTTTAACCCAGCACTCGGGAGGCAGAGGCAAAGAGATCTTGTAGTTCAAGTCCAGCCTGGGCTACAAGGCAAGTTCCAGGACAGCCATATACATAACGTAGTTACATAACATAGTTTGAGACCCTGTCTCAAACCAACAAAAAGTCAACCTAAAATAGAATTAAGCTCTACTTCTGGACATACACCCATGGAAGTAAAATCAGTAGCTTGGAAACACCTGCACTCGTATTTTACTGCAGCACTATTCACAATGGCCAAGACATGGAACCAGCTGGGTCCCATCCATGCTGGGAAAATGCGATTCTGCACACACATTAAACTGGAATATTATTCAGCCTTTAAAAATCATGAAATATTGTCATTTTCATCAAAAGGACTGGAACTGGAGGACACCCTATTAAGCAAAGTAAGCCAGACATAGAACGGTAAGTACTGTACATTCTGTCTCACATGTGAGAACTAATTAGAGGGGTGGAGGGAGAAGGAGGAGGCGGAGGAGAGGATGGAAGCACAACACATGACACATTGTGTGCATGTACAAAAAGACAATGAATCCCATTCGCTGTTCCATTCCTACATATATCTGTCCCATTTTATAATAAACATATAATATCCAAAAATACTGTGAACTACCCAAGATGCCAGGAAATACCCTTGTACTACAGATGAGAAAACTGAGAGAAAAAAGTTTAATAACTTGACTGCCATTACTTTCAGCTTACCTCATGCTTATACTAATTAAACACAGTGCCTAGCCAGGCCCCTCCCCCATCAATCCATTAATTTTTTGCTATTACACACAGTATCTTCAGATTTATAACAGCCTGACTGCACAAAAATGCACTGCAGTAGTGCATTCTACTGAGGAAGAGTATAGTCCTTGCCTCTGTTTCAGTAGGCCCAGCCAAGGACACAAGTCCAAGCCTTAATTCTTCACACAGACGACTAGACAAGACCAGACTCCTAGTAGAGGGAGAGAAACACCAACCCACCCACAGAAACTTTGGCCCAAAATGTACTCTGCCTACAAGATGTACAGGGAAAAAGATAGAGCAGATAGAGCAGAGTGAGGGAATGTCCAACAATGCCTGGCCCAACCCAGGACCCACCCCATGGGAGAGAGCCAACCTCTGACACTATTAATGATACTCTGCTATGCTTGGAGACAGGAGCCTAGCAGAGTTGTCCTCTGAGAGGCTCCACCAGCAGTGCCTCGAAGCAGATGCTGAGATTCATAGCCAAACATTGGGTGATTCATAGGGAGACTTGTGGGAAAGTGGGGGGAAGGATAAAAAGGACCTGGGGGAGACAGGAGCTCCACAAGACCAACAGAATCAACTAATCAGGGCCTAGTGGGGCTTGCTGATACAGGACCATGCATGAACTGGGCCTAGGCCCCTACACAGATGTAGCCAGTGAGCAGCTCAGGCTTCGTGTGGGTCCTCTAGTAATGGGAGCAGGGAGCTGTTTCTGACATGGACTTTGTTCCCAGCTTTTTGATCACTTCCCCCTGGCAGGACTGCGTGCCAGGCCCCGGGGAAGAGGACACGCTTAGTCCCTGTATGACTTGATGGCCTGTGTTGGATGGGAAAGGGAACTCCCCTTTTCTGAGGAATGGGGGAGGGGGAAGAGGAAGGGTGAGCAGGGCTTGGAGGAGAGGAGGGATGGATGGAATGTGATTAAACAAATACAGAAAACAACAAACAAACAAACAAAGTAGACTCAGCATGGCAGGGACATTTTAAGACCTTGACACATCTGGATGAGCAGAAGGCAGTGAAAAACCTTCTAGGGAAAACCAAGAAATAAAGGCCAAGTCCACAGAGAAGTTGGGTGTGTCCCACTCAACTGCTTCTCATTTTTTTTGGCCACTGAGATCTAATACATGTACGTATTTAACTAAACAATTTACTGATTTAACTGAACAAGCAAAGCAAATGTGGGATGTAGTGACGTTATATTTTGGTTTAGGTTCTGGTTTAGTTTTTTGTTCTCTGTGTAGCCTTGCCTGTCCTGGAACTCACTCTGTAGACCAGGCTGGCCTCGAATTATTAGAGATCTGTCTGCCTCTGCCTCCCAAGTGCTGGGATCAAAGGCATGTGTCACTACTGTCCAGCGTGTTTTGTTTTTTTCTTGAGACAGGGTCTCATGTAGCCCAGGTTGGCTTCAAACTCACTCTATAGCTAATGGTGCTCTCCATCTTCTGATCTTCCCACCCCAGCTCCTCAGTGCTGTGTGGTTACAGTGTGGGTCACCTCAACCAACATATGCAGTGCTGCGGACTGAGCCTAGGTTTGCTGCGTGCTAGGCAAGCCCTCCACCAGCTAAAGTGACTCCCCAGCCTGAAGACAAATGTTTCATGAAGACTTTACTGCTTGCAATAAACTGTGGCGTTCTCTAGTCTTCTCTCTTCTTTTAATGTTGATCATATGCAATTTAAATTGTTTCCTAACCCTGGATTTCAGCCTGGACACTAAAAAACACTACTCTGTAATGCCTAAAGAGATAATTAAAAACCAGTGGATGCATATTTCAAGAAAGTACGTTTAGCTTACCATAAATAGCACTAAGTCACCAAGATGTTCAAAACTGTAATGGGCACGTTAACACAGGGACGCTCCCACCATAGAGGTGATGTGAGTACCCTATATAGACCACGGACATAGTTCAAGGGTTTCAAGCATCAATTAAATGGCCTGAACTAGAGGGAAAATGTGAATTTTCCCCCAAATCTGAAGTTCCACTGTAAATTACACTTTGCCTCCCATTTTCTGAAGCTTTCAGTATGTTCCAATCTAGCAAGATGGGAGAAATGGAACAGCAAAGCAGAAAAGAAGAAAAAGAGAAAGAAAGCGATGTGCAGCTGAAATTAGAGCTTCTCTTTCATCCCAAGCAAGCCTAAGCTGGGTTCACCCAGATACATAAATCTTGAGTGCCCCATATGAATAAAGGGCGGGGGGACTACAAATCACTCTGAGCCTACAATCCACTCTGAAAGCTTCTGTTCAGACCATTCGAGGATCAGAGCAGAAGGTTTGCTGCTGAGCGAGGACCTGATGAGTGAAGCAGCTTTCCACAGGGCGCGGTCAACTCTTTTTGACATAGTGCAACAATCTTCAAAGGCAACTTCTAGGACAGCCGCCTAACTCCTTTTGAAGATACTGCCAAGAAAGGAAAAGAAGAAAGAAATGGAACTCAAATAAGGACCAAATGACTGAAGGAGAACATTAACTAGTGACCCAGAAGGACCCCTGTGACAGAGTAAACTGTTTAGACTGCTGACCACCAATTAACCCATTGCTCCTGGGGGTCATGGCCGGCGCACAGCATGCTCACTACACCAGATACTTTTTATAATCCTCAAAGCCATGCTCATAACCAAACACTAACACATCAGCAAAACCCCAGGGGCTGCTCTCTGAGGAAAGTGGACTTCAGTAGTGACCTTGTCAGAGTTTCCTAAAAGCAGAAAAGTTCAAACTGGGGTGAATGATCCATCAAAACTGCCAAGAGTTCTCTGAGTGTTTTACACCAAAATCACCTTCCTTACAAGGCCTCAGAGGAAAAGGGTTGCAAAGACTAGAATGCAGGGCAATTGCCATCCATCAACTGAGCAAATAAAAATAAATCAAAAGGTTAACCTCAGCTATAAACTCCTTAATCAAGTCATAACTTGCCTTCAGCTAATATTCAAGACATAAATGCAATCAACATCTAAAAGAAAGTCTTCAGATTTGCATAATCAATAATTAAATTTTTTTAAGACAATGGAAAGTCAGACACTTTTTCTGTGACCATCAACACATCCTAGAGAGCTAAGCTGTAGCTGGACTCAATCCTACACTGCTATAAACTATGCTACAAGCTCCTGAGTCAGGAGAGAGCCCTGTGTGGGAGCATGAGTGAGGAAAGCAGACTGAAACCAGACTGCAAGTCAGTGAAGACAGAGTCTTGGACACAGAAGAGACTGAACTACAGTTGACATAATTCAGGTGGGTTGGAATGCAAAGCATGCTGGGACCTTGGGAACCCAGACCAGCTGGAGTGAGGTCAAGACTAAGCAGTGCAAGCATTGGCTCTGAGCACGCATGAGCTCTGAGGGCCTGTTTTCCAGGGAACAATAGTAAACCCAGCATATCAGGTCAAGGGAGTCCACACCTGCTTCAGCCAGGCACCAGGAATATGCCGTGACACTGGAGGCTGGAGCCAAAAAAGCACAGATACTCTCTCAGCAACAGTTTTATTTCCAGTAAACAGAGCAACCTAGCTTGCTAGATGAAATGTAACCAAGATTCTAAATGTACAACTGAACTGACATGGAAGTAAGGAAAATTCTAGAATCAAGAACAGAGAATGGTGTAATATTACACTGATAGTAACATTTGGGCTGCCTAGAAGGTCTTTGTTGGTAGTGGTAGCCAAGAAGATAATAGGAAAATTTGCTTTGTTTTGCATTTGTCTTTTGAAGCAAAGACAAAAGTTTATGATTCAAAGTACTAGTTTTGATCTAAAGTACTAAACACAGATAATGTTAAGTTATAACAGGCCCCCCAGACCTCAGGATAACTGATACCCACGACGGAAATATCACTCAGGCTTCGAACTCAGCTCATATGCAGCAACACCTGCCAAAAACAAGAACAAAGACCTAGTCTATCAAAATCCATAGTTCTGGGGAAGTCCCTAAATGTACTAGCCTTACTTTTTGGCTTCTATAGTTCTGCTTCTGGCTGACTATTCTTGATAACTGACGTGTGTTAAGCCAGGATGTGGTTTTTGTGCTTAAAAGCCCACTTTGAGAGAGGATCATGACTGCACTTGGGTTCCAAACACCAAATGTCATTGATGGGCAGTTAATAAAGACCTTCTAGCGGCTTGAACCCCTGTCCAAGTCTTCTCTGATAGATACCTCTCAACAAAGTCATGTAAGTTAGTAATTCACTAGTTTTTAAATAATTACAATTCAATAATAAGGCCAATGTCTATCAAAGAAATAGAACAATACTAAAATTTGAAAACAGAAATCACCAGGCCCATATAAATCGTTTTGTAAATCCTAGAAAACACATTAGGAAAAATATTGCATCATTTTTCCCTAGTTTTTTTTTTTTTTCAGAACACAGGGGCATATAAAATAACCCTAATAATATATAAAGCCAATATTATCCAGTTTCAAAGTAATAAAAAGTATAACCAAAAAGAATACCACATACCTTTTCTGAATACATATGTAAACTTTTTCAAAATAGATATTAGCTAATCAAATCCAAAAAATGTACAAAAATAATTACATGCCATGACCAAGAAGGATTTCTCCTAGCTATAGAGGACAAGTTCAACGTTCAGAAATAACTCATATTATTCATCACATCAACAGTCTAAAGAAAAACCATTTGAAAAAGTCCCACACTACATATTTTTTATTTAAATTTTTTTAAAAACAAGGCTGGAGAGATGGCTCAGTGGTTAAGAGCACTACCTTATTCAGGTAGAGAACTTGAACTTGAGTCCCAGCACCCACAAGGTGGCTCACAGGCATCCAGTGCTCCAGTTCCGAGGGATCCGATGCCTTCTTTTGACTAGGCATGCATATGGTATACATAGATGCCCGCAAGCAAAACTCTCATATACATAAATTAAACCTAAAAACAGCTCTCCGGAAAACCAGGAACAAAAACGAACTTCCTCAACTTGGTAAAGAACATCTACAAAAGCCTAGTAACTATCACACTTCATGGTGGGAAACTCAAAGCATTCCCACTAAGATCAGATGTCTCCCCTTGCCACTGCCCTTCAGGATTGCATTAGAAATCCCAGCTAATGCAGTATACCAATCAAATAATATAAAAATTATAAGAATTGGAAAGAAGTAATGTTGTTATAAAGAAAGAAAATCCCAATCACTCAACTTTACCAATAAAGACTCAGGAGCCAGATCCTGGGGTGAAAGCCTGCTAGCTCAGAGAGACAGAGAAAGCACCCAGCTGACCTTCCTTCTCAGCTCATGTCCCAGAGGAAAAAGCCAAATGCCAAAAGCTCAAAAGTTAAAAGCCTTTTCTTCTTCTTGCTGTCTTAAATACCCTTCTTTCAATGTCCCTCTTTTCTGTTTAATCCCTGTTAGTTGGTTACTTGACCAAGGGTTAACTTTATTTAATCATGTGTACAAGGAAGCTCTTGCATTAAAGGGGTTTGCTAGAGATGAACAACTCCCCAACTAGAAACAGGTTTTTACAATTCACAATCTTAGGGCTCACAATGAGATCAAATATCCTGCAAACAGTAAAAGAACTGTCTTCTTTATAGGAAACTATCTTTGTTTATAGGTAACTGTCTTAGTTATGGTTACTATTTCTATGATGACCAGAAAGCATGTTTTGGAGGAAAGCACTTATTTGGCTTATACTCCCACACCATCGTCCATCACTGGAGGAAGTCAGGACGGGAACTCAGGCAGGGCTGGAAGCTGAAGGCAGGAGCTGATGCAGAGGCCACAGAGGCTGCTTACTGACTTACTCGTCATGGCTTTCTCAGCCTGCTTTCTTATAGAACACAGAACTACCATGGCCCCACCCACAGTGGGCTGAGCCTTCCCCCATTCATCACTAAATAAGAAAATGCCTTACAGCCAGATACTATAGGAGCATTTCTTCACTTGAGGTTCCCTCCTTTCAAATAACTCTAGCTTGTGTTAAACTGACATAAAACTAGCCAACACAGTAAAATAACTATTCATGTATAAAATCCACACTATTTTTTTTTAAACTTCTGAAAATAACAAATGATACATAAGTTAAAGGGTACAATGTTAATATTAAAGGTCAGTCTCCCCACTAAATATATATCAGCAATGAAAACACAAAAATTGAAAATAAAAACCTATTACCAGGTTATATGAGTTTCCCCATAAATTAAATAGCTGTATCCAATCTGATAAAGTTTACACAGGATTTATATGAGGAAAATTAACCCTGATGAAAGATAATAAGAGCTAAATAAGTGTTAAAGCATTTAATATTCATGAATAAGAATATTTGCTCAGCATTGTCAGGTGGTAGGTCTTCCTGGCTTTCTCTATGGAGCCCATGAAATTCCAATCTAAATCCCAGGAAGTGGTTTGCAAATGTTGGCAAACTCACTCAGAGGTTTGTATGAAGGGCTGGTGAGACGGCGCTTCAAATAAAGGTAATTGCCACCAAACATGGCGACCTGGGTTTGATTCCCTGCACCCATGTGGTGAAAGGAGAGAACTGACTCCTGCAAGTGGTCTTCCCGCCTCTGTGCATACCAGTAAACGTACATACACAAAATATTTAAAGTTTGTGTGGAAAGTTAAAAGACAGGATAGCCAACTCTATGTCAAAAGAAATGAAAGAAACCAGAGGACTGGTACTCCAAGTTAGAAACCTGCTACAGAGTTGCTGAGGTCAGTATCAAACCTGATACAAACAATTAAGTGCACTGTTGTGGGTGGTAACATTGCTGGTCAACAAACAGCCATTTAATCTGTACTGACTGGCTCTAATAACCACACAGTCACGGTTATGATTGGCAGACAGCCATGTACTTGGGCTTTTTGATACTGCAGGGCATGAGGCATGAGACAGACCATGGCAGCTGTGTTGTCTAAAAACAGATGTGTTTCTAGCCTGAGTTTCAGTGATTGCCTGAGACAACTCACTCCTGTCCAAGAACTCTACTATTGGCACACTTGCCAAAGGTGCTAAGCAAAAGCCACCTCTGACTCCAGAGACTGCTCTGAAAAGCTGTCTAAGTGCTGTCATCCAGAAAGGCCTGAAGAACGGAGCTGTCAAAGCCCTATTGGCTACCCAAAATCTTCCTGAACAAAGAGCTTCAGATGAGTTAAACAAGTCAGCCCGAGGAGTGTTAGTCTCGCCTCGCTTACTTTCAGGCACTTTTTACAATGTTTGATATTATCTCTTAATTTCTCCTATTGTGATAACAACATAGTGGGAAGGTTGTGCATTGATAACGGGAGACGCTGGTAAACCCAGGTTCCATTTGAGCCAAGCAATGACTGGAGCAAAGATTCTTTTCAACAAGTAGTCCCAAAACTGAGTATCAACATGTTTTGTTGTTGTTTGTTTTTTCTGAGACAGGGTTTCACTGTGTAGCCTAGGCTGTCCCAGACTCGCTTTGTAGACCAGGCTGGCTTTGAACTCACAGTGATCCGCCTGCCTCTGCCTCCCGAGTGCTGGGATTAAAGGCGTGTGCCACCATGCCTGGATCAATGTGGGTTTTTTTTAATGCATCTAGACAAAGATCTTAGCATATAGCAGAGGCAGTGTAGATACAATACTATGACATTCTGAGAGACAACACAGGATAAAATGGAGGCAACCCTGAGCATGATGAAAATGTTATGGATACAACACCAAAGGCTCAGGCCGTAAGAGAAGTAATTAGCAAGTTAAATATCAATAAAACTTAAAACCTTTGCCCTATGAACGTCAATGTCAAGGGAATGAGAATGCAAGCCAAATAACAGCGAAAAATATGAGTAAGACACATACCACAAAAAAATTGTTGCCAGGTGGTGGTGGCACACACCTTTAATCCCAGCACCTGGAAGGCAGAGGCAGGAGAATCTCTGTGAGTTCGAGGCCAGCCTGGTCTACAAAGAGAGTCCAAGACAGCCAGGGCTCTGTTACACAGAGAAACCCTGTCTCGAAAAAACAAAACAAAACCCTGTTATTCACAAAATATGAAGAACTCTTAAAACACAATAATAAGAAGACAAACAGACCAAGTCTTAAAAGAAAATGAGCACACAATCCAGACAGATATCTCGCCATGGAAGATACGCAGATGCAAATAAGCATATGACAAGAGTTCGTGTCATCTGACAGTAGGGAATTTCACATGAAAACATCATGGAGCTGGGCACGGTGGTGCATGCCTTTAATCCCAGTACTTGGGAGGCAGAGGCAGGTGGATCTACAAAGCTACACAGAGAAACTCTGTCTCGAAAAACAAGAAAGAAAGAAAGAAAGAAAGAAAGAAAGAAAGAAAGAAAGGGAAGTGATGTGATACACACAACTGCCTCAATGACCTCAATAAACAAAGAAGTGGGAGTCACAAACTGTAACTCCATTTTTTTTTTTTAAGCTTTATAAAGACCTGAAAGTGATCCTGTAGAACAAAATACTCCAAGCTCACAAGCTCACCTCCACAGCCCTGTCCTGTCCGTCATCCACAATCACTGAAGCATCTTGTGGTTTTTTGGTTTTCTTGATCTTTTGGGGGTGAGTTGGTTTTTTGAGATAGGGTTTCTCTGTGTAGCCTTGGTTTGTAGACCAGGTTGGCCTTGAACTCACAGAGATCCACCTGCCTCTGCCTCCTGAATGCTCGGATCAAAGGTATACGCCACAACGCCCAGACTGTCTTGTATTTTAATAATATATACACATTTTGTTCAAATTCAATACACTATATATTTAATATGAGTTTATTTTATTATATATAAACTATATCTCAACAAAGTTAACCATAAACAGGTGTGTTTTTAAGGTAATGTGCATTATTTTAAAGATTCATTTATTTGCTTTATGTATATAAGCACTCTGTCTGCATATACACCTGCATGTCAGAAGAGGGCATCAGATCACATTATAGATGATTGTGAGTCACTATGTGGTTGCTGGGAATTGAACTCAGCACCTCTGAAAGAGCAGTCAGTGCTCTTAACTGCTGAGCCATCTCTCCAGCCCCCAGCTGTGGCTTTATGTTAAGGTATAATGGTTTTCTATAGGAAATATATAGGAAATATTCTGTATGGAATGGGGAGATAGCTGTCAGTACTTTTGGATGTCTCAGTACAGATGGGTATCTCAGGACCTTTGCTGTATAAAAACCAATAGTGCAGCCAGGCATGGTGACACATGCCTGTAATCCCAACACTCGGGTGGCAGAGAGAGGCAGATCTCTGTAAGTTCGAGGCCAGCCTGGTCTACAAAAAGAGTTCTAGGACAGACAGGAGTGTTACAGAAAGAAACCCTGTCTTGAAAAACAAAACAAAACCAATAGTGCAGGCCCAAGGTTACTGTTTGGTTTTGAGAGCTTGGCAGTGGGGAGGGGGCAATGCATAGGAGCTTCTCCAGAGCCTTATACATGCTCTGGAAAGCCCTCTTTCAGCTACAAGTCAGCCTAACTTTTCTTTTTGTTGTTTTATTTTGCTTTTACTTTTTCAAGACAGACTCTCACTATGTAGCCCTGGCTGTCCTAGAATTCACTATGTAGCCCAGGCTGGTCTCGAACTCACAATCATCTGCCTACCTCTGCCTCCCAAGTTCTGGGATTAAAGGTGTGCACCACCACTGCCTGGTCATGGGTAAAGGACTGGTAATGAATTTTGAAAACACACTTTTGTTCTATTCTAAACACATGTTTAAAACTGTTAGCCTTAGCTTGTGAATTTGCTTTAAAACTTCTTCGTGTGTGCCCATCAACACACTTTTATAGCTGCTTTCTTTGTTATGATTCTTTTCAACAAAAATATATGAACAAGTTAGTTACACATTATATCCTCCAACTAGTGTTGACGCTAATTCAACACAGACTGAACAAATAAAGCAAACCAGTTGGTCACAATAAAAACTTTGAAAATAAACATACTAATACAAAGTGTTTATAAATGGGTGTACATAGCATAGTAAATGTACAGTTTATGGGCCAGATAAGAACACTAGCTGTGCAAGCCGCAGACCCCAGGTCAATTCCCAGAACCTGTGTAAAGCCAGCTGCAACGCTCCACATCTGTAATCCCATACTCCTACTTTGAGATGAGAGGTGGAGACAGGAGACTCACACAGAAGCTCGTGAGCCAGCTAGCCTGGACTCCACAGCACAGAGGCAGAGATAACCAGAGACCCTGACGAAACAAGTGAGAGAAGGGAACGGATTATCACCTAACCAACTATCCTGCACACACTCAGTGTGACGTGTTCCTGCACACATCATTTTAAAACATACATGTTTCTACTCCATAGGCTTTTATGACACACGAGCCACAGTGATTCTCAATGTTAATCACCTATGTACATAATTTCAATTAGCATCATGTATCAGTTTTGTAATTCCATGCCTCTCTCTAGTCTAGTCTTCTATAAAGAAAATTATTTTCTTTAACTGTTGGCATTTATACAATGGTAGACATATAGACCAATAAAACAGAATACAGAGCCCCAAAATAAACTTAGGACATACATGGTCAAGTGACTTCTAGCAAGTAAACTACAACATAGCGAGAAGTGACACTCTAGTCAACAGCTGCCGCTGGGAAACTGGATACCCACAGCGAGAGGCTGAAACTGGAGCTCTGGCCACACAGAGCACAAAAAGGAAAAAAACAAAACAAAACAGATTAAAGACCTAATTACTGAGACTTGAAACCTAGGGTATAATCTTTACCACACTGGTCTTGGTGACCATTTCTCAGCTTTAACAACAAAAGTACAAGCAACAAAAGCCAGGCCAGGGCTGGGACGTGGCTTCCAGGCAGAGCACTCACCTAGCACACCCAATTGTGGGCTCAATTCCTGGAGGCAGAAAAAAAGAAAAAACAAGATGAGCATTATGTTTATATTTATTAAGCACTAATTTTTAAAATACGGACAGATCTGTTGGACAGATTATAGGAAAAAATGGACTTATATTTTATTTGCCATTTTGTTCTCTCATAAAATAATTTTTAGAGAATGATTCTGTTTTAGGTCTGTTTTAGTCATATTTATGACTAGAGTTGTGAGTGAGTCCTGCCAGTTTGAAGACTTCCTTGGAACTTAGCCTGCAGAGGTCACAGGGTGCCTTTCCCCTTTAATCCTGAGCATTTGCTGCTGTGTCCTTGGCAATGAGGGGATTCCAAGTGGAAGAATTAAGTCAAAGTGTGGTTAAGAAAAGGCCAGCAAAGCAGTCCTCGCTGTCTGGGCTGCGCTGCCACCCTGTGGCCACTTTGTCTGCAAACCCAAACTAGAAGATCCATCTTTTGTTCCTCCCTTCCACCTTTGAGATAAGGTCTTAATGTAGCCCAGGTTGGCCTAGAACTCCGTATGTAGCCAGTGATAACCCTGGATTCCTCCTGAACCTCTTGCATTTGTGTTCCTAGTGCTGGCTACAGGCCTGTGCCACCATGCCTGGTCATCCTGCGCTTTTCTGGCTTCCTTTCCTTTCAGCCTACATTTTCCCTTTCTGTCTTTCCCATCAAACTACTTACAGAGCTCCCAAAACCTCCTGAGTCCTCTGCCCTTCTTCACTTCAAGCTTGCTTTTTAAATTCAGGTCCTGTTTCCGAGTGACTTACTACTGCTACATAGATCAGAGTGTTGACCAAGCTGCGACACAGAACATATTATGTAATTAATTAAGGACAGTGTGCTCGAATAAAAGTTAATAAGGCAAGCAATAAAATATAAACTACCTCTCCCACCCAAAAAGAGCATCACTTCCCATGCAGCCTTTAGTAAACACAGCCATCCTGTATTGCCAGATCACTGGCTGCAGTATTTTATAGTTGCATACTTTTACGTGGATAACACACAGTTTATCAGAATGAAGACGAAGCATGGCAGATGGGCTACCACAGAAGCATCTCACTTGGGTAGGTATCCACCTAAGCAGAGTTCTTCCTTGGAGCCAGGGGTAAGCCTTTGTTTGTTTGCTTCCTTGGGACAATAAAGTTGAGGGTTATCCTTAGAATACACGTAAAAGCCAGATGCAGCAGCACGTGCACCTGTGATTCAGCACGTCCCCGAAATACGGGTGGCAGAGACAGGAGAGTCACAGAAGCTCACGGGCCAGCAAGCCTAGTGAAGGTGGCAGTGAACAAGGGAGGCCCTGTCTCAAGCAAAGAAGAAGGCCAGGATCCACACCCTAGGTTGTCCTCTGATCTCCACCCAGATGCCATGGCCTGTGAATACTCACACTCTTGCAGGGGAGGGGAATGTGTGGGAAGAGGAAGAAGGAGGGGAGAGCGGTGAGGACATCTTTGCAGTAGGACGAGAATTGGAGGATATAATGTCATATAAATCACACAAAAAGACAAATACATGTTTTCACACGTTAAGGGGACTGACACGGTGCAGGCTGCAATTAGATGAAGGGAACAATGTCTACTGTTGTATAGCACAGGACAATTAACCACAGTTAGCAGCCATTAAGTGTGTGTTGCAAAACTGTGTAGGGATTTCAAATGTTCCCAACACAAAGAAATAATAAATACTTGAAGTGATGGTTTTACCAATTAGCCTGATCATTGCTATGTGATAATTAGAATTTTAATATATATTTTAATATAATTAAGCTTTCTTAAGCCACCCTAGTACACAACTGGGTGATGTTATGAGGCTCATATCTCCTCTTTCCAGTCTAACTTTCGCCAGGCCATCACTGAAAGTGCATGACACACAAGGGGTGACAGTGCAGAGCCTGCGGGCTTGTTTCCTACCTTGACTGGAGCCTATTGCAGAGCCAAACCTTTATTTATTACATAACTATCTCATCAGATTTCTAAAATTACCACTTTTTAAATTTTATTTATTTATTTATTTATTTATTTATTTATTTATTTATTTGAGACAGGCTTTCTCTGTGTATCCTTGGCTGTCCTGGATTCACTCTGTAGACCAGGCTGGCCTCGAACTCATAGAAATCCACCTGCCTCTGCCTTCCAAATACTGGGATTAAAGGCATGTGCCACTACGCCCAGCAAATTATCACTTTTTTAAGTTTTTTGTTTTGTTTTGTTAGATAAGGTCTCACTATATAGCCCTGGGTAGCCTTAAATTCGCTACAAGGCTGGCCTCAAACGCACAGATATCTGCCAGACTTTACCCCACCCGGTAATAAGGGCATATACCACCACGTACAGTTTTTTTAGTAATATTATATAATGGGGTATCGCTTATCAGAGTTAAGCAGAAGGTGAGCTATGAGAATCAACTTTCAGTCATTTGTAAATTCATTCAGTGAAGAGATGGTCTGAACACAAAAGCAAAAACAAGAAGGGCATGGTTCAGGCAAAACGTGGGGTAGTATGAGATACTCCGTGTGCCAAGGACAGCAGGCAGGGGAAAGTAAGCCAAGCTAACACATCCAGCCTACAAGGGGCCCCATGGCTGAGAGGGGGCTGCTGGCAGTGGCCACTGATGTCTGACATCAAGATGACAGCAATACAAGCAGACAGCAGGGGCTTCTGGGAGCCCATTCTCCCTGAGGAGTTAGAGGATCTATGCTTACAAGCTGTCAGAGTAACTAATAGGAAAGCACACTGACCACCACTTATTCAAGTAGCCTGAGAAAGAGCAAGGGAATAAGAGCACAATGGATAACAACTGCAGTATCCTAGTGTCTGAGAAATGGAAGCCAGGGAGAAAGGGAAGAGAGATGGACCGGCTACACCAGAAGCAAAGCTTTTCTTAAAATGAAGGGAGACACACACACAAGTAGCGAGAGCTTACCAAAAACTTTCTCAGAAAATGGAAAATGCTGACACTTTCTATGACTTATTTAGACAGAATCAAGAACCCCGCTTTGGGTCTGGAGAGATGGCTCAGCAGGCAGAGCACTTGTTGTTCTTGTATAGGACCTGGGTTAGGTTCCCAGCATCCATAGGGAGCTCCAGTTCCCAGCATCCATAGGGAGCTCCAGTTCAGGAGTACAGATGCACCCTTCTGGCTTCCTCAGATACTGTGTGTACATGCGCATATGCAAACAAGCAGGGCAAAACTTTCATACATATAAAATAAATAATTTTTAAATGCCATAAGAAAAAAAGGCATGGTGGCGCACGCCTATAGTCCCAGCACTTGGGAAGCATAGGCAGGCAGATCGCTTTGAGTCCGAGGCCAGCCTGGTTTACAAAGAGAGTCCAGGACAGCCAAGGCTACACAGAGAAACTCTGTCTCGAAAAACCAAAAAAAAAAAAAAAAAGAAAGAAAGAAAGATGAAAAAAAAGGGGGTCCCTTAGTGGAGTATGGGTCCATTTGTCCAAACTTGCTCTCTTTCCAAAGTCAATGTCACCAAAAGGCAGACCTCCCAAAGGGCGGCACCTGGCATCTTCACAGACAACAGAGCCCCAAATCTCATCCATGCACTAAGCCTCGTACCTATTCTAAACGGAAGAGAAGGCTGAGAAGAGGGCCTTAGGTTTTATTCTTACAAGGAGAGAAAAAAAAAATCAATGCATTCTCTTAAACAGTTAGATGTAACCCTTTTATCTGGATGGGAATAAGTAAGCAGACACATATATTTTCATCTTTGGAACAGGTGGTTCCATGTGCAAATAGAGTAATAAGTGTCAGAGCTGTATCCTAGCAGTAGCTACTTTCCAAACGTTACCATGGCACCAATTCAACAGTGTTCTTAGAGGCAGCCACACCTCAGCGAGGACTAAGTTCGTCCAGAAAAAAAAAAATAAAAGAACTAATAGAAACCGCTAGAGTCCTGACGTGGTGTCAGAGGTGAGTCTTGATGGCACACATGCCCTCTGAACCTCAGTGAAACAAGGCATGGGACATTACGGAAGAAACGGAGGAGATGGAGCAGCGCCTCTGTCACCTGGAGTGTGATCCAAGCCTGGAGACAAAACGGTGGTAATTATAACTGCTAGCATTTGTTTTTAGCTCCAAGCAGATTGCGCACAGATTGGGAAGGGCAAACTCCATTCTCCAATTATTCCAGTGCGAACTGTGCCTTAGCAGCGCTTGCTAGATCCTAGCTAGTTGAAATCGGAGCAGTCTGTCCTCACAGCATGGTTCGCTTGTGTTAAATCCAGGAAGTCTGTCCTGCCATGGCCACAGTCCAGGGCCACTCACCACTGGATGAGAGAGAGAGAGAAAGTCCTCCAGCAATAGGGGCTCCCCACATCTCTCATGCTTATTACCAGCAAATCTGCTCTTCAGAGGGCAATGTATAAATCCCGAGCACAGGCAAAGCAGTGGGGGAAGGACCAAGCACTAGTGACGCCAACAGCCAGGAACCCACACGGCCTGTGAGCCAGTCAAGGCTTCGCAGGTAGCTCTGGGCCACCTGGATAGTGAAAAACAAAGAGACAGATAACAAAAAGTATCAATATAAGTAGCCTGTAATTGATAACAAATCCATATAATGAACCTTGTGTTCTATAAAAGCTTAAAGGAAACGGCGCTCTTTCCTTTAGAGCAGGCCAGCGAAAGGACAACCCAGAAAGATTCTAGAAAAAGAGAAGACTCCAGAAGAGAAGCTCAGATAGCTGTCACTGAGAAGCCATTAACAAGAACATGACTCCAGAGCCGTCATAGCAAAGCCATTGGTCAGCAAGATCACTTTCCAGACAGTGCTGCACCGTGTCTGGCTAGGGCTGAGGCATGGCAGGAGAGGGGTAGAAATAACAGAATGTTTGGAATGTAATGAGGAGTGTCCATGCTGTAAAAAGACTAAGGACTCTTGCTTTCCTAAGGGCAGTTAGCAGTCACTACCTTCTTAGCTCCACACACCAGCTTAAAAAGGCAGAAAAGGCCCTCTTGGTATGTTTCCATCTCATTTACAGAGCAAAAACACGGACACATAAGGAAGAAAAAAAATAATCTGGATCAGCAAATCTTCCAGTTGCTGTTGGCATCACTATTCCTTCCGGTCTAAGTGTGGGTGTGTATGGTGCACATGCCTATCCCTACTGTGTGGACATGTGGTAGCGTGTGTGTGTGTGTGCATCTGTGAGCACAAGGGTATAGAGGGCCGAGGCTGACCGCTAATATCTTCCTCCATGGCTCTCCACCTTTATTTTTTGAGACAGGCTTTCTCACTGAACCTGGAGCTGCCATTTTAGCTAGTCTGGCTAACCAGCTTGCTCCAGGGTTCTCTCTCTCTCTCGTCTCTTGGGCTCCAGGATTACAAATGGGCTGCCACGCTTCTACGCGGGTTCTAGAGAGCCAAACTCTCCAGTTCCCTCAATAGCAAAGCAAGCATCTGAGCCATCTCCCCAGGCCTTTCTAATCTTTTTGACGCATGTTTGTTATACATACCACAAAATCATGTTTTAAGCCTTCATTTTTTTTTTTTCATTTGTATCTGTCAGCATTTTTCTCTGGTGGATTGGGAATGTAACTGGAATAGTGAACGGGATGTCACTCAGCGGTGAGCCACACTAAAGACACAATACTAAAGTGTACAATTTAGGCTTAGCCTTTACAAGCTTTGGTAGCACACTGAGTTTGGCTGAGGAGGCTTAGGGAAAACTGATGCTCTAGATTTGCAGGAAATAGTCTTAGGTTTCAAGACACCTGCCCTTTGTCAAGGGCTAGAATCAGCTTCCCGGGTTCCCAAGCTATTCCAAGGACAAGGTGGCTTTAAAGGAATGCAGTGGCATCAGGAGAATGCAGTGCTGAGGAGGAAGCTGAGGCAGACGCCCAATCCCATTTAAATGGGTTAAATTAACTTCAGAGATAAAACAAAAATCTACAGTGTAGGTCAGGTGGTGGTACACATCTGTACTCCCCACACTCGGGAGGCAAAGGCAGGTGGACTTCTGCTAGTTCAAAGCTAGCCTGGTCTAAACGGCAGGTCCCAGGCCAGTCAGGACTACACAGTGAGACCTGATCAAAACAAAGAAACAAAAACCATAATCTAATAAGTCCATGGTGCCAGAGTTACCATAGGGATATTAGCTGAGCACAAAGCCATACTTCACGTTTACCCAGACTTTTAAAACATTCTCCACTCAAGACAAGATTCCCACAGGAAAGTCACAGGTTTCATCCAATCAGATAAAAGGTGTCTGAGATTGCTGGAGAGATAGCTTGTAGGAACCAGGCCCGACTGGGCTGCCTGCCTGTCTTGCTGTTTCATGTCCTGTTTCTAGCAGCTTCCATGTCAGTGTTTATCTTGGTTAGCTAGTCATGTTTACTGCTCTGAGAACGCGCTCCTCCCCTCCTCGAGACTTTTCCTCCTGTGTGCAATCACCTCTTGAGGGATTTCACCTGGGAGCAGGATTCCTGTTTTGCTGCCTCTAAGAAGGCTCTTTGGAACTCTGAAGGAGAATAATAAACCACTGCCACGGCTGCTGCTCTCTTAGCACGAAGGACCCGCTGTGTTAGTGTGTGTTAGTGTGTGTGTGTGTGTGTGTGTGTGTGTGCGCGCGCGCGCGCGCGCGCGCACACGCGCGCGTGCGCGTGCATGTGTGTATGAGTTAAATCCACAGTCCCTCGCCCTCGACTTGGTACTGCAGTGGCACAGGCGCCACAATAGCTCAGTGGGTAAAGTGCTTGCTGTGAAAGCCTGAGCCAGTAAGTTTGCATCCTCAAGACACATGCCTGGGAACCTGGAGCTTGGTGAAAGGCAAAGACAGTCAGATCCCTGAGGGATGTGGCTAGCCAGCCCAGTGGAAACTGGAAGCTCTAGGTGGAAGAAGAGGGCGTGCCTCAAAAGCTAAGATGAAGACCAATAAAGAAAAATGTGAGCCAGGCAGTGGTGGTACACACCAGCACTCTGAGGGCAGAGACAGGTGGATCTCTGAGTTGGAGTCTAGCCTGGTCTACGTGTCAAGTTCCAGGACAGCTACACAGAGAAACCGTGTCTTGAAAAACAACAAAAAAGTAGAAAGAAAGAGAAAAATATGTGAAGTCAAGCTCTGGCCACCACAGGAGCATGCACAGCTGAACACATACACACACACACACACACACACACACACACAAATCACACCACACCACACCATACCACACAAAGAGAGAAAATAAATAAAATAAGCTGAGAAGACAGGGAGTCAAAATGTTTCCATATGAGAGACAATGATAAAATTGAGCTGTGAGGCCACTAAAGCAAACACATTTTTCAATTGTCAAAGTCTAAGTGAAAAATATATTTGGATGAAATGATTGGCTTACCTGATCTGTATTTTCTGTCTTGCCTGTTTTGTTGTCTTGGCAAAGTTATATGTAAACAGAAAAACCAAAAATACCAACCTTAAGCTGGGGTGCATGACTGTAATCTCTACCACTCAGGAACTCGGTGGGGGAGGGGGGCTAAAGCAGGAGAGTTACAAATTCAAGGCTATCCTGGACCAGATAAACCCAAGGCCACTGAGGACCACTTAATGATACTCTATATCAAAAGAAAAAGTGGGGCCTGGAACGATGGTGAATGTCTAATCACAGCACCTGGGAAGCCAGGAGTCAAGTCAGGAGGATCAGAAGTTCAAAGTCATTCTTGGCTACAGTCAGTTTCAAGGCTAGCCTGGGCTATGGGAGATTCTGTTGCATACCTTCATCCCCCACCCCACCCACCCCACATCCCCCAAAAAACCAAACAAACAGAATTTGAAAAAGGGTTAGGGATATAGCTCAATGGTAGCATCCCCCAATAACATGACTGACATTTACATACATACATACATACATACATACATACATACATACTGGGAAAAGTATGAGAACTAGTTAACCATGCTTAATGAAAAAGGCTTTTCTGAATACAACAGGAAAAAGTAATCACAAAATAAAGACCACAAAAAAATGAAGAATTTGGTGCAGTTAAATAACAGGGGAAATACTCAAAGTATACTATATGCTTGCATGAAAAGTCTTATGTAGCCCTGTGTAATAAAATGAAAAAAATTAAAAATAAAATGCAAACATAATTAAAAGCCTCTATAAACCAGGTTAAAATTTTTTTTTTTTTTTTTTTTTTTTTTTTTTTTTTTTTGGTTTTTCGAGACAGAGTTTCTCTGTGTAGTCTTGACTGTCCTGGACTCACTTTGTAGACCAGACTGGCCTCGAACTCACAGCAATCCGCCTGCCTCTGCCTCCCGAATGCTGGGATTCAAGGCGTGCGCCACCACTGCCCAGCTCAGGTAAAACAATTTTAAGATTTTTTTATTCTATATGTACAAGTGTTTTTGTCCGCTGTATGCATGTGCACCACATGTATGCCAATGCCCAACGGTGAGCCACCACCAGGAACCAATCCCGAGGACTGTGCAAGAGCAATAAGTACTCTAACCACTGAGCCTTCTCTGCACACTCCATGTTTAAGAAATGATAGACATAAGGCCTCGACTCACAAAGAGCTCTTGAAAATCAATAAGGAAAGCATGAGGCTTAAAAGAAGATAAGGGGCAGGGCGTGGTGGCACATGCCTTGAATCCCAGCACTTGGGAGGCATAGGCAGGCGGATCACTGTGAGTTCGAGGCCAGCCTGGTCTACAAAGTGAGTCCAGGACAGCTAAGGCTACACAGAGGAATCCTGTCTTGAAAAACCAGAAGAAGAAGAAGAGGAGGAGGAGGAGGAGGAGGAAAAGGAGGAGGAGGAAGTGGAAGAGGAGGAGGAAGTGGAAGAGGAGGAGGAAGAGGAAGAAGAGGAAGAAGAGGAAGAAGAAGAAGAAGAGGAAGAAGAAGGAAGAAGAAGAAGAAGAAGAAGAAGAAGAAGAAGAAGAAGAAGAAGAAGAAGAAGAAGAAAAAGAAGAAGATGATGATAAGGGATCAAGAACAGTTCACAGAAAAGTAAGTGCTAGGGACCAATAATCACAACCAAGTAACACCAGTGCACACTTCTCAAACTGGCAAACCAAACCGGGTATAATGACCACTGGGACTCAGCAAGATTAAGTATCCTTTCCAGGAAACAATTTGACAAAGTCTGATACTATGACTTAATGATAATCTATACTAAATGAAAGGGATCAGACACAGAAACAAATTGCTTATAAAATATTCATTAAAATGCTGTTAATATTTTAAAGAAGCAAGAACTTGAATGTTATAGTTATATAGTAAAATTCTCAATAACCATGAATATTGCTCTTTTGAATATTGCTTTCTGAAGTAACTTTAATAACAGAGGAAAATTCTAGGGTGCACTACAAGTGAAATAAGGGTATAAAACATGACCCACAGAATACAGAGCATGTGTGTGTGTGTGTGTGTGTGTGTGTGTGTGTGTGTGTGTGTGTGTGTGTGTGTGTGTAGAGGGGGGAAAGACTGAAAGAACAAACCTATAATCAGTAATTGTAATACCAATGGGTACAAACCAGTGAGATTTTTCTTTCTTCTGTTAGATGTAACCACTCTCTACAAGGAACACATGGCCTTTATACAATAATTTAAAATGGTTTAACAACTATATCTTAATGTTCTAGGTAAAATATATAGTAACTTGAGAAATATGTTTAAAAGAATGGCCATTACTTAAGCTTCTCAACAGTTGGGAATGAATGTCCCAGGAACCACTGGCTCTCTATATTCTAAATAAACAATATATTGCTTCCATGAGAGTGATTTTTGAAACCCCTCTAACAAGGCCCACCAACCGAAAACAAACCCTCAGATGTGAGTGAACCTGTGCCCAGGAGTCAAACAACACACAAATGGTACTTCTAGAAGTTGCCCTAGGAGCCAGGTCTGAAAAGGACAGCATCTTCATATTACCGCCCGTGGCTTTAGGAAACAGCTCATTCAAAAGGCAAGTATACTCAAAGCCCATGTCCCATATATCAGCCACCACCACACTCAGATAAGAGTCCAAGAAAGAGATCATGAACACGAAGCCTGCTTAACTCTTTGGGCTTTCACAAGTAAGGATCATCAAGAGGATGTGGCACTTGTACTGCCGTCACTAGGAGCTAAGGTTGGTTGAGCCGTGTCTGGCACACAGGAAAGTGTCTGATACTTATTATATGTATGATATTATTCAGTCCCAAGACAACCTTATGACTAGGTACTATGATCATCTTTGCAGACGAGGAAGCTGTGGCTCCGGAGGCTAAGGGACTTACCAAGGGCCACTAAGGTGGGAAGCAGAGCAGCCCAGCCTTCAATGTAGGCAGTTTGCTTCTGGAACTTACTCTGCTAACCCATTTGCTCTACAGACATGGAATCTATGAAACAGGCAAAGTTGTATTCTGCATTGCTCTTCAGTCTTCCCCCTCCCCTCGCACCCATCACAGCCCCAATAAGGGAAAAGGAATCTTTTTTAATGTATGTGCATGGATGTTTGTCCTGCATGTGTGTCTATGTGAGGGAGTCTGGTCCACTGAGACTAGAGTCATAGGCAGTTGTGAGCTGCCATGTGGGTACTGGGAATTGAACCCAGGTCCCATGGAAGAGTAGCTGGTGCTCTTAACCCTTGAGCCATCTCTCCAGCCCCGGAAAAATGAGTCTTGAACTCTGGAATCCACTTCTATATGTCTCACCTTTAGGCTAGAATATGGTTTGATAGCAATTGGGTAATTACGTTAGCCCCCTTAAAGGAAACTAGAGCTTAGTAAATTTATGCACTGTCTTCAGCTAAAAGATTGTAAAGTCAGCAATGGAGCCTCTGTGTGAAGAGTACCTGACACATGACGGAACACTAGTCAAGCCTTACTGCTGGCTAAGCTTCTCTGGAGACTCACTAACTGCCCTTACCACACGCGGACAGGCGAAGAGGCGGGAGTGTCCGACACAGAATTTCATCACATTTTTGGATTCCCATGGTCTACGTACCCTCAAACAAAGCACCTCGCGTTTTATGAGCTGAGAAGTTCCTCTGGGAACCTGATACCAAAGGCCATGTTAGTAACTGCACTGGGACTCACACCCACCCAGAGTCAAAGCTCTACGAGAGGAATGGCTACCTCGACTCATCCGTGGCCTGTCACGGCAACATTAGACACAGCCATCTGTATTCCAGCTACTCCCCTTGTGATGAGGAGGAGCACTGCTGCAGCAGCAAAACGCACAGCTCCCTGATGATGCATCCAGACGTCACTTTTAGCATTTTTTCCCCTCATCTCTATCATGCTGAGAATCAACTTTCTACATCAGCACAGAACCGTGAGGCTCTTCGGAGCCTGGCCAGCTTATGGGCCTCAGGTCACTTTGTGTCCAATAAGTGCTGCCATTTGGCATTTTGTTCTTGAAAATTTTGTTAGCAGTGTCTCAGGACTAACTGGTCCCCCACCCTTTACAGCTGACAGGTACAATGCTTGTAAAGTAAACTGCATAACAGGGGTGAAGCCAGACTTTACTGATGTACTACAGAGCCGGCAGAAAGAATCAGAACATAAAATCTCGGGCAGCTTTAGGAAACCACCCCCTTAAACCACGCTGTTCCTGGACAACAGCAACCCAACCTGAGTCAGGACCCCAAGACTCCTGTCATTTTCATGGCGGTGTCTTACAGAGATCTACCTCCAGTCCATGTGGGTCAAAGCCCACAGAAACCCAGGAACATAGTGAGGCACTTGAATTTGCCTCAGCTGTCATCCTTCAAGGCCAAATACCTCGGAAAACCTCCCTCGGGCAGGCCAGTGGAGGTAGTGGAAGCCACAAATGGGTCTGCAAGCAGCAAAGAGGAAAAGAAAAAAACAAAAAGAAATGGGAGACATAGACGCTATCTTCTCAAGCCAAACATTTACCAAAGAATGTACTAGACAGGTAACCAAAACTTAGGCAGTCTCTCTTTCAGCTCTGACTGAGATGGGGACAAACTGAGGTAGTAAAGGCAAAACCTGATCACTTACTCTATCAACTACAATAAGCGACAGACTTTCAACGTACTCCAAAACTGGCATGAGCAACTTTCTCTCTCCTCCTGAAAGTAACATTAACAAAATAAATTCTTAATTTTTATTTTATTATTTGTAAGTGTGAGGGTATTCTGCCTGCATGTCTGTCTGTGTATCATGTGTGTACAGTGCCCCTGGAGGCCAGAAGAAGACAGCAGATCCCACGAGACTGGAGTTACAGATGTTTGTACACTGCTGGGTGGGTGCTGGGAATTGAACCCAGGTCCTCTGAAAGCGCAGCCAATGCTCTAAACCACTAGGACATCTCTCCAGCCCCAAAATAAATGTTTTGAAGAAGAAAAGGAGGGTCATTACTCTAGCCTACCCACATCATCCTTCCAAGAAGGACGGGGACTAAATAACTTCCTAAATTGGTTTCAATATAAAAATACACTGTAAGATCAGAGAGCACCTGAAGTTACTGACATTACGCACTGTCTCAAGGGCAAAGCAGTGGTTTTCCATTGATTGTTGGCTAGGGCCAAAAGATTTTGGAGGCAGTCATTGTTTTCTAAAGTGATTCAAAATTGTTTTGTGTGGGTAAAAGCTCTTCTGAAAATTGATTATATGTGACTACAAAACTTGACTTTTTTGAAACCTAGCCAGCCACTCAGTTTGATCTTTCCAACACAGAACTCTCCCTCCCAAGTAGATCACAGAGGCAGGATGATGTGTGAGAATCCTCAGAGGCGCCTCCATCCTGTACTGTACCACACCACACATCACTCTCGATGGCTTCCAAGGATCCTTTTTTCCTTATCTCATCAAGATAGCAATTTCCTGTAGGGCACTCTAAATCAATTGAGTGCTAAAGTGCATCCTCCTCCCTCCTCCTCCTTCCCTCCCTCTGCCCTTCCTTTCCTCTCCTTTTCTCCCTCCTTCTTAATTTCTCTTTTCCTGTGACATATAACACAATATCCACTCAAAATATTTGGTAGCACAGTTGACTCTCTATCTCAGTAAATTCACCAGTCACTACCCAGCATCCCTCATCCCCTCTGGGCCAGTGCCTGTTGGCCCACCTCCATGGGATCGCTTTTGTTGTGTCTGTTACCATCATCTCTCTTCTACTGCAAGCTCCCACAAAATGTATGTGTATTTCTTTCCATTTTTCTGACTTTTCTGACTTTGTACATTCTCCTAAATTCTTCAAATACAGCTCTTTTAAGAAATTTTCCTTGATTAACACTCTGAGCCACTTAAATAAAATTACATTGCTTAGCTAGGCCTGTAAGTCCAGCACTCTGGGAGGCAGAGACAGGCAGATCTCTGTGAGTTTGAGGCCAGCCTGGTCCAGAAATAAGTCCAGGACAGCCAAGGCTGTCTTGGAAATAAGTTACATTGCTTATACATTATCCATATCTCCTGCTTCATTTCTCCCTTGGAAATATGTAAATACATACTATATTCATAATGCATTCCTATGCAAATTCCTATTACATTTTCATATACAGAGTCAAAGCTGACTCTATAAAATCTCTATATAAAGTCATGCTACCTTAATAAGGTAATATGCTAAAATTAACATTAAAACCCATAATATTCCAGGAAAGAGGAGGAGGAGATAAGAAAAACTGTCTTAGAAATAGAAATTTAAATTGTGATTAAAACAAACATGAATAAAGTCTTTAAAGAAAATTTCTCTTTAGCCTGCAGATTTTGATCAAAGTAACAGAATATAATTTTGTCAGAGGTATATAGTGGTTATTACTTGAAGAGATAATTGACTTTTATTATTAAATTATGAAACCGTAAACTGTGATGCTATGTTTGGGGAAAAAGGACAACAACATAAGACATTTGGCATTTCTGATTACTCTAAGAACAGAACCAAGGTCTGAGCGCCTAGCTCCTCAGTATGCACTGAACTTCACACGGCGCAGGCTTTATTCCTAGTGCCTCCCCTGCCAAGTTAAAAAGGTAAAATCACTGCCATAGAACAAGTCTTCTAAGTGCTGAAGAAGTCTACAACATCCCTCGGTTACAAAGTATACCGAGTCTGAAATCTATGAACTTGAGTTTCAAATATGAATTTGGATTTCAATGGTATGTAACAAGAGAATAAATGTTGACAGGAAAGAGATGTGCTCTTGATCCTTACGTTTTTTTGTTTTTTGGTTTTGGTTTTTGAGATAGGGTTTCTCTATCCCTCCCAAGTCAGGGTTTCTCTGTGTAGCCCTGGCTGTCCTGGACTTGCTTTGTAGACCAGGCTGGCCTTGAACTCACAGAGATCTGCTTGCCTGTGCCTGTGCCTCCCTGAATACTGGGATTCAAGGCATGCACCACCAACACAAGGTTCATCATTACATTTTTATACTAATTAGATAGGCCTGGACCTCAGAAAAGGACGGTGAATGACAGGTTCAAGCCAATACTATAAAGAAGAAAATGAATGACCTCAGCCACATGTGGGCTACATAATGAGAGTTTGCCTGTTTGTTTATTTGTTCATTTGCTTGTTTTTGTGAGACAGGGTTTCTCTGTGTAGCCCTGGCTTTCCTAGAACTCACTCTGTAGACCTGGCTGGCCTCAAATTCGGAGATCCACAAAGGCATGCATGCACCACTAACACCAGGGAAACCTTTCTTAAAACAGAAAAATTTCTTTCTCTGCAAAAGCAGGAGTAAGAGCAGGGATGACCTTGAACTCTGAGGTCTGCCCCACCTCGACCCCCAGGCATTGGGATTAAGACATGCACCACCACACCCAGTTTCCAGGGTGCTCAGTACTGAACTCAGGGCCTTGAGCATGCTAGGCAAGCACGCTCCCAGCTCGGCTGCGTTCCTGACATAGCTCATCTTTAAGGAACTTTTGAGCTCTGCCTCCTTTAAGAAAATATACAGCAAAGCAACTTTTCCAAGGAGTGAGCTCTTACACATAACGACATGTCTCACTCACTCACAGTGGGTTCCTGGTCCAGAGATTGAAGTGGGTTCCAGAGATTGAAGAGAGAAATTTGGATACTCTGACCCCCTTCAACAAGCTGGCCATGGTAATGTTTAAGATTATCACTACTGGGCTGGAGAGATAGCTCAGTGGTTAAGAGTACTGGCTGGTCTTTCAGAGGTCCTGAATTCAATTTCCAGCAACCACATGGTGGCTCACCACCCTCTGTGATGGGATCTGATGCCCTCTTCTGGGGGTGTGTGAAGACAGATTATTCATATACATTAATATAAATAAATATATTTTTTAAAATACCAGTCAGGCACGGTAACACATGCTTTTCATCCTATCAGAGGCAAGTGAATTTTTGTGAGTTCAAGGCCAGCCTGATCTACATAGAGAGAGTTCCAGGACAGCCAGGGCTACATAGAGAAACCCTGACTTGGGAGGGTTGGGGGGGGGGGGGGCGGATCACTGTACCTCACAAAATGAAATTTCAAATAAATAAAATAGAAACCAACAAATTAAATCAGTTAGTGACACAGATCTGAAAAAAGACATGGGGACATAACCCAAGAAACCAAGAAAGGTGAATGGAAGGCTGCAATCTTCAGCCTGGCTCAGAGTTTGGCTTTCAGCTTTGTAGACCCTATGACATATGTAGTCAATTTGAAAAGAATGGATTTAAAGGTCAGGGGTAGACTGATTTACAAAGCTGACATTTAAAGATGGCTAATAAGTTGATTTCCAGTAGGACTTACAACTGGATAGGCACACAAATATTTAAATCATCCAGCCTATACTGTCTTCCCATGTTTATGCATTATAATCAGAAGCTTGCTGGACAGTTGACTGAGTTGAATGTTTGCACTGTCTACTCTGCACTTGTCTGGAGATAGGCCCCTGTCCTTTGGGGAAAAGGTGTGTGCAAGGGTTTCTGTCTCCTGAAGTGTGAGAGACAACATAGGCTATAACCAACCCCTGCTGTGTCTGGCATATTGATTTTCTATTGACATTTGTTGTTGATGATGATGATGTTTGAGACAAGTTCTCTCTGTACCCCAGGCTGTCCATGTAGTTACTATGTAGTCCAGGCCCACCTCCAGCTCAAGGCCATCTTCCTCCATCCACCTCCTGAATGTGGGATTCCAGGTGTGAGGCGCCACAGCCAGCTTTCTTGATATTCAAAAACTTCGTCAAGTGACAGTCTAATCCTAACGCGCTGCCCCAAGAGCAAATCTTATTTCATTACATATCGTGGCTTGTGCATGTGCTTGTGAATATTAGCCTTTAATGACTGCACACCTTGCCAGGCCTCTGCTATGCCTCTTTTTTGACTCATAGAGCACATCGTTTAGCCAAAAGTTTAGCTCACAGAATGTAATCCTCTTCATCTCACTTCCAAGGCTCTAAGGAAAGCCACATGGTAACTCCCAGTAATTAATATTATTGCTAGCCAACATTTTCAGAGAGTTTATGTCAGGTATTTTAAGCACTTAAATATTAACTCACTCAATCCCTCCAATAATCCTACGAAGCAGGTGTTATTATAATACCTGTTTTACAAATAAAAAGACAGTACCACAAAGCGTTTGCAATGGCCTGACAGTAAGTCAAAACCTGATGACTGAGCCAATAGTCAAACCCATGTCTGATTCTGGAGCCCACAGCCTACTCCTTGGCATCCTCTAACAGTGTGTACTGCCTGGTAACCCAGTGTCCATCAGTGCCTCCGCTCACACACAGGAAGCCAAGTACCCTGCACGGTCCAGGCTGGGGACTCTGAGGCTGCTCTAGATGCCTGAACTTTGACTGTTAACTGACCCCTCTTCCTACCACCCAGCACCACAAAGCAAACATAAATCCTAGGATTACCTGACTGTGCTATGCCAACCAGGGAATCCAAGGGAATGGGACGTGGACTCATTTTATCTAAAACTTGTTAAAGTTAAAAGCACTTGTTTTCTATAATTAAAAAAAGAAAGAAAGAACAAGCAAATATAAACTCACTTCTTGGTATAAGACTCTAAGAACTGAAAGTAAAGACTTTTAGTTATGAACCCATGTGCACAGCAATATATAACCCCAACACTGTAAGAAAAGTAACCAAATGTCCATTGACACATGAGCTGGCAAACAAAATATGGCATTTGTCATGTAAATGGAATGTGAGGGGCTGGGGAGATGGCCCAGTGATTAAGAGCACTGACTGTACTTGCAGAGGACCCAAGTTTGATTCCCAGCACCCATATGGCAGCTCACAACTGTCTCTAACTCCAGTTCCTGGGAAGTGGATGCCCCCTTCTGGCCTCTGTTGGCACTTGCATTCATACAGATAACAAGCACACACATGAATGAATGAATGAATGAATGAATGAATGAATGAACGGTAAAATAAATGTTTTTAGAAGAATAAGTGAAATGGAATTTTAGTCAGCTTTCAAAACAAAATTCTGATAGATGCCACAAATAAACTTAAGAATGTTATACCAAGTGAATTTAATCGGTCATAAAAAGACAAACACTGTATGAGTTTGTCCATGTGATGTACCCCATAAGTCAAGTTGATAAAATTATGCTTGTGGGGTGCTGAAGGGAGGGGAAAGTGGAGAGTTATTCATAGATCTAGAGGTTCAGCGCTGTAAAGGATGGATTGTAGTTAAGATTGTATAGAATGGGCTGTAGTTAATATCAAGTACCTGTACATGTCAAAAGAGTTGTGTGTGCAGAAGGAAGGTGTGCATGTGTGTAGGTGTGCCAGTGTTTGTGCCTGTGTGTGCAAGTACACATGGGGAACCACTACTCACGCACATGTGTACAATGCAGGTAGAGGCCAGAGGTCAACCTCAGGTGTCATTCACTAATTGTATCCACATATATTGTTTTTAATGTTTAAATTCGGCTTTTAAAGGATTTTAATTACATGTGTGTGCTATGTGCACATGAGTGCTGACCATATGAGAGGTCAGAGGTGTCAGATCTCCTGGAGCTAGAGTTACAAGTTGTTATGAGCTACCCAACACAGAACTGAACTCAGGTCCTCTACAAAAGAGATGAGCACTCTTACCTTCTGGGCCGTCTCTCCAGGCCTGCCTCCACTGTGGGATGGAGCAGCAGAGTCTCTCACTGGCCTGGGCTCATGGATTTGGCCAAACTGGCTGACTGGTAAGGCCCCAGAATCTGCTGTCTCCGCCTCCCTAGCATGGGATTTACAAGCATACTCCACTACATGTTACATGGAATCTGGAAACTGAACTCAGTCCATCTTGCTTTCAAGGCAAATGCTTCACTTACTGAGCTATCTCCTCAGCCTGGCATTTATTTTCTGTAACAAAGATGTGTTGGTTAGCAGGGTGTGGTGGCGCACACCTGTAATCCCAGCACTTGGGAGGCAGAGGCAGGCCGATCTCTGTGAGTTCAAGGCCAGCCTGGTCTACAAAGTGAGTCCAGGACAGCTTGTATTTTTGATAATCAGATTGAAGGAAAAAAAGAGTTGATTTTAATATCTTGTTTACATAGTTAATAGCAAGAATTTGGGGGGCACTAAGGTCTTTTTGCCCACAGAGCACTAGGGAAACCAGGAGCTTCTCCTCAATGGAGGAGATAAAATAGCTGTTTTCCCAATCAGAAGGCTGGGAGTGGATACTGCTAATGCCCTGGTTACTTCTGCGATCTGAGGAGGCACAGCTCTCCCACCTTTTTCTGTAGAGGCAGACCTCACCCAAATCCCCCAAATGTTTGTCCCAGACTCTCCCTCCCTAGCTCTGTTAATAAAACCCATCCTTGGGGAGGGGGTGTCATGTGAACTTTATAGCCTGCTGACTTCTATGCTATCTTAGTCAGACACCACACTAGATTCTAGCCCCTTTAGCTATAAAACTCACCCTCCTGGGTACTTTGTAAAGCAGTTTCTAAGTAGTCACACCTCAAGCTTTATTGGGCACCTGGAACTGGAATGATTGTTGCCTGGAAACCTAGAATGAGAATGACTGTTGCCTGGAAACTTTTTCCCAAATTATACTGTCTTTTTAATATGCTGATAATGAACCCCCTGGTATCAGACTCCTCAAGTCTAAATACTGAATACTGAAGTCCAGCTGAGACATCCCGTCTCACGGACTGAACAACTACTGGATCCTTGGATCTTCCATTCATAGGCAGGCATTGTTGGATGAGCTGGACCACAGCCTGCAAGCCATTCTGACAAATGCCCTTTCTGTATATAGAGATTCCTTCTATAAGTAGTTACTCTAGAGAGCCGTGACTAACGCACATCGCACAAGAAGACATCAGTTACCATCATCTCAATTATTTTAATTGTATTACTGAGACAAGAGCTGCCTTTAAATGACTGTTAACATGAAGAAGGCTTAATGATGTGAAAGGATACAGGGTAAAATGTCTTAAAGACTTATTTTAATTATGTGTATACATGCGGGGGAAGTTATGAACACTTTCGACTAAAGCTGTCCACAGATTCTAGAAGATGGTGATGTGTGAGCCCCCTGATGTGAGTGCTGGGAACCAACTTGGATCCTCAGTTTAAAAAAAAAAAAAAAAAAAAAGTACATACTCTTAACTGCCAAGCCATCTCTCCAACCCCAATAATGTATTTTAAAATCCATATATCATCATAAATTGTTCATATCTCATTCACTACAACATTTAAAAGACAAGGTTTACCCTTTTGAAACTATTTCTCTGGATGACAAGAGTCTTTCTGGGGAAATGGTTCCATTGATAAAGCGCTTTTTGCCCCAAGATGAGGACCTGAACGTGGAGCCCCAGCACCCACATTCAAGCTGGGGGTAGTAGCATGTGCCTGTAATGCCAGCACCAGGGAGGCAGAGACACAATGCATGTGACTTATTGGCTAGGTAGCCTTGTGGAACTGGGCAGCTCCAGGCTCAATAAAAGACCTTGTGTCAAAAATAAAGAGGAGAAGAATAAAGGAAGACACCCAACATCGACCTCTGACCTCCCACCTGTACACACACATGCAAGCATCCATATATTCATGGATATACACATACCTAAGTACACATTGATAGCTAGTTAAAATCTTTGGTGTACTAAAATACAAAGGTCCCACGGTTAAATCACTAAGTTTTCTACTGTACTTCACTGTATAATCATAAAAGCATGTAAAACCAGAAGTAATCACAAAGAAACGCTCTAAATTGTGGAGTGTATGGTTTCTTCACAATCTAGGTTGATCTGTGTATTAGTAGGAGCTTTAAGCCATGCCATGGCACATGGAAAACATGCTAAAAAATCTCCTTATGCACAACAATTACATTAAGAATAGTGGTATTAACCTATCATTACCAAAAATGAAATTTGTGTATTTTACATAATAGTACAAGCCTGACGTGTTTGATTAGCAAAGTTCACCTTTGTTTGTTTTGCTTGTTTGTTTGTTTGTTTTTTGAGATACTAGGATCATGCCCATAGCATCATGCATATCAAGTCAGTGTAAACACTCTATCACTGAGCTATAGCCTCAGCCCTAAAGTTCACTTTTCACTTCAACAACAACAACAACAGTGTTATGCTCCAAGGCTCAATGAACTTTTTAAAAAATATTTAGTGGCAAGAGTTGGTGAGGAAAAAGCACAGAGAAGGTAGCATATCTGGCTTATGATAGTTGAAAATGAACTCCTAAGAAAACTTCATTAGGTCCTTGGTCTTATTAACATACATGGAGAGAGGGAGACATGCACACACACACACACACACACACACACACCCCTACACAAACCACGGTGCATATGTGAAAGTTAAAGAAGAATTTTAGTTGGTTCTCTCCTTCCACCACATGGGTGCTGGTGATTGACCTCCCGCTCAGCAGCAAGGGTCTTTACCAGCACCAGCTCACCAGCCCTATCCTTGGCTTTTTGAGACATCACGGAAACAAGGAGCTACCGATGCAGCACTAACCCTCGGGAAAATCTCGGTTGATGTTGACAACGTAGTCATTTGCATTATTAAGTACATCTTAAACCAAACACATCCTTTTTGGGGGGGGTTGGGTTTTTTGGTTTGGTTTGGATTGGTTTGGTTTGGTTTTGGGTTTTTGAGGCAGGGTTTCTCTGTATAGCACTGGCTGTCCTGGACTCACTTTGTAGACCAGGCTGGCCTCGAACTCACAGCAACCACCTGCCTCTGCCTCCCGAGTGCTGGGATTAAACGTGTATGTCACCACACCTGGCCCAAACACATCCTTTGTACGAGAGGAGAACATTCATTTGAAAAACTCAACTAGAATAAAATTACCTAAGATGATTAAGTACCACTGGTAACAGTAAAAATTTAGAATTTACAAGAAGGTAGAATTCTGTACCTTTTCTAATTAGAAGACAATAACAGGTCTCCTCAGAGACAAACGTTTCCTTTAAATCTTGTAAAGATTTAACTCTTGACTACTGGGTGATAGGAAAGGAATTAATGTATCCATTAAAATACTAAATTTTTAAATGTTATTTTGGACTTTATCTCTGGTATCATGAACTGACTACTTAGCAGTGGTGACTACCCACCACATGCTAAGCATTGTGAGGCACTACTTTTTAAATTTTTTTAAACATTTAACACAATCCACATGAAGACCAAAATTCCGAGCAATCAAGATAATTACATCCTTGAACAACTGATTTTGTTTTTTATTCCTCAGTGTTCCATTAAGTTGCTTTCTACCCCAGGATTCTTCCTCAGCTTTAAAGAGAACAAAAAAATTACCCAAGTAAGACAATGGGGAAAAAATAGGACTTGAAAAGGGGCTGTGTTAGCTCTTAAATCCTTGTTTCCGTCTGCACTCAATGACACATGTTTAATTTTCTCTTCAAAGAAAATCTCAATTTAAAAGAACAAAAAGCACAGTCAGCTTTAATGTCTGAAAGAGTGTGCTGTGCAGCTTTTATGGAAGTTACACAAGATTGAAACAGAAAAGATATCTAAACAAATCTTTATCCTAAGTTACATAATGCCATCCCCATAATAATGGGCTTCTGCTTCAGCGTAAAGACTTTTAAATGGGTACTGCTGCCAGGGACAAATTTTTCCTCTTGCTGTCTTAAGACATGAGAGTTTCCACTAACTCACAATGTGACTGTTAATCAAGGGAATGTCACTTCTATCAACCAAATGATATAGCTGGGGTGGGGAGCCCACAATGCTTCTTCACAAGGAAAACGGGTGCATCTCACAGTGCTCTGCCTACATAAACACATACACATATATGTGCGTGTATGGATGCCTATGGTCAACAAATGCTTCATCCTGAGATCTTTCTCCTTCTTTTGACTGATTCCTTATTCTCAGTGTCAGTCTGAAACTGTACTGCCTTTTTATATTTCACTAACTCATCAAGAATGTATTGCTACCTTCTGAATTCCTAATTTTACTTCATATGAAAAAAGATACATAAATTACATCTTGTTCAGTAGCAAGATAAAACATGATATTTCATTAGGTAATTTGTGACGCTAGTGCTTCAAAACCAATAATACATAGCACACACACGCAGAATTTTTGAGTCTTTTTTTTTTTTTAAAGCATTTTCGAGTATTGAACCTTGGGAACATTCTAGTGAAAAACACATTAGCCCCATTTTAGCGGTAAGAAATCTGAGGTTCCAAATTTTAAGCAACGTGCCTCCACCACGCAGATTATGAGGGCAAAAAGTCCAGACCTTAGCCACTGTTTTCTGATCCCAAGCCCAGTGCTCTTTTTCTATACAGCACAGCAAATGAGGTAACTCAACAGGACAGCATTCTGCTATTTGTGAAGCCAGGTAGACCTGCATCCAAGCGGGGCACAGTCAAATGTCCGAATTCATTTTCTTCTGTAAATAATTGTAGTACAGTATAATACACAGAGCACATCTTTTATTTCTTTAATCTTAGTGCCTCTGCCTCAATAGGAGCTCTGGTCTCACCAACGGAGATGTGGAATATAACAAAAAGCTGGTTTGACGGGCTCTCAGGAACCTTAAACCATAAATATCAACCCTGAAAGTCCAGTTTCTATTAATCCTTGCACATGCTGTTTTCCCTCAGCACTGAAGAGCCTAACTCGCCCACCCCTCTTCTGGCATTCTTGCTCCAAATAACTACTTATTTTAAGATGTGATGACTGATTCCTACAGAATGCTACAAGTTTGCCCCAATTTCGCTATCCGGCCCCGGCCCAAGCATCTTTCCCTCCCTCCGGGTTGAGAAAATACCGAGTTCGGATTCTGCAGGTCCAGCGGCGATGCTATCACACAGCACTGACAGGTAAGTAGTGACCTTTCGACTCCGTCCTTGGGGACCTCCCGCCGACGGCGCAACGAGATCCCAAGCCCGGGAAGGGGCTCTCAGCTCTGGAACGCAGCCCCCGGCGGCGCTCGGTGGGAAGGGAGGGCTCGGGTCGCTAGTTCTGTGCTGGGCATCACTCCGTCTCATAGTCGCGCTGACTGCAGGGGACTAGGTCCTGCAGCCAGTCCATCCCACCCCACGCGAGAGTCCGGTCACTCGGACTTCACACCGGACCCCAACAACAAGCCGCTGGCACCGACGGTGGCGGCGGCGGCGGCGGCAACAGCAGTCCAGGCCACACGCCCGAGGTGCCCATAGCCTCCAACCCAAGACCCCCCGCAAGGCTGGACCGCAGAAAAGCGTTTCTATGGGAACCTCCCGGGTGTCACGTGATGCTCCCGGCAGCCAATCACATCTCCGCGCCGCCTCAGCCAGCTCTCAGCCAGCCGGACGCCCCCGCCTCCTTCGCCGGCCCCGCCCCTTTCCTGCAGCGGGCCCGCGCGTGCGCGGTGCATCCCGCGCGCTCCCTGGCGGACGCGCGCTCCCCGGGGGACGCGGGGGCGGAGCGGGGGCTGAAGGATCGCTCGGAGCTGGAGGAGGAAGCCGCGCCGGCGAGCGCGCAGGCCCAGAAGCGAGCAAGCAGCGGCTGCCGGCGACGCCCCAGAGCGGAAGAGGGAAGTGAGTCGCGCCGGGCTGGGCTAGCTGAGGGAGAAGCACCGCCGAGGAGAAGACAGCGTCGCGTCGGGATCCGGGATGTCGAAGAACACGGTGTCGTCGGCCCGCTTCCGGAAGGTGGACGTGGACGAATATGATGAGAACAAGTTCGTAGACGAAGAGGACGGCGGCGATGGCCAGGCCGGGCCCGACGAGGGCGAGGTGGACTCATGCCTGCGACAATATCCTTGCGCTCGGGGTGATCGGGGGCTGTGGGGACCCGTGCCACGCGGCTCGCTGCTCCCGGGTCTGGGAGGGGGGGTGGGGTACGGAGGGCAGGAGCTCCCGGGGCCGGCAGGCCGCCTGGTACCAGCGGCCGCGACCGCGAACTTGCCAGCGCCGGGATTCCTCAGGTGCGCTCGGCCGCGCCCTCGCGGAGCTGGGGACCGGCCGGAGTCCTACTGGACACCTGAGCTCCAGAAATTTCTGCCTGGTGGGGACACGGGCGTCCCGCTTGGAGTCTGCTTTTCTGTCGGGTGTGTGGTTTGCGGAGCGGTGGGATAATTTATTCCTAGCCGGGAGAGATGGAGCGGTTCGCAAATTGAGGCCCTCCGTACATTTAGCCCATAGGTTTTTTCAGCAGCAGCAGCACCGGCATCAGTGTTAAGAGAAAAGGATTTGGCGGGGTTTCGTATAATTCATTAACAGGGAAGAGGGCAGTTTTCTTCTCCAAAATTCCCAGTTAAAGCTTGGAGCCTTTTACCTGCTAAGAAAAGGCCAATAGAAAAGGCATAGGGAATGCATATAGAGAATCCCTGGGAATATTTAAAAACGAACCCCCAGTGAATAAAAGAGGATGAGTCGGCTGTATAAGATCAGAATCGTTTTTCTGAAATTGTTTCCATTCTAGTTAAAATATGGCTGTCAGTTCCTGATTCCTTGGCTTGCATATCTGAATATTCATAACCTTGAAACATTTGCATCGATCTCTTAGGAAAATAGAAATGTTGCAAAAACTCAAATTGTAGCTTTAGAAAAATCGAACTCATTAGATCTGTTTATATAGTTCTTGCCACATCAGTTTTCTACTGAGTTATAATGGAGAAATAAGTGAGCGGGTAACCACGCATATGCCATATAGGTTTAACTTTAATTACCGCGACTTTCACATCTATTGCTACTAGTTTGATTATTTATTTAAATACTTGGACTTTCTTTAAAAAAAAAAAAAAAAAGAAATGTTTTCCAGAAGACCATGCAGCCTTGACATCACTGACCGTAGATAATTTTTAATAGACCTTTTCCACAGAAGTGGTGAGCAGTATTCTTTGTTTAAAAACACATATCTTTATGATGGATATGTGGTGTTTTATCAAACTAATGTATTTTTGATGATTCCTACTGCTGTGTCCATTATCAATTGAGTCTACATTTTTATCAATCCATCTTAAAATATAAAAATACTGTCTGTCATTATAACTAGGAGAGACAGCCCTGGTTGGGTGCTACAGATGGAGGAACAAGTGACTCTGTAGTTTTCCTTTTAGGGAAATGGCAGACTGTTCTGACAGTCTGATTGGCCTTGCATTTCCTGTGCTTGCTAACTCTAGTGCTTTCAGAGACTGAATAGGTATGGATGGTCCAGCCCAGTTTGAATAACCTGTCGGAAACAAAGTAAGCTGCCACCTACAGGTCGTGTGGGTTATTACATCATCCCTGGCCCTGTCCATCTTCCATTCTGATTGTCAAGTAACCCTCCAACGTTTCAGTTAATACAGGTAGTGTAGTTTCCATTTCAAGTTTAGGGTTGTTTTCCAGTAAGAATCACACAGACAAGACAGTATACCTTGTTAGTTGATAGGCTGCTTCATTTAGTGACATAGAAATCCTTACGCATCATATTTTAAGGTTTCTTCAATACCCATCTAAACGATTGTGTGTATTCACTGGAAAGTGTAATCTGTTTGATTGATAGAACCAATGTCAACTCAATCTTTGCCTTTAAAAAAAAATCTTATGTTCTCTTAATTTCAGGGTTTTAACCTTTGATTGACATATTGGAAACAAACACATTCAGCTTCCAATATTGAACACAATGGCCATAGTAATTTTTGTTAATATTCATAAAGTCCAGTCTTAAAAACCCATAGTCCGAGCGCTGTGTCCCCCGCGATAGTCCTAGTTCTGTCCCATTTTCCACCGGATAAAAATACTCAAACTTAAAAAAACAAAAACAAAAACAAACCATAGTCCTGTAAGGCAGGGGCTGTTGTTGTGTTGTTGGCTGTTATTTCCTTAACTTTGAGTACAGGAAACATGACAGCTGCTCTCCAGGCTGCTCTGAAAAACCCCCCTATCAACACAAAGAGTCAGGCAGTGAAGGTGAGTAACACTGCAGCAGTAGTCTCTGCCACAGTTGCACTCTTAAGAACCTTCTGACACCCCACAGTGAGCAAATATTTTAACTGTTTACTGTCCTTGACACAGAGTTTACAATGTGAATTTGTTTTGTTTTTGAGATTGGGTCTCAGTGTATATAATCTGTCTGGTCTGGAACACACAGAGGTCTCCTACCTCTACTGGGATTGAAAGTATAAGCTTAAAAAGAAGCCTGATAAATAAAACTGTTGTGAAAAATAGCATTGAAATGTAGAGTTAGAATAACACTGTGTGGAACACAGTAAATTTAAAGGATGAAGTCTTACGTTTTTCTTATGTAAATATTAAATATAGAAAACAAGAGCATGAAAGCATTGGAAAGTGCTCGCCACACTACTTCCTGGGGTCACAGTTACTGCCTTGGGCTACTACTATATAATTAAATTAATTAAATAATTAAAGAGCTTCAACAAAGGTTTGTGTCTTTAAAAAAAAAAAAACTGGGCGCAGTGGTACACACCTGTAATCCCAGCACTTAGGAAGATAGAGACAGGCATTTATCTGTGAGTCTGAAGCCAGCCTGATCCAGAAACATCAAGGCTACACATAGAAACCCTTTCTTTTTTAAAAAAAAAAACAAAAAACAACAACAAAAAAACCCATGAACGTCTTTCCTTATTAATAACATTATTTCTATAGCATTTTAACTGCTATACACCAGTATGTGACATTTCATATACAACTGATCCCTTTTGTTGTATATTGGATTGACTGTCTGCTGAAATGAATAATGTTAGGTAAATCTTAATTGTTTCTGTCAATAAAATTCCCAGAAGATAAAGTTAGATCAAAAATCACATTTTTTAAGGCATTTGATACACAAAGTATTGCCAAATTTCTCAGAAGAACTTTGCAGCTTACATTGCTGCGTCAGTCTTGGACTAACTCTTACGGACTACTTAGTTGTTTGTCATTTAAAATGCAGGTTAACCAAAGCCCTGTGGTCCACAAGCCTACTCTGGAACTCAAGAACCTTAATTGAATAGTAATAGGTAAATGCATAATAATTATAGAGACAACAAAACTTTGTGTGTTTTTAAATTAATATTTTATTAATTTATTCATATTACATCTCAATTATTATCCCATCCCTTGTACACTCCCATTCCTCCCTCCCTCCCATTTTCCCCTTACTCCCCTCCCCTATGACTATGACTGAGGGGGACCTCCTCCCCCTGTATATGCTTATAGGGTATCAAGTCTCTTCTTGGTAGCCTGCTATCCTTCCTCTGAGTGCCACCAGGTCTCCCCTTCCAGAGGACGTGGTCAAATATCAGGCACCAGAGTTCATGTGAAAGTCATACCCCACTCTCCACTCAACTGTACAGAATGTCCTGTCCATTGGCTAGATCTGGGTAGGGGTTCGAAGTTTACTGCACGTATTGTTCTTGGCTGGTGCCATAGTTTGTGTGCTTTTTAAAGTTATTAGAACATCATTAAAATTTCAGTCTTACCCCTTCTGTTTTTTATGTGGGTGTTTTGTTTTGTTAAAGAGGTGGGAGGTTATAGCCCTAGATACAAAGATATTTTCTAAATAGGCATGCAGTAGTCTTTAAACTGAAGATAACATTGGTGGTAGAAGCATTTTGTACAATCCCGCCCATAGGAATGCTGAAGATTCCACTGTTTTCAGCAGGAGAAATGAACTGTAAGAGATGAGCATAGGTGAGTCTAATGTCTGTAGTTAGGAAACTTTTTTAAAGGTTTTTTTGGTTTGGTTTGCTTCCCCCCCCCCCCCCCATGGTTTTAAAAGGTAGCTTTTGGGCTGGAGAGATGGCTCAGAGATTAAGAGCACTGTCTGCTCTTCCAGAGGTTCTGAATTCAATTCCCAGCACCCACATGGCAGGTCACAACCATCTATAATCTGATGCCCTCTTCTGTCATGTAGTTGTACGTGCAAATAGAGCACTTATATGCATAAAATATATAAACAAATAAATAAATGACATCACTCATACGAATGGGTTTTATGGGCTAGACAGACAGCTCTGGAGTTAAGAGCACTAGCTTCTCTTCCAGATGTCCTGAGTTAAATTCCCAAAAACCACATTTTTTTGAAAGTGCTTTTAAGAAAATATTACAGCTCGGTGGTGGTGGCACACACTTTTAATTCTAACACTTAGGGAGGGAGGGAGAGGCAGGCTGGTCTTTGAGTTCGAGACCAGCCTGATCTACAAAGTGAGTCCGGGACAGCCAGGGCTGCACAGACAAATCCTGTCTCAAAAAGCAAAAGAAAGAAAGAGAGAGAGAGAGAAAATGTTAACTTTTGAAAGATAGTACAAGATAGGGTTATACAAATCGTTTCCTTCTTTGGTTAGGAGTTTTTAAGACCAAGAAATAAAACTTAAAAGTTATGATAAATGGTTAGTTTTTCCCATTAGTCTGTTCATAAATCCCCTCTTCTACCAAAAATGTGTTCCCGAGCCAGACATGGTATGCACACCTTTAATCTCAGTACTTGGAAAGCAGAGGCAGGAGGGTTTCTGTGAGTTCGAGGCCAGCCATAGCTACACAGTGAGAACCTGTCTCTAAAACAAGCACACAAAACGAATGGGTTCCCTTCTTACTACCTCTGTTATGATGCCAGCCAGCACCAGCCTGTGTTCTCAAAGTCACCCCTAATGGCTATCCTTCGGTCTTACACCTGCCCTCAATACAGTTCTCAACAGAGCTGCCAGGTAGCCTTAAAAGGTGTGTCACTGCTCTTAAAACTCTCCATTGCCTTGCGTCAGAGTAAAAGCCATTACAGTGTGGCCAGCAGGCCCTCGTGTAATCTGTCCTCTCGTGTCTTCTCACTTCCTCCACTGCTTCTCCCGCACCCAGCTCTGTCACATCAGGTCTTTGGAACACTGAGCTCCCTGAAACCCACGCTAACAGCACTTGTTCTTTGCTTTATGTAAACCCTGGCCATGTTCCCAGGGAGGCTTCTTTCACATCCTCCATGTCATTCTTCAGATGTCACTCCAGTGTAGCCTTTTTAAAAAGTTTTGTTCCTGGCATACACATGCATAAATATTGCATTATGTGTTTACCCTCAGGACCGGGCAGGCAGCATTGTCTTGAAGGTGCTCATCTCTTTTAAAGCTAATGATATTGAAAAAGCCGTTCAGTCTCTGGACAAGAATGGTGTGGACCTCCTAATGAAGTATATTTATAAAGGCTTCGAGAGCCCGTCTGACAACAGCAGCGCTGTGTTACTACAGTGGCATGAAAAGGTGAGTTACAAATTGTAAATCCTGGAACTGGTTCCTTTATAATAGAGAGCAATACCTCTGTCATCTGAAAAACAACAACTTGATTGTACATCTTTGTTATTACAAATGAAAAGTTCACATTTGCTTACCAGCCGTGGTCTTAAGAGATTCTGATTTGTACCGTATAAAATTTATTTGTGTATATTTAATACCTAAGTGATTATATACTTGAAGTATGAATTTTTTTCAAAAGAAAATCATGGAAATCCAGAATTCTTTTACACTGATCAAAAAATAGAAATAACCCTATATAAAAGGGTTAATGTGTGGTACATGCAAAGTGGGATGTTACTCATCCATGAAAAGGAATGGAGGTTTTTGTTTTGTTTTTCGAGACAGGGTTTCTCTATATAGCTTTGACTGTCCTCAACTCGCTTCGTAGACCAGGCTGGCCACGAACTCACAGTGATCCGCCTGCCTCTGCCTCCTGAGTGCTGGAATCAAAAACCAGCCCAGGAGTGGAGTTTTTATATGCACTATAGTGTAAGTGAGCCTGGAAGACGTTGTCCTAAGTAACATAAACAGGACACAACAGAACAAATATTTCATATTTCTACTTATGTGACATAATCAGAAATAGGCAAGTTCAAAGGGATAGGAAGTTACTAGAAGCTGCCAAGGAGCGTGGAGAAAGGGTAGCGTGCTTGCGAGCATTCCCAAGGTTTGTTCCTCAGCACTAGAGTTTTGTTTTTCAAAAAGTGCTATTGGCCATGCATGGCAGTGCATGTTTGTAATCCTAGCATTCTGGAGAGAGACATCACAGGCCAACCTGGTCTACATAATGGATTATATGCTATATTGGGATGCTGTGTCTCAAAAGAGGAAGTCACTTTTAATTCTGTATAAGAAGTTAGTTGATAGACATGTTCCTGGAATCCCAGCACTAGGGAAGCAGAGGCAGGTAGATCTCTGAGTTTGAGGCCAGCCTGGTCTACAAAGAGTTCCAGGACAGCCAGGGCTATTACACAGAGAAACCCGGTCTCAAAGGGAAAAGAAGAAGAGAGAAGGAGAGAAAGGTTAGTAGATAGGTGAACCAGGTGACTCAGTTGGGTAGAATCTCCCCCACCAAGCCTGACAAGCTGGTATAATCCCTGGGACCTTTCCATCCAACCCCTGTATGGAAAGAGCCGACTACCTACCTACACACACACACACACACACACACACACACACACACACACACACACACACACCCCCAAGTGTAATTCTTTTTAGGTAAGATAACCTTTTATACCTAGCTTTTATACTGATAAAAATATAAACAATAGCTTAGTCACCTCTGCATAGAAATGCTGGGGTTACAAGTGCTAACCATTAAGTCTGCACATGACTTCCTTTGTAGATTGTGGGGATTGAACTCAGTGGGTCATGTTGGCAGAGTAAGCACTTTTAATTTGCTGAGCCATCTCATCCCCTGAAAGTCAGTTCTTTTTCAAACCATTCTCTTGAGTATGAATGAAAATACACATTTAAGATAAAACTAAAGTAAAATTTGCTGTTGATCCTTAGTTAAATCTCTTTATCTTACATACACTACCAAAAAGCTAGTATTTATGAATGGTGCTCTTCATAGTATTCCAGTATGGCGCCCATCCTACGGAAGTAAGCCAGGATTTCCAGTTGCTAGTATTTAATCATAACTCTGAGTTATTCAAGTCAAAGATTCAAAGTTCGCGATCATCAGCTAGTAGCTTTTTTAAAATGTTGTTTATTTTTAATTTATTTATTTCACATCCCGATTGTAGCCCTGTTAACCCCCTCTGCTAGCCCTCAGAAAGTGGGAGCCCTCCTCCCCTACCATCTGACCCCAGCCTGTCAAGTGTTATCTGAAAGCTGGGTGTGGTGGCGCATGCCTTTAATCCCAGCATTTGGGAGGCAGAGGCAAGCAGATCGCTTTGAGTTTGAAGCCAGCCTAGTCTACAAAGTGAGTCTAGGACATCCAAGGCTACACAGATAAACCTTGTCTTGAAAAAACAAAAAAATAAATAAATAAATAAATAAACAAAACAAAAAAAAGTCTCATCCAGACTGTCCGTCCTACCAGGGCCTAGTGATCAGTGAGTGGGCAACAGAGTCCATGTCAGAGACAGCCCCTCCTCCCCATATTATGGGACTATATGGAGACTGAGCTGCCTATAGGCTACATCTGAGCAGGGCCTAGGTCCTCTCCATGGGTGGTCCTTGGTGCATCAGTCTCTGCAGGTCCCCTGGGCCAAGACTTGGTGACTCTGTTGTTCTTGTAGCCAATCTGTCCCCTTCAGGTCCTTCCACCTCCCAGCTCTTAGCTCTTAAGTAATATCTTCGTACCATAGGGGGGGAAATCTGCAAATCAAGTGGAATTTGGGGTGACTTGTCCCAGTTTAAGTTCTTCCTAACCACAGTGAGGCTGGAAGATGGAAACTGTCCTGAATTTCTATCTGGTTACCTGTTTTAGTCAGAAGCGCTCTGCTACAGACATCTCTAGGCATTATGTAGACACAGTGTCCTAGAACAGTGGCTGCTGTCTGTCTGGGAGGAAGTTACAAGGCCGGAACCTGAGAGGTTGCTCTCTGTTTCTGCTGTGCTCCAGTCCAAGTAATAAGACTGTTAACCGCACTGAGCCTGCCGGGGCCACGCAAGTGCTCAGGAGTCCTCACTAAAGTAAGTTCAGTGTTGTCCTAGTCTTCCCGTTATGACCCTTTCCGTGTGTGCGGCTTGTTTCAGGCACTCGCTGCTGGGGGAGTAGGGTCCATCGTTCGTGTTTTGACTGCAAGAAAAACCGTGTAGTCCAGCTGGAACTGGACGTCGTTCACAGGAGTGGGAGTTGCTGGTACAAAGACCAAAACAACCAAATGGCACCGCTGCCCTGTGGGTAGCATCTGTTTCTCTCAGCTTTGCCTTCTTGCTTCCTTTTTCATATCTATAAAGAAGATGATTACATATCAGTTTCCTTTCATGAAAATTGAAATAATGTGGAGAAAATTTTGTTTCAATGGCTGTGTTTGATCTTTTCATAATCATGTCAATAATGTGTATGCCCTTCTGTAATTTATACTCAAGTTTGATTGTGCAATTTTTAACTCTGTTGGCTGGTTTAATGGTTTTACTTTATTTTAACCAATACTGAGAGATCTGATCAAATTTGAGGCCAGTTTCATAACTCATTGCTAATCAGGAAGTGATCTTTATTTTTTAAAATGAGAGACTGGCAGCTACTAACATTGCAAAACTGGACCACGCTTCCCTTAGTTAAGCAAAATGTGTTTCCAGAGCATGTAGTGGGTGAGCCTCACTACCTACTTCCAGCTTTATTTCTGCTTGCCTCCAGGTGATGCTGTGAGTGTAAGTGTGCTACTTCCTGTTAGCATCCAATTATCATGGCCTCTCAATCTCTTTGTGGTGACCCAGGGTCCAGAGCAAGGAGTCTTGCTCTATATAAATGTATTTACAAAATATAAGCGCCTCTTTGGCATAAACATCACACTTTCCTTCCGATAATAAGGCTGTCTGGGGAAGCTCTCCAGGTCAGAGAAAGGACATTGAAAGTGCTATCATTCAAACTCTAGCAGCCTCTGAAGGAAATACTGCAGAAGTAAGGTAGCTGCCTTAGACATTTACACAAGTACTCACTAACATTTCATATGCCCAATGATGTCTTCAGTGTTCTTCAGGTATGGGGATCTCAGAAAATTTGGTTCTGATCCAAATACATAGTCTGTGTTTCAGCTCAGTGTTTTTTATGAAAGAAAATGCCACACAGTAAAAGAAAAAAAGTGTTTACTTTGTTGGACAAACCAAATTGGTTCTCAAAAAAAAATGACCGGTGCTTGTAAAAAAAAAAGTAACTATTACAAAGTAGTTCCGAAACAACCACCTGAATGCACATGGCCGGGAGGGAATCAGCCTGGTTAGTCTTTGCCTAAGACGCCAGCTCCAGTCACTGACTGAGGTGAGAGCCAGTGCACAAATTCTATAAACTGCTGTTTTTGATACCTGCTTTTTTGTTTTGTTCTGTTTTGTAAAATTATGATAAACTTCAGAAAATAAAATGTCAGTGTTGAATAATTTCTTTTTCTTAATTGAATACTTATAAGTCTCCAGTTATCTAAGGAGAAGGGCATTCAGCACCGCTGTCATCTGTACGGTAGGACGTAGAAGCCACTTGATGGGAACAGCTGGAGAGAAGAGACGCCACTGGTCTCAGCATTGCTGAGGCCTTTGTGTGACTGTAACCCTTGGGTGCCAGCAGGACCCAGAGGAGACCTGGAGAGCATCTGCTTGTAGCTGCCTCTCAGCTCTCCTTGGTAGACCTCAGCCTGTTTCTCACACCCGTCTACTCAGCAGCTCTGCTTTTCAGCTGCACCTAAGTTCTCCTTTGCTCAGGTGAGGACTATGGCTTAAGAGAAGCTAAGCAGCTCATATTGGAAGCTGTCAAGCAGGTATAGCACAACCGCTTTAGAAACGCGTGAGTGTGCTCATACTGTTTTCCGAGACCTAACGTTCTGGGCAAATGCTGTAATCCACGTTTTATATTCACACAAGTCTATATAGCGAAATCCATCAGCCTGTCAGCCCTGCTGAGTGGCGGTGGTATAAATGGATCAGGATGGGTGCCAACTGGAGACAGTGGGCTCAACAAGTGTGTCTCTCTAGGTCGTAGTAACTGACACACCATCCTTGGTGGATAGGAAAGCAGATAAATGCCAACAAATACTCGCGCACACAAGTGATTCTTCATTGCCCGTGAGGGAGCCAGTGTATGTGGAGGGCAGAGGTCAATATCAGGTGTCTTTAGTTGCATTTCCACCTTATTTTTTTTTTGAGAGCCACTGAACCTAGAGCTTACCAGTGCTGAGATGACAGACACCGCCACATCTGACTTGGGTGCTGAACTTAGGTCCTTGTGCTTGTCATAGCAAATCCTTTACCCTGAGCCATCCTCCAGCTCCACAAAAGCAGAGCGTTACCCGCCTCTCTTCTTTTTTAATCTCGGTGCTTAGTGTTGATTTGTTTTGACCCTTTTTTGTTTTGAGAAATGATCTCAATTTTTAGGCTTTAGATTTGAGACTAGCCTCAAATTGACAGCAATCCTGGCTTAGCCTCCACACAGGGTTACAGGTGTGCACACCACTCCAGGCTTGTTTTCAGGGGGGAAAAAAAAAGTAGTTATATGTCTCGATACTTGAGACTGGCACAGGCAGATGGCAAGCTTGCCCAAGCTAGCTAGCAGGAACCTGTCCTAGAGACTCAGGGCTGATAGGGTAGCCAGTGATAGGAGCTAGCATGTGCGGCATCCTCACCTCAGTCCTCAGAACACCAAAAAGGGAGACACATGGCAAATGAGCTTGTTGCTTAACCTCCCAGGTAGCAGTGCCGTTTAGGGAATGTAAGTAGGTATGCTGACAACTTCAGGAACTGCATGATGCACAGGTGAGAACGCCAAGCACTACAAATTAACCACGTCAGGTGGGTCAAGAATGGGGTCTGGGCCCTGTTGCTTTCAGCTGCATTGAGAAGTAAGTCTTGGGCACTTGAAAACTGATGTCCTACAATCCAGCAGGTGACTGTTGATATAGGTAGTGTTGGGTGAACAGCAAACACAGAGTGGGCCAAAGGCCAGTGAGTCAAATCAATGCAAACTTAAGTTTTGTTTTGTTTAGTTTTGATGTATTTATTATGTATACAGTGTACACCTGCACACCAGAAGAGGGAATCAGATCTCATTCTAGATGGTTGTGAACCACCATGTGGTTGCTGGGACTTGAACTCTGGACCTTTGGAAGAGCAGCAGTACTCTTAACCTCTGAGTCATCTCTCCAGCCCGCAAACTTAGTTTTGCAAGGATGGCAAAGACAGAGGGTCCAAGTGATAGATGACTGAAGTGTTAGTTCACTCTTATGGCCTTAACATTTCAACAAAGTAAAATTTTAGACAGTGAAGGCTACTAATATATCCCTCTCATAAGAAGTGCCTCCTCAGGACTCAAGACAGTAAGGAAATTAGAGAGTCTGGCTTTTGGTTTGGTTTTAGCCAAATAAATATTTGGTCATTTAGTCTCATGTCTTTTATAACAGTAAAAAAGAATGGTTAAAATTAAGTTTTATAAGGAAAGCATCTTAAATTAGCAATAAAGAGTTGTGCATAAACCAGGCATGATGGCATACATCATTAATCCCAGCACTCAGGAAGGCAGAGACAGGCTGATCTCTATGAGTTCAAGGCCAGCCTGGTCTACAAAGCGAGTCCAGGATAGCCAAGGCTACACAGAGAAACCCTGTATCCAAAATAAAAACGAAACAAACAAACAAACAAACAAAAAACCTATTCGTTACAGATGATTGTAGCTGCTCAAGAGAGGGCTCAGTGGTTGGGTGCTTCCTGCATAGTCATGAGGCCTGGAGTTCCCATCCTACCCTCTGTAAACAAGTCTAAAGCCCACAGAAACACCTACAACTCCAGCTCGGGGCAGTTGGTGGTGTGCATGCACAATTGTATATGCTCCCACACATGTGAACATGTAAACACAAGCAAATGCATTATTTGGGCTGGTTTTACCCATTTTTTTTTTCCTTTGGTTTTTTGGTTTTTTGAGACGGTCTCTCTATATAGCCTTGGCTGTCCTGGACTCACTTTGTAGACCAGATGGGCCTTGAACTCACAGCGATCCACCAGCTTCTGCCTCCCGAGTGCTGGGATTAAAGGCGTGTGCCACCATACCCAGCCTTGGTTTTACTCTTTATTCTTAATTTTTAGTGTCTTGTTGCTGAGACACTAGTGGTCCAGTACATCCATGTAGCCCTGAGTTAACACTGATTTTATATGGATATTATGCCAAGTATGAAAACACAGCAGGACACAGAAGACATCCCTAGTTTGTAGTGGTGTGACTTAATAATGTTCAAAGCCAGAATCTCAGGGACAGGAAAATTAAAAAGACAAAGCCCACCCCTTCCTGAGAACCTGCCTCCAGCCCTGAAGCTCAGAAAAGGTACCAATCTGCTAACATCAGACCACCTCACAGCTGCACCGCTGGTGCTACGTCAAGCTGCTTGCTTGCTCTGCATGGGGAAGAAAGGTGTTTGTAGAGGTGAGGGCTGGGTTTCCCCTAGGATCCCCAGACTTCGGACATTGGACACTTGTGAGATCGTGCCAGGAGCCTTTAATGGACAAAAGCTGACACATGACAAATGTCTTTTAACAGAAAGGTGTTCACTCTTTGGCCCTCCCCCTCTTCACCTCAGCCCTGCGTTCCTGGGAGGACTTGAGGGTCAGTAAATTCTGTGCTCTTAAGTGGTACCTCCTCTCATCCCAGCAGGGGCAGCCTGGGGCGCCTCCAGGGCCAGTGTTCCGCCTGTAGGGGGCGCTGCTTCCCAGCTGACCCAGCTACAGGCTCCTGGACAAGCTTGTTCCTTCCTATTTGTTTTACTTGTGTACCTGGCATGTGTGGCACAATGAACAAAACCAGTCTCTCTCTCTGAACCTCACTTCTCCCCGGAACGAGTCCATAAATTCCACACAGCACGAAACCCACTGAGCAGCGCATGGCACTCCTGATCCAGTCCAGCCTTCTAAGAAGTTCCTTCCATTACAGCTCTATTTAGTTCAAGCTCTGAGGTGGCCTGCCTTTGAACTTCCTGCTGATTCCTGTGACACTGCTCGAGTCACAACAGCTCAATCGCCTCCTGGATAGATCCATTTTTTTTCTAAAAGTGCCAACCAAATGCTGTAAATGGAGAAAATGGAGAAAAACACTGACATGGACGGGTGTGGTGGCACATGCCTTTAATCCTAGCACTCAAGAGGCAGAGGCAGGCGGATCTATCGCTGTGAGTTCAAGGACAGCCTGGTCTACAAAGCAAGTCCAGGACAGCCAAGGCTAAACAGAGAGGCCCTGTCCAAAAAAAAAAAAAACAGCAATAACACGTTTTGTTTTGTTTATCTCAAAATCAAAGCAACACTACAGAGTTTCTTCAACTGATGACTGAGTTAAATTAAAGCTCTAAAAAATAATCTCATTCTTTCCCTTTTTACTTATTTGTTTCCAAATAAGGAATTCGTTCATACAGTGGTAATTTTTCTACTTTAATAATCCTCTTGACAAAGAATGTTTGTTTTGGTTTTGTTTGGTTTTGGTTTTTGGTTTTTTGAGACAAGGTTTCTCTGTGTAACCTTGGCTATCCTGGACTCGCCTTGTAGACCAGGCAGGCCTCAAACTCACAGCGATCCACCTGCCTGTGCCTCCCGAGTGCTGGGACTAAAGGCGTGCGTCACCACGCCCAGCTTAGTTTTGCTTTTTAATGCATTGATGTTTTTCCCTCGTATATCTGTGTAAGGGTGCCAGATGCTCTGGAACTGGGGTTACAAACAGCTGTAAGTCACCATGTGGGTACTGGGAATTGAATCCCAGTTAAGAGCCAGTGCTCTTGGCTGCTGCCCCATCTCCGCATCCCCAAGAATGTGATTCTTTAATGGAGTGTAAGCACTCACAAGTAAGTGCTGAGTCCTCCTTTTGCCTATCTAGATACTAGCAGACTACACGCGTTCTTTCCTTGTTTTCATTAAATATAGATGTCCTCATTCTTTCCCAGCAGATGGACAAATAAACCATCCTCTTAGCCCCAAACGTTTTTACTGTAGCTAATCTGATAGTATCATGTATTTGTGTTTCTCTAAGTGTGAGCACTAAGCATTCTTTCACTTTACAGCCATCTTCACTTTATTTCCTTTAGCTGTGGATTTTCTTTACTGGTTTGATACATTTTTCAAAGACTTTAATAGCTTCTTGACAGAAAGAAACAGCCTTTTGTTTGTGATAATTCAGAATATTGGATGCATTCTCACAAATTGTGTTTTGCTTTATGATGACTTTTTTACAAAGGAAAATATTTTTTTCTTTTTTTAGAGATTCATTTATTTATTATGTATACAATGTTTTGCCTGCAGGCCAGAAGAGGGCATCAGATCTCATCCTCGATGGTTGTGAGCCACCATGTGGTTGCTGGGAATTGAACTCAGGACCTTTGGAAGAGCACCCAGTGCTCTAACTTCTGAGCCATCTCTCCAGCCCCAGGAAAACATTTTCATCTCACTTAATTTTTCATTTTTTTCTCTTTACAGAATGTAAAGATCATGTCAAAAATTTTCCCAAATCAAAACTAAGAAACAGAAGTTTCCTAAGTTTGCTTTGGTGTTTTTTTGTTTGGTTGGTTGGTTGGTTTGGTTTGGTTTTCAAGATAGGATTTCTCTTGTAGTCCTGACTGGCTGTCCTGGACTTGCTTTGGATACCAGGCACTTTTTTTGGTTTTCCCAGACAGAGTTTCTGTGTATAACAGCTCTGGCTGTCCCAGAATTCAGGCTGGCCCTTGAACTCACATTGGTCCACCTGCCTTTGCCTCCCAAGTGCTGGGATACAATGGGCTTGCTTTTGTTTTTTGTTTTATTTTTGTTTTTGAGACAGGATTTCTTTGTATAGCCTTGGTTGTGCTGGACTCACTTTGTAGACCAAGCTTGGATTAAAGGCATGTACCACCACATCTGGCTTCCTTTGGTGTTTTAATGATTTTTTTTTTTTTCATTTTAAAACTTTTAATCATAGGAGCCTGACTAGATGGCTCAGCAGTTAAGAATATAAGCTGCAGGACTGGAGAGATGGCTCAGTGGTTAAGAGCACAGTCTGTTTTTCCAAAGGACCCAGGTTCAATTCCCAGCACCCACATGGCAGCTCACAACTCCAAGATCTGACACTCTCATACTAAGGCACGTACATTTTTTTTAATTAAATAAAATATTTTTTAAAAAGAAGAAGAAGATTATAAGCTGCTCATGCAGGTAGGTGACCCAGGCTCAATTCCCAGCACCAACACAGTGGCTCACAGCCTTTGTTCTCCCTGACTAAAGTTGAACTAGCTCCTGAGGTGGTTCCTGGAATATTTGATCTCTATCGTGGCTATGACCATCCAGGACCTGTGTGCCCTGTCTTATGCTCCTTTTGCCTCAGTGGGCTGTGGCCATCAGCCCCGCAGGGAAGGAGAGAACGGAATAGAGCCCCATGTAGGAGCCAAAAATGTGAACACCTGCAATCCCAGCACGTGGGAGGTGGAAGCAGAAGCGTCAAGAGTTCAAGGCCATCTCCATCCACATATCAAGGTCAAAGCCAGCCAAGCCCTCATAAAACCCCGTCTCCTAATAAACAAATAGGAAACAAGACCTGGCTCCCCACAGTCCCACACAAGTAGAAGCTGGAGTTCACAGAGAGGCCACTTGCCTCCTCTGAGTGAAGCTCTCGTTTCAGTCCTCTCCTCAGTAGGCTGTGGGTGACTGATGAGAGAAGTCCTGCATGATTCTGTAAAGCTTCATTTGCTGTTTGTTTGTTTAAAGATTTTTTTTGTATTATTTATACAGTGTTCTGCCCACATGTGCACCTGCAGGCCAGAAGAGGGCACCTTATAGATGGTTATGATGGTCTCCTATAGATAGTTATGAGCCACCGTGTGGTTGCTGGGAATTGAACTCAGGACCTCTGGAGGAGCAGTCAGTGCTCTTAACGGCTGAGCCATCTCTCCAGGCCAGCGTGTTGTTTTTTAATTTTTAGTTTGATATTGGACTCAGAGGCTCGCACATGCTCCACCACTGACCTATCTACCCAGCTCTTGTTTGTATGTTGAGACAGGGTCTCACCAACTGGCTATTGCAATCCTATTGCCTCAACCTCCTGAGTAGCTAGAATGACTCCTGTGCTACCATGCCCAGCAGTTTGGTTGCTTCTCTGGAGGCTTGAGGGGTTTTTGTTGTTGCTGCTACTGTTATTTGTTTGCTTGCTTTTCAAAAGCACACAGCTAACCACATCACCCACTATCATGGATTTCACAAATAAAACCACAGTTTTTCTATTGCTAATATATACACGTCAGGTACTGTGGAATACTTGGTAAAGTATTGTGGAGTATTTTACCTTGCAGGTCTAGGGTCTAGAAAATAGACACACGAGCAACACTAAAACCATGTAGAACGTGAAACAATGATAAAAGAACATGGAGTAACTTTTGGCAAAATTATTTCTCTAACAATGATTGTTGAGGGGAAAAAAACTGAATATGTAGCCATCTCACTGGGTTCTGAAGACTGAGAGGTTGTCAAGTAGAAAAAGAGCAGAAAGGAATAGAAGGCAGAGAGAACACTGTGGCATCGGAAATATAATTAGCCAGGATTCTGTTCATTAACTGGCACTATGGTGCTACCAAGTGTTTGGAAACGTTCCAAGTTTTCTTAGTTCTCCATTTAAAAGCAAGAGTTCCCCTTAACTTGGATATAATCAATACCCAGTGTGTTGTCTCTAGCCAGAGGGGAAGCATCTGGGATGCAGCCACTTAGGGATGGATAGCACGGTACAGCTGCTGTTGGGATAGGAAATGCGTAGGAAAGGCTTCTCCCTTGGTGACTCTCAGGAAAGCTCAGAAGAACTCAGAGGCACAGCAGGAAGGTGACACATGATAAATAGGGAAGGCTTTGTGGGTCTCAGAGGGACAGCTCACACACATGCTATTTCTGCCATAAACTACATTCAGCACTTGAAGACTTGGCCTGGGCCCTTCTAGCCTCTTTGCCAACCACTCCGTAGCATAGTCCCAAGGATCGCTCTCCACTCCACACAGTTGTGCTTTAACTAATGCCACTCAAGGACCAGGATAAATGGTGCGCCCAGCGAGCTTTGCAATACTGATGGAAGCAACACCCATGTCCACAAATCAGCCTCTGAAAACCCTTCATACCATTCCCGCTTCTGTGACCCATGGCTTCTCCTCCTCTCCCAGCTGCACAGAAAAATGTCCACCAGAAACCTAAGTTCCTGCCTTGAAGGTCAGGCACCCAAACCAAACTGACTTTTCTATCTTGATTCTACTTCCCAAGTCTCAAGGAGAGATTCTGATTGATCTAGCTTCAGTCTTGCAGCAGCTTCTGCTTCACTTCTCCTGCGAAAGTGTTCACGAAGTGTAAGAAAAGTCCTCAAAATTCTCACGCACAAAACAATGAATGTGTTTAATATACAGGCTCATCTAGGGCGTGGTCCACAGCTTACTTTGGCTACTTTATAAAAAGCTTAATCCTCACCGGGCGTGGTGGCGCACGCCTTTAATGAGGCAGAGGCAGGCGGATCATTGTGAGTTCGAGGCCAGCCTGGTCTGCAAAGCGAGTCCAGGACAGCCAAGGCTAACAGCAGAGACCTTGTCTCGGGGGAAGCCGGGGGGTGGGGGTGGGGGGGTGGGGGGGGGGATTGGAGTTGATCCTCATTGGAGCCTGTGGTGTTTTGAATAGGTATGTGTCTCCCCCCTACCCTCAACCATAGACTCATGTGTTTAAATGTTTGGCCCATAAAGAATGGCGCTGTTCGGAGGTGTGGCCTTGTTGAAGTAGGTTGGAGGAAGTGTGTCAAGCGTGTCACTGTGGGGGTGAGTTCTGAGGTGGTCTATGCACAAGCTGCAGCTAGTGTGACACAGTCTCCTTGTGCTGCCTTCTGATCAAGATGTAGCGCTCTCAGCTCCGTCTCCAGCACTGCGTCTGCCTGTGTGCCGCCATGCTTCCCGCCATAAAAATAAACCTCAGAAACTGAGCCAGCCCCAAATACAAGACTTACGGTGGTCACGGTGTCTCGCCCCAGCAATAAAACCCAAACGAAGACAAAGCTTTACATATATTTGTTCTTAGACTCCTTTAGGTGAGCGAGTGAATCAGTAATTCTTGCCCCATTTTAATGAGGTTAGCTGAGATGTACTCTGGTAAAGATACTGTGTTCCTGTGCTGTTACCATTCAAGTATCTGATAGTTAAGTCCATCTACATATGAAAGACATTAGATGAAACATGATAATAACTATAGCATAATAAAGTACATTTTCCATTTGAGACAAACAGATCAAGCAAGCCCTGTGGCTTCTTTCTGTTGGATCATTTAATCTCTGAGTTCGTTCATCTATAAAGTCACACATACAGTGTTAAGTCACTAAAGAATGCCATGTGCCTGGCACATCTGTTGTCCTTTTGGGAAGTGCTGGTTGTAGGTCCTTTAGGTACCCATCAATGGGCTGTACCCTCAGGTGGACTTCTGGAGGTTCCTGCTCTCTTTCATGTTGACATGCTATGTGACCATTGTTGACATTTTAGAAAGTGGATTAAGAGGCCAGGAACTGTGCCCACAGAACTCAATCGGTTTTAAGGACACTAAGTAGAGAACTGCTGTGCTTGGGAATTGCACACCTGCTGCTTGATGCTCACAGTGTTGAAATTACTGAGCTAACTGAGGGACAGGTCTCTGAGATGCCTTCACTCCTCTCTCTACATTATGGGTTTTGGTGGTGGTGGTGGTGGTGTGGGGTGTGTGTGTGTGTGTGTGTGTGTGTGTGTGTGTGTGTGTGTGTGTTGTGATGATATGTGGGTGCATATGTGCATGCCTGCATTCATGGGTATAAATGCAGGTGAATACTTGCCATGTTGGACATGTGGGTCTTCCCTCCTACTGTTTGTTTGTTTGTTTGTTTGTTTGTTTTTCACCACAGAGTTTCTCTGTGTAGCCCTGACTGTCCTGGAACTCATAGAGATCCACCTGCCTCTGCCTCCCAAGTAGCATTTGTCACCACCGCCCAGCTCCTGGGTATTTCTTACTTTGAGTTTCTCATGAGTTTGTGGTTGGTTGACAGCCAGCAGTCTGGTTTGACACTGGAGGCCACTTCAGCAGGGACTCACTCACATGCTGGCAGTTGTTAAGAAGACCCATTCTCCAGGTAGGCCTCTCCACAAGGCTACCTGATCGACCACACAACAAGACTGCTGGCTTCCATCAGCTCAAGGCTGCACTGCCATTATGACAACACTGTAAATAACATGCTGCAGTATTCGGCATCGCCCTGGTCAGCTCTGACTCACTGTGGAAGAGGGCTACACAAGAGTGTGAATCTAGGAAACAGGGATGCTTGGTATCATCTTGAAGGTCGAGAGAATATATAGCAGCACTCCCATGTTAAGATGCCTTATGTACCGGGCAGTGGTGGCGCACGCCTTTCATCCCAGTACTCGGGAGGCAGAGGCAGGCGGATCTCTGTGAGTTCGAGACCAGCCTGGTCTACAGAGTTCAGGACAGCCAAGACTACACAGAGAAACCCTGTTTCGGGGGGAAAAAAATGCCGTATGTATGAGACAGTTACACAAAGGAGACACAGCATTACTCCCTGAGGCCTCTCTACCTCCCTGGAAGGCTTAGTTCAACCTCAGGCAATGAAAATGCTGAGGTGACCCTCACATACAGAAAGCATTAATTGGGTTTTTGTTTGTTTGTTTGTTTGTTTTGTTTTTTGGTTTTGGTTTTGGTTTTTCAAGACAGGGTTTCTCTGTGTAGCCTTAGCTGTCCTAGAGTCCTAGACTTGCTTTGTAGACCAGGCTGGCTTCGAACTCACAGTGATCCGCCTGCCTCTGCCTCCCAAGTGCTGGGATTAAAGGCATGGGCCATCACGCCCAGCAGAGAGCATTAATTTTTTAATGATGTTATTATGCTTCAGGGTTCAGTCACATGCAAGTACACAAGAGGTCAAGTTGTTTTCCTGTTTCATCACTTATCCAATAATACAGAGAGATAGACAGACAGACAGACAGACAGACAGACACACTTAGAGGATTAAGACAGCATGCTTGTTTTCTCTAGTTCCCAGAAATCAGAGGTTTGTCCCAGCTTAACTGAGTCCCATGACTAAGGGATCCTTGAGGCCTCAAATACAGAATGGATTTGGGAGCCACCTTTTCTCTTTTCTTTTTTCTCCTTTTATTTTATTTTTTTCCAGGTTTTTTTTTTTTTTTTTTTTTTTGTGACATGGTTTCTCTGTGTACCCATGGCTGTCCTGGACTCACTTTGTAGACCAGGCTGGCCTTGAACTCACAGCGATCCACCTGCCTCTGCCTCCCAAGTGCTGAGATTAAAGGTGTATACCACCACACCCGGATTGAACTGCCTTTTCTCAAGACCACCTCTCCACAGGCTGCTACACTAAGGACTCGGTTCCTTTTGGCTATGGCCTACAGGCTGGCCTCGGGGCCATGGGGGAACCTCTCAACAGTGTGACTCCTAACATGGCATCTGGCTTCACCAAAGTGAGCAAGTGTGAGAGAGTGCTAACTGAAGGAGAGTGTGGAACTTGGAGGCGGCACCCACCACACACATCTGCTGGAGCATCTCTCTTTGAAGGGAGCCACATATGCAGCCCGCAGTCAGGAGGAAGAACTCTCTAGCATGAGCATCAGGACCCAGGGCTTGCCGGGGATCGTGGCCTGCCCACCACTGCCACGCAGCACCCTGTGGCAAGGAGCACCCCTCTACCGCATAGAGACCATTCCTTTCCATCCCACTCCTTTTTCCTGCTTCTCTCAACTTTAGAACCCACCAAACCTGCTGCTAGCCTAGCCTGGGAGCTTCTGGCTATACCGTTCAGTGACTGTAGTCTTTTTTGTTTTGAAACTAATACATTACCGCTACCCAATTCAAGTAAAAACATTAAAGCTATAAATGAACAGCTCGGCCTTCTATCCATGCCCCCAGATAACCAAGGTTAACAGTGTGGCAAAGGCTTATCCCTCCCTCCCTCTGAGTTTATATATATATTTAGCATATATTGGCTATACTGTAGCAAGTTTCATTTTGATACTTTCTTTTTTTAAGATTTATTTATTTATTATATATACAATGTTCTGTCTGTCTGTAGGCCTGTACAACAGAAGAGGGCACCAGATCACATTATAGATGGTTGTGAGCCACCATGTGGTTGCTGGGAATTGAACTCAGGACCTCTGGAAGAGCAGCCAGTGCTCTCATATGCTGAGCCATCTCTCCAGCCCTCATTTTGATACTTTCATACATATTTGTGTTAGTCAGACCATTCTGTGTTTGTGGCCTCAAGGACCCCTTAGCTAGAAGATCCATTTTAGCTGTGCTGGACCCCTGACTAAAAACAAACATGTTGTCTTAAGCCTCTAAGTTTCTCTCTGTCTCTGTCTCTTTATCTGTGTGTGTGTGTGTGTGTGTGTGTGTGTGTCTCTTTGTGTGTGTGTGTGTGTGTGTGTGTGGTAATAGGTAGGCAATAGAATGATAAAAAAGGAAAACAAATAGACCTCTGTTGGTTTTTTTTTTTTTAACAAACTCTTTTTTTATTTTGTTCTTTTCAAGACAAGGTTTCTCTGTGTAGCCGTGTCTACCCTAGATTCGATTTGTAGATCACAGCAATCTGCCTGCCTGGGTGCTGGGATTAAAGGTGTACACCACCACTCCCGGCTTAAACAAAATCTTAAATGTTTTATTTTACCAATAAAGACTCAGGAGACAAATACTGGGGTAAAAACCTGCTAGCTCAGAGAGGGAAAGAAAGCACCCAGCTGACCTTCCTACTCAGCTTACATAGCAGAAGGGAAAAGCCCCTTCTCCTTCTACACACTGTCTTAAAACCCTTCAAACTGAATGGCCCTCTTTTCTACTTCCTGTGCGTCTCTCTAGTGGTCCTCAGGACTTCCCCTCACTCCCAAAGGCTTTTTTCCTATGTTCACTTCCTGTCACCTGGTTGCTTGCTCCGCTTCATGACCTAGGGTTAATTTTATTTAATCCTGTCTACAGAAGGCTCTTGAATTAAAGGTGTGTGTTAGGGCTGAGCCACAGCACAACTAGAAACAAGTTTTCCAGTAAACAAGCTCAAGATTCAGGGGCTGGAAAGATAGCTCAGAGTACTAAGAGCACTGGCTGTTCTTCCAAAGGTCCTGAGTTCAATTCCCAGCAACCACATGGTGGCTCACAACCATCTACAATGAGATCTGGTGTCCTCTTCTGGCATGCAGACACACATGTGGGCAAAATACTGTATAAATAATAAATAGATCTTAAAAAAAAAAAGAAAGAAAGAAAAACAAGCTCAAGATTCATGATCAAATATCCTTCAATAGATCTCCTGTGCACTTGCATGTGGCTGAACCTTGAGAAATAGTAAACCATTCATTAAAAAGTAATGCCAAAGGCTGGAGAGATGGCTCAGTGGTTCAGAGCACTGACTGCTCTTCCAAAGGTCCTGAGTTCAATTCCCAGCAACCACATGGTGGATCTGGTATCCTCATCTGGCATACAGGCACACATGCAGGCAGAATACTATATAAATTTAAAAAAATAGCTGGGCATGGTGGCTCATGCCTTTAATCCCAGCAGCAGGGAAGCAGAGACAGGAGGATCTCTATGAGTTCAAAGTCCTCTTTTGGAGGACCCTGGTTCAATTTCCAGCACCCACATGACAGTTCACACTTGCCTGTAAGTCCAGTTCCAGGGACCCCAGACACACATATATATATACAGGCAAAATACCAATGCTCATAAAATAAAAATAAACTGAAGAAAAAGACCTCTTTTGCCAAGCATGGCGGTGCATGCTTTTAATCCTCGCACTGGAGGCAGAGGCAGGAGGATCTCTGAGTTTGAGGACAGCCTAGTCTACAAAGTGAGTCCAGGACAGCCAGAGCTACACAGAGAAACCCTGTGTTTGGGAAAAAAAAAAAAAAAAGTAACTATTTGAATGAGAGGGTTGACTCAGGATTTCATTGCCTGAGGCTGAAGTTGGGAGCTAAGCCTCCCAGGAGGAGTAGAGAGACCTCAAGGAAGGATGCTTTGCCTCCCCCTCCCCCTTCTGCTACCTATGCTAGAATCCTATTACTACTTTTTTACAAACAGTTATCTGAAGCTAGGCTTAGTGACACATGCCTTTAACCCACTGCTCAGGCAGCTGATGCAGGTGGATTTATGTGAGTTCTGGGACTGCCATGGCTACATAAAATCAAATCAAAGGTTATCCAAAAATTCCTTAGACTTTCACTTTAGTTATGCAATAGCTTAGTCGACTTTGCATCTGCTGATTTTCCCCTTTTTATTTCCTTTCCAATCTCACCTTTTACGAGCATCACTCGGGTGTTTCGCATCTGCCAGGATGTATCCGTCATTGGCATATTTTAGTGGAACAGGCTTCTGACTGCAGACTGCTGACTCAGTGCATGTTACAAACATATTTCACAGGTCCTCACACGTCCTCTAGGAAGCTCCTGCCGGCTTCCAGAGCCACCACTGAGCATCTCCCAGAGGGGCGCTCCTGGGTGGATTGATCTATTACAGTTTGCCACGGTCCTGATACTCACTGAGAGGATGCCTAAGCGTGGTAGAAGCAACTTCCTCTTGTGAAGGCTGAAGCCAGGTATAGTGTAACACATGTAATCCTGGAACTAGGGAATTTGAGGGAGAAGACTCTGAGTCTGAGGCCAACCTGTACTACATAGCAAGACCCTGTCACAAAACAACCAGAGGGCCAGTGAGAGGGCTCGGTGGGTAGAGGTGCTTGCGGTTGTGCCTGCTAACTTGAGTTTGAGCCCCAGAACTTCTAAGGATTGTCTTCTGACCACCACAAGTTTATCTTGGCATGTGTATGCCTGCAGTCAAACACAGACATAAACACATTACATATATGCACAGAGGTGAAAACATACATACATACATACATACACACACATTTTTATTTATTGGGGTATCATTTGTTTGTTTTGGAGATAGTGTCTCACTATGTAGCTCTCGCTGTCCTGGAACTCACTCTGGAGGCCAGGCTGGCCTCAATTTCACAGAGATCCATCTGCCTTAGCCTACCTAGTGATGGGATTAAAGGTGTATGCCACTACACCTGGCACATACACGATTTTACAAAACAAAAACAACAGTAGCCAAGCATGGTAGCATATGCCTGTAATCCCAGAGAGAGAGAGAGATTGAAAGAGAGAGAAAGAAAGGAAAAGCTGAAAGCAGAAGGATCAATAACTCAAAGCCATCCTCAGATACATCACATTTTAAAACCCAGCCTGGGCAACAGGAGATCCTGCCTCAAAAGAATTAAATAAAACATGCCTGTAATCAAAGGCCTCAGGTTTGGACTCGTAGGCCTACTGTGTGTTCGTGTGCTACAAGGGCACCCACAAGACCAGGCAGCAAGGGCACATGGGCCTCACTCATATAGGTGAGTCCACACCACAGCCAATGACGCAGAGATGAATCCATGAATATCAGCTCCTTGTCTGGGGCAGGACACACCCATGAATGCTGAGCCCGGAACAGACTCAGTGGTTCTCCCATCTGGTACATGGATTGGTGATAGGTTTCCTTTCTGTGGAGGTAGAGAGAGTGCACTCAGGCGGGACCTTAACTATGACAGTACAAATGGTGGTCGGGTCTAGCCCCGAAATCTGAATGTGCATGGATAGAGTAATGGAATTCAAACAGAAATCCCCCAAAACAGCTCATGTGTCACAGCTGCTAATCTGCCCTCAGAACCTCCTGTAAGAACAGCTCTGGTGGTGATAACAGAGAATACACACTGCACCAGCCTTTTGTATGTGTCTCTTAGTATATGTCAATGATAGTCCAGAGTTGGGGTACAGAGGGGGTGAAGGTGGCAGGAAGGAGGAAGAACGTGACACAGAGAAATAGGAGGATGGGGAAGGGCAGGACCGACAGGACATAGGATCCCCACCATGCAGCCGTCTACTCAGTCCAAGTATACTTTTCTTCTGGGTACTGAGGGAACAAAGGCCTGCAGTCTTTCTGCCCTGCGTTCCAGCCTGTACCCAGTGAACTGTGTTATGCCCAGATCTCGAGGTCCCAAAACAGCACTCAGGAGCCACTTCCGATGCAAGTGCATGAGGGTTGTTTATTCAAGCAGGGCAGGGACTCCCTCCCTCCCCAACACAGTGGATTGGGCATGAGAGTGCTGAACTTAGAAAGTGTGAGGTTTTTATAGGTTTTAAAGAAATGGGTTTGGCCAGGTGTGGTGGCGCACACTTTTAATCCCAGCACTCAGGAGGCAGAGGCAGGAGGATCGCTGTGAGTTTGAGGCCAGCCTGGTCTACCTAAGACAGCCAAGGCTACACAGAGAAACCAAGTCTCAGAAAAGAAAGAAAGAGAATGAGAAAGAAAGAAAAAAAAATGGGTTTTACAGTATATGACTAGACGATATTTCTTGGGGAATATTGCCCTTTAAACTGATTGGTGGGCCTGGAGAGATGGTTCAGCAGTTCAGAACACTGACTGCTCTTCCAGAGGTCATGAGTTCAATTCCTAGCAACCACATGGTGGCTCACAACCATCTATGATGTGATCTGATGCTCTCTTCTGGCCTGCAGGTGTACATGCAGGCAGAGCACTGCATACATAATAATTAATAATAAATAAATTATTTAAAAAATAAAAATAAACTGATTGGTACTAGCCTGGAGCCAAACCATAGACGATTAACTTGTAAAGAATAACTTTTTGGGAATGTCTGGACTTTTAGTACTTTCTTGTTTTCCAGCTGATTGGTTATTCTATATTTCTGTGACAAGTGTATCTTCTATGTTTTTTTCTAGATCCGGAGTTCAGGAGTAGGTCGCCCAAATACAGAAATGGGAGCTTTAAGCAAAATGGTCTGTTGGCTGCTGGCATTGGCCCAGAGCTTAGCATGGCAGGCCCATTGCTGGTAGTCAAAAGGCATATTTGACTGAGTACTAGAAAGTGGAAACATCTTGACAAAAATGTTAATCTGGGCATGATGTCACATGCTGGTAACCCCATTTGGGAGGTGGATGCAGGGGGGTCAGAAGTTCAAAGTCATCCTTAGCTGCATAGCAAGTTCGAGGCCATCATGGCCCACATGGGACCCTCCCCTCCAATAAATGAGTCAGTATCCCAGCACTCAAGAGGCAGAGGCAGGAGGAGCTCTGTGAGTTGGAGGCCAATGTGGTCTATATAGCAAGTCTCAGGACAGCCAGGTCTACACAGGGAGATCCTGTCTCAAAATAATGTCCACGTGGAGATCATTGAGGAAATTCAGTGAGCAAAAGTACTCGCCACCAAGCCCGATGGCATGAGTTCCATCCCCAGCACCTCTTGACATGGTGAAAAGAGAGAATCAAGTCCCATAAGTTATCCTCAGATCTCCACATGTACACACACACACACACACACACAGAGAGAGAGAGAGAGAGAGAGAGAGAGAGAGAGAGAGAGAGAGAGAGAGAAATGTAAAAAAATGTGCATGTGCTACTTGTATTCTGCAACCTTTCTTCATAATCCTGCAGAGAAGTAGGATGCTGTCATTTGTCTCGGAGAACTATCATGGTGGAGTGTAGGAACCAGGCCCGACTGGGCTGCCTGCCTGTCTTACTGTTTCATGTCCTGTTTCTAGCAGCTTCCGTGTCTGTGTTTGTGTTGGTTAGCTAGTCATGTTTACTGCTCTGAGAACGCACCCCTCCCTTCCTCGGGACTTTTCCTCCTGTACGCAATCACCTCTTGAGGGATTTCACCTGTGAGTGACATTCCTGCTTTGCTGCCTATAAGAAGGCTCTTTGAACACTGAATAAAAGTTGCTGCTGCTGCTGCCGCTGCTGTTGCTGCTGTTGCTACTGCTGTTGCTGCTGCTCTCTTAGCATAAAGGACCTGCTGTGTTAGTGTGTGTGTGTGTGTGTGTGTGTGTGTGTGTGTGTGTGTGTTAAATCCGCAGCCCCTCGCCCTTGACTCAGTACCGCGGTGGCGTGGGCGCCACAGTGGAGTCCGAGAACAAAGACTCTAAAGGTGGACTTTTAAAAATCCTAAAGCTACGGTCCTTATGCAACAATTAATGAATCAGTTACTTTTCTGTTGCTGTGGGGAAAATGCCGTAACTAAAAGCAACTTAAGAATTTATTTTGCCTTACACTTCTGTCTTGGTTAGGGTTGTATTTGCTGTGAAGAGACACGATGACCACAGTAACTCTTGTAAAGGAAAACATTTAATTGAGGCTAGACCACAGCTTCAGAGGTTTAGTCAATTTTCATCATGGCGGGAAGCATGGCAGAGTGCAGGCAGACACGATGCTGAAGGAAGAGCTAAGAGTTCCACATCTCGATCCCCAGCCATCAAAAGGAGACTGTGTACCACAGTGGGCATAGCTTGAACATAGGAGACCTCACAGCCCGCCCCCAGTGACACATTTCCTCCAACAAGACCACACCTACTCCAACAAGGTCACACCACCTAATAGTGCCACTCCCTGTGGGCCAAGCATTCAAACTGTGAGTCTATGGGGGCCGTACCTAGTTCAGCCACCGCACGCTCTAAAGGGCTAGCTAGCTATAGTAGCAGGGAAGACCTCATCTCAAGGAAGCAGAGTGTGAACCGGAAGTGGGGCAAAACTAGAACCTCTCAGTGACATATTTTCTCCAGCAAGGCTCTACGCCCTAAAAATTCCCAAACAGCGCCGCTAACTGGGGACCGAAAGTTCAAATACATGAGGGGCGGGGCATTTCTCATTCAAATCATCACAGTGAGTGACAGGATGGGGACTGTCGGGCGGAAAGTCTCCTTCGAGCTCCATTGTCAACTCTTCTATCCACACTCCTGCCCCACCCTGCCTGGCTCCATCTCACCTACCCCTGAACAGTTCCAGACAGAAGAAGTTAGGTCCCGGGACTGACAAACTGAGCCCCATTCTCAGAACCCTCCCAAAAACCAGTGTGCAACTGGGCGGTGGTGGCACACACCTTTAATCCCAGCACTTGGGAGGCAGAGGCAAGCGGATTGCTGTGAGTTTGAGCTAGCCTGATCTACAAAACGAGTCTAGGACACCCAAGACTACACAGAGAAACCCTGTCTCGAAAAACCAAACCAAACCAAAACAAAACAAAAAAACCTGGGTGTGGCCGGGCATGGTGGTGCACACCTTTAATCTCAGCACTTGGGAGGCAGACACAGGTGGATCATTGTGAGTTCAAGGCTAGCCTGGTCTACAAAGGGAGTACAGGACAAAAACAAAAACAAACCAAAACAAAAACCTGGGTGTAGTGGCAGGCACCTGTAACCCCAACACGGCTACAGCAAGATGGAAAGCACAAACAGGAAACCTGCTCAAAAGCTGGTGGGCCAGCTATCCCAGAGTGCTCAGCATAACGGCAGCAAGAAGAGAGAGCCTACCTCAGCAAAAGTTGTCTACTGACCTCCACATGTACACTGTGGCATATGCACAGGCACGCATGTACACACGCACGCACGCATGACAATAAGAGAGAGAGAAACACTCTCTTGTTGGCAGGGGGAAAGTTGGCAGACTTCAGAACAGAGCAAGGTCTGAGTATTTCTAAATTGATTAAGGGAACATTTTCTGCCTCCAGGAGAGAGAACTAAAAATAGAGAATTTGAAGAAAAAAAATAGGGATTTTTATTTTGGGCATTTCTGCATTAGTTGCAAATGCCATGTATAACACACACACACACACACACACACACACACACACACACACACACACACATGAGTACAATATTCTGAGCCAGGTACTTTTTTGCTTTATGTCACCTTTATTGTGAAGATGCATTTTTGGGCCTAGAAATCAAAGCTGTGTTCTAACAGGTTAAAAAAAAAGAAAGAAAGAAAGAAAGAAAAAGAAAAGGAAAAGGAAAGAAAGAAAAGCTCCCACTGCGCCATAGCCACAGCTCTCAGGACATGGGGTGACAATCTTGGCTAGGGTAGAGTTCTCCCATACCCTAGCCAAGAATCCATATTTCACAGCTGTGCTCAGGCTAGCCAGACCAAATTAGGAAACAACATGACCACAAGGCCTGTCCCACTTCCTCATGCCTGAACCAGGTTCATGGGACACCCAAGAATGGGAGGCAGGTGGCTGACAGGCTCCAAGTGATTAATAGCCATGGCCTGATGGCTGCAGTGGCTCCAACAACAAGGGGGCTATGAATAAAGGTCTCCCCTAAACCTGGACTCACCATGAACACCTGCCCCCACAACCTCATCTCCTTCCCTCCTCACAGGCCTAAGACCCTGGCCTTCCCCTGAAGCGATGATATTTTCTTGTCCCAAATCCCATGCACCCCTCTACCCACTGAAAAGACTAGGCACATGACACACCAAGACCAAGTTCTCACCACAAAGGAGATTTATTTACACCAGAGGCAGGATGGGGGGTCGGGGGGACTCCCTCTGGGTAGAGAAGAGACAGACATGGCCCATAGGCAAATGGCAGTTTATAAAGGGAAAAAGGGGGGTGGGTGGGGGGCGGGCTGGAGAGACGGTTCAGAGGCTAAGAGCACTGGCTGCTCTTTGAAAGGCCCTGAGTACAATTCCCAGCAACCATATGGTGGCTCACAATCATCTACAATGAGATCTGATGGCCTCTTCTGGTATGGAGATGTAAATGCAGGCAGAACATTGTATACGTAAAAAATATATTCAAGAAAGAAAGAAAGAAAAAGGGAAGCCCGAGTGAGGTGTTAGAATGAGTTGGTTCATTTTGATTGGGCATGTTAAATTAGGTGAGGCAAAGGGGGCTTTTGGTTTCTGGTCTTCAATACTTTGATAGCTGGACCTTGGCAGTCAGGCTCAGGAGGAGGACGGGGACAAATACGGGAATAAGTAGTGTAGTGGATGTAAACATGTTTTTGTTTTGATCCCAAGTGTGGGATAGGGAACAGACTTGTGAGAGATCAGGTGATGTTAATCCACCAGAAGACTAACTACCTCGTGTGGGGGCTTGGTTTTTGCCAGCTGAAACACATCTTAATGCAGACTCTGAGAGGAAGATGAACCACCTCATGGAGGGGCTTTGTTTTTGCCAGCAGAAACACATTAGTACAGACCCTGAGAGTACATATATATGAGCCCAAAAGAGGAGGCGGGGCTTTTTAGGTCTTGGTATTGTTTGGCTGTTCATCACTCCACTTCGAGATGCTCCTAGAGAGATCGCTCCAGAGAATGCTTTGGGGCTGCGGGTTCCGGCTGTTGTTCCAGGTTCCAGCAGCAACTTTGGTGGAATTGCTGGTCTGCTGAAATCCTGCCGACTATGCCAGGGGAATTGCTCCCAGGAACTGAGTCCAAAAAGGTCTACTTCTCCTGTTCCCATAAACCTCTTTTCTCTCCTATCTAGGGTAGGTGGGTTGGCAGGGAGGTGTAAGGATTAACCCCAAATAAAGTAGGTTTGGGAAAAAGTCAAAGCCTATAGAATAGACCTTGGTGGCCTTAGGAATGTGATCTAACAGTTTAGCAAGGCAGAGAGAATAGGGGAAGGGCAAGGCCTGCCAGCCCCATGTTTGCCATGCTAGAGCCTACTAGAGCCCTTCTCCCTGCCGCTCCCCCCATGCCCACTTGGGAAGGGGTTCGATTCCATGAACTCAATGGTCATCTACCAAGCTGCAATATGCTCCCCGCCCATTAAAGCTTACCAACAGCCAGTGAAACTAAGACTATGGGCTGGGTGAAGGAAGTATGGTGCAACTAGCTGAAGTGCAGAAACCCAGTTCGAATGTTCAAGACTGGTTGAGAAATCACATCTAAAGCAAGAGCAGGTACCAATCAGATAAAGCTAGAGAGGTTGTAAATCGCACCTAATGAAGCTGCACGAGGCTCTGACTCCTGTGCACTGTGCTAATTTCACACCTTCCAAAAGGCACAGAAAACCTGGGTGGCGGCTGCTCCACTGAGAGACCCTAGAACTGGGTCCTTTTGGTTCACTGAAGCAAAGATGGTGACTCAAAACATCTGCCCTCCTGGGACTGGGCCAGAAGGCAGAGCTACTCTGAATGGATTTCTGCACAATCTTCAAAAATTAAATATAAATGCCGGGCGTGGTGGCACACACCTTTAATTCCAGCACTCGGGAGGCAGAGGCAGGTAGATCACTGTGAGTTCGAGGCCAGCCTGGTCTACAATGAGAGTCCAGGACAGTCAAAGCTCCACAGAGAAACCCTGTCTTGAAAAAACAAAACAAACAAACAAACAAAAAACAAAAACAGGAAAAAATTAAATATAAGACATTCATAGGCTGTGGAAATGGACCCAGCCCAAACCTGGACCCAGATGGCTTTACCTGATCATTCAAAGTCACATGTCATGATGGATGACACAGAAGGACATCATTTACCTAGCTTGTCATGTCACATGTAAGTTCTCAGGGCTAGGACCATTCCCTAGCCTTGGCTCCTGAGACCACGGATGCTTGTACACTGAGTGTGCTTGAGGCTGTACAAAAAGGGGGAGTAGGGGGAGTGTCCACCTTGGGTTTCTGTTCCCCAGTTCCTGTGCTCAGTTAAAGCAACAGCAAGACAGGTCAACACCAAGAAGAGACTTGGTCAGGCATGGTGGTGCACATCTTCAATCCCAACACTTGGGATCCAGAGGCAGGCGGATCGCTGGTCTACACAGAGAGTTCCAGGACATCCAGGGCTACAGAGAGAAACCCTGTCTTGAAAAACAAAAACAAAATCAAAAACAGAAGAACATAATGCATGTGTGCTTAAGAAGGCAGTTAATTTAGAGGCCCCTCACTGTGACATTCTGCCTCTACCAAGGGAAAGCTGGATCTTGACTTGCACACATCAAAGCGGGAGCTTTAGACATTAAACAAACAAACAAACAAAAACCAGAGGCTGGAGAGATGGCTCAGAGTTAAGAGCCCCACCTGATCTTCCAAAGGTCCTGAGTTCAATTCCCAGCAACTGTATGGTGGCTCACAACCATCCTTAAGCTCTCTCCTGGCTGCAGGTGTAATACATAATAATAAACAAACAAACAAACAAAACCCCACAACCAAGACCCATACTGTTAATTATTTGCCTGGAAGCAGGTGTGAAGGGTTGGTTTCTTCACTAAAGCTGCTTCATGGCCAGTTAAACAAGGTTCACTCCTCAGAGCTATTAACCTTGGGGACACACAGGACCCTCTGTAAAATGGCATTTCCTATTGGTGGCTGGTATAGGACAATTCCTAGACGCTAGGAGTCCAGACCCTGCTGTGTTCCTGGCTCTCCAGCTGCTGGTACCCAGGTTGCTATGCAAAGGATCAGAAGCCAAAGTGAGCACTTCTCTAAGAATAGTGGGCAGCAGCAGATGGGACAGAAGTGTCCAGAAGGGACCAGAGATTCACCTGATTTCTGCTCAAGCGGAGAGAATCTGAGGAGTAGTCAATTGCAAGTGACAGGAGGAGGAACTGAACCCTAGTGCCACCAGCAAGGATAAACTGTCCCATTACCTATGTGTCTGCCACAGTACCCCAGCCCAAACTAAAGAATTCTGAAACTGGGGCTGGAGAGATGGCTCAGAGGTTAAGAGGTCTGTTCTTCCAAAGGTCACGAGTTCAATTCCCAGCAACCACATGGTGGCTCACAACCATCTATAATGAGATCTGGTGCCCTCTTCTGGCCTGCAGACACACATGCGGGCAGAATACTATACAAATAATAGGTAAATAAATCTTTGGAAAAAAAAAAAAAGAATTCTGAAACCACCGGGCATGGTGGCAAATACCTTTAATCCCAGAACTCAGGAGGCAGAAGCAGGTGGATCTCTGTGAGACTGAGGCCAGCCTGGTCTACAAAGCAAGTCCATGACAGCCAGGGCTACACAGAGAAACCCTGTCTCAAAAACCAAAAACAAGCTGGGCGTGGTGGCGCACACCTTTAATTCCAGCACTCGGGAGGCAGAGGCAGGTGGATCCCTGTGAGTTTCTGTCTCAAAAAACCAAGCAACCAAACAAAAACAAAAAAACCAAAAAAGAAAAGAATAAGCATTTAAACCATCAAAAAACTGTGACTCAAACAGGAGTTTTCTTGGGGATCAGGCATGTATTAACTCTCCCCTGCTCACTACCCCAAGCCACCTAACCCTCCCTACCCCCATTCCCGACCCCCAGGCTTCTCTTCTCCATTTGCTGAGGTTATGCTGGCTGCCTGCCTCCCAGAGGAAGCAATAGCTTGTGTACAGTGTCCCTGCAAGTACGAAGTCATTTAGGTCATGGGTCAGAAGTTCAGGACACGCCTACAAGTCACACCATCCCCTACATACAGTAACGTTATTCATGAAAGAAAGCTTCCCATTTTGGCTTCTGCCGTTGTATGTTGGTTAGTAGCTTGGTTGATGGTTGCTTGGTGGTTGTTTTAACTGGAGAGAGAGACAGAGACAGAGACAGACAGAGACAGAGACAGACAGACAGAGACAGACAGAGACAGAGACAGAGACAGAGACAGAGAGAGGAAAGGAGGAGGCATGTGAGCGTGCCTCTGAGCATATGTGGAGATCAGAGGATGACCTGGAGTGTTGGTCCTCACCTTTCACCTTGTTTGAGGCAGGAGCTCTTGTTTGTGGCTTTGTGTACCAGGTTGGCCAGCCTAGCAAGCTTCCAGGGTCTTCTCCTGGGATTACAGACAAGTGCTACCACATCCAGCTTTTTCCATGACTTCTAAGGATTTGATCTTATGTCCTCTTGTCTGTGTGGATAGGTAGCACTTTAAACATTAAGCATTCTCCCTAGCTCAGTGTTTATTGTTTTGTTCTGTTTTTAAGGGTTTTCTTTTTCAATTTTATGTACATGAATGCTTTGCCTGCATATATGTGTGTGTGTGTGTGTGTGTGTGTAGTACACATGCATATATATGCATATCTCATACATGCAGTGCCCAAGGAGACCAGAAAAAGGTATTCGATTCTCTGAAACTGGAGCTACAGACTATCGTAAGCCACCATGTGATAGACACAGACTGCAGGTCCTCTGCAAGCACGGCAAAGGATGTTAGCCACTAAACTGTGTCTCCTGCCCCAGTGTTTGGTTGTTTGGTTTTTTGAGACAGGGTTTCTCTGTGTAGCCTTGGCTGTCCTGGACTCACTTTATAGATCAGGCTGGCCTCGAACTCACAGTGATCCACCTGCCTCTGCCTCTCGAGCTCTGGGATTAAAGGCCTGTACCACCACGCCCAGCTAGTTATTGTTGTTGTTATTATTATTTGTATAGGTATTTTGCCTGTAATGTTTGCTGTAAGCATACAATTCAAAGCAAAGAAGGAAATAGGAAAAATTTGTCCCAAAGCAGGAATTCCAAAGTTTTGGTTTAAAAGAGGAAGCATGTATGGACCCTAGGCAGAGCGCCATCCTGTCATGCTTTAACCTTCCTGCAGCATAACTTCTCTGCTGAGTGTTGTTTTCTAAGAACTCTGAAGAGGAAATGGTTACTCAGCTGATCGCTAAGGTCCAGTGTGCTTCAGAGAAGGGGGCTTGCAGTTAGGACAATGGTGCAATTGAGAGTCCTTGGGGCCAGCTGAGGGGGCGTTGGCCTGCACACTGAGAGCCCTTTGCTCAAACCAGCATGGGGTAGGAGGGAGGAAAAGTCAGGACCGCTCAGCAGCTCTCTACTACACAAAGATTGCTTGTTTATTTCTCTGTCCTAAGGTTATTATTTCAGTCTGGCAAGAAAGCAGCAGTTTAGAAATTCTTCTTAGAACCATTTAGCTGATGGTGAGATTAAGACTCAGGAAAAGGAGCCGGGGCATGGTGGCGCACACCTGTAATCCCAGCACTGGGGAGGCAGAGGCCGGTGGATCTCTGTGGGTTTGAGGCCAGCCTGATCTACAAAAAAAGTCCAGGACAGCCAAGGCTACACAGAAGAAACCCTATCATGGAAAAAACAAACACCTTATCGTCATTATGAAAATTAAAAGAAAAACTATTTATGGTCCTATGCATTTGGTGCACTAGCTGAGTGGTTTTTTTTTGGGGGGGGGGCAGGGATTGTTTGTTTGGTTGGTTTGGTTTTTCAAGACAGGATTTCTCTCTGTGTAGATTTTGCTGTCCTGGACTCCCTTTGTAGACCAGACTGACTTCAAACTCATAGTGATCCACTCTCCTCTGCCCCCTGAGTACTGGGATTAAAGATGTGCACCACCACTGCCGGGCTGACAGGGTCTTATTTTAAAGTATAGGCTGACTCAGACTCACAGTTCTCCTGCTTCCAGCCCTCAGTGTTATGACTGGAGTCATATGCCACCACTCAATCTACATTTTTCTAACACACATTCAAATAAACTGTTGATATATATATAGATATAGATATAGATATAGATAGATGTGTGTGTGTGTGTGTGTGTGTGTGTGTGTGTGTGTGTGTGTTTGTTGCAAAGTTAATATGATATTCTGCAATTAAAAATGACCTGACCATCATCCTTGAACACGGACTGGTTTTACAATGGATAGCAACACAACCATAAACAAAAAATGAGGAAGCTCTATTCTGATGAGGTAGGTAGTGCTGAAAGAAAAGAGCAAGGTACAGAATGGTGTTTCAGCTTTTATGTTTGTAAAAAGCGGTGGTGAACTCCACTGCATGTGTTTCTATAGCCGACCCTCAGGAAGAGTGCTAGGAAGTTAACAAAATGATTTCTCATGTTCGGGAAACATTTGGCAATGAGGAGAAGAAAAAAAAAAAAAAACCTCTTCCATATTTAATTTTTGAGCTATGTAGATATTTACTTTGTCCAAAGTTAAAATGGATTAAAATAAATATTTATCCACATACAAAACTCACCTTGTAAGCTGACAATCATTTATGTCCCTACTGGGGGGGATGTGTTGCTCTGATGGTCACAGGAATGGGGTGATGGCCATCGTATGCACCCTCAAACTCAGCCAAGTGTCCTCAGACAAGAAAACGGATTCAGTATTAACACTTAGGAGAACCCTTTGCTATGGAAGGATCCCCTGCAGAGTGCTTAGTGATGAACTCCACGGTTAGAGCTGCTCATCATCCTGAAACCCAGAGCAGCCATGTCTCGGTGGGTGAGCAGGGTGCCTGTCTCTGTGAGGGCCACATCCCAGTCTGCTTTGCCAGTTGGGCAGATGAGGAGGAGGAGTGAATCAGGAACTTCCTAGATGATAGACTCTGTGCTCACGTTTCAGCTGGGTCAGTCTGGGAGGCCTGGATGACAGAGAAGAGCAGCCGCTGGCAGAAGAGGACGTCTTCAGAGCAGCTTGCATGTATGTGTATATATATATATATTTCACCCTTTTTAGCATTTATTAATTGTGTGTGTGTGTGTATGAGAACGAGCAGAGGGCAGGGGACACATGTACCACTCTACAAGTATGTAAGTCAAAGACCTGAGGGAGTCAGTTGTTTCCTTCCACAAGGAGTTTCTGGGGGAGTCTCTTAACAGCAGACACCATTACCTATGGAGCCATCTCTGCGCCCTAAAGCAGCTTATTACCACCCATTTCCTCTCTGTATCCTCAACTCCCTGACCTACCTACACCACCCTGAAATCCCTAACACACACGCACGTGCTCACAGACTCTTCCTCTGGCACTAAGAAGGCCTTTATGTTGTCTTTACACATGCTTCTGAAAGCACAGCTCACCTTGGGGTTGTCTTTCCTTTCACTTACTTCCATCTTTGCCGAGCATGCGGTTGTTCCTCGGTGAGAAGCTTTCTAACTTTTTGGTTTTTCAAGACAGGGTTTCTCTGTGTAGCCCTGGCTGTCCTAGAATTCTCTCTGTGGTCAGTGAGAAACCTTCTAGCTTTTTTTTTTTTTTTTTTTTTTTTTTTTGAGGCAGGGTCTCTCTGTGTAGCCCTGGCTGTCCTGGAATTATCTCTGTAGACCATGCTGGTCTAGAACTCACAGAGACCCACCTGCCTCTGCCTCCTGCGTGCTGGGATTAAGGCATGTGCCACCACACCCTTAGTCTTCAGGATTCTGGGGTGATTTAGGACTCTGTTGTTTTTGAAAAATCTCATCTCCCTCTAGCAATTGATTGGTTTAGAATCTCATAGCAAGGACTCCAGTCTAATTTTCTTCTTTGCTATTTTATTTTATTTTATTTTATTTTGAGGGGGTGAAGAGACATACAACAGAATTTACTGGAACAAGCTTGCTGGGGCTGGGCAGTGGCCTGGTCCACTGGAACAAAGAGAGTTCCGAGACAGCCAGGGCAATTACACAGAGAAACCAGTTTCAAAAAACTAAAAAAAGAAAGAAAACTAAAAGAAGAGAGGGTGTACTTGGATGGGCTTTGTTTATTGATCTTTATTGGCAGACCCGTTCAGAATGTTCGCACGTGTTTAGTTGCTACCTCAGAGGAATTAAAAGAGAACCCTGGAGGTTTCTATCTTACTATATGTGGACTCTGTTAGGTTTCAAACTTGGAACGAATGACTGAGGTGCCTATTTAACACATCAATTGGACCTGGCCACTAGGTTCTCCCTGAATTCCTCAACCACTATACCTGTCACAGGGTCCTCCTGGCAGGTACACCCTGCCCCCTACCCGGAACTCTCAAACTCAATGGGCAAGCCTGCTCTTCCCTATTTAATCCAAGCTTTTTTGTTTGGGGGGGGGGGTGCGTTGAGACAGTGTTTCTCTGTGTAGCCTTGGCTGTCCTGGACTTGTTTGGTAGACCAGGCTGGCCTCGAACTCAAAGCAATCTGCCTGTCTCTGCCTACCCAGTGCTGGGATTAAAGGCGTGCGCCACCATGCCCGGTTTACATCTTGTTTTCATTCAAGAATGTGGTGTTTCTAACACGTTGTCACAATTCTTTTTCCTGTGTTGACAGGGTCATTGTGATGCTTAGTGTGGTGAACGGGATAGGATCCAGGAGAGGACCTCACGCCTGGGAGGGATCATCTGCGTTAGATTAACTGATTTAGGAGGAACTGTGGCCAGCAGCTTTTCCTGGGCTTGGGTCCTGCTCTGCATAATGTGAAGAAAGCTATGCAAGCATAAATTGTCTCTGCTTCTTGACAGTGGGTGTAATGTGACCAGCTGCCTCGGGCTCTGGACACCAGGATGGACGGCATCCTGGACCTGTGAGCGCAAATAAAACCTTCCTCCCTTAAGTTGCTCTTCTCAGGGTATTTGATCATAGCAAGAAAAGCAAACAAACAAAAACCAAAAACAAAACAACAACAACAACCAGTTTCTCCTCTTGCTTTATCAGTCACTGACTCACATCCAGTAGCATTGCCTCCAGCATTTGATGTCCTTGGTCCAAGAGCCCTTTGCCTGAAGATGTGCACAGGCTTTGATACAGGATGTTGTGTAAGAGGTTCTGTGGAAAACAAGGAAAACAGGAAGTATGCTTCCTGCCCCTAGCGTGCTTACAGCTGGCCGGATGAATGAGGCAGCGAATAGTCACCTGAGCTCTTGTGTTTGAGTGCTGGGTTATAGAGTGAAAACCCAGAGGAAGGAAGCTCTCTGTGACCTTCTCATGACCAGGGAGGGTTTCAGTAGGATGTGATCAAAACTGATTCTCTAAGGCTAGGCAGGTGGGCTCTGGTCATACAGGCCTGTAATTCTAGTTGCCTAGGAGGTGGCAGCAGGGTGACAAATTCCAGTCAGACCTGGGCTGCAAAGGGAATTCAAGGCCAGCTTGGTCAACCTATCAACCTAGTGAGACCTGTCTGGTTTCAGACCTGGACAAGCAGCTGAGGTGCTTTCCTTTCCTTTCCTTTTCTTTTCTTTTCCGTCTTTCTTTCTTTCTTTTTTTTTCCCAAGACAGGGTCTCTCTGTGTTAGGCTTGGCTGTCCTGGACTAGCTTTGTAGACCAGGCTGGCCTCAAACTCACAGAGATCCGCCTGCCTCTGCCTCCCTAGTGCTGTGATTAAAAGCGTGCACCACCGTACCCAGCTGGCACTGATTTTTTTTTTTTTAAAAGATTTATTTATTATTATGTATACAGTGTTCTGCCTGCATATACACCTGCAGGCCAGAAGAGGGCACCAGATCACATTACAGATGGTTGTGAGGCATCAGGTGGTTGCTGGGAACTGAACTCATGACCTTTGGAAGAGCAGACCGTGCTCTTAACCTCTGAGCCACCTCTCCAGCCCGGCACTGACTTTTTATTTTAAAGGCACCATGCATGGCATTGATATTAATGGAAAATGTAACAATCAAACAAATGGCAGACATGAGAGATACAATGAGAAACCAGATGGATCTCATGGATCATGAAACCGGACATGGATACTGTATTTCTGAAGCACACAGTTTAAATGTGATACCAACATAGAGAGAAACAATATCTCTTGTAACTGCACTTGGAACTCCACGAGTATGTGGTGGCACATGCATGCTTATACGTATATAGATATACAAAATAAATAAGTAAATGTTAAAAATCCAGGTATGGGAGCTGGAGAGATGGCTCAGAGGTTAAGAGCACTGTCTGTTCTTCCAAAGGTCCTGCGTTCAATTCCCAGCAACCACATGGTAGCTCACAACCATCTTTAATGAGATCTGGTGTCCTTTTTTTTTCTGGTGTGCAGGTGTACATGCAGGCAGAACACAATATATAAAATAATAAATGAATAAATCTTTTTTAAAGAAAAAGAGCACTGTCTGCTCTTCCAGAGGTCCTGAGTTCAATTCTCAGCAATCACATGGTGGCTCACAACCATCTATAATGTGATCTGATGCCCTCTTCTGGAATGCAGGTGTATGTGCAGGCAGAGCACTGTATACATCCTCCTTCTCCTCTTCATCATCATCAAATCCAAGTATGATAGCTTATACCTATAATCCTAGCACTTGAAAGGCAGAGGCAGGAGGAGGATCACTGCAAATCCCAAGCTAGCCAGGCCCGCATAGCAAAACTTGGTCTCAACAACACTGAACTCAGCATTTGTACCTGAACCAATCAGAACACTCTCCCTGGGGCATTGTGGGAAATATGACTTGAAACTCACATTGACTTAGGAGACAGGGACCTGAACAGAACTTGGGTTCTTACAAAAAGATGTTTGGGGAAGAAGAGTGGCCGAGAAGCCATTGGTTAGCAGTGGGAAGTAATGACTAAACAGACCATCCCCACGTGGGCCCTCAGGTGATCGGAGGGAACTGTGTGCAGTGATGAAGCAGGGCCATCACAAGCAGGGGTCACAGTCACAGAGGCCAGGAGGGGAAGTGAAAGATGCCTGAGAAGTAGCAGGGATGGGTGGGGAACACTGGGGCAGAGGGAGTAGCCCTTGCAGCTGGGACACAGGGAGGAATGGGGACCTTGGGGTGAGGAGAGGACAAGACAGGGCCTGCCTGCCCCACAAGGAGTCTGGAAAGTGCTTCACAAATGTGCTGTGACCTGTTTGGGGTAGGTTTCAGAAACAATCCACATTGAGAAGGGAGTAGGGTTTACTTAGGGCTGGTTAGGGGACTATGTTAACTTGGAGCTGATGATGGCTCAGCGTGTGGTGACAGGGATTGGGGAGAGTGATCAGAGCTGAGCCTGACCAGATGGCTGATACCCTGAGGACAGAAGGGTGAATTTTCCCCAAGTCCAGCTTCTGCCTGGAGGGTCAAGGTCTAGAGGTCCACTTGGTTCACCCTGAGAATAATCACCGTACTGGTCAAGTTCTGATCATCTGCTGGGCAGTGCCACAGATGTGACTGTTACCTCTGGGTCATTTCCTATCATGCAATGCTAAGCAAGAGCTCTAGTACTGAGCTACTCAGTTTTTATATTGGGACAGGATCTTGCTAGATTGCCCAGGCAGGCCTTGAATTTGGGATGCTTCTGTCTCAGCCTCTCAAGTGGCGAGGGTGCCGGGCCTCTATCGCTAAGATGGGCTCTAAATCCTGCCATCACTTCTTAAGAGTCAGTGCCAAAGGCCAGGCATGGTGGCTGACGCTTTTAATCCCAGCACTCAGGAGGTAGAGGCAGGCGGATCACTGTGAGTTCGAGGCCAGCCTGGTCTACAAAGTGAGTCTAGGACAGCCAAGGCTACACAGAGAAACCCTGTCTCAAAAAACCAAAACCAAAAAGGGGCTGGAGAGATGGCTCAGAGGTTAGGAGTACTGACTGTTCTTCCAGAGGTCCTGAGTTCAATTTCCAGCAACCACATGATGGCTTACAACCAACCATCTGTTATGTGATCTGACACCCTCTTCTGGCCTGCAGGTGTACATGCAAGCAGAGCACTGTATACATGGTAAATCTTAAAAAAAAATAAAATAAAGGCTGGGCGTAGTGGCTCACGCTTTTAATCCCAGCACTCGGGAAGCAGAGGCAGGCAGATCACTGTGAGTTCGAGGCCAGCCTGGTCTACAAAGTGAGTCCAGGACAGCCAAGGCTACACAGAGAGACCCTGTCTCAAAAATTAATTAATTCATTCATTAATTAAACTAAATAAAAAAGTCAGTAATAAAATGAAATAATAAAAGGCAGTGTCCAACGTTTCAAGGGACCTAGAGCTAAGCCAGGAGAGAGGAAATATGGTTGGTATTTAGGAGGAGAGGAGACAAAGGGAAAATAGTCCCTCTGTAATCTAGAGTGTGGAGGGCTGTCACAGGGGTGGGGACATAGGGAGAGACTGGACAGATGAGTCCGGAAGTATGAAAAAATTCCAGGCAAAGCAGTGAGATAGGAAGGCCTGACAAAGACAGGGTGAGTCTATGCAATGGCACATTGGTTTCTCTATTCAGTCCTGCTGTCTTCCATCTTACAAGCCCAGTGTTTCAGGTGCCACAAAACAAGACTTAGAAATATTCATGTCTTTTGCCTTCATCATTGTCTAAACTACCATGAAGTCTGGACTTGAGCAGATTTCATCCTTTTCACACTTTACCTCAGAAGATGTGTTTGTTTAATTTATTTATTTTTATGTATATTTGGTGTTTGGCCTACATCTATGTCTGTGTGAGGGATGCACTGGAATTTGAGTTACGGACAGGTGTGAGCTGCCATGTGGGTGCTGGGAATTGAACCTGGGTCCTCTGGAAGAGCAGCCAATGTTCTTAACTGCTGAGCCATCTCTCCAGCCCTGGTTTTTTTGTTTTTGGTTGTTGTTACTGTCTTTTTGTTTGTTTTTGTATTAGCATTGAGTTTACCACTACAGTACATAAAGGAACCTTAAGTCTGCATTCACAGAGACTGGTGAACTCCTTAGTTATCAGAACAGGGCTCGTGTCTTCAGCTTCTCACAGATGGAGAAAGGATGATTGCAAGGAACTGGGCCCCTCTGAATTCCCTTAAAGTTCTCTCAGACCTGGATGGGCATTAAAGATGTCCCATCCTGTCTCAAAAATATATGGCATGCTTTTTTTCTTTTTAACACCCCCACAAGACTTAAAAACAAAACCACACCAGCTTGTTGTAAATGTGATTTTGTTTTGATCTCAACTGTGGGATAGGGAACAGACTTGTGAGAGATCAGGTGATGTTAATCCACTAGAAGACGAGCCACCTCGTGTGGGAGCTTGGTTTTTGCCAGCTGAAATACATCTTAGTACAGACTCTGAAAGGAGATACATATATGAGCCCAAAAGAGGAAGCAGGGCTTTCTGGGTCTTGGTGTTGTTTGGCTGTTCATTGCTCCACTTCAACAAGCTCCTAGAGAGACAGCTCCAGAGAACTCCACTTCCCAGCTGCTGTTCCAGGTTCCAGCAGCAACTTTGATTAAGTTGCTGGTCTCCTAAATCCTGCCAACTATGCCAGGGGAATCGCTCCCAGGAACTGAGTCCAAAAAAGGTCTACTTCTCCTGTTCTCATTAACCTCTTTTCTCTCCTATCTAGGGTAGGTGGGTTGGCAGGGAGGTGTAAGCATTAAATAACCTCAAATAAAATAGGTTTGAAAAAGGTCAAAGCCTACAGCTTGTACATAGTGATTGCACAGCGTTAACTCCAGAAGGCTAGGAGTTCAGGCCGGCCTGGGTTACATCCACAGACCACAAACAAGCTTCTTTTTTGTTTGTTTGTTTGTTTTGTTTTTGTTTTTGTTTTTCGAGACAGGGTTTCTCTGTGTAGCCTTAGCCACAAACAAGCTTCTTAACAGCCTGAGACCCAGAGGACCAGAGAAGGGATGAAGAGAGTCAATCAAGTACAGGGCCATGCCCAGACCTGCTGAGGTACCCCTGACCTAAAGCTGCTACAGAAGGCCTGGGAGGCCTTTAATCCCAGCACTCGGGAGGCAGAGGCAGGCGGATCCCTGTGAGTTCAAGGCCAGCCTAGTCTACAAAGCGAGTCCAGGACAGCCAAGGCTAACACAAAGAGACCTTGTCTCGAAAAAACAAAAAAAACAAAAAAACAAAAACAAAACCAACCAAACAAACCAGGACCAAACAGGAGCTCTTAGAGTAACTGGCTGGCCCAGGGCAGGCCGTGTCTGTACTTCCCTTTTTCAAGCCATCTTCTCTCTTTCTTTTTCTCTCTCACTCTCGCTTGCTAGCTTATACGTCAGTTCCTGAAAGGTGGGGTTACTTCCTGACACTATGAAGCCGCCCAAAGGGAGGCTGGGCCCCATTCTGGGCACTAAGCTGGGATCCCCCGCTCCCCCGCAGCCTGGAGCGCCCCGCCCCCAGCTCTGCAGAGAGACACCCTGAACTACTTCCCTGCCTCCTGCTGAGCAGCACCTAATCATGTCCCTGGCTGAGGCCATCAGACTCTGGAATGAAGGGGTGCTGGCAGCCGACAAGAAGGACTGGAAGGGTGCCCTGGAAGCCTTTAGCGAGGTGCAGGACCCCCACTCGAGGATCTGCTTTAACATAGGCTGCATGCACACTATCCTGGAAAACATGAAGGCTGCCGAGCAGGTGAGTGGGAGGCCCCGTGATTATATATAGCCCTTTTGCCCTCTGGAAACATGACCTCCCAAAGCCTTTGAAAGAACAAAAGCCCTCCAGAACTACCGCCACAGGCCCCATCTAACTACCCCTGGCCTGGCAGGCAACTTAAAAACCTCCCAGGGCAGGTTCTCCTTGGCACCCATGGGTGGGGCTCCGCTCTTTACAATAATTTCTCGTTACCCAAGATCGTCTTCTACAGTTACCTGTTCTTTTACAACGCCTCCTGGACACAGGCGTTCTGTCTTACCCTTGCACCCAGCTGTAAAGTGCCTCTTATGGCTTCCTGGATCTTACCTGCTCAAAGAACAATTCTGATCAACACGGCAGGGTACTTCTCTGAGGATTTTGAGGCTGGCTGAAGGAATCACATTGCAATTGAATCATGAAGGGTACGGGGCGGGGCATTTTAGCATCTTTTTGTTTGTTTTTCGAGACAGAGTTTCTCTGTGTAGCCCTGGCTATCCTGGAACTTATTTTTTTAGACCAGGCTGGCCTCGAACTCAAAGATCCGCCTGTCTATGCCTCCCAAGTCCTGAGATTAAAAGCGTGTGACATGACCACTGGGCTTGGGCTTATTGATTGATTGACTGTGTGTGTGTGTGTGTGTGTGTGTGTGTGTGTGTGTGAGAGAGAGAGAGAGAGATGTAGGTGGGGGTGGATATAGCCATGGTGCACATGTGGTGATCAAAGGACAATTTTGTAGAGTTCTGTCTTTTCATTCTTTCCACCTTTACCTGGGTTTCCGTGACCGACCTCACATCTCCAGGATTTCACAGCAAGTATCCTTACCTGCTGAACCATCTCACAGGTGCCGCCCACCTGTTTTGTTGTGGTTTGGTTTTTAAGGTAGGGGCTCTTATCGGCCCAGAACTTGCCTTTTGGGCTAGGCTGGCTGGAGATCCTGTTTCTGTCTCCCCAGAATTAAGATTTAAAGGAGTGTGGTCCACACCTGTTTTAATTTTTAAACCTGGATTCTGGAGGTCACACTCAGGACGTCAAGCTTGTGAGGAAGCATTTTTACCTACAAAACCATCTCCTGGCCTGGAGGGAGCGCTGCCTCCTCCACCTCCCCTCAGGGCAGGCAGCATCCTTAGAGCTGTGGAGAACAAAGCACTGAGTGGAGTCAGGAGGCAGCTTTCCTGGAGGAAGCTCTGCCACAAGCCCTGGGTGCTCACATCTTAGCCTGAACCTGGGACTCTTGGCTATGCTGTGCCAAAGACTACCTCACCCACTCAGATCATTGGCTTCTACCCTTACTAGTCAAGACTTTTCTTTCCCTTCTTCTGTTGCTGGCCCCCTCATCTCCTCTGCCCTTCTTTTCCTGTTTAAACCAACATTAATAATATTATATATATATATACATATATATATATATATGTATATATATATATATATATATATTTTTTTTTTTTTTTCCCCCAAGACAGGGTTTCTCTGTGTAGCCTTGCCTGTCCTGGACTTGCTGTGTAAATCAGGCCAGCCTCTGCTTCCCGAGTGCTGGGATTAAAGTCGTGTGCCACCACGCCCGGCTTATATATATATTCTTATTTGTTATTATTTTAGTGATATAAATACTTACATAGTACATTTATATCAAGCACATACAACATATAGTCTAACTATGTCACTTTCATTTTATTATTTTATTTTTTTTAGTGTGAGTGGGTTTCTTGACTGCATATATGTTTTGACACCATGTGCATACCTGATTCTCAAGGAGGCTAGAAGAGGCTGAGCCCCTAGAACTAGAATTACAGATGGTTTTGAGCCACCTTGTGGGTGCTGGGTATTGAATGTAGGTCCTCTGGAAGAGCAGCCAGCACTTTTACCTGCTGAACCATCTGTCCAGCCCCATCACTGATTTTATTTTTTAAAGATGTATTTATTATGTACACAGTGCTCTGCCTGCATGTACACCTGCAGGACAGAAGAGGGCATCAGATCACATTGTAGATGGTTGTGAGCCACCATGTTGTTGCTGGGAATTGAACTCAGGACCTCTGGAAGAGCAGTCTGTGCTCTTAACCTCTGAGCCATCTCTCCAGGCCGTCCCCCCCCCCCCCCCATCACTTATTTTAAAGAGAGAGAGAGAGAAAAAAAATGAGGTTCAGGGAGATTAGGTAATTTACCACAGGCTACGCAAAGAGGAAACAACACCCTGGGACGTTGCGACCCAAGATGTCTGCCCCCCCCCCATCCCGCCCCCAGGCCAATTTTGTCACCCAGAGTTGCTGAATCATTATGACACACCTGCTTGCCTCTCCCTCGGGCTACTCTGCTGCTTCCTCTCTGCCTGGCTCTGGGACCATGTATGGGCCCTTCTTCCTGCAGGCCTTCACCAAAAGCATCAACAGAGACAAGCACCTGGCAGTGGCCTACTTCCAGCGAGGGATGCTCTACAGCAGCATGGAGAAGTAAGTGGTCCAGGGCTACAGGCACTGTAGGGGTGTGACAGCAAGCCCAGTGGCTCTTTGTGCTCGTAGACCTGGTGTTCAATAAGTACCCTTCAGCTTCTGTGGGCGGGAAGGCTTGCTAGCATCTTCTGAGCAGTTATGCAAGAAATAGCACGCAAGAGGCCTTTCTGGGGGAGGGGAGGGGAGCCTGATCCCATTGGAAGTCATCTGGGTCACAACCACAATGAGCCTAGAAACTACCACCGGCTGCTTGACCAGCTGCCGGGCCTCCCACCAGCGTCCCTACTGAGGACATCCACTGTGCCTCTCTGTGAGGGGCTGAGCAGTCCAAAACAAAGGCCCTCATGCAACCAAATCAACCCTGCCTCCCCCCCTGAGTGTGTTTGCAAAACCCAGCCTAAACTATTGGGTGAGGGTGAGGAGGATGACCCTATCACAAAAGGAAGACTACAGACAGCATATGTATAAGTTAATACAGACAAACAAATTTTACACACACACACACACACACACACACACACACACACACACGAGCTCATAGTTAATGGCAGATTTTAAAGAATGGTTTTCAAAACATCGTGTTAGTACAATGCCATTGGTTGCAGAGACTGGAAAGGCATTCGTTCCCCATTGCCTCACTCTAGTTCTTTCTGGATATTGGGTTGGTAGTGAAGTCCCCTTCCCACTATCACAGCATGCATGTTTGGGGTCATTTACAGTCAATAAAATAGTGAAAAGAGCAGAGGTAGGCGATCGCTGTGAGTTCAAGGCCAGCCTGGTCTACAAAGTGAGTCCAGGATGGCCAAGGCTACACAGAGAAACCCTGTCTCGAAAAACCAAAAAAAAAAAAAAAAAAAAAAAAAAAAGTAAAAAGACACACACACACAAAAGACAACACATCTTTAATCCCAGCACTCAGGAGGCAGAGGCAGGTGGATCACTGAGTTGGAGGCCAGCCTGGTCTACAAAGTCCAGTACAGCCAAGGCTACACAACAGAGAAACCCTGTTTTGAAACCGCCCCCCACCCCACCCCCCAAAATGAACCTCAACCTCCTGTTCTCTCCTTAAATGTCCAAACAACAACAAGTATATGCATAACACGGATAATATTCAAAATGTGAATTGCGGGTGTTTTTGGCAAAAGCCAGACAACAAACTGAGGAAAGTGCTAGTCTGTGTGTGCAAGTTCTAGGGAAGAGGAAACCAGCTGAGAGGAAGGAGGAACTTTCCAACAGTGAAACTGGCCAAGCTTGGTGTCGCTGAGGGCAGGGCATTGAGGGGGACGGGGGAGGGGGGGCAGGGGAAGGCCCTGAATGGGAGGAGAGCGCTGGATGATGAAGGCTGGAAGTCCTCAAGCAGGTCATGGGGGGTTTCTAAGTCAATTAGTATGTAAATGAAGACGAGACTGGTGGGAAGCAATTTGGAAGTGAACACAGGCATCCTTGTGAGGAACAAGGGTCTGAACTAGGGCGGCCAGCAGTAAAATGGACAAGAAGTGCATTGCCAAGGTGGTAACCCTGACAAGGTATGGGGCAGGTGCACTCTGAGTAGACTCTGTCACCCTGGCAGTAGTTGGCTGGTTACAGATGGAGTTGAGAGAGGGTGGACCCTTCAGGGTCACAAATGGAAGCCAGGTGTGTGTCAGTGAAAACACCACTTAGGGAGTAAGAAAAGGAAGGAGGCCAGGTGGTGGCGGCACATGTCTTTAAGCCCAACACTCAGGAGGCAGAGGCAGGTGGATCTCTGAGTTCAAGGCCAGCCTTGTGTATAGAATGAGTTCCAGGACAGCCAGAGCTACACAGAGAAACCCTGTCTTGAAAAACAAAACAAAGAAAGAAAGAAAAGAGACAGTTTGGCTTGAGAATATGCCAGACTTGCAATTAACTCCTCATTAGAGAGTTGCAGAACCAAAATTAAATTTGGTGTATTATTTTTCTCAGCTTTAATCATTATCATTCAGATTAAGTTCTTCATCTTCTTTCTGGAATCACATACACACACACACACACACACACACACACACACACACACACACACACGCGCGCGCGCGCCTTCTTTCATCCTTTCCTCCCTCCACTCAACCTCTTATGAGGCAGGTTTTATGTAGTAAAGGATGTGAGCTGAGGATGGCCTTGAATTCCTACCCCTCCTGCCTCCAATTCCCAAGTGCTGGGACTGCAAGCATAAGCTGCCATGTCTGGCCTTTTCAGTTCTAGATTTTTTTTTCTAAGTTATTCAAAATCTTAGCCATCCAGGCTCTGGAACTTTCAGGTATCTCCATGTAGAAATTCCTCCCAGAAGCCTGTCTCTTTTTTTTTTTTTTCTTTTTTGTCTCTTTATCATAGGTTATTAGAGATAATTAAAAGGAAGACCTTGGAGTTTGTCTTTTGAGATGAAATAGGCTGGGGGTAGGCTGGGCTGGGCTGGGTTATGGCTGGCCTCTGTGTATGTTCTCTACCTCTGAAGAAGATACTGGATTCAGGAGGCGGGGATGAGAAGGATGTTGAGGAGTAGTCACACTGTCTATAAGGCAGCCACCTCCACTTCTCCCCAAACCTGCTAGAGTCCTTCAGTGTGGCCAAGCAATTTGCCTGGTCTACAAAGAGAGTCCTGGATAACCAGGGTTCTATGTAACAAGGAAACCCTGTCTTGATAAACAAAACAACAACAACAAAAACCCAAAACCCAACAGAAACAAATAGACTTTAGCAAGATTACTTCCACCCAGCTTTTTCACACAAAACAAGCATTTTGGGTAGCTTATCCCCTTAAAAAAAAAAAAAAAAAAAGATGTATTTATTATGCATACAATACTCTGGCTGCATGTACACCTGCAGGCCAGAAGATGGCATCAGATCACATTATAGATGGTTGTGAGCCACCATGTGGTTGCTGGGAATTGAACTCAGGACCTCTGGAAGAGCAGTCAGTGCTCTTAACCTCTGAGCCATCTCTTCAGTCCCCCACCCCCCCAACCTTTTTACAAATTCACACTGGAATCTTGATGAGACAGAATTACATGGAGGACTTTGCTGAGTCCCTGCAGTGCCAGGTAGACTCAGGGCATGTCTGTAGCTGAAAGCCACCTGCTCAGTTGGCTCAGCAGGGAGTGAGGCACGTTTGTAAGCCAGCACTGATGACACTTAGCTGAACCTACTGAAAGTTTCCCTGCTCTCAAACAGGCTGTGGAACACAGTGGAAATTGCATCTGCGCAGGGAAGAGGCCATCTGTGCCTCCACCTGCCCTCTCCTTGCTTCAGGGAAATGGCACACACAGCCTGTGCTTTTACAGACCGGGGTCCAGGAAGCCTACCTTCTGGCCTGGGAGATGTGTGGGAGGAACTTCTCCCTCTTTTCCACAGTGTGTGGAGGAGGCAAGAGACCACAAAACCAAAGAGCTAAACTGGACTCCACAGAAGATACTGGGGGGAGGGGGAGGCGGAGCGGGGAGGGCTGTGGGCAGGAGAATGGTGCCCACAGCTACAGCCGTAACAAGGAACCCCTGGCAGCTGTGCCAGGCAGATCTGGCTGTGAGTGAGGGTGGTAAGGACTGCTTTGAATCTGAGACTCTTCTAAAGAGAAGCAGGGTGATAGGTAGGTGTAGTCCTGCCTGGAGTACTTCAGTGAGAGTGAGGATGGTGTTTGAAGGTCACCGGGGTGATCAGAAAGGTGGGATCTGTGTATAAGGCCCATAGAGTAGAAGAATCTTCATTACTGACAAAGACTGAGGGTCCCCACCTGTGCAAAATGACACCTAGCCTATAGAATCTTTGGCCTTGGGGGTTGGAGAAAAGGAAGACTAGGTCAGCCAGAATAGGAGGCCTTCTTCCAGTGGTGTGGATGGAGAGCGGAGAGGCATGGAGACGCGTGTTCTGCATTTCTTTATCCATGACCTGGATGGACTAGCTTTCTCCTCCCCCTGTCCTGCAGATATGACTTAGCTATCAGAGACCTTAAAGAAGCCTTGACTCAGCTTCGAGGGAACCAGCTGATAGACTACAAGATCCTGGGGTTGCAGTTCAAGCTATTTGCCTGTGAGGTAAGGAGCATTGGCCCGGAGAGCACAGTGCTCGATTAGCACCTGCAGAGGTTTACTGAAGTCACACTGACGCCTGTGCCTTACAGCTCAGGTTGTCTGTTAAGAAAATACTCTCATGGGAGGATACAAGGGATGGGATAACAATCTAGATGTAATATGAATAAATTAATAAAAAAAAAAAAAAAGAAAAGAAAACACTCTCAAGAGTCGGGCGTGGTGGTGCACATCCGGTAATCCCAGCATTCAGCGAGGCAGAGGCAGGTGGATCTCTTGAGTTTGAGGCTCATTTGGTCTACAAAGTGAGTCCAGGACAGCCAAGGCTACACGGAGAAACCCTGCCTCCACAAAACAAAAACGAGACTCGATGGTGTAGCTCAGAGGTAAATAGTGTTTGCTTAGCATGTGTGAGGCCCAGGACCTGACCCCAACATTGACAAAGGCAGGAAATGGAAGGGAATAGACAGAAGAAAAAGAGAGATGAGGAGGAAATGCCAATGACTTCAGACTCCTTATAGAGTAATAACTTACTGAGAGTGAACATTTTCTTAAATTAAGATTCAAAAACCAACGCAAAACTAAGCTCACTGTGTGCGCTGAAGGGAGACCAGACAGGAGTGTGCTGGCCTGTGAGAGCCTCCATAGTAATTTGCATATCTTATTTAGCAATTCAAGATGACATGTTATTTGCTCAGCATTACACTAACAGATTCAAAAATCATCATCGGTTCTGTGTGAGGAGCCTGTTGTGACCCATCCGGGTACTTGGTTAGCACTCAAAGAGAGACTGTGGGCCATTTGGTGCAAGTCTGTCAGAGAAGACTGCAAAGCACACGTTGAGGGCCAGTTCTCCAAACAAGGACACGTTCTTTACTTGTATTACTAAAAAGGATGGGCATGGCTGGTTTGACTTGTGAGTTTATGAACTTTTCGTCCCCAAATAACCTTCCCTATCAAACTTCCAAATATACACCACAAGCTTTGAACAACGAAAAACCCCTGCAAATGCCACGGACCTTTATTTAGAAGCCTCGCCGAGCGAATGTCTCTTTTGCTTCTGTTGCTCAGGCACAAGAAGTAAAGTGTTCCTAGGGTTGCTTGGAGCTGCAAGTAAAAATAGACTCGATTGCTGCCCGGAGTCCGTGGGGGACATGTGGCCCGTCTTGCCTTGCAGTCGGCGCACAGCTACGATGCCACTGCTCACAAGGGCAGGGACTGGCGGCCAGGAGAGGCTCCTCAAAGACCCAGATCATTGCTTGCCATAAGTTGTAGCAGACCCTTTGTTGCAGGGGCTGTCAGGTGCCTTCTGGGATATTTTTGGCCCTATCTCTGACCTCTCCCCACTAAATGCCAGGAGCACCCTGCCTCACCTTGTGATGACCAAAATGGTCTCCAAACGTTGCCATTCACCCTGCTGAGGGTTAGTTGCTAGTTACACGTATGGAAGCAGGAGCAAACAGGCAGCTGGTGGTAACGCACACCTTTAATCTCAGTGCTCGGGCAGGCAGAGGCGGGTGGGCCTCTGAGTTCAAGGCCAGCCTGGTCTATGGAAAGAGTTTCAGGACAGCCAGGACAACATAGAGAAACTGCCATCTCAAAAAAACAAAAAAGCTGGGCGTGGTGGCACACACCTTTAATCCCAGCATTCGGCAGGCAGAGGCAGGTGGATCACTGTGAGTTCGAGGCCAGCCTAGTCTACAAAGTGAGTTCAGGACAGTCAAGGCTACACAGAGAAACCCTGTCTTGAAAAAACAAAAACAAAGAACAATAAATAAGTAATTGTGCCTTGTGGTAACAAGCAGAACTTCATGGAGTCTGCCTGTGGTTAGAGTCAAAATGACCCAAGGAACAGGAAATTAGTCATTTCCCTACTTACGCCACTGTTGTAGAGTCTGCCTCAAGGCCCCTCCAGCCACAGAAACTGGTTATGGGAAAAGGCCTCAAGAGAAGGAAACTGAGGGAAAAAAAGAATTTTTTTTTCTTTTTGGTTTTTCAAGACAGGGTTTCTCTGTGTAGCTTTGGCTGTCCTGGACTCGCTTTGTACACCAGGCTGGCCTCCAACTCACAGCGATCTGCCTGCCTCTGCCTCCTGAGTGATAGGATTAAAGACGTGCGCCACCACACCCTGCTGAAAGGGATTCCTATAGCCCAGGCCAGCCTTAAATTTGGTATGTAGCCAAGTCGTCTTGCCTCTCCCTCACGAGTGCTTAGATCCCTGGCATGCCCCATCTGTAAGGGTTATGTGGTGCTGGGCTGGAACCCAGGGCTCTGCACATGCTGAGCAAGCGCGCTCCTAACTGAGCCACATCCTCTGTCCAGTGAGGGTGAACGGTATTTTAAGTCAAAAATGCATTCGTCACACACTATCTGCATCATCGTTTTATGGCCTAGCACACGAGTGTGTTATAGGAGGCACTGGAGGTCTTTTGTGCTCACAGATAAACACTAGGGACACATGAAATGTTAAATACATGCATAGTGTTGTTCTGCCAAGCCTGGAGGCAGAGGTAGGCCAGTCTCTGTGGGTTCGAGGCCAACCTGCCCTACAGAGAGAGTTCCAGGACAGCCAGGACCACACAGAGAAACCCTATCTCAAAAAGCCCAAAAAACAAAACAAAACAACAACAACAAAAACCAAAACAAACAAACAAAAAACCAAACTGATGACCTTAGTTCAAACCTCTGGACCCACATGGTAGAAAAAAAAAGACTCCAAGTTCCTCTGATCTCTGCACGTGCACCATGGCTCACACACACAATAAATAAATGTGGGGAAAAAAAATCTTCATTTCAACCATTCTAAGCCAATGCAGCAGCTCAGAAATGCGTGGTAAAAGGCATCTAGAGCCCCACTCCTGGGCTTGGTCCTGGCTTCCAGCACCAGCTCCAAGCCACTAACTGTATGGAACTGCGGACCTCGCTGCCCAGGTGTAGCTAGCAGGGTAGAATCGTCTGTTGGCCAGGGGCCTCCATTCTTGCTGCAGAAGAGCCTTGTGGAACTGGCTAAGTTTTGTCAGGACAAGGCAGCTGGTGCCCCCGAAAGCATGTGATCTAGGGCGTGGAAGACAGAGCTTCGGTGTCCTTTAAAACTCCACCTCAAGTGTCGCATCTGTTTCCTTTCCAACACACCCTTTTACTAGTGTATCCAAAAGTTTCGTTGGTTCTGGGTGTACAGTGTGCTGTAGACAGTAGACACTGGTGAACGACCCTTCAGTCCAACTGAAGACCGGGGAAACGCTGCCATCCCCTCCCCGACAGCAACTAAAGTGTTCCCCTGGGCTCTGTGAGTGCCGACTCTCCTTCCGGCTCCGCTGGACTTGGACCATGAAGTTGCTGCTATGTTGGAGTCTTGTTATTCCTGTAAACCCAGGCAGGTTCTGTTGGCTCTGGCAGAACAGTGCATCCAGAACCTTTTCCCACCCCACACCTGGCCTACCTACTGCTCGGCCCAGGTTCAATCGCAAGAGCAGGAATAATAATAATGTTATTGTTGTTGTTGTTGTTATTATTATTATTATTATTATTATTATTATTATTATTATTCTAAGAGCAGGAATTAGAAATCATTTTCCTTCCCAGCTCTGTCTCTGCCTCCCCACGGGACCCTGGGAAAGCTCCTCCTCTCTGTATTAGAGCAACACAGAAGCTCTTGTCCCCTTCTGACCTCCTTGGTTGCAGAAGAATGCACACGATACTGCTTTATGCTTTATGCATCAGAAAGTGTTTCCTTAACACCGCTTATGTCTGACATAACTAACTCAGTGGCTAAGGCTACTGTTGACTATCCCCTAAATCCTGGGGAAGGGAACCACGTCACCAGACGGCATTCCTTGTGTGTACATGTGACCCTTCCGTGGCGCCTGGCTTTGGAGTCATTTCAAGCCGTGTGGCCTCTGCTTTTCCAGGTGTTGTATAACATCGCTTTCATGCATGCCAAGAAGGAGGAATGGAAAAAGGCAGAAGAACAGTTAGCCTTGGCAACAAACATGAAGTCGGAGCCTAGGCATTCCAAAATTGACAAGGCCATGGAGAGCATCTGGGTGAGTGTGGTGAGGGAGGAGGGTTTCCTTGGAGTCCCATTGATTCCTAGACTACCAGGATGGGGAGCATTTTCTTTATTGGTTCTGGCCAATAAATGCTCTTTCAGTATCTTCCATCCTGAATCTGAGCAGAGAAGCCATAGCACAGCCCCTGGGTCTCTTCGCGTGGAGGCCTGGGCAGTGCCAGCAGTGTCTTGGTGCTGTGTAGCCTCCAAGCACTGTGAAGAGAGAAGCTGTGTTTCTCTGCTTGCCTTTGAGTCCTAACTGTCGAGCGCAGTGCCAGGGTCAACATAGTTTCCACAAAATTTTCCCAGTTCTATGAGAGAATTGTGAAAATTATTATTCATAGTCTGATTACATTTGGAAGCAACAGTTGTTTTTCTTTCTTTGGAAATATTTTCTTTTCTTTCTTATTTTGGTTTTTCAAGACAGGGCTTCTCTGTGTAGCCTTGGCTGTCCTGGACTCACTTTGTAGACCAGGCTAGCCTCAAACTTACAGAAATCTGCCTGCCTCTGCCTCCCAAGTCCTGGGATTAAAGGCACGCACCACCACCACCCAGCTGAGATATTTTATTTTAAATTATGTGTCTATGTGTGAGAATGTGCATGTGTGGTTAGGTGGGTACAGCATCCAGAAGGGTGTTGGATCCCCTGGAGCTGGAGTTACAAGCAGTTGTGAGCTGTCCTGTATGGGTGCTGAGAACCAAACACTGGTTCTCTGGAAGAGCAGAAAGTGCTCTTAATTTCTGAGTCACCTTCCAGCTACCAGAAGGTAGTTTTAACTAAGTTGTATTTAAAGAGCAAGAAGAGGGCTCAGGTTTGTGCGTGCCTGTGTACATGAGCAATACTGGTACCAGGAGAGCACTGTTACATCCCTTGCTTGGCCTTGAGCTACCCTTGTGGTGCCCTCTCTGCTAGGAGAGAGACTCAAGATACCACGCAGAGTGGGAAAGGGTCAGTGCTCTGGAAAAAGAGGGTGTTGAATGGCTAATGCCAACATAAGGTGATGGTAAAGCTAATTCCTGCTGGGTAACCAAGAGCAATGAAAGAGTTTGCACTACTTTGGTGACCTATGACTTCTGGGATATGAGCATAACCCTCCGTGTAGAATAGCTCCAACATGACCCTATTGCTTAAGACAGCACATGCATTGGTCACAGGAGATGGAGAACTCAAGTTGGAACTGACCAAGCAGCTTTCTCCGTGCTGGTTACCTCTAACAGGCCTAGAATCTGGTTGACTGCTGGGAGGGAAAGAGACAGCAGGAATCTTACTCTGCTGTGAGCCTTGTGAACTGAAATAATGATTTGTGTTGGTAAGATATGCCCTTGGGCGCAATAGTGGCATGAAAGCTATGAGGCAACCAACTGCCTTTGATTGAATTTAAGGCTCACTTTATAGGAGGAAACATACGCTTAGTGCTGCAAATCTAAGTACCCATATTAGAGAGCTCAAAGGCCCCAGAGGTGAACCTACTGCTATTATTTTGCTAAATGGGTGTTGTATCCCACTGCCCTCTAAATTCGGATCTGTTCCCATGGTTGACTACAGATCTCTGTCCTCTGTCAGATAAGTTCCTTTGTACAGTGGGGCTGTGGATGGTGGTTAACACAGAGTCTCGCAAGTCTCCAAGTGCAGAGAATCAATGGCTGAATAGTGCTCAGCCACAAATAGGACATCTGTGTCCCATCCCATCCCGATGGTTCAGGGCCATCAGAGAAAGGAGTGGGGGGGGCAGGGGGGAGAAAAAGTGTAAGACACAGAGGTCGTGGAGGACCAGAACAAAATAGTGTCCTGTAGGCATTAGGAACCACTGGCTGAACTCACAGCAGCTGTGGTTGCCTGCAGACGATCAAGCTGGTCAGCATTCCAGCAGGAGGAAGACAGGAGTTCACAAGGAGCCCCCTCCCTAACTGAAGAGGCATGGACACAGTTGGTAGCTTCTAGGGGAGCAAGAGCCATGTATGCCTGGTCTACATAGTGAGTTCCAAGCCAGCTAAAGCTACCCAGTGAGACCCTGTTTCAGGCGAAGGGTTCAAGGTTAAAGGAAGTCAGGAGGTGAGGGTGGGTCTTGTAGGAGTTAAGGGGAGGAGTTAGGTGAATGTGATAAAAATTCATTGAAATTCTCAAAGAATTAATAATAAATCCAACTGCTTCTGGCTTAGCTTTCTAGAGTAATAAGTCCCTATGGGTTAAAAGAGATGCTCTCTTGAGGCTGTCTCCAGAGGTCCATGGGATGAGGAAATCAGGAATGGTTTTATCACACCCATCTTCAGACGAGGAGATATAGTCATGAGAGATGGAAAGATGTTTTAGTTAGCCAATCCCATATCCCACAATGGCTGACCTGCCAAGGTCGTCTAAGCGCACTCTATGTTGCTCACACAAGCTCACCTAACAGTGTGTTATAATGAACCCTGTACCACTAGGTGACCTGTGACTGATGATGATTCTGTTACAGAAGCAGAAACTGTTTGAGCCCGTGGTGATCCCTGTGGGCAGGCTGTTCCGGCCAAATGAGAGGCAGGTGGCTCAGCTGGCCAAGAAGGACTATCTGGGCAAGGCTACGGTAGGTGGGGCTGCTCAGCTCTCCTCCTCTCCTATGTCCGGGGTTGCATGAGGCCTGGCGGAAGAGATTCAAGCCGACTGCACCTCCTCCCCATTCAGGGATGGTAATGGGGATCTCGCCAACAGTAAGGAATGAACAAACGCTTCCGGTTTATTCTCATCAGGACCCTCCGGTTTCTTCCATCATCCAGACCCTCAGTAACTTCTAAGGTTCCTCTCGGGATCCTGGGTCTTGGGATCAAGGCAAAAGAAAAAAGCCGTAGCGAGGGCTCCCTGGGAGTAGGGAGGGTGTTTTTTTGGCAGAGAGCCAGCAGGAGATGCCTTTGGCTCAATGGTCTTACAATTGATTACTGCTCAGAATTCTGTGGAATCACTCCCATTTTCACGGCCCTATGACCAGATTGCTTCTTCAGCTAGGTTTCTTCTGAACACAGGCCTTAAAGGCTTTCAGACTGATCTGAAGTGAGGCAGCAGGACCTTATGCAATGTACCTCTGACTTTGACAGTTTGGAAATGTGGGTTGTGCAGTCCTGGGTGGTTGGAGCTGAATCACAGAGGCCAACACAACCTGCCTAATAGACATACCCCAAAGAGCCATTAATACATAAATGGATATATCCAGGGCGATATGTCCATACAGTGGGCTACTCAGCCACAAGAAGGATAAAGTACCAATGCATAGTACACCACATGGATGAACATGTGTGCTGTCTGTAGGAGGACAGATACAAATGCTATATACGAGGGCTGCGGAGTGGCTCAGTTGTTCAAGTGCTTGCTGTGTAAGCCTGAGAGCCAGATTCTAGGTCCCAGGACCTGCTTACCTGCCAGGTAGCCATGGAGTCCCTCCTATTAATGACAGGATGCTCAGAGTGAGCAACGCCAGCCTCAGTTGGCTCTGTATGTGACTGAGAGACCCTGCTTCAGTGAATGGTGTGGAAGAGCAACTTGGGGTGACCATCAGCTTAACCAAGGGCCTCTACTTAAATATTCAGGCACATGCAAATCTGCCCTCTTGGGCATAACACACACACATACACACAATACATACACACAATACAGACATATAGACACACAGACACACATACCATGAAAAATGAATAATTCAAGCCGGGCGGTGGTGGCACATGCCTTTAATCCCAGCACTCTGGAGGCAGCGGCAGGCAGATCGCTGTGAGTTTGAGGCCAGGTTGGTTTACAAAGTGAGTCCAGGACAGTCAAGGCTACACAGAGAAACCCTGTATCAAAAAAACAAAAACAACAACAAGAAAGAAAAATGAGTAATTCTATTCATAAAAGGTTTTTTTTACAAACTTGTGTTGCCAGGCTAGGAGAGGAGATTATAAAATACTTGCTAGATCCAACATTTTCTTTTGGGGATGATTAAAATGTTTTGGCAAAGAATTTTCACTTGGAATGGTTAACTTGACGTTCTATTTGTGTCTGAGAGAGAGAGAGAGAGAGAGAGAGAGAGAGAGAGAGAGAGAGAGAGAGAGAGAGAGAGAGAGTGAGTTCTAATCTTGAAGAAGTTCACTCCTGATCCTTACCTCTCATCTTCCTCTGGAACCTACACAAGTGGCAACAGCTCTGTGGTGTGAGGAAGGGGAGGAGGTCTTCCAGAAAGACACAGGTGACAAACAGAGCTGGCAGCAGCACGCTCACTCTCTCTTGTCTGTGTTTCAGGTTGTGGCATCCGTGGTTCATCAAGACAACTTTTCTGGCTTTGCTCCTCTGCAGCCACAGGTGAGGCTAGATCTCTCTGGGGTATTAATAGTCCTGGGTGAAGGGAGCTAGGCTGACACACGGCTCACAATGGTTCCTTCAGCCACCACTCAGCATAGCTGAGTGTCTGCCCCCTACTCGCAGTCCCGGTGTATAGGCCTGGTTGGGAAATGGCCCAATCTCCCAGCCTCTGAGCCAGCTCACCAGAATTTCCAAATCTCCGTTCTCCCTTTCCAAGCCCTAGGAGAGCCATGGTTCACCTCACGGGACCTGGAATAATGCTCAAATTACCATTAATACTCTGTTCTCTCCCCCCCCCCCAACTCTTCCTCTGCTCATCATCTTCTTCATCTTTCCTGAATGTTCCACAGGCTGCAGAGCCTCCACCGAGACCCAAAACCCCAGAGATCTTCAGGTGAGTGCGATTTAGATCCCCATGCAGAATGCTCACACTCTACGCCTGACTTGAGAGCAGTAAGGATGTGAAGAAATCAAGCTGGGGTCAGGCCTAAGCCCTGTGCTCTTTTCTAGGATATTAGGATCCTCCTGTTTTTCAAGGTTAGAAATATGTAATGTAGTTGGGACGGGAGTCCTTTTTTTGTTTGTTTGTTTTTCAGGACAGTGTTTCTCTGTATTAGGCTTGGCTGTCCCCAACTTGCTTTGTAGAGAAGGCTGGCTTTGAACTCAGAGATCCACCTGCCTTCCTGAGTGCTGGGATCATAGATGTGTGCCACCATACCTGGCTTGCATGGGAGTCATATGATGGGTGGGGGGGCAAGGGGGGAAGAAGGGCCTGAGCTGCAGGGAGGGGCTGAGTTGCAGGCCCCCCCGCAACCCGAGCTGCAGCAACCTGGTGTCACAATGGGCATGGCCTCCCACAGAGTGTGTCCATTGGAACATGGCCCAGATCAGAGGTGAGAAGTCAGTTTTGTACTGAGTATAGGTCTCTCGGAAGCTCTTAAGATTCCAGAAGCTAATACAGAGTCTCTTTCCTGTGTGGGTGCTGTTGCTCACTATTGACACATGTTTTCTGAAGGAGGGAAAAGTCTCAAGAAAAGGAAGTCACAGCCAGGCATGGTGGCGCACAGTTTTAATCCCAGCACTCGGGAGGCAGAGGCAGGCGGATCACTGTGAGTTTGAGGCCAGCCTGGACTGCAAAGCAAGTCTAAGACAGCTAAGGCTACACAGAGAAACCTTGTCTCAAAAAACCAAAAAAAAAAAAAAAAAAAAAAAAAGAAAAAAAAAAGAAAAAAAGAAAGTCACTGTGTATTGGCTGAGAAGCAGAGTGGCCTAATCACTCTAAAGAGCAAAGCAAGCCTACTTCCCCCTCCAATAAAGAGTGTGTGTGTGGGGGGGGGGTATACACACTACGGGTGATCCCAGAGCAAGCGGCTGAAGGGGCTCATCCCAAGCTCTCTGGGCTGAAGGAGCTGACCTCCCCACGTCATCAGGCAGGGACTTTGGAAACAGACGCAGGCCTGGGTGGGCCAGGGAACAGGTGGAACCATTCTGCCTCGTTTCCAAGGCAGCCTCACTCACCAGTTCCAGGTGGCACCAATGAGACTCTCCAGGTGTGGAGGGGTGACCGGGGAGTAACCAGGGATGTGGAGGCTCCGTGAAGCGGAAAGGACATGGCCTCCCATAGAGCAAGGCCCCCACAGAGTCTCCACGGTGGCTTTCACTTCCTGGCTGCCAGGCTCCCCATCCCCTTCCTACAAGGCTGGCCTAGGAGGTTCCTCCCCTGGAGGTGGCATTCCCTGACTTCTGCCTGTGTCATTCATCAGCCCATACTTCCTGTCCACCCTGGCAGGGCCTGGGAACTAGCTTCCTCCTCAGAGGGAGGAGGATAAGGACGGTACCGCCTCTAGGACTGGTTTGCTGTTGCTGTACCTGTTGTTTATTTGTTTTTCAGTTATCTCTCTTTATCTGCAGTCTCCTGCTATTTGTCATTTCAGTTACCTGTGGTCAGCCATGATCCAAAAACATTAAGTGAAAAATTCCAGACATGGATCATTAGTTTTATGTTAGGTATGGCAGTGCAAGCCTGTAATCCTATCAGGTAGCAGGACTGCTAACGGCCAGTTAGAGCTAAATAGCAAGATCCCCCTCCCCTCCCCCCTTCCCCCATCTGAAAAAAACAAAAACAAAAACAGAAAAACAGCTACAGGACTACTGGAAGTTTTAGATTGCTTTGAAAATTCTGGGCAGAAAGAGGAAATCCCACCAATCCAGGATCCAACCCACCAGGGATGTATATGTCCATGGTGTGTACGCCACCTGCCCTCTAGTCGCTCCGTAGCCACCTGTCTGCACAGGACTGTCCGCCATGCCAGGCGTGTGCAAAGGGATGTTGAGGAAGGGGTGGGAGAGAGCAAGGGGACACCCGTGACAGGAAGGCAGGGAGAGCTTGGGGTGTTTGTGTGTAAAGGGCACAAGGGAAGAAGTAAAAAGAGGGAGGAGAATCAACAAAAATCAAATTTTATTTGAAAAATTTTCATCATGAAACTGTGTGTGTTAATTAAAGCAAAACAAGACAAAACAAACAAACAAACAAAAACCAAAGAACAAAAACAACAACAAAAAAACAGGGCGAGGTGGGTGCTCAGAGGGCAAAGGAGCTTCTTCTTCTTCTTCTTCTTCTTCTTCTTCTTCTTCTTCTTCTTCTTCTTCTTCCTTCTTCCTTCTTCTTCTTCTTTCTTCTTCTTCTTTCTTCTTCTTCTTCTTCTTCCTTCTTCCTTCTTCTTCTTCTTTCTTCTTCTTTTCTTCTTCTTCTTCTTCTCCTTCTTCGTCTCCTTCTCCTCCTCCTCCTTCTTCTTCTTTAAAGGCAGGGTTTCTCTGTTTAGCCTTGTTTGTCCTGGACTCGCTTTGTAGACCAGGCTGGCCTCAAACTCACAGCGATGATCTGCTTGCTTCTGCCTCCCGAGTGCTGGGATTAAAAGGTGTGGGCCACCACGCCTGGCTCAGAGGCGCTTCCTATGCAAGCCTTAAAGGGAAGGAGAGAATGACTCCACAAAATTGTCCTCTGACCTCCACTTGCCCACGGTGGTGCATGTGCCCCCCAGACACAATAAATAAAACTCTGTAAGTTAGTATGAAATAAGCTCAATAAAACAAAGCAAAAATGTTATCTTTTGAAAAGGATGGGCACATTAACCTGGTGCTTGTTCAAATACCCTTTGTGTTGATTAATACTGGTCCCAAAACACAAGAGTAGAACTGAGAGCAGGAATTCATTTATGCCAAAGCTAGAAAGTTGTCTTTTAAGTTAAAAAGTGAAAGTTGACTTAATAGGGAAAAGGTATGGAGGCTCGCATTTTTGTTTTGTTTTTGGTTTTTTTTTTTTTTTTTTTTTTTTTTTTTGGTTTTTGAGATAGGGTTTCTCTGTGTAGCCCTGACTGTCTTGGAGCTATCTCTGTAGACCAGGCTGGCCTGGAACTCACATTAATCTGCCTGCTTCTGCCTCCCAAGTACTCACATTTCTAATCTCTGCCTTTGAGAGGCTGAGGCAGGAGGATTGCTGAGAGCTCAGGCCGGCCTGAGCTACTGATATCCTGTCTCAAAGACAAAATAAAATGGATGAGTAAAAGGGGAGGGGGCTTTCTAGTTATTAAGTGTTAAGGGAAAGGAATTCCTGCTAGTTTTGCTGGTACCCGCCGACTATAAAAATTACAAGTGCCTTGTGCGGTCCGTTCAGTTCTGAAGTGAAAGGCGATCACATTTGTCTATGTAGGTATAGGAGAAGCAGAGGGCACACAAGGGCTCACCCATCTCTGGGGTTCTTGGATTGCACTGTGTTCCGTGAGGACAAGGGAGACTCCTGTGTGGTCATGGAACACACACGCAGTTTCTCACCCAGTCCTCTCAGGATCCTAGGCAGGCCAGCACTCCGCACTGGTCTCATAGGCTGTGGAAGAAGCGGTGAGTGGGAAGCTAAGTCTCTGGCCTCAAACGCCTTCTCTCGCAGCAAGGGGGTGTGGTCCCAGCTGAATGATGGGCTCGGTCTTCTGTGTACCCCCTCAGGGCTCTGGAAGGCGAGGCACACCGCGTGCTCTTCGGTTTTGTGCCGGAGACACCAGAAGAACTACAGGTCATGCCAGGGAACATCGTCTTTGTCTTGAAGAAGGGGAGTGATAACTGGGCCACAGTCATGTTTAATGGCCAGGTATTCGGAGGGTCAGCGGGAGGCGCTGAGGGCACAGGGGCAGAATCTGCTGCATTACCTGCAGAACTGCCAAGGGCCGCCGTCTGGGTGCTGTCCCTACCCGTGGCTGCGGGCTGTTCTGTGATTTGGGTACTAATGAGTCTCTGTTTTTGCTTCTGGATTCTGCAATGCGACCCGGCAGAAGGGGCTTGTCCCTTGCAACTACCTGGAGCCCGCTGAGCTTCGGCTTCATCCGCAGTCGCAGCCCCAGGTACCGACCGTAGCGCCAAGGCCTAGCCTGTTCCTCTCACCCTTCACACAACTCTCTCCAGAGGGGAGAAAGTGGAAAAGGGGTTGGGTGGTTTTCCTGTCATGGGGAAGGCACACCATGACTCACTAGTTCTGGGCGCTTGAGCTAGAATCAAGATGCCCAGAGATGAACCTGGATGCGCGGGGAAACGATCACCTGTGTGTGGAGGCAACCACTATAATTGGCTGGACTCGCCGCCCACCTCTAGGAGTCCTGCTGGCCAGGGAGACTTAGGAAGCAAAGCTAGGTGTTCCCAGGCATGTCTCTTCACCAGGGCAAACAGTCGATATTTTTGGTTGGTGCAATGTCATTAAAAAAACGAAATACATAAGGGCTGGGAGGTGGTGGCACACGCCTTTAACCCTAGCATTTGGGAGGCAGAGGCAGGTGGATCTCTGAGATCAAGGCCAGCCTGGTCTACAGCGCAAATCCAGGACAGCCAGGGCTACACAGAGAAACCCTGTCTCGAAAACAAACCAACCAAATAAGGGCTGGAGATGTAGCTACACTGGCAGAGTGCTTTGCTTATGTAACATCCACTGGATCCTCAGCACGGAATACATCAGACATGATGGCATACGCTCCTAACAAAGGGCCTTGTATGTGGGGTGTGGGTATTAGCATTCTTATTGTGGCTGTGAATTAGCCCCTCCCCCTTCCTTAGTCATCTCCCTGTGTCATCTTCCAACTTTTAGGAAGTCATGTGCATCCAGCTTCTTTCCAAGGAAGCCCTCTCATGTTTTTATCTGACATTTTGTTTGCTCTTGTCACCCCCAGGAGGACAGCTCCCCAGAATCTGATATTCCACCACCTCCTAATTCTAGTGCCCCAGCAAGATCTCAGTTGTCACCAGGTTGGTGGCCCCGGGGAGGGAGCTCTCTGGGATGCTTCATGACAGATAGATGGCTGCTTTCATAGTCATGTAGGAAATTGTGGTTCCCTTGCCCAGCGTGCCCCTTGCTTTATGACTACATTTTCTCAGAGCCTTGTCTTGCTTGTGCCATCCATCATCGCGCTGAAGTGTGATGCCAACGCTCTGCCCTCGCCTCCTTTGAATGTGTGCAGGTGAAGGGGCGGGAAGTGCCCATCGTGACAGTAGTCACCAAAGGACCCTTAGTAAGTACCTAAATTAAGTTGAGGAAGAAAGGCTGCAGCATCTGCATTTTTTTCATCATAGCCTTTTCAGAGCACTCATGCTCCACAGAGCAGAGCCCCGGGGGGCTTGAACATGGGACCCCTGGAAGGTGCAGATAGAGATCTTTCCAGAAGGATCTTTCCTAGTCTGGGTAGGGAAAAACGTGAGTTTAAGCAGATTCTGATGGCAGCCTGTTCATGACCACCTGACTATCAGAACTGCTTTGACGCCCCCTCCTCTATATAATTGGAAAATTGCAAACCTACAGAAAAGTTGGAAGTAGGCTACACTTGACTACTACACCTTTTCACTTGAATACACCAGTTATGAGGCAGCATGATGGCTTTGCAGTTAAAGGCACTTGCTGCACAATCCCGTGTGGCCTTAGTGCAATCACCAGGATGGAAAAATCAATGCCACAAAGAAGTTGTCCTCTGGCTTCTATGCATGTCAGGGCATGTGCCCTCATATCATGCACACACAATAAAACAAACATTCTAAATGGAAACATCAGTTGCTTACATTCTGTATCATGTACTTGCCTCATTCTCTATCCCTGCACCCTGAGAGCCATTTAAATATAAACTAGAGACCCGTGATAGAGCCTTCCTGGGTGTAAGTCCCCTATGAACCTATGAACAAGCATGCTTCTGCCTAAGGAGTACACTTTTCACCCAGGACACCTACCATTAATACATGACGCTTATTCCACGTGTGAATCTTCAGTGGCCCCATCCAGTGTCCTTCATAGCACTTTTGATTCTTACCTTTGGTATCTGGAGGTTCGAGAAGAAACACGCGCTAGAGAGATTGGCGTCCCAGGTCCCTAGGCCTTTGATTGATATTAGCAAGAGTTCTCCAGTCATTCTAATAGTTAGCTGTACTCAGGCGTTCGTGCATCCTCAGTGGTAAATAGTCTCAGACTTCTCTTACACACACACACACACACACACACACACACACACACACACACACACACACACACACACACGGCTGTGCTAACATGACGAATTTAAAACCACAAAACTTACACAAAACTACAGGACCACGAAATGGTAATGGTTGTAGTGCTTCTGCCTGGGCTCAGGCGCATCTCCCATGCCTGTCTTCTCTCTCTGCCTTGGATCCCCCTGGTTTAACTGGCCTTTGGGAAAATCCTCTGATAGTTACCTCCATGTCGCTCCCTAGGGAAAGAGCCTGGCTTGGCTCACATATCTGTGTGTCGTGTCCCCCCAACCCAACCCACCCCCCGGCCCCTGTGCTTCTCCAGACTGAGACGTTTCGCTAGCGTTTGCTAAGGTTCATAACTGTCCCAGATGCTAAGGGATGAGAAACTGGGCGTAGTGGGTGGCACATGCCACCCTAGCACTCACTTACCATTTCCTTTCCCATTTAGGTCACAAGCAAAAAGAAGAGCACAAGGTAAAGTTCTTCCTTGTTTCTAGGTGAAGAAGACAGGTGAGTCTGGCTTGTCTAATGTGGGGTATCTCTTAGGATTATGGAATAGCAGTGAGAAGGGCTGAACCAGTTGCCACCTGACATTCCATCTTCAGGCCACGGACCCCTACACACGTCACATTAGCCTGTAGTGGAGCACATAGCTCAATAGAAATTCTAAGTGTTAGACAGGAGCCCTCTAAAGGCCCTCAGGAATGCAGAAACCAATTGCCTGTTTATTAATAAACAGTTGTTTTTTAATTAATTTTTAAATTAAACTTATTAACTGGGGTTCTCTTGGTGCCTGCACACAAAGTGGTAGAAGGCTGTAGTGATGCAGGATGCTGCTGAAAGCCACTCTAAGGTGTTCTTTGTTCTTCCTCCGTCAGGAAGTGAAACTCAGAGTGCCTATGCCCTACATGCTCAAGGTACATTACAAATACACAGTGGTCATGGAGACTCAGCTTGGCCTCCCCTACAGTCAGCTTCGGGACATGGTGTCTAAGAAACTGGAGCTCTTGCCAGAACACACTAAATTGAGGTGAGCCTCATGAAGGTGGCAGCTGGGGATGCAGGAGGGCGCGCGTGTGTGTGTGTGTGTGTCTGGCTGATGCTGATGCACAGGACTGGCTATGGGGTGGTTTCTGTGCTGATGGTCTCTGCCTTGGTCCTTACCCATCATCCCTACCAGCTACCAGCCTCGGGACAGCACTGAGCTGCTGCTCTTGTCAGAAGAGAACGTGAAGGATGCCTGGGGCCAAGTGAAAAACTACTGCCTGACTCTCTGGTGTGAGCACACAGTGGTGAGTGGAGGGAGCCAGGGTACATAAGGCCATGTCCACCAACTGAATTCAGCGTTTATCCAACATCTCTCGCATGCCACACAATAGGCTCAGTGATGGGGACAAGGTGGCTTAGAGGCTCAGTCAGTTACAGCAGGCAGAGGGTTTTGTGTGAGGGGGTCCAGAAGTGGACAGCTGCCTCAAGCTACCTCTACTAGACTGACTAGGTCAAGGATCATGGCTATCGCTTGCAACAAGGACAGGAATGACCACGCTATGGCCCAGTTGAGATTGTAGCTACTCTTCACCGTAGATTTCTATGAGGAACTTTTGAGGGAGGACCAGTCTCTTCCTGAGAGCTGGCATCTACCGAGAACTGCTCATGGTCAGACCCTGTACCAAAGTATACTCTATGAAGGAATTCTTAGAAGCCCCCCGTGCTCCTTATACATGCAGGTATATCACACTTCGTAATTTAGGACACAAGGGACAGAAAGGCCTAGTGACCTGGGGTAGAGTGCCTGGCTGCATCTGTAGTCTACCACCAGGCTGAAGTGACAAGGCCAAACTGTCTTACTAGCCCTGAAGTCTAGACAGGAGTCACTTGACCTTAAGGAGAAATTCAGGTGAAAAGTTAGAGGCTAGAAGTGACAGTGATGGGTGAACAGTTGAACTTTGTCCCTTAGTTTCCAGAGAGTAGTTTCCACTTCTTATTCTGTACCCTATGGTGACTCCATTTGCTTTCAGCCTATAAGTGGATTTTACACAGGAGTTGCCCGTTCTTTTGATTGTTAAATGCTATATGCTGTATGGTGGGTAACTTCAGTTTACTCTGCCTGGGAACATTTGCCTAGAAAAGGATTCTACTCTAAATGTGAATGATTTCACTTTAAATGTTCTTTGGGACTGTTATGTCTATACACACAGATCTTCCCTAGCTTCCCTAACAGTCTTCTTAGAGCTCCATCCAGGCTCTCTGCCACTGTTGCCCACAGAGGCTGTTAAGTTGTTCTCACTCACTGATTAGGAAAAGCAAAGCCAATCCCCATTTGCTATGTATGCACCCAGGGAAGCAACATTCATACATTCATTACCAGCCAGAGTGGAGTACTCCCATGTCCTCAGCACTGCCAGAGTTAAGTATTCAGGAAGGGCCAGCTGCTATGATGTCACACTGCTCCATTTTATTCTCTAGTTTCACTATCAGATGTGGAAAAAGATTCAGAGAGGCTATACTCAGGGACCCACAGCTAGTAAATGGGGGCTGGCTTAAAAGCCAGGGAACAGCCAGGCGGAGGTGGCACATGCCTTTAATCCCAGCACTTGGGAGGCAGAGGCAGGAGGATCTCTGTGAGTTCGAGGCCAGCCTGGTCTACAGAGAGAGTTCCAGGATAGCCAGAGTTGTTACACAGAGAAACTCTGTCTCGAAAAACAAACACAGATAAAAGAAAAAGCCAGGGAACATAGGGCTGGGTTACAGAGATGGCTCAGCAGTTAATGGCACTGGCAGCTCTTCCAGAGGACCTAGGTTCAGTTCCTGGCATTGGTCATGTATGGCACATAGACATACATGCGAACAAAACACACTTCAGGCTTAATGGGGCTAATTCCACCTCACTGTACAGTCCTAAAGACATCCATCCAGGAATGGCACATTTCTGTAAGCTCAGCATTTAGAAGCGTAAGCAAGATGACTTCGGGCCACCCGGGGCTACCTGAGAAACTTAGTTAAGGACAGCAAAATGACTCAGCAGGAAAAGGCATTTGCTGTCTGGCCTGATGATTTGAGAGACTCCCAGGAGCCACATAGTAGGAGAGAAGGGACTTGTCCTCTGATCTCCAGATATACTATACATCATGGTGCTCTGTGTCTGTCTCTGACAGAGAGTAATAAGATTAATAAAACAAAAACAAAACAAAACCAACCAAAAAGCATAGCTGAATTTATACCATAGACTGCCATTTACTTCTGGCTCAAATTATTTTCCAATCTGGGAGAAGGAAAAAAAAAAAAAAAAGCAGCACCTATTGGGTCCAAGTAAGGCAACTCAGGGCTACATAGAGTTTTGCACTTCAGTTTCTTTTACCCAACCATTTGCTACTCACATTTTAGGCCTATGGTAAGAACCAAGCATCAGCTGCATCCATTAATAGTTTCCAGTATTCACTGGCCAACAAAGTAACAAACTTAACAGGCCCCTTACTATTTTAGGGTGACCAAGGTTTTGTAGATGAACCCAAGGAAAGTGAAAACTCTGATGCTAATAACCAGACAACAGAGCCTCAGCCTAAGGAGGGGAGCCAAGTGGTAGCAATCTTTAGTTATGATGCTACCCAGCCGGAAGACCTGGAATTTGTGGAAGGAGATGTAATCCTGGTGCTGTCACATGGTAAGTGCTACTCCAAGACCACAGAACCAGACTCACATACCAGGAAAAACAAGGCAAAGGGCAACAAACGGAAACATCAACTCTTAGCCACTAAGGTCAACTGATTTCCTAGCTTTTGGTAAGAGGGAGACGCAAGTGTGTGGCTTTCTCCTGTCCATGACTTTACTAGGCACAAGACTGTAACAGCATTCTGACTGCTACAGAATGTAACTGGCTGAAATTATTCTGCCTTTGCTATAAATCCAAGAAGTACTTTTCTGGAGAGCAGTAGAGGCTGCTAATTGTGACTTAGCTGATTATTAGAAATCTAAAAAGTGACATGGGTGGGAGAGATGGTTCTGTGGGTAGCAGTGGTGGTGCTGGAGTGCTTGCTGAACTGGGAGGGATGCTAGCATCAATGTGAGAAGCTGGGTGTGACCACATTCCTACCCCTAACTCTGGCACTATGGGAGCGAAGACAGGTGGCTTGGTGGAGGCTTGCTGGAAACTGCTAGAAGTGCCAATCTCTTTTTAAGTAACTAGTGCATACTTTGCTCTTTATCAGTGAATGAAGAATGGCTGGAAGGGGAGTGTAAAGGAAAAGTTGGTATTTTTCCTAAAGCGTTTGTTGAAGAATGTGCTGCCAAGGATCTGGAAGGCAATGCCAGAGGTGTCTAGGATGCCCTATCATCTATGAAGCTGAAGAAAAGGAGCCCCCACTTCCAGGATTTACCCAACTCTGCTGTGAGCTATAAAGAGACACCATTCTCTAGAGAACCTGGGTTGAGGATTTCCTTGTACATGGGGGGGGGGGGGGAGATGAATTCTCTGGAAGTGAAATAGAAATGGTCTTGGGTGCTGGTTCGACAGCTAGGTGGAAATATTCTTCCTTTATTAATAGCTTGGGTTCTTGAGACTTTACAGCATATTTACATGTAATTCTATGTATGCACACAGATAATCAACTCATTAAAAAAGCTTTAAGTTTCATTAAAGAGAAGCCAGGCTGAATCAAGTTCCCAAGTAGTAGAACATCCAGTCCCTTGGAGAGTTAAAGTCCTGGACATTTATTAAGAGTTCAATAGTGAGCTGGGCGTGGTGGCACATGCATTTAATCCCAGCACTTGGGAGGCAGAGGCAGGCGGATTGCTGTAGTCTTCAAAGTGAGTCTAGAACAGCCAGGGGTATTACACAGAGAAACCCTGTCTCAAAAAAAACAAAAATAAGCCACACATAGAGTTTCACAGTGAACATAGACCATTAGCATTGGAAAAGCTGCACTCAGGGGCTTTACATGTGTTGTTCAAGACAGGTCATCTTGGTGATCCTTCAGGCTACCTGGAGAAAAGGATCCCTAAGTCCTAGGTCTCGGGACCTCATTGTCCTGCCACTCTTTAGCACCTATGGTTTTGCTATTTTTTCAAATTTGTACAGGTATAAATGAAAAGCTGGCAAGAAGTGAGTTTTACATGGAATCAAAATGTAGGTGAAAGGCTAGCCAGTGAGAGCCCTGGTCCCCAGCCCAAGGCTAAGAGTCATCACTGCTGGCATTAATCAAATTCAGTGAATTTTATAGGCCAGAAGATAAATTATCTCTGAATTGCCTCCTGAAGAGCTACCAAATGGACAGTTCCTGCCTTTACAGAGGACTGTGACAGTCTATTTCTATCATTCACTGGAATGCTAAGAAAAGCAAAATCAATGCCCAAGTATACCCAGGTGTGGCCATCTTCGCTTTTTCCTGCTGTTGAGTGAGCATTTCTAAGCTGGTTTTGTTTCTGTATCCTTTAAGGCAGAATAAACACTATACACAGATCTGGTTGGAGAGAACACGGTTTAATTAAAGGCAAAGCTGATTTCAGCAGCTGCAGATCTTGCACAGACAGACAGGAAAAAAGAAAACCCAAATCAAATCAAAACGAAACACAAGAGAGAAAGTTTATTACACAAAACCAGTTGATGAAGCTTCTCCTCCCCTTCCTCATTACCCCACAGTGAGGACAGCAAGGCAAGGAACCCTGCCGAGAATCATAAAACATTCCGAACACCAAATTCTCATGCAGACTGGGGCTGTAGATGGGAAGTGGGTACTGCGGGGAGGGAGCTGGTAAACCTGGTGGCTGGTCTAAGGTGCAAGAATCAGTGACATTTCCAACATCAGAATGTTGCAGCTGTCTGAATGCAGAGCTTACATACACAAACTGGGTGAAGGGACAAGGAAGGGATAGGAAAGAGGACAAAGGTAGACACTGGGAGGGAAGTGGAGCAGCACAGAGGGTTTCTTTTGCCACTTTGTGAGGGGGTTCACTTTTAGACCTTTCAAAACAAAAAGCAAAAAACAAAAAACCCCAAATACCATGTCAAACTAAAAGAGCAATAGTGTGAGCCTGGGGCTCCAACCACACTTTGTGAAGAGCAGTGAGCAATGCCTCACTCCCCCCTTCTCACTGCTGGGGCTGCCCAGATCCCAGTGACACCTGGGCTCCTGCATGTGCTGTGCGCTACATTGTCTTCCAGCCAAGCTCCACACTAACCCCCACACTTAGCTTGCTTGCTCTCTGAGTAGACAGCCATGTGTGGACACACACACACTCACGCACACATTCCTCCCAGAAAATCCCTACCTAGCACAGCAATTGGACATTTAGATTGTTTCCATAATTTCCCCTTAAAATATTATTTTCCAGGAAATGACTAACAGAAATGCTGTCCTTCTGTTCCTACACAGAACATCTTCCATCCTCTTTCCTCCTAATAAATATCAAAGAGTTCATTCCTTTCTCTCGCCTTCTCCAAAGTGGTGTCGGTTGTGTTTTCTTCTGTGCACAGTGTGCATCTGTCCCTGTGGCCTTCAACTTTGTCCTTGAGGTGAAGGCTAGGAGCCTACGACTGGGCAGAGCGCTGCCCCTCTAGAGCGATGCACGGACTACTGCTTCCTTCCTCTTCAGACCGGCTTTTGGGCCCCATGCTGCTGCTTCTTGGCGAGATGTTGTACACGTTAGGGCTAAAAACAATTACTACAATACAGCATATGGCTAAAGGGGTGGAGACTGGTGCAAGAGGCTGGGAAGCAGGATGGGGACACAAAAACCAACTCAACAAAAATAACCACACTGAAAGCATCCACCTATTAAACTGTGTTCCAGGCTATGAATGGATTAGCCTGCCTTCTGTGAGACTGCTTGTTATGCGACTGCAACAGTGTAGGAATCAAAAACATTAATTTGAAATCTTACAGCAGCTACCTGCTGGTCTAGGCCAGCAGCACACCCACACTGCATCCTCGATTGGGGCTCGAGCACCTACAGAGTGAAGGGCATTTCCTGATGGAGTTTCCAGGCTGGAGGAAGGCCTAACAGAGCCTTCTAAGAGGCCTGTCCTCTCCCTATGGAACACTCCCACTGGCTTGAGGTCAGTTCCCTGTCCTGTCACCACCGACCTCTCATAGGAGCAGCAAACGGTACTGTCTTTGCTCCACACTGACTAGAAGTACGCCTGTGTATGGAAGAATTCAGTGTGGTATTTTGCTACTGAGTAATAAAAGATGTTTAAGAATAATTTCAACTATATTCTCAGTCAGCAAAGCACTCATAATGGATTCCTATTTTATTCCCCAAAGAGGAAAAAAGGACCGAGAAGTTCCTATTGGCTTCTCCCATCTGCCTTCCCTTCTCAGCTTCCACTTCCCACGTGTTGGGGACATGCGCGGTGGAGAAGGTGAGAGGCGTGCTATCAGTAACTGAGTGAGACAAACAGCAGCTCCTCTCTCCCTCCGGAGAGCCCCGGGGGAACGAGAGTTCCTGATGGTTTTTTTCTTTTTGTTGCACTGCGAACATTTCGTGCACACTCAGTGGGCTGGTGGGACACTTACACCCTCTCGACAGCAAGAAACAGACAAGAGGGCTGCCACCTGCAGGGACTGTGTGGGCCAGTCCTGCAAACCCAGCATGCCATGGTTAATGGAGCCTTCATTCCCTGGGTCGCTCCTGTGGCCTCAGTGTGGCGGGTTCATGGCGCCTTGTCCCCGCTGCTGTTTCTGCTTCTGTTGCATTAACAGCTGCTCCAGAGCGGAGGGTCCAGGATGCATCATGGAACTGGACCAGATAGACTGAAAAACAGCCCAGAAAGTTGTTGGCAGAGGTCAGATGCCACACACATCCTCCAAATCCACTCTAAATGCCAAGTAAGTCAGCTCTAGGAAAAAGTCACGAGATTCTCAAGGGGAGTTAGCTCCTAACTAAGATGACTTTAAAACTGCAAACTGCAAAATGAGAGCTTTTTAACCCCAGGCCAGGGTCTTACCATGTCCCCTAGACTGAACTGGAGCAATCACTCCTCCTACCCTACCACTCTGGGATTTCATGGACCACGTGACAAGTCTTTCTACTAAAAGTCATGTAGCACAACGATTTACTACAAAGGTTTTAGGCAAACCGTTTACAATTACATACTTTTTGTTTTCATTTTTTTTTTCAGTCAGGGTTTCTCTTTGTAGCCATAGCTGTACTGGAACTCACTCTGTAGACCCGGCTGGCTTCAAACTCAGAGATCCGCCTGCCTCTGCCTCCAGAGTGCTGGGATTAAAGATGTGAGCCACTACACCCGGCTACAAACTCCTACTTGGTCAAATAAGGCTTAACTCAAACATGCCAAGATACACCAGAATTTTAACATTAGGATGAATCTAACCTTTTACCATTCCGGACGCCCTGATACTACACTGAGTTATCAACCCCCATATTCCTCTCAATCCCAAGGGTGCAGCAGGAGCCTCGTGTTTCCTGTTCCTGAAATCCACTCACCTTTAGGCTTTCCATGAGGACAGCAGAGGAATCCTCCATGGAGGGGCCGTGGCCTGTCCAGGTGCCACTTGGAGTGCTGGCCTGATGCCAACTGCTCTCAGATGATGATGTTGCTGAGAGATAATCGACACCAAAACCACCCATGGCTAAGAAAGGAAAATTGGTAAAAGTCTAATGTTTTATCAAGGGCAGATATCAAGCTCCAGGCAAAGTCAGAACAAGTCATTTCCCCTCTGCTTGGCAGATAAGGAAGTGTGGATCTCACCTGGTTTATCAGTTTTCCACCTATCCGCAGGGCGCCTATCCCTGCTATCTGGAGTCCCAATGGGTCCAAAATTAGAGAACGGAGCAGAGTTATGGTTATGTGTTGGAGGAGAACTGGGCAGACTGCTCGGGTTAGAGGAGTGAGGAGACTGGCTGGCTGGTGTTGAATGATCTGTTAAATAATAGCAATGTAAAAATCTTAATGTCTCCTTCAGATGTGGTCATGACAATTTGAACAAAAGCATTATAATAAGGCTTAGGAGAAAAGGACAAATAAAGGCCACGAGGCTCTCTGTCAGATCACTGTTGTGTCTCATCAGACATATCCAAGACACCCAAAAAGAAAACAAAACTGCAGACAAATTTGTCAGCTTAAGGATTTACAATTTTTATCCACAAGAATCAGAATATGCTGATCTTAAGAATTATTGTAAATCAGGCTTTATGAAAGTGAAACAGAAGAGGACTGGAGAGAGGGCTTGGCAGTTAAAAGAGCACTGAGTGTTCTTCTACAGGACCTGGGTTTGATTCCCAGCACTTACATCGCCAAACTCCAATTCCAGGTGATCCAACACCCTTATGTGGCCTCCATGGGCACTGCACACATGTGGCACACAGACAAGCATGCAGGCAAATGATCCTACACATAAAGTCCTCAAAATAATGCAGGGTGATGGCAGCACACGCCTTTAATCCTAGCACTTGGGAGGCAGAGGCAGGCGGATCTCTGTGAGTTCAAGGCCAGCCTGGTTTACAAAGAGAGTCCAGGACAGCCAAGGTTACACAGAGAAACCCTGTCTTGAAAAAGAAAAGCCCCCAAAATATTTTTAAAGAGAAACAAATATGATAATAATATAAATACATGCCTAATTATAGAATCTAACTAATGCTTAGTCATATGTATAGAAAAGGTAAATTTTATAATTTAAGGTCCAGAGTTGATACCTGAACTGGCAGGAAGTGATGGAGACCATGGAGTCCCTTCAAAAAGGGAGTACAGTGATGTTTCCTGGGAGGCAACTGAGGGGTTCAGTTCTGCCTTGGAGCCGGTTGTCAGGTTTTTCCCATACACTTCATTGAACATACTGTTGTTTGGGTATCTTTCCTGAAAGATGAAGTTAACAACCCAGAAAGAGAGGTAAGAAAGTCATCTTCACAGATGCTTGGGAGACTTTAAGACAAATTGGCAAGAACTTTAACTTCTTCCACTTTTGTTTTCCCCTTTGTCTTTCTTTCACTCTAATGTAAACTTTCTATTTGAGGGGGTGGGGGAAATGAGTCATTTATTTGACCAAAAAAACCAAGCTTTAAAAAATTTAGCATTAAATGAGAAATTCAAAAGGCTTGAGCTCATCATGCATAGGTTACTAGTCTACCCCAATCAGAGGGTAAAATCAAGATATAGAAGATAATACTACAATTGAAAAGAAGAAAACAATCAGCCTACAATAAAAACATAAAATAAGAATCTTAACTTTACTTACCTGGTTGACAGAGAATCCAGTGAGGGACAGGAAAGATGATGAATGTGACATGAGCTCTGAAGGCTTCTCCAATAAAGATTTCTTCAGCCCCAGAAAAAAACAGAAAAGAATAGAATCAAAAGGTGATTCCTTTCATTCTGAAACAATGGACTACCACTTAAGCATGTGTCTGTCCCAGGAGGACAGTGCTCAGGAAAGGTTACGTTCACATCTGTCAACACCATGACACCAGTCAAGTATCAGTTGCCACAGTGAGTCTGTGGCCTCTCTGGTTCAGTACAGGAACCTGGTCCTGGCAGGAACCAGGAGTGTTTTTAGGTATGACCCTGAGGAATTCCCTTATCAAAAGATATTAACTTATCCTGGCACATTTTACTCTCTCATATGTTAAAATATTAATAAGTTTAAAAAGCCTTTCAAAGCCTGGTGGTGGTGGTGCACACCTGTAATCCCAGCACTCAGGGAGGCAGAGGCAGGAGGATCTCTGTGAGTTCTGAGGCCAGCCTGCTCTACAAATCTTTTTTTAAAAGGTAAAACAAAACAAACAAACAAAAACAAAAACCAAAAACCAAAACTGTAATATTCTTTCTTGTACTTAACATAGTTAGCAATGTAATGCGTGTGAAAAATGCCTCAACTTAGTAGTTCACTGTGTCTCACAAATGCACCTGCTTTAGAAAACAGGAAAACAAAACAAGGTTTCTCTGTGTAACCTTGGCTGTCCTTGAACTCACAGAGATCCACCTGCCTCTACCTGCAGAGTGCTGGGATTAAGGCTTGTGCCACTGGTTTTTAACAAGAAAAAGAAAAAAAGAAAGAAAGAAAAAGAGGCTCCATTTCTAAATGAAAATAGACAAGAGTTCACTGGTAAGGACACAAAAGCCACACTAGCAGAAAAGCACAAGTCAGGCACATATGTGAGGCGACACTGCAGCAGCCATGCCCCCTACAGCTTCTATGCTCCCACCCTCAGGGAAGCCTTCACTACCACCCATGCAAGCAACTGAAGTACCAAGAATGGCAGCTACTATCATAAAACTATTTTTATTTATTCTGATTCTATAATTAATACATTTTTAATTCTGTAAGTATTTTACTGCCCTCTATTTATATATAAGAAAAACTCAAATTTTTTTAAGTTGCTTTAGGATGTAGAAGGGTGTGTGATTTACACTTTTCTTCCTGTGTTTACTCCCTAAGCTCTCAGTTCGGATATGACACAAACACTACTGAGCATAACGAATGACACCCCACAGGCTGGGCTCTAGAAGACTGTTTTCAAGCAGGTACTGGTAACCAATTCCTGCATTTTATCTATATTCTCTTCATTATTTACATTCACTGTCACTCATCTACAGTCTTCTAGTCCTGCTTCTAGACAGTTTCTTCATTTTACTCATTCTGTTTGATGACTCCAACTCTGAATTTAGATCAGGGATCTTTTACGATTCAGTGAGCCAAACAAGAAAGAGCCATACACTATTCAATCAGCCAATTGTAAAATCTGAAATATATTTCCTTTACTATTTCAAATACATTTGAGTACTAAAAAAAAAAAAAAAAAAAAAAAAAAAACCCAACAAAACTCTAAATTCTTAAACAATATATTATACAACATTTGAGTCCAGGTGTACATACTACCCAAAAAAAGTTAATTTGTCAGCATCAAACAGAGCACAAGCAGACCAGTAAAAATGTTTTATGACTGACACATATCCAAGCTATAACTCTGTAATTTGGAGGAACCACAGTCAGTACTGTGCTCTATCTGCTATTACTACATCACGTAATTTCGGGCAATACAAAAACACACTTTTTATATTCCTGCAGAGGAAAGCCCCAGAAACAGCTCACCTAAACTAAGTATCATAAAAACCCCAGAAAAGAAGCTGTGGTTAGAGCAGGAAGCAGAATCATGTCAAATACATACAAAGAGGCTTCGTCCAGGAAGAGAGGCGAGAGGACCCAGCAGAGCTGGGTAAAGATCAGGAGGATTAGAAAAGATCAGCTCTTCCTCTTCCTCCAAGGCAGCCAGACTCTTTAACAGGTCCGGAGGAAGCAGAGGGGAGCTCTTGGGGTCCTAGTGACAGAAAGGATCACTGTGAGATGCAATTAGGGACAAAAGCACGTAAGAATAGTACCATGACTGATTAGTCAGGGAACAACTAAAGGCAAGGGTAGAGGCATAATTAATTGTGATGTAGCACACAGAGGAAAAGACTGAAATACAAACCTAAAGTGACATGGTCAACAGTGAAGGAAGACCAAGAGAGAGAAGAGCACAACTACCAACAGAGCAGGGCACAAATGCTAATGCAGCCAGTGAGTACAACACAGAGACAGCGCTTCGAAACAGCACCTGTTTCTCCTCAATGTCAAGAGCAAGGAGATAACTGACTTTGTTCCACTTAATTTATTTAAATAGCCATGAAACCCATGTTTCAACGCAGATGACTCAACCCAGCTAAAAAGCTCGTCTCAGAGCTTACTCCCACGATGCCACTAGATACTTTCCTGACGGACCAGCGAAGTTCAACAACGGCTCAGCTACTGAACTCTTCACTTCTTCAAGCTAAATACATGTGTTTGAAGAGAACAAGGCCTGTACCATAAGTAGTCTTTATAATGTTCACTTCTCATAAGTATGTATGTACACATTTTTATGTATCAACTTAAAAGCCTGTATCTATTTGAGACATTCTAAAGCTATGCAATCCTAGGCCTATCTCCAGGGATCCTGGTGATGGGAAAGGACACACACCTCAAATGGCATCCTGGGCACAGGATCCTGCTCTGGACGGAAGACTCCTGGTGACCGTTTGCTCCTGCGGTCCATATTTGGCGGCTGTGCCATTACTGCTCTGCTATCAGCCATGCTGTAAGAAGAATCCCAGTAGAACTCTGGGACCTTGACTTCTGAGGGATTGTGGTTATATGGCTCCATAGGGAAAGGCTTCATTTTTTTCTCTAGAGGCTGTTGCTGTATTACAGGAGGTTGCAACGACGGCTCAAACAGTTTTATAGGGTCTTGGGTCTGAAGGTAGTAGGGTTGCTTCACAGGCATGATTTTCCCTAGTGGGCCTTGAACCTGAGGGGGATTCCACAGCTGCTTGGAGGCATCTGCCTGTTGATACTGAAAAAGAGGTGCCTGTCAACAAGATGAAGATAAACTGCAACCTCACTGATAGTTAATACTGTAGGGGGGAAAATGCAATTTCCTTACACCTAGGAGATTCTGAGAAGGATCTTGACCCCTCATCTTGTTTCAGTTCAATGACTTAAGAAGTGTAATGCATGTGTATGTGAGACAGGATGTGTTCCCCCGGGCCTCATGTGCTGTAAGGATATGCCACTTAAGAGTGGTATCACACTCATCTTACACCACCTCAAGATTACAATTCTTTCATTGTGGTGTTTATGTTCAAGTAAGAGTTATTATGGTGTTGGGGTGAGGAGGAAGACCAAGTTGGTAAAGCAAGAACCTGAGTTCTGTCCCCAGGACCCATGCAAAAATGCTTGTCATGATGGCACATGCTTGTAAACTCAGTTAGAGATAAAGACAAGAGGACTAGGGCCAGCTACTTTAGCCTAACTGGTGATCTCCGGCCAATTAGCGACCCTGTCTGGAAGGAGGTGGACGGCACCTTTAAGGATGATACTACAGCTGTCCTCCAGCTTCCACATTAAAGTACATGCACCTACCCATCTACACACACACATACTCACATTAAGAAAAGAAGGTTTACAGAAAATCTTAAATAGAGCTAGCAATTAAGTAGCATGGAAACTGATGGTGAAAATCTAATATGCCATCGCTTACAAATAAAGCAAGAAGGCAGGAGAGATGGCTCAGAGGTTAAGAGCACTGGCTGCTCTTCCAAAGGTCCTGCCTGAGTTCAATTCCCAGCAACCACATGGTGGCTCACAACCATCTATAATGTGATCTGGTGCCCTCTTCTGGCGGGCAGGCGTGACATGCAGGCAACACTGTATACATAATAAATAAATAAATCTTTAAAAAAAAAGGGAAAAAAAGAAGGCAAACATTTCAATTTCCTAACAGACTTAGTATTTATTAAATGGTCAAACACTGACTTATCTCAACATTTCTCACTGTTCTAGCTGGAAACACACATAACTGTTGCCTACCTGCTGGAATCCAGAGTGGTGAGGCGGGCTTTTCCCCAAAGCTGGTATGACTTTTGTAGGAGACTGTTGTTGCTGAGCTAGAGCTTGAACCTGCAACTGGCTTGTAGACTGTGCTGTTGGCTGAGCTGGTAAAGATGTAAGGGGTGGCTGGGAAGGTGGCTGTGATTGTTGAGGTCCCTGGTTCATTGGCCCTGGTCCAGAGGGCCGTTGCTGGCTATAAGGAATGTGGGACTGTTTCCCAGCTTGCACCTGGTTTCCTGCTGGAGAGTGAGCTGTAGACTGAAGAAAGGTTCCTGGCACAGAAACACCAGCTGGGAAGGTGTAACCTGAGCCCATAGAAAATGCCACAGGAGGGGGGATAACATATGTTGGGGGTGGGAACCCTTCAAAAGAAAAGAACACAGCTTTAGTTCTAAAGAAACTTAACAAAAGAAAGGGGTAAAATTTGTGGGGAGGATGCTTCTAATACATTATAAATGCAACAATCAACCATGCATATCTTTAATATGACATTAAGAAATACACACTAGGGCTGGAGAGATGGCTCAGAGGTTACGAGCACTGACTGCTCTTCCAGAGTTCCTGTAATTCCCAGCAACCACATGGTTGCTCACAACCATCTGTAATGTGATATAATGCTCTCTTCTGGCCTGGAGATGTACATGAAGGCAGAGCATTGTATACATAATAAATAAATCAATCTTAAACAAAAAAAAGAACTATTAAAAAAAAAAACCCACACTATTGGTTACTTTTCCTCTAACACTAAAGTAAGCACGCTATCCTAAAGATGCTTGTCATGTTTAGTGATGGCAATTCTTCATAGTGACTGACCAGCACTTATATGTAAACTATATAAAAAAAATGGCTCAACCAGAATCCCATAACTACTAGGGAAGCTGAACTTCTTTCTCCTTTACAGCATGGCTTACTAACATGGCCTCTAAGAATACAAAGTATCCAGCAAGTGAACAGAAAACCCCACACTGATGTAATTAGGTAGGGATTGTGTATTTACCTGGTCGGCTAGGGAGAGGAGGGAAGGCTCCAGGGTGATGAATGGGGATGAACTGAGAATTATTTGTCTGACTTGGAGTTTGAGTGACAGGTGTTTTCCTGGCTTCAGACACTGGAGTCTTTCTTAGTTCTGTCTGGGATTTTACCTACAACCAACAGAAGCAAAGCTAACTATAAAAACCTGGTACCCATGTATTAGAAAGAAGCATCTACTCTAAGAAAATATTTAAAACCTATGTCTAAAATATGTTGAAGAACCTTAAACTCACCTAAATTAAATATAGAAAAATAAAAATAAACTACTAGTAAGATAAACAAAGGCTCAGATTTACCAAGAGAATTCTTGTGCTTTCACACACCCTCAGACACCCCAAATAAGAAAAGGATGTACAGACCATCCGTTGTACAAGGCGATTCCTCATGGCAGGTTAGAAGGCCTGCCTACCACCTTCAGCTGTCTGGCAGAGGCCGAGGGCTCTGCACGCTCAATTGTGACTTAATGAGAACTATTATTTCACAGGTGACACACTATGGCTCCTGGTTTAATTTCAACTAGGTAACACTTACTTCTCAGGACTCTCTAAACATATGCAATACTCCTAGTAGCAACAAACAGCCCAAAAGTTCTAAACATCATGCCAACAAGGAGATGCTGTGTGCAGCGCTCAAGGCTGAGCAAAAGCAGTGAAACAGGCAGCAGCTGCAGAAAGAGTACGATAATCATACGTATGCCAAACCTTTCTTCTTCTGTGTTGCTGAGGCAAGGTCTGCTCTGTAGTCTTGGCTAGCTTATGACTCACTATGCAGCCTAGGCTGACCTTAAATGTGTAGCATTCTTCCTGGTCTGCCTCCTAAGGGCTGGAATGACAGGTGTGACTGTCATACCTGTATGCCAGACTTACTTTTTCTATCTATTGGTAGATTTGAGAAGGACTGAAGACAGAAAAAGAGATTTAAAAAAAAAAAAAAAAAAAAAAAGACAGGGTTTCTCTGTGTAGCCTTGGCTGTCCTGGACTCTCTTTGTAGACCAGGCTGGCCTTGAACTCACAGCGATCCACTTGCCTCTGCCTCCCAAGTGCTGCTGGGATTAAAGGCATGCACCACCATGCCTGACAGAAAAAGAGACTTTATTATCAGCATGGGTCTTATGGCAAGGCCATTACAGGACACAAAGAGGATGCTAGACTTAGTCCTCAAACATGTCTAGTTTTGTTTTTGTTTTTGTTTTTGTTTTTTTAAGTTCTGTTTCATTGCTTTCTTTGCATTTCCTTTGTAACCTCTCTGTTAAGGCCATTTCCTATATATGAATGTGGCTTAGAGCATAGCTCAGCTAGAAAAATGCCTGTAAACATAAGACCTCATATAAAAGTGCCAGGTGTGGTGGTGTGTGCTTATAGTCCCAGTGTTATTCAGGAGAAAGGCTCACTTGCTAGCTAGTTCAGCCTAAGTGTTAAGCTCTAGGCCAATGGGAGGCCCTATACCAAAGGAAGTAGATGGCCTTCCTGAGGATGACACCTAAGGTTGTTCTTTTATCTTCATATATGTACATGTGTGTACTAGGAAAATACACGACACTTGTAAGAACACAAGTGTGCTCACACAAACATTAAAAGAGGGAACCACCCTTTGTCAGCATGTCATTCCAACAGCCCGTCTATCACAGAAGTAAACTAAGAGTTACTCTTGCTTATAAGCAGGCTTCTGCAATATGAAGTCCTCAGGCAAACATCTGCATTTGTTACATTGAGCTAACAAATTATCCAGCTACTTATATAGTCATCAAAACATTAATGAAACAGTCAAGATTCTTCTGTATTACATGAAATTACCAGTATCTCTTTGGAAAGGTATTAAAAAAAAAAAAGTTACAAATAGCTGAGAAGTGTTTTTCTCAGCAAGACTTTGAGTCTTGCTTTATCAACAAGCACTGGCTCAAACAGACCAGTCAAAAAAAAAAAAAAAAAAAAAAGATGCTTCATTCTTTTTCTCCAAAACAGTTAAGTTTTACTTTGTACAGTGAATCTTTGTTTTTGAGATAGGGTCATTATGTAGCCCTGGCTAGCCTAAACTTTACTATGTGGATCGGGCTGCTTTTTACTTCAAAGACCCACCTACCTCTGCCTCTTGAGTGCTGGGTTTAAAGGTGTATGTATTACTATACCTAGCCTGTAATGACTCTTAAGGGAAAAGAAAAAGTATATATACATATATTATGAATCTACTAATGCTATGAAACTCCAAAGCTCTTTTGTAAGATTCTTAAGTGGCAATTATACTTTCCAAAGAAAAATACAATCCTGTGTGGTGCACTGGAAGCTAAAGCGATCTCAGAGATCTGCCTGCTCTGGCTCCCGAGTGCTGGGATTACAGGTGTGCGCCACCACACCCAGCCTACCATAACTTTTTACATACCTTCCTATGTGGTCAAAGAATGCACTGAAACATTAGAATGGCTAACGTACTGATCTTTATGAACAAAATAAGAAGCCTTGCCGTTTGTCTGAGCCTTCCTCTACCTGCTTTACAGTTCAAGCACAGCTTACCTGCACTGCCACACTCTGCTTTCCTGTCTCCTGTAACTTCCCTAAGGTGCATCTCTTGGTCTCAGCTCTCCTCTGGTTGCTGTCCTTCTTTCCATCAGCCTCAGTTACAGCTACTCCTTTGCTACAGTCCCTTCTCACCTCTTTGGGAGGAAAGCTTCTTCCTTGGTCTCTGTTCACTTCTAGTGGCTTAATGTTCTCTTTGAAGGTAACCACTGGTTTCTCTCCCATGTCACAGCTGTTGCTTGGATTTCGGCCTGTAGACAGCACTGACTTCAGTCCTGGGCTTCCATCGGTAGCTAGTGACTCTATCACAGATGTTTCTTGCAAGATGAGGTTCTCTTTGGCTTCACTGGGGTCTTCTAGTATTAATTCTGGAATTTCTGTGATAAATAACAATTTCCCTACCTCATTTTCACACTGAATCAGCCTAAAAAAAAAGCAAGAATAAATTCATATATAAAATATATATAAATGAAAAAAAAAACATTAACAACTATGTATAACTTCAACAAGTAATTTTAGGTTAAAGAAACAAATAAATTCATATATAAAATATAAATAAAAAAAAAATCCAGCAACAACTATGTGTAACTTCAACAAGTAATTTTAGGTTAAACAAACAAACAAACAAACAAACAAAACAAAACAAAACACACCATAAAGAGAACACAAATCCAGCCAGCATAAACAGTATTATTAGTAACGGAGACTCTTATGACTAGATCTCACATCACCACAATACATTCATTTTTCTGCCCTTCCCTTTTATTATCTGTGGTTGCAATTACTGAACATGTCCTTGACAAAGCCTATAAGGGAGCCATATGTACTTGGCTCAGAATGGTAAGCTTATATAAGCACGCAAACATTCAAGTGCATGGACCAATGCAGGAATTTGAAACAAACATTAAGAAATATTACTAGCTGACTCTGAAAAGGATATAATCCACCAGAAAAAGGCCAGGGACACAGAACTAGAAAAGAACTTGAACCCAACTGCCTCCAAAACTGCGTTTTTCCCACTACACCAGCAACAGCATCTGGTTGCCACTACTATCACCCTGCTCTGTCAGGACTGAAACTGACCAGCACATTCTTGCCATACAAATCACTCGCTGGACCTGAGAACATCCAATCCAATTCAAATAATCCAGAGGCTTGTAAACCAGAGCAGCTCATGATAAATACAGAAGACAAGGGAGAAGAGAGACTAAATAAATACTTATGATCATTGAGATATGCTACAAATATTGACTTAGTTTAAAGTATTTTATACCAAAGTCTAAAATATACAAGAGGTACATGTGCATGTGATGATAAAGTAATCAAAAAGGAATACAGGAGGCAGCCATGGACATACCGTGGCTGATTGTCAGCAATCCATTTCCCTATAGAGATCAAACGCTGCTGCCGTATTCGTCGCTGTTGGCCCTCTTTGTCTCCTGTAATACCCTGATGGCCTTTGGAAAAATCCAAGTTCCTAAAAATGACATAGCATGTTATAGATGATTAAATAGTAGAGAAATTTTCCAGGCAACCAAATGCAAAACTTCAGGACGTTTCCCACACAGGCTTTACAGACTACATGTAATCAATCAACTGTGCTTACTGGAATATATATTTCCAAAGATTCCAAATACAAGAAGCAAACACCAAGGTTCATTATATTAATATAATATTTTTATTTTCTAGGTAATATGCTCTATCATTATATGAAACCCCAAAGACCCATTTTTCTAAATAATTTGACTAATTAAAAAATAATCATTATGGTCTAGGTGGTAGTGTTTCATGCTTTTAACCCCAGCACTTGAAAGGTGAAACTCTGAGGCCAGCCTGGTGTACTAGTTCTAGGACAATCAAGCCTAAACAAAGAAATCCTGTATCAAACAAACACACAAACAAAAACAAATAAATCACTGTAATGCTAAGGGTCTCTAATGAGCATTTTAAGTTTCTCATTTTTTATGTGCATCAAGTGTTTTGCCAGCAATTTTGCCTGTGTACCATGTGTATGCCTGGTACCTACGAGGGCAGAGGAGGGCAGCAGATTCCCTGGAACTAAAGTTTCAGGTGGTTGAGTTGTGGATACTAGGAACCACACCTAGGTCATTTGAAAGAGCAAAAAAACCTCTCTTACCTATCTCTGCAGCTGCTGAGGTGCCTAGTAAAAGTACTATCAATGTACTGTAAGGCATTCTTTTCTTTTGTTTGTTTGCTTGTTTTTGAGACAGGGTTTCACCGTGTAGCCTTGGCTGTCTTGGACTCACTTTGTAGACCAGGCTGGCCTCGAACTCACAGTGATCTACCTGCCTCTGCCTCCCAAGTGCTGGGATTAAAGGTGTGCACCACCACCGCCTGGCTAGGCATTCTTTTCTAAATCAGAAAAATGTGCAAATGTCATCAAGTATGTAAAGAGTGGGGAAAGAGCTCTTGAGATTTTTCATCATGAATTCTAAGAGAAAAAAAGAATTATTTAAGTCAGAGGTGGTAGTGCATGCCAGTATTGGGAGCTGGAGGCAGGACAGCAGGATTGAGGACACCCTCATGGTTTCACTAGTTAGCCCAACCCCAAAAGCCCTGAAGTCAGGTTGAAGAACACACAGATAAGTGGGAAATAGTTCCAATCTCCAGGAAAAAGTAATTAAAATTAAACCTAATAAGCCTTATAATAAACCACTTAAAGAATAAAAAAGCAAAGTGAAAGAGATTGAGTTCCTTCTAAAACACCCTGGAAATGTTTCAGAGTGACACCTGAGCTGGAACTCAATAAGCAGGACAACCACTAACCAAGACAGTAAAGAAAAGGCAGAGGAGGGAATGTTCTACAGCATGATCAAAGAACGCAGAGGAAAACGGTCATTCAAAAGGACACAGCGAGTGCACACCATGGATGAATAATGATGGTAGGGAAAGTGGTAGAAAACAAAGCTGAAGGGCTGAGAGCTGGATAGAGTGAGTGAGACAGTGTGAGGAGAGGCTGAGAGCTGGACAGAGTGAGTGAGACAGTGTGAGGAGAGGCTGAGATATCAAGATAAAGGAAACCACAGAGTGACCGAGGACAGGTGAACCTGAGTTTCTGTCTTCGTCATGAGATGATGTCAATACTCACTTGAAAGTGCTAGATATAGATGCATTTTGGTTATAGAATTATAACCCTTGATGAGGAAAACAAACAAACAAAAAAACACCACACCAAAAACAAACCACACACAAACCCAAAAAAGAGCTTTTCTAAATTGGATAAGGAGTGTCAGCAAACCTTATGCCTCAAGAATTAAAAAAAAAAACAAAATTATTTTAAAAATGTTAAAAAATGAATAAATCATGAACGATAAACTGTTGCAAAGATGTTAAATAGAACATGTGTAACTAAATTGTCTTTGTCTTTGCTTAAACTTCCTAGAAGTTAAATAAAGCTTAAGATTATGTTTTAAGGATTTTTCCTTCATAGACTATTTATGTAGAAGTTTAAGGTAGCTAACAACAACAACAACAACAACAACAACAACAACAACAACAAAAATTCAAGGTTTTCATAAAAACAAAGTCCACTAGAATTTGCTAACTAAGATGACAATCACAGTTATAAGTTTTAAGAGGTTGAGACATGACTAAAACCTGAGGTCAGTAAGGGCAGCCAAAACTGCTCTTAAGACACCTATAAAAGGAGAAATACACAGCAAAAGAAAAATGGAAACTGAATTTTACTTTATTTCATAGGGGAAAAAAATAGGCTAAAGGAATTTAGCTATTTGAGAAGAGATGGGAAAACAGTGGGGGATATGTTGGGGAAAAAAGTGAAACAGAGTAAGAAGGAAAGAACAAGACAGAGGGGTAGGCCAGGAAGGCAGGAAGAGACTAAGGGTGACTGGAAAAGGGACTTCCATTGCCACTGATTTCTTTTTTTAAACTTCTTGTAAAATTGGTTTGTGCAATGTAAAAAAAAAAATATATGCACAAACACATGGAGAGGAACTATGGCCCCATTCCTTTGAGACAGAGTCTCTCATTGAGGTGGAATTTGGCTTTTTTTTTTCTTTTAAAGACAGGTTTTCTCTGTGTAACAGGCCTGACTGTCCTGGGCTTGCTTTGTAGACCAGACTGGCCTCGAACCCACAGAGATCCACCTGCCTCTGCCTCTCAGTGCTGGGACTAAAGGCATGCACCACCAGTGCCCGGCCCGAGCTTGGCATCTTTTATTTATTTATTTTCCAGCTACACACTGGGGTTATTGACATAACCAGCTATGCTTGGCTTTTATATGACTGCTGGGATCCACACTCATGTTCTTCCCATGTAAGCTGTAAAGTAATAACTTAGCTAAAATTTAGTATTTGCTGAGTATGGTGTGGTGCAGTGCATGCCTATAATCTTGGTACCTGGGAGGCAGAGACAGGAGGGTTGCTGCATGTTTGACACCAACACAGTCTATATAACAAGCTTCAATCTAGAAATGCTATGGAAACTCTGTCTCAAAAAATAAAATAGTTCAGTATGGTGACTCAAACCTTTAGTCACAGTACTTAGGAAGCAGAGGCAGATGGAACTTTGTAAATCTGAGGCCAGCCTGGTCTACAAATTTAGTTCTATGTAGCCAGGGCTACATAGTGAGACCCTGCCTCAAAATACAAGAATGAACATGAATGAATGAATAACAGAAAGATTCTTTTTGTTTTTTGTTTGTTTGTTTGTTTTTCAAGACAGGGTTTCTCTGTGTAGCCTTGGCTGTCCTGGACTCATTTTATAGACCAGGCTGGCCTTGAACTCACAGAGATCCACCTGCCTCTGCCTCCTGACTGCTGGGATTAAAGGCGTGCACCACCACGCCCGGCTAGAAAGATTCCTTTTAAAGACATCTCTTAATTTAAAAAAAAAAAAAAAAAAAAAAAACTAAAAACAAAAAAACAAACTATCTATTTATTATTATGCATACAGTGTTCTGTTTGCATGTACACCTACAGGTCAGAAGAGGGCACCAGACCTCATTACAGATGGTTGTGAGCCACCACGTGGTTGCTGGGAATTGAACTCAGTACCTTTGGAAGAACAAACCGTGCTCCTAACCACTGAGCCATCTCTCCAGCCAGACATCTCTTAATTTTAAGGTAAGTAAAAAAGTAGAATTTGTTAAGTTATCACTTAGAAGAACAATTTTCTTTTCCATCTCTTTATTCTGTATTTCTTTAAAACATTTCAGATTGATTTAACATATACACACCCCCATGCCACTCCCCAACTCCCTAACACACACATACATACACACAAAATATATATGTGAAAAAGAAACGTCAACACAGTTGGGACAAATCAAAGGTTCCTTTACAGGTAGGCCAGATACTTATAAATTTTAACACTGTTAACACTTTATAGCTATTTACCTGAAAGAAGGTCTTAAAGCCAAGAATCCTTGTAATTCAAACTCCTCTGGAAGTGGTGTGGCTAAAAAAGGAAGATGCCAAAATTTGTAGACATTTAATTAAAATTCTATTATTTGGTAGAGTAAAATTTAAGATATGAAAAAAAGGTGAATAAAAAAGCTATGGAAAGAATCTGTAATGTCCATTCTCTGCTTTCCTGTGTTATCACCCAGGAAATCCTGTACATCATTTCTGGTCCCTAGATATCCCTAACTAAACACTCAATACTAAAAACTCAAGTTGTTGGACACAAAGAACTTTCTCATCAGCTCTCTCAACAATTTACAGCTTCACAAGGGTATGATGGTACACGCTTTAATCCTAGCACTCAGGAGGCAAAGGCAGGCGGGTTTCTGAGTTTGAGGCCAGTCTGGTTCCAGGATAGGCAGGGCTATACAGAGAAAATCCATTACGAAAAAACAGACAAACCAACCATAACTAGAATTCAGAGCTTCAGATTAGATCTCGTCACCCTGACGCTTAGGCTACATATGACCTTCAAAGTTATCCAGTGGCAACAGAAATATCATTGAGAGCTTACAGGAAATAGTCTTGGGCATTATTATCCCAAACCTTCCAAATCTTAAAAAGACTCAGGTGACTCGTTGCAAATTGCACGTTTGTGTGCCAGGACAACCTCAGGTGTCACCTTCAAGAATGCTGTTGTTCACTTCCTCTGAGAAAAGTCTCTTACTGGCGTGGAGCTCAGCAATTAGGCTAGATTGGCTGGCAAGAGAGCCCTTAGAATCCTCTTGTTTCTGGCTCGTCAGTACTGGGATTCCAGATATGAAGGGAATTATTTTCATGGATTCCAGGTACTGAATTCAGGTCCTAATGCTTGAGAGTTGAAGTATTTTACTGAGTTATCGTCCTAGGCCCTTGATGAGGAAAATTTCAAAGACAGGGTTAAGTAAATGGACTATGATACATATATGAAGTAAAATATTACGAAGCCAGTAAAAACTGGTTAGCAGCATGTTGGGGATGGTCTGGTACTTTGTATTCGATTGTTAATTATGCCCCACTCTGGGGTCTGATGCTGTCTTTTACAAGCAGACACTCATATATCTCAAAATGTTTGTAACCTTGCCTACGAAATTACTTCTGATTGGCTGATTAAAAGTCCTAAACCTGGGCAGGCCAGAAAGGGGTAGGTGTGGCCAAAGTTCACGGGCTTTGAGAGAAGAGAGAATTTCGGGGGGAAAGAGACAGGTATTGAAGGAGGAAGGAAGCAGAGCTGCTGTTATGGGTTAGCATGGAGAAGACAAGGCCAGACTGGCATGGATGGAGGAAAGCAGGCAATAATAAACAAGTATTTATTAGATGATGGATGGGAGATAATGGAAGATAGTTTTGAGGGTTATTATCTGCCTTGTCCCAGATGAAATAAGGCCATTCTAAAATATATCAGGGTCTATGTTTTTACTGATTGTGAAAGCAGGTTAGATAATACTGCTGTAACGAAAAGTAAAACAAGCAAGCCTCACAAGAAGCCCAGTCTCCCTAGCTTTGACTCAGCACTAGTGATGGAGAACAGGGCACCAATGCACAACTTAGGCAGCTCTCACCGTTAGTACTTGAGAGGTCATCTTCATGGGGATGGAAACTATTCAGAAGAGAAATTAGCCAGGGCCAAATGCTGTAAATAAAAGAAAATTTCATATTTTATTTTTATACAAGAGAAATCAGAATACTAATAAATTACAAAAATGGCATTCCTAATGGCCCTATCTTTTTTTTTTATCCCTCTCACAACTCTGTCATTTTAAAAGCTATTCAACACCCTAGTAGACATTTTCAAAGCTATACCAGCAAAAACACACCAAAAAGGTCATTATACATGAGAGATGCACTACTGCATATTATTTCCCAATGCTCATTTAATGAGTGGAAATAATTTCTTAACCACTAAACATATACATGTCCAGAGTGGTGGAAGCTCACTGCTAGTTCTTGAGCTAGTGACAGCATGGTTACACCAGATCCAAACCTCAATAGTACCTGTTTTTTTAGGGTGCAGTGCATGTGGCTTTAATATCCTTATCTCTAAATTTGCAATCAAAAGGATCACTGCACAAACAAAAATGGCAGGCAAGCCTTGCCCCAAAATAGGAAAACTCTGTAAGCCAACAGAAAACAAAGAGTCCAACTTTTAGAGTTCCTGACATAATTTATTAAACAAGACAGAAGTTTGAGCTTTAGAGTACACACAAGCAGAAATTTTACACACAAAAAATGTAGTACTAGCCGGGCGTGGTGGCACACGCCTGTAATCCAAGCACTCGGGAGGCAGGCCAGCCCGGTCTACAAAGTGAGTCCAGGACAGCCTAAGGTGACACAGAGAAACCCTGCCTCGAAAAACAAACAAACAAAACAAAAAGCAGTATCTAAAACCTATACTAGCATACCTACATTAATATTAAAAGGAGACAGACACTATGCTATGTCCCCAAATCCTATTCATGACAATATCAAAAATAAAGGCACTTGGGGCTGGAGAGATGGCTCAGAGGTTAAGGGCACTGTTTGTTCTTCCAAAGGTCCTGCCTGAGTTCAATTCCCAGCAACCACATGGTGGCTCACAACCATCTATAATGAGATCTGGTGCCCTCTTCTGGTGTGCAGGTGTACACGCAGGCAGAACACTGTATACATAATAAAAATAAATATATCTTTTTTTTTTTTAAAAGGCACTTATGATTAGGGAGGGGGAGAATTGTGAAGTAGAGATCACAGGATCTAATAGGGTGCCGTCATTATTAGATAGTGCCTAGTCAGTGTGTACATGTCAGGCCACAGCAGAACTTCAAAGACAACTACTAAAATAAATACAGAGGAGGAACTTTACCACTACAAAATCTTTTTAAAACTTTATTTCTACAATTAAAAGTACACTGAACCTGTAATCCCAACATTCAGGAGGCAGAGGCAGAAGGATCTCTGTGAGTTCCAGGCCAGCCTGGTCTACAAGCCAGTTCAAGACAGCCAAGGCTACACAGAGAAACTCTGTCTCGAACAAACAAATCAAAAACAAAACAAAACAAGTACACTGGAAATGTAATTCATCACTAAAATCAAAGGTTTTTTTCTTTGGTTTTTCAAGACAGGGTTTCTCTGTGTAAAAGTCTGGCTGTCCTACACTCACTTTGTGTAGACCAGGCTGACCTTGAACTCACAGTAATCGGTGTGCGCCACCACGCCCGGTTAATCAAAGGTTCTTAACAAGTCTCAACCGTCTTGAATTAAGCAAAAGTTTCTTGCAGTCACTTATGGTTAAATATAACACAAATTAAGTATAATTAAAAGGCAGAATCAGCTTACATATCAAAATGGAAGTTTATCATTTAAATAAAACAGAAAAATGTAGCACATATGTGGCTTTAAAATAACAACCCCCCCTTTTTTCTTTCTTTCTTTTTTTTTTTGAGGGGGACAAGGTTTCTCTGTGCAGCCTTGGCTGTCCTAGACTCGCTTTGTAAATAAAGCAGGCTGGCCTTGAACTCAGAGAGATCCGCCTGCCTCTGCCTCCCTGAGTGCTGGGATTAAAAGGTGTGCGCCACCATGCCCGGCTAACAAACTTGATTTTTAATGTCAAGTTCATTTTGAAATGTGAAAAATGCCTCTTTATGCTATGAAAACTGAGAACAAAGGAATACAGAAGGAGTCAACATTTTCTAAGATTGTATGGCTAACCTGAAGAATTCAAAATAAGTGAAGTTACTTACTACTGTTTTTCATCCACCACTGCTTCTTGGAAGACCCTAGGTCGGAGTCTTAGCCAGTCCATGGAGACCTTGACTGCAGGAAGGGGATAGGCATGGTAGGACTCCTGAGAATCATTCTGGAGAGGACATTTGCACAGGATGCCAAGAAAAGACACTTGGGGTGTGGGGTAGAGAAAAAAAGATTCAGAATGTATAAGGCATTTGAAACAGTACACCAGCTCAAGATATTACAATGATCATCCTGCTGTATTAAACATTCATGTATTTTAAGATTCTTACTAACTAGGTATTTTCAGCTGGGCATACTAGCCCATGGCTATAATCCTAGTGCCTGAGAGGCTGAAACAGGAGGACCATGAAGTTCAAGGTCAGCCTGGGAATACATAGTTAAGACTATCAGAAAACAGAAAGACAGAGAGAAAATACTTTCTTTTCTGTGTTAAAATGTTATATAAAGGAGATGACTGGCATAAGCAGACAAACGACAGAATTTGATGTTTAAGCCTCCTGATTCAATACCAAAGAATATAGGAGTCATTTTACATTATCATTGCCGTTTGGCTACATTTACAAAACTACCTCATTATGTAGATTGCACCTTTCAAAGTTAAATGATTTAATACTCACTAAAGAGGGCTAGTAATTGTGTCCAACATAGCTGTTCATCTTGGCTGTAACTATGCTGCTCTGTTTCATTGCTGAAGTCTCGAAGATGATGAAGTTGAAACAGGTTAATGACAGTGACATGAACTAACTGCTGAGAGTTGAAAGCTTTTTGAAACAGCAGCCTCTGTAATGGGAGACAAAAATACTACATATATTATCAAGAACAGTATTCACTTACGACACAAGAATTACAAATCATCAGCGTTTAGAGTAACAGAGTATTGTAATAGCATTACTAGATCAGTAATTTTTTTTTTTTTTTTTTTTTTTTTAAGAGACAGGGTTTTTCTGTGTAGCCTTGGCTGTCCTTAAACTCCACCTGCCTCTGCTTCCCAGAGTGCTGGGATTACAGGTGTGCACCACTGTGCCCAGCAAACTGTCCCATTCTTAATTCTAATATTTTATATGGGTCTCATGTCTGCAAAGAAAACTCTTTGCTCTAAAAGGATCAATTCAGGCACTACTCAGTGATTAAACAAGTTCTTGAGCTAACATTTTTGCTCTAAGAAACTGTCCATATAGTAAAGATTTATCTACTTTTATTTATTTATTTTTTAATGAAAATAGGTGTTTTGTCTGAGTGTATGTCTGTGTGTCATAAGCATGCCTGGTACCTGAAGAGGCCAAAAGATGTTGTTTGATTCTGTGGAATTGCAGTTATGGGTAAGTACAAGCTCCCATGTGGGTGCTGGGGATGGAACCTGGTCTTTCTGGAAGAACAGCCAGCATTCTTAACTGCTGAGCAATCTCTCCAGCCCCAGAAACAATATATATTTTTAATATGACATGAGAAGATAGTATTTGGGGGTATACATATATTTAGACATTTTAATCCATTAGAGGTTGTCTTGTAAGAGACATAAATATTGAATAAAATATTTAAAAAGGACAAATGACACTCTGAGAAGCAGAGGCACTTGGTTCTCTGTGAGTTCAAGGCCACCCTGGTCTATAAAGCGATTCCAGGACAGTCAAGGGTACAAGGAGAAATCCTGTCTTGAAAACCCAAAGATAACAAATGATTGAAAGCAGATATATATAGTGAAAAGATTCCAAACAAAAAAATCCAGGTATTCTCTTGAATCCTTTATACATGAAGCATGACTTAAGATTTGTCTTAAATCTGGGCATGGTGGTGCACGCTTTTAATCCCAGCACTTGAGAAGCAGAGGGAGGTGGATCGCTGTGAGTTTGAGGCCAGCCTGGTCTACAAAGTGAGTCTAGGACAGCCAAGGCTACACAGAGAAAACCTGTCTCGAAAAACCAAAACCAACCAACCAACCAAAAGATATGTCTTAGAACTTTTCACTTTCAAAAGCAACTTTACAAACAGGCAGAAAACACATACTTAGGAACACAAGACAAACGATACGCTGGAGCAGTCAGTAGGATATCTAAGCAAGCACTTTTACAACGATGATGATAAAATTTTCATAGAAAAATCCACATATGATTTTTACCAAGTTTCATTTAAGTAGAGACTGTGTAGGCAGTAACCTACGAAGCAGTGTATAACAGTACCACGCAAAACTGGTGGTCTCACTGTGGTGATGATTCTGCTTTAACATTTGTGATGGGATGGGATTATTCCCACACTGAATAATTTTCAAACCTAAGTTCTTAACAAAGTTGGCAGCTACTAGGATGGATACTTTTAGCTATAGCCAGTCTTCCTCTATCCCTACCCAGGAAACAGTCTAGCTGACAGCAAAACCAAGTGTCATTAGTTTTCTGGTAAGAGTTGATAATACATCAGATGTAGTTAGGTTTGCCATAATTGTCACGATTGTGGCAATTTTGAGGTCAGTAAGGGCTATAGAGTGAGACCTATCTAAGAAAAACAAAAAATCCTCGAAAAACAAACCAAAAGCAGGACTAAAGATCCGGAAAAGATCATTCTTGCAGTTCCAAACCAGTGACTGGAGCCCCTGCCACACCACACATATCAATCGCCCTTACTGCATTTGAAATGGCCACAGTTAATTATATAAGCAAAGTCGTCTTTGCTTTTATAGTTACATTATTATTTGAGAAAAATTCTGATGTTGTTGATAACAACCTCCATGTGATTTGCCATTCCACTGTATAAAGAATGTTAACCCCTTTTCCAAAGACAAACATACTTAAAATTCTCTAATATCTGACAGAATTTCCCAATAAAATCTCTCCTTCAATTTATACACCTAGCCTTCTGAATAACCCAGCTATTCCCACTGATTATACTTTAATCTGACAACTCTATTCAGATTTCGATGTTCTTTTCTAGGCTGAGTAGCTAAGGGCACTCCAGTGATGGTCCACCTCTTACATTCTACCTACAAATACCACGGCCTGAGTTTCAACAGGCCACTGGGAAGAAAGAAATAGGCAAAGACCAGAAGAGATTATTTTGCAGCCAACTATTTCTATTGTAAATATGATACAATCTTATAACCGATCAACTCAAACAGTTATGTGTAATTATTTTACATTGATTATACTTAGCTAATTTATGCTTTCTTTTTTATTTATTAATTTATTCATATTACACCTTGATTTTTAGCCCTTCCCTTGTTTCCTCCCATTCCTCCCTCCCTCCCACTTCCCCCCTTCTCCCCTCCCCTATGTCTGTGATTGAGGGAGACCTCCTCCCCCTATATATGCTCTTAGAGTATTGAGTCTCTTCTTGGTAACTTGCTATCCTTCCTCTGAGTGCCGCCAGGCCTCCCCATTCAGGGGACGTGGTCAGAAAAGGGGCACCAGAGTTCGTGTGAGAGTCAGATCTCACTCTCCACTCAGCGGTGGAGAATATCCTGTTCGTCGGCTAGGTCTGGGTAGGGGTTCGAAGTTTAATGCCTATATTCTCCTTGCCTGGTGCCTTAGTTTGAGGAGGACCCCAGGATCCAGATCTGCCTGTCATAAAGTTCTTCTTGTAGGTTTCCAGGACTCTGTGGGTCCTACTATTTCTCCATTCTTCCATGCTACTCTCGCCTAAAGTCCCAATAAGATGTCCTCTCCTCTGACCCACTTTCCTGGTAAGTAAAGCTTTTCATGGGACGTATCCCTTGGACTAGTGTCTTGATATAAGTGAGTATATACCGTTTGTCTCTTTTTGCTTCTGGGTGAACTCACTCATTATGATAATTTCTAGATCAATCCATTTGTTCACAAATTTCGGGAATTCCTTGTTTTTAATAGCTGAGTAGTATTCCATAGTGTAAATGTACCACAGTTCCTTAGCCCATTCTTCTACTGAGGGACACTTAGGCTGTTTCCGTGTTCTGGCTATTATGTATAAAGACGCTATGAACATGGTTGAGCGTATGTCCCTGTTGTGTCGTAGGGCATTTTCTGGGTATATTCCAAGGAGTGAGATAGTTGGGTCTTGAGGAAGCCCTATTCCCATTTTTCTGAGAAAGCGCCAGATAGCTTTCCAAAGTGGTTGTACTAGTTTGCATTCCCACCAGCAATGAAGGAGTGTTCCTCTCTCTCCACATCCTCGCCAACATGTGGTGTCACTTGAGTTTTTGATCTTAGCCATTCTGATGGGTGTAAGATGGAATCTCAGTGTCGTTTTGATTTGCATTTGTCTGATGACTAACGAGGGCGAGCATTTCTTTAAGTGTTTCCCAGCCATTTGATATTATCTAAATTTGTGTGGTTGTTTTAGACAGCCTATCACTATGTAGCTCTGGCTGGCTTGAAACTCCAAACTCTCAGAATCTATCTGCCTCTGCCTCCCAACTCTGGGATAAAAGCATGCGCTACCCAGCCTACCCAAGTATTTCAACTCTTAAAACACAAGACTGCACAACATTAATAGACAACTCGATAGGTTTACAAAGGAGCAACCAAGATATAGGTAGCTCACTGTTGACTCCAGTAACCTAAACACTGATACTCAATAGCATATGTTCAGTAATATATTCAAGAGTCTTAAATACATTTAAAATAAAGTGTTGTGTATTTTAACTTTTCCCACACCTTTCTCATTATACATTTAAACACTCTTGTTTCTTAATATTTTTCTACTTCAACCTGTTTTGCCAACCTTGCAGGGTGTGTGTGTGTCTGGTCAATGAGAAGGTTGCTTCAACATGTTTGGACACCACAGCTCAGATAACACGAGGGAAGCTGCATGCAAAGATTTCAAATATTCCAGATTAACTCCCACCCACCCCGACCAGGCTTTCTCTGTGTGGCCTTGGCTGTCCTGGACTTGCTTTGTAGACCAGGCTGGCCTCAAACTCAAAGTGATTCCCCCTGCCTCTGCCTCCTAAGTGCTCAGATTAAAGGCGTGCCCCACCATACCTGGCTCCAGATTAATTTTTATTCTGAGTTCACAATTAAGTAGCAACATAGGAACTAGGAGTCTGGTCCTGTGGGTGCAGCTCAGTAGGAAAGCACTTCTATTGCTTGTGTAAGGACCTGGGTTCCATCCCCAATCCCACAAAAAGACAAAAACTTTTGAGTTAATTTTCTCCAAATTTTAAGCCTTCTGACAAGCATTTTTCGTTTTAACTCCCAACCTTAAACTGTTCTTCCAACTTCTCTCGAAGAGGGCTCAATTTTTCCAAACTCTTGCTCAGGTATACATGACCATGGAACTTAATAAAGGCCTTGATGAAGTCAGAAACACTCCACTTGGTTTTCAACTCATCCCGGCTGAAATGAAGGAAAAACTTGAATGAATCTTAATCAGCAAAATTAGCAAAAGCCCTAAAACTATTTGTCTTGAAAGTTCCATGAGCACCCAACAGACAAGAAAAGGGTTCTGTCTAAGGCTAACAGAGCCACAACTTAGATGAGTCAGCAATCAGCTGCAATAAATCACATATTGAGTAAAATTCAGTGCCTGCATACAAACTAATTATGTTTATCTATAGTTTTAAAGATAAAAGATGAATAGATCACTGCCACTATTTCCTGGACAGCAAAATTTGATAGATTAAGGCTCCAGGTTACCCAAATTATTCTTGGAAAAAAGCCAGCCCTACCTACCTTTCCAGTGCTTTAGAAAGTGCTTTCTGTAGATTAGTGGAGGCGGCTGGGAAAGGGAATTTCACAGCAATGCTTCTGCAGTAGTAGAAAATTGTGGTCAGGTGGTCTCCTTTGGAAGAAGCTAAGATAGCCAACTGATTGTAAGGCTGACCTAAAGGAGAAAGTTAAGATTCTAAAGACACCAAGAACCAATCCTGCTATCAAAATACGAGTGCTCAGTTAAAAATGCAAGGTATTGTGTAAGACAAATCCCATGACTATCAGTTACAGATGGACATAATGTGAAATTATACACATTAGTGATGGCACATGCCATCATGTGCACGTTAAGAAGTCACACAAATATTGAGTAGCATACACTTGTAACTCTAGCACTTGGGAGGCTCAGCCATATTGGGCTACAGAACTAACTGGTCTTTAAAAAAAAAAGATAAAGTCAATAAGCACTCACAGTTTCAGAAAGGGTTAGCTAGAAAATCTCCTTGGCTTTGTAAGTGCTGAGGACTCATTACAAGCACTCAGCTCTGCTACTGAGGTGTGAAGGCTGACAAGAGACAATATGAAGTGGACAGTGTCCGGATCATTACTCTACTTGATACATTTTCTAGAATCCAAAGAAATTTCAACATGGCTTAGCAGAATGATTTGTAACAGTAAGTATCTGCTGTTAAGCTCTTTAGGTCAGGAATGCCTATTGTGGGGCCGTCAAAAGTACTATCTTTTAGGTGACCTGTAGGCATACAGTTAGTTACTGTGTAATTTAAGTGCTGATTTCTACACCCCCTATATCTGGTTGCAAGCCTTGTTCTGAGACTCTTCCTGTCTCAATATTGTATAAACTCTGCTCCTCAATTGTCCCTTGATATGCCAATAAGGCAACTTACAGTCAAACACTGAGCAGGGGGAGAGAATAGAGCTGAGCTTCTCGCCAGTCAGGAGAGGAGTTAGAGAAGATAGCAGGGGATTCAGCCATGGGAGACCAGGAGATAGAGCCACAACAGGGAAAGCTACAAAGCACAAGTATCTCTGGGATGTATGCTGGAGGAAACCAAAATAGCTTAGCGGGTTAAGAATAGATAACTGCTCGGTTCTTGTGCTGTGACGCTTGTTTAAATAATACAATAGAGTCTCAATTATTGGTGTGATAGCTGGGTTAAGAGAGAAACTGAGAAATAACTTTAATAGTGACTGATAAATTTTCTAATAAGAAATGGTTATACTGAAAGATCAGGACTCTACAGGCCAATTGAGAATGCTAGAGCTGCCTAGTGTGCCAGTCCATCTATAATCCCAGCACTGAGGGAGGCAGAGACAGACAGAGATCTCTGTCGAGGTCAGCCTGGTCTACAAAGCCAGTCCAGGACAGCAAAGGCTACACAAAGAAACCCTAAATCTGAGAAAAAGCAAAAAACAAAAAACCAAAAACCAAAAAAGAATGCAGAGTTGTAGAAACACTATTAGATCACACTGATTAATTCCATTTATGTTGACTTACTAACAAAGTAATCCCCCCCCCCCCCCCAGACAGGGTTTCTCTATGTAGCCTTGGCTGTCCTGGACTCGCTTTGTAGACCAGGCTGGCCTCGAACTCACAGCGATCCACCTGCCTCTGCCTCCCAAGTGCTGGGATTAAAGGCGTGCGCCACCACGCCCGGCTCAAAGTAATTTTCTTAAAAGAAAAATTCAGTTTAAATATATGGAATATAAAGTTAAAAGGACACCATGAAACTCAATGTTGCTGAAATTCAACATCTACTGCTTTAATACACTTAAAAAGTAGAACATATTTGCTATAGTGCTATAAAGAACAAAGAACATGGTCAACCTTAAGGTGATAGACTGACTCACCATTGGAGGGGACAAGCTGAGCTGCATGCCTATAGTAGGACTCTGCCTGGCTGGTCTGGTTTCTGTATCGAGCTGAGAAGGAAAAAAACAAAAACAAAAACAAAAAACTTCAGTTTAAAACTATACAGATATACACAAAACCAGCAGGAGGGCATGTCCAAAACAGCTAAACAGTAATAATAAACAGCTAAACAGTATAATAAAAAGTATAATAAAGACATTATAATTACTTTAAAGACCATTTAAAGACAGAAAATTTTAAAACAAATTAACTATAGGATTATGTGTGAAGTGTCCCTCCAGCCTTCTTTACTTGGGACATTCAGCATGTAACCAATTGTAAAGCTTACCTAGCCCCCATTTGCAGGTCCTCCAGTGTCATGCATCACCAGCTCCCACTATGGACTATGCTGGTGACCTGGAGCCGGCCCACAAGAAGGGGTGACTTATATGGCACTTAAAAACAAAACAAAACAAAAACCACTATACAATATGATTGGAAAATTAAGTATTTCTTTAATATTTTATAAAGTGATTTTTGAAAAATGCCTGGCATCCACTCTGATATTTAGTGTGTGCAAAGAAGACATCAAAGCAAAACCAACCTAAACACACTGTCACTGCAGCTCCTTGCAGAGCTCACTGAAACGCTGACGTGACTGCTCAAAGTGTCACTCATTTATGGCACTAAGAAATCTAAAATCTACTAATTAAAACAGACTAGTGTTCCTCATTCCTTGTTACTTCAGGACAAAACACAATCCTATAGTTAATTTGTTTTATAACCTTTTTAGGTCACCTTAAAAGGAATGAACAGAAAAATAAGTTATATAATAACCCCAGGTAAAATATATGTAATGGAAATGCAAATTTAACCTTTGAAAGGAAGCAGCATATAAAATGAGCTCTCAGAGCACAAGTAGAAGAAATAGACAATATAGTTCTAAAAGAGGTAATTTATACATTTTAATCTATTCCAAAAGAATACAAATTTCTAATTTAGAAAATATAGCATTACTTTGATAATTTACATTTGACTACTTTTTTTTTTTTTTTTTGTAATAGCCCTGGCTGTCCTGGACTCTTTTGTAGACCAGGCTGGCTTCGAACTCAGGGATCCAACTGCCTCTGTCTCCTGAGTGGTGGGATTAAAGGCGTGTGCCACAATGCCCAGCTTACATTTTTAGAGTTACTATTTGCCTATACCTGGATCAAATCTCAAGAGAATTTAAATTTTAATGAGAATTTTTTTTAATTCTACCAATCTCAAAATGTGGGAAAATGTACACCTTAAAGTGAATTTTATATAATCTAAACCAAACATGCGTACTTGAAGTTTCTTCCTATGACTACTCAAAATAAATAAATAAATAAATAAATAAATAAATAGATAAATAAATAAATAAAAGGATGAACGTGTCATTAATTCCTTTCCAAAGGCTCACCAATGTCTCCCAGGTGGACGAGGCAGTGCTGGCAAATATAGGAACAGGAGCTAGACTGTGGCTTCACTATGGCGCTGGTGTGCGTCTGTTTATTGCTAATAATTCCCAATTGGGAAGACTTCACACGGCATGGCAAATCTACATTAAACACGGTACACAACTCCTGTAATAACTGGAAAAAAAAAACATAAGCAAAACTTAGTACGTTTAATAGTAAAGTTTATACACAAGATTAAGTAACACATACTGCTGAGACTCCAGTAAGAACTTTATGTAATCTTTGATAGGTCTACTCTCATTATCAAAATATTTTTAAACATTAAAAGAAAAAAAAATCAGCAAGCCCATAAAAAACTCCATGAAATTATCCATTTCTCTTAAAAACAAAAACAAAAACCATAAAGATCAACAAATACTGGTTGTTTACAACTGTTTCTAAAATGTAAGACAAGACTTTTTTTTTTCCTTAAGTTCTACAAGATTCACTCTTTATTCTGAAGGTATGAGAGGACTCTCTGCTCTAGTCAGAGTTGCCTTCTCAGCCTGTGTATGTCTGTTACCCCATTCTGTTCTATCTCCTGTCTGTTACACCCTACTCCAATTCTTTAACCATTCATGCATCTTCCCTCTGATCTAACCAGATGAAGGTTTCCTATAGAAAAGAAATGAGAACAGACTACAAAACCATTCTTTTTTAAAATATTTTTTATTAATTTATTAATATTACATCTCAATTGTCATCCCATCCCTTCTTTCCTCCCATTCCTCCCTCCCTCCCATTTTCCCCCTACTCCCCTCCCCTATGACTGTGACTGAGGGGGACCTCCTCCCCCTGTATATGCTCATAGGGTATCAAGTCTCTTCTTGTAGCCTGCTATCCTTCCTCTGAGAGCCACCAGGTCTCCCCATCAAGGGGACGTGGTCAAATATGGGGCACTAGAGTTCGTGTGAAAGTCAGTCCCCACTCTCCACTCATCTGTGAAGAATGTCCTGTCTATTGGTTAGATCTAGGTAAGGGTTCGAAGTTTACTGCATGTATTGTCCTTGGCTGGTGCCATAGTTTGAGCAGGACCCCTGGGCCCAGATCCAGCCGTCATAATGTTCTTCTTGTAGGTTTCTAGGATCATCTGGATCCTTCTATTTCCCCATTCTCCCATGCTAGAGTCCCAATAGGATGTCCTCCCCTCTGTCCCACTTTCCTGGTAAGTGATGACTTTCATGGGACATGCCCCTTGGGCTAGTGTTCCGATATAAGTGAGAATATACCATTTGACTCTTTTTGCTTCTGGGTTAACTCACTCATTATGATCATTTCTAGTTCAATCCATTTGTCCACAAATTTCAGAAATTCCTTGTTTTTAATAGCTGAGCAGTATTCCATAGTGTAAATGTACCACAGGTTCTTTATCCATTCTTCTACTGAGGGACACTTAGGCTGTTTCCATGTTCTGGCTATTATGAATAAGGCTGCTATGAACATGGTTGAGCAAATTTTCTTGTTGTGTGCTGGAGCATCTTCTGGGTATATTCCAAGGAGTGGAATAACTGGGTCTTGAGGAAGCCCTATCCCAGTTTTCTGAGATAACGCCAGATAGATTTCCAAAGTGGCTGTACTAGTTTGCATTCCCACCAGCAATGAAAGAATGTTCCTCTCTCTCCACATCTTTGCCAGCACGTGGTGTCGCTTGAATTTTTGATCTTAGCCATTCTGATGGGTGTAAGATGGAATCTCAGAGTTGTTTTGATTTGCATTTTTCTGATGACTAAGGAGGTTGAGCACTTCTTTAAGTCTCAGCCATTCGATATTCCTCTGTTGAGAATTCTCTGTTTAGTTCTGGGCCCTACTTCTCAATTGGGTTATTTGCTTTGGTGGTGTTTCATTTCTTGAGTTCTTTATATATTTTGGATATTAGACCTTTGTTAGATGTAGGGTTGGTGAAGATCTTTTCCCAGTGTAGGCTGTTGCTTTGTTCTGTTGACAGTGTCTCCTGCCTTACAGAAGCTTCTCAGCCTCATGAGTTCTCATTTATTAATTGTTGCTTAAGGCCTAGGCTGTTGGCAAAACCAAACACTCTTTCTTGACCCTAGAGTCTTTCCAACAATCTTTTAATGCCTTTCTCTTCTCAAATGACTCCTCCATGAGTCCACCTTTTCCTCATCTGCTTTCTCAAAACCTACTCACTCTTTACCCCCGTTACCATCAGATTTTCATTCAACTCTCTTCTACCCCCTACTCACCACTGGCATCAATCAGACAATTTGCTATATAGTAGCTAGCCAAACACAATGACTACACCCCATTATCTTATTGGAGCTTCTGCTGCATTTAATGTGTAGATCTTAGAGCTAAGGAGCTCCTAAGCGTTTTTCCAGCCATGCTTTCACTGTTCTTCATTCAAAGCCTCCCTCCCTGTCTTGTCAAGCATTTGAAACTTGCTTCCTTTCTTTTCTTCACATGTCTTCCTCACTTAATCTCTGCAGACAATTACATTCATCCAAATGTCTGTCTTCCAGCAGGTGCATGGTAAACAAGTCAGTCACCATCACACATCTAGTTCTTGGCATCCTGCTCACCAAGGAAAAACTGTACAGTCCCTTTTTTCAGCCAAGAGTGAAGAATTGACTATGAAGCAGATTATCACTGTTACGCTACATAAAAAATTGATAGCTTTCTTTTCCCATTTTCATAGAGTAAGGACTATTACTATGCTGACTAGTTTTATGTCAACTTGATGCAAGCTATACAGGTCACTTGGGAAGAGGAAACCTCAATCCAGAAATTGCACCACAGGCTTGAAGGGCCCAGCCCATTGTAGATGGATCCAGTCCTGGGCAGTGGTCTTGGTGATATTTAAGAAAGCAGGCTCAGTAAACCTTGAGGAGCAAGCCAGCAAGCAACACTCTTCCACAGCCTCTGCATCAGCTCCTGCCTAAGATTCCTGCCTTGAGTTTTTGCCCTGATTTCCCTGGATGATGGACTTCAAAATGCAAATTGAAACAAACCTTCTATTCAAGCTGCTTTTGTTCATAGTGTTTTATCATAGAAACAGAAAGTTAACTAAGACAATTACTATATTCTTTAGTGGGAAATAATAAAAACATCTTACATGAAATGTTACATGCTTTCACTTTGACCAAGAATTTGGTAGTGCATGGAGCACAAAGTTTTAGGTGAGTAACAAAGTCAAAATTGTTTTATCAAGAAAAAATGACTATGGTAATAAATATTAAGCTTTTAGAATGTGCAACAATCAGATATCTATCACTCTAACATATGTTTTTGTTTAAGACAGAGTCTTTTTACAGAGTCCTAGCTGTCCTGGAAGTCACTAAGGTTGGCCTTGAATGTACAGAGATACACCTGCTTCTGCCTCCTAAGTGATAAGATTAAAAATGTATGCCACCGAAAATATGTTCTAAATTTTTAAAAAGGAAGAAATATGGTGCACATTAAGTTTTCCAATGGCTTCTATGAACGCCAAATCTAGTTTTTCATGTTTTGAAAACCTTATCTGATTGGGAGATGGCTGACGTATGCCTTTAATCCCAGCATTTGGGAGGCAGAGGGGCAGACCAGCCTGGTCTACAAAGCAATTCCAGGACAGCCAGGGCCACATTGAGAAAAACAAACAAGAAGTGACTACCAACAATAAAAACCCAAACCCAAAAACAAACAAACAAAACAAAGCAAAAACACACACAACAAAAAAAACTCATCTGACTTAACACTATTAACTGGGGCATATCACTTACCTTCTGCCCTCACTGATTTTTTTTTCCTTGTCTTCTAATTTGGCTCTTCCCCTTAATTTCTCTAATTGTAATAGTGAATGCACTTTCTGTTCTCATCTGACTAAAGTGAACTGATATTATCAAATTTACTCTCACCCTAATCTTTCCATTGGGCTCTAAACTTAATTATCTATTTAGCATAGCCCCTTAAATGTAAGAAGCATTATCATCTCACAGATTTAATTTGGACACATTTGCTTTTTCCCAGTTCAACCATTCGACTTGTAGCTACTGTAGTCTCTAATCCAGAGAGGGAGCCCTACTGATTCCACTTCAGAATGTCAATTCTCTCCTTTACTATAATAGCACCCTATCTAGTTCCTTTCTCTAACTACAATATCCAGAGTTAACTTCCTTTGGTGGGGGGGGGGGGGTAGGTTAGGGGGCAGCACACTGAGACAGGATACTGCTGTGTAACCCTGACTATCCTGAATCTCTGCAATCTAGGTTGATCTTGAACTTGATTTTGCAGTGACCCTGAGTGTTCCTACACAGGTATGAATCACTCCCACCTGGCTCACTACTTCCCTTCATAGTCTAATACTGTGCCTTAAAAACAACTTTGAGGGTGGTTAGGCTATAGAGCAGTGGCATAGCACTGACTTAGCAAATGTAAAAGTCTTATTATGTAATAAAGCAAAAACAAAAACAAAACTGCACAGCAAAAAAGCATTAGGCTTCTTGACAGTTATCTGTAAAATGAACAAGCCGTTATTAGCTGCTTTACTTTCATTTAATCTTTAAATTGTATTATTGTATATGTATATGGGTGCTTTGCCTGCATGTATGTCCATGTACCATTGGATTCCCTGGAACAGAGTTACAGACAGTTGTGAGCTGCCATGTGGATTCTGGGAATGAACCCAGATTCTCTGGAAGAGCAGCCCAGTGCTCTTAACCACTGAGTTCTCTCCCCTACTCCTGCTTTAACTGTTAATTATTTTGTGTGTGTGCGCGCCCACATTAAGTGCCACTACACACTTGTGTAGATGAAAGGGCATGTTCTGAGAGTAAACTGTCTCCTTCCACTACACAATGAAGGTCATTAGACATTTTTATCCTCTGAATCATCTTGCTGGCCCAATGTATGCACACACACACACACACACGCATACATACATACATGGAAGTCCAAAGAGGGCATCAGATCTTATAATGCTGGAATTACAGACAGTTGAGAGCTGCTATGTGAGTGACAGCTCTGGTCCTCTCAACTAGAGCTCTCAAGTAGAGGGCTAGAGAGATGGCTCAGCAGTTAGGAGCACTGACTGCTCTTCCAGGTCCTGAGTTCAATTCCCAGCAACCACATGGTGGCTAACAATCATCTATAATGTGACTGCATGTCCTCTTCTGGCATGCATGTGTACATGCAAACAGAGCACTGTATACATAATAAAAAATAAATAAATCTTTAAAAAAAAAAAGAAGCTCTCAACTGCTGAGCCATCTCTCCAGCCTGAAATAGCAATTTTCCAAAGGAATTAAAAATTCCATAAACATTTATTTGTAAATTACATCATGATGTGACTAAGGAAAAGGAACTAACTATACAAAGATAATATAGCTTATTTTTCAAACTCAATTTAACAAGTCATTTTCTTAGGTGGTTTAAAATAATTTCATGATCTACTGTGCAAATAAATAATGCTATGAAAACTCACTTGACATTACAACTTTTTAACATTTCATCCGGTACAACATATCTACTGCTTTCAGAATGACTATTCTTGGTTTGATCACATAACTGTTTTTATTCATAGAGTTAAACCTCTGCCCGAAGCATAAATCTCTCCCCTCCCCCTCAGCACTGGAGTTTGAACCCAAGACCTCATACTATATTCCCAAACTTAAATCTTTTATTTTAAAAAGGTATGATGAATATTTTCAGACATCTATATTATGTGAGATTGTATGTGATCAACTTTCACATGTCTCATATGGCAGTTTATAAAGTACTTACATGTACAAAAGGTGTGTACAAAGAGCAGGGTACCACTAAACCTACACAAATTCATATACAAAGCAGAACTCACCTGAGTATAGAAGCCGCTAGCTGCCTCTAGGAACAGAGAAAGGTTTGCCTGGACTTCACTCCGATTTGGGTTTGCTCGATTCTTTGCTTGGCCTTGTAGTGTTGTTATCTGATTCTTAAAGGCATGATTCCAGCTGAAAACAAAATGTAATTCTATTTGGTATAGTAGTGACTTACTGGGCAGACACTGGTCCCCATGGGAACAAGAAAGAACTGTCTGTTATGTTATACCACACCAAACAGTAAACCAGCATTAAAGTCACTTATTTAAATAACTTTATGCTTTTCTTTGAACAAGACCAGAGGTGCATTAGAATGCAACTGACTTTAGTGGGCACTTACCAAATGTTGCAGTAAGTAGACTGGGGCTTTAACTATGAACCTTTAGAGCTATTATAGTAAGACCTACTTAAGAATCCCAGTATAAAAATCAGAACAACAGTGGCAAGATCAAAGTAAAATAAGCTATTAGCAATGTTAACACACTTGGCCAAAAATAATTATACCCTACTCAAGTGACACACTGCCAGGTGCTTTGTACATACTAAGTAAGGTCTGTCGTTTACTTCCCCCAAGCTAATTATCTACAACATTCATTTCCATTCTTGTTTAATGATTTCATCTGATAGGTTAAGGCTTAATACTTTCTTTACAGTATGAAACAGAAACCATACTTCAAATTTGGTTATTTAAACAAATATATTATATGCTGAAATATATTATACTAAAATGGCATTAGTAATTGTATTATCAGCTTAAATTCAATTTTGGTGAAATATAGTACCAAACGTCAACATCAAATTTTGAGGTTCTATAGGCTTAGTTTTAAAAGTAGTTTAGGACACCTGTCAATACTTCATTATTGGTGATGCTTTCTCACCATGGACTCAAATATTACAAACCTGAGTTCTGATTAGTTAGCTAAACTACTAGATTTTCTAAAAATACAGGGCATAAAAAGCACAGAAAAAAAGGACAAGCCAACTTCATCACAACTTGGACTAATAGGCTTTACTAGACAGAATTTGTTTTTGTTTTTGGAGACAGGGTTTCTGTGTAGCCTTGGCTGTCCTCGATTCGCTTTGTAGGCTGGTCTGGAACTTAACAGAGATCCACCTGCCTCTACCTCCCCCAGTGCTAGGATTACAGGCATGCGCCACTCACTGTGCCCCAGCTGACAGAATGTTCTTAACTGATGTTAAATTTCCATTCAGCGAACTGTCCCTGTTTCAATTTATAAGGCAAGATCTTCTACAAACGGCCATTAATTACTCAGTGGAGAATCTGGTTATCTGCTATTTCATCCTTCATAGAAAGAACAAGTGGAATAGTCTAAACATAACATCTTTAGTTTTCTGGTGAGTGGGAAATATAGCCATGTAAATGAACTTTTATTACAATGCAAATAAACTTTCCTATTGAAGAAACAGGGTGACACTGATCATCTCTTCTTGGGCATTGGGCTAAGACCAAACACTGATCAAAGGAAATTTAAATATAAGATAATACAGATAAGGTTATCAATACAGATAAGCTCTTAGAATTTGCGACATCACACATGTTTAGATTTATTTATTCCAGCACGCAGTAAGACATGCCTTTGGTAAAATTCAGATTACTCCTCTTACCTTCAAAGACTAAACCTGAAAAAATACTAATAGTTAAATGCTCTGTCTTTGAAATAGCTTACGCTAGGGAAGGCTGAGAAACAACAACTAACCATAATGTTTTAAAATTCTGACGAGATTCCTGATTGCACAGGGGCGTCCTCAAGTGATAATACTTACAGATCCTGTTCCACTTTCTTGTCTAAAGCATATTCCAGATCAGTAACTAGCATTTTCTGGTACAAGTCCTGCAGAGCTTGCCTGGATGTCCAGACTTCAGCTGGACCCAGCTTAGAATCTGCATAAGAAGAGAAAAACACTATCATATAGTTAGGTCATTTAATCCATGGGCCACACCAACAATTGCTTCTTTCTCCATCCACCAAAGCAAGTCTACTCTCAGCACATTCCATCCACAGCTATACAAGTATTTCAAATGACTTTTACCTTCTGCCTTTCAGCTAATGACTAAATCTGATTCAAAATGTTTTTGTTTGCCTTTTAGCTCTTTTTTAAACTGTGTGTGCGTGTGCATGAAGGATGACTGTGGATGTCTGAACTGGATGAGTAGAACAGAGGAGGGCATCACTCTCCACCTGCTCCTTTGAGACAGGGTCTCTCACTGAGTCTACAGCTTCAGGTTTGTCAGTGATAAAGTCCCAGTGCTCTTCCTGTCCCTACCTTCCCCACCCCTTGGGGTTACAGGTATGCCCAGGACGATTTGACAGGGTTGTTAGAACCTCAACTATAGCCTCCATGTTCATGTAGCAGGAACTCCTGGGTATTAACCATTCCTGCAACCTCTGTCTTTCAGCTTTAAAATACATTATGAAATTAAAATGGCCACTGAAAAATAATTCACCCTTTGCTTCTGGTTTGGCTTTCTGCCTGTTCATGTCACAGCAAGCCATATATCTCATAGTAAGCCATTACATTTCAAGTAATTGATTTACATAAAATTGTTTACCCCCATAATTATATCTCTATGCAAATCATGTTTCCTTTTTATTTTGAATTACTCCTACAAGGATCCTCACAAAATTTTTCTATCAGATCACCATCCAGCAGATGCCTGGATTATTCCTACTCAATATGCCACCTTAATGAAATAGAGAGAATTATTTTCATGAATGGGACATGGCCATCCAAGGCATTTCTGTAATCAATCCATACTATTTAATGTAAAGACAGACAGAAGTCTGAGATTAAATTGCTCAAAATGTCTGAAGAGTAACTGTATATAGGATAGAAGTAGAAAGTCAGGTTCTAAATGTGTATTTATGAACTGGAGCCACATTTTCCACCAAAGTCCTGTAAGGGTAAACAGTTCAAATGCTGATAGTAAGCTGACTCAGTAGAACTACTTAGTGAATTTTTCAATCATCAATTTCTGATATCCAGTTAGGCAATTTAACTTCATTTAGCAGTTTGCTGCTATACAATGCCACAGTTTCCATTCCTGTTTAGGTAGGTTATAAGTACCTGTAAGCCACCATAATCCTGGATATTTGAGTTAATACAGAGGTTTGCTGGCTGGTTAGATCTGGGTCTTGGAAAGTGTTTTTTGTTCATTTGTTTGGAGACATGATCTCACTGTGTAGCTGAGGCTAGCTTAGAACTCTCCATGAGATCTCACTGTGCAGCTGAGGCTAGCTTAGAACTCTCTATGAGATCTCACTGTGTAGCTGAGGCTAGCTTAGAACTCGCTATGAGATCTCACTGTGTAGCTGAGGCTAGCTTAGAACTCTCTATGAGATCTCACTGTGCAGCTGAGGCTAGCTTAGAACTCTCTATGAGATCATACTGTGTAGCTGAGGCTAGCTTAGAACTCTCTATGAGATCTCACTGTGTAGCTGAGGCTAGCTTAGAACTCTCTCTGAGATCTCACTGTGTAGCTGAGGCTAGCTTAGAACTCTCTGAGATCATGCTGCTCTTGAGCTTGTGTTCTTCCCACTTTCACGTCCCATGTGCTAAGATTACAGGTGTGTGCCGCTACACTGGGCTTTAGGGACTGTAAATGACATTCAATTAAGTAAATATAAATACTTCGGAAAAAGTATATACATGGTATATGAAACTTGCTCCACAGATAATACTTTCAGTGTCAGTTCAAGAGTGTAATTCTGACACTGGTATCACCTAATACGGATGATGACCACAAATGCATTAATAGGGAAAGCAGCAGTGACTACACTGTAAGCCTTCTTCCTCTCTTTGTTTTGTTCCTTATGATACAATAATCAGGTTCCTCATACACACCAGCCTGTCGCTGTCCGAGCTGAGGAAACACCACCTCCCCAGTAGTTAGTATACGCCCTCTTCAACTGTAAATCTTGGCCAGAATTCTGGTTATCAAGCAACAGTAGCTGAATTCTTTAAGGGTTAACCATAAAACTAAATTCCTCCCAAATTAGAATACTACCTAGTATCACATATCTGACAGGTTAGGCTAACTCATGCTGTTATGATGGGCATGCTAAGCACTAGCTTTGAATTATCTGTTCACTTCAGTGGCTAAGTCCAAAAACTCTTCCCAAAGGGCTTTAGCTATTACTCAGCAGAAAAGATGTATAAGAAAAAGGTAGCTCACTGAATTTCATACTTTCAGTTTAGTTTCTTTAAAAACATTCTTCCTTAAGGTTTATTTACTACTCAGGTTTGAGTCACTATAAATAGAAAAAGCATTTTCCTACGAAAATATTAATCAAATGCCACAGTTTTATAGTTACATGGAATGTGAATTATTTTATATCTTAAATTATTAATAAAAAGGTTTATAAAATTAAATGATTATATACATTAATAGCAATTCAAATGTGGCATATACATTAAACTCCTGAGAAGCACTTGGCAACCATAGAGTGCTTGTTACTACACCTTAAGTGAGAAAATAAATTTTCTTCCACTAACTTAATAGAATAAATGAAGTTGTTTAAAAAAAAAAAAAAAAAAAAAAAAAAAGACAGCCAATACCTGTCATTTCAGCCTTCAGGACTTCTGCCTGCCTGGATAAGAAAAAAGAACAATAGTTAAAAACAAACCAAGTCAAATTAACATAAACACTAAATCATCAAGTTAATGTATTACAATGAGGCTATATGGCAGGGAAATTTATGCCCTCCTTTAACATCCAGTGTAGCATGAGTCTTGACAAATTGATGTCATACTTAAAAATTATTTCACAGATTAAACTGGTGACTTCCATAAAAAGAATTGTTTCTCGTTTTCCAATCCGATTGTAAAGACAAGCTTCTCCCCCTCCCACGTGCCTTGAAGACTAGTTTGTTTTCAATTTATTGGCTACCATAAGCATTTCAAATTTCTACTCTTCCCAAGCTGCTCATTCTTGTTCCATTTACCACTGGCAAATGACTGTCTCAGAGTCCTGCTCTAGAAAAACTATTCCTGTGACTGGGCATTTACTGCACTTACACATCACTCCCCTTAGGAAATCAAAGTTCATTTCAATGGACCATTCTTTCTGGCATTTCATTGAGTCATGATTATTCTGTCCTCTTTTTGACAATCTTAAAAAGCTCCCTTGCTATTGGACCTTTCCATCTCTTTGGCATTCAAACATACTCAAGTTTTCCATACTTTATTTATTTATTTTTAACCTATCGTTTCCCTCTCTGAAGTTCAAGAAGTGTCTGTTACTGGAGAGGCCCTACACTGACCTCATAGTCTATATCCTCAACGCCGTGCTTCATTCTCTTAGGAGTGTTTTGTTCTTTTTTATCTATCTTGGCAGATTTATCATGGCTTTCCAGCTGTGGAGGGCAAAACCCCCAGAAGTCCTTCAAGCCAACCTTCTCCCAAAGCCCTAATATTTACCAATTCCAGAGAAATGCTGTCCTTCAAACACTTACTGAACTTTCACTGCATTCCATTTTTAGCCACCTTCCCATGTTATACCCACCCCTCATTTGAACTACTGCAAAATATGTATTTGAATGAATGCTTGACTTTACAAACCAGCCATCTGAACTTAAACATTTAGTGATTTTCCACTACAAAATCTTTAGTGACAAATTCTGTTGTCTCTAAACTCTGAATTTCCATTCCTTTTATGCTTATCTAGTGGTCTGTCATGAGCTAAGAACACCACCACCACCCCTTTACTGGCCAATAACTACTTGTGTCTTAGTCAGAGCACCGTACTTCCTTGGGAAACCCATCCGAGGCAAGGAAACTTCAATGCTCTCATGGTCACTTTTTAATAAGTAGGCATCACAGTTTTAAGAAACAAATATAGAGTCCCTTTTTGACTAGCATAATGTTTAGCAGGAACTATAAAGCGCGTTCTCCCTCAGGGTTCTGGTATTCTTTTACACAGAAGAATGATTATAGTTAACAATACATGCTGACTATCTAATCTTAACAGCTAGAGAAGTCGATTTTTGAATGTTATCCCCACCAAGAAGTGATAAATACATAGGGTGAAGAATATGTCAAACACCCTGAGCTTGGATCGTTAGCAAATGAATGCATGCAACTCAACATCATACTGTACCCTCTGCATGTGTGGTTGTGTGTCAACTAACAAAAAAATTTTAAAGTTGTTACAACTTGAGATTTCCATTTCAAAGAACTAAATTGACACAAAAGCTAGAAGAGTATTAAAGTACTAAACGTTTTACAGACAGTACTCTTTCCATAATTAAGTATTTTACAGCAACTATAAATTTTTAAAATTTATTTTTATCTCATGTGTATAGGTGTTTGGCCTGTGCCCTGGTTTTTGTCAACTTGACACAAGCTAGAGTCATTTGAGAAGGAACCTCAACTAAGAAAATGCCTTCAACAGACTGGTCTGTGGAAAAGCCTGCAAGGACATTTTCTTGACTGATTAATGATGTGGGAGGGCCCAGCTCAACAGGGGAGGTGCTACCCCTAGGCAAGTGATCCTGAGTTGTGTAAGAAAGTAAGAGGGTAAGCAAGCAAGCAAGCCAATAAGCAGTTCCTGCCCTGATTTCCTTTTAGGATGGACTGGAAGTCTAAGTGAAATAAACCTTTCCTCCCCAAGTTGCTTTTGGACATGGTGTTTATCACAGCAACAGAAACCCTACCTAAGACAATGTAAGTCTGTGGACCATTTCTGTGCACAGAGCCAGCAGAGAACAGAAGAGAGTGTTAAAGGTTGTAGGTGGAAATCGAACCAACACCCTCTGAAGAGAAGCCACTGTTGTTACCACTCCAGCCCCTAGTGACTGTGAATTTTAACTTCAGTAAAATATGAGTGTTGGGATTACAGATACAGGCATTGTGCCACGGTGCCCTGCTTGCCTTTTTTTTTTTTTTTTTTTTTTTTTTTTTATAATAAATATTAAGCTTTGAAAAGAATCCGGCACAAAAGAACTGTCAAATCAAATGAACAGAGCCGGGCATGGGGGCATACTTCTTTAATCCTGGCACTTGGGAGTCAGAGGCAGGTATATTGCCGTGAGTTCGAGGACAGCCTGGTTTACAAAGCCAGTACAGGTTAGCCAAGGCTACACACAGAAATCCTGTCGTGAAAATCAAACAAAACAAACAAAAAAACCTGCTTAAAAAAAAAAAAAAATCAAAAGAACAACACTAAGATGGCTGTGCTTAGTACCAGTGTGTCATATAGTAAATTTCAACATCCATATAGTCCAGCTTCACTGGTCACTTTAGGTTTTAACTTTCACCATTTAGAAAATCTTTTTTAAAAGATTTATTTATTTATGTATATGAGTGCTCTACTTTCATGCACAGTAGAAGTGGGCATCAGATCACATTATAGATGGTTGTGAGCCACCATGTGGTTGCTGGGAATTGAACTCAGGACCTCTGGAAGAACAGACAGTGCTCTTAACTGGTAAGCCATCTCTCCAGGCCCATTTAGAAAATCTTTACAAGGCCACTGCCATATGATCTTGAAATCCAAAATCACAAAACTACCAATGTTTCTTAAGTTTTCTTTCTAAAGGAAAAGAAGCACAAAAATCAAACTATACTCCAAAAATTCTTGATAAAGAGCTTCAGCAAATTAGTAATTATAGTTTATAGCCAATGCTCATATAAAAATAAACATCCTTAAAAAGCAGGGTCTCATTGTATGGCCTTGGTTGGCCTGAAATTTGCTGTAGAACACGCAAGACACATCTGCCTCTACAGTTCCACCCACCTGGATGAGACAAGCCTTAATGTCCTCTCCCAGGAGAAAATGTAAGCAATGGCGAGGTTTTTGGTTCTTAGTCAAAGGAATGAATAGTCAAAGAATCCAAAAAGTAAATCACCACACTCTTAATAATAAAACAAATACAGCTATAAAATATAAAAATTTCAGAGTATATACATTATCTTTGGACTTTTGTTTTATTTTGTTACATACTACCAGGTGGTCTTCAACTTTGAAGACCATCCTGCCATACGCTCCCCAAGCGCTGGGACTACAGGTGTACCATCACACCTAGTAGAGCTTTTAGTTATTCGTTAAGAGAAATACACTATGTCTGTTAAGCAATAAAAGAAAAAAGTTAAGTTAAAGGGCTTGGATCAGTAATAAATACATTGAAGCTACATACTGAAACAATTCACATGGAGAAAACAGACTCAAGATCTATAAATATATTTAATGTATCTCAAGCACTAGCATCTTCAAGAACTAGCATCACATTATAACATCATTGCCAGACACTGTTCTAAGGGTCTAGAGACAGTTTAACTGTCTCCATTTTATACTTGAAGAAAACAAGCATGAAGAGATAAGTAGTAAGGCCATGCTCACAGTTGGTAGTAGTACTTGAACTCAGCAATATGGCTTCAGAATATAGCTATTAATCACTGCAGCTAAGCTCTGCGTGTAAGAAAGTAAAACTCAACATAACAGTAACAACTTGTGGAACAGGAACACATTAACATTTTTTTCTACTTGAACTTCAGACCCACTTTTGCTGTTTAATAAAATAAAATCATTCTAAGCTCACAGCTATTAAAATAAAACATACGTGCTGGAGAAATGGCTCAGAGGTTAAGAGCACTGACTCTTCATCCTGAGGTCCTGAGTTCAGTTCCCAGCAACCACATGGTGGCTCACAACCATCTATAATGTGATCTGATGCCTTCTTCTGACCTGCAGGTGTACATATAGGCAGAGTACTGTGTATGTAATAATAAATAAATCTTTTAAAAAACAAACATACAAATGCTAAACAACTTTCTTTCAATTTGGGAGAAGTGACTAGAGAAGCTGGGATTTTTCCCTCCCCTACCAAGCAAGAGTCAAGGTAGGTTTTTAATTTGTTACTCTGTTCACTTGTTCAACATAAAAGTTCTAAGGAACAATTTGGGATATTTACAATATTTACTTATTATAGTCATAAACATAAGAACCAAATTGTAATTAATTATGAAAAATAGCAGGCCAAATGCTGTAAAGTGAGTATGTACTTATGAACACACAGAAACATAAATATATAGCTCTTTAGATAGCAAGTTTTTCTCATAATTAACTTGCTTTTGCCCAGTGTATAAAATCTCTGCACACTCCAATGCTGCATACCAGCCATTTCAACCTGTGAGTAGTGACGTCTGTGTGTGTGTGTGTGTGGGGGGGGGTAAGGGGGGCAGAGGGAGGGGAGGTGCAGAACAACCCTTTCGCCTTTTACAGGAGTTGCATATCAGATTCTGCATATCAGATATTTACATTACCATTCATAACAGTAGCAAAATCATAGTTATAAAGTAGCAACAGAGTAATTTTATGGTTGGAGGTTCCCAGAACACGAGGAACTGTATTAAAGGGTTGCAACATCAGGAAGGGTGAGAGCCACTGCTCTATGCCATACATTTACTCCATGACCTATATTCTTTGAGTGTGTACATATAGTTTGTTAAGGACCACTTTGATCTGAGAATTCCAAGGATGAGAGCAAAAGACAAAACTAAGTAAAACAAAGATAAAATGCAAAGCCAAAGCTACAGATTAAGCTGGAGAACCAAGGAAGGCAGCAGATTGTAAGAAGACTTCATGATGTGTTCGATAGTTCAAATTCAGTCCTGTGACAGGAAATCACTGCTAAAAGTAAGAGTGTGCTGGGCGGTGGTGGGGCACACCTTTAATCCCAGCACTCGGGAGGCAGAAGCAGACGGATCTCTGTGAATTCGAGGCCAGCCTGGTCTACAAAGTGAGTACAGGACAGCCAAAGCTACAGAGAGAAACCCTGTCTTGAAAATCAAAAACAACAAACAAACAAACAAAATAATGGTGGTGACAGACACAGAGAAATTACAAAAGAACTGGGTCAAAATGCTACATTTCTGTCATTTCTCTCTAAACACGTTATGATTATAACTGATTATTTCAAAATACCATTTAAAATCTCAAGACCCGGCAACACAGGAAGCAAATAATAAGTGACTGAAATGCCACGCTGACAACAGAGTCCAGATCCATTGGTTAAAAATTAATAGCCTATGGGCTGAAGAGATGGCACCATGGTTAAGAGCTCTTCCAAAAGTCCTGAGTTCAATTCCTGGAAACCATACGGTGGCTCATAACCATCTATAATAAGATTTAGTGCCCCCTTCTGGTGTGCAGGCATACATGTAGGCAGAACACTGCATATGTAATAAAGTCTTTTAAAATTTACTAGCCTAATAATATCATTTGATAATATATTATTTGCGAGGTTTTCTTGTCATGCTTTCATCTATTATAAAGTCTTTACATTTCACTCAGGGTAGAGGCACATGCCTATAACACACCAGTGGTCCTGAGAAAGAGGCAGCAGGATTCAAAGTATGGGCCATCCCTGCATGACATAGAGATCCAAGGCTACCCTGGCTGTGTAGCAAGAGTCTATCTGAAAACCAAAAACCAGGGCTAGGGACATAACTCAATAGCAGAACACTTGCTAAGCCACACCCAACTCCATGCTTGATTCCTAGCACTGAAGACAAGCAAATAGCTTCAAATTCTAGCCATTCTATCAGATAAGTAGTTAATGCACACATTTTGTGGATGGTAAAACAGAAAAGGAGTGATGAAATAGCCTACTATAACAGAATTAGAATGTAGCAGAGCTTGGATTCTATCTTGCAATGTAATTCCAGAACCAGAGCTTAGACACATTTTAAAAAATAAAGCAGGTTTTCTGAAATGAAGTAGCTACAAAAGTGTCACCATCAATCATACTGTTGACTTATAGGGACAACCCTCAGTGGTAAAACCCCATTTTTGATATTAATCAGACATGCTATGTCATTATTAAGATGTGAGAGCAAGAGTTACCAGCGGTCACACTGTTATACACACTGTAATATACTATCACAAAAAGTACTCTGTAACACATTATCACAAAACTCTAGAGGTCTTTCAGACATTTAATTCCATCCATACTGACATACCAAACCCAGAACTGTCATTTCCTGCACTCAAATAAGTCACTAGATATGTGACACAAATTTTCTTTAATTCTAAAGGATAATTTATAAGATGTATCTCAGGAAGCCAGAAAGATGGCTCAGCATAAGAGCATGGGTTACTCTTCCAGCGGAGCCAGATTCTTCTCCCAGCACTAGCATGGCGGCTCAAGCTCATTTTTAACTCCAGTCCCAGGTTATCCAATACCCTGTTCTAGACTACATATTGCACGCTTGGGGCATATACATACATATGCAGGTAAAACACCCATATATAAAAATAAAAATAAAGGAAAAATTTATATAAAAAAAGATGAATCCCATATTTTAATGCTTATAAATGCTCAGAAATTTTATATCTAAATATACAAATTCCTGAAAAGTATTTCAGTACATTTTTTAAAAAGTTTATTTGTACCATAAGATGTCAAAGTAAACCTAGCTTACTTTCTCATAAAGTCACATAAGTAAAAATAGAATCTTTAGCATATCCCTCCCCCATCCTTCAGGAAGTCTCAAATTCTTTTCTCAATGTCCACAGAATATGAAAATTTTAATATACATACTAGAAATTAATACAGTGCAGAAATCCCTTATAGTTTTTATCCTACCTAATATTACTTGATTTCAGATGCTCCTCTGATTTCAAGTTTTCGGTCCTCATCTGGGACTTAAATGAAACGTTTTCTCCCACAATGACTATCTGCAAGAACATCCAATTTTTCACAAGGTAGAATGGTTTAAGACACTCTAGACAGAGGAGAGGAGGAAAATATGAGTTAACACAAAAAAATAGAGAATGCCCCTGGGGAAAAACTTTAAAAATTTTATTTGAAATGATTTAATGTAAAAAGCAAAGGAAAAATAGCAAAGATTTTTTCTTTTTATATTAGTTTCTTAAAACACCTTTAAATGTTTTGTGTGATTTTCTAAATGATTTTGGTTTAGTGCTGCCCTCATGTGCATCACTGTTCACAAACTGAGTGATTTTTCACATGATAGACACATTACCCTGCAGGGATCTGCAGGGTGAGACTGCTGAGGTATATCATCAAAACAGATGGACTCTTAACCAACAGAAAGCCATATACAAGCAACTGAACCAATTCGTAGATGAGCAGAGGTCAGGTTTTTAGGTTTTCAGTCACCGAACAGTATTTGGTCATTTTTATGTGCGAGACACTGGATTAAGGACAGAATATACAGTGATAAGGCAGGTAGGTATAAACAGATCAATAAAGCAGCAGGTAATAGAAGGTGGTAGTTAAAAGCACAGCTCCACATCATGTGCTAGGTGCTGTGCCAGAAAGCAAGCCACAGGAAAAAAAAAAAAAAAAACAATTTCCTGAGGTATCAAATGATTTAGGCACAGTGAGTAAATTATTGACTATTGATCATTGTCTATATTTACAGTTCTTACCTATGTGCTAGACATTATACTTAAGTGCTCTATAGATGTGATCTCCCAGAATGGGAGCATAAGAGATAAAGGTCTTCTTATTCAGACTGCTTGGGTTCAGTTTTAAGCTCTGCACCCCAGTTTAATTAGAAGATGGACATAGTAAGCCATCTCACTAAGATGTTCTGAGGATGGAGAATAACAGAGGTAAAGTCACCAGTACTATGAGCATTGAAAGTAAGTTAGCCATTACTGCCATTTATTGTTATTATTTATAGTTAATTACAACTCCCAACCGGCCAAAAATTGCAAATACAATTTATTATCTTTCTTCTACAAATTAGGAAAGTGAAGCTAGGAACTCATACTAATAAATTTTAGAATAGAAAACATGGTTTTTTAAAATAAATTTTTAGCACTAAAATATGTCTTAACAGAAATGTCAAGCATGCAATGGGGGCTTTGCTGCTATATTTTCAAAGCATATATTCATGGGAAAGAATGAGATAAAATAATCCCAACTTCCTTGACACAGCAAATTAGCTTTGGCTCCGACAATGAGCCTCTGTTACTCTTGGCTTCTTGCTTTCTGCCTCTTGGTACCCACACCTTTATTCATGCTTTTTAATCACTCAACTTGGAATGTACTCCCATTTTCCTCATCTGGCCAACTCATTTCTTAGACTTTAAAAATTGAGTACATAACTCCTATAAGACAGACACAGTTTGGCCAACTGTTCCAGAATGTGTGTACACGTCGTTTCACTGGAGCACTATACCAATAAATCATCTTTTTACATATTTTTAACACTAAAGAAAGTCAGATCTATTCAGTCTTGTATATACATTTAACAACTAGCATGGTGATTACTAGACATTCACCCCAGTAAATACAAATCAATGTGAATGGTGTCTCGATTTAGAGTCAGGATCCTAAACACGTGGTTACTCAAAACTTGATGCTAGTTTTCAGGCATTTCAGAAAACAAAACAAAACAAAACCAAGAAATCAGAGGAACAAAGAATAACAAACTTTTTTGTAAGTGCGGGAAACACCATCTTATACAATTAGAGAAACACATGACTGCTTACTTATCCCTCTAAAATCCAGATCCCTTTTCATGCATGTATGATCTATGTAGTATATATCGAACAGTAAATTAACTATAAAAATTAAAACATCTGAGACGTACAATGAAACAGCTCAGTAGTTCACATACTTAAACAAGAAACTTAGATGAGGCCATCAACAAGCAGGAAGTTATTTCTTCTCATCTCAATTTTGGTATTAGATGTGACATACCGGAGCAATAGTTTTCAATTAGCTTTTAAAAATACTTAATTCTCTGTAATAACCCCTGTGCTTTTCTGAAATGTGAAGGCAATGCAAACTACTACATTAAAGTGAATAAACAGGTCCTGCAACAGAGTAAAAATGTAAAAGAAAGTGATTTTAATTAAGGTAGTGTCATAATAGATAAATGGCCAGAAAAGATTACTTTAAAAGAAAATAGTAATATAATCAGATATTTGTATATGTGAATGACAGAATTAGGATTGATTAACAGAATATCAAATCAGGGTACAAAATGAAAAAGTAAAAAACAGAATTGAAACTATTGTTTATACAAATTAAAAGAAAACAAGACCCTTCTATACAATTAGGATGCCCAAATCCAAAACACTGCCAAAACCAAAACATTGATAGGTATGTGGCTCCACAGGTGCTCTCCCTGACTGTTAATGATAGCACAAAGCAGTACAGCCAATGGAGAACAGTCCTGCAGTTCCTCACACTTTATGCTCATCACAAAACTCAAAAATTATAATTCTGGACCTACACAAACAAAACCTGCACACAGATGCTTACAGCAATATTACCACACCCTGGAGCAACAAGATACCCTACAATGGGTGAAAATCTGTGGTACACCCAGACAACTGTTTATTATTTAGCCCATGAAAAAGGCAAAAACAAACAAAGCACCTTAATGCAGATTCTAAGGGAAAGAAGTCATTCTGACACAGCTAAATATGTGGTTTTAACTGTACGACAAATTGTAAAAGAGAACTATGGCAACAGAAATAACTTCAGTGAGAACCTAAAAGTGCTCTGAGAGTGTTTTTAAGTCCAAAAAGGAAAAAGCAAAAACCGGAGTATGATTTTTATCCTTAACACTAGAAACAGCCTTTACATAATGTACAGTACCAAATACAAGTAGATTAGGGAAGTACAAAGTCCAACTTCCTAACTTGCAGCAGGAAGGGAAATATGGGAGATGAGGTTAATTAAACATCTTGCATCAATATTTAGTAATTAAACATCTTGCATCAATATTTAAGACACTGAACTAACTGCAAAAGGTCTGTATATTATGGTATACAAAGAATATTCTCTACTTTTAAATGGTCTCTAAAATTAAAAAATAAAAGATATGCAGAAGTCAAATTTTTACCAGAAGCCATTTCTTATCTCACATTTTCAGTTTTATCTAGACTTTCATATCTGATGTAAGAAATGGGTCCCCTATTCAAATAATTTAACAAACTAACCCTGATACAGATCATATAGAGCCTATGGTACATTACTTTGGCCTCCAGTGAATCACACATCTCCTGATATTTGAACCCTTCTCTACTGCCTGGGCTTTGTCACGTCACTTTCATTGACACGAAGTATCTGGGGTTTAAAGGAAACATTTTGAGTACTGCTGCTTGGCTGGGAATCACCAGTATACAGACATGATCTAAAGCCCAGGAAAGCCTAGACATTTAGAAACTATACTGCATACAGAAAAGAAAGCACATACAAAGGCTGGAGAGATGGCTCAGAGGTTAAGAGCACTGGCTGCTCTTCCAAAGGTCCTGAGATCAATTCCCAGCAACCACATGGTGGCTCACAACCATCTAGACCTTCTAATGCCCTCTTCTGACATGCAAGTGTACACGCAGAAAGAACACTCATATACATTAAATAAACAAAATCTTTAAAAAAGAAAGAAAAAAACTACAATTGTTAAACACAGTTGTCCTAGAAGCCAAGTTAAAAAAAAAAAAAAAGAGTATCAAGGCAGGCAGTGGTGGTGCATGCCTTTTTTCCCAGCACTCAGGAGGCAGAGGCATGCGGATCTCTGTGAGTTCAAAGCCGGCTGGATCTACAAAGTGAGTTCCAGGACAGCCAGAGCTACACAAAGAACCCCTGTCTTAAAAAACAAACAAACAGAGTATCAAGAAGGCAGAACCTATAAATGCTGTTGACAGGTAAAAAGTAAGATGGGACCTACAAACTGACCACTGGATTAGCAATGTGGAAGTCACTGAGGATCTTATAAAACAAGTTTTCCTTTGGAAAAGAGCATAATTAAGACTATGGATTGCCTCTAACTGTGACTTAGTATAGACAGGTTCTTGCTCTGAAGCCCAGGTTCGCCTGAACTCATGGCAATCCTCCTGTTTCAGCAACTTCTCCCAGTTTGCAAAAGGGCTTTTAAGATGAATACATAATATTTCTTTATAAGATAGGATAGGGAGGAAATAAAAAAGACAAGAAAGCCAAGAGAGAGGGAAAGGTGGGTAAAAACCACCCCCTGACAGGCACCGGGACTCGGCTGAGGACCCTATGACTGAGAATGGCGTCTGGCAGCTACCTGGGAAGGGGCTGGTGCAGAAGGACAAAAGCTTGTCAGCAGCCTGAGCTGCTATGCAAGTTCAAGACCGCTACAAAGACCGTTAGCACTGGAATTCAAACCCACAACTCTAGAGCCCAAACATTTTCATAACGCACAATAGTTAATTTTTCAACGGCTTATGTAATTATAAAATTGTACTACTGCTTATGATTTAAGTTGCCATTTTGAACAGCGTATAAACCACCTACATTTCTCCTTTTCTTAAATGTGAAGACGTTTCTAGGAAACTGTCTTGGCTTTTGGCTTCTACCACAAGCTCTTTGCCAGGAGGTCTCTTTATACCCTCTTTTCTAACCCAAACAACCCACCTTTGGAACTGCTTTGGTTAAAGAGAGAATCACCATAAAACATAGGCATTCTATAATTTATTGCGTATATTAAATAGAAGAACTATCACACAGTATATCCATGGCAACTACAGAATGCTCCTGGAAGAAACTAAGACATTAAAATTAAAAATTTTTATGGATTTCTCTGGTCCAGAGCCAAACATACAGAATTGTAAGAGTTGTTATTTGTCAAGATCAAGTATTTTCCCAAACTGATGAAAAACATATACCCATAGATTAAGTAAACTTTAACCACAGACGAAAACCTATAGTTATTTTAATAGAAGAAACCCTTAAAAAGCAAACAAAGAGAAAAGAAAAACATACTCTGTATGGAAAAATAAAGATAAAAATCATGGCTAAATTCCTATTAAAAAAAAAAAAAAAAAAAAAAAAAGGCAAGCCAAAGGCAACAGTTTTAAAGTACAGAAAAACAAAACAAAACAAAACCCAAAAAAACAAGAAAACCTCAACCTATATAACTTTATATCCAGCAAAAATATCTTTCAAAACCAAAGGGAAAATAAGTAACATTTACAGAAGTACAAGAACAAAGGAACTTTCAGGCCAGTAGATCAATACTCACAAAGAGTACTAAAGCAAAGGCTTTTCAGGATGAAAGAACACACCAAATGGAAACTTGAAACTAAGCAAAGAGGCGACGATTTCCACAAATAGATTTGTGAGTAAACATAAAACAGCACTTTACTTCTTGTTTTAAATTTATTTTAAAATTACTGTCTACTCAAGGAAAAAAAATACTAGATTATAGAGATTAAAACAAATGTTGACACTTGACAATAGTACAAGGCAAAAAAGGGATGAGTAGGTGAGTAATAAGGCCAGGCATGGCAGTGCATATCACTAATCCTAAAACTCTGGAGGCTGAAGCAGATTAAGACCAGCATGAACTATACACACACAAAGAAAAAGGGGAAAGAAACATGAAGGGAGTCAAGTATATTGTTATAACATTTTAAATTAACACATAAGTAGAAATAAAGAAAAGCAGAAAAATCTACAGTTACTGAGACACTTCAAAATTCATCTTTCAGTAAATAACAGAATAAGCAAGGCAGAAAACCAGTAAGGTTAGGTCAATCTGCTCTAACTAAAACCTGTAAGCCAGAGTGGAGCACGCCTTTAATCCCAGGACTGGGGAGGCAGAGGGCAGCCTGGTCTACAAAGCAAGTCCAAAGAACTACAAATCACAGGCGCAATCCCAAGAGCAATTTGAAAATGTTTTAAACCAAATAAAAATGGAAATATGTATAATATGTAGTATGCAGCAAAAGCAGCAGTGAGGCCTTCAGAGATTTGAATGTTTCTATAGAAGAGAAAGGTCTAAAAACCACTAAAAGCATCTATTGTTAGAAGCTGTAAAAGAGGGTGCACTAAGCACAAATCAAATGAAACAAAGAAAACAATGTAAATAAACAATTAAGTGAGAACCAAAAGTCATTTCTTTGGAAATACCTGTAATTTACCACCAAATGATGGTATAGATGATGATCTATAATTAACAGTGCAATTTCAATAAAAACCTCAGCTTATGATCTGATAGAAACTGGTAGGTGATTTTTATATTTATCTGGAGATACAAGCATTTATAACTAACAACTTTCCAACTGAATAAAGTTTTGGAATTTGTATGCTACTTGATTTCAAAACATACTAAAGAGCTATGGTAAGCAAGGAAATTTAAGCGAAGGTACATAGGTACATGCTGATTTCAAGAGTCAGAGACGAACACCTACTGATGTAATTATTGTGGTGGATTAAGAAAGAACCTAAGAGCCCCCATAGGCTCACATATTTGAATGCTTAGCTATCAGGGAGTGGCAGTACTTAGGACTAGGAGGTGTGTGATTTTGTTGGAGGACGTGTCACTGGGGGCGGGGCTTTGAGGTTTCAGAAGGCCTACTCAAGCCAAGTGACACTCTTCCTGCTGCCTGTGTATCTGGAGGTAGAGCTCTCAGCTCCTCTCCAGCACCACATCTGTCTGTGTGCTGCCATGCTTCTTGCTTTGACGATATTAGACTAAACCTCTGAAACTGTAAGCAAGCCAAAATTAATGCATTCTTTTGATAAGAGTTGCTGTGCTAATATGTCTCTTCACAAAAGTAGAGCACTGACTGAGAAACTTACTTATATGTGAGTGTGTGTTTTTGTGTATAGCCAATATTTAATAAAAGTATCAAGGAATTTAAAAAAGAAAAATTCTCAACAAACGATGCTATAACTGGATAAAAAAATTAACTAGAAAACAAGTAATACACCACAACATATGCAAAATTAAAATAGATTGTAGACTTGGCCTATAAAATTTCTAGAGGGAAATTTAGAAGCAAACGGATTAACTTTTAACTACCAGCTCTGGTTTGAATGTTGTGTCTCCTCCCAAATGCACGTTGAAAATTAATGTCTAATGCAACAATACTAAGAGGTGCTGGCTCTCAGAAATGAATACCATATAAAGACTACACCCTCAAGAATGGGACTAGAGCAGTTAGAGAGATGGCTCAGAGGTTAAGAGAACTGGTTGTTCTTCCAAAGGTTCTGAGTTCAATCCCCAGCAACCACAGGGTGGCTCACAACCATCTATAATGAGATCTGGTGCCATCTTCTGGCATGCAGGTGTACATGCAGGCCAAACACTGTATACATAATAAATCAATCTTAAAAGGACTAGTACCTTATAAAAGGGGCTAAAGAAAACTAGCTAGGGCTCTTTGTGACCAAGCTCTCAGACCCTATTGTTGGTCTAATGTCTTTGTGCATTATGCAAATACACACACATACACACACACACACACACACACACACACACACACACACACACACACACACGAGACAGGGATTCTCTGTATAGCCTTGGCTGTCCTGGACTCACTTTGTAGACCAGGCTGGCCTTGAACTCACAGCGATCTGCCTGCGTCTGCCTCCAGAGTGCTGGGATATTTTTAATATCTAATCCTATTTGACTGACACCAGGTGGTGGTGGTGCACGCCTTTAATCCCAGCACTCCAGAGGCTGAGGCATGAGAAACACTGTGAATTCAAGGCCAGCCTGGTCTATAAAGTGAGTCCAGGACAGCCAAGGTTACACAGAGAACCCTGTCTCAGAAAAGAAAAGGTTTGACTGGCTAAATTTATACACAAAGGTCTTCTTTTGTTTTTTGGGTTTTTGTTGTCGTCCTTCTTGCTTTCTTTTCTTTCCTTTTTCCATTCCCTTCTCTTTCCCTTCCCCTTCCTCTTCTTTCCTTGCTTCTTAGGACAGCAATATGGTACACCAAACTGACTGAGAAGGTCTTTGAATTAAGACTGCCTTAATTTGTTTTTAGGGTGTCCTGAGTTCAGGTCCCTGTTACCTACTAGCAAGGTAACCTTAAGCCTCTTTAGTTTTAATTTTGGTACTAATGATCATAATAGGTCATTAGAAGAATTACATTAGAAGTTGTAACATCCTTGTGTAAAGCCCAGTGTAGTTTTAGGCCTCTTTTCTAAATCAACTTAATTTTCAGTATTTTAATATATTAATATGTCATTTTAGTCTGGCGTGGTAGTTAACTGCCACTAACATGCAGTCCTTAACGTGTATTTTCCCTTACTGGCTTGCCCAATTCTTTTTGGTTTTTTTCAAGGCAGGGTTTCTCTGCGTAGCCTTGGCTGTCCTGGACTCACTTTGTTGACCAGGCTGGACTTGAACTCACCTCAATCCGCCTGCTCCTGTCTTCCGAGGGCTGGGATTACAGGCGTGTGCCACCACACCCAAAACAATAAATTATTTTAATAATAATAATGGCCTGTTGCTAAAAAGCTCTCATCTTTAGACGGTCACATGGGTCTTAGGTCAGCATTGGTTCACCTCTAATGTTGATATGTCTTCTCACTATGCCGTAGAGGCTTGTGTAGACCAAGGGGAGGAGTGGCTTTGGAGATGCTGCTTGTCCTCTAATAATAGTCAGTACTTAGGTTTTACTTTATTCCTCACTACACCAAACACTCTGTTTATTTGATTTCACAGCAATTCTATGGGTTACGTACCACTGTTGTTCTGTTTTATATACAGGCAAACAAGACTCAGAATAGCTAAACCTAAAAGTCATTCTCAGATTGACAGAGTTGAGTTTTGAGCTTCAGAGTTAGGCTTTGCAGTCAATAGTCTTAAGTATGCATCATAATGTCTTTAATTTTATATTAGTTACTTGAGATTGTGAGATTTTTGTTTATTATGTGTTGCTATAAAGCATAACATTCATAATTACAGATATAATCTGACAATTTCTCAGGCTCAACTTTTAAAATGCATTTATTTTTTCCAAGGAAGTAGCAGTTAGAATACTTTTTTTGGTAAGTTTACGATGGGAACAAAAAGAGGAGATTCTCTGAAATTCATTGAGATTCTTTAAGGAATGAAAGGAAGAACCGGATCATAGTGTTTCAAATGCTGATAGGCTATCAGATTAAGGGTGGGAAGATAAAAAGAAAGTATACTACTTAAGTCCTCAGTGCTAGAGAGCAGAGGCGAGGGGATCGCTGTGAGTTACAGGCTAGCCAGGGCTATTACAGAGAGAAACCCTGTCTAAAAAAAAAAAAAAAAAAAAAAAAGAACTAGAACATATTTAAGGCATGTTTTAATGCTGTAATCTTTTTCTATGGTGCTTTGGCATTTCACATGCATTAGAAAATTTCACTGACAAAACAAGTCCTACAAATAGGTATTATTAATCTTCACGTTTGGAGGGCGAGCTCCTGTCTTCACATAGGAGCTCATGTAGCACAAGCTGGCCTCGTACTTGCTATGCAGTTACCTAGCTGAGGTCTTGCTTTTACCTCCTAAATGCTCAGATTAACAGGCTTAAGACAAACCACATTTGGTTTCTTGGTGGGGAAGGCTCTGGGGACATGATGGGATCCAACTCAGGATCTTAGGCATACTAAGGGCATACTAAGCAATAACTATACCATATAAGCTGTGCTCCTTGGTTAAGTTTGTTTAATTTGAACTTAAAGATGTGTGCTTCAGTCACTCAAAAACTTAAGTATGTCAAACAATTTGAGTGTAAAAATCTACCGTGGGGCTGGAGAGATGGCTCAGCAGTTAAGAGCACTCACTCACTTATCTTGCAGAGGGCTCTAGTGTGATTCCTAGCAGCCATGTGGCAGCTCAGAACAGTCTAATTCAAATCCTAAGGGATCTCCAGGCACTGCACGCACATAGTGAACAGACGACATTCACGCAGACAAAACACGTTCACGTGAAAAATTAGATATTAAAAATAAAATATACTTTAAGTTACATTCCACAAACTGTATATTCACACGAAGATTTGCAGATGCTCTACGATAGTCTTTATGTCTGAAATGCACTTATGCTGATTCTTAACATTATGCTTTGTATTTTTCATCACTTATAGGAAAATTTCCAAATGAAAGAAGTCCACCTTGGTGGTGGTGGTGTTCTTATATCAGTCAGGGGCAGAGCAGGCGGCAGTCCTTTGTTCATCCTAGCTTGATGCCTGTCTTGGTGGCCAAAGCGGCCTAGGACTCATAAAAATCAAATCAAATCAAATCAAATCCAGGAAGCACAATGCTGGAGGAGGAAGACAAGACAGACAAGATACCTGCCACACCACCCACAGACCTGCCCTCCAGCGCATGGCACAAGTGGGCCATAGACATCCACTTGCCATCAAGCTACACAGTGCCACGCTATGCAGCATGGATGGAGAATGTCACCCAGGGGCCCGCTGACCACGTGGCCAGCCGGCAGAGGGAGTCCCTACAATGTGTGAGTAATATGGTGGGGTCAGATGGGAGAGAAAGAGAAGTGGAGCAGTTTGAGCATTATCAAGAGAGATGGGCCAGACCCACATCTGGTGCACACCTTTAACGCCAGCACTTGGGAGACAGAGGCGGGCGGACCACTGTGAGTTCGAGGCCAGCTTGGTCTACAAAGCAATCCAGGACAGCCAAGACTAACACAGAGACCCTGTCTCAAAAACAAAAACAAAAGAGATTAAGCCAGGTGGTGGTGGCACATACCTTTAATCCCAGCACTTGAGAGGCAGAGACAGGTGGATCTCTGTAAGTTCGAGGCCAGCCTGGTCTACAAAGGGCTACACAGAGTTCAGGACAGCCAAGATAAAACACAGAAGCCCTGTCTTTTTTAAAAAAAAAAAAAAAGCCATGTTCAGAGACATTGGGCAAATCACTTTAATGGTTTTGTTCATGACACCACTGATAGAAGTAGATAAGTTAATTTATGAAAGGTCAACAATGCCAGATTAAGGAGTATACTTAAGGGAAAGTCATAAATAAATATTTAAGAATATTACTTTGGAATCAATGCAAAATATCTATTTGTAGTAGGGCAGACAGTATGGAGTCTGAAGAAAAACAAAAACAAAACCCCAGAATTTAGTCTGAAGGAGAACCAGAATTTGTTAACTAAGCTATTTCTTCGTATGTGTTCCGTTTTGCCACCACAAAGTAATGAACAGTATTTAATGCCCAGTCAAAACTTCTTGTGACCTCAGAAGAACTGTAGGTAAGGTACTAGGCTAGAAGAGTATTTCCACAGTATGAGTAAAACACTGACAAAACCAGTAAGGAAAAAAGAAAAACATTTCCAGAGTGGTAGAAATACTCAAAAGGGTAAAGAAATAGAACTCAAAGATGACTGCAAGAGTTTAAACCTGGGGGGAGAGGGGGAGAGGGGAGAGGCATCACACCTCCAATGAAGAAAATGAGAAAGCTTAATTGTGTAGGAAGAAGGGAAGTATATAAAGCTTCTTCGTGTATTTATTTACTTGTAAGACGAGATCTCAAGTATCCCAAACTGGCTTCGAACTCACACTGTAGTGGAGTTTACTTTTACATGCTGACACAACTTATAGCGTCACGTGGGAAGAGAGCTGGCCTGTGAGTGACCTCTTCAGTAAGTTAATTGATATGGAACACAGCTCACAGCAGAAGGCAGCATTCCCTGGGTGGGGAGGAGGTTTCCTGAACCCTTTAAGAGTGGAGAATATGAGCTAAACACAAGCAAGCATTGATACATTCATTTCTCTTCAGTCTTGTCTGTGCTGTGACTAGCTGTTTCAAATTCCTGCTGCCTTTACTTTCCACAAGTGAAATGACTGTAGTGTGGAATTGTAAGCACAAATTAACCCCTTTGCCTGTAAGTAGCTCTTAAGCAACAGAATGAACAGGAGACTGACAATAGTAAGACTTCACAAATAACAAATGCCCAGAAGGCAGGGGCACAAAATGATTAGTCAGTGCTACATGTTAATTTTCAGATTATGCACACCTAAAATATATAGTACTTACTATGTACCAGAGCACTCTAGATAAGTACATTAACTCTCTCTTTATAACTGTATGCAACAGATATATTACTTCTAGTTCACAGATAAGAGAACAGAGAAATGGGCACAGAAAGTATAAGTGGACTGCCCAGAACAACAGTGACAGGGCTATGACTTAGACTCAAGCATTTCCACCCCAGAGATTAAACTGTTTTGTTTGTTTTGAGACATACTATGTAACCTGGAATTTGCTTGTAGATCAGAGTGGCCTTGAACTCACGGAGATCCACCTGTCTCTGCCCCCTAAATGCTGAGATTAAAGGCATGCACCACCACTTCCAACTGAGATTATATCCAGAATATCCAACTCCATTTATTTTTAACTTTGTGCCCATTTTAGTAAGAGTTCATAAGACTCTAAAAGAAAAGAATGACATCTTAGGCCAATCATTTATCCAGGACTAGCACAATGATTTAAATTGTATGCTTCCTAAGTTTTAGTGAATGATGATTCAATGACAGAAGTTTGTAAGTAGACACAGTATCTAAAAAAAAAAAAAAAAGGAATGCTGTTGGTGGCACATGCCTTTAACCCTAGCACTTGGGAGGTAGAGGCATACAGATCTCAAGGCCAACCTGGTCCACAAAGAGAGTTCCAGGACAGCCAAGGCTGTTACACTGAGAAATCCTGTCTAAAGAAAAGAATGAAAGAAAGAAATGCTAAGAAAAAAACAAGGTGGTGGTGGTGGGGGTGTGGGGGGGGAGGTATGCCATTGTTTTTGCCACCGGTGGCTAAAATGAGCCAGAACAACAAAGCAGGACAGAGTAATCAGAATTGGTGCTGAAAGCAACAGAGCTTAAGAACTTCTCATTTGAGGCCGGGTGTGGTAGCGCACGCCTTTAATCCCAGCAGAAGCAGGCAGATTGCTTTGAGTTCGAGGTGAGCCTGGTCTACAAAGCAAGTCCAGGACAGCCAACACTAACAGAGAGACTCTGTCTCGAAAAACCAAACCAAACCAAAAAAACCAAAAACAAAAAACCCTTCTCTTTTGTCTGTGTGTACACATCACAGCTACTAGGAGTCATATGGTAACTTGTATGTTAGTTAGTAAAACCACCTGAGCCAGGGGCGAGGGACACAACTTTGAGCCAAGCAATGAGGAGGGAGAAGAAGGTGGACCTCTGAGTTAGAGGCTAGCCTGACTTACGTATCAAGTTCCAGCTCAGCTAGGGCTACCCAGTGAGACCCTGTATCAAAACAACCAAACAAAAAACCCGCAACAGCTGAAAGCATGGTCTCTTCTTTAGTCTGAACTGGCGGGACAGGGTAGATGGATATAAGAAAGATACAAAATCAGAGGAAGGCAAACAAAGGTGTGAGTGTAAGGAAGGGAACTAGCTGATTTGGGCCATTATGAGGTCTTAGGCACCTTTGAAGAGGTCAGTATCAATAAAGAAACTGAACAACAACAACAAAATGGATCACAATCAAAGGACAAACAGGCAACAGGTTAAACTTGAAATGTTTAGCCATAAGACAAAAATCACAAATGACAAAATTCCGAGGGAAAGTTAGAATAAAAACTGGCTTTTAAGGGGGGAAAATCGAGATTGTTCCCAGAAAACAGTAGTGAAGAAAATAACACCACACATGAACTAGGTCCTGGCGGAATGGTAGATATAGTCAAGAGCACAAGGGAGAACACGGCTCACAGAAGAACCCCAGCTAACTGCCTTGCCTTGCCTTGCCTTGCCTTTGTTTGTTTTTTTTTTAAGATTTATTTATTTTGTTTTTCGAGACAGGGTTTCTCTGTGTAGCCCTGGTTGTCCTGGACTCACTTTGTAGACCAGGCTGGTCTCAAACTCCCAGAGATCCACCTGCCTCTGCCTCAAGTGCTGGGATTAAAGGTATGCATCTGGCGCTTTATTTATTATTATTATTATTATGAATACAGTGCGCTGCCTACATGTACACTGGCACGCGAGAAAAGGGCATCAGATCACATTATAGATGGTTGTGAGCCACCATGTGGTTGCTGGGAATTGAACTCAGGAGCTCTGAAAGAGCACTCAGTGCTGTTAACCTCTGAGTCATCTCTCCAGGCCCTGCTTTCCCTTTTTTGAGATCCATGCCAGATATTAAGTGTTCAAATTGCCATATTCACATCCTCTACTTCTTATATGTGTGAGAAACTTGTGCCTGGTCAGAACATTTAATATCATGCATGAAATCAGAGTAGATACACTATTTTTAATGTATTTGGAAAAAGTACAAGCATGTTCTGCCTGCTTGCAATGTCAAATGCTCAATCCTCTTTAAAACTCTGGTTCATCTTTCAGTTTTCATGAAAAATCTCATCTCTACCAAGATGCCCTTTCACCCAGCTCCACCTGTTGGAATAAGCATCATCCTTATGTCCACACATCACCTTTGCTTCTCTATAACTGAGCATAGCTAGTTTACTGGCTACTCCTGTGTCTCCAGTAACTTTAAACTTACCACCAAAAATCTGTGTTGGTGCTCTATTCAGTAACTGCCAGAGAGCAAAACTCAATTTACAAAACCAAGCTGAAATATATACATTTGTCTACAAGGAGGAACATGGAAGCTGGTTTAGTACTACCTAAGGGAAAATTGATGAGAAAGCTTACAATGTATGGTGAGGTTTTTGGCAAATTTTTTTGGGGGGGGGTTGAGGGAGAATGAATGATATTGGCATCTGATGGGTACAGGCTAGGGAGGCAGGCTACTCATGGTTTCAGGTGCACAAGATAAATCATGCCCACCCACGTGAGAGTATCTAGCCCACTAGTCAACTAAGTGCCAAGCTTTGCAAAAACCTTTCAAAATGAAGCAATCAAGAAAAAAAGACAACCAGAGTTGTTGCCTGAGATCTCTAAAATTTTCTTTAACAATTAGTTACCTCTTCTTCCTACTAAGAATTGAGCAGCAAACAACTTTGCTAACCAGCTTCAGTTGCGTGTTAACCAGTAAGGAGTTGGTTGTAACACCATGTGTAACAACATGTGACATGTTTGCCAAATCACTGTCTCTTATTTTCCTGTCAATGATAATTAGCTCTTCTTAGTGACAATCTCCCAGGCCCTTTGCCAAGTCTAGCTACAGCAACTAAATACACCTTCATGGCAAACTTCACTGACAATATGTGATGCTCGCCACCACTTCAAGACATCTGTCTGCTCATGTCTGAACAAGATGACAGTTAGACTAGCCCATTTAAACCTTCAGGCACGAATTCACACAACAAATAAAAACTCAAAAGTCTAGTCAGGGTTAGAGATATAGCTAAAGACTCAACAACTTAATACAGTATAAAGTAAAATAGCCCTTTTAAAGTCTGAGACATTCTCCACCCCAACAAAAGCCCCATGAGAAACTGGCTGTACTAGTGGGTCCAGATCTTCCTATAACCTACCCCATTAAAAACATCAACAGAAAGCTCAGTGACTGCTTCCTTCATCATAAAGACAGATGACAGCAGCTGTGAGAAAGCAAAGAATGAAACATACCTAAGACAGGAGGTATACATTTTTAAATCCAACTGAAATCACAAAGGAAGCAGAAATTAACAACCAAGATAATTCAGCCAGTCAGTATCCAAGCAGGCAACGTGCTATTAACATTATTATAACAAAAACTTGTAAGCCTCAAGTTATTTTTTAAAAATTACCATATTTGGTGAAACAGCCATGTTTGACCGATTTTCTGGAATTGAGGCTACTTCACATCCTAGAAAGGCTAAGAGTGGTGGGAGGGATGGATGGGGGGGGGGGGGGGGGGAGGACATAACTCTATAAACCACAAGGATTAATGTCCACAAACAGCTTACAAGTCTTTCTGAGGCTTCCTATCAGACTCAGCATTACCAGATTATTCTAGAAAGCAGAGCCCACTCCACTTAGTTGTCTTTCCTCCTGGCTCCATTCACTAATCTAAGACTATGCCTGCTACTTTACCCAGCCTCAGCCAAGATTCACCATCATGCATTGTATCTTACAATATGAAACTATTTTCCTTCCAACTCAAATAACAACCATTTTTCTGTTACCTCAAAAACAAGTCTGTGGCTGCTGTTTCATCTCTGGCTATAAAGTTCTAACATAGAATGTGACACTAGTTGGTCCTCTCAATAGAGGGTATCAAAGGGAAAATCTTAACAGAGCAGACATTTATGACCATTTTTGTAAAAGGGTCTAACACCATGGAATCAACTTCAAGCTGATGTCACTGAAACACCCAAAGCATAGAAGAAAACGTAAGACAGACAAAGAATAATGAAGAAAGCAAAGTAGGGAGGTGCACAAAGCAGCACCTCTGCCAAGGGCAGCAGCAGGTGCTTGCTAACATCTCTGGCACCTTTGTAATAGGATTTGACCTGTTTGACTGGTATTGTTATGGCTATGATTACTCCACTTTCTCGTCTTCCAGAACTTCGATGTCTTCTCTGTCTCACACTTTAAGACATGTTTGCTTCACCCCCGTTTTTCTGTGTGTCCTGGTTAGTTGTTGGTTTGGTTTTTGTTTGTTTGTTTGTTTTTGGTCAACCTGACACACATTAGAGTCATCTGGGAAGAGAACCCTCAAGAGGGAAAGTGTCTCCATCAGATTGCCTGTAGGCAAGTCAGAAGGGCATTTCCTTGATCAATTGATGTCGGAGGGGCCAATGTTTTGGGGGTGGTGCCACTCCCGGACAGGTGATCCTCATGGTGTAAGAAAGCAGGCTGAGCAAGGTATGGAGGAACAAGCCAGTAAACAGCATCCTTCTATCACTTCTGCATCAGTTATTGCCTTGACTTCCTAAATGATGATGAACTACAATGTATGAGATTATTTTAAACCCTTTACTCCCTAAGCTGCTTTTGGTCCTGGTCTTTATCACAGCAACAGAAACTCAAGATGGTGCCTTTGGTATATTAATTCCCAAACATTTAAGAATCATTCTTTTGCTGGGCATAGTAGCATGCGTCTGTAATCCCAGCACTCAGGAAGCAGAGGCAGGCAGATCGTTGTGAGTTCAAGGCCAGCCTGGTCTACAAAGCTAATCCAGGACAGCCAAGGCTACACAGAGAAACTCTGTCTCAAAAAACCAAAAACAAAAAAACATTCTTTTAAGGTGTAATATTATGCATTACTTATAAACTCATCTATGGCCTATCCTCACCCTTCAGCACCAAACAGAAAGCCTACCATCAATCCACTTTTTCACTCAACATAAGTGTTAGTCTTCAAACAAACTTTCATCTTGTTAAATCAAAAGGAAAACACCTGACTTCTAGTTCTACTTGATGTGAGTGATATACTCGCAATTTCTCCTGCCTAGAACAGTCATGTTTAAGGAAACTTCTTAACTTATAAAATTTAAGTCCTTTCAACATCTATTTGGGCAAAAGTTGTGCCAATCTACTACTACTAGGAGAGAAAAAGCTAGCAAAAGAAATCTGCAGCCTTTTCTTATTTACAGTATCATCTCTTCCCTCCACAGGTTCTTTTCATCTCTGCTGCTTCTTTAACTAAAGATGAATTCAGTTCCCTTTATGTGGAGTTCCTTCTTTCTTGTTCCTAGGCTTTGAAACTGCCATCTTGTTCCTACACTTCCACTACCCCACCATTTCAATACTAGGCACCCCTGCTCACTTACTCCAACAAATTAAAATTCGGTTAAGAGAAGAAAAATCATACAACATGAGGGAAAATCTGCAGCTATGCAGTCTTAAAATCGGCCAACTGACAAAGGCAGGGAACAAAGCTTACCCTAAACTCAAGGTCACAAGCCGTGCCTCCCCTGACCTCTATAAAAACAGCCGTTCTGGGGGCTGAAGAGATGGATGAGCAGTTAAGAACATTGGCTGCCCATTCCAGAGGTCCCAGGCTAGATTCCCAGCACCCACATGGCCATTCACAACCATCTGTAACTCCTGGTCCAAAAAATCCAACACCCTCTTCTGGTGTTTGCACATTAATTTGACCTCCATGATCACTGCACATTAATGCAGGCAAAACACCCATACATATAAAAATAAATCTACTAAATTAAAAACAACAAATTTCTATATTTAAAGAAACTCAACAATGTTCTTTGAAGATAACCTCCAGTCTCCCCTCAGCAGTCTTTAAACGAAAGTGAGAGGAAAACTCAAGTTAGGATAAACTTTTTTGCCTATTCAAGTGTAGCTGGAGATGTAGCAGCCATTTAAACTTTCTCTTTCCACATTTCTCCATTCTTCAGAGCTAAATTCACACCAACCTGTCACTGACTCAATAACCTAAGGGTAATTCTTCCCTCCACACTGATTAGCACAAAAGCTTCTCAGAGCCAGCTATCTCTGCATTCAAAATACCAGCACTTTCTTAATGTTTGTCCCCCTATGGCCCAGACCTCATTCCAAGCCCTAAAGAGCTACTATTTTATGACACAGTAATTGCCTCACAGCACAGCTATGAACATACAGATTGCCTCTTAACAAGTCATCCAAGTTTTCCTTCTTTGGGGGGGGGGGGGGCTCATGAAGCCCAGGATGGCCTTGACTTTGCTAAATAGTGGATGACCTTGAACTTTTGATCTTCTTGTTTCTACTTCCAGAATGGCTAGCTATAACACAACCAGTTTTATATAATGCATGTTAGGTGAGCATTCTACAAATTAAGCTATATTCCAATAACTCTCATCACAAACTTTTTACCTATAAACTAAAAAGATCACAATATTCAATACCCTTTAACATCAGGTTACAGAATAGGTTTTCTCTAATTAGGGCAAAAAATGAACACAGGCCTGCAGCACAGAAAGCTGACCTCAAGCTAGAAGCCAAGCATTTGAACTTGTTTTTACACATCAAGCACATCGTTCTCAATAACTCTTTGGACTTGTTTTCCTAATCTGTAAAAGGAAGAAGTTTAATTCTAAGTTTTCCAGTGTATCACACCACACTCCTGTCTAACTGAACACCACTCTCTCTCTCGCCTCCATTTCCTTATTATCTATGTCCTTACATTTAGAATCTCCCTTTCCTAATCCTCAGCGGTCAGCATATTGTCCGTTCTTAGACTGTAAGTGCTCCTTTAAAGCCTAACAAACGTGTAAGTTCCGTAAGAGGGTGGAGTCCTTACTTTCTATTCTTAGCAGCTGGTACAATGCCTTCCATACAGGTGATCAACCAAACAACTGATGAATCATGTGTGTATAAATGAGCAAATGAACAAAGAAAGCCTTTCCTGATTTCCTTCAGTTGCTCAGGTCATCTCCTGCCTTTGGACTCATCAACATGACACCTTTTGTGGTGATAACTACATTAGTCTGTGCTGTTAATTTACTTACCTACTGGATATCAAGCTGCAATTCCTTAAGATTAAGAACTGCCCTGGTAGAGGCAGGTGGATCTCTGTGAGGTCGAGGCCAGCCTGGTCTACAAAGTGAGTCTAGGACAGCCAAGGTTATAGAGAAACCCTGTCTCGAAAACAAACAAACAAACAAACAAAATTGCCCTGATAGTTTCTATTTCTGTCTACAGCACCTATATTCATGGCTCTATTGTAAAATTTACTGAAGATAGTAAACCACTGGGTAATAGAGAAGAAAAGAGGAAGAAGTCAACTTACAATATCAGACATATATGCTGTGCTAAACTGGAATTCATGCACCAAAGGTTCAAAAGTTCCACTATCCTCTCTCCAGTGTAATCAATAACGACTTTCAAAGGCAGAGCAGCCACCCTGTGCTCCACAGAGCAGAGCAGCCACCCTGTGCTCCACAGAACCACATACCCTCTCCTGCAGTAGACATATGCCTGGGTCTGCTCTCACACCTTCCTTCTTTCACTTCACTAATTTCTTAATTTCTAATTTGAGACAGGGTTGCTCTGTATGTTACACTGGCTGTCCTCGAACTCACAGAGATCCACCTGCCTCTGCCTCCCAAGTGCTGGGATTAAAGGCATGTGCCACCACCCCTGGCTCTGAAATATCACTTATCTACCTATTCAATTCCTTTCTCCACAACGTATAAAACCACTTTTAAAAAGCATTTTTCCTATAAGACCTGTCCTTTTCTAGTTGTTCCTGAAAGACAAAAAAGGCCCAGTTTTTAAGTCTTCAAAACTCCCCAATTAACCTCAGGCTCTAACAACCTTATTTTCCTTTGTCATCAAGGTTTTATTTTACCGTCTAGCTTCCTCCAATCTTTTGCTCAGAACCCATGAAGCCATTCTGACTGAACAACAGCTGCTGTCTTTCCATTCAAAATGTTCTCGACACCAGTGTCAATGCATGTGAGTCTTCTTTAAATGTTCATCAACCCCTGCTTCCTTCCCTTACTCAAGACAGACAGACAGACAGACAGACACACACACACACACACACACACACACACACAACCAGTATCCATGCGTCACTCCATCCCCTTCATGCAAGTTCCTTACATCGCACCTAATGAACGCACAAGACTCTCAGAATGGTATCTTCCAACTACAGTCTCTTCTCAGAACATAACCTTGTTCATAGCACCTCCCTCTTTCCCTCATGTCCCCATCCATTCCCCCCTTTTCGGGTTCCCCAGACTCCTCCAACTAAATACAGAAGGCGTTATTTCTCGTACTCTCCATCCACGACAAAAAAGAGCAAGCTCCGGTTTCTTGCGGTCTCCCCTTCCTCCAATTTGCCCTCCAGTCTGCGTCCTCCCAACCCCCTTCCCCACCAGGTGTGCGGACTTCCATCCTCTACTCTCAGTATGCACCGCTCCAGCCAGCATTCCACGTTTCCCCTACTGTGGGGGCCAGACCCTTCACACCCACCTTCACTCCGGGTCCCTACCTGCTCCTGGGGTGCCTCTCCCTACCCCGGCCCGCGGGCTGAGACCATAGGCGCGCGCGCACACACGTTCTCTCCCTCCCGCTTCCTCCTCAACCTCCCTCCGCTCAGCGCCGGCTTCACGGGAGCTCAGCTCGGCAGACCCGGGGCCAGGCAGCCATGTGTGTGCCCGCCCCCTCCCGCAGCTGCCCGCGAAGCCCGAGTCTCCCAGCCCGGGAGACAGGAGGACGCTGCAACTCCCCCCCACCATCTCGGGAGTCCGCTGTTCCCGGCCCCCAAACCTCCTCCCGGTTCCTACAACACCTCGGCCGGGCTTGGGCACTCACCGGAGATACTGCGCGCTCTGCAGGCTCATCCTCTGCCGCCGCGTCTCCCCCGCGAAGCCTCCGTGGGTCTCTCAGGCTCCTCGGAGCGGCCCCGCGGCCCCGCGGGTGCTGGCGGCCGCCGCCATCTTCCTCTCCTCCGACTCCTCCTCGTTCGGCGCGGGGTTGGGGGGGGGGAGGGCGGGGTGGGGGTAGAGAGTGAGTGAGGCGAGGGGGAGGGAATGGGGAAAGCAGCTCTAGCTGCTGCCCTGGCCTGTGGGACACAGGGACGCTCCGGCTCGGGAGGGGGGGAAGAGGAGGGAGAAGGGAAGGGGGCGGGGGAAGAGGAGGGAGAACCAAAGGAAGGAAGTCGGGTTGGCTCTCGCGAGACTTTAGCAGTGCCGGTCCCTCCGGGTGCTTTCCGCTTCTCTGTACCGCTGCCTTTTGGGATGAGCAAGCAGTGTGGCGCCCGCGCGCCGGCTGAGGGAGCTGCTGGGAGCGCTTGGTGGCTTCCTAGGGATCCGCCCCTCTCCTCCCGCGCGAGGGGACAACCTCAAGCTCAACGCGAACATCGAGCCCCAACCAGACGGGGGTTACAGTCAAAGCCTTCCGCCCTTCCACCCGCCCACTTCTCGCTTCCTTTTTCCACTCCTCCACTTTTCCCCACCGGAAACGCCACCTCTTCCTCCTACAGTTCCGCCCGCCAATTCCTCAACTCTTGCCTTCCCTCGCGCGCCGGGGAATGACGCAAAGGCCTCCCTCTTCTCAGCTGCCCCTCCCCACGCACTCTTGAAGCGTGTTGAAGGGGGGCGGGGGTGGGGGGGGGGTAATAGGGCGGAGCCCAGAGAGAAATAGAAAGAAAACTGATCGGAGTGGGCAGGGCGCTGCCATGGAAACTGGAGGCTGCGGTTGTATTGTCATAGTAACTGGTGTGTGTAGACAGGGTGACCCTCTCCTAGAGAAACGGGTTCCCCCCCGAAACCGCCCAGGATTCCCCGCTTGAATTCCCTGCGTTTTAAAGGCTGGGCGTCGAGATTGCGCCAGGACGGGGTCCCTAAGCGGGGGGAGAAGGGCACACGTCAGCCGCGATGCAGCTCTAGCAGGCGAGAATGTTTGACTTTTCCTAGTGGGTCGACCCTTCCCAAATTCCTACTCCAAATCACCTGCGAGGCCTCCCAGAGGAGACTCGGTGAGAACCCAGCCTAGGAGGCTAACATACGGTTCTTAAACATTTAGGATTGAGAGCGGTCTGAAACGCTAAAGACTGCCTGCCATTCTTAACCAAAGGTACCCCTCTTTTAAAAATCTGCAGTGTTTTAGAACTTCTACTGTTTTTGTTGTTAAGTAGAGAAGAAAACCTTGCATAAAAAGGACCTAGATTTATCAATATGAAGGAGTTTATGAAAATAACTTTCGACTTTGAGAACAAATATTCTAGCTTATATGTATTTTGTGTCAGGTTTAGGGTTAAAACAAACAAACAAAAAAATGGATCCTAATGATGTGGAGTCCTATCAAAGAACAAGTCATTCTGATGGAGTGAAGTGATTCTTGACTTTTTACAGGTTTTATTTTCAATTCATGTTGAAAAGTTATGCAAGCAGCTATCTCAACATGTTTTAGACTATGTAAGGTCATAGAATCCAAGAGTATAGTCCTCACTGTTTAATGAAAACTCAGCATTTCAATGGGATCTTGGTTTTGGTTTGGAAACCTGATTTCTTCTGTTTTTCAATGCTGCCTCGAGAAAAGCTTTCCAGGTCTTGCCTATTAAAAACCAAGAACAGTGTTTATTTGGAATGTGTTTGAGTTCTCAGGAAACGAAAGTACAGCCCACTTGGCAAGGACAGCTTGTCATTAACGAAATAGAAAGTGAACCATACCCCTTCATGCTGCAAGCAGGCTCCGAGTCGGATGCACTATGACGTGAGGCAATTGCAGCGGTACAACGACCTCAATCTTCCACAAGCACCAACGCGCCGCCCACTCACGGGAGGGAGAGCTGCCTAGTGAGAAACGTCCTATCCCCTGTGTAGAATTCTCCTTCAGTTCTGAGAGCCAAAGAATGGAAGTTACTATTATAGATTAAAATATTCTACTTTAGTTTTTTTGTTTGTTTGGTTGGTTGGTTGGTTTTGGTATTTTTGTTTTTGTTTTTGTGTTTGTGTTTGTTTTTCTCGACACAGGGTTTCTCTGTGTAGCCTTGGCTGGCCTGGACTCACTTTGTAGACCAGGCTGGCCTTGAACTCACAGCGATATGCCAGCCTCTGCCTCTTTAGTGCCCAGCTACTTTAGGTTGTTGTTGTTGTTGTTGTTTAAGTCAGCATACAGAGTGGTGGGCCCAGATCCCCTGGGCCCAGATCCTCCCATCATGATGTTCTTCTTGTAGGTTTCTAGGACCCTCTGGATCCTTCTATTTCCCCACATTACGGCACTTATATGTGTATATGTCATATTTTTATCCACCTTCCCCACTGGTTTCCTCCAAATTACTCCCCCTCCCATTGCTGGTGCCCTTCTCCACTCAGTCGTGCCTTCTGCTTTTCTTGCCCTATGAATTCCATTATCTTCCAACACTCATTACCCCGCCTTGAAATCTCTTCTTCCCCTTTCATGGTCCTCTTTGAAGTTTCATGACACATGCACAATTTAAACCTGGATGCTGTGTATGAGAGAAAATGTAATTTGGTTTTGGGGAGGGGTTGTTTGGTTGGTTGTTTTTTGTTTTGTTTTTGTTGGTTTTTCAAGACAGGGTTTCTCTGTGTAGCTTTGGCTGTCCTAGACTCTGCCTCTCTGAGTGCTGGGATTAAAGGTGTGTGCCACCATCGCCTGGCAGGTTTTTTGTTTTGTTTTTGTTTTTAGATTTATTATTTATACAGTATTCTGCCCACATGTGTACCTGCCCGCCACAAGAAGGCACCAGATCTCATTACAGGTGGTTGTAATCCACCATATGGTTGTAACCCACCATGTGGTTGCTGGGAATTGAACTCGGGACCTTCAGAAGAGCAGACAGTGCTCTTAACCTCTGAGCCATCTCTCCAGCCCAAATTCGTTTTGTTTTTTTTTTTTTAATGGTTGAAAATAATCCATTATGTATATATAGCACATTTTCTCACTTATTGCTGGCCACATAAGCTGGTTCCATTTCTTAGCTATAGGAAATAGTATAGCAATAAACATGGATGTGCCAGTGTCTGTGCAGTACGTTGGCTTAGAGTCCTTAAGGTCTATACCCAGGAGTGGCAGAGCTAAGTCTTAGGGTAGATCTATTTTTAGTTGCATGAGAGACTTCTACACTGATGTCCACAGAGTCTGGGTCAGTTTACATTACCACCTACAATGTATAAGAGTTCTTTTTCTGGCTACATCCTCAGTAGCATTTTCTCTTTCTTTCTTGTTTGTTTTATTATTATTTATTTTTGAGACTAGGTTTCTCAGTGTAGCCCTGGCTGACCTGAAACTCACTCTGTAGACCAACCTGACTTTGAACTCTCAGAGATCATTTGTCTTTGCTTCCTGAGTACTGGAAGTAAAGGCATGCACTGCCGCCACCGCCGCCACCTCCCAGTTGTGATTAGTCTTTTCTTTTTTAAAAATTATTTTATTTTTTATTTATTGGTATTGTGCTTGCTTGTATATGTGTGTGTGAGGGTATCAGATACCCTGGAATTGGAGTTCTAGACAGTTGTGAGCAGCCATGTGGGTGCTGGGAATTGAACCCGGGTCCTTTGGAAGAGCAGCCAGTGCTCTTAACTGCTGAGCCATCTCTCCAGCCTGTGATTAAGTTTTCCTAATAACAGCCATTCTGAATGGTGAGATAGACTCTCAGGGGAGTTCCAATTTACATTGCACAGTCTCTCATATGTATATTTCTTATTTTGAGAACCTTCTATTCGTTAGCCTATTTGCCAATTATCTGTCTTTTGGTGGTTACAGATACAAGTACAACTACAAATACTGTACAAATAAAGTTCTTTGTATTTTCTAAATCAGCTGTTCTCAACCTGTGGGTCACCTTCAACACCTTCTGCTACAACAGTAGCAGAAATACAGTTAAGAAGAAGCAACAAAATAATTTCATGTGTGAGAGTCACCACAACATGAGGAACTATATTAAAAGGGTGTAGCATTAGGAAGCTTGAGGCCACTGCTCAAGATATTGATCCCATTTGACGTGTAGTTAGCAAAATGGTTCAATGTTGTTTGTTTGTTTGTTTGTTTGTTTTTGACTACCTGCAGGCTGTCTTTTCACTCAAGCGCTTGTTTTCTTTGCTGTAGAGTTGCGTTATTTAGTGTCATGTAACCTCATTTGTCAACCCTTTGGGGTTATGCCCTGTGTTATCAGAGTCCTTTTCAGGAATTCCTTGCCCATGTCTACATATTGAGGCATTTCCCCTGGTTTTTCTATAGTTGTTTTAAAGTTTCAGGTCTTATAATGTCCTTGGTCCATTTTAAGCTTGTTTTTGTGCACAGTAGAGAAATATATGTATCTCGTTCTATTCATCTATAGATGTTGTACAGCAGCCTTTTTCCTGATATATACTTTCTTTCTTTTCTGAGACAGGGTTTCTCTGGCTGTCCTGGACTCACTTTGTAGACCAGGCTGGCCTACAACTTACAGCGATCCATCTGCCTCTGCCTCTTGAATGCTGGGATTAAAGGCGTGCGCCACCACTCCTAGCTTCTAAGGTATTTTTTAAGCTATCATGAATGGAGTTTTTTTCTGATTTTATTTATTATTTATTTATTTATTTGTTTGTTTATTGTTTTTCTAGATAGGGTTTCTCTGTGTAGCTTTGTCTGTCCTAGACTCACTTTGTAGACCAGGCTAGCCTCGAACTCACAGTGATCCACCTGCCTCTGCCTCCCAAGTGCTGGGATTAAAGGCATGTGCCACCAGACCTGGCTCCTGATATTTTTATAAGCAACTTCATTATTGCTATATTTGAAAGGTAATGACGTTTTGTGATTTTGTACCCTAATGTTTTGCTAAAAGTGCCTAACTTTTGTGGTAGAATCTTTGGGGTCTTTTAAGTACAGTATTATGTCATCTACAAGTAGATATACTTTTATTTTTTTCTTTTCTGTTTATATATAGCTTATTTTTTCTTTTGTCTTCCTGCTCTGTATTTTCAAGCACCATGCTAAATATATTCTGTTTCTATCCTGAAATGTAATGGTTAGATACTTTCAAGATTTTTACCAAAATGTAATTTAATACTAAATAAAATAACCATAACAACCTTTAAATGTTCGGGGCATATGTCTCCAGTAAATAATAAGCATGCCATATACTTCTGACACTAGCTCTATGAAAATGTTCACATCTACTCATTTTGGAAGCAGAAAATGAGATAAAAAGACGAATCCTTTTTATTACCACTGGGTGATCTAGTCACTAAACATCTACTGAGCATTATTATATTACAGGAACTGTCCAGGTTACTATGGATACCGCAGGGAAAGAGGGATGATACTTGTCTTAGAATAACTCACCTTCTGGTAGAGCTGTTGCAGTACAAGAAGTGGTGAGAATGCAAGATGATGGATTTGGTGATTGAGATAAGAACAAAACAGAAACACAGATGAGATTAGAAATAAACTTTATATTTATATCAGCTTTCCTAAGACTTTTTATTAGAGTCTTCAATAACATGTACAATATGCCTATTAAGTAGATAGAATCATGGTAATGTTTAAGTCTTACAGAGTCTAACACATCGATTCTATCTTTAAAATTGATTTTAAAGATCAATAGAATTGGAAGGAGGATCACTATAAGTCTAAAGCCAGCCTTCTTGCTTTAGTTAGGATTTCTGTTGCTGGGATGAAACGCTATGACCAAAAGCAAATTTGGCTTATACTTCCATGTCATAGTCTGGCACTGAAGGAAATCAGGACAGGAACTCAAGCAGGGCTGGCATCTGAAGGCAGAAGCTGACGCAGAGGCCATGGAGGGGTGCTGCTTACTAGCTTGCTCCTGATGGCTTGCTCAGTCTGCTTTTTAAAAATATAATCCAGGACCACCAGCCCAAGGATGGCACCACCCACAATGGCTAGACCCTCCCCCATCAATTGTTAAGAAAATGCCTACAGACATTTTATTTATTTATTTACTTATTTTTGGTTTTTCAAGACAGGGTTTCTCTGTGTAGCCTTGTCTGTCCTAGACTCAGTTTCTAAACCAGGCTGGCCTCAAACTCACAATGATCCACCTGTCTCTCCCTCCCGAGTACTCGGACTTAAGGAATGTGCACCACGCCCTGCTACAGCCAGATCTTATGGAAGCATTTTCTCAATTGAGTTTCCCTCTTTTCAAATAACACTAGCTTGTGTCAGGGTGACATAAAACTAGTCAGCACACTGTCAACATGATGGAGAGCCTGTCTAAATTTATAAATGAGCAATAACAACAGAAACAAAATCGATAGATTCAGAAAAAAATACTGCTTGGAATTTACATATTGATAATGCATACATTCTCTCTTCTTACTGTTCTAATCAATAACCTTGGTCATCATTCTCAAAGAATCAAAAATCAGTGGAATTACAGAATACAAACATTTCTGCAGAAGTTTTACTCAGCCACTAATAGATATAAATTACATCTAAACTAAATAAAAAGTTTAAGAGAAGTTGCTTCATTCCATTAACTCTACCCGATACTAGAGTCTTTTGGCTAACTGATCTCCTGGAGAAGTCACAGGCTAACAGGCCTGGCTCTGTTGTCTCAGTATCTGAATTCTATTTTGCTGATGAAGACATTGCCTACTATAGACCTCCTGTAAGCTTTAATGGTGATGCATGTGATTTTCTCAGCCTGGTATATATACTGGCCCTTAATACATGTTCATTTTCTTTCTATTTGTCTGTTCTTTTATATCGAGGTAAAATGAGTAACTTAGAGACAATGCAATATAAAAATTATATGTAAAGTAATTTAAAAACAATGCCCTAGTTTTTGTCTGTGATACTCATAGAACTGAGTACACTGTCAATTGTTTTTCAGTGCTCTTCAAATAGTAAGTCAGATACACGTTGACATCTAAACTCGGGCCCTCTTAGATCAGGGGGCAGCAGCCTTCCACAAAGAACTTATCAAGGGTGTGTCTACTTGTTCATTCCTAATAGTCATTTAGCCTGGAAGATAGTTGTGAAGCTTTATAGCCCAAAGCCCAGGTTAAAAAGCTTTGAGTTTGGGCCAGGTGGTGGAGGCGCACGCCTTTAATCCCAGCACTCAAGAGGCAGAGGCAGGCAGATCGCTGAGTTTGAGGCCAGCCTGGTCTACAAAATGAGTCCAGGACAGCCAGGGATACACAGAGAAACCCCGTCTTGGAAAAAAACCCAAAACAAAACAAAACAAAAAAAGCTTTGCATTTGGGGCCTGGGAAGATGGCTCAGTGAAGAAAGCCCTTGCTGAACAAGCATAAGAACTGGAGTATGGATTCCTGGGGAGAAGGAAGAAGAAGAGAAAAGAAGAAGAAAAAGGAGGAGGAGGAGAGAAGAAGAAGGAGAAGAAGAAGAAGAAGAAGAAGAAGAAGAAGAAGAAGAAGAAGAAGAAGAAGAAGAATGAGATTGAGAAGAAATGGTTTTTAGAAGCTAATCAGGCATCAAAATATCCAACCTCAAACTCTGTCCTCTACACATGTGCACAGACACATGTACACATAAGCATCCACACATGTTTACCATTCTCCTAGTATTGGCTAGAGAAAAGTTTACTCTCCAAGAATTCTTCACAACTACCAATAAACAAACACCTCCAAGAAATTATAATACCAGAACATCTGCTAATTTAAAGAATAGAGAAAGAAGCTGGGCATGGTAGCACTTGCCTTTAGTCCCAGCACTCAGAGGCAGAGGCAGGTGGATCTCTGAGTTTGAGGCCAGCCTGATCTACAAAGCGAGTCCATGACAACCAGGACTATTACACAGAGAAACCCTGTCTCAAAAAACAAACAGAATAAAGAAAGAATCAGCAGAACATACCTTTAATTCCAGCACTTGGGAGGCAGTGGCAGGAAGATTTATCTAAGTTTCAGGGGCCAGCCTGGTGAGTTCTAGAACAGCCAAGGCTAAACATAGAAACCATTTAAAAAAAAAAAAAAAAAAAAGCCTGGCAGTGGTGGTGTACGCCTTTAATTCCAGCACTCAGGTGACAGAGGCAGGCAGATCACTGAGTTCACTGAGTTCGAAGTCAGCCTGGTCTACAAAGTGAGTCCAGGTCAGCCAAGGATACACAGAAGAAGAAGAAAAAAAAAAAAAAAAGGTATAGAGACAGTAAAAAGGCCAAAAGAAATAAAGAAATGCTATTAGGAAAGGTAGAAGTATTAAAGCCAAGCTTAGCTTCTTCTCATCCCCTATTGACAGGGAGTCTACTGTTAACACAACACTTTAGTATACTACACACCAGGGTACCAAAGGAATCTTCTGGTCCCAAACCTGAAAAGAACACATTTCATGCGAAAGTCTGAGATACTACCAAAACTGCCATTTCTTTCTCTGTTGTCTAACTATGAGAACACAATCACTATTTTCTTTTCTTTTTCTTGGTTTTTCAAGACAAGGTTTCTCTGGGTAGCCTTGACTGTCCTGGACTCACTCTGTAGACCAGGCTGGCCTTGAACTCACAGAGATCCACCTGCCTCTGCCTCCTCGGTGCTGGGATGAAAGGCATGCACCAGCACCGTCCGGCCACAATCACTATTTTCTATTACCTCATTTGTGTAAGTTGGATACTATTCCCTGCACAAAGACTACCAAAGTGATATTTATTGTCACAAATCTGATCTTCCAAGTCTTGGGGAAGCCCGTATAGATGCGCATGTGCAGACACACATCTTTCTCCTTTTTCTGCCATCATCTCTTTAGCTTTTCCATTTGATATTGATGTTAAAATGTGATAAAGATCACATATAAAGATAAATATAACCAAGGCTATATACCCAAGCACTCTCCTACTTGGCCTAGTTCCCCAGCTTCTTGCTCAGAAAACTTTCAGATATCAGAAACTTGGATAATTTGTCCCATACTTGTAAAAAAAAAAAAAAAAAAAAAAAAAAAAAAATCTCAGTACTGTTGAAGTAAGACAAGAGCACATTCCAAAACATTGTATATGAAGCTTTTTTGTTTGTTTTGTTTCTGTTTTTGTTTGCTTATTTTTTTTTCAAGACTTTTTTTTCTCTGTGTAGCCTTGGATGTCCTGGGCTCACTTTGTAGACCAGGCTGGCCTCGAACTCACAGTGAACTGCCTGCCTCTGCCTCCAGAGTGCTGGGATTAAAGGCGTGCACCACCATGCTCGGTAAAGTTGCCAGTCTTTAGATGAGTTCTGTTCATGCCCTTTCCTCTAGCTCCCCTACCTACCCATTCTTGAAGCAGAATTAGGGGAACATTGGTAAACAAGGCAATCAAAAAGCAGGCTCTCTGAGATAGCTGCTTCTTGTTCTTAGAAGACTCTGTGAGCAGAAACAGCAGGAAGGCATGGGGTGAGATTCTAGGCAGAATTAACAGTTGAAAGGCAGCCCCAGCCGGGCATGGTGGCGCACGCCTTTAATCCCAGCACTCGGGAGGCAGAGGCAGGCGGATCGCTGTGAGTTCGAGGCCAGCCTGGTCTACAAAGTGAGTCCAGGATGGCCAAGGCTACACAGAGAAACCCTGTCTCAAAAAACCAAAAAAAAAAAAAAAAAAAAAAAAAAAAAAGAAAGGCAGCCCCATATGACAGAGCTTGGGACTCCATAACATACCTAAGCCGGCATCTGGTTAATAGATTTCAGCCTTGGGCTTCTTCCATCCCACACATATGTAGTTGTTACTTTTCTCTGTGGTGGACTCTTCTGTCTTTCCTGGTTTCCAATTCTTTGTTAGCACCAAGGAAGGAACTCTGTAACCCTCTAGACAACCCCAGTACAATCTGATCCTCTCCAGATCCTTGAATAGGAGACATTTTCATCTCTGAGCCTTTGACACAAATTGCTTCTTCTATCTAAATACCGTTCCTCTCCAGACTTCTTTTCTTTTTCTTTTCCTTTTTAAAAAAATATTTTTATTAAACGTTTTTATTTTTACCTATACACTTATATTATTACACATATATACAATAAACTACCTATATCAAGAAGAACCATGACACAATCAGGAATTATATAAATGTTACATTCTTGATGTTTTGGCTATTTGTATTTGTCAACCTTGAAAAAAAATGTCTTTTTTATCTTGGTGCATCTAAAATTCTGAGTGTAAATCAATATCTATCATATCCCATCATTATCAACTTAAAACATCTATCTAGACCTAAAAACATCTTAATCCCTAAACAACTAAGCTTAATTGTAAAACTAAACTATCTGGCCTTCAACCTCATTCGAGACTTGAGAAGGAATAAAATTGATTACCTGAGTATACCAGAAGTGCAGGTTAGTAGCTTTCCAAATGAGAAGATGACAGAGACAGTTTGCTACCTGAATAGTCACCCAGAACTCTCTATAACATTGGAGCATCATCTTTAGCCTTCTGTCCCAATCCATCTTACAGACATATTTGTGAGGCAGGAACTATTAAGAACTTGCTTACCCTGTCTTGGCAGAGTTTGGCCTTTGACTCTGCCTGCATCCAAGCTTGCCCTTTTTGGGGGCAGAATTCTGTCTGTGGTAGACACAAAGATATTTTGCCCAGTGGCTTGTTTTCTTATGCAGCAAGCCTCACGCTGAACTCTCTGAGAGGAACCTTCGCTGCCTCCCACCCACCTCGGCATCAAGAAAGCAACTACACTATTCTATGTCCCCACAGTGCTCTGCCCATCCTCACCGCAGTCATGTGGGCATTTCTGTGTTCAAGTTGTTCCCTTGGACTGTAAGCTTCATAGCACTGGCTATTGTTCGTCTTGTAGCGGACTGTAGCCATTCCCCTTGAGAAGTGGCCGGTACACCAATGTTCAGTAAAGGTGGACCATGACTTCTCAGGACATCCATAAATGTCTGATCACTTTATTGAGGCATGTTCTCTAGAGGAAATCCCTAAGCAGTTAGAAAAGAGCTTTACATCAATTCTCAACTTCATATGGAGAAACAAAAAGCCCAGAATAGCAAAAACAATCCTATAAAATAAAAGATCCTCCTGAGGAATCTCCATACCCGATCTCAAGCTGTACTTGAGCAACAGTAATTAAAACAGCATGGTACTGGCACAGCAATAGGCTGGTGGATCAATGGAATCAAATAGAAGACCCAGAGATGAAACCACACATATTTGGTCACTTGATTGTTGACCAAGAAGCCAAATCTATTCAATGGAAAAACGATAGCATCTTCAACAAATGGTGCTCGTCTAACTGGATGTCTACATGTAGAAAACTGCAATTAGACCCTTATTTGTCACCATGCACAAAACTCAAGTCCAAGTGGATTAAAGACCTCAACATAAAACCAGAGACATTAAATCAGTTAGAGGAAAAAGTGGGAGCGAGCCTGGAACACATTGGCACTGGAAACAACTTCCTGAACAGAACACCAACAGCCCAGGCCTTGAGGTCAACAATTAATAAATGGGAACTCATGAGGCTGAGAAGCTTCTGTAAGGCAAGAGACACTGTCAACAGAGCAAAGCGACACCTACATTGGGAAAAGATCTTCACCAACCCTTCATCTGACAAAGGTCTAATATCTAAGAACTCAAGAAATTAGACACCACCAAACCAAATAACCCAATAGAGAAATGGGGCCCAGAAATAAACAGAATTCTCAACAGAGGAATATCGAATGGCTGAGACTTAAAGAAATGCTCAACTTCCTTAGTCATCAGAGAAATGCAAATCAAAACGACACTGAGATTCCATCTTACACCCATCAGAATGGCTAAGATCAAAAATTCAAGTGACACCACATGCTGGAGAGGATGTGGAGAAAGAGGAACACTCCTTCATTGCTGGTGGGAATGCAAACTAGTACAACCACTTTGGAAATCTATCTGGCGCTATCTCAGAAAACTGGGAATAAGGCTTCCTCAAGACCCAGCTATTCCACTCCTTGCAATATACCCAGAGAATGCTCCAGCACACAACAAAGACATATGCTCAACCATGTTCATAATGGCCTTATTCATAATAGCCAGAACATGGAAACAGCCTAAGTGTCCCTCAGTAGAAGAATGAATAAAGAAACTGTGGTACATTTACACTATGGAATACTGCTCAGCTATTAAAAACAAAGAATTCCAGAAATTCGTGGACAAATGGATTGAGCTAGAAATGATCATAATGAGTGAGTTAACCCAGAAGCAAAAAGAGACAAATGGTATATACTCACTTATATCTGGACACTAGCCCAAGGGGCATGTCCCATGAAAGTCTTCACTTACCAGGAAAGTGGGTCAGAGGGGAGGACATCCTATTGGGACTTTAGGTGAGAGAAGCATGGGAGAATGGGGAAATAGAAGAATCCAGAGGGTCCTAGAAACCTACCAGAAGAACATTATGATGGGCAGATCTTGGTCCAGGGGTCCTGCTCAAATTATAGCACCAGCCAAGGACAATAGAAACAGTAAACTTCGAACCCCTACCCAGATCTAGCTGATGGACAGGACATTCTCCACCATTGAGTGGAGAGGGGGGTCTGACTTTCATGCGAACTCTGGTGCCCCATTTTTGACCACGTCCCCTTGATGGAGAGGCTTGGTGGCACTCAGAGGAAGGATAGCAGGCTACCAAGAAGAGACTTGATACCCTATGAGCATATACAGGGGGAGGAGGTCCCTCTGAGTCACAGACATAGGGGAGGGGAGTAGGGGGGGAAGTGGGAGGGAGAGAGGAATGGGAGGATACAAGGATGGGCTAACAATTGAGATGTAATATGAATAAATTAATAAAATATTTTTAAAAGTCATATGCCACCATGCCAGCCTAAAATGATTATTTTTAATTAAATGAAATTTAATTAGGCAGTGAGCAAAGAGAACTCCTAAAAATTCAGGTTGTTTCACAACAAAATTTTATCCTGTATTTAAAAAAAAAAACACTAAAATTCAAATTTTGAATTTGGCTTTGTTTCTAATTTGGAATTATCTCAACCAGTTCATTACATGGCAAATGAAATATGTACACTTTCTTTCTAGAAAACAAGGGAAAGGCCATCAGTTAATGAGAAAATAATGCAGAAAACTAAGATTTAAGATGTAAAGAACCATCGGGGGTGGTGGCACACGCCTTTAATCTCAGTGCCTGGGAGGCAGAGGGAGGTGGATCGATGTGAGTTCAAGGCCAGCCTGGTCTACAAAGTGAGTCCAGGACAACCAAGGCTACACAGAGAAACCCTGTCTCAAAAAACCAAATATCCCCAGGCCTTGGCTCCAGTGTGAGTTAGTTTTCTGTAGATGTGACCAGTAACTCTGAGAAGACCTCTTAAAGGCAGAGACACTGACTTCCTCTCATGCTTTCAAGAAGTTTCTGTCTGTGGTTGGCTAGCTCCATTACTTTTTGCTTGAGTTAAGGCTGAACACTATGGTTATCTGGAAATTAGAAAAGAAATTTGCCTCAAGGAGTGTGAGACCTGCCCTTACTACCAGACTAAGGTCACCTGATGGGGCTAGGGGAGAGGAAGTAAACCAAACCGGATGGAGAGGCCACAGCAAGACTGAGGCTGTGACAATCTTATGGAGAGTAGAGTTTTTATATCTTTATCAGAAACAGAACATAATAGCAATTGGCATGATCAGTGCAGTTCTAGTTGCCAGGCTACAACAACTTTCGCCAAGTTATACAGAGTACACAAGACTAATGTCTGAGACCGATTGTCCTGTCAAGCTTCCATGCTTCCTTGACTTCTAAGGGAACATACAGAGAAACACAAAACAGCCTGAGTGCTTCACTGCCTGAGGGAGTGTGTCAGTCTCTCAGGAACTGGAAGGTACTTTGTGCCTCAGGAGCCATGGAGTCTAACCTAAGAATAACCTATGACACATGCCTCTCAAGGCAGCTGGGCCAGGCGACTCCATGCAATGGAGGACAAGAAATAGAGAGAAAGGGGAAGAAGCAGGACTGAGGGCAACCTTCAAAAGCACACCCTTTGGGACCCACATCCTATGGGTAGGTGTCCCCTCCTAAAATGTCCACCACCTCCCCAAATAGCATCATCAGTGAGAGACAAAGTGTTTTTCATGTGAACCTGAGAGAGATATTTCATATTTTAACCATGACAGTCCCCATGCCCTCTGAGTGTGCATGCATGTGTGCGTCTCTCTCTCTGTCTCTCTGTCTCTCTGTCTCTCTGTCTCTGTCTCTGTCTCTCTCTCTCTCTCTCTCTCTCTCTCTCTCTCTCCCTCTGTGTGTGTGTGTGTGTGTGTGTGTTCTCATACTGTCAAAAATAAACCTTTTTGTAAAATGCTGCTTTGATAACAGGTTTAAGGAAATAGCCATATATAGTTGAAGGCTGTGTAAAGGATGAAGATTGCTTTGGAACTATCTTTCAAAATAAAAGTACATATGCCTATGGACATAAATTCTAGTTGTGAAAGCTTTTCACCAAACCTATTGACATGATATCACAGCAACAATACCTTACAAAAAAATTGTGAACTAAAACACAACAGGCATTCAGCAAGAACCAAGTGGCTGACAAAACAGCTGCTCCTCACTCTGCATGCAGTGTGGTAATGCAGAAGGTGTCTAAGACACTGAAAACAAGCAAAGTAGTGTGTCTACTGTGGTGTTATCTGTGAGAAGAAAAGAAGGCATGCATATCCGTGAAGACAACACTGCTAAAAGGAAAGTCAAGGAGCTGGTAATAGACGGTACACATCAGGGGTGGAAACAGAGTTGGCATGGGACACAATAGGAAGGAAAAATACATTTCCTGATGTGACTTTTCCTGTTCAAAAACAAAAATTTAAATCTGCTTCAAGTCCAAGATAGCCATTTGATTATTCATTTCATTAAAATAGACCCTTGGGGGGCTGGAGAGGTAGCTCAGAGGTTAAGAGCACTGGCTGCTCTTCCAAAGGTCCTGAGTTCAGTTCCCAGCAACAACATGGTGGCTCACAGCCATCTACAATGTGATCTGATGCCCTCTTCTGTAATGCAAGTGTACATGCAGGCACAACACTGTATATATGATAAATAAATAAATCTTAAAAAAAAAAAATAGACCCTTGGCCGCACACAAGTACTTAAATTACTTGTGAAACAGCAATTCTTTGATGATTGAAGAACTATACTACACAGCCAAGCATAAACCTTCAACGAAAACATCATCTCGTAGGCTAAATATCCTTTGTCTGAAAAAAAGAAGCTAGCCAGGCATGGTGCTCATGCCATGCCCAGGACTTGGGAGCAGGGGAGAGGCGGAGATTAGGAATTCAAGGCCAGCCTGGGTTACCTACACAAGACCCTGTCTCAGAAAGCCCAAACTACCTACCTACCTACCTACCTACCTACCTACCTACCTACTACCTAGCTAGCTAGCTAACTAACCAACCAACTGAGGCTACTTCCCAGGTGGTATCATTCATAGACCAGCAAGGAACCATCTAACCCTAAACATTTTCCCCTCTTAGTTCGCTCCAGTCCTGGAAGCTCATGTTTTGCTTTTTATGCAAGGATTCCATATTCAAGTAGCCTGTGTTCTACGGCAGATATTCAACGCGGCACACCTGATAACATTAGTGTAGGTGGCCTCGTTCGCAGCCTCTCTGCAAGGAAGCTGTTTCTAGAGAAATGAAGTTAGATTGTTGGAATGAATGCCCTACAACGAAATTCACGTTTAGACCTTTGTCAAGGACTTCCTGGGTGGTAAGAGCCACCATGAGTGCCCTAGCATTTAGAAGAAACTGAGGCAAGGATAAGATGGATACAGCTGTCAGATCCAAATTTATGAAGCACACACTGAAATTCTAGAAAGGTCAAAACTCACAGTGATTGAATCCTAAGGACCCTGGGTATTTCAGGTGTGTGTGTGTGTGTGTGTGTGTGTGTGTGTGTGTGTGTGTGTGTGTGTTGTCATAATAGTATGCCTATTGTAAAACTTTCACATAATCATCTACTCCAAGTATGTCGATGTATATTCTGAAAATACTAGTGTCTTACAGAATTAGTAATGTTGCTAATGTGTGTTCAGGGGAGCAAATCACTGTAGCAGGTCAAGAGAATTTTCCGCTTGATGATATTTTATAGAGATCCTAACACAGAAGTGTGTACTTCTCCAGTGGGAGAAATATGCATTGTACCAGAAATTGTCTTCCCAAAGGACAATTGTCCTTTTCGTGACAACAGAGTTCACAGGCTGTTAAGCCCACTGGATTTACTGTGACCACTTACTCTGCCCTCACCTCCCATTTCTGTTTGGATTGTCACTTTTTCCTTGTCATGCCTTACTGTCCCCTGAATGACCACATACCCTCTCAGATACCTCATGCCTTGAAGATATTGATGAAGCTTTCGTGCCTGGTCACTTTCAACATTAACAACCACACCCCAGTGCATGGGTTCAAACAGGAGGCTCTCTGGTGTTTTGGTTTGAGGATTTGGGTAATGGAGTCTCTTGGTATGTCCCAGACTGGCCCAGGGCCTGGCTAAGGCCTGTGTCTTCTGAAGTAATCACAGCATATGACAAGACTCAGACAGGATGAGAATGGAGCAGGACTGCACGCTGTGTCTTGGTGACACTGGTCCTTTGGGTACCACGGTGCTCTCCGTACTGCCACCTGCCCATTCTTGGGCATCAAAATGAGATTGGCCTTAGGGTTCTCTGAGGAAATTATACTGTTTTCTCACTCATATTTTTTTGATTCACCTAAAAAAAAAAATTAAATCTGTTGAGGTTAAAATTAAATTTCACTGGAGTTAGAGGTTCTGAATCACAGAGTGCTGATTTAAGTAAAACAAGCCAGGGTGGTGGTGTTGGCGCACACCTTTAATTCCCCCTTGGGAAGCAGAGGCAGGCTGATCACTATGAGTTCGAGGCTAGCCTGGTCTACAAAGCAAGTCCAGGACAGCCAAGGCTACACAGAGAAACCCTGTCTTGAAAAACCAAAACCAACCAACCAAACAAACAAAAATTAGAAAGTCTTTTTATTTATTTAGTTAGTTAGTTAGTTAGTTCGTTTTTGTTTTGTTTGGTTTTGTTTTTTGTGTCCTACCACGCCTGGCAGAAAGCCATCTTCAAAGAGCTTGAAAAATAATTTGTTTTCTTCCGTCTCTGGGAAAAGTAGCAAGAAGCTGAATCATAGTGTGCCGCAGACAATAGGACTTAAAGTCTCTCTTTCCTGTTCATTCCCCTGAAGGCCCACAGAGCAGCTGCATCTCTCATCCTGCTGCGCTGTTCATCTCATTCTCCTCCTTTCTTCCCCGTCTCTTTCTTCTTCCTTCTAGATCTTTTCCATTGTATTTTTTCCCTCCATTTTTTTGAGACGTGGCTGCAGAGCATGACCTTGAGTTTCTGATCCTCCTCAGTGCTGGGATAAAAGATGTTACCCACCTAGCTTTACCCTCCTCTTTTTCTTCCTTTTTTTTTTTTTTTTTTTTTTTTTAAGTTTCTCTTCTAACATTTTTTACACCATCACCACCTCCCCCACCCCCTTACCCTCAAGGGAGCTGGAGAAAAATAGAAGAGAGAAAATGGCCTTTTTTTTTTTTTTTTCCTGCGACAGGGTTTCTCTGTGTAGCCATGGCTGTCCTGGACTTGCTTTGTAGACCAGGTTGGCCTCCAACTCACAGAGATCCGCCTGCCTCTGCCTCCTGAGTGCTGGGATTAAAGGTGTGCGCCACCACACCTGGCTGAAAATGGCCAATTCTAATAAGTACACTTGTCTCTGATCTACAAATGTTATACAAAAATGTTTATATTGGGCTGGAGAGATGGCTCAGAGGTTAAGAGCACCGTCTGTTCTTCCAAAGGTCCCGAGTTCAATTCTCAGCAACCACATTGGTGGCTCACAACCATGTATAATGAGATCTGGTGTCCCCTTCTGGCCTGCAGGTGTACATGCAGGCAGAACGCTGTATAATAATAAATAAATCTTAAAAATATTTATATGTATATCCTATCCAATACAATGTGTTTCCTTTTGTACCTGTGACCTATGTATTATGTTGTATGGCCAGCAGAGTGCTTGTCATTTGTTTAAAAGTCTGACAAATTAGTGGACAAATAAGACATTGATGCTCCTGCAACCAGTTCATTTTAAAAATTCATACTTCCACTCAATATCACAGCACAGCAAATGATACTCAGAGTTCCCCCCAAACAGCAATTAAGTCATAGAAGATTAAAGCAAATGAACAAAACCCAGGTATTGGTCAGTTATGTAGATAAAGCTTCCCCTCAATCTTCCTCTGGTTAGATAATCGGATGAAAAGACCCTTTGTGTCTTTCTTGTGCCGAGCATGATAAGAAAGCCATTGAATGGGAACTGGGTCAGCTGCCTTCCTCTTCTTATCAGTCATCAAAGCCTATTTCTTAGCCTTAGAAGTTTCATGTCTATTAAACGGATTCCCCATTCTCTTCTTTCCAACCCGGAAGGCCGCAAGCTAGTCATGCACATTCAATCAGGGTTTTATAGCACAGTGTGTATCCAAGGGGTAAGTTTCTATGGGTTTTCCAAATTCTGATTATCTTTGACCTGCATATCTAATTGTTTGCTGGACAAATACTTCATATATAAATTATTCAAACATATATTCAGGCCAAGTCCAAGATTACAGAGTCAAAAGTAGGATTCTTTTTTCCCAAAGAAAAAGCAAACAAGAACTGGGGCTAGTAGCACATACCTATAACCCCAGTAGACGTGAGGCTGACAGAAGAAGGTCAGTAGTTCAAGACCAACCAGACCCTGTTTCAAAAATAAAACAAAACACAAAACAGTAATGATAACAGCAGAGAAAGGAGAAAAGCAGAAAATAATATAGTTTCAGGTGTGATTTGAAAGTGAAATCTTCTCCACTGGTCCATGTATTCGAATGCTTGGTCTCCAATCGCCTATGCTGTTTTAGAAAGTGGGGGAAGTCTTGCTGGGGAGAGTGGGCAACTGGGGTGTACCTAGAGGCTTTGCACCACAGTCTTATCTCCTGTCCAATATTTGCTTCTTAACTAGAGATACAATGTAACCAGCCACCTCATGCTCCTGCCAGCAGGGAGCAGCTGGTGCCACACCTTCCCTGCCCCCAAGGTGGACTGTATCCCCTCAAACTACAAGCCAAACAAACCCTTCTTCCCTTTAGCTGCTGCTTGTCAACTATCTGGTCATAACAACGAGAAAAGTAATCCATCCTATTGTCGCTTGTTTTGGGTCAGAGTAAAATCAGGATCCAGCGGTGAGGACCATATCCTGTTGCCATGGCAATGATTGTGCTGTCATAAATTTAGTGCTGTGGCTTCCTGGCGAAGAGAAACAGATGGTCTAGAAAAGAAACGAAGGGCTGTGATTAGCACAGTCAGTCACAGGATCAGCCATCTCAGGTGCAGCTTGGAAGGAGGTGGAAGCATAAATGATAAACAGCGAGGACTTTGCCATAGCTTCACAAAAGCCACTGAGCAAGAAAGAGCTCAGCCAGCCAGAACTACAAAGGCACTGTCCAGCGGGAGGGAAACCTCAGATACCTTAACTCAGAGCAGAGCGCCGGCAAGAAAGCAAACAGCTGACGGTGAGCCCATATTCCACCGCAGACTCTCACTACCTCCCAGAGCTATGGCTGATTCTGGGGCTACTGGAAAGGTGTGTACAGTCTGCCACAGTCTTCTAGAAGCCTCATTTTTAGACATGTTTACTTTCTGATGTTTAACAGTCTCAAAACACAGGCTCGGAAAGCTGTGTTGGTGAATGTTAAGCCTACACAGTAAAGCCGGGTGCCTATGCAGACCCCGCTGTCTTGCCCCTGCCCCAATCCTGTGTCTACCTTGGCACTCAGGAAACCACTGTCCACTGACAGAACAGCGAGGCTGGGATTGTGAGACTGACAATGGGCTAACTTTTAAAAACTGTCAGCTTGGAATCTTTCTGTCATAATATTGTTCATTTAAAGAACAAATAAAGTGGTGGTGGTGCATGCTTTTTAATCCCAGCACTCTGGGAGGCAGAGGCAGGCAGATCAATGTGAGTTCAATGGCAGCCAGGCTGGTTTACAAAGTGAGTCCAGGACAGCCATGGTTACACAGGTCTTGACAAACCAAATAAGGCCGGTTGTGGTGGCAACACCAGGAGGATTTGCTGAAGGAGGCAGAGGCAAGAGGATCACAAGTTTGAGTCCAGCCTGGACTACACATTTTTAAAAAAGAAAAAAGAAAAACCAAATAAGGCCAGGTGGTAGTGGCCGCAGTGCATGCCTTTAATCCCAGTGCTTGGGAGGTAGAGGCAGCCGGATCGCTATAAGTTTGAAGCCAGCTTGGTGTACAAAGCAAGTCCAGGACAGCCAAGGCTACACAGAGAAACCCTGTCTTGAAAAAACAAACAAACAAAATAATAAATAAATCCTTAATGTTTATTACTGTGATATGAATGTGTGCCTCCAACATTCTTTTTTGACATCCTTTTAAATTTTATTCATTTTATATGTGTGTGTGCCGGAGTGTATGTAGGCGCACAACGTGTGTGCAGAAGTCCATGGAAGTCAGATGTGTTGGATCTTCTGGAGCTTTATAAAAGTAACTTTTACTCTCCTGATTTAGTTATCATCTTGGAGGCTTACTGCCTCTGTCTGCTAATCTACGCCTACTCCTGGAAGCTTCTATCCTCCATACAATCTAATCTAGGCCTAGAATGTTTTCAGTCTTTGTGACTTATTGCTGGATAAGCTCACCCTTTCCTGTTCATTCTGAAATCTGAATTTAAGCTGTTCTAGCTTAAAGTCCTCTCCAAGCTGACTGACTCAAACTTGCTTTGCTCAGCTTCTCTGAATTATTCTGCTTGGCCTTAAACTAACTCTAGCAATCTCTTCTAATCTTCTGGCTCCTTCTCATTCTCAGGCTCAGCCGGTCTTCACCTGTGTCCAACTTGCTCTCTCTTCAACCTCTCTGTAAAACCGCCTCCACCCACCTCGCCCCACTTTCTGCACTGCTCCCTTAAATAACTTCCCTTTCCTCTCTCTTCTCCTGAGAGTTGGGTGTATGCTATTCTGTCAAATCTTTCATCACTTTGTCTGCCACTCAATTAGAGATCACTTTCAAATATGGATGTGTCCTTTTACAAACTAATTGTACCTTCATTGTTTGGGATTGAAGGTTTGTACCACCATACCTGGACCTAAGGTTTTCTTTACCTGAAACTTTATACCAGGCTGGCCTTAAACTCAAAGATCTGCTTGCCTCTGTCTCCTGCGATTAAAGGTGTGTGCCACCATTGCCCACTATGTCTGTATTCCAACCGGATCACACAGACCTAGAAGGTCTTTGGTGTGATCTCTTGCTAGAGTAGCCATGTTCTGAGTGATGGGATTAAAGGCGTGTGCCACCACCGCCAGGCCCAAGGTTTTCTATTTAACCAACACCAAGGTCGTCTCCACTTTGTTCCTTAGCTCCATGGCCAGCCACTAAGGCTCTTCCTCTCTGGGACTGGTCATAGAGAAAAGAGAAACTGCAGACATCTCTTAGTCCTGAGAAAAGTGAGGCTCTTTGCACCAGGACCCAGTAGCCTTTGTATTCAGGTTATAGAGCCAAAATGCCTCTTATCCTTAACACAGTCTAGAGTCCTCAGTTTCCCCACATTGCTTTTATTGTTGTTTTGTTTTGCTTAAAATAGAGTGTCGTCATGTAGCTCAAGCTGGTTTCAAACTCTCAATTCTCCTGCCTCAGTGTGAGCACTACTATTAAAGGTATCACACCCAACCTCACTCACTTAAAAACCAATAGTAAGTTTTGTTGATAGTTGCTTACGACATGACTCTGGACTTCGGTCTGACCCAGCTGAAACCTTAAATAAGCCTTCATCGGTCCTTGTATGCAGCATCCGTACAGAGTCTGTTGATGCAGCTCACAGACCCAGTCATTATAAATATCAGTTGAGACAGTGAATGCGCTTGAGCACTGAGCTGTAAGTATCACTGCTCATGTCAATAGTGAATGCACTACATTCATCTTTTTTTTAAATTGTGTATGTGTGTGATGTGTTTATATGTCGGCTCGAGTGAGCTGTGCTGAGTAGGTGGAGGTCAGAAGACGACTTTGTCAAGTTGGTGCTCTTTTCCCATCTTTACATGGACCACTGAGCCATCATCTCACCTGCCTCCACATTTTCTTGTTTTTGTTTTTGTTTTTCGAGACACGGTTTCTCTGTGTAGCCCTGGCTGTCCTGGACTTGCTTTGTAGACCGAGCCTGGAACTCATAGTGATCCACCTGCCTCTGCCTCCCAAGGGCTGGGATTAAAAGTGTGTGCCACCACGCATGGCTCCCACATTGTTAATAATAGTAACTTATTACTAATTTCAAATCATCTCTGCTGTGCTCATGTGCACCCTAGGGTGTTTGGATCATCTTCTCATTCTGTTTTCAGTCACTTCTGTCATCCTGCCTGATCTATCCTTTCAAATATCTCCATTTCCTGACTCTGAAACATACACACAAGTGCATGCATGCACACAAACACTATAATTCCTTTATCCATTATCCTAATTCCTGTTGATTGCTTTTATTCATCACACACTTGTACATTTCCAAAAGAACTGTATTTTCACATTTATCCTACCTGAATTAAAAGTAGATCTAGTAGACACAGCAATCAAGGTTGTGTGTCAGTTCAGGAAACAGACACAACTAGGCATTTCAATAGGAAAGGGATTAAAAACAATGAATTAAATGGTAATAGACCGATAAAGAAACAAATTATATTTGAAGGGCACACATAACAGCTACAGAGGTCAGTTGTCAAAATTGCCTCTTAATGCTCGTGACTTAGGCAGCTACTGGCACAAAGACACTGATCTCAAACACATATCTACAAAAGAAATAGATAAGTGATTTCCACCTCACAAAACCGCCTAAATCCCTGCAAAGGCAACTTTCTGGGACAGTCTAGTTAGAGTGCGGAAATGCAGCTGCAAGGCTGAGAAACAAAGGTTCAGAGTTTCTTGTCATCTAAAGTTCCAGTCTGGGAACAGATGTTAACCCATGTAATAAAAGAAAATCTAAGCTGGGCGTGGTGGGGCACGCCTTTAATCCCAGCACTCGGGAGGCAGAGGCAGGCAGATCGCTGTGAGTTCGAGGCCAGCCTGGTCTACAGAGCTAGTCCAGGACAGCTAACGCTACAAAGAAAAACCCTGTCTCAGGAGAAGAAAAAGAAAGAAAGAAAGAAAGAAAGAAAGAAGGAAAGAAAGAAAGAAAGAAAATCTATTCCTTACAGACCAGGGAGGGACAGCAGATCCATGCTCCAATAGAGAATTTGAGGGCAGAAGGAAATGGGTTCCTGGATTGCACAGTGATACTTGACTATTGGAGTATTCCTCATTTTTTCCCTAAGTTTTTTTCCCCCTTTGAGTCAGGGTTTCTCTGTGCAACAGCTCTCTAACTGTCCTAGAACTTGCTCTGTAGACCTAAGATTTTTTGTTTTTGTTTTTTGTTTGTTCGTTTGTTTCGTTTTTCAAGACAGGGTTTCTCTGTGTAGCCTTGACTGTCCTGGACTCACTTTGTAGACCAGGCTGACCTTGAACTCACAGAGATCCACCTGCCTCTGCCTCCCAAGTGCTAGTATTAAAGGCATGCGCCACCACACCCGGCTAGACCTAAGTTTTAATACATCTAACTCAGAGTAAAAATTTTTCTAAATATGCAAGGAGAGTGGATCAATAATGACGATGATGATGATGATGATGATTTTTCACATTTATTAAACAAAAATGTTTTGAACTGTTGCTGTGTGCCAGACTGTGATAGACACTACGGATATAGTAATAGACAAAAGAGAAAAAAAATCTGGACAGTTTATGAACATAGACTATTAAATTGCCTGTTTACTACTCAGGTTCAAGGCTAACTTCTGCCACTTAGTCACTATATTGCTTGAAAAGGTTGTTTAGGGCCAGCAGACCAGAGATTAGAGACGTGTGCCATCAAACCCGGCTCCTTTGTGTCTTACTTGAGGATTGAAAGCAGCTCCCTGTATAGCTGAAATAAAGAGGGTATAGGTGAGGGTGGGAGGCCAGGGAGAGCCAGATTGTAGGGGTAGTTTATAAGGTTTTTTAAAGAGTTTAACCCCGAGGGTACTTATGAACTACTGGAAGACTTAAAGCCAAAACAGTGGTGTAATCTGACTTTTGCTTTTGAAGATATGCCTTTGGCTGGAGTAAGGACAACAGCTGAGAGTAAAGGAGTCTAACTAGACTTTAATAGAGACAACTTGGGGCGTGGTAGAAAGATTGAATGATATTATTCTGGAAGCATTCAGCAGGTAATTGCCTGAAAAGTGAAGTATGCTTTTGGTTGTGACCTGCAGATTCTCCTTTATCTTCTTTTATTCCCCTATGTTACAATTATTCGTTCATCTAATCTTCTCTTAATGATTTTTTAAGACAGAGTTTCATATATATAATACATATCCCATACTTGAAATCATAATCTTCCGACCTCAACCCCACTCTAGCTGCTTAGATTACAAGTTCATTTTAATTAAAAAAACAAGATTCCTTCGATAAGTTATTATCTTAGCACAGCTGTGCTGTCTGGTCTGTTAGTCTTTGGGAGCACATGCGCACAAAGTTACTTAACAGTATTCTAATTTCAGGATGCTGCATTTGCCTTGGTGGCTTTCAAACTCTGCAGTGTTATTTAGAATTAGTGTACATCAGGGGGGCAGAGGCAGGCAGATTGCTGTGAGTTTGAGGCCAGCCTGGTCTACAAAGCAAGTCCAGGGCAGCCAAGGATATATAGAGAAACCCTGTCTCAAAAAACATAAACAAACAAACAAACAAACAAACAAAAGGGAGATAGTGTACAATGGCTGAAGTGGCTTAGAAGTTAAGGACATGTACTAATTTTACAGAGGATCCAAGTCTCAGTTCCCAGAACTCTTGTCAGGCAGTTCATAGTTACCTATAACTCCAGCTCCAGGGGAATATGACTTCCTCTTCTGCCCCGCCCCCATGGGACACACACACACACACACACACACACACACACACATACACACACACACAAAACAAATCTCATGAGTACGCCATTCATTCTGTCTTTAGGACACCCCTTCTATTTGAGCTTCTCTAAGTAGCCATGTTAAAAGGCCATAAGAAGCACATCACATAATCCTTACCATTTCTCTTCTGGTTCCTCAACTACGTGTCATGGTAGAGTTTAATCTGGTTTAGAACAGCATAGGCGAGACAGAATCCCTTATGATCCCCATGCAAGAGATGTGTGGAGGAAATCCTATCTGGGAACCCTGCGGAAAGACCAGGATGGTCCTGCATGTGAGTCAAGCTGAAAGGAGTCTCTCTCTACAGAGAAATCCATGATGAGGGAGCCAGAGGTCACGTTCAGTCTGAGCTGTAAAAAAACCAAAAGCATTCTCATGGAGCAACAAGACAAAGAAGCTTACAGAAAAGAGAAGGTGGCACTACATGACACAGATGACAGGCTATAACAAGAGGGAGGGTTTAGAATGTTCTAGATAAGTACAGTTGCATCCTTGTGTGTGTTTTCAACACTTAGCTTTTTTTTTTTTTTTTTTTTTTTTTAAGTTTTTCAAGGCAAGGTTTCTCTGTGTTGCCTTGGCTGTCCTGGACTCACTTTGTAGACCAGGCTGGCCTCGAACTCACAGTGATCCGCCTGCCTCTTCCTCCCGAGTGCTGGGATTAAAGGCGTGCGCCACCACACCCAGCTCCCAACACTTGTCTTAACACCCAAAAGTTATATAGTAAAGCGCCCTCCACTAGTCCATGACTGCATTTCCCTAGGGTTGTCTAGCTTTTTTTCCCATCAGCGTCTATCCCTTTACCAAACCAGTAAGTCTCAGTTTTGATTTGTTTTGTTTTATTTTTCTACAAGGTACTAGAGTTCCTTTCAAAACATATATTCTGTGTCTAGAGAGATGGCTCAGCAGTTAAGAGCACTTTTTACTCTTCCAGGGGACCTGGGTTCAGTTCCCAGCACCCATATATGGTTCACAGCCATCTGGATCTCCAGTCCCAGGTGCTATCACGCCATCTTCTGGCCCTCTAGAGAACCAGGCTCCACATGTGGTGCACAGATGTATATGCAGGCAGAACGCCAATACACGTAAAGTTATTAAAAAAAAAAAAACAATTATTTTCCTAAAAAAATTTATTTTGTAGTTGTGTGTGTGTGTGTGTGTGTGTGTGTGTGTGTGTGTGCACGTGCACACTCATGCACCTGTAACTATAGGTCCCTGGAGAGACCAGAAGGCAGTGTCAGATCCCACAGTGCTGGAGCTGTACTGAGCTGCCTAATGGTAGTTGAATGTGGGTTCTCTGGACGAGCAGAACACGCTTGTATTTGCTGAGCCACCCCTCTATATTGGTCCCAGAATTTCTTAATATCAACAAGATGTTTTCTGGGTTTGATTACACTTTCCTATTTGAGCTATGTTTTGTTCTTTTTTTTTTTTTTTTTTAAGCTTTATTTATTTTTATTATTTATACAGTATTCTGCTTGCATGTGTGCCTGCAGGCCAGAAGAGGGCACCAGATCTCATTATAGATGGTTGTGAGCCACCATGTGGTTGCTGGGAATTGAACTCAGGACCTCTGGAAGAGCAGCCAGTGCCCTTAACCTCTGAGCCATCTCTCCAGCCCCTATGTTTTGTTCTTATTGTAATATTGGGGCTACAATTTTGCCAAGCTTCTTTGCTCTGCTTTTACTGTACTGCTCAGTCTAAATCCTTTGGAAGAAGTTGGCCTTCCTTCCTGATAAGGTTGATCAAGTAGACTCTTTCTACTTTTTAGTCACCGGGTCTGACCAGGGACAATGGCTCATATTCAGGTCAACACGAAGCGGTCTCTCTTGAGAACCCTTTTAGACTTCCTAATTTTTATGCATCTGTGCATGCTGTCTCTGTGTATGTGCACATGCGTGCAGGTTCCCATGGAACCTGGAGAAGGTAGCAGATCCCCATGAGGCTGAAGTTATAAGCAGTTGTGAGCTGCCTACTGTGGATGCCGGGAACTGAACGTAGGTCCTCTGGAAGAGCAGCAAGTCATCTGAACACCAGCTCTTCATTCCTTTCCTTGAGAATTTTGCTCCTGCTCTAGGGAAAGATGCTGTCTGAGTCCATGAGATCCACATAAGGATAGTGGTATGCAAGGCTGTCAGGGGTCAACTTGGTCATATGGAGGTCTTGCATCCAAGAATAAAGTAGTCATAGAGGAAAGCAGGCTAGAGATGCTGAGAGAAAGAAACAGAACCTTGAGATTATGTAAACCCCAGCTGAGTGTAGTAGCATATCCCAGCACTCAGGAGGCAGAGGAAGGAGTATTGCCTTACACATAATAAGCTTCAGAGTTGGAGCTACAGAGTTGGAGCTTGCCTCAAATAAAATCATACACACACATGCACACACACACAAACGCACACACACATGCACGCACACACACATGACTGTTTGTACCCTTGTGCCTAAAGCTAGAATCACTCTTTAGACTGCCTAGTCTCCTAGACCAAATTTCCCTCTTTGGATTAAACCTTTCTTTGAGTTTTTGCTGTTTGTTTCAGAAATAGTTCCATATAGTACAAGGAGATAAAATCTGGAAGTGTTGAGTTGCTAAGTTTGTTCTACCTTGCCCCAGCTATAGGATGAGGATAAATTCTGAAGACTGAGACTTGTAGATTGAGTGATGCAGTTTCCTCTTTCTACTGTGTTTCCTCTGCTGTATGTTTTGTTACTACTGGCACGTTACCACTGCGGCTCAGCGGCCGCAGTTGTGTTAATATGCTCAGAGTCATTGGATGAAGTTATAGGTTAGGTCTGACTTAACTACATCACAAAGTATTGACTTAATGAGGAAAAAATGCTTTGTATTTTATGTTCCCTGTCCTGTATTTACTACTGCCTTGAGTCTGTGTTTTCCATTTTGGTGACTTAAAGGCAGGAGGCAGAGATATTTTCAGATGGCATTTCAGGGAATAATTTTACTTCTTAATCAATTATACTTCTTTCCAAGTCTCTTGGAACTGATTTCTCTAGCTCCGTTTCTGCTCTTGGGAAAAGAAATAGAAGTATCAGGCTCTTCAGCCTGCTGGTGACGTAATGGTTGTCCTACCCAGATAGCTGAGAGCAGCAGAGAAGACGGGCAAACACCTAAACCTGATGCAGAAATTTAGTAGTTGTAGAAAGTAATTTTTGCATAGACCTGAGGACTTTCTCCTTCTCTTTATGGGACCAGCAATTCTCCTATGTTTAGAATTGATGGCCAGGTTTTTAAATTGAGGAACATTGTTTGTGAAATGGGATTTGGACAATTAGAAAAACCACAAGCCTGAGCGAGCTCCGAGCTCCAAGGACAGGCTTGCTGTATGGGCATTTTCATCACATTGCTGAAATAATTGTGTTTCCTTGTTGAGAAACTGGGGAGCACAATGGCAACTCGGATAGCCTTCCCCATGCAGAGAAGTCTGGAGCGTGAAGGACAGGGCACAACTGCAGAGAGCCCTAAAAAGCCATGCCTTTCTGAGGATCATATTTCCCCTTTTACCAGGAAAGCATAAATGTCCAATGTAGGACCTGATCCCAGGAGCTGAAGGAGCCCCACTTTGGGTGTGCCTCTTTGCTCTCATTGCAAGCAATTATCCCTAGTATGGTTTTGAAAGTCAGCTTCATAAACATGGGATTATTTGTTATGGGAATATGCAACAGGACTGGAGAGATGGCACGTGCTGCTCTCACAGAGGACCGGAGTGCATGTCCAGAGGCTCATAACAACCTGTAACTCCAGCTCCAGCTCCAGGGCGACATGATGTCTTTTGCCCTCCACAGGCACCAGTACTCACATACCCAACTAGGCACAAGTGTATAATAAAGAATAAAACCTCAAAAAATATTTTAAAAAGAAAATAAACAACTAATTTTCATTAGAAAAACAAGAAGATAAGCGAGCACGAATGAGCTCACTTTACACGTACATATTTCATACCAAGCTTAATAGACTTGCAAGCCTGTCCTGCCAGAGTTGGGATTTACAGTCGAAAAGTGCTGGGTGAACAAGCGTCCTTGAGCCTCTTGCAGGCTCACAGGGTTTGAGCAGACTGCAAGGTGCAGGCAATGGAGAGTAACTGACTCTTTTCCAGCCTAAGGCAATTTCCAGATGCCAGAAAGTTGAAATATTAGACCAAATTATACCACCTAAGCTAAAATAAGTGCCCTAGGAATACAGCGCTATAAATATTAAGGCACATTCATTATGCAAGAAGTGGTATTCCTAATTCTATATTTTTCCCTGTTTCTGTATCTTATTAACCAGTGTTGAAATCGCCATGACTGTTAATGTCTGTGGCTATTTACGTTCACTGATTGATACACAGATTATTGGGACAAAATCAAAGCCACTCCCTTCTATGATTGTTTCTTCCAGAAGCATCTTTTACAGCTATCAATAGGGAAAAAAATCACCTAAAAAGCAATGAGATGTTTCATATCTAAGAATTTTGCAATTTGTCATAAAACTGACAACATGCCTTAAGCAAAACCAAATCAATAAACAAAAAGCAAACCACCCTTTACTCACTTTTGACCCATGCTGCAATTCACAGACCATGCATTGCAGCATCCTTCTTATGGATAATAATGTGAAATTATTTTTAATGTGTTTATCTAGCAGGATCTAGGCAATCTAACCGTGTGTTACAGTAGCTATCTTTTTTTGTTTTGGTTTGGTTTTTTGTTTCTTCTTCTTCTTCTTTTTTTTTTTTTTCAAGACAGGGTTTCTCTATGTAATAGCCCTGCCTGTCCTGGACTCTTTGTAGACCAGGCTGGCCTCAAACTCACAGAGATCTGCCTGCCTCTGCCTCTCAAGTGCTGGGATTACAGGCGTGCACCACCACATCTGGCTTACAGTAGCTATCTTAACAACCTAGAAGTAAGTACTGTTCCACTTGAGAAAATAAAGGGTTAGCAGTGAAGGACTTGCCCAAAGCTGTATAATTAGTAAGTAGCCAAGCCAGTAAGCTACATCGTACCCTCTGTGTTTTTCTTTTCTTTAGACAGAGTTGGCCTAAGCTGGCCTAAATTTTTAACCCATTATGTATGTCACACCCAGTTTATGTCATGCTGGGGCGCAAACCCAGGGATGTAGGTACGCAGCATGGGAACTCTACCACCTGAGCTACACCCTTTTCCCCAGCCTCCATGTGCTCACATTCTAATTCCAGAGCCCTTATCAGGCATATGTGCACATATGCAAGAATACGAAGAGTGAAAGAGGCTATTACAGAGCTGGTAAAATGGCTCAGTAGATAAGGGTGTCTATAACAAGGCTGATGATCCGAGTTCCCTCTCCAGAACCCACATGATAGAAGGAGAGAACCCAGTCCTACAAGCTGTTCTTTGATTTTCACATGCATGCCTTGCCTCGCCCCAATACATAAATGTAGACTCTTCACTATTTTACGAAAGAGACACTATTAGGTTCATATTCTTAGGTTCATACTCTAAGTTTAGAATTTAACCTGTTACTTAAGGCATAGCCTGTAAGACTGAAGATGCATTTATTGAACTGTATTATAAACTTGCTTTTTGGTGGGTTAGGGAGTTGGCTCAGCAGTCAAAAGCATTGAATGCTCCTGGAGAGGTCCCCAGTTGAATTCCTCGCACCTACACGGTAGCTTACAGCAGACTATGACACCTGTTCCAGGAGATCTGATACTCTCTTCTGATCTCCACAGGGACCAGGTGCACACAGAGTGAACAGACATACATGCAAGGCAAAGCATTCATACAATAAAAATAAACAAAGATTTTTTTTTTTTTAAACAGGAAAGCATAGAGTGGCAGAGGCAGGTGGATCTCTGTGAGTTCAAGTCCAGCCTGGTCTACAGTGAGTTCCAGGTCAGCCAAAGCTACACACTGACACCCAGACCCTCCCTCTCTCAAAGAAAACAAAAACAAAACAAAACAAAACAATAACAAAATGCTTTCCTCCAGCCTCTGCTAAGCACTGTCCTTATCTGACAGTTAGTATCCACTCAGGGTTCTTCCTATATCGCAAGCGATCAACACATCTTTGTGTCTTGGTTGATACTATTATCTTTATTTATAAAATGTAGTTGAGGACCAATGGATGGCTCAGTTGGAAAAGGAGCTTGCCACGCACACTTGAGAACTTGAATTTGATGCTTGAACCCACATAAAGGTAGAAAGAGAGAACCAATTCTCTGTCTCTCTCTCTGTCTCTGTCTGTCTGTCTGTCTGTCTCTCTCTCTGTCACACACACTCTCTCTGTCTCTGTCTGTCTCTATCTCTCTCTCTGTAACACACACACATACACACACACACACACACACACACACCCCACCACCACCACCACCACCTATAATGAAATGCAGCTGGTAGCTGGACGTGGCAGTGTATGCCTGTAATCCTAGCCTTTGGGAACTGGAGCCAGGAGAATCAGGAGATCCAGATCATCCTCAGCTCCATGACAGTTCAAAGCAAGCTTGAATTAATGAGACCCTATCACTCTTCTCCCTCCCCCAAAAAGAAAGAAAGGAGAGAGAGAGAGAGAGAGAGAGAGAGAGAGAGAGAGAGAGAGAGAGAGAGAAAACAGAGCTAAGCCTAATGTCCACATGGGATTGCTCTGGCATGGAATGGAAGGGAAAGGAGAGCAGTGCTGGCTGCAGAGTAGAGCCTTTGATCGAAGTGGCCATCGTGTGCATCTGGCTTGGAACATACCAGCTGTCTGAGCTCAGACCATTCATTTCTCTGTGCTTTGGCATGCATCTCTGAAATGGGATGTGCTTACGGACTTATAAGAGCCGGGCCAAGGTGGTGCACACCTTTAATCCCAGCACTCGGAAGGTGTGAATTCGAGGCCAGCCTGGTCTACAAAGCGAGTTCCAGGACAGCCAGAGCTACACAGAGAAACCCTGTCTTGAAAAACTAAGGAAAAAAAAAAAAAGAAAGAAAGAAAGAAAGAAAAGTAAATTAAACAGTGCACAGTCCAGGGGTTTCTGAATGTACTATTTATGTCACCATTGTTAATTTGTTGTACTCTGGGCTAATTTTGAGGACCTCTTGTCTTTTTCTTTTCCTTTCTTTCTTCCTTCCTTTCTTTTTTATATTTGCTTCTCCCTGGATGACCTCATTCAGTCCCATGACTTTAAAAATAATCTATAGTAATGACCCCAAAAATATATGTCTCCTGCCAAACCAATCTCTCCAAATGTGAGCCAGCTCATGTCACTTCTCTCCTCAAAATCACTGCTATGGCTTCCCATCTCTCTCGATGAAAGCATCAGGGCCCCACCGAGAGCCTGGAAGCCCATCCACACCCTGTCCTACTTTGTTGATCGTTCCCCAACTCTCGCCACATTCTTTCTTCTTCAGCCACGCTGCTGTTATATGCCGAGAAACCCTAAATATTCTTGCTCCTCAGACCCCTTCTTTCTCCTTTTCATTCTGCTTTGTCTTTCCATCCCCAAATGTTCATGCAACATGATCTTTGTGTGACTGAAGTTCCTGCTCAAATACCATCTCATCAAAGAGCCTTTCTATCTCTGACTCCCATGAGAGAGAACTATTTCTTTTCTGTTTCTTACCCTTGCTCTGTTTCTTTATGATTGATCTGATTACTGATGCGTTTAATTGTTTTGTTTTGTTTTTTTAATGGTCTGTTGTTTTTGTCCACAATGTAAGATGGATTGTAGCAGGAGCCTCATCTTGTTCACAACCTCTAAGTCAGTGCTTGGCATATGTCAGGCGTTCAATAAATATTTATTATTTAACTATAATTTTGCTAATTGCCCAGCTTCTAAACTCTCTTGCTCTTTCTACCCCAATAATCTTATGTTAGGAAGACACAGATTTCTTTATGAATTACACTGGTTCATAAGAGTGTTATATAACCGGGTGATGGTGGCACACACCTTTAATCCCAGCAGTCGGAAGGCAGAGGCAGGTGGATTTCTATGAGTTTGAGGCCAGCCTGGTATACAGAGTGAGTCCAGGAAAGCCAGGGCTTCATAGAGAAACCCTGTCTCGGAAAAAGAAAAGTGTTATATTGAAACTAGAAACTTTGGAGAAACTTTAGGGCCAGCAATTTGGCTTATCAGGTAAAGGCACATGTCACCAAGGCTGACACCTGACTTAAATCCCAGACACACACTCAGGGAGGAGAGAAGTGACTACTACAGGTTATCCTCTGAGCTATATAGTAGTGCTATATTTGTGTGTATGTGTGTGTGTATTCACACGCACACATACAAAGTTATAGACAGTTTAATAAACTAGAAAATTTCTCCACAGTAGAAGTTGACTTATTGTTCAGCAGAAATTAAGAAATATTCATTGCACAGGGCATGGTGGCATATGCCTGTAATCCCAGCACCCAAGAAAGCATAGGAAGGCAGATCTCTGTGAGTTCAAGGCCAGCCTGGTCTACAAAGCAAGTCCGGGACAGCCAGGGCTACACACTTCATTGCACACTTGCCACAAACTCTTAGATAAGAAATAATGGCCGGGTGTGATGGCACATGCCTGTAATCCCAGCACTCGGGAGGCAGAGGCAGGTAGATCTCTGTGAGTTTGAGGCCAGCCTGGTCTACAGAGTGAGTCCAGGACACCCAAGGCTACACAGAGAAACCTTGTCTCAAAAATAAATAAATAAAATATGAATGCGTGAACAGAGCTAGTGAGATGGCTGAACAAGCGAAGGTACCAAGTCTGATGGCCTGAGTTCAACCCCTGGAGCCCACAATAAGGAAGAGAGATCTGACTCTTGCAACGAACTGCTAGCGACTTGAAGCTCAGGAAAGTAACACTTACGTTTCTGAGTCGCTAAGCTAATGATTAGTTCTATATTGCATCAAAGACAGACATTGGGCCATTCTTCAAACCTTCCCTTCCCCCCTATTTGTTTTTCTGAATCTTATTCCACTCATTTGCTTAATTCAAAAGTTAAGACATTTTCCTAAGCTGCTCTATATCCCATCAGTAAAGACTGAAAACTACAAAAGCTACCATATTTATTCTGCTGCTGCCTCATCTCCTTCTGGCCATCTCTCTGACCCCTCTAAGTCCCAGGACAGTACCACTTTCTCTTACATTTGTCCAACGTTAACAGAAGGACTCTCACCCTCACTGTTTCTTAGTGACCACAGGTCAAGATTTGGGTTCCATTCGATAGTTTAGAATCACTAAATAAAGGGGGGAGGGGTCCTTATTTGTTCTTTTCCTTCCAACAGCCAGAGATCTCATTTTTAAAATGTAAATTATGCAGTGCTGTCCCGATGAAAGATTTCAATGGCTTCCTTTTGTTACCTCACTGTAGGTTAGTGACTCAGAATAACTTCTGGCCTGTCATCTTAGCCCCATGTGATGATCCGCACACACTTCTCTACTACTGGGCCCGTGGGTCTCCTTTTATGTTCACAAGCACAGGAAGCCCCGCCCTGTCCCCATATATCTGCACTAGCAACTCCTCGTGTAAATGGGCTCACCTTAAATGCCATTTAAGCCAGAGAGGCTTTCTCAGACCACCTCTTTGTCCAATCTGCTCTGTCAGAGAGTGAGTTAATTTACTTCCTATGGTTTGCTCTATCAGCGGGGCTCAGAACAGCAATCCAATAGAGAGTAAACATTCCAGAAACAAGGATGGGACGGCAACTGTCTCAACTTTAGCAATTTCCTATTACCTTGCCCTACTAAGTTGCTCATTCAATTCCCTCACATCCGTAATTGCTTCAACCTGCACAAAGGACCAACACTAACAGAAGGGCTCTCACCCTCACTGTTTCTTAGTAACCACAGGTCAAGATTTGGGTTCCATTCGATAGTTTAGAATCACTAAATAAGGGGTGGTGGGGGTCTGAAATGAAGGCTATTGAAAAAAAAAACTGTCATTTGTCATAATATTGAGGCCCATGAGAAAGAAAATTCATAAAATCAAAAGTTTTTGGAATTGGATATGTTAGAGAATTGGATTTGTTAGAGGAAAAGAGTGAGATAGGAAAACGAAATCCGAAGGGAAGAGGACATAGCCAGTACACCATGCTGTAAGAATGCAAGGCTCTGGGTCTGAGTACCACTTTTTGCCTTGTAGATAAACTAAGATTCAGTGAAGCGGGTTAGGGAGGACAGAAAAGATAGGGTCAGGCACCAGCACCAGTGTGACGTGAAAGAAGCCGGAGAGGAAGTAGGATTGAACAGAGCCAGAGGGAGAGCAATACAAAAGCAGCCCCGGATCTCGCCGGAGTTGCAAGCGTTAAAGGGAGGCGGGGAGTGACGCGGTTTGCGTCTAGAGCGGCTCCTTGGAGTCCACAGCATCCACCGCCGGAGCCTCGCCTTTCTTTCTCCGTCTGCAGACATAGCGAGACACAAAAAGAGGCAACCTCTGGACCAGTGCGAGGGACCTATTCCCATCATGACCGAGACCACAAAGACCCACGTTATCCTGCTGGCCTGTGGCAGTTTCAATCCCATCACTAAAGGGCACATTCAGATGTTCGGTGAGTCCTCCCGCCCACCCCGGAGGCTGCTTCCGCTGCTCCACTCTCGCCAATACCAGGGTTTTCCTGGGCGATTGGGCAGAAAGGCGTGCGCCCCTCCGGAGGGGTGCGTCCGCTGATCCGGCTGGTGCCAGGTCAACCCCTGCGATCCCGACTAGCGCGAGCCGACGCACACTGCGTTTTTTTCTAGGCTTCTCTAGCCTGGGGCCAGATCACCTCGCGGAGGGCCAGGGGTGGGGGAGGTGCGGGGCTGGGGGGTGAGTGTCCTCTGGGGCGGGGTAGGGGTTCCGGGTTAGAGCCTTGGAGTGCGGCGGTGAGGAGGTTTGACTACTTGGCGGGCGAGGGTGGGGATGAGGGCAGAGGTTGGGGTGCGAAGAAGGAAGGAGAGAGGCTGGAGATAACGTGCTGTTTGTTTAGGATAGGCAGAAAGCTCGAAGGAGTTAAATGTGCTTCGGAGACACAAACACTCGCACACGACACACCGATGACAGGGACTGGAGCTTTCTGGAGGCGCAAGGGACAAATGTTTGGGGATTGTAGCCGTGGTGACCCTGAGCGGTGGATTATGACTGATGGCGAGGGAGGGGTACCACTGACCCGCCGCCGAGGAGATTCGGCTCTCGCTGCCTTGGAAGGGGAGGGGGCGGGGCGGCTGTTGTGGGAGGTGGTCCAGGAGCCTGCGAGATGGATTCGGGCCCAAGTTGGCCAAGGTTCTCCAGGGCGGCGATGGCACCCGGTAGCCTTGCGGTGTGAGTGTGAGGACGGATGTGTGGATATGCGTGAGAGCTCGTGTGTGGGGTACGGACAGGTCTTCACGAGTTTGTTTTTGAGGTTTGGGGTGCACAGCGAGAGGGATCGAGCCCCGACGTCTGGGTGCGTGTATAAGGTCCAACAGAGATCTTCCATGAGGTTGGATATTTCTCGCCACCGGTGCGGAATCCACGCGGCTCAGAGGCTGCTCCTGTAGGACTCAAAGGCGTAGGGTGTGTGCGGCTTTAGACCTCTGAGAGAGGGACGAGGAGGTCACTTTAAAAGCAAGAACTGAGAAGTTAGAAGTTGGGGGTGCTTTTTTCTGTGACTCAGGGAAACGAGTTGGGATAGAGCTAGGGCTCTGGGGCTGGAAGAGGGAATGGGTAAGAGGCCCTGACCCGGCCCTGCGGTGAGGCGCTCTCCACAGGCAGCGGTGCTGAAACGCAGCGCTGCCACTGGCTGCGGGCACACGTGTTTGCCAAAGGCTGGAGGACTGCCAGAGATTTCCTAGCTGTTTAATGAAAGCCACAGTATATCCATAAAGACCACCCCAAATGCTCAACCTAAAAAACACTCGCCTCTAAACCTAAAAGATGAATCTGCAGTGGGCCTGAGGATTAAAAAACTCACGACCACCTTATAAGACTACCCCTGCACACAGGGCAGATCCGGTAGCCACCTTATCGCACGCACGGAAAGAGGGCGCCTAAGAAAGAAGTAGCCATCCTTTCTGCTTTATTCTGTAAGTTTGCTTGTTAAACAGGGGACTTTGTTCTAGCATCAAGGCAGACCAGCAGCAGCGCGGGCCACCTCCTCAGTCACCTGAGGTAGCAGCAACCCAGGCATTCCCCCACTTTTTACTTTCTTGTGAGTCCGGTGTCTTTTCTCTTGTACTCTTCGTCCTAGCCGCTCGACATTGTTTCCCTCTCCCTTAGCCAGGCAGGACCAAGCATCCTTGGGAACTCTTTAGCTCTAGGGCTCTTTAGTGGGCCAGTGGGTGCCCCTCCTTTCCTTCCGGGGCTAAGTATGTGGGAAACCCTGCTTGCTGTAAGAGCAGAGGTGGGTCAGATTTTGATGGAGAGCAAGGGCACGGTCTTGCAGCTGGAGAGTTTGGTGGCAGTGGTGAAGGAGGTTACTGTGGGGGAGCTGATCTGCCAGTTCTCCGGGTGCTTTGGGGGATAGACTGTGAAAGCGGGCACGGGTTGTAGCAGAAGGTTTCACATTTAGAATAAATGAAAGGAGACGTTTGACAGTGGCCGTAATTCACTCCCCATTGGCACTGAGTGCCGATCGAGAATATCTGTCAAGAAAGCCCCTTGAGTGTCCATTAGTATAACCTAAAGAGAAACACAGGAAAAGGATGCCATGTGCTCACGATGGACTGGAGGAGCTAACTACCTAATGGAGGCGTTTTTAAAGTACACGAGCACATGAAAAGGAAGCAAGAAGAAGAGGAAGACAAAAGTAGATATTAAGCTATATGTTGTGGAATCTCTGGTTGGTATCTTTGAGCTTCTGATAGATTTTGAAAAATGTTTTCATGATATGTATTTCTTGTGTGTGTGTGTGTGTGTGTGTGTGTGTGTTCACACATGTGCCACAGCTTTCATATGGAGGGCAGAGGGCAACCTGTGGGAATTGCTGTTCTTCTACTGTGTTGTGTACTGGGTACTGAACTCCAGTTGTCAGTTTTGGTGGCAAAGCACCTTTCCCTTTGGAGCCATTTTAGCAGACTTGTAAATTGTTTTTGTTCGTTTCTTTTCTTATTTATTTATTTTTGGAGACACTGTCTCAGTTTTATTGTCCTGGATTGCCTAGAACCTACTGTGTGGATCTGGCCTGTCCGGAACTTGCAGAGATCTACCTGCCTCTCTGCCTTGTGAGTACTGGGATAATAGGCGTTTTATATTTCTTGAAAATGGATCTCACTCTTAGCCCAAACTGGTCCCAAAGTCATGGTAATTCTCCTGCCTCAGCCTTTGCGAGTTCTGGAACAGGCATGATCTACCATGCTTGGCTTTATGAATTACTTCTGTAAGGCAGTCTCTAGTTCAAAGCTTTTCATGTATGTTTTAAACTTGTTCATATTAACAATCTTACAAGACAAATACCACCATCTCTTTTGTGAGTGGGAAACTGGTTTTCAGAGGTTGATCAGGTAACAGGGTGATCTGATTTGAGACAGGGTCTCAAGTACCCTAGACTTGCCTCATCATGGCCACTGATGACCTTGAACTCTGATCTCCTGCTTCTGCCTCCTGAATGCTGGGATCACCTGAGTACACCTCCACCCCTTTAAGTTGCTTTGGCCCTCACATTTCAGATCCCTCTTACAGACAGCTTACTGAATTCTCTGTGCTGAGTTTCCTTAAGAGAACTGTTGGACATGCTAGTACATGCCTGTAATCCCAGCACTCAGGGAGTTCGAGGCCAGCCTGGTCTACAAAGCCAGTCCAGGACAGCCAAGGCTACACAGAGAAACCCTGTCTGGAAAAAAAGAAAAAAGAAAAAAGAACTCTTCCTCAATGTAAAAGAGACAAATTACCATGCAGCCTTGGCTGTCCTGGACTTGCTTTGTAGACCAGGCTGGCCTAGAACTCACAGCAATCCACCTGCCTCCACCTGCCTCTGCATCCCAAGTGCTGGGCAAACTACTTCCTTTTAAAAAAATGGCTTAAAGCCAGGCGTGGTGGCACATGCCTTTAATTCCAGCTCTCTGGAGGAAGAGGCAGGCAGATCGCTGTGAGTTTGAGGCCAGCCTGGTCTACAGAGTCCAGGACAGCCAAGGCTACACAGAGAAGCCCTGTCTCAAAAAAACCAAAACAAAACAAAAACAAAGACAAAAATGGCTTGAAGCTTTTTGCCCAAACAACACATAAGTACTTAACATAATTATATTTTCAAACTCCCTTTAGGTGTGTGAAATTTGGCGGCACATGCTTGTAACCCAGAGTTTGAGACACAGAAGCTGGAGGGTCAGAAATTCAAGGGCAGCCTTTGCTGTAAAAACCCTTGAAGCAAAATCTTCAATTTCTTTAATAGAGCACCTGTATTTTTAAAGTTGAGTTGCTTATTAGAGAGAAAAAAGAATATAAACAAACAAACAAACTCAACACTGGTAACTAAAGAACTCTCTGTTTTTTAAATGAATGTGTGTATTGTTTATGTGTGTGCAGGAGCACTTCTGTGGACAGAGGCATGTGTGTGAACAGGTATGCATGAGGCCATGGGACAACTTTGGGTGTCATCCTCAGGACCCACCCACCTCTCTTAAGACAGAGCCTCTCACGTACAAGCACCTTGTTTCCACCTCCTCAGTGCTAGTATCACAAGCATGTGTCAACAATTTTTTTTTTTTTTTTTTTAGTTTTTCGAGACAGTGTTTCTCTGTGTAGCCCTGGCTGTCCTCACTTTGTAGACCAGGCTGGCCTCGAGCTCACAGCAATCTGCCTACCTCTGCCTCCCAAGTGCTGGGATTACAGATGTGTGCCCCCCGCCACATCCCCCTCTTTAGTGTGGGTTCTGGAGGTTGAACTCAGATTCTTGCAAAGAATGTGCTTTACTGATTGAGCCATTCCCTAAACCTCATTCTTGATTTTTATAACTCACACCTAGTACAATCTGGATATTTGTAATATATTTTAGACTGAATCTTTCTTTTACTCTGAAAGGGGGTTGAATTTATTTATCCAGTTTGTAGACTACAGAAACATAGGAAAACATAGCATTTGTGACTAAGATAATTGATAGTTTCTCATTTGCAGTTAAAATGTTCTCAGGGATGAATAAAATGTTTTTAGCAAAGTAAACTCATGATCTAATGATGTCACTTTTCATGTCACTTCACTGCATAAGAAAGCAATTGAATCCCAGCAGAGGCAAGCATATCTCTGTGAGTTCAAGGCCAGCCGGATCTACAAAGTGAGTCCAGGACAAACAAGGCTACACAGAGAAACCCTTTCTGGAAACAACAACAATAACAACAACAACAAAAATGTTTCTAGCACACAAATGTATAATCTCTATTTAAAATTTAATAATAATTATTGTTTATATTGATATAATTTTGGTAAATCTACTATTGAGTAACCAAACATCAAGTTTGCAAAAAAAAAAAAAAAAGGCTGATTGATTAGTTTGGATGTAAAAGAGAAGAATGAGATGGTTTAATCAGAGCAGAAATATATCTTGCTTTTGATGACTGGAAAATAACTAGATCTTCCAGTGTTTCTATTTCAATATGTTTTTACTTTGATAAATTGGATCATTTGAAAAGAACGTGGCCTGATTCTGCTGCCCCTGTGTGTACAGATGCTGGGAATGAACTTGGGGACCACTGACAGGGAACTGCCAGGAAGTAAGGAAGCACTGAAGAAGCAGCCTTTTCTACACTGTCTACACAGAGAGTTCCGGGTCAGCCAGAGCTATACAATTAGACCTTATGGAGTGGGTGGGGGGAGGGGGTGGGGCTTGAAATTCTTATATTATTGAATGGTCACTTGCAACACAGCATTCCATACCATGGATTTAGGGGGTGGGGGCAGAAGTGGGAGGGTTGGAGTCAAGTTCTCACTATGTAGCTACAACTTGCTCTATAGCCTAGGCTAACCTTGAACTTATGGTCCTCCTGCCTTAGCATTCCGAGTGCTGGGATTAACAGCTGTGTGTCACCACATCTGGCTGAGCTAGAACACAGAGTCACCCCCTTTACAAATGCTAAAGCAGAAGTACAGGTGTGTCATTTGATCCAGAGCATAAGGGAAGATCAGGAAGGAACTGGTTTTCAGACAGCCAGGCTTGAGTTCACGATACCTTTTCATACCCATCGCTGATGGGTACTGATGAAAGGGGGGAGCCATCGACACTTAGCTGGCAATAGAGGATGAGGAGAATCTTACAGCTGTTTTTGTTTGGTAACACAGGCCACCAGCAAAATATATTCAACAGAAGGACCTTCTGCTCACACCAAACAAACAAACAAAAACAGGCCTTGTTTTAGTACTCCATCAATACTCCCCTATTTCCAGTTTTACTGTGCTCTCAGAACGTTTCTGCCACCTCCCCCAACATTCTCTTCCCTTCCCACTCTTTACTTCAACTGATACCTTTATTTAGATTTTCACTTCAACAGTGCCTTCTCAAGAAAACCCCCGCTGGCTCCTAAATAAGGCTGGCTTCCCTGACTTTTGCTTCCATACCATCTGATACTGCTTCTGTGACCCAGCTCCTGTCTCACTTCCCATTTCACCTCAAACTCTGTGCTATCACTGACTTTCTGTAAGGAGGGAAACAGTGTGTGGTGTCGCCACTGACTGTGTGCTAATGCCAAGCGTAGAGCAGGTGCTCCTCCACAGTTGCTGAATAACTAGGAAAGAAATGACAGTGTAAAATCCTCGGCCAGAGCCAGGTGTGGTGGTGCATTCCTTTAATCCCAGCACTTGGGAGGCAGAGGCAGGCCAGTCTCTGTGAGTTCAAGGCCAACCTGGTCTACAAAGTGACTCCAGGACAGCCAAGGCTACACAGAGAAACCCTGTCTCGAAAAACAAAAAACCCAAACAATAACAACAACAACATCATCATCATCCTGGGCCAGACAGAGGAACTGAGCATGCTCATGGGCTGAGACAAAGAAACGAAGTCATCAGATACCAGAGTCTGGAAAAGTTCAAGATGCCTCAAGGAAAAGGTCCAGAGAGGAGAGATGCCAGAGCGTAGGTGAGGTCTAATCAGTTGGAGAAGCTTATGACTCGGGTTAAAGGATTCAGACTTTATCCCAATGGCCGTGACGAGACATTGTGTTGCTTTTAAGTAAGGAAAATAGCCATATTGTTTAAATCAACACTTACGTTGGATTTTAAGAGTTTATTATTTTTATTTATATGTATATGTGTGCCTCGGAGGCCAGAAGAAGGCATAGGCTACCCTAGACCTAAAATTTCAGGTGGTTGTGAGCTGCCTACTGTGGGTACTGGGAATCAAATTCCCGGGCCGCCTTTCTCGCCCTTGGAATTGAATGTTGAACATAGGTTGCTGGTAGAGGAGGAAAATGGAGTAAATTTCTGTTTGTTTGTTTTGTTGTTGTTGTTATTTTCTTTCTTTTCTTTTTGGTTTTTGGGTTTTTTGTTTTGTTTTGTTTTGTTTTGAGACAGGGTTTCTCACTGTAATAGTCCTGGCTGTCCTGGACTCGCTTTGTAGACCAGGCTGGCCTCGAACTCACAGAGATCCACCTGCCTCTGCCTCTGCCTCCTGAGTGCTGAGATTACAGGCGTGTGCTACCACACCCAACTGAATGGGGTGATTTCTTATGCACACATTTCAGCAGTACAGAATCAAGACAGAAGATGGGCATCCGGCCTGGCTGCTGCTATTTGGCAAGGACAGTGAGTGTGTCTGAGAGCCACTGAGGAAGTAAGAAGAAGTTCACTCTTCCTCATTTCTACATTCCTGTCCAGGACAGCAGAGGAGAAGCAGGGGTTAGCTGGTGGGCAAAGTCACTGTGAGTGGGTTTTACTCCAATTTTTAGGAAACACATAGTCTTAGCCAGCACTAAAACAGGATATGTTACAGCTAAGTTCAAAGTCTCTTTGTAGCCTACCATATCTGATTGCTGTGTAGAAAGCTCCCAGGAGGCTCCAGATACACTCTTTAAAGTTCTTCACACAGAGAAACAATGCCAAAGCGCAGCAGCATTATGGAAATTAAAAAGATCAAAAGGTTTTTTTTTTTAAACCATGAGATTGGAAGATAATCAAGATTTTTTTTAAAAAGATTTATTTATTATTATGTATACAGAGCTCTGCCTGCATGTACATCTGCAGGACAGAGGAGGGCATCAGATCACATTATAGATGGTTGTGAGCCACCATGTGGTTGCTGGGAATTGAACTCATGACCTATGGAAGAACAGTGCTCTTAACCGCTGAGCCATCTCTCCAGCCCCGATAATCAAGATCTTAAATTGATTGTTTTTTAATATGGAAGTTGCGAAATGGGAGCAGTGACTATATATAATACAGTTCATACAGTTCACAGAATGCTCCGAAACATACCCATCTCCAAGATGGTGGTTGTAGTGACACCAGCAAGTGGTGCGAGGGAGTCCACCAAACACGTTGCTAAGCTGAAGGTCTACTGCGGGTTCTGCTTGGGGCTCTCACGGTTGCTTCTCAAGCAGGAGCTGTGTGTGTTTGTGATACAGGAAGACTGGGCTGGTACAAATAGGTAACTTGATAACACTTTTTCTTGCTGAATTGAGTTGCTGCCTCCACGTGAACAGGAGCTAACTGTAAGAGGCAAATCTCCCATCAAGAATTCATCCCAAGCCAAAGCCAATCTAGAACAGTGCTACTGAAGATTTTTTCTTTCTTCCTTCCTTCCTTCCTTCCTTTTTTTAGTTTTTAGAGACTGGGTTTCCCTGTGTAGCCCAGCTGTCCTGGACTCACTGCGTAGACCAGGCTGGCCTCGAACTCACAAAAATCCACCAGCCTCTACCTTTCAGAGTGCTGGGATCAAAGGTGTGTGCCACCACACCTGGCTTCCTTATTTCTCCAGTTGCTTTTGGTTATGGTACTTATCACAGCAACAAAAAGCAAACTAGACCCCAAGCCAAAATTAATTTAACGGTAGTTTATAAAACTCAACCCAGCAACTCAGAACAGCAATTTTTAAAATACCAATTTGAACGCTATTCAATATAGATAGATACTGGTTTGGTGCTTACCTGCTGAAGCATGACCATAAGAACATATTAAAAGTCTTTGTTTTCTGCAATTAAATTACTATGTTTCTGTGAGCAGAAAACATTTGTGTACAGCTAAACAGCATATGATTGTCTTAAATCTGACTCAAGTGTTCCAGATAGCACTTATTAGTGTGGCAAGACTTGGTGACATGCACAATGCATATGTAGTATGGCTGTTGTATGCTCTCCAGGGATGTCCCCAGATGCATCATGGGTGACTGCATCCAGAAACACCTCAGACTCACACTGTACATTTAGTTCTGAACTAATGTTTGGCCATTATGCAACAGAACCCTTTGACTGTGGCCAAATATTTCTCAACCCAGCACGTTCAGTCACAGGTCCCAGTTGGGGTTGTGACCCACAGTTTAAACCTCTGTAGTTTGTCAATTTTCTTAGAGTTTTAATTTTACTTGATCATATTTTGTGCATGCAGCTAAGCTTTTTTTTTTTTTTTTTTTTTTTTTGCTTAAAACTATCAGAATTTCAAAAGTGAGGTGGGTATTGTTGCTTGTGTCCAGTGGGTGAAAATTAGATTCCGGAAGCTCCTCATTAGCCAGCCATCCTAGTTGAATTTATGAGTTCCTGGTTGAGTAATAGAGCCTGCCTCATCACACACAGGAGTGCAAATGCACCTGAATAAACATATGCACACATAAATTCAAGCACACATACACACCACATACACCAATGCATGCAATTAAGAGGCTCATTTGCCTTTTAAGAAAAAATTGAGAGCCAAGCAGTGGTGGTACATGCCTGGAATCCCAGCACTAGGGAAGGCAGAGGCAGGCTGATCTCTGAGTTTGAGGCCAGCCTGGTCTACAGAGCAAGTCCAGGATAGCTAAGGCTACACAGAGAGACCCTGTCTCAGAAAAAAAGAAAGAAAGAAAGAAAGAAAGAAAAGAAAAGAAAAATTTGTATTAATTTTTTGTTTTGTTTTGTTTTTGGTTTTTCGAGACAGGGTCTCTCTGTGTAGCCTTGGCTGTCCTGGACTCACTTAGTAGACCAGGCTGGCCTGGAACTCAGAGATCCACCTGCCTCTGCCTCCCTAGTGCTGGGATTAAAGGCCTGCACCACCACTCCTGGCTCTTAATTCTTATTTAGTATGAATTGACATGTTATGAACCACAGAGAAACATTTATACACCAGTCTCCAATGTTAGACTATTTCAAATGAATAGCTGAAAATACAACAAAATAACACTCAAGTTTGAACCTCTGTTCCTAAGATACTCTCTGCCATGAAAGGAAAATACAAAAGAAGAGTGTGTGTGTGTGTGTGTGTGTGAATGAAAATGTGCAGATACAGATATGTGTAGATACGTAGTTACTTTTCTACTGACAACCAATAGTTGTAAAAGTGTTCAGCGTGAGACTTGAGCAAAGAGCTAGAGAGATGGCTCAGTGGTTAAGAACACTGTTCTTTCAGAGGTCCTGAGTTCAATTCCCAGCCTTTCTTCTCAAACCTAAGTTTCAAAGATGTGGTGGCTTTTGCCTATAATCCCACAATATTTGGGAGGCCGAAACAGAGGGAAGCGGCAAGTTTGAGGCCAGCTCTGGCTACATAGTGAGTTCGGGGTCAGTCTTTACTACAAAACTCAAAACTCAAAAAAAAAAAAAAAAAAAACCCAAAAACAACAACAACATGAAACAAACAAACAAACAAACAAACAACAACAACAAAAACAAAACAAAAAAGTGAAAACAAAGAACCAACCAGAAAAACAAAAACTTTATTTGGAAACATTTGTTTGTCCTCTCTCCCTGTGTCTCTCTGTGCCTCTCTTTACCTCCTTTCCTCCTGCTCTCATTTATTCATCTTTGTTTTTGCCTTGAGGCAGGCTCGAACTAAGTAACCTTGACTGACCTAGAACTCTCTTGTAGCCCAAGCTGGAATTGAACTTGAAGCAGTCCTGAAGTCTGGACCTCCTTTGTGCTAGGATTATAGCTGTGTACCACCATGCTGGGCTCGAGAGCCTTTCTTATACGAAACTGTTGTACCATGAGCTCCACCCTCAGCCATGAGATTCAAGTCTTTATATCATTTTCCTCCCAGCCACCAATGGATTGCCCTGTTGATGGTATTAGCTTAATGGCCATCTGTGGCACTGCAAAATATACTTTCTAATGCAGTTCTTTCTAACTTTAGACTTTTAAATATTCCAAATTGCTGAAAAAGATCCAATGAGATGTATTAAAAGAAAAAAGGTCGGGCAGTGGTGGCACATACCTTTAGTCCCAGCTCTTGGGAGGCAGAGGCAGGAGAACTTCTGAGTTTGGGGCCAACCTGGTCTACAGAATGAGTTCCAGGACACCCACGGCTGCAAAAAACACAGAGACAGAGACAGAGAGTCAAGAAACAGGAGAGAGAGCTACACAGAGAAACTCTGTCTCAAAAAATCAGAGACAGTAAAAACCCAACAAAATCACAAAACGAAACAAAAATAAAAATAACAGCAAAAACAAAGAGATTTGCTAAGTACCTTTTAAATATCAGTTTTGATTTGTTTTGCAATTCTCAACATACACGAGTTTGTTTCACTAAAGGCAGTTGGAATAATTCTTTTGGATTTGATGCTACGGACCCACTACATAGGAGCTTTTTTGCTAAAGAATCATGTCATATCTTAAAACGTATAAAAATGGTTCATAAAAAAGAATGTTTCCACTGCCAGAGATATTCTAATTATAAGTGTTCATGGCCATAGATCATTTTTTTTTTCCTTTTGATACTTTTTGGCAGCTGGCCTCTGAAGTATTTTAGCTTTAAGCCAATGTCCATGGTGTGACCAAGGCTACCCTCTTCACATTGGCTCACTCTTCCTTTTGTACTTCACAATTTCTCTGAAATTTGTGAATTTTCCAGGAAAGGCAAGTGCAGTCCTCACTACCGCCTTCACCATGACCACCCTCACTGTGGGGCTACCTCACCCACTACCGCCTTCACCATGACCACCCTCACTGTGAGGCTACCTTACCTGGGCTTTTTTTTTTTTTTTTTTTTTTTTTTTTTGGTTTTTTGAGACAGGGTCTCTCTGTGTAGCCTTGACTGTCCCAGACTCGCTTTGTAGACCAGGCTGGCCTCGAACTCACAGCGATCCGGCTGCCTCTGCCTCCTGAGCGCTGGGGTTATAGGCATGTGCCACCACCGCCTGGCTTTACCTGGGCTTTTAAAAACCTCCTGCCATCCAACTGCTTCTCCTTAAGCCTGCTGCATAATGTTCTTTAGTCTTGGACAAGGAGCCAGCCAAAACTTTGGGGAGTGTGGTGGGGTGGAGAGACGGCTCAGAGGGCCTAGGTTTGATTCCCAGCATCCAGTGGTTAGTGGCAACCTCCCGTAATCCTAGGTCCAGAGGATCTGACACCCTCTTTTTCTAGCCTCCATGGGCTCTGCATACATGTGGTGCACATACACACATGTGAGCAAAACACCCATATGCATAAAATATGACCCTCCTCGATTCTTATAATTTGGAGGATAGTGAAGTTAAAACGAGGAGGTAGCTGACACCAGGACTCAGAGCTGGTCCCTGAAGGGCCAGGGTCTCCATGGCACCTATGTTCCAAGTTGGTATCTACAACACTGTTGCCACTATCGCGGAAGTAGCCCTGCCACTGCTTGTGGACTTCATTTAACATTTAACCCCTACTGCAAGGTGGTGGCGGTGCACACCTTTGATGCCAACAGTCAGGAGGTGAAGGCAGGTAGATCTCTGAGTTCGAGGCCAGCATGATCTACAGAGTGAGTTCCAGGACAGCCAGGGCTATACAGGGGGGAAAAAACACCATACAACAGGAGCCAGTGCAGAGGATTGTCCCCAGGTAACAGTAAAGTGCTTCTAGTGTCTCTCTTGTTTGCTTAGACTGAAACTATTGGACCAGTGCTTAATTCTTCCCTCTTGCCAGTAAACCTTTGGAGTTCTTTGTGTCTTCTTCAAGGAACTAGCATCAACCACCTCCCCTCCCCCACACTCTTACACCAAGCCATTGTTGCTGTTCCTCCAAATGACTGCAACAGCCTTTAAAAAAAATCATTTTTATTTTTTGTGAGACAGGGTCTCATGTAACCCAGGCTGGCCTTGAACTCATTACTTTGAACTTCTGATTCAACTGTTAGGATTTACAGCTTTTGTGGCATTGAGTGTTGAACCAGCAAGCACTCTACCAGCTGAGCTACTTGCTCAGCTTGCTCTAACCTCCTTTGTACTGAACTCTCTACTTCTGTCTTTGGCCACCGATACTTTTCTTTTTTTTCCCCCTACCTTTTTGCATTTACTCATTTATTTATGTTGTGGGATCAGGGTTGGGGCGGTTCCAACACTTAATTCTTAGTAAAGGGTCGAAGAGATCCTTAAGAAAAAGTATTCCACATCTAAGTAATATTGATATTCTCTCTACAAAATCCTCCAGTGGCTTCCTGTTTTCTTCAGAGAAAAACTCAGAGTAAGCTAACCCACTCCCACTCCAGGCACTCCTCACCCCCTCCCCCCCCCCCCCACCCGTGACCTTCAGGCCTCCTCCCACCCTTCCCCGTGACCTTCAGGCCTCCCCCCTCCCACCCACTGACCTTCAGGCCTCCTCCCACTCACCCTCCCCCCCACCCGGTGACCTTCAGGCCTCCTCCTACCCCTCTGTCCTAAAGTCCTATTCTACATCCTTCTTAGCCATGCTCAGCTCTGCCTGGAAGACCCAGGTCTGATTTGCTGCCCTCTATATTGCAGCCTCCTTCCCTGGTCTGGGCAAGTCCTCCTCCCCCAGTATAGAGCATCTGAAACTGCGCCTCACACACTCCCAGTTCCCCTAAACTCTCCGTACTTGTACCTCTCTCCTATTGCTTTCCCACAAAGCTTTGCCTTGTTTGTTATGTTTATTTACCACCTGTCTCTCCAGAACAGAACTGAACACTGGAAGGATCCATCTTCACTTGTATCAGTTTCCAATGCATGGGCTTCTAGAACAGTCTCTCCCACAGTGTGTGTTTGGCTACCATCTGTCGAATGAGTAAATGGATGAAATATTAATGTCCTCTCTATGACTGTGTTGCCTGAATATATGACTGTGCCCCATACATGTGCCTGGTGTCCCCAGAGACCAGAGGAGGGCATCAGAAGTCATGGCATGAGTTACTGATGGTTGTGGGCTGGTTGGGTGCTGGGAATTGTGCCCAGGTCCTGAGTGAGAGCAACAAGTGCTCTTAACTACTGAGCCAGGTGGCCACCCCCTATCCCATGTCCTTACTAGGCTTGTGGTCAGGAAGGGTGGAGTCACTAGAACACTCAGCACTTCCTGATTCACTCCAAGTATATTTATTGGGTCCTGAATGTGCCCCAGGCACTGCGCTGACACTCCCCACTATACCTCAGGAAAAGCATCTTTCGGGTGACCTAGAGATAAGCAAAGTAAACACAGCAGGTCAGATGATTACTGGCCATTTCGTCTCCAGGTCTTGGTTTTCTCTGTTGTAAAGGAACAGCAGGCAGGTCTGGATAGAACCCTGGGGTTGGCTGCCAGAGAAGAATGTCCCACCAGGAATGTTCAACCTTAGCCTGTGGGCTACATGTGGGTAAGAATAGCTATGAAAGCCTGAGTTTGGGGGCTGGAGAGATGGCTCAGTGGGAGAGATGGCTCAGTGGTTAAGAGTATTGATTGCTCTTCTAGAGGACCAGGGTTCAATCCCTAGCACCCACATGGCATCTCACAACTGTCTATAACTCCAGTTTCAGAGGATCTGACACCCTCAATGCACATGAAATAAAAAAATTTAAAATATTACATAAACAAAGAAAGTCTGAGTTTGAAAGTTGGAGTTTCCCGAGGGGTGATGGTGGAAACTGGCACTTGGGGCTGACAGCTGGCTAAGTGTGAAGGCCCCCAACAGTGTGGCACACTCCACAGAAGACTATGTGTAAGTGGAAACGGGAGGGAGGGAGCGAAGAGACGGAAAACAGGCAGCTAGCGGTGCCAACGATTTCAAACAAAATTCACCACCTTTATTAATTTTTTTAAAATTACATTTGTGTGTGTGTGTGTGTGTGTGTGTGTGTGTGTGTAAAGCATGCAGAGATCAGAGGACAACTTATAGAAGCTAGTTCTCTTTTTGCCGCCCCCCCTCCCCCCCGCACCCCGAGACCCAGGGATCAAACTCAAGTCAGTTTTGGCAGCAAGCACAATTACTCTCAATCCAGTGCTTTTATTGAACCCTCTAGGGGGGATGGGTAGAGGAATAGATGGCAGACACTGAGGTGGACCCCCAGTCTTGGGACCTGTTCCTCAGATGTAAGCACTTCTACTAGGCCCCCCAACAGAGCTATTGACTGTGACATAAAAATATATTTTTTAATTATCTTATTTTATTTTTATTTTTATTTTATGTGCCTGTGTGTGTGAGGGCATCAGATAGATCACCTGGAACTGGAGTTACAGACAGTTGTTAGTTGCTATGTGGGTGCTGGGAATTGAACCCTAGTCCTCTGGAAGAGCAGCCAGTGCTCTTAATCCCTGAGTCATCTCTCTAGCCCTTACAAAAATATTTTAACGGCTGGGTGGTGGTGGTACACACCTTTTAATCCCAGCACTTGGGAGGCAGAGGCAGGTGGATCGCTGTGAGTTCGAGGCCAGCCTGGTTAACAAAGTGAGTCCAGGACAGTCAAGGCTACACAGAGAAACCCTGTCTCGAAAAACTAAAAAACAAAACAAAACAAAATAGAATAATAATGTTATTTTTCTGTGCTACCTTTGAATTGGGGTTTTCTTGTTAATCATGGTTTTATTTATTAACTTTTCTGAAATGAAATCACTGTGCATTGTACAAATCATTTCTATTAATGAAATGCACTCTTATACATCCTTCTAAAACATTAACAAACATCTCACTTCCCTGGTAGGAAGCGACACTCACCTAAGTGCTCTGTCTGTCTTATTGTAGCTCAGTGGGCGTGGCTGCTGTCCTGGCTCCCAGAGTGCACCTCATCCTAGTTATAGCTGGGACATGTGCCCTCTCTCTTTTCCACTTAATTAAAAAGCAAATAGTTTGAAGACCTTTTCTTTGACACTTGCTTTGATTTGTCCTGGAGGCCTTAAGTAAACAATATATTTCCATTCTTGGTATAAAGCTCATTTTCTATGGCTGTAAAAATTATTATTATACCCCTTTAAAGACTCAATTAAATGACACTTCAAGATGGGGCAGGCTTTTATTTTTCAACATTTTCCCAATCCTTCATTTTGGTACCCACAGGGAAGTGGAATGTTTGCTCCATGGTGTGTCAAGATGGAACTACATCAATAACTTTCTACGCTGATAAATATTTAACTGCACGTGACTCATCACATGAACTGCAAGTTCTTTAGAACAGAGCAGTGTTTTAAAATTTAGAGAGTGTCATTCATTATAAACTAAAACTTAAACGATGAAATCTTACATATAAATTCAAGTCATAATTACTTTATTTACTATGAACCAATCTTGCTAAACATCATTAAAAAGTTATTTACTTATTGTGCTCCAGGGAGTCAACGTTGATGTATAATATATGATTTTTTTTCCCTGCTGTGAACAATGTTGATTTAAAGAGTGAGTAAATGCCAGGCATTGGTGGTACATTCCTTTAATCCCAGCACTTGGGAGCCAGAGGCAGGTGGATCTCTGAGTTTGAGGCCAGCCTCGTCTACAGAGTGAGTTTCAGGACAGCCAAGGCTACACAGAGAAACCCTATGTCAAACAAACAAACAAAGAAGTGAGTGAATATACCATTTTTCTCCTTTGTTAAAATTCTCTTTCTCTGTGTGTGTATGTTTATACATTATTTATAAACATTTCTCTATTAAAGAAGAGGAATTGGACAGTTATAGCAAACAGTTTATAGACTGAAAAATACAGAAACCTAAAATGGACATTTATAGAAATAGGATGTCTACCTGTGGGGGTTGGAATGACAGCAAGTCTGACGGGTCCTTAAACAGGAGGTGCTGCTTAAGACTGTTACCCAGGGAATCCGTTTAACCAGCAATTTTCAGTCTAACTGAATCTCTAAAAAGACTTAGGCAGCAAGTATAGTTTCAATGTCACAATCGTAATTTCTCTGGCCAGTTGGGCAAACAATCACGTGTACAGTGGGGATAATTTTCTGGCTTTTGACTTATGCTGGACCATGATTAGCTTTGGCCATTGTCAGGCATTCATCTGCTGCTGAACGTGAGTGTACTTTCTCAGAACTCAGTTACCCCTTTCTCGGCTCTCAGCTACCTCCCTGTTTAAAGCTCAGTGCTTACCTCCCTTACGCAGCCAGAGTCCTTTGCATCATGAGTCTGCAGGCTTTTCTGGCAGGCATCTGCAGCCTCTCACCTCCCTCTGAGCCCTCATCGCACTTGGTTTGTACATCTCTTATAACACTTAGCAGATCTTGCCATCGGTTGTAGCTATTTATGCCTCTACTTCATTTCCCCCATCAGACTCGGGACCTTGCCAGGGTCACCTGACTTCTTGTGTCTCCTGAGGTGCCTAGCGCGGTGCTCTGAGCACGCGGAAGATGCAGTGAACACTTAGCAAATGGACTGAATTGTTAAGCTGTTAAAGATACGCAGCATCTCAATATTTAGGTAAAACAAGTGGTTAGAGAAAAGACAATTATTTGGGAGCAAAGAAATGCAGATAGTCAAATAAGAGCGTGCTAGAAAACAGGACAGTTAGCCCATACAAGCAGCCAATGACCCAAGGGCTCCAAAGATTGGAGAACTCTTGCTGCAAAATGAGAAGGCTCAGCCTGGCTTGGTGTCTTGTGACTGTAACCCCCGCCGCACTTGGGAGGAGGAAATGGGAGGGCTGCCATTCAGTTTGATGCCAGACTGGGCTACATAGTGAATCTGAGGGTAACCTTGAGTGAGATTGTCAGAAAACAAATAAACAAACCCACAAAAACAAGGGCTGAGGGAAAGAGTCTGCTGGTAAAGGCTCTTGCTGCCACCTGCCACCCTAAATTCAAACCCCAGGACCCTCGTGATAGAAGGGGAGAAGTTATCCCCTAGCCTTCTCCTGGTGTGTGTCCCAAATAAATGTAATTACAAACAGACAAAAGTGCTTCCAGGAGGAGGAACCGCCTCACAGAATCCAGTCTTTCCATGTAGAGGGTAGGTAAGGGTGGGAGGGTCAGGCCTGGGAGCTCAATATGCAACTGATAGGACTGAAAATATGGCACTGAGGGGCTGGAGACATGGCTCAGTGAGTAAGAGCACTGACTGCTCTTCCAGAGGACCCAGGTTCAATTCCCAGTATCCACGTGGCAACTCACAACTGTCTGTAATTCCAAGATCTGACACCCTCCCACAGACATACATGCAGGCAAAAACACCAATGCAGATAAGATGAAAATAAATAAATTATTAAAATAAAACAAAACAAAACGCGAAAAGCCTGGCATGGTGGCCCAGGCCTTTAATCTTAGCACCCAGGAGACAGAGCCAGGCAGATTGCTGAGATTGAGGCTAGTCTGGTCTACGAAGCTAGTCCAGGACAGACAGGGCTACACAGAGAAACCCTGTCTTGCAGAGCAAAACAAAACAAAACAAAACAAACAAGAAAATGTAGCATTGAGGGCGGAGCTGAATGCAATACTGTCCACTGGCTGCTTTGGTCAGGTGCTGCACTCTTCTAGGCACAGGTGCTCAGTGTGGTAAAAGTAGGTTTGAGCCGGAGTAGGATTTGATTTATTCACCATTTGAAAACGGCTTTATGTATACAGCAGCAGGCAAAGGGAAGCTTTGTAAATTATTTACTCTACTTCAGACAAACGAACAAAGACAAACACGGTAACAAAATTGCCTCGTGGCTTGTCAGTTTTCATCTTTAGAAATCACAGAGTCTCTCTTGAAAGACTGTAAAAGCCATGCGGCTCTGCACCTAGTCCTGGAGTCCTCTGTCAAATGGCTTCCCAAGGGTCTGTCCACTCTCTATCAAGGTTTGTCAGTTCTAGGGAAAGCAATGTTTCACAAGCAGCCAAATGTTGCATGACAAAACTTATCCTGGGGAGATGACCATGCGTGTTTACTCATCCTACAAAGGGAGCTCACCACAGACTGTAAGTACAGAAACCACCAAAGCCCAACTTGGTGAGCCAATTGGGGTTTTTACTGGGGTTTCAGGAATGTGGGAGAGGGATTACTTTTTTTGTTTGTTTGTTTTCTGAGACAGGGTTTCTCTGCATAGCCTTGGCTGTCCTGGACTCACTTTGTAGACCAAGCTGGCCTCGAACTCAGAGCAATCCGCCTGCCTCTGCCTCCCAGGTGCTGAGATTAAAGGCGTGCACCACCACTGCCCGGCTGGGAGACGGATTACTTTTAGGAGCAGAAAAGAGTCAAAGACAATCGCATCACTGAAGCCCACCTCAGCATGGGTGACAGCTCACAACGCTGGGAACTTGGAACACACTGTACAGCCTTAGACAGTTCAACAGGTTAGAGCATGTCCTCTCCAGGTGCCTCAGTTGGTCTAAACTTCTTCCAGGTGGCTAGTCTAGTCTCCTTTGGGGCTTGGCCTGTGTAGGATGCTCAGCCTTTATTGCTTACGCAAGCAGGGAGGGGGCCTAGTGAATCTGATCAGTTGCAGGGACTTCCTGAAACTCTTGAGTTGTTTACCTTTCTGCATAAGGAGCTTCCTTGAAGGGTTGAGTGTTTCAATCTCAGAGGAAAACTATTACACAACACCAAACAGTGCTTGGCATAATTGTACTTTTTGTTTGTTTGGTTGGTTTGGTCTGGTCTCTCTGTGTAGCCCTGGCTGCTCTGGAACTCATTCTGTAGACCAGGCTGGCCTGGAACTCACCAAGATCCACCTGCTTCTGCCTCCCAAGTGTTTGGATTAAAGGCTTTTGCCACCACCACTCTGCTAGCATAACTGTTCTTTTTCAGAAATGTTCCTTCAGGGCTGATGCTTCTTCCCTGAGACTCCCAGCTGTTTACCTTAGTTCCGTTTCTTGACATCCAAGGAACAGGTCTAGTTTGTCTTGTGTTTGTGAGGCATCCATACAACCAAACCTGCCCCCAGCCTTCTCTTTAGGCTTCCTTTCACTGATAGCCACAGCATTTCTAGTGTTCACGGTGCAATGGCTCATCTTCTAACCTCCTCTCATCGTCTATATCTCTTCGAAAATGGTCCATCCCGTTTATGCAGCAGCTTTCTAACAGGGTGATGTGTACTGTATGAGCTTGGCTTAGTAGGTAATGGCTGCCTTTATTTGTGATGTTGCAGCCATTTCTTTCTCACTAGATTAGGTTAGGCATGCTATGGACACCTGCATGCTAAAATTTCCTGATATCTTGACTATTTGGTCAGTTTAGTGGATTAAACTGCTACACAACTCCAATGTATTAAAAGTCTCACTGCTGTGTTGTTAAGCTGTGCTTCTTTGGTACTTTGCAGGGCAGCGTTCATATGCTTAGTCCTATGAGTTTGTCAGCCATACTCTGGAAAAAAACATTCAATAAGAAAGATGTCTTTCAGAGTCTCTGGGCTGAGACGAGATAGTCAGAGACAAAGAGCTGATAGACTCTGAGACCTTAGCCTGTAGTCTCTTCTTTCCCTTCCTTTCTTACTCTTCCAACAGTGTGTATAGTATGTGCACCTCCCAAGCTTCCTACTCATGTTGCAAGGACCAGAGGGACCAGGTGCACTGTAACGACCAGGGTGGCTCCAAGGACAAACTGACCACTGATTTCTACCTCAAATGAGAAACAACTTTCTTTACAAATACCAGAGTCATAATTGTTGGAAAATTACCAAACTCTGCCTAACCCAGTGACCCCATAAAAAGCCTGATTTCTCTTCCTGTTGTGTGTTTGGGAAGGTCAGGGAAAAAAAAAAAAAAAAAAAAAAAAAAAAACCTTTAAGAAGCCATTTCTCTCCTTTCACTGTGTGTGTGTGTGTGCCCTTGGTATCAAAATCAGGTCATGGGGCTTGTTGGCAGGCTGCTAAGCCATCTTGCCAGCCCTTCTGTTTCATTTTATTGTCCCTGAGACAGGTCTACTAGCATCAATAGCAGAGCTTTATGAATTCTGGAATGATCTATTTTCTTTTTTTGAGTCAGGGTGGCTACATGTAGCTGAAGATCTTGGATTCTTGACTCACCTGCCTCCACCTCCCCAGTGCTGAGATTGCAGGCATGCACTACCATGGCAGGCTTAGAAATATCAAACTTGGGGCTAAGAGAGATGGCTCAGAGGTTAAGAGCATTGGCTGCTCTTCCAGAGGTCCTGAGTTCAATTCCCAGCAACCACATGGTGGCTCACAACCATCTATAATGTGATCTGATGCCCTCTTCTGGCATGCAGGTTTACACGCAGGCAGAGCACTGTATAATAAATAAATAAATATTTTTTAAAAAGAAATATCAAACTTCTTGGTATTTCACTGAAAAGATGATTATTTTTAAACAAGTTTTGCGGAGATTCCAAGTTAACTAACTTTTGTCCATGTTGAAATACCATACCCACCTGACCATACCCAGAGCACTGCTCAACTCTCAAGTCTTAAATGGCAGTGGGGAAAAAATGCACTTGTTCTCTGCAATGGTGAGTTGGTTGCAACACATATATCCCATGTCACATTTATGTGAGGAAGGTAGAGTTTTACAAAGAGAAAAAGAATAAAAAAGATGAAAGTTAGTAAGTGATCGAGCCAGCTGAGCGTGGCAGCACATACCTTTATTCCCAGGACTCATAGATCTCTGTGAATTCAAGGCCAGTCTAGTCTACAAAGTGAGTCCAGGACAACCAGGGCTGTTACACAGAAAAACATTGTCTTGAAAAAACCAAAACCAAAACCAACCAAACAAATAAAATGAGCCATTTTGTAAAATTCAAAACAGATATAAAGTGAGCAGAATGCTATTAGGAGCCCTGGTGTAACTATCAGCCTTGCTTGGCTTTCCTAATGATCAATTTGCTGCCTGCCTTGATTTACTGATACCCTCAGCCTTACCTTGTGTTATTTCAAGGGGAGGGCCTTCTGGCTGCAACAGAACTGCTTCTGCCTGTCTGACCCCCAACCCCCAAGCCAGGCCTTCCTCTTGCTGTCTTATTTGCTTGCTAGATGCTTTGAGCAGCAGGGGGGCTGGTATGAGGACGGTCTCTCTACAGAAAGCACAATGCCTCCCCTGGTAAGCAGGGGTGGCATTTTAGCATGGCCTTCAGAGCACAGGATTTATAGCCCTTCCCTCCTTTCTCACATCACAGGTGGTCTCTGAAGCATCCCTCCAGGGCAGCTCCCACTGGACACAAGAGACCTTTCTTCCCTGACACAAAACGTGGAGCTCTTTGCTCATTGTCTTTATGCTGTGACTAGTGAGGCATGCCTGCGTCAGTGGTTTCCAATTTGGGGGCTGAAACAACCATATACTCTCACCCATTCAGAATAAGGTCCAGTCTAGGAACTGACTGGTTCCAGTGACCCCCAAAGGGCTGGGATTACAGGCATGCACCACCACACAGGTTTGTGTGTTGCTGGAGACCCAACTCAGGGCTTCTTGCATGCTAGGCAAGTATTGTGGCAACTGAGTTACATCCCAGCCCATAGGTGCCCTTGATAAACTAAGGCAATGTTTTGCTCCCCATTTCCTCACAAGAAAAGGAAAATAATTAAACAAATCCTGCTTGGTGGCAAAATTAGCTCCCGGAGAAGCATTTGCATTCTTGGCTTGTTTGGCTTGACTTTAAACTCCGTATAAAATTAAAACAAAATCCTTTTGTCTGTCCCTTAATCCTCCCTTTTCCACTGCTTTGAATCAACTTTTCAGTATATTGTCATCTGTTTTGTTAACATTTGCATTTAAATGTACTGAAAGAAGAACTCTCCCCAGAGCCTCGACAGAGCGGTTAAGCCCCCTACCCCAGTTTCCCAGTAAATCATGTGACTATGAATATTCATTGAAAAGACCTGCTCCCGGCCTTGGGCTTTGCCTTCTTGGCTGGGTTGATTTTGTTCTGGTTGGCTATTTGTGGGCTTCTTTGGGATCTGAACTCTGACAGTGTATGGAGAGGAACTGATGGTTGGTAGATAAGAACCCAGCTGCTTTAACTAAGATTCTCCTTTTGCCCCTCCCCTTACCCCCTCCTCCCTCTCCGTTCCCCCTCCCCTCTCCCCCTTCACCTCATCATGCATTTGCCTGCTCTCCACTTGCCTCTTACCCCTGGTAATGTGTGTACACACCCACCTCTTGCCCCTCCCCCCTCATGCATATGCCTGCCCTCCTCTTGCCCCTACCCTCACCCTCTACCCCCACCCCAATCATGTGTATGCCTGTCCTCCTCTTGCCTCTTGCCCCTGGTAATGTGTGTACACATCCTCCTCTTGCCCCTCACCTGCACTTACACACAATTCCCTTTAGAGGCAATTGGTTTATTTCAGTCTATGGTGTTTTGGGAACATTTTGTTTCAAGAAATGAAAAGAAAAAAATGTATTTCTTCAGTCATGGCAAAGCTGGAAGGTGGGGAAAGGGGTAAGAAATGAGACTGCACTTGGCACTGAACTCATCCCAGCCCCCTTTAACAGTGTACACAGCAAGAGGATTCACAGGGAATTATTCAGTAACCTGTTTCTCTGCATACCCTGTAAGCTGAGCATAACACCTACCTCACTGGCCTCTGTAAGGAGTTAATGAAATAGTGTGCACCTCTCCTGCTTGTCTGTCCCCAGTGTTTTATCACCACCCCTGTGAAGCCACAAAGCAGATCCACAGCCCTGAGAAGTGCTGCAGAGTTTCCTCAGCAGAGTGGGTGGGATGTGGGGCTCAGGGGTGGGGTGTACAGAATACATCACCAACACTTCCATGATGTCCCATCAATCCAGGGAAAAGAAAATTGGGTCCTTCCCTTTATGCAGGGGGTTCATCTCCCTCCTTGCATCACCCTGCTTTCCCTACAGCCCCCACCCATCTTCCCCAGCCCGGCTGTCCCTGTCACCTTTGACACTTCTAAATCCCTTAGCTGGTTTAATCCATTGCACTAATCAAAAACCATTGCTCTGCTTCTCCAGGCACTTCCCTGCCACATATATTAGGGTTATAGCTCATCGTACCACGTATGGCATTCCTAAGTACGCCATTAGTGACTGGTTCATAGTAAGTGGTTGATAAATGGAACTGATATTAGCAGCTGTTGCCCATGTCCGTGGTCAGATGTCATGCCTGGGCCAGCTCACTGTCACAGTAGAACTCTAATTGCTCAGGTGAAAAGGACCGAAAGGTAAAGGAGGACTGGTGATTGCCATCCATTGTGCTGCAGGCTGGCAGGGACCTCAGAGGGCCTGTAGACATGCCTACCTACATTGTCATCAAGCCTCCTGAAGTCACCAAAGAAGCAGCTTGGTGCGTAGGGCAGTTGGCTCTTCTTTCTGCTATCACTGTGGGATTAAGTTGTCAGAACCAACGGATATGAGAAGAAATTGCCTGTGCCCTGTGGCCAGAGGACCTGCATTAACTTCAAACCCTTGTCTGCTCCTGCAAGGAAGGCCATGCCAAGTCTCGGGCAGCAGAGGAAGGTCTCACTGCAAGGACCTGGGCACAGTGTCACATGATCAGCCTTCCTTCCTGAGTGCTGGCAAGAGAGCTGTGCTTTGGGCCAGATTTCTGTGCCTGTCCTCACCCCGTCACCTTGCCTTGCTTTTCTGGGACCTCTCCTTGGAATTGATGACGAAAGAGAAGAGAGAGGCTCCACAGCAGCAGAACAGTAAGTCTGCAGTTGGAAGAGAGTCCAGAGGTCATTCGCCTGCTTACTGGATACTTTCCATAACCTGAGCTCACTTCCAGTCTTTCATTGCTGGATGGCTTCGTTTGTTAGAAAGTTCATTTGAAGCTGTGAAAAAGCCTGTGTCCTGAACACTGGCCTCTGGGTTGCCTCTGCAACTGCCAACCAGGCTGTTTTACTTAGCTTTAGCATAGCCCAATCCTCACTACCCCTACTGGGATCCTTAAACATTTTGAGACCTAAATGTATAATAATATATTCTGGGGCATTCCCAGCCAGTGATCTGAAGCATCATGCACCTCTTCATTAATCACAGGATTTAGGACTAGCATTGTCCATAGCTTTACTTCTAGATAACCAACATGGCTTCTATCTAGTCCTCCCCTCCACAGCATCACACCCCCCCACCCCCGCCCCTTGCAGTAGTTCAAAGCTGTGGGTGTTTTGTTGTTGTTGGTTTGGTTTGGTTTTTGAGACAGGACAGCCCTGGTTGTCCTAGACTCTCTTTGTAGACCATGCTTGCCTTGAACTCACAGAGATCTGCCTCTGCCTCCCTAGTGATGGCATTAAAGGCTTGCACCACCACCACCTAGATGTGGATGCCTTTAAAAAGGAAGGAATGCCATAGGTGTGGTTGTGCCCACCTTTAATCCTGGCACACGGAAGGCAAGAGGATTTCTTTGAGTTCAAGACCAGCACTGTCTTTATAGTGAGTTCCAGGCTGGGCAAGGCTACATTGTGAGATCCTGTCTCAAAAAACAAATGAGAGGGAAAGCGAGAGAGAGGGAGAGAGAGAGATTGCTAGAACGATGGGGGACAGAAAGTGGACTGGCCTGGGTGTAAGATAGCAAGAGGATTATATGAAAAAAAGAAAGAAAGAAAGAAAGAAAGAAAGAAAGAAAGAAAGAAAGAAAGACAAAGGAAAAAGAAAGCATAATTGGAGAGAGAATATTTTAGACACTTGTTTGGTTTTTTGAAACAGGGTTTCTCTGTGTAGCCCTGGCAGTCCTGCTCACTCTGTAGACCAGGCTGGCCTCGAACTCACAGAGACCCACTGGTAACCGCCTCCCAAGTGCTGGGATTAAAGGCGTATGCTACCAAGCCTGGCATATTTTAGACACTTTATTAAGGAGTATTAACTGGAAAGGGATTGGAGAAGAGTGGGGCTGGACAGGGCTACAGGTTGTTTTGCTGCTGTTTACTTTTTCAAGATAGGAGAAATAACTCATTAGCACGATGGTAGGAACCATCCAACAGCTATGGAAAGCCTAACTGTGGAAGACACGGTGGTGGTCCAGTCTTGGAAAAATGTCCTTGAGTGGGTGAGAGGAGCTGCCTGTAAGCAGAATGGATGAGTTGGCCTTGCCTGCCTGTACTGACCATACATCCAACCTAGAAGAGGAGCAAGTAGAGAATGTGGGGTCACGAGCCACTAGGTGGACAGGTATGCTGGGCGCAGCGCGAGGGATTTCTCTCCTGAGAAAGGTCGTCCCTGCAGAGTGAGAATGAGTGTGTGAGTGTGTGGAGGAGGCGGTGGGGTGGATTCAAAGCTAGAAGAAGATAAGTTAACCCAGCAAGGACAGAGCCCAAGTGATGCAGTACTGGTGGTAGTCCCCCAAGTCCTTTGGGGTTCCACTTGGGGAGGGAACTCTTCAGACCAATTCCTGACGCAAGCTTAGGCATATGCTTTGTTTAAAATTCACCAGTTTACCACATGAAAGGATTTCAGGCTTAAGAGCTCTAGAACTGCCATAGTCTTTTTAAAAATTGACTTCATAGGGGCTGGAGAGATGGCTCAGTGGTTAAGAGCACTCACTGCACCCACATGGTAACTTACAACTGTCTGATGCTGTTTTCTGGTGTGTAGATATAATCCATATACATTAAATAAATAAGTAAATCTTTTTTAAAAATTGACTTCATAGCTAGGTATGATGGCACGTGTCTTTAACCCCAGCAGAGGCAGGCAGAGCTCTGTGAGTTTGAGTACAGTCTGATCTACCAAGAGTGCTCCAGGTCAGTCAGGGCTATATAGTGAGATCCGATCTCAAAAAAGAATTCGTGAGAAAGAAAGAAGAAAACCATGTTAAGTACTATCCTAAATTGACCTCCCAATGTCTACAGCATTACACAGTTGAATTTTGTCCTCGTATCACTCCAGGGTCAGTCTTCACTTAGGAGAGGACTTTTTTTTCCCCATTCAGATTTGAACAACTTTGCTTCCCTTTAAATTTCTTTATGACAATATGACTTTGGCCTATCTGGGTTGGGATTGGTAGCCTGTGTTATTTTATGTATTTAAATTTTTCATTGTATTATTATTTAGTGGAGTGTGTGTGTGTGTGTGTGTGTGTGTGTGTGTGTGTGTTTGTCTGTGTGTGTATGTGTGTGTGTGCCTGCCATGATGCAAGAGTGGAGGTAGGGGGACAACTTGTAGGAATCATTTCTCTCATTTTTCCATGTGGGTCCCTGAGATGGAACACAGGTCATCAGGTTGAGTGGCAAGCACCTTACTCACAGATCCTTCTTGCAGGCCCTATTTTTAAATTATTCATGTTTACTGAAATCATGGCCTTCTTATGTAGAAGCTCAGAGTCTTCAATTAGGGTTTTAAGTACAGTTTGCATAGCTACCATTAGAATTAGTTGGTCAGTGTTTTTGAGGCAATTTCTGGGCAACCAGCTGGAAGTCAGTGTGCAGTGATGGTGTGCACATGCTGTCTGCTAGCAGTGTGAGTCAGAAGAGGGTGCCTTCAAAGGCCAGCTGCTCATAATAAGGAAACTGAGGGCTGAGGGATGGTAACAAGATTAGGGTGTGATGGTATGGTGATTTGAACAAGAATGACTTGTTCATAGGCTTGTGTATTTGAAAGCTTAGTCTCCAGGGAGTGGCACTATTTGAAAGCATTAGAAGGATTAGGGGGTGTGGCCTTTTTGGAGGAAGTGTGTCACGGGGTGGGCTTGGAGGCCAAAACCAGTCTATCTCTTCCTCCCCACCCCTGTCTCTCCCTCCCTCTTACCCTGCCTCCCTCCCTCTTGCTCTCATTCTCTCCTCTCTCTGCCTGTGGATCAGGGTGTAGCTCCAGTGACGTGTTGACAATGGACTACACCTCTGAAACTGTAAGCCAGCCCCCAGTTAAATGTTTTTTTTTTTTTTAAAGAAGAATTGCCTTGGTCATGGTGTCTCTTCATAACCGAAGAACAGTAACTAAGGTAGGTGAGGACCTTGGCTTATGACTTGTCCTCTTTGTGAGCAATAAACCAAATTCCTTTTGGTTATTAAGATATGTATGTCTCTGTTTCCAAGGTTACCTGACCTCATGGGCATATTCTTTCTTTTTCCTCCTCTTCCCTCTCTCCTCCCTCTCCCCCCAATTGCCTTTTCTCCTTTTTTGACCTGAGCTGGTATAGAATTTTCTAGATAGCTCAGGGTAACCCTGAACTCATCCTCCTGCCTCGGCCTTTGAAGAGGTAGAATTCTAGATATGCACCCACCATGCATTTCTAGTCCTTTCTAATGATGGCTTTAACCATGATGGACATACAGCTCGCCCTATTCACTAACTTCTGAACCATAAACACACAGAGAAAAATCAGCAGTGCTCCCCACCTGCCTTGACACTGATGCCCTAGGACACTGCCTGGAGTCACTGATAAACTCCAAGCCCTGGGTACTGCAGTGTATTAAATGGTGATGGGGCTCTCTTGCACTGTGCTGTGGAACCTCAAGTATCCTTGCTCACTGTGTCTTGTAGACTGTTAGGAGTTTACTTCCAGGACAAAGAGAAAACTCATATCTTCCTTAATGTCAGTTCTACACTGGATGTTCTTACCCATTGTGTTCTGTTTAATTCTCAGAATAGCTTCTTGTTATGAAATGAAGAGACCCAGGTGGTAAGGAATTATGTCATTTGACCAATGTCACACACCTACAAAATGGCAAAAACTTGTGCTTAGATTCGAGTCTTGGTAATGTGACAGGAAATATAATGATATCTGTAAGAGAGAAACTTTATTTTTAATTCCCATGTTTCCTTGTGCATAGCCAGGGATGTTTTGCGCTGAGTAGGTCATTTGCTCTTTAAAGATGGATGGCAAGCTGGGCGTGGTGGCGCACGCCGATAATCCCAGCACTCGGGAGGCAGAGGCAGGTGGATCGCTGTGAGTTCGAGGCCAGCCTGGTCTACAAAGCGGGTCCAGGACAGCCAAGGCTACACAGAGAAACCCTGTCTCGAAAAACCAAAAAAAATATAATAATAATAATAATAATAATAATAATAATAATAATAATAATAATAAATAAATAAATAAATTAAATTAAATAAAGATGGATGGCAGGTCAGAGGAAGCCAACCATAGACTCTCTGTATAGTAACGAGAGGGATGCAGAGATATGGTAGGAACAGAGGATGGCTGAGACCTGCAATATGGTGGAGTGGTGGTGTGAGAGGGTAAAGGGATGGCCAGAAGGCAGGAAAGGCAAGTTGCTGAGGACAGAGGCCTGAAGGAGACTTGGGGAGAAATGAACAGCTGTGCTTTCTGAGTCGTCTCTTCTGTTAGGTCTCAAACATTGGACAGAAAGGCTAACTGGGATGCTTATGAACATACCAAAGTGGACATTGGCCGCCAGGTTTTCCTAGCATCCCTTAGTCCCTGCCTATTACAGGGTCCTCTACTCTATTCCCTGCCCTAAACTTCTGCAGCCCAAGGATTGGGCTGGGATTTCCCTTCCCCCAGCTTCTCTGGCCCCTATATAACTCAACCATTTTGAGTATGCCTATCTCTTGGCCCACGCTGCCCCTCTTGATCATCGGCTCCTTTATTGCTCTCCCTCTCTCCTCACGTAGCTTGCCTCAGTCTGGCCATGTTCACTCTGGACTCTCTGAGATGCGGCTGGCTATGCTCTCCCTTTTATCTCCACTAAAGCCCCTCTGCCATACCTAGGAACAGCCATGGTCTTCTTTTATTTCTTTTTGTCATTCATCTTCCTCCATCCTCCACCTGCCTTCCAAGGTGTCCAGCAAAGCCCTTCCCTTTCTTCATGCTCCAAAAACACGAACACTTTAAACTAGATAGGAAATGAAACTCTCTATTTTCTAACTTGGACTGGGCTGGCAAGAAGGAAGGCTACCCACAATGGCCTGGTGAACATCCTCAAAGCAGATTCTTTCTCAAATATTCACTTCGTGAATATTAACTCAGTTATTTCTAAGTGCGAGGCATTGTTTCAGGTGCCAGAAATACTATATATTTTTTTAAATTAATTTATTTATTATATATACAGTGCTCTGCCTCCATGTTCACCTGGAGGCCAGAAGAGGGCATTACATCACATTATAGATGGTTGTGAGCCACCATCTGGTTGCTGGGAATTGAACTCAGGATCTCTGAAGAACAGCCAGTGCTTTTAACCTCTGAGCCATCTCTCCAGCCCCCAGAAATACTATGTTAAACAAAGAATAAAGTCTTTTCCCTTAGTATTGCTTATCTAGTTGAGGGAGATGGGAAACTTAAAAACAAACAATCCATCAAAGTGTCATAAAAGAAATTATAATGGAGAATTAATTTTTAAATGTTGGATAAATGTCTCCTTAAGTATCTTTGACAAGTATCCACTTATTAGAGGACTAATGGTTTGTGGATATTTGTTTAATAGAGCTTTATTGATCATGTGCAAAGTCGAGTTCTGGCAGTACAGTAAGTTAGTTGGATATTCTTCAAAGTGTACCTGGTCAATAGTGAAGATGTGACAGGCCTGTTATTATTTAAGAAGAGATGAAGTACCCATAATGAATAAGCCTTATACTGTATTTGGGCCAAGATACTTTTCTTTAGGACCTTGAAATTGGCCCAGGGGAGGGAAAAAAATCCTCAGAGCCCACCTTTACCCCATCTGTGTTCTCACTTGGTTCGATTTCCACCTGCTTAATGCTTCTCCATCACTTCCACCCCCAACTAAACACATAGGCCTCCACATCTGTTTCCCTGCGCACAGCTCGCCATTTTTCTGGTAGTCTTCACTAAGGCAGGTAGGGAACATAATTGGCTATGCCAAGTTTCTCAGCCTGAGCCGCCTTGAATAAGAAACTTCCCTAGCTATAGAGCTTCCTTATCTATAGACCCTAAGGTTAAACCAACCTCATGAGGTCTTGTGAAGACTAAATTCAATAATATACCTAAAGTGAGTAGATTACCTGGCACAGCAGTGTTTTGGCTAGGGTTGGTTGTTTCTGTTCTGGTGTGAACCAGTCTAATCAAGAGTCCCCTTGATGAGGACCTTCCTCCTCATTTGTACCCGATCAGATAAGCCAGTGCTGAGTTAGGATTATGAAAAAGAGATGTGTTTCTCTTTGAGGTAATGAAATTGAAATGAAGGGGGTTTGAGTTGGGCCTTGACATGGGGAGGATGCAGACACTTGTGGGGGAGGGGAAGAGAAGCCATTCTAGCAATCAAGGAACCTGGTGAGCGGGACTGAAGTCCTGAACTGGGGCCAGCACCCACCCACTGTTTTATTTTTGTTTGTTTTTATCTGAATGTTGAATGTACAAAGTCAATACTACGAGATAAGCACGGAACCATGGGAAGCTGTTCCACAAGCTGTGGAAGAAAGTGAATGCCAAGGGTGTTGACGTTAGGCTTTATAAGCAAATGAGGAACGATTGCGGGTCTGGGGGATACCGGCTTGGTCTCTGTCGTTATGTAGGTATATAGGTATAGGGGCCGATTACTCCAAAACTAACTGACTCACAGCTGTATAATGTTTGCTTTTGGGGGGGGGGGGCAGCAGGAGTGTTTCTAGACAAAGTTTTGTCCATGGCTGTCCTGGAGCTCACGCTGTAGACCAGGCTGGCGTTGAGCGCTCAGAGATCTGCCTGCTCCTGCCTCCCAAGTGCTGGGATTAAAGGTGTGTGCCACCACCACCCAGCAAGCTATACAATTAGGTTTGTCTATTAGATTTCCCTCAGGAATTGGCCAAGAGTGCAAATGAATTAACTATATATTCTAAATCAAGTTGCTTCATATTTTTAAAAAGATATTTTTAAAAGATAAGGATTTTTCATCACACATATAAAAATTCAGGGCATATAAGTGACATTATGAGTACAGCTATTTGCATAGATTTAGGAAATTGTGCATTGTGAAATAATGTATTAATTTATAAGTATCGCCCACCCCCCTTTGTAGTGCTGGGGAAATGAACCGGGACTTCACACATGCTCCAGAAACACTGTAACACCAAACTACACACCCAGCCTTAAATACTTCTTTTCCTCATGGACATTTCATCAGACAGTCTTATTCAAATTCACCAAAGATATTCTCAAAATCAATGTCTTTGTCAACAGCAAAATGGATTTTTTGAATCATCCAGAGGTTTCTGACTAGTACTCCAGAGCACAAGTCGGCACACGTAGTTACATTCATGTTTAAGTTGTCTAACACAAGATACTTTTTGCAGGGCCTGGTGGTGGATGCCTGTAATCCCAGTCCTTGGGAGGATAAGCCAGGAACAGCATCAAAAGTTAGAGAGCTATCTGGGCTACATAGGCTTAAAAAAAAAAAAGCACTATGGCATAAATAAAAATTCAATCTTCTTTTTATCTTATACAAGTGAATATTTGTACTCAAAGATAAAATTTTATTATCCACATGATGTCTACCGTATAATGATATACTACATTGCATTTTTTTAATTACTAAAGAAAATTTTATTTTATGCAAAATACTGGCACAGTGACTTTGAGTGGAAAAAGCAGGGTATATAATTACAGAAAGATCACATGACTTCAATTATGTAAGAGCAGTTACTTTTACCTAAAAAAAAACACTCATATTCAATACCTACCCTTGCCATTGTGAGTTTAGCACCCTGGAGGAATGATTACACTTGGGCTAGATCTGTCTACTTTTCCCTTTCATTAATCTCATCAGATGTCTTCTATAGATGCCTACATGGAAAGAGAAGTGTCTGAAGCCAATATTATGCCTGTCAAGAGGTATCATAATTGAGAACACTAAAAAGTATAGATTTTACAAGGATTTAAAATGTTTTAATTATTTATTTATTGTGTGTGCCTGAGTGCATGTATGCTTGTGCCATTGGAGGTCAAAGGACAATTTGTGTGGAGTTCCACCATGTGGGGATCGAACTCAGCTCCTCTTGCTTGGTTGCAAGCACCTCTACCCACTGAATCATTTTACTGCCCCTCAGTTATAGAAAGATTTTTTATATGAGATAACTTTTCATGAGGAATATTTTGGGAGGCCTCAAATGATATTTGGACATAGATAGTCTGTTTTCTCCTATTGACAGTGAATGATCTTGTGGCTCCTTTACATACAGCTTTGATTATCTTAAAGTGGGTATAACTCTGTGTGTGTGTGTGTGTGTGTGTCTTATGCTAGAATTAAACACAAGGTTTTGCTCACACTAGGTAAGTGCTCCCTCACTGAAATGTACTCCGATCGCTAAGTGGGTATAATTTTGTTTGAAAGCTAGTTTTTCAGGCAACAAAATGTTAGAGTTTAATAAGCAAACAAAAATGAACACACAAAACTTGAATTGCCGATGCCGTCTTTCCAGTGGACATTGGATCTTAGTTTTTAATATCTCTGCTCCATTTTCTCTGCCATGTAGCTTAGTGCTGCCCTGTATTCCCAGTACCCAAGACCTGTCCTCTGGGGATTCTTAGCAGCTGACCTACTATGCCCCACTTTAGGCAACATTTAGCAATTTAGGTAACTCACTAACTAGAGCAGCGGTTCTTAACCTGAGGGTAACAACCTCCTTGAGGGTTGAACGACCCTTTCACAGGGGTCACAAATCAGGTAACCTGCATATCAGATATTTACATTACAGCTCATAACAGTAGCGAAATTACATTTATGAAGTGACAATGAAAATAGTTTTATGGTTGGGGGGGGTCATCATATCGTGAGGAACTGTATTCAAGGGTCACAGCATTAGGAAGGCTGAAAACCACTGGACTAGATAACAGGTGGTGTCCCAAGGGCAGGCACTGTGTCTTGATTTTCATCTCGGTCCCTGGCAGGAATCCTGAGTCAGGAATGTAAAGAGTAAGAGCCACGCACCATCCCGTGCTAAGGACTCATTCCAATATCTTAGAGAGTTGGTACAGATTTCAAACGAATGCCTTCTGCAGACTTCGTTTGTTGATCCCAACTACACACACACACACTCAGATAGTCTCCATCTGTTGCTTAAATGTATGGGAGGCTGAATCTCAATCCGGAGGCGATGAAGAGAGGACAGGGAAGGCCTGCTTGCACGGCTGGCTGTGGGGGCTCTTCTGAAAAGGATCCAGGCTCTGTCTGTTTGTTTACAGGCAAGACTTTGGTTTTGTGAGAGTGCCAGGCTTCTCGTCTTCACAGAAGACATGCAAGTTCAGTGTGTGGGTCTGTAGATTGGAAATCTGCTTGCCTTCCTCCTGTCTGCTATGGATGTATTTTTAGGTTGTTAGATAGCTAGTGAGTTTCCCCCCTCCCCCCAGGAGTTTCTGGCAACTGTGGATATCAGGCCATATTTCCATCCTCACTTACCCATTGGCAACTGTTCACATTTTCCAAGCACACACACACACATATGTGAACACTGATTTTTGTCTCTCTTTCTCTCTCGCTCAGTGTTTTTGTGGCAGCTCGTCTGTATTTTGCGATGGCCTTGGTCACCGTGAATACAGGGCATCCGGTACTCTGCTTGGTCATACTTAGTGACTGACAGGGAGCAAGATAAATAATACCACAGGTAGCCGTCTTCAGCGACTTCTCTTTCATGCGTGTACCTCTTCAGCCAGGGAGCCAAAGGCTGTGAGAGACACTGTTGGAAGATGAGAAATCATTAGCAGGTCCAGGGCCATCAGCTTTAGAGCAGACAGAGGAGCTTGGACTCTGAAATCAATGCCTATTTCAGGTCTCGTTTCTGCTCTTTATCATCTGTGTGGTCTGGAACAACAGACTCATTCTGTCTGTGTCCCACTTCCTCATGTTGACTCGCTCCCAGCTCACTGGGGCTCTGTGCTCAGAGCCGTTTGTCACACAGCCGATATTTATTTTACTATTTTTTTGAAGATTTATTTGTCTTTATTTTATGTATGTGCTTTGTCTGCATGTATGTATATGTATCACATTCATACTTTGTTCCCATGGAGGCCAGGAGAAGGTGTCAGTTTCCTTCAGAACTGGAGTTACCGATGATACTAAGCAGCCACGTGGGTGCTGGGAACCAAACCTAGGTCCTCTGCAAGAGCAGTAAGTACTCTTTACTGCTGAGCCATCTCTCCAGCACCACTAGCTGGCATTTTTAAGCAAACCAATTGACTGAAGACAGGGTCACATTATACATATCCTCCTGTCCCAACCTCCTAAAAGCTGAGATCACAAGTAAACAAGATGTTGGCTCTGGTTAACTAGGAAGGAGCTAACTGTTGTGGCTAGCCCAAAGTGGATTATTTCCTCCCTGGCTAGGGAAGAGTGTGTGCTTGGTACCTTGTGACTTCTCTGCTCACAGACCCCATCCATCTTCCACCCAGGGTGGGCAACCATGATGATGCTCATCTCCTCATCTATGTATCTCATCCCTCTGCTGCTCGGGCATCCTCACAGCCATTGCCTGACCCTTTCTAGGGATTACCAGCCACCGTACATCCTGTCTCATTTCTTCTCCGTTCTCACAGTTTTTGGCTGGTTCAGGTCGTTATATGACTGTTGAACCACTGAAGAAGACTCCCGGACTCTCTTCTCTAAACCTCGCCAGCCCCCACCAACATCCCATTCAGTTCTCACACTGCTTCCAGAGCAGCCTTTCTAAAACACTGCCCGCAGCATTCTTCTCTGTTGGGAGTTAGCACCAGCTCCCTAACCCTGCACAATAGTATAAGAAGACTTCTTTTGGCTTTGAGACCCTCCTACTCTATGACGAGAGCTCAGTTCTTCATATCGCAACCGCAACCTGATGCCTGTTCTTTTTCCAAATTATCTTTTCAGCCACTTTAATAAAAAGAGATTTTAACTTTAAAATTTAAGGAGAGACAATCTCATCCTCTTCATTACTATTTGTTGTTATGGGTTTTGTTTTTACTGTTGATTTTTGGAGGGTTTTTTTTTTTTTTTTTTTTTTTTTGGCTGTTTGTGTGTTTTTGTTTTTGTTTGGTTTTTGAGACAAAGCTTCTTCTTCGTTGTTGTTGTTTTTCGAGACAGGATTTCTCTGTGTAGCCTTGGCTGTCCTGGACTCCTTATGTAGACCAGGTTGGCTTCGAACTCACAGCAATCCACCTGCCTCTGCCTCCTGAGTCCTAGAATTAAAGGTGTGCACCACCACTGCCCAGCAAGATAAAGCTTCTTGTATCCCAGGCTGGCCTTCAAGCCTCTTGTCGATGAGGATGATCTTGAACTTCTGATTCTCTTACCTCCACCTCCCAAGTGTTGGGATTATAGACATATGTATTATGTCTAGCTGAAACTTGTTTTATTTGTTTTGTTGTTGCTGCTTGGTTTCTTGAGGTAGGGTTTTACTTGATCTGTGGCCAGGCTGGCCTTGAACTCATAGGGATTGTTGTCTCTGCCTCCTGTGTGCTGGGGTTAAAGGTGTATACCACCACATGTGGCTGATAATGTTTTAAAGATTTATTTATTACTGTTTTTGTTTTGCTTAAGACAGGATCTCACTGTGTAGCTCTAGCTGGGCCAGAACCTGTTATGTAGACCAGGCTGGCCTTGAGGTCCTGGTTCATGTATTTTTGTATTTATGTGTTTGTGTAGGAACCTTTGGAGGGCAGAAGAGAGCCTTGAGTCCTCTGGAGCTGGAGTTACAGCTAGTTGTGAGCCATCCAACATGGTGCTGGGAACCGAACATTAGTCCTCTGAAAGAGCAGCAGGTGCTCTCAACCACTGAGGCATTTCTCCAGCCCTGAACACATTATTTTTTTAATATGCAGCTCCTGCCTCAGTGTTGTTTTTAAGCCAACTCCCTTTCCTGTCAAGATTTTCTGTCCCTTCATATACTCCCATGGAGACTGGCTTCTCTCTGACACTGCCGAATTCAGACTGCCTTGTGACATTTATATTTACTCTTATGTCTTGCCAACTGCCTTTCAGATGGTTAACAAGTTTTGATAATGGTAACATTTGCCAAAACACATTAAACTATACACTGGAGATGGGTTCATTTATTTCATGCAAATTATCCCTCCTTAAAATTGCATTCAAAACAAAAAGACGTGGCAAGAGACCAACAGAATGAAAATAAATAGGAAAAATCAGTGAAAAGTGAAAAGAATGGGAAAGTAAAATGAACTCAGGGCTAAGATTAGGACAGAAAATGCATCGCATGATTTCCATGGGCTAACGATCCCCTTCCCATCTGCCAAAGGGGATGGAGAAATATGACCAGAAAAAAGAGATGTTCCAAGGTTTTGAAACCTGAGCAAGCTAGCTTTCTCTCACTCATAGGTCCTTATGAAGTGAACACCTTGGGATTTATTGATGACATTCTTGACAATAAGCCTGTGTTAAAACCAATAAGGAGTCATACGAGCTTTTCTTGCAGCATCTCTTTGCTCAAGTCATTGGCAGAACATCAAAGTGCAATCAAGAAAATAATCCTCAGAGGCCCTGCAATAGCACAGTTGACATGCACGGCTTTCTAATGGCCTGATTAGATTAGGAAATACAATTTAAAATCAATAGACTGTTTATCTTTAAGGTAATCCTTTGAATTACTGACTATGGTGAATACACTTGTGACTGTGTAAGAAAGCTTAAATCTGTGGGCAAGGCCTCTAGTGTACATACTGCTGTTACAAATCAAGGCCAGACATTTGTTTTTGAAGCGTCATTGCTAGTTGCCTACATGTTTGAGACTGTTCGGTCTTCTAGTTGACTCCGTGATCATTACCTAGTGTGTCTCCTTATTCCTGCTTAAACCTCTTGGATTCAAATCCACTTTGTCTAAAATTACCATAGCTACTTCAGCTTTCTTTTAGCTAGGATTCTCCTGTTCATCTTTCTCCATCTGTTTACTTTTAACCCGGCCATGTCTTACATTCATAGTGAGGATCTGGGGCCAGTGAGATGGCTCAAGGATGAGTCTAACAACCTGAGTTCAATTCCAGGAATCCCACAGTCAGGAGAGACCTTACTCCACAAAGTTTCTCTTCTGGCCTCTTTCACATGTGTGCAGTGGCATGCATACACAGTATGGTGGTGGTGGTGGTGATCGTGGTGGTGGTGGTGGAGGTGGTGGTGGTGGTGATGGTGGTGGTGATGGTGGTGGTGGTGGTGATGGTGGTGGTGGTGATGCTGGTGGTGGTGGTGGTGGTGATGGTGGTGGTGGTGATGGTGGTGGTGGTGGTGGTGGTGGTGGTGGTGGTGGTGGTGGTGGTGATGGTGGTGGTGGTGGTGGTGGTGGTGGTGGTGGTGGTGGAGGTGATGGTGGTGGTGGTGATGGTGGTGGTGGTGGTGGTGATGGTGGTGGTGGTGGTTGTGGTAGTAGTGCAGTAAACAAAGGTTAAAAATAAAAGAGGTTCTTGAAGCTTGCATAGAATTAGATCCTTTAAAAGAATCTATCCTGCCAGGCGTGGTGGCACACGCCTTTAATCCAGCACTTGGGAGGCAGTGGCAGGCAGATCACTGTGAGTTGGAGGCCAGCTGGTCTAAAAAGCTAATCCAGAACATCCAAGGCTACACAGAAAAACCCTGTCTAAAAAAAAGAAAAGAAAAGAAAAGAAAAATCTAACCCGACAATACTGGTTTTTGTGTGTGTATGCATCTATATGTATATATGTATGTGTGTTTGTATGTATACTTTATATGTGCATGCAGATATTTATGTGTCTATGTGTGTGCATATATTTGTGGGTCTGTGTGCTCTGCAGACAGGGACAGGATCTCATGTAGTCCAGGTTGGTTTCAAACTCTTTATGTAGTTAAGGCTGACCTTGAACTCCGGATCCTTCTGCTACCATCTCCTGAGTGCTGGGATTACAGACACCCACCACAACATCCAGAGTGAGAAATTTTTACAGTTTTAGGTTTTTAATCTTTATCTTCTTTATCAATGTTCAATGTATACCAGAATGATTCTAAGGCCTAGAATACTTATTTTAAGTAATTTGAATTTCCCTGCATACCATACCTCCTGAAGTAGAATGTAAGAATTGCTTAGCTGTGTCTTCTCATCCATCTTTCTCATCCCTTATGGGATTGTTGTGATTTAGTTCACATTTACATGTGCCACGAACATACAATACATTGTTATTCCTCTACTTTATAAACAGGTATGTTATAGAATAATAAAAACCAAGAAAAAAGTTTATTTTTCCTTGTTCATTTGTTATTTTGTTTTGTTTTGTTTTGTTTTTTCAAGACAGGGTTTCTCTCTGTGTAGCCTTGGCTGTCCTGGACTCACTTTGTAGACCAGGCTGGCCTTGAACTCACAGTGATCCCCCTGTCTCTGCCTCCCAACTACTGGGATTAAAGATGTGCGCCACCATGCCCGGTTCTTGTCCGTATTTCCTATGTAGATCTGTTGATAATGTCAGTCTCAGTCAGTCTTTTATTGCTGCGAAGAGACACCATGACCACAGCAACTCCTATAGAAGAAAGCCTTTAATTGGGGCTGGCTTACAGTTTTGGAGGTTTGCTCCATTATGGTCACGTTGGGAAGCATAGCGGCACACAGACAGATATGGTGCTCCATTATTGTCAGGTTGGGAAGCATGGTGGCACACAGACAGATGTGCTGCTGGAGAGGTAGCCGAAGGTTCTGCATCCAGACCCTCAGGCAGCAGGAAGAGACACCGGGCCTGGCTTGAGCTCTTGAAACCTCAAAGCCCACCACAGTGACACAATTCCTCTAATGAAGGCCACACCCCCTAATCCCTCTCAAATAGTGCCACTCCCTGGTGACCAAGCATGCAAATCTATGAGCCTATGGGAGTCCATGCTCACTCAGACCACCACAATGAGTAACTTGGCTTTGTCAGAGGAAGTCTATCTCTCCCTTGCTTTGAAAGCTATTCTTTCTGGTTTTGGAACTCTGAATTAAGCAATATTTACTTCCTCCCTTCCTTACTCCCTCCCTCCATTCATCCATCCATCCATTCATCCATCCATCCCTCCAATTCTTCCCTCCTCTCCTCCTTTCTTCCTTATTTAATGTCCTTCTTCTTCTCTCTCTTCGTCAACGGCACTCTAAGCACGAGCACAGTGGTACATACTTGCAGTCCTAGCTGCTTGGGAGGCTGAGTCAAGAGAACCACTTGAGCACACAAGTATGCAACCAGCGTGGGCAGCACAGCAAGACTGTGTCTTCAAAGCCTGGGGCTCAATCCCCAGAACACACAAAACCAAAAGGAAACCTACGCAGGACACACCACAGGAAGGCATTCCCTATTGCCCGGCTTACCAGGCTTCTGACAGTTGGCCTGTGGGAATCCTATAATGCCGGGAAGGCAGGTGGATTTCCATCAGGACCTGTTCTAGCCAGAGTCACTAGAACCTCCTCCTCTAGAAGTCACCGATGTCATCCCTCAAGGAAAAGCCATCGAAAAATAGTGTTGGGCATTGCCACTCACTCGGTGGGGTTGACTCATCTTATGAAGTTGAGGTTTCTGTACAGTTCTCAGAGCTGGAGAGACTGCCACTCGGTCTCTACATGGAGGGGATTGCTGTGGCACCCAAGGGTTGTATTTCTTGGCAAAAAGCTTGTTTTCACTCTCTCTCCACCACACAAAGAAATACATCCTCAAGTGCAGCCTCCACACAGAGGAACAGTGGATTCTAGGTTTGGCTTTAGGGGAAAGTAATAGAAATAAAAATTAATTGAGAGCCAGGCACATAGTGCATGCCAGTAATCCTAGCACTTAGGAGGTGGAGCAGGGAGGCCAACTTCTGCTACAGCAGGTCTGAGACAAGCCTGGGTTACACAAGCCTGTCTTTTAAAAAATAAAATGTTTTTTAAATTGAGAGGATCTACATTATTTTCTCAACCTTTTATTATCAGACTAAAACTACCAAACTGCCTACCTGCTGTCACATTGTTCCCATATAAAGGGACATTGAGTATATCCACCCACACCCACACCCACTCAAGTACAGGATACACTCCTGTCAACAGTCCTTTACTTGGCATATATTTAGCTGTTGCTAAATTTAGCATGTTTAATTTTTTTTAAGTGAGTCTAATTTCCCCCTTTCTATCTTCATAATTATGGATTACTTCAGGTCTTTAACTGCTGCTATAGTAAATATTCTTCTTTTCTTTTCTTATTTAAGATTGAATTTTGACACATATAGCCTTGGATGGCCTGGAACTCACTATGTAGCCCAGGCTAGCATGAATGACATTAAAGTGATGACAATCCTGTCACAGCCTCCCAAGTGCTGGGTTTACAGAAAGGACCACCATGCCCATCCTCATAGGTAGTTTTTCATGTGATTCTGTCTTCTGTATTCATCCAGCAGCCTTACAGAATCCCAGATCCTGCTGTCTTTATCTTTTCTTCTTTAATTTACATAATTCTCAAATGTGTCCCATTAGTGGACACTCAGCAAATAATGTCTCAATCTTCAGCTTGCCATTACCATTACTTTAATACTCATAAATCTCCCTAATAATATTAGCCAGATTGAACAGCCACTGACTGGCAAGTCCCCACCACCAGCTCGCCATTTATTTCTTCGAGGTTCACCTGAGAAGAAGAGAATTTAATTTTACTATCTTCTATCCTAACAGTATTTTGTGGGTGCCAAAATAATAAATGATAACAATAATAACTAATAAGTGAAAAATAGAAATTAGTGAAGTCTCAGAGACAGGGGAGATATGGGCAGCCCAGCTGGGGAGGGTGAGAGGCCAGAACCAAAGGAGGCTGCACAGAGCAGCTCAGAGTAAGATGCTTGGGTAAATGAATAAAGGTCTTGGACCTCGGCTTTTGGTATTTTGTTCTGGTAGCCGATGGAGAACAATTTTGAGTAGGGAGGTTGTGTCATCACAGTATGGCAGAGCTTGGCGGAGAACAAGGGTGAAGTAAGGCTGAGAAGGTGCAGGCACACAGGAAGCTATGAGGGTGGGTCCGATGCCCTCTTCTAGGATGATCCTTCCCCATTGTCAGCTTACCTCTGCGCCCCTGTCAGTGAGGGGTTTCCTGGGAAGTTTACTAAGGAGAGACGAGCCACTCTGATGTGGACAGCACCAGCTCAAGGGCCGGAAGCCCACTGAATGAAGGGAGGGGGAAAGAAGGGGAGGGGAGGGGAGGGGAGGGAAGCGGGGGGGGGGGGGGGCCTTAGTTCCCTGTAGACTGGACATAACTAGCCACCTTCAGACTCCTTCAGCCCTTAAGGTCTTTTGTCAGGTATTTGAGCACAGTGAGTCTGGTCCTGTAGTTCCACATTCTCCGCCTTCCTGAAAGCCAAGCTGGAATTCCTGCCTCTTTTGAAATGTTTATGGGTCAGTGGCTGTCAGCCCTCAAGCTAAACACAGGGCAGGTTTCAGACAGCACGCTGGGAACCTCAACACACATCCTATTTTTAGGGAAGAAACTGAGGTCTCCCAATTGCATTTCTGTCAAGGTCAGCCGGGCTGCAAGGGAATGTCTAGTGAGCTGACACTGGGTGTGGCTGTTGGCCTTCATGGCTGTCCCAGCCTCGGAAAGTTTGGGCTTCCGTTATTTTCCTCTGAGGGATGAAGGAAAGCCAACTGATGCTTCCCTGATGTTCCTCGTCTCCTTGGCATTGACATCGATAAACAATGAAGTCACAGAATCCAGATTAAGTAAATCTGTTTTCCTAGCATGTGGTACAACACAGTTTGAAAATAAATAAAAGAAATCAAACGCTCTGAAAGCAAAATGAATGCAAATTAAGGTCTGGAGAAATCTGTTAGTACCCAAGCACTTATTTTATTTTGTCTCCCCTTTAAATTAAATGAACACTGTTTTCTGAAGCTCAGATGTGAATCACAGCCCCTTCTGGAGTGACTGATTACAACTCTGTCCTAGTTTGGGAAACTGATCTCGTCACAGTGGGGAGGGAAAGGCTGCTCTCTCTAGGGTGGGAGATATAGGAGAGAGCAGCCCCATTTGAGACATATGATGTGGGCTGGAATCAGCCAGGTGAAGTTGCCCACAACCGGGAATGGTAGGACAGCTCTCTGGGGTCTATCTGTCTTTCCATTTGATGAACTATCAACTCTGTATGTGTCTTTTAATATCTATTTATTTATTTAATGCTGGGTGTGGTAGTGCATGCCTTTAATCCCAGCACTCCAGAGGCAGAGGCAGGTGGATCACTGTGAGTTTGAGGCCAGCCTGATCTGCCAAGTGAGTCCAGGACAGCCAAGGCTACAAGAGAACCCTGTCTCAAAAACAAACAAACAAACAAACAACAACAACAACAAATTTAAAAATATTTATTTATTTAAACTTCATAAAGTTCTGAAATGCCATGATAATGTACTGGCTAACAGTGGGCTTAGGGCTAGAGAGACCCAGTTCCAGCCCTCCTCACTAGAGCTTTGACCTTGGAAACAGTTAAGGCAACTCCACTTTTCATTCACCTACAGTAGGTGGTTCTCAGCCTTCCTAATGCTGCAAGCCTTTAGTATAGCTCCTCATGTTACGGTGACTGCCAACCATAACATTATTTTCTCTATGTAGCCTTGGCTATCCTGGAGTCACTTTGTAGACCAGGCTGGCCTCGTTATTGCTACTTTATAACTGTAATTTTGCTACTGTTGTGAATTCTAATATAAATATCTGATATGAAGGATATCTGATGTGCGATCCTATGGGGGTCTCAACCCACGGGTTGACAGCCACTGACAATAGAGCCCAACTTCTCTCTCTCTCTCTCTCTCTCTCTCTCTCTCTCTATATATATATATATATATATATATATATATATATATATACACACAAACACATATATGCACATACATATTTCAAAGAGGCACATAACGAGAGCTCTGTGCAAAGCCATTCATCTTCTGTATTAATACAGAGTAAAATTCAGCTCTCTTTACAGAGCGGTACAGACCTTTCTTCTGGACACCTGTTCCTTCCCTAGTGACTGCAGAATTCTGTGGATGTCCTGAGACTTTCCTAGCAGAGGCTATCTATCGCAGAAGGAGCCAAGGAGACTTGGTGCTGCTCCTGACAGTCAGCCTAGGTAACACCTGTGCTTATTGATATGGCCATGTAAACGGCCCTGTTGCCATCAGGCCCCATAGATAGGACATTAATCAAGACTTGACTCACAGAGGGAATACCGCCTGTTTTTGTTTTTAGTTTTTTTGTTTGTTTGTTTGAGGCAGAGTCCCTCCCTCACTGTGTAGCCTAAGCTGTCCTGCAACTAAGGATTCAGAGCTGAATTCAACGTGTGCACGGCCTTTTAACGAGACTCACACGTTTCTTGGCAATGTTGTCTAACCTTTTTTCCTGCTTAAAATGACCAGGAAATGACACCTGTGAGGGCAGGGTGGTGAACAGAAGGGCTGCTCAGCGCAGGATGGAGCCGCCTGACTTCCTCTATGACACCTGAAGCAGAGCACTGCAGAGCACCCCAGTGCCTCCTCGGCTTACTGGCGCCATTGCAGGCCTCTGCTTTAATAGCTGTCTTAGTTATGGTTCCTGTTGCTGTGTAGAAACACCTTGACTGATGCAACATGGGAGGAAAGGGCTTGTTTAACTTACTATTCTCAGTCACAGTCCATCGAGAGAAACCGAGGCAAAAACTCACACAGGGCAGGAGCCTGGAGGCAAGAGCTGATGCAGAGGCCATGGAGGGGTGCTGCTTACTGGCTTGCTTTCCATGGCTTGCTCAGCCAGTTTTCTTAAGGAACCTGGGACTACCAGCCCAGGGATGGCACCACCCACAATGGGCTGGGCCCTCCCCCATCAATCACTAATTAACACTATGCTCTACAGGTTTGGCTATAGCCCTATCTTATGAATGAAGGCTTTTTCTCACTTGAGGTTCCCTCTTCTCAGATGACTTTAGCTTGTGTCAAGTTGACATAAAACTAGCTGGCATATAGCTGTTAGAGTCCTTCTGCTTAGTTAAGAGTGGGACATCTAGGCCTGACTTCATGGTTCACAGAGAGACTCTATGGTGAGTCTCCCACCTGCAGGCTCTGAGTATTAACCTTCAATAGTCAGTCAGTCAGTCATTCCTCTACCGATTTCAGCTTCCAGGCTGAGCTGCCCACATGACACCAGGGCCAAATTCTTTTTGATGTGGCAGAGTATCTGAACTCTGTAACCATACCTCTTTAAGTGCAGCTGCTCAGTTTGGTCATTCTTCAGGCTCACTTTGGGGTTTTGATTTGCCAAAGCCCCTTGGAAATTGTCTGCCATGAAATGAAAGAGAGGCGTGTTGTTTGCTTGCTTGCTTGCTTGCAGGAGTGGCAGACAATACATGCAGCAATTCTTCAGAGGGTCTAAACATTAATTTCATGCAAATGAGGATCTATTTTATTTTGAGGACCAGTTAGGACCTGGGGCCCCATCTGCTCTTTCTGCACAGGTGGCCCCATGCAGATGCCAGCTAATCATTAGTCACTAAAGGCCAAGGCTAGTTCTTGGTCTCCCTTACTTTCCCCTGGGCCTGGCCTCTGCTGGCTCAGCTTTCCTCTCCTTTGTGTTTCCTCCCTCCTCTGCTGCGCTGTGGAGTTTTCTGAGTTCCTTGTTCTGTAACTGTGTCCTTTTGGGGTGGTAGCTTTCATTCTTTTTTTTTTTTTTTTAAAGATTTATTTATTTTACTTTGTGTCTATGAGTACACTGTCCTCATGCACACCAGAAAAGGGCATCGGATCTTATTACAAGATGGTTGTGAGCCACCATGCAGTTTCTGGGAATTGAACTCAGAACCTCTGGAAGAGTAGCCAGTGCTCTTAACCACGGAGCCACCTTTCCAGGCCTGTATCTTTCGCTCTTGATGTGGTTTCCATGTTTTCCCACTAGCCAATGTCCAGTGGTCCGGTTCTTTGTGGGCATGTTTTTCTTTCAGGAACGTCTTAATTGTTTCAAATGGCCCTTGAAGCCCTTCTTGCCCGCTCCCATCTTCCCCCAGGAAGCAGCTATAGCTTACCGCTAATGTGCTCCTTACAAAAGAGAGAGACAGTTTGCCAAGCACAAAGCGAGTACTCTCTCCTCTCTCCTCACCCTTCAGGTACCAGCTGGGTTCAGAACACCTCAGGTGTGGGTCCTATTTTTATTTTGTTTTGTTTTGTTTTTTGAAACAGGATTTTTCTGTGTAACCTTGGCTGTCCTGGACTCACTTTGTAAACCAGGCTGGCCTCGAACTCACATAGGTCCACCTGCCTCTAAGTGCTGAGATTAAAGGCGTGCACCACCACACCTGCCTGCAGGTCCTATTTTTAATCTTTTCTTGTCTGTCTGCCTGCCTGCCCATCTATTTTGAGACAGGGTTAGCCCAGACTAGCCTCAAACTCACTGTGTAGTGAAGATGACCTTGAACTCCTGATCTTCTATCCTTTACTTCCTAAATGTTGGGATTATAGACATGCGCTATCCTGCTGGGTCCCATCACACTCTTTTTTGAAAAGAAAACAAAACAGAACAGAACAGAACAGAACAAAACAAAACAAGCAGCCTGGGCTCCTGTGTGACCTGGCAGGTTTCAGGTTTTCCCCCAGGGAAGCTGGAGCAGAGAAGATGGGTGGGGGGCAGGAGCTCACACTGTGGGGGTTTCCGCTCTGTGTGCACCTTGTTACAATTCTGCTCTGGTCAGGCTGTGTGGGGACATGTGGCTTCCTAAGGGAACAAACTGCTAGTTCCTCTTGTTAACGTGCCCTTTCCTTCAGCATGCCCTATAGACTCCACAGCCAAAGTTCCTGAATTCTAACCTTAGCATTCCTTTCCATAGTGGTCTTAGACTCTGGACAAGTTATAGACAAGGCCCCAGCTTCCTCTTCTGTAATGGGGACACTCAACTCAGTGTCAGAGTAGAAACTGAAAGTAGAATGGTGGCCCCCAGAGCCTAGAGGCAGGGAAAATCAGGACTTATATTTCCTGGGCCCAGAGGTTCAGTCTGGAAAGATGAAAGTGTTATGGAGATGGACGATGGCAGGTCAACGGTGTGTACGTCCTCAGTACCGCCGAGCTACTGCTTTCCAGTGTTTAAAAGCCTGAGTTTTGCCAGGCATGGTGGCATACACCTGCAAACCCAGCACTTGAGAGCCAGTGGCAGGAGGATCCCAAGTGTGTGTCCCCCGGACACACACACACACAGACACACACACACACAGACAGACACACACAGACACACACACTACACCATACCAAAAGGTAAATTTTGTCTTATACGTACTTTGCAATCTAGAATGACTTCCTCAGGAGGTCTCAGGGAGGCCAGACTGAACTACTGCATTTCAGGCTCTCAGAGGTGAGCCTAGACCAGGGTAAATGCTCCTTGAATTTGAGCTCATGCAGGCACCAGTCTTGACCCCGCCCACAGAAGGCCCACAAGTTGGCAGAGCTTTGTGGCACACGCCTATCACTTGGCTGAGGTTACTACCTTCAGAAGGGGGTTTCACAGCATCGTCTGGAACAGTTCCCTGTCCCCATGATGAGACAGCTGTCAGGACAGGGCCTGGTGACTGTGCATGTAGGTGCAGGAGACCCCCCGCTGCCATAGCAAGCATTAAGTGGAATGCTGCTTACTAAATTGCCCTGTTTTGCACAGACTCACTCCATGAACTGCCTCTTCTAAGGGGCAGCTGAAGTTGGTGGCTAACGCTAGAATAAAAGAATTACCAACCTACTGTGGAAAACATCCAATTAAGTGGGCTCCGCACAGTATGTCTGCGAAGAAAAGGGAGTGTGAATGTTCCCAGTGGCCTTGCTAACCATATTTATGGAGTGTCAGTAGGGATGGAAGGAAGGTGGGGGAGGGGTGCCTGGAGGTCAGTTGGGGAACTACAGCCGCCCGGGGAGGGGGGGGGGGCACAACAGTTAGCCCAGCCAGGGACAGAGCAGGAACTAGAGAAGTCCTGCTCCCTGCTGAGGCCCCTGGGAATTTTTGTGTGCTGCAATCCCCATGGCTGGGACCTGAGGGCCTGGCCTTCTGGAAAACTTGTTCTCTGATGCCCTCTGTGTGGAGGAGCTAAGGCTTGTAGACTAGTGCAGGAGATCCTTAAGCCCAGGAGGGAAAAGACCTTATTTTCATTTTATTTCCAATCCATGCTGAGATTAATATATTTACATAATAGACACAAATTATGAAATTCCTTCAGTAAATAGGAAAAAAATATAAGTTAGGACGAAATGAAATAACAAACAAATCTAAAGTACAAGGAGTGTATATGTGTGTATGTGTGTGTGTGTTCATGCACTTGTGTTAGCTGGTATGCCAGAGTTCAAAATCCACTATCTTCCTTGATTATTCTCCACTTTACTTTTTTTTTTTTTTGAAAGATTTATTTATTGTGTACACAGTATTCTGCCTGCATGTAACACCTGTATGCCAGAAAAGGGCACCAGATCTAATTTAAAGGGTTGTGAGCCATCATGTGGTTGCTGGGAATTGAACTCAGGTCCTTTGGAAGAGCAGCCAGTGTTCTTAACCTCTGAGCCATCTCTCCAGCCCCCTCTACTTTACTTTTTGAGAAAAATCTCCTACTAAACCTGAAGTTCATTGATTTTGGCTAAATTGGCTGCCACCAAATTCCAGGGCTCTGGCTCCCCAGGCTTGGCACATCTGGCTTTTACATGGGTGATGGGGCTGAACTTGGGCCCTCATGTTTCCTTGGCAAGCTTACTACCACTGAACCATTTCCCCAGCACTATGTTTGACTGTTTGCTTGCTTGCTTGTTTGCTTTCATTTTGTTTTTGAGATAGGGTCCCGCTGTGCGGCTCAGGCTGACCTAGAACTTACTAATAGCCCAGGCTGGCCTCAAAGTTGTAGTGATCCTCTATTCTCAGCCTCCTCAGTGCTGGGATTACAAGTGTGAGGTACCACACCCAGCTCTAGACCTTTTGTGCAAAGTTAGTGCATTCGATAGACCTGTACCCACTCGGTTACACTGCTTGAAAGTCTCTAGGTGGTGTCTTCTCTTTACTGTTGCACTGGTGTGTACGTGTGCAATAGAGCTTGAAACAAGAGGCTCCTGCCTGGTTGCTGGGCCACATTCTAGACCACTGTTCCTAAACTAAGACACTTCATTTCTATTTATTGCATTATTCAGTTTTGTGTCTGTTTTCTTTTCTTTTTTCGTTTTGTTTTGTCAAGACAGGGTTTCCCTGTGTAGCCTTGGCTGTCGTGGACTCACTTTGTAGACCAGGCTGGCCTCAGACTCAGAGAGATCCGCCTGCCTCTGCCTCCCAAGTGCTGGGATCAAAGACGTGGGCCACTAAGCCTGGCTTTTTGTATGTTTTCCATAGTAACTTAACTTAATGCCTGTATATAGTTTATACACAGGGAAATTATATACGGTGAGTTGTACTCCATCTTTTTAGCAGAAGTTCTGTGGTCAATGATAGGTGAAGCTCTCTACCCTCAGCCACTCATAGAATAGTTATTGGCCCAATATAAGCCAAGTGCAGGAGTCTATATGAGTAAAAAGTGATCGTGAAATACCTGTATGCTAATTTTAAAAAATCAGTTTAAAGATTTTTGTTTGTTTGTTTGGCTTTAAAGACGGTGATTCTCTGTGTAGCCTTAGCTGTCCTGGACTTGTTCTACAGACCAGGCTGGTCTCGAGCTCATAGAGATCTACTTGCCTCTGCCTCCCAAGTGCTGGGATTAAAGGTGTGTGCCACCACCACCCAGCTAATGATTTTTTTTAATGTGTTGAGTTTTTTGCCTGCATATGTGTGTGTGTGTGTGTGTGTGTGTGTGTGTACTATGTATGTCTAGTAGTCTCCAAGATCAGATGAGAGCATCTGATTCCCTGGAACTGGAGTTACAGATGGCTTGAGCTACCATGTAGGTGCTGGGAACTGAACCCAAGTCCTCTGCAAAAGCAACCAGTGTTCTTAGCCGTTACGCCAGTCCTGAGGTGAGAAAAATGGTTTAAGTAAGACGTTATTGCTTGGCCTCCTTGAGACATCTCATTCCCTCAATGGTGCTCAACTTTCAGTGGTATCCAAACTGGCACCCATAGTCCATCTGTGCAGCTCCCAGCTTTGCTAGCCTCAGCCACTTTGCACTCCGCCTATCACTGGCACCTTCACTTCCTGGTCCCAACGTGTCAGACTCCTCCCTTCCCTTACCCTTCCATGCATTCTGGTACTGTCGGTTTGATTCTGTCTCCTTACTATGTCTTAAATAATTTCCTTTCAACATAAAGTGGCAATGCTCTTTTGTATGGGTTCTGCTTTTGGCTGCCCTGTGTTCTCTGATGAAAGGAATGGAGACTCAATCGTCTTGGAACTCGTAGCAGCTCAGTGTTTAGCCTGCATTACGTACACTTAAAATTAGCCCATGTCACAGCCCATAGACAGACAGACAGACTGGCCAACAGACAAACATACACAATGAATGTCACTGAAAACTTTTTAAAGGAAAGGGTTAACGCATTCTTTTTTTTTTTTTTTTTTTTTTTTTTTGGTTAACGCATTCTTGATGGAGAGGGGAAGGAAGCTGGCTGGCTCACAGCACTATTTTGGTTGGAGGCATGAGTCAGGATGGCTTCTCCGCAGTCTGTGCCTGCAGAGGGATGTTGGCGTTGTGCCTTTCCAGCCCTGGTTACAAAAGCATCATGACAAGTGTCCCCAGGAAACCACATACCTGGGGTTTGTGCTGCACTATGCCACCTGTTATGTTCCTTATTTTAAAAATCTATTCTTGGGCTGGCATGGAGGAACCCATCCATCCATACTTTCAGAACAGGGCAGCCTAGGCAGGCAGAGAAAGAGTTCAAGAGCAGAACTCAAGAAACAAAACCATAAAAAAGCCCGCGCCTGCTAATTCCATCCTTCTCTCTTCACACTGAGTGCTTCCTGATCGAGAGCCATGAAGCTGCTGATCCTGCCAGCTTCCTCTCCGTCACTGTAGGGCTCTGTGCCGCAGCCCGCTGGTTCTGCTCTCACCGCTGAGGAGGAGGCACAGTGATAGGGTCCTTCCTTCTCATTACGCTCCAGGAGTAAGGCTGTCCTAAGATAGCTCCTCTTTCCTTCCTTCCAACTGAAAAAAAAAGACACAAACAAACAGCCCACTCTCATTGACAGGCTGCGAGAACCATAAGGAATCTTCGGCATATGCCGCTTTGATGTCTTCATTTCAAACACAGGCAAAAGGAAGATGTGGAGTCTGTGTGTCAGGCACAGGTCAAATGGAGTCTCTTGTCACGTTCTGAGGGGTGGGAAGTGGGATTTATTCTCCCCCTGCCTAAATTTTTTCTGACAGTCTCTGCTTTTATATAACAAAATGAAACTGTAAACTAATTTCTTTCTCTTTCTTTCTTTCTTTCTTTCTTTCTTTCTTTCTTTCTTTCTTTCTTTCTTTCTTTCTTTCTTTTCCAAGACAGGGTTTCTCTGTGTATAGCCCTGGCTCCCTGCAATCACTCTATAGGCCAAGGGGGCGTTGAACTCAGAGATCTGCCTGCCTTTGCCTCCTTAGTGCTGGAATTAAAGGCATGAGCCACCACCGCCCAGCATGAACTAATTTCTTAAAAGATAAATTTAGTGTGTATGTGTGTGTGTGTGTGTGTAGACTTAGGTATAAGAGCTCTCTTATACCACTTTCTGCCTGTTCCTCTTGATGCAGGGTCTCTACCTGAATCCCAAGACCCAGGTTTTCTCAGTTAAGCTGGAAGCCAACAATCTGTTTCCTGTCTTAGCCTCCCTTGGAGGAGGGTTACAGGATGCCCACCGTAGTGGGTGCTAGGATTTGAACGTTTTTTTTATTCCACGGCATTCTAGTTTGCTTTCTATTGTGATAAACACCGTGAGCTAAAGCAATGTGGGTAGGAAATCGGTCCTTTATGATGAAGGGAAGTCAGGGCAGGGATTGAAGCTGCAGCCACAGAACAGTGCTGCTTACTAGCTTGCTATCTACCATTCTTATGCAACCCAGGACCACTAGCCCAGGGTTGGCATCACCCACAGTGGTCTGGGCTCTCCCACTTCAAATATTAATTAAGAAAATGCCCCCACCAACCTGCCTGCAGGCCAATCTTATGGAGGCATTTTCTCAATTGAGGTTCCCTCTTTTCAGATGAACAACTCGTGTCAAGCTGGCAAAACAAAAACAAAAACAACAACAACAAAAACTAACCAGCAAAGGGTCTTAACCCTTTCCAGCTCCCATAAACTGATTTTAACACCTACGATTGTGTCTGTGTTTCTGTTTAGAAAAAAAATAAAATAAAAATCTGTTCTCCTCATTTCTCCTCCACCTGCCCCCTGTTTCGTCTTCCCTCCTCTCTTTTCTGCTGCCAGAGACCAAGTTCAGGGTGTCTGCCACTGAGCCGTGTCCCCAGCCCTTCCTCTTCTTTCGTCTCCAAAGTGTGCTTTAAGACAGGGTGATGAAGGAACACGCTATCTGCCTCACTCCTCCCGGTATTGATTGCATACACATGGAGAGCTCATCCAGAGGTACCTGAAGGAAGGCAAGTCTTCAGTGTCTACTATTCTAACAGTTTTTTTTTTTCCTGTGAATTCCACTGACAAGAACTGCTGTAGGGCAAGCATTGAACCGTTTATTTGTTAAGTATCTCTTTACCAAGATACCAAGATATCTTACCCTACATCTTAGGAGCTCTTTCAAGGCACGCGACTGTGTTGTATCTTTTTTTTTTTTAAATGTTCCCAGTACACATTGCAACATCTCACTCACAGTGCAAGCTTAATAATAACCTCATGACTGAGTGCGGCTATCAGCCTGACCATTCACTTGGGGCTTTTACGTGCCTAATAGGGAGACTACTTAAGCCTTAGAGGGAAATGGCCTTGGAACTGCGCTGTAATGGAAAGAGAGTCAGCGCACCATAACAGGAGGAAGAAAGTTGTTTTCGTCCACGTGGAACGAGCCAGACAAAGGCTCGGAGTGGGAGATTAAGATTACTAGGTTGCCTATCAGGAAATTAAACAGCCTATCCATTCATTAGAGACGGAACAAATGACAGGCCTGGGCATTACTAGACGGCTAATAAGCAAGAGCCAGACTGACTGTTAGGGAAAGCCAGACTGAATGTCATGATGCCCAGCCCTCTCAAGCCAGCCCGCTCTTAAGGTCTTGCTGTGCAAAGATGGCACAGGGTTCAGTGCCGCCTAAGAGCTAGAATTCCTCTTCTGCCACCACCATTTTCCTCCTCGTTTTTGAGCTGCAGAGACGGTTGTTTGTATTGATAATGTAATGCTGAGGTCAGCTGGCCCTGTCACCCCTCGCTTCACAGTGGAGGTATTGTGTGTGTAGAGGCGGTGTTAGTCATACGCTCACAGGCCTCTTCCATATAGGGACACCGTCTGTCAGACTTCGGTCTGTCTTACTGGTCACATTGAAATTGACCTGCTAAGGTCATGGTTGGCGTCCTGAGGGAATGCACGTCTAAAATGCTGAATCCTGTTAGGTGCCCCAAAGTGTGCTTGATGTTCCTAAGGCTCATTTCTTCCTCACAACAGCCTTGGGAGAAGTATAGAGTGCCCCCCCCCCTTAGAGATAATACATCTAAAGTTCAGAGAAACAAATTTGTCTTCCTTGAGGTCACATAGCTAAGTGATACAGCCAGAATCAAGTATCTGTGAGATCCTGATCCTTCTAGCAGGCCATAGATGCGTCCACAGTCATGAAAATATCTGGAGTTAATCAGTAACATCACTTAGAAACAGGCAAAGGATTTGAACAGACATTTCTTCAAAGAAAATATACAACCAGGCAGTAAGATCATGAAAAGACATTTGATACCATTGCTCATTAGGGATATGAAAGTTAAAATCATTTTATACCCACTAGAATAGACAACAGATACTTTGGAGAGGACGTGGAGAATTTGAACCCACACACATTTCGGGGGAGAGTTGAGACAGGGTTCGTATGTGTAGTCCTCGCTGTCCTGGACTCTGTAGACTAGGCTGGCTTCGAACTCACAGAGATCCACCTGTCTCTGCTTCCTTGAGTGCTAAGATTAAAGGTATGCACCACTACCACCTGGATGAATGCCCCATTTTTTATATGGAATGTAAAATGGTACAGGTGCTTAAGAAAACAGTCTCTGTCACTTTCTCAAAAAGTTAAACACAGCATTGCTAGAGGCCCCCCAAAAAGCCCTTCCAAGTTAGATAGCTAAAGGAACTAATGACATGTTCACACAAAATTTGTTTGTGAATAGCTACAGCAGTTTTAGTCACTGTATCTGTAATAGAGAAAAGGGGGGGGGGGGAATCTCAAATCCAAGCAGCTAATAGAAACAAACTGTGCTATAGCCACAAAATGGAATATTATTCACCATAAAAATAAATGCAAAAAGAATGCTACAATGCGAAAGAAGCCAGTCCCCAAACTCCTTCTGTCATATAATTCTATTAATATAAATTGTGCAGAATAGTCAAATATATAGCTATAAAAATTCATGTCTATCAGGGGACAAGAGGATGGAAAAATGGCAAGAGACTGCTAAAGAGTTTGGCGCTCCTCTCTGGGGTGATGAAATATAGAATTGTTTAGTGGTGATGGGTGAACAGCTGTGTAAATACACCAAGACTCACTGAACTGTGCAGCTCAAAATTAATGCTCTGTTCTATGATATAAAAATGTATGAGGCCAGAGGGCTGGCTTAAGTACATATAGCCATGCCTACTTAGGAAAAATGACAGGTGACCTCCTAGAATTGAACTCCAACGTGTGAGAGTTCAAGGTTATCCTGATCTACATAATGAGATCCAGGCCAGCCAAAGCCACTGAGACCCTGTATCAAACAAACCAAAACCAAAACCCACTCCTAGATTGCGTACTTGAAACACATAGTAAATAAAGTGTACATTGAACAAACAAAGGGTGAGGGGGGAAGTTATGACCCACAAAATGCTTATAGGAATGTAAAAGGCTTGGATGTGTGGTTCTAGATAAACATGTCAAAAAGAGAAAGAATGCTTTTGTTCTTTCTGGAAAAGTTTTCACTCAATATGAGAAGTGTTAAGGAATCCCATTGAGATCAAGGCGCTAGGGAACACGTAGTTAATAGGAGACAAGGACAAAATTTACAGTATAGTAACATAATTTTACTATTAAGATCAGCTGTTGCCACTTTTCTACATTCACTTATTTATAAATATCCATGGGGACTGGAGAGGCGGCTCAGAATTTAAGCTCTGGCTGCTCTTCCAAAGGACCTCGGTTTGCTGGGACTGGGGGGCTGGGGGGAGGGCGGCACACACCTTTAATCCCAGCACTCGGAGGCAAAGGTGGTGGATCTCTGTGAGTTTGAAGCCAGCCTGGTCTATAGAAGGAGTTCCAGGAGTTCCAGAGAAACCTCGTCTTAAAAAAAAAAGAAAGAAAGAAAGAAAAGGAAAGGAAAAAGAAAAAGAAAAGTAAAAAAAAAAAAAAAAAAAAAAAAAGAAAAGAAAAGTTATTTAGGGGCTTGTAAGATAGTTCAGCAGGTAAAGGCTCTTGTTGTCAAGTCCAACAACCTGACTTCAGTTTCCAGAACCCACATGGTAGAAAGAAAAAAAATGACCCCAGCAAGTTGTCCTCTGACCTTCACAGGTATGTCGTGGCATGTGTACACACACACACACACACATAAAAATAAATAAATAAGTAATTGTGGAAAATTACTGTAAAATATTATGGGACATCTAGATGGTTGTTGACTACGTTAATTTCTCCCTTTATTCACTCACAAATGCCTCATCAAGCGTTAGTCTCATAGATGAGAAAGCCGAGGCTCTTGGAGGTTGAAAAGTTGTTCAAAGCTAGTGAGTGGTAGAGACAGAATTTGTACCAAGATTTCCCTGACCCAAAGGTAAGGGTGAGAGGGCTGGGTGGTGACTCAGGAGTGAGCACTGCCTGGTTGGGAGTGGACAACTAGGAGTCTGCAAGGCCTGGGAGGAAGAAGACAGTGGACTCCTGCCCAGACTCTGAGATCATGTGCCTGGGTTTGAACCTTGCTTCTGTGACCTCACCAGGATGTCCCTCCTGACTTAACAAGCATGTGCTTGCGGGAAGGTTAGAAAGTGCACGTGGCACATAGTGGACACGCCACACAGGGAGTTCAGTATTATCTGCACATGCATAAGACCACAGCTTTGAGGATGGGGGCTGTCACTGAGATGGAAAAGCCTCTCGGATTTACAGCTGGGGCTCTGGAGTGTAGGGCTGAGAGAGAAGCAATATAAATAAAAGGAATGGTTTCACCCTCCCCTTTTTTCTTCTTCTGGTCCTGGGTAGTGAACCCGGGACCTCATGCTTGCTAGGCAAGCACTGTACCACGGAAATATCTCCCCAACTCTCCATCTCTCTTCCCTTCATGAGGCATGAAAGTGCTTATAATCATCCATTACGCCTTAAGATGCAGCTGATTAGCATGCTTCCACCAATTAAAGAACACTAGGGAAAAACAGCCCCGGGGTTTTAGGGACCTGCAGAGACTCTGGTGCTCTCTCTCAGTAAGCCCCAGGGCAGTCTTTACAGAAGGCATGATGCCAGTTGGGGAGATTTGCTTTTTTGCTCCTTCAGCCTGTGTTTCCATTGTGGGCAAATCTGCTGTCAGCTGCTGTTGGTGGATGGCCTGGCAGATGTTCTAACCCTCAGCTCTGCGCAGCGTACCTCAGATGCCTGCCTGCCTGCTTGCTGCTGCTTCTCAGATAGCTGGTACCTGGAGGAATCTGCTAGCAGGGGCTTCCTCTGGGAGTCTGGTGGGTGTCTTGGGGAGACATGGGGAGCGAGAGCCTGAGAATTTCAGCCAGGGATGGAAGGGCTTGTCTCAGTCCAGTGCAGCCATGCTGTTCTGTCTTACCCAGCCACACAGTTACACAGTAGGTTTAGAAAGCTATTTGCTTTTGGCTGAGACACAGCTTTCTTATCTATGGAATGGACTTCATCTTTCCTTGTTCAAATATTTTAGGAAAATCTAATTAGCTTTGGCCTGAAATGTATTCTAAAGTCCTTAGGAACAAATGAGGGGATTTTTTTTCATGATGGAGAAGGAAAAAAAAAAAAAAAAAAAGAAAGAAAAAAAAAAAAGAAAAAGAAAGAAAAAAGAGCAGAGCCACAGTTGACCTGAAGGAACTCAAGGACGTGTGAAATCCCCAGACTCATAGAATGACCTGGCATTTAGTCTTATATAAGGGGTGTGCTCACAGCAGCCATCAAGGATACACAATGAATTTTTATTCTAGAATGTTGTGGGAAAAAAATCCCCATCACCTTATGGGGCTCTCTACAAGAAGAACTAGAACACTGTCTATCCAGTTACAGCTGTTAGAACAAACGCCTGCCTCCCCCTGCTTCCTGCTGAGCCAGGCCTTGGCGAGGCCACAGAATGGGAGCAGCCCAGAGGGTGATGCTCTCCCCGAGCCTGAGCTGATTCCATCTCATACATCCCTTAAGATGACCAAATGTCTCTTTCTTGTCCGGTACCCAAGGCCAATCAGCTTCACCCAGAAGAGGGATAGATTCAGAGGTCACATGACTCAAGTTATGAAACAGTTCAGAAAGTCCAGAGAGCCTGGTCCCTGTGTCTCCTCTTCTTTTTTCCTTCCACACCCAAGCAGACAGCACGGGTAGGCTACAGTAAAACAGACAGCACAGGTGGGCTGCAGTATCACTCCGGGTGCCCAAAGCACAGAGAGAGAGGGGTTTTGCTTTCCTGGTTCCTCCAATAGCAGCACAGGATGTGACCACTTTATTCATGTAATCCGATAATAAGCGCGGTTCTGGGGAAGCCCGAGGGGGCTCAGGGTAAATCCTAGCCCACACTTTTAGAAAGGGGGGGTGTCTTTGGAAATGTGTTAGGCTTATTAAAAACCCAATACAATCACCTACCTATACGATAATAAACAGGTGTTCTATAATTGGTATTAAGCTTTGACATTTTTTTTTTTTAGTTGTTGTTTATAGTTGAGATAGAAAGTTATTATCGAAATGTGAATTGTCCCCTGTCCCCCCACAGGCTCACATATTTGAACAGTTGGTCCTCAGCTGATGACACTGTTTGGGGAACCTGTAGAGTCTTCAGGAGAGTGGGTGCCTGAAGGAAGTGGGTCATGGGATGGGGTATGGTTTGGGGGCTCCACCCCAGGCTTGCTCTTGTTTCTAGGTCTACCAAGAGGTAAGGAATCCCAGCCCCATGTTCCCTCTGTCGTGAGTTCTGCCACGTCTTTCTCACCATGATGGGCTGTGCCAAAATAAACTGTGAGCCAAAAAAAAACAAAACAAAACAAAAAACTCTTCCTGCCTCACGCTTCTTGCTAGGATTTTGGTCAAAGCAACAATAAAAATACCTAGCACAAAAGGAAATCGTATCAAGTGTGTTCCGACGATTCACCAAGGAAAGTCGATTCCCTTTCTTAGCTCTGCATTGTAAGAATGCTACTGCTGCTGGGCACTCCTGCAGCGAGGTCAGAGCGAATCAGGAGTGGCTTTGCAGGGAGCCTGTCTGTGGTTCAGCTCAAGTGTGCACCCTGGACCTCTCGGCTTACTGCCATCTGGTAAGGAAGCTAACATGGGAAGGCAGAAGAGGAGCGCTGCACACTCTTGGCCTGCTTAAAGACTCTAGAAATACTTAGGAATAGGAAGGTTTAGGGACCTGAATTTGATAGAGCAAACGATGGGTGAGGTCCCAAGGTCGTGGAGTGACACAGTAAGCACCCGCCTCTCTCTTTCTGTAACTGCTGTTTTTCCTGTCTCTTTGGACAGTCAGCTCTCTGGCTCCATCTGAACTTGGGTCAAGGTGTTGCAGGATGTGTTTACCTTCGCACCTTCGCTTGAGCCTTCACTCTTTCCTCATTGCCCTTCAGAAAAACATCTTGTACAAGGGTTCCTGGAGTATTCTATTGGATTTAGTATCTCAGAGTATCTAAGCGCTCAGTCTTGTGACTTTTATTCTGCCTCTACACCTCACCAGCACTCTCTGTACTTTTCTCTCACCTCATGACATGAATGTAAGCTTTGTGAGGAAAGTGGCTGTGCCTTTATTTTATTTTTATTTTTTCTCTTTTAAAGGCAGGTCTTTTCAGGCCTTGAACATGCTATGATCTGAGGTTGACCTTGAATTTCTAATACTCCTTTCTTCACCTCTTAAGTGATGAGATTACAGGTGTGTATTGCCACACCTAGATTGTTGAGTGTTAGGGAGTCAAACCCAAGACTAAATGCTTGCTAAGCAAGCACTCTCCCAACTGAGTGACAGCACAGACTCAGACTACTGCCAGTGCTAAAAATTAAATTTGGACCATGAATCCTAACAGTAGACTTGACCCCGCACTACTGAAGGAGTAATATAAAACAAAGTATCTTTATGGATCATTGAAAAAAAGTCTGGAAAGCACTTATAATCCTAGCACTTGAAAATTGGAGACCAGAGGATCAGAGGTTCAACATTATCTTTAGCTACATAGCAAATTGATAAATATAATTTTTAAATTGGCTGGATGTGATCGGCACATGTCTGTTCCCAGAACTTGAGGGACTAGGGTAGGAAGATCAAGAATTTTTTTTTTTGAAGATCAAGAATTTAAGGCCAACCCAGGCTACACCATGAGATAGTCTCAAAATTTTAAATTATATACATATATACGTTAAATGGAGAGATAGTTCATTTACGACATTATTTTGAGGGTTTATGAAATTGAATACTTTTCAAGTTAGAGAGTTGGGTGCTGATTAATATGCTACAGGTGGTGACTCCGGTCCCCAAACCTGTATGGGCATCAGATTGATCCAGAGGGTCAGAAAGAGCTCAGGTGACGGCCCAACACTTACTTGACTTAGGAAGCAGAGACTCTGAAGTGAGGCCTCATCACTTGCATCCCCAGGTCTCCAATGCTACTGAGGCTGCTGCTCTTGGAGCGAAGTTTAGGAAACCACCAGTGACCAGTCATAGACTGTGATAGGTTCTAGGGGCGGGGGACAAAGGGCTCTGAAGGCTCTAACTCATATGGCCAGAGTCTCAGAAGGCCTCTCTGAGGAAAGAGCCTCCAAAATAAGCTTTAAGATCGTACAAGTGAGAAAGATTTAGGGGAAGATGTAGTGAAGAAAAGAGAGGCTTGCCTTGAAGGATGACCAGGGCCACTCCAACATTATGGTTGAGGCTGGGCAAGCAGGACCGTGACATCAACAGGGTATGGCTGGATGGGCTGTGCCAGGCCAGTGGGCCAGGAGGGGCTGTGCTTGTGCACTGTGCCCAGTGAGGGCCTTCACTGATGTTCTGATTGATGTTTTCCAGTGTGACTTGTTGGCACCCTGCGGAGGATGGATGAGAGGGAGATAGGGGCGGTGGTGGGAGAGCACCTATGAAGCTTTCACAGAAGTGCTGGCCTGGGTAGTGATTTGGCTGTTGAGCGATTCCTGTGGCGACTGAGAAAAATATGTAGTTTAGAGGTAAAATTGGTAGAATTTAGTGATGGATTGGATAATGGGGAGAAGGGAGAAAAGAAAGTTAAAGATGGTTCTTGGGGAATATGATGGAATTAGAGCAGCAAAGCAGATGGGAGAGAGAGATGAGAAGATGCTCATACCCACCAATCAGCTGTAACCCTCATTTTTCCTCCCTTGTTATCTCTGTCTTCAAGCCAGCCTATTTGTGCTGTCACTTGTCTTTGGGCCTCATTGCTATTTGCTGGGACAATAAGACGTAAGAGCAACGCTCAGTCTGGCAAGTCTGAGAAAGGCCTTGTGCTCATGATCTGACGAACAGTGGATGCAGGATTATCCAGATTCTGTATCTTTTCTATTCCGCTTAACATTTGGGTTTTTGTTTGTTTGTTTGTTTGTTTTGTTTTGTTTTGTTTTCAAAAAGGTCCTGATCCTCCTGTTTCTACTTTCCAAGTGCTGGAGTCACAGGCAGGTGTGCACAACCATGCCTAGTTTATTCGGTGCTGGGAAATCAAGCCAGAGCTTAATGCATGGTAGGCAAGCACCCTATCAACTGAGCCTCATACTCAGTCTTTATCCACTAAACTCATACTATGGTCACGAGAGAGAGAGAGAAAGAGAGAGAGAGAGAGAGAGAAGAGAAGAGAAGAGAAGAGAAAGAGAAGAGAAGAGAAGAGAAGAGAAGAGAAGAGAGGAGAGGGTGTTCAGTATTATCATCCGGTTTGGCTGTGGTAATGTTGGATGGAACAATAAGTCTTGCTCCCTCTCAGGGAGGGAGAGAGACAGTTCCAGAGCATGGGCAGTAGCGTTCAGGCACCTCACCTCCCAGGTGTTTCACTGGGTCTCCTGCTCAAACAAGAAAAAGTAGGTCATGAGCTGCAACCAGGCCAGGAATGGGATGTTCCCAGGCAGAGTCAATATAGACGTTCCCATGGCAATGGGAATGCCACCTCTTTTTTTTTTTTTTTTTTTTTTTTTTGAGACCAGCAACCCAGAAGTATGGAGGCGAGTTTTACAAACCTCTAGCATTTCCTCAGTTACTCAGAGTGGAAGTATCTGCAATGCCTGTGTACTTGGCATTTGATGAAGTTTCCAGTGGCTGAGTTGATCTGAGGCAGATGGCAAGGCCGTGGCAGCTCACCATGTATCCCTCCCCTGGTCCTCTGTGTAAGCCACAGAGGGCAACCACCTTAAGGATCTGATGACATAATATCAAAGATCCCTGGGAGTCCTTGCACTGCCTCTCCTCTCTCCTTAGGATGTATTCAGAAAAGGAAAGGGCCCCTTTCTTCAGATCCCCTCCCTCAACCTGCCACACATGAAGCTCAGGCCCCTCAGACACCCCAGTTTGGAGAATTCACAACATCTCAGGACTAGAAAGTGTGTAATCACAGACAGGGGTGGACACGGAACTACCTGAGGCCATGCACACTTTCATCAGGCGAGGACCTCCTAGCAGGAAGAGTGTTTGGATGGTCAGTGTCCCCTGGATCCCCTCTCATACACTGGTCTGTAATAAGCAGGCTTGTGGTAAGCTGACATTTAAACCCATATAAAATGCCAGTCATTTTCCATTGAGTTAGTAACAGGAAGATACAAATGGCTGAGCAAAAGCAACAGCATTAAGAAAATACAGCCCAGGTGCTGACCCTTGATTTGAAGTGTGAGAGGAAAGGAGATTTGGAACCATGGTGGGCAGGCTAGAGACTGTGATAAGACATAGCGTCTCAGGTTGTCCCAATCCCCAGTGCCAGATTCCACGGTGGCTTTCCTGGACTCTAGATCAGGCTGGCTTCAAACTCATAGCGATCCACCTGCCTCTGCTTCCCGATGCTGGGGCCACCACACCCTGCCTTTGTTCTCTTTATCCCACCACCCATTTTTTTCCAGTATCAGCCTATAGGGTATCTTTGAGTGACTTTCTCTCAATTTTTTTTTTCTTCCCAAACTGAGCAAGACAGTTTCCCGATCTTGGTGGGTGAGTAGGTCCAGGGACTTGCGGGTCCTCGTGGACACTCTAAATCACTTTTGTTTGGTGTGTAACAGAGGGGAAGGAAGGACCCTGTCAGTCCTCAGTTAATTAGCTCATAACCCTTCCCATCCTGTTCCGTTACCAGAGGGAGGTAGTATGTCTTCTACATCTTTAAATGTTCCACATGTGCTTCCTCGTGCTGGGTACACAGCTGGACTCAAGGCATATGAACTACAGAAATGTGTGGGAAATGCTTAGAGGTGTGACTCGGTTGCTGGAGTGCTTGCCCAGTGTGCATGAACCTCTGGATTCAAACCTGAGCATTGGATAAATCTCTCTCTCTCTCTCTCTCTCTCTCTCTCTCTCTCTCTCTCTCTCTCTCTCTCTCTCTTGCTCTCTCTCTCTCTCTCTCTCTCTGTATATAGATGTGTGTGTATCATCTCAAAAATATACATATATATACGTGTGTGTGTGTGTGTGTGTGTGTGTGTATCTAACTTTCCAGCAAGCGGACCTTCTACCTGGCCCCCAGACATGTATTTTAAGGCAACATCAACAGCAGTGTGGCTCCCAAGTTTTCATCCCCAGAGGCTGAGCCTCCCATCTCTGCCTCTTAGACTCTCCCAGGACAAGGCCAGTGCTCATTTCTAGGGAGAGACCTGTGGTTGATAGTCTCCTCCTCCCCAGCCATTGCTTCCCAGCTCTGGAGACATTGTGCCTTTGCACACCAACTCAAGGGGACATGTCTCCATCGGGGTATTCCTTCTGGACTCAGGCCATCTTGGCTGCCCCTGATTTTAGCCGTGTGTTTCCTGCTGCTCCGAGCGCCAACAGCACACTCAGCATTGTACACAGTTGTGCAAAGACTCAGCTCTCCCAACCCCAGAGCCTTGCCTCTGAGGCTTGTGGGGGTAAGTTAAACAGACGATAACACGCAGACTTCAAATATGCCAGAGGAAAAAAGGCATTTAAAATTCTCAGTGGGCTGAAAGAGGCTTTTAACATCTTTTCCTTTCAGATTCTTCCCTTGCCTTCAGTACCCAAGCTGCCTGGGAGTTGTTCAGCCTTTTCTCAGCTGGCGTGACCATTTAAGGATGACTGACTGGTCCTTTTGTCAGCAGGCGAAGGCTTTCTGGTGTTGGGTGTGAATGTCGAAAGCTCTTCCCAGGCAGCCAGAAGGAGCAGAGGCTCCTAAGCTTGTCAGTGAACAGTTCCAAGTCCGCTTGCCATCCTACCATGCAGACTGCAGCTATTAAATCGATGACTTGAGATGGCAAACTAGCACAGCTCTGTCCTTTCAGGAAACATTATCCATGTGGCAGCTTTTACCTGGGCTGTTTCTGAACAGCAGAAGCAGTTCGTGGGATAGTATAGACAGCAAACAGGTGACGACCAGGGCCTGTGAGCAAGCTGAGTCCTGCATCTTGGTAGGATTTCCTAGATGATGCTCTGTCTTTGTGACAAACAAGATAGGGGTAGCCTGGAGCACTGAGATCACCTGGGTTTGATTTGGTGTCCTTTCTTCTCATAATGACCTACTGTAGAGTCCTGTCTTCCCTAAGCACTATGGGAAAAGCTGTGGTGACTGGCAGGACTTTGCTTCTGAATTGCTGGTGGAGACTTCCGTGATGTCAGGGAGTTATTCTCACTAGGTAATGGTGGGATCCAAACGGAAATAGTAAATCCAATAAATCACACGTTAGGATTTCTCCCAAAGCAAGTGTAAGCCCTCCCTCATCTAAAGTGTACTACTGGAGGACGGAGCGAAGGACCCCACCTAAAACGCTTCTTAGCACACATATTCACTCCTGTACGTCAGACTTCAAGACTGGCCTGCTCCATCACACAAAAGCATTTATCTTTCCCTACTCGTTCCCTGCACCCCTTCACTCATTACCCACCCGCTTCCCATTTTGTTACCAGTATATTGATATCAGCACAGAGGTCTTAGGGGGAGGAGAATGTGAGCATCCAGGGGCCCTAAAATTGTTGTGTGCGCTGCAGTTCCTTGTAGACAGAGAAACTCAATGGACGGGCACTGGTAGGGAGGCAAGGTATAAATAATTTAGCAGCGACTCTCCAAGCGTTCCCAGAATAAACGATTTCCATTCTCACTAAGTCCGGCATGTATGTGCGCTTACCTGAACAATGGCAGGAACCCAGAAAGGCTTCTCCACAGACCTTCCTGGCTTCTCCTTCTCCCACTTTTAGATAAGACATGTTAAAATATGATGGGAATGCCCACTACCTGGTGTGTAGACAGACGTCACCGCATCTTTAGTATAATGGTTCTGCCTCACTTTTTTGTTTGTTTGTTTGTTTTTGTTTTTGCTTTTCTGCCTCACGTTTTAAATAAGTTTATAACTCTGCGTTGGGCCACCGTCCATAGCTGTCCGGGATCTCATGTCCCCATTGAGCAGGGGGGTTGGATGTGCCCAGAGGGATCTCAAACCCTCTCAAAAAGCATCACCTGCTCAGGACCAAGCATTCAAGCACACTGAACCTTGTAGTGTAGTGGGCATTTCACAGTTAAAGCTCAGCAGGTGGTGGAAAGGGTTAATAACTTTTAAAAGGAGGTAATGTTTTTTAATAGAAGCAAGCCGGCCAGGAGCAGTGTGGGGTGGGCAAAAAAGATGAGATTCTGTGTTGGTAGAGTACATTTAGTTGACAGCAGGCCCTACAGAGAGATTTCTAAAAGGTAGAAGAGAGAGATGTTCTCAACCTTTCTAATGCTGTGGCCCTTTATTACGTTCCTCATGTTGTGGCGACCCTGCCCCCCAAGCCATAAAATTATTTTCATTGCTACTTAGTAACTGTCATTTGCTACCTTCATGAATTGTAAGTATCAGGTATACTATGTATCTAAGATGAGACTCCCCGGAGGGTCGCGACCCACATATTGAGAACCATTGGTGTGGGGTGAGAGGCTGTCATTGGACACGACGGCTTCTTGGAATCCTCCTCCAGGTTGGTCTCCTGAGTCAGCTGACAGCCAGCACAGGGCAGCTGGGGTGTTTGCAGGGCTGTAGGAGGGTGAGGAAGCCGTAGCTCAGTCCAGGTTCCATTTTGTTTTTACTACCTGTGTTCTATAGGGAAAGACGGTTCACTTTCCCCAGCCTCCACGTCTGCATTCGCAAACTGCAAACTAAGACAGCATAGGAAGCACCTAGCATGTAGTAGGGGCTCTAGATGCTCTGCTCAGCATTGTCTGCAAGTGCTTGCAGAGTTGATGCTTTCTCTTTGTCCGGGCAGACGAAAAGACTTCTATCCCTAGCGTTGCTGGATCCCGTCACTAGCAGTACAGCCAGAGGGAAGAAGAGTTTAGCTTTGCTGATGGTGTATAGTGGTAGGATTGTCCTTAGCACTGGGTTTTGTGTGGAGTAAGTGGAGAACTGCTTCCCAATTACAAGCTGTTTTTTCAAACCATGGTTAGCTCACAACCGTGTGAGCATCAGATGGACGGCAGTTAGACGAGGCTCTGGGCACCGGGCTCTCAGCTGACCACTTATCATCTTCCCTAACCAGCAGTTCTCATCTGGGGCTTGGGTTTTCTTCCTGAGGGCACTTTGCAATACTGGGAAACAGTTTTTGTTATCACAATTAGCCTTTGGTGTATGGCGGATAGAGAGGCCAGGAGTGTTTCTAACAGTCTTGTGATACACAGAACATTCCCCATGACAAAGAACTATCTGATCCAAACTGTTAATAGTACAGAAAGTCTTTGTTAATCCACTCATCTGTTTGTTTATATTTAAATTTTATTTCTAAGCATGTGTATGGTGAGAGGAGATGAGAAACATGCCATGTGCATGCTTGGAGATCAGAGAACAACTTTCTCTTTCCACCATGTGTCCTAGAGACTGAACTCAGGTGCCCAGCTTGGTGGCGAACGCCATTACCCACTGAACCATCTGGCCAGCCCTCACTTCTCGTAAAGTACCTACTAAGTACCAAGTCTAAGTAGAGTGTGTGAAATCGTGAAGAAAAGGCAAGTTGGTACACTCAAGGATGTGAAAGTACTGTGAGGAGAAAGACATGCGATCAAACAACGTCGTGGAAATAAACTAAATGCTCTCATGGAAGTACATGCAAGAGAAATTGGATGTGAGCATCCCTGACCCATCTTTAGAGACAGCACTCAAGAGACAGATGCAGGTGCATCTTTGTGAGCTCAAGTCCAGCCTGTGTACACAATGAGTTCCAAATCAGCCAGAGCATCATAGTGAGGCCCTACCCAAATAAATAAATAAAAATAAAGAGCAAATGGAATCATATGGCCCAATGGTTTAAAGGTAGCTCATCTGGAGCTAGGCAGCCTTGTGTTTGAAACCCCAGTGTGTTCCTTAATAGTATTGTAGTATTGTCTTAGATTGCCTACTTGACCCCTATAAATTTTTGTGTCTTATCTAGCACACAGATTGCTATGTTTATTTCATTGTGTGGTAATGTGTGAGGAGCAAATACGTGTACCACACTAACACACATTTCACAACAGCACTGACGACACAAAAGTTATCATGATGAGGCTGCATCTGGAGATGACAGTGATGCTTGCTTGCCTCTGGGATTTGGGAAAGCTTCACAGAAACAACTTCACCTAAGGCTTGAAGGATGAGTAGACCTGTGCTAGATAAAGTCTTAAGGGAATGCCTGTTAAACACAAAGAATAGCCTAGGCAAGGACCCTGAGAAAGGGTCCTTGAAAAGCTACAGCTGCAGCCTTCCACGGGAACTTAAAGTCGGGATGATGCCTGGGGGCAGAACTAGTGCCGAGCAAGATGAGAGGGTTTGTAGGAAGATGAGGCCATTGGAAGTGCCTTTACCTTTTTTTTTGTCCTGGACTCACTTTGTAGACTAGGCTGGCCTTGAACTCACAGAGACCCACCTGCCACTGCCTCCCAAATGCTGGCACTAAAGGCATGCACCACTATACCCAGCTACCTTTAACAGTTTTCTAAGATTGCACTTATTGTGGGTTTGTGCATACATGTGTCGCTTTGTGTGTGTGTAGGTCAGAGACAACTTGGGGAGTTGATTTTCTCCTTCCACCAAAGAAGAGTGCTTATGGGCAGTGGAGGGCACAGGCCTGGGGGACCCAGCAGGTGAGAGGAAGGACCAGAGTTCTTCTAAGGGAAGCCTTCAGCCCCATCATTCCTGCAAAAAGGAGCGTGTGTGCTGTGGTTTCTCCTTGGTAGGTCCAGATTGTCTCTGCTGTGAAATGCTGGCCTGAGAGGTTGGAGTCTCTGCTGATGTTTTTCTGCAGTAGGGGATTTTATCACATGGGTCTGGCCTGCAACAGGAGCAGTGGGCAGGGGTCCCTGGACAATAGGGCAGTGAGGATGGACCGTAAGAAGTCATATCATTAGAGTCATCTTTGAGCGCCCCCCCCCCCGTTCCCTGAAAGATAGCTTGTAGATGGGATCATAACCCAAAGTAAATGCCACTGGGAAGGAATGGAACCCAGGTTTCACCAATAATTTGCTTAGTGTGTGTTCAAATGAGAAAACAAAACAAACAAACAAAAAAAAAACACTCACAAAGCAGAGAGGACCTACTGGTTTTGATGCTTTTCTGTATCCTTCTGAGAGTGCAAGCATTTAATGAAACTAAAGGGTCTGAAACACAGAGTCTGAAAAGTAACCTGAACTGAAGGAAACAGTTTCCCAGAGCTAAGAACAGCCAGTATTTATTGGGCACCTATTAGGCGTAGCAAACTGTTCCAAAAGGCTTAGTCGTTCCATTATTTCGTAATCTCATGGCTGCCATTCCACAACTTGCAGAATATAGACCCAGGATCCCCCAGACCTCAACGTGAGAGAGCCTCAGGAAAGTACCCACCTGCAGCTCACAGCCACCTGAGAGCCAGATGCAGAACCTGTCAGAACCTTGGCCTGCTTGGCAGAATGAGGACATGACTTAGTTGCTGGCTTGTCATCAGTTCTAATTACTTAACGCCTATGCTCACTGTTCATGTGGTAGTCACTACCCCACCCTAATATAAATCCAAGTTGTTAGGAGGAGCCCTGGGTCAAGAACACTCCAACATCTGGCCACTTGCTGGATGCCATAATTACACAAACTGGCATCTTGGCAAGTCATCTTTGGCTTGTGCTTCTTCAGCTCAGCGTGGCAGGCCTGGCAGGACAGATCCCGCTCAGCATCCAGCCAGGTATGTTCACACTGAAGTCAAGCAGGCTCCCAGTCTGGTTGCCAATGTGAAGCAGCCAATCAGAGGAAATAGTGTCAACATCCAAAGGGACCACGAGGGGCTGAGGATGTAGCCCCAGTTAGTACAGTGTCTGCCTGGCATGCACAAAGCCTTAGGTTATGCCCCAGCTTTACATCAGCTGGGTGTAACCATACACACCTGCAATCCCAGCATACGGTTAAGAGGTTCACATCTGTGCCGGTGAGAGAGCTCAGTGGGTACAGCGCTTCTATGCACCATGAATCCTGCAGCATTGGAGATGCAGAGAAAGGAGAATCCCTGGACCTCCCTGGCCGGCCAGCCTACTCAAGTGGTGACCTTTAGACCAATGAGAAGTCTCAAAAGAGATGGATTACATTCCTGAGGACTGCACCTGGGGTCATCTTCCATACTCCACAGCTCCACATGCTGCACCTGCACACGCTAACACCCATGAATAAAAATCTTATTTTAAAAGAGTTTTAATGTATACATTTCTCTCTGTGTATATGTACATGTGGGTATAGGTTTTCATAAAGGCCAGAAAAGGATGTTGGAGTCTCTGGAGCTGGAGGTACAGGCACCTGATGTGGGTGCTGGGAACTGAACTCGGGATGGGGGGGTACCTGGCAAGGATAACCCTTCTTAACCACTGAGAGGTCTCTCCAGCCCCACAAATAAAGTTTTAAAAAAAGAAGTTCAGGGTCATCATTGGAAGGCCAGCCTGGGCCATGTGAGACCTTGTCTCAACAAACAAGACAAAACAAAACAAAGCACCCCAAATGGCCACCAGCCATTTTGTCACCTGTATATCAGATGTTTTGAGTCCGTCTCCAGTGGAAGGCAGTGTGAGAGCCTCAGTTGACCCGGAAAGATACTTGCTCTCTGGTGCTAGGTGCCTGAGGCCCTAGCAAGGCTGTTGGGCAGTTGACCCAAGGAATGTGATGGGACCAAGTTCTCATGGTAATCAGCCACAAGGGCTCTGTGTTCCTGGATCTAGAACAGCCGATCCTCCCTTCATGTCATTGTTTACTGAGGCCTTTGGTCTTTAATCAGCACTGTCCTGACTCCAGGACAAGCCTGTGTTCTGAAAGCATTAATGAACACTTCTGGCACCCTTGCACAGACATGCCTCTTTTAGAACCTCTTGCTAGGCCACCCAGAAGGCAGAGATAAAAGTGTTTGCTCAAAGGGAACTTAATTTTAAGGTTGCACATGGCCCCTCCTGCCTGCCAAGACAGTTAGCAACCACAAGTGTGTTGTGTGATGATTTAAACACGAGAACATGGGTCCAGAGCTTTGAACAGAACCAGCAGATAGTGTTCAGTTAACGCCAGCCATTAAGTACTATTACCCTTCTCACGCTAAGTCTATCAAGACGGTAAAGTTATTATTATCCCAGTTTTAAAATAATTTCTTCCCACGGAGCTTGACCAAGGCATAGATATCTCCAGCCCAAGGACCTTTAACTTGTGAATGCTCAAGATCCCTCACGCTGGCCTTCCTCCTACATAGAGGCTGTTCGCCTGTAACCCTCTTCCAAAGTACAGAGGGAACCACAAAAGTGCTTTCCAAGCACTTGCTGTGAGCGGGCTCTCTCCTCCCCGAGGGTTTAGGATCTTGGGAACTGCAGCTGCATGCCTAACCTTGATGGGACACTTGTCCCAGGGAGCCATTGAAGAGAGCCGAGTGTTGGACATGTGAATAGAGGTGCTTGGCTTTGACACTTCCTTCTCCTAGTCCTCTTCCTCTACTCTTGCTTTCTCTACCCTTTCCATCCCAGTTCTAGCCTGAGACCAAGTGGGGACTCTCCAACCTTTCCCCTCCCCTCCCCTCCCCTTCTTTTTTCCTCTCTCTCTCCTCCCTTCCTGTCCTCTCCTCTCTTCCCTCTCCTCTCCTCCTTTGCTTTCTCTCCCCTCTCTTCCCTCCCCCTCCTTGTCCTTCTTCTCCCCACCCCCACCTCTCATTTTACTGTGTAACTCAGACTGACCTTGAACTCACGATGTTCCTGCCTCAGTCTCCTGAGAGCTGGGAATGCAGTCTGCACTATCATGTCTAACTCCTGGCTAAAGCTCTGAACACAGCCTAGTTTCCAGCTGCTTCAGGTTCTCTGGAAGCCATATTCACTATGCTGTCCCTTGGTGAAAATGGGCTTCAGCCCACTCAGGCCCAAAGCTGGTTCCAGCAGGCTGGTGGAGCTGCCTTGGGAGACCTGACTGCTGGTTTTAAGCCTTCCCATTTACCAGCTTGGACAACAGTAAAAGCTGGGACGGACACTGAGTTGACAAAGCAGCTTCCTGAGCCTCTGTTTCGTTTGATTCTCATAAGATTGGAAGCTATGGAGACCAATTCCCTGTTTCCATTTTACAAAAGAGAAGCTTAGGTTAGGCCCAGGATGAAGGTTGTCCCTCTAATAAGTGAAAACAGAGACCACGGGTTTTGAAATCCCAATGTTATGTTCACACTGTTGACCTTTCCCCATTTTCATATGTAGAGTGGAAATATTACTAATAAGAGGTCTCTGTGCTCGCTTGTAGCTCTCAGGAGGATTATAATTGGACTTTTCTTTTTCCAATCAAGAACTCTTACTTATGACACCTGGACTAGGACTGTGATCTCTAGGGTCATGTCCTTCTTCCACCTGCATTCTGAGACATTTCCATTTTGGTAGTCCTTGGCAGAGATTTCATTCAAGGGTGTGTGTGTGTGTGTGTGTGTGTGTGTGTGTGTGTGTCCTATTTAAAATCCATACTGAGAACTTCTGGCTGGGGATGTGGTTCAGTTGCTAGAGTGCTTGCCCAGCACACATGAAGCCCTGCATTTAGTCCCAGCAAACACATACCAAGCATGGAGACCCACACCTGCAGACCTAGCACCAGGAAGGTGGATCCAAAGCTGAAGCTCTCACCTCAGCTACAAAGGGCCAGCCTGGGCTACCTAAGCTCACTTTCAGCTACAAAGTGCCAGCCTGGCCTACATAAGACCCTGTCAGAGAAAGAGGAGATGGGAGAGTCTGGTTTATTTCTTAGAATATTCTAGTAAATAAAGGACCAGCTCTACAAGCATCTGAGTCCTCAGCATCCCCCACTGTTGGCGCATTAAATATTGAAGCAACAATTTCTCTACATAAAAAGCCAAGCTTGTGGCATCTTCCGGCATCATCCACGACATTAGAATTAAGACTCTGGGAAAGTGGCAGTAATAGCACAAATGGTTGGAGAATATTGGCGGCACAAGGTATCAAGTGATTAAGAATTTAAATGCGAGGCAGGAAATGACTACTGCTGGCAGAGGAACGCTTCCCTGACTCCCTGGCCCATTATTCTTGAGGTCATAATCGTAAAAGCCCCTTGACTGAGGGCAGGATCTTGAGTGTAGGTCTGCTTCCCACCAGTGATTTTGACCAGCTGCTCTGTGAGCAGACACACCACACACTCCCATCACCCCCAAGAGTTTTTGGGGTCCTCCCCCAGCAGTCTTTATCCCTGACAGGCAGCCATTGTTCTGGTATTGTCACCCAGATTAATTTTGCATTGATGAACACCAGATGAACGAGACCACACAGGGCAAATTTTTCCCTACTGGCTTCCTGTACTAGCGTAATATTTTTTTTAGCTTCATCAGTTTTTATAGTTTTGATTTGATTTGGTTTGAGACTGTGTCTCGGGTAAGCCCACACTGGCTTTGAACTCATCACGTCGCCAGGGTTGATCTTGCACTTTTGATCCCTGTCTCCACATGCTCAATGTCGGGATCACCAGCCTGTGCTACTGTGACTGGTTTTACATGGTGCTGCAGATAAAATCTAAGGCTTCAGATATGCTAGGCAAACACGTCAACTAATGCCCAGTGCTTGTCAGAGTTCTTTTTAAGATTTATTTATTTATTATGTATACAATATACTGCCTGCATGTGTGCCTGTCTACCAGAAGTGTGTCCTTTTATTGGTGAGCTGTATTTCACTCCGTGGATTCATTACTATTTGTTTGACTGTGTTTCTGCTAGTGAGAATTTGGCTGTTTTGGGTTTGGGGCTGATGTGAATACACAAGGTAGAGGCATTTTTGTATTAAGCATGTTTCTATGGAGATGTTTTCATTTTTCTTTCACTTCATTGTGTGCACATTTGGAAATAGAATCACTGAGTCATCGGGTATTTGTTGCGTCTGTAAAGGACTGCCAATGCACTTCCAAAGAAGCTGCCATTACAATCCCATCAGCAGTATGGGTGTCCCACTCCACGTTAACGGCAGCACTGTCAGTGTCTTTAGTGATGTGTCTTTATGTTGGTTTGAAACACTGTGCAACAGAACCAGATGGCCTAGGCTCTGTCTCAGTCAGGACAGAAGATTCTGTCTCAACACAAACAACAAACAGATGCAGTCAGAAGGGGAAACAGTGACGAGTACTGTCTGTTCTCTCTGCAGCTTCCTGTAAACCTACAATTTATTTACAACTTAAAACATTTTTCAGGGCTGATGAGAGCTCAGTGCTGCCAACCCTGCAATCCGGGTTCAATCCCTGGGACCCACCAGGTAAAAGGAGAGAACTGACTCATTCCGTTGTCCTCTGACGTCCACACATATGTGGCACAGACCCCACCCCTAAATAAATAAAAATGTTAAAGTGTTTCAAAGATCTTGGGATTTGGATTTGGTTTGATTGTTTGAGACAGGGTCTCTCTCTGTTTCCCTAGGCTGCCCTGGAACTCAGTGTAGATCAGGCTGTTCTTGCCTGCTTCTGCCTCTGGAATGCTGGGGTTAAAGGCTTGTGCCACCATACCCAAACAATATTGTTTTGTAAAGTGTACCTCATTACAGTTTTATTTTGCATTTCCCTGTAGTTTCTGGCCTCTTATTTATCTTTCTCTGTGGAATATCTGTGCCATTTTCATATATTGTCTTTCAGTTAGGCTGTTTATGTTTTTATTGTATAATTGTAGGAGGCTTTTTATACATTTTAGGTAGGTCTTGAAACACACACACATTGCTGGGTGTGGTGGCGCACGCCTTTAATCCTAGCATTTGGGAGCAGAAGCAGGTGGATCTCTGTGAGTTCGAGGCCAGCCTAGTTTACAACGAGAGTCCAGGACAGTCAAGACTTACACAGAGAAACCCTGTCTCAAAAAAACAAAACAAAATGAAGCACACACACATATACCACACACACACACACACACACACACACACCACATATCCACACCCATACACACACAGATTGGGCCTCAGTTGGCTGAGTACCTGCCTAGCAAGCCTGAAGCCCTGGGTTCTGTCCTCATCACCATATAATCCAGGCATGGTTGGTTCATGCCTGTAATCCCAGCCCTCAGGAGGTAGGAGGATCAGAAATTCAAGGTCATTCATGGTGTGCCCGAGATTCATATCTTGTGTCAAACAAACTAACAAAACATATAAGCTGAGCTGAAGTTTTTATTTTAATAACATTCAACTTGTGTATTTTTTTCTTTTCTTTTCTTTCTTTCTTTTTTTTTTTTTTTTTTTTTTTTTTTGTTGTTGTTGTTGTTGTTGTTTTGTTTTTCAAGTAGGGTTTCCCTGTGTAGTCTTGGCTGTCCTGGACTCAATTTGTAGACCAGGCTGGCCTTGAACTCACAGCAATCCACCTGTCTCTTCCTTTTGAGTGCTGGGATTAAAGGCATGCACCATCACCGCCCGGCACATTTCTTCTGTCCTAACTAAAACATCTTGGCTTACTCCGAGGTCACAAGTTTCTTGCATTTTCTTCTAGAACATTTGTGGGTTTGGCTTTCATATATTAGCGTGTTATACTTTTCAAATTGGACTTCAAGAAGGTTGTAGCCAGGCATGGTAGCATATGCCTTTAATGCCAGCACTCGGGAGGCAGAGGCAGGCAGATCACTGAGTTCGAGGCCAGCCTGGTCTACAAAATGAGTCCAGGACAGCCAAGGCTACACAGAGAAACCCTCTCTCAAAAAGCAAAAACAAAAACAAACAAAAAAAATGTTGTAGATGAGAGTGGAGGTGTTTCCCCCATATGCTTATCTACTTGTTTCATACAATTTACTGAAAAGACTGCTGAATTGCTGTTGTGACAATCAGTTGTCCTTAAGCATGCATCCATGTGTCTGCATCTGTTTCTCGTGTGTGTGTGTGCGTGTGTGTGTGTGTGTGTGTGTGTGTTGGGAGTTCTGTAAAGCCTTTTCATCCTCATTAATCTTCTGTATTTTCCTTCTCTCCTGTTCTTTGTCTTCCTGGTAGACTTTATGTGATTTTCTCACCCTGTGTTCCCAGATGTTCTTAGAACGTTCAAGTTTTTGACTGTAATAAATTCAACTGGCAAGTTCATGTCCCTCTTGATCCTGGGTCTCCATTGTGTCTATGCTTGAGGGTCAAGTTGCCAGTGAGGCCTTCTTCAATCACTGTGTTAAATTTATAAAATCTCTCCTGCTAGCTCTCCCGGGACCCCATTCCTTGCTCCCTCAGCCTTTCCTTAGCATTCATCATAACTTCCCATATTTATTATATCTAACTTACTTCTTTGCTTGCTGTCTAGTGGTACCCACCAGAACTGCTGCATGGATGCAGGATGTTCAAGTGTTTTGTACACCAGTGTTAGCTGCTGTGTTTCTATCACAAATGTGGAATAGTGCGTGCCTTGTACAAAGAGGCATAGAAAATGTCTAATGAAAGGGTTAACAAATAACTGTTTCTTCATTATAGCAAAATGGGCACAAGACCTCTGCATGTGTGTGTGTCCTGTGTGGTCTGTACTGCTTCCCACTTTATCTTTTTGTGTATGTGAAGCAGTCTGTCCCTGATCTGGAAGCTCACCACTTGTCTAGACTGCCCGGCCAGCAAGTCCCCAAGATCTGCTTGTCTCCGCTCTCCCTGTTCTGTGGCTGTAGGCACCTGCTTCTGTGGGTGCTGGGGACCTAGATCCAGGGACCCACTGCACAGCAATCATGTCATCCATGGAGCCATCTCTCCCCACTCCACAGGATCTTTCTATATATCTAAGAATACAATACTTCTGAAAAAAGAATTTCGATGTTCTCCATTTCCTTTGTTCTCAGAGCCTCCCTCCCCACCAGCTGGGTTTGGTCCTTTCATGTTGGCAGCTTTCTTAGAATGGCTGGTGACCCTAGGCTGTTGGTTCACTGTTGAATCATAGGTGGACTTGATTACTAGGGAGCATTATGAATATGTAAAGGTGTTTCTATAAATATCCACCTGTGTTTTCTCTCGAATATTTCCATTTCCTTAAAGAGACACTCTCAACTTTCTGACTAAGGAACATAAACCAGTCTGTTTGAGCCTAGGGGCCTCCTCGCTGTTAGGGAGGGGCTCTCATTTAATCCTTATCATATCCCTAAGATTACTTTCTCTTACTTGGTTTCTTTGGGTCTAGGACCTCTTGAACAATAATATTGCCATCCCCTGCCAGAGTTGAGGAGCAACAAACCCAGGGTGCACCAAGAGGACTGGGGGTCTAGTAGCCCCATTTTATCCATTGCCCTGTATTCAGCTCTCTACTTCAAATTCCAAGCCTTCTAGGGTTTGCTGGTGCAAATTAGCATGCTTATTATCAGCTTCCCTGATAATAAACTTTTTAACTTTCAATATTCTGCCAAGTCAATTATCACCCATGTATCCACTGCCCACTTTCCAAAACCGTGTAGGCATCTTTTGTCTAGAGTTATCGTCTCCCATTGAGTGTCCCTGATGTCTTTCCTTGTTTAAATCAAATGCCTTTGCCATTTTTAGTGGCAGTTCAACGGAGCAGAAATGACAGACAAGTCACAGAAATCTAGAGTGAGGATTAAGGGACCAGCGAGTGACGGGTTACCAGATACCATGTTTAGTGCAGTCACCCTGGCTTGATTCCTAAGCTGCTCTGTTATAGAGCCCATTACGGGATCACTACAGCTTAACCCTCCCCCAAGTTCGTGGCACTGACTCAGAAAGCCATCAACTTCTCTCCCAGGGAATAAAGTTGGCGTGATGAGACGTTACATACATTTCGGGCACAATATTGTACTCTTCCTCACTCATTCCCAGAAGGGAGTTTTGTTGAGTTCAGACTTGAGAAAGAGAAAAAAAAAGTCTCCCTCTCCCCTCTTTGTCCCCCTGCTAATCATCCTGTGCCTGTGGAAGAGGCTAGATCTTATACGTTTATTACTTCCTCAGCAGAGTCTGATGAATATCTATCATGTGTGAGCTATTGGTGAGGCTGGGGGTGGGGGGGGGGTGCTAAACAATAAATTAGTAATGGTCCTGATCTCTGAGAGATTATAGTTGAACTGACAAAACAAGTATTTTAAAAGTAATGTAAGAGCCGGGCTGTAGTGCAGCGGGTGACTTACACAAGGCCCTGACGTTGATTCCCAGCACTTTAACCAATAAAAACATTATGTTGGGAGAAAAATGTCCGTTTTCCAGACAGTGGGGATGGATTAGTGGGGAAATGCAATGTAGCTCAGACCACATAGTTTCCAGCCACGTTTCTAAGCTGGGCATTTGTGTGGAGGGGGCAGCCATAACCAGACATGGCGCCTAAGGAAGAGGGTGAAGCATATCATTTGGGGGTTGTTTTGTTTTGAAACAGGATCTTGCTATGTAGCCCAGGCTGGCTTGGAATTGGCTCAGGCAGAACTCGGGCTCCACTAGCCTTAGCCTCTAGCAGAATGCTTGCAGGGAGTGGCCAGCAGGCAGGTAGTCGCCAGCAGGTTGACTTGGAGCTCTTGTTTTGACTGTAGCTGTTCAGTGACTTTCCACAGAAGCCTCGTGAAATAGGAGTAGTTGAGCGGATTAAGAAGACATCTGTAAGTGCCTGGCATGTTGTACTTCACGGCCTTTATCAGTCAGCGTGTGAGGCATAGGGAGATCTGTCCGAATCGGACATTTGTGATAACCTACTCCCAAGCTGTGCCTTCACCCTGTAATTGTGACCTCTTCTTGACCTCAGCTGACCAGAGCAGACAGGAAGTGAGGCCAGAACGTCCTCAATAGGGCATCTGCAGCTGCTCAAACCTCAGCGTCCATGGGTAACCCAGTCAGGAGCTGAAGAATGGGGTGGCCTTGTACTCACTCCCCTTGGCTGCTCTGTGTCAGAGCAGACACAGATGGACTTGAGTCGTGAAATGATTTAAGTAAATTCGGCTTTTCAACCTCAAAGGTTCCCCCCACCCCACCCCTCTGTGTGTGTGTGTGTGTGTGTGTGTGTGTGTGTGTGTGAAAGTATGAATGCATGTGCACATATATATATATACACACACACATGTGGAGAGAAGATAACTTCAAGTGGTAGCATTTCTCAGGCACCATCCACATTATTATTATTGTTGTTGTTATTGTTTTTTATTATTATTATTATTATTATTATTATTATTATTATTATTATTATTATTATTATTATTATTATTATTATTATCTCATTCACCAAGTAGATAGAATGAGTAACTAGCCTCCCAGGGTTTTCTGAATCTATTTACCTCTGCCTCTCAGGTGTTGGGAGGACAAATCCATGTCACCACACCAGGCTTTTTACATGGTTCTGAGTATCCAACTTAGGCCCTCAGGTCTGCGAGACAAACACTTTATGTCCTGAGCTGCCTCCTCTACCCTCTCAGCCAGCTTTCTTAGAGAGCATAGTGGGTTCTCTGTAGCATGAGCAACTGCTAACGGGGCCCTCAGGGTTGAGAGGCGCTGCCCATGGTGGGAATGCTGCATTAGAGAGAGTGGGGGTGGAATGCTGCATTAGAGAGAGTGTGGGTGGGCGGTGGGGGGAGGAGCTCAGAGATTTTTAAAAGGAGCCTCAGCCTCTGCAGGGAGGGCTAGAGGCAAGCATTGTTCCCTTCAGGAGACTCTGTAGGTGCAGAAAGGTCTCCTTTGAAGTTTGTTCAACGACTAGGCTCAGGTGACAGTTGGTAATTGGGAGGCAGAGCACAGCCTGCTTGACCTTGCAGCACACCTCTGGGGGCAGCCCAGGCCGTGCCCATCCACAAACACAATCTCCGTTCACACTCACACACATGCTTTTTCCCTGAGGGTGGCTGGGAAGGACAGTAGAGAAGCTGTCCTCAGGGGAGATGCTGTTCCCGCTAGAGGAGATCCTTCCCCGCCTACGCACGGCCGTGTCTCTATGTATCAGTCATTTCCTGCTTCCAAGGTTCGTCCTTACTGAAAGCACTACACTGAACCGGAAGGTCCCTGGGATGGCCCAGAGGAACCAGTTCATAGCAAGAAATGGTAGCACAAATGGCAGCACTGATGCCAGGAGGGAGAGGAATGAGCAGACTATAAAGACCATGAAAGGCGCTGTGCCGCAGGCTTAACCCAGAAACGGCTCAAGCCACGGGGGAAGTCAGGCCGCTCAGTGAGTGTGAGTGTCTCCTGTTGCCACAGACATAAATCAATATAAATTTGTCACCCTGTAGTTTATGGGGTCAGAAGGAGCGTGGCATGAGTTTGGTGGGCTGCTGCTCCAGGGAGAGAGAGGTTGGCTTCTTTGACCGTTCTGTCTTGCAGGCTGCAGGCATGCCCATCCCTTTGACATCAGGGCACATGTAGGATGTGGCCATCCACAAATGTGTTTTTGGGCCATGTTTACTGCTATTGCGGGATGCATGGAGCCTGTAGGCTACAGGTTAGGCATCCTCTAGAGGCTCCTAGCCCTGCCTGACTCTGACCTCTGCTTTCTTACCACATCTCTTTTGACTTGCATGCCTGCCTCCCTATTATAGAAAGGCCCGGTCTGTTACATTGGATGCAAGTGAACAGTTCAGGGCAACGCCCTCAATCACATCAGTGCGTACTCACAGACCATGGCAGTTTGGATCTTTCTGGACAGCTTGGGGAGGGATATTATTCTATCGGTACAGTGACCCTCTTGACCCATATTTGGCTTGATTTGTTTTTTGTTTGTTTGTTTTTTAATCTACACATCTTTATGTGGTCCTGTCTGAAGATGCCCACTGTTAGGTCCAAAAACAGGCCTCCAAAATGGGAGCATTACTGACAGTGTTGTAAATGACAGACTGGGCTCAGCCCAGGCTGAGTGCTGACTGGTAAACAGAAAGATTGTTAGCCGATAAACAAAAGCCTAAAAACAGCATTCCTTGGATGCCTTGTGTCTGTTTGTCAAGAAAAGACATTGCAGTGGTGGTACACCTTTAATCCCAAGAGAGGGAGAGGCAGGCGAATCTCTGCCAGCCTGCTCTACAGACTGAGTTCCAGGACAGCCAAGGCTTCACAGGGAAACCCTATCTCAACCTTCCCCCCACCACCACCACCACCAAAAAGCCCTCAAAACTAAAACAAACAAGAGCAACAAAGAAAAGCCATTGCATCTCCCTACTGCAGCAATGAGCATCTCTTTCCCTATTAATGCCCACTAACCTGAAAGGGATCAAGGTCTCCAGGTCAATTCCCAAGCTGTTCTGGCCCTCAAGCCCCTCCTCTCACTGCTTTAGTCCCCAGGCTATTCTAGATTACAGTTCTCCTCCCCTTGCAAACCCGTCTTCTTAAAAACATCAAGGTTCTCTCTGCCATTTTGCTAGGGGTCTCTCCGCTCCCCACCCCTACCCGAAGAGACTGCCTTGGCACTTTGAGTTTTCCAAATGAACCTTTCTTTCCACCCACAGAGTGAGCTAGGGAGCTAGTTTGATGGTTTTACCATGCCCTGGCTTGCACCTAGTAAACACCTCTCTCCGCGCTCGCTCTGAGTATCCACTGGAGAGTTCTGAGGGCCCTGTTTCCTCCTGGGTCTTCTTTCTCCTCACAAAGGATTTGTATAGCCAACTGGGGTTTTCTTCCTTTCTTTTCTTCTTTCTCTTTCTTTCTTTTTTTGTTTTTGTTTTTTGTTTGTGTGTTTGTTTTTTGTTTTTGAAACAGGGTTTCTCTGTGTAGCTCTGGCTCTTCCAGGCTGGCCTCAAACCCAGAGAGATCCACCTGCCTCTGCCTCCCCAGTTGCTGGGATTAAAGGCATGCGCCACCACCGCCCGGCCTGACTGACGTTTTCAACTGGAGCCAGATCCATCCTGGATCTGTGCCAGAGTATGTGCCATCACCAGGGACATTGATGTGCAGCCTGGACTTCAACCATGGCCTCTGCGTCCTGTTCCCTGAAGGTCCTTATAACGCAGCAAAGTAAACTAGGAAAGGTGGGGGAACCAGCAGAAGGGAGAGACAGCCAGGCTTGGTGAGGCTGGACCGCTCTCTGGTAAGTGTCCATCCAAGAAGTTGTGGGTTTTTCTCCTGGTCTAGAGTAGTTTGAAAGCAATTTTGGGGTGACGCTCAGGGCCTTGGCTAGAGTAGTCCTTATTTTTCTTGTTATAACAGAACACCTGGCAAAAAGAAATTTCCACAGGATAGATTGTTTTGGTGCTGCCTCCAGTGGTGAAGGGAAAGGCATGCGGCACAAGCGGCTCTCAGCTAGCTGGTGTGGCAGGAGGGGGCTTGCAATATCAGATCAGCAGCCAGCAAGCAGAGAGGCCAAGCAGGAACCGGAGCTGGGTTATAACTCAGCAGCCCATTTCCTCCCAACCGCCCCCTCCCAAGCTACTCAGTTTCTCCATTCGGCCCTACTTCCCAGCTGTCCCATGACAGGGACAAATGACCCTGTGGAGGAGAGTTCACATCTACTCCGTGAAATGCTGTCATTCAGACTGAAGGCAACTAGAAGTCTCTTACTTTTTCTTTTTTTGGGGGGAGGGGGTTGGTTTTGGTTTTGGTTTTTTGAGACAGGGTTTCTCTGCGTAGCCTTGGCTGTCCTGGACTCGCTTAGTAGACTAGGCTGGCCTTGAACTCACAGCAATCCGCCTGCCTCTGCCTCCTGAGTGAAAGTCTCTTACTTTTTAAGAACCTCTTGGCCAAAGAGCCAGGTGTGGTGGTGTGGTGCACACCTTGTAATCCCAGCACTTGGGAGGCAGAGGCAGGTGGACTGCTGTGAGTTCAAGGCCAGCCTGGTCTACAAAGCAAGTCTAGGACAGCCAAGGCTACAAAGAGAAACCATGTCTCAAAAAACAAACAAACAAACAAACAACCCCCCGCCCCCCCCCTCAAAAAAAGAAAGAAAGATCCTCTCAGCCCTTTCTAGTGCTGGACCGTCTGGTGACCATCTCTGACTGAATGTCACTTTAAGCCTTAAAGATCCCAGGCCTTGTCTTATTACATCTCTTCCTCTTTGTATTTGTTCTCAGTTTCTCCCTCCCTTTGGTTCCACTCTGCATGACTGAGCACCTAATTTATTCAGCGTTTGGCGCTTTTTAAACTTAGTGCTCTCCGTGATTAATATCCCATCCTGCTTCTTGTAATTCAATTTTGTGGTGCATCCTGGGCTATCATTTTCCCCCCTGAAAGACAGTTAGATAAGATAAGGCTGTCAATTAAAAAGAAAAAAGTTTGGTCCTCCTGAGATCAGAGACTGTGGAAAGAAGCAGGTTCCACTCTGAGAGTGTGAACCTTGTGTACATATTCTAGAGCTAGGGCCAGGAAGATGGCTCAGCAGACGGAAGTGCTTGCTGCAGGAGCCTGGTGAGTTGGGTTTGGGTCTCCAGAGCCCATGTAAAAACCTAGATGCGTGTGTCAGGCCTCAAACCCAGGACAAGTGGCTGCTTACTAACATCAAAACTGACACTGGCTGCCAGGTTCTCCCAGCATCTCTCAGTCCCTACCTGTTACAGGGTCCTCCTGGCTGGCAAACCCAGCTCTCAGCTTCCACCTCATGAGGGGCAGGGTCTCTATTGTTTCTGCCAGTGCACAGCTTTCTGTACTCCTGTCTAGCAGGCCTGGGAATTTCCTGGGAGTCTCTTACATCTCTATAGGAATAACCAGGATTATAGACTTCTCCCAGCCAGGAACTAGGCTGGGCTGCCTGCCCTTCCCCCACCTGCTCTTCCCTGTATAACCCGCCCATTTGGCTACGTTGGTTGGCTCTCTTGCCCCTCAGGAGCTGCTCCAAGTTGATCTCTCTTCCCCTACGCTCATGGCCCCCCAGCTCAGTCTGTCGGCAAGGTCCAGCCTAGACTCTTCCAGGCGCCCATTTTCCTTAGGCTCTCCAGCCTATCTATAATAACCCCCCTCCATACTTTATGAGCAGTCTCGTCCTCCTTTGTATTTCTTTCTTCGTTCAGCATGTAGTACAAATCTATAATCCTAGTTATCCCTATAGGGATATAAGAGACTCTCAGGAAATTCCCAGGCCTGCTAGACAGGAGTACAGAAAGCTGCGCACTGGCGGAAACAATAGAGACCCTGCCCCTCATGAGGTGGAAGCTGAGAGCTGACTTCCGGAAAGGTTGTGCTATGACCTCCACACAGGTGCCATGGTACACACGTGTCCACATTCACACACATCATGTACACCACCCCCAAAACACTTAAGTCAGACTGAATTAAAATAACTGTTTGTGTTTTTTTTTTTTTTTAATAGAAAAGGACCACTGCTCTTTTGTGGTAGAACAAATAGTTTTCAAACAGAACTGAGAAGCATGCACAAGACTTTGGCAGAGCCCGAACTAAGGATTCGCATTTGAGCTGTAGTCAGGACTGGAACATAGTGGGGTGTTCTGCTAGCCAGAGGGTCACTTGTAGGAAGTGGGGAGTTACCAGCAGGAAGGCTGTGTCATTCTTTCTGGAAGGCCCAAGCCCAAGGCCTGAACCTGGCCTGAGGGAGCTTGTCACAGTTCCCTAACAGAGAGCCGGGAAGGAAGGTAGTTCACAAAGAAAACCTGGGGGCTTTTCACAGGGAAGAAAAAAGCGGTTACACTCCAGGCTCCCTGCCTCTCTAGGCTGCCTCATGAGGCCAAACCTGTCTCTGCCTCCCTCTCCATCCCCGGAGCTCCAGGTAGGTAGCTCCTTGCCTTTGATCTGGCTTCTTCTTGGGGCACTCTGCCAGCTCCTCTCTGCTCCAGCAGGCCTGCTCCTCCTCAAGCGCCCAGCTGTATGCTGAAACTAGGCTTTAGCAGTCCTCCCCAGCCGAGTCCCCTGACTCTCATGCATGGTTAAGACCGCAGCTCTGATTGATGGCTGTCCTCTCCAGTTTCAGTGCTTTGTACTTCTCTGCACCCCAGCCCACCCTCACGGTCCCCCACAATCTTGCACGCCTCTGCGCTTTCCCTGCAAGGGCTGTGAAGGCAAGGGATCCCAGCTGAGATGGAGCCTGGACCTTGAATAAACCCAGGGGAGTGGGAGGAGAGAAAGATGCAATGTGAAGACTGGGGGCATTAGGCTTCTTTAGGCAGGGGTTGGGAGTTCTGAGCCCCGAAGGAGGGGGAACCTTTCTGAAGCTCTGTCTGAGAGCCCATGAAAAGGGAGGAGCTGCTGACAGACACAAACTTCACTTTACAAACCCTATTTGAATTAACCCTTAAAGACGCACGTTGGGAAGAGAAAATGAGTGCTCGCTCCCAGGTTACTTCAGAGTTTCCTTCATGTTGCCTTTGTGACACAATTCCAGAGGCTGGGACACCCTGATGCTTCTTCCTTTAGGAACACCCAGCATCTCCTACCAGGCCCTGCCGTGGGAGGTGGGGCTAACTGTCCAGTGGTGTGTGGCTATAACTGCCAACTGCTCTCTTCTCAAGGGTCCACTAGATGAAGCCAAGCTGAGGAGGAATGTAAAAGGGGCCAGGGAGGGGACACAGTAGGGAAGCATGTTGGTGTAGCCAGAGCCACAAGCCACTACCTATCCCTCCCTCCTTTGCCTCTTGTCTGCCTTTTGTAACATGGCGTACAGCCTGGCATTAAGGGACTCTTCTCACCTATGTACTAGGATGGCAAAACATGGCTCACCAGATCTGATCTTCAGAGAGCCTTTGCTTTTTCTTCTCCCTCCTTCCCTCCCTCTCTCCTCCCTTCCTCTCTCCTCCCTCCCTCCCTCCTTCCCTTTCTTCCTTCTTTTTTCTTCCTCCCTCCCTCCCTTCCTTCCTTCCTCCCCCTCTCTCCCTCCTTCCTTCCCCAGCCTCCCTCCCTTTCTCCTCCCTCCCTCTCTCCTCCCTCCCTTCCTTACTTCCTTTCTTCCTTCCTTCCTCCCCCTCCCTCCCTCCGTTCCTTCCTTCCTTCCTCCCCCTCTCTCCCTCCTTCCCTCCCTCTCTCCTCCCTCCCTCTCTCCTCCCTCCCTCCCTCCCTTCTTCCTTCTTTTCTCTGGATGTTAATACTCTGCATGCACATAAGCCCTGGCCCCATAACTCCAGCCTTTGTTTTACTTAGTTTCCGTTCGGACGTCCCATCCTCTGTCTCAGCCCCCTGAGTGGCTAGTATTACAGGCATGTGCCGCCAAGCCTGGCTCTGCTGGCTTTGTTGGCTCTGTTTACTGTGTCGGGGACAGAATTCAGAACGCTTCCCTGGTGTTCATTAAGGCAATGCTTATACTGATCCTGTGTGACAGGCACTGTTTTACAGGCAGGCGACAGAGGCACAGAAGGGTTAAGAATCTGGCCTACATCCACGCAGCTGGGGAATGGTGGCTCTGAAGTTGAACCTAGTGTGGCTCCAGACACAGGTTCTCAATCACAGCTGTACTGTATCTCACCAAGGCTCCCCTTAGTCCCTTAATTTCCTTGTCAGGCAACCAGTCACCCCCTCATTGGGTTGGAGAAGGGCAGAAGGTGAGGTTCAGAAGGTCTTAGAGCAAAGGCTTCAAAATTAACATCTGAGTGAAACCAGTTGGCAAAGAGAATGGCATCGCCCAGCCTGACTGACTCAGTCTAGCCGCACACAGGCACAGGGTGCCTAGGGCTCAATATAATACTAAAACAGCCCTGGGTGGGAGTTAATATCATCATGAGGTGTGTGATGCGGGGAGTTGTATGTAGAAATACATGTAACAGACGAGGCAAACACAAGGAAGCAGATGACTCCAAAAGCCTCTGCAATGTGCATCTGTGTACCGCGATGAGCTGTCGGCATACATTGTCCTTGCTCCGGCCTTGGCGGTTACTATCTATTAACAAACTGCTCCAACTGTGTGTCCACTCAACTCCTTGTTCCCAGCAGCCCTTTAGGGATACCTTCCGAACCCTGATATCTGGTGGTAAGGAAGAGCCCCAGCAGCACAACTGGAGCATGGATTGGGGGTGAATAAGCATGGTCTCTGTTCTGGGGTGAGCTGCCACCCAGAGACCCTGTGCTCTTATGCTTTTGGAGGTCCAGTTCCACATCTTTTGGAGGAGGGTCTGGACAGATGAGTTTACCTCTCTGCAGCAATTCGTGTCCAGGGTCCTCCATAGCTTTCTCAGCCTAGGCGCCACTGTGGCTGCCTGGAGAGCCTGTTGGAAGGAACAGAGCTCAGTTGGCTTTGGTTGTGTCCCTCCATGAGGGAGTGTCTTAGTTAGGGGGTCATTGCTGTGAACAGACACCATAACCATGGCAACTTTTTTTTTTTTTTTTTTTTTTTAATTTTCAAGACAGAGTTTCTCTGTGTAACCTTGGTTGTTCTGGACTGTCTTTGTAGACCAGGCTGGACTTGAACTCACAGAGATTCACCTGCCTCTGCCACCCAGAGTGCTGGGATTACAGGTGTGCGCCATCACGCCCAGCTGAGCTGAGAGTTCTACACCTTGGTCCACAGGCAACAGAAGGAGACTGCTAAGGGCTGGCCCTGCCAGGCCAAAGCCACCTAAGTCACCTCCCATGCATATGAAAATAGATTCCAGCTCCTTCTGAATAACCCTGGGAGACACACACAACCAAATTAACAGGTTAAAACGCGCCATTTTACTTAATTAAGAGTGAAGGCTAGCCAGGTATGGTAAGACATACCTGAACCCCCAGCACTCAGGAGGCAGAGGCAAGGGCATCTCCCGTAACTGCTACCAGTCTGAGCCATAGAGAGGATCCCATGTCAAAGCAAACAAGCATCTCAGAGGCTGGGAGGAAGCTTAAGGCTGAGCAGATTTCCTTAATGCTGTGACTAAGCGTTTTATGTCGATTAGTTCTAAAGTTGGATTAGTCTTATAAACAGTTTTCTGTGTTTTGTTTTCGTGGAAGAGGATCTCTCTACATAGCCCTGGCTGGTCAATCCTCCTGCCTCTGCCCACTGAGTGATGGGATTATGGCTGTATGCCACAAACATGGCTATCAATGTTTAATACCCTAACATACACACACACACACACACACACACACACACACACACACACACACACACCACACCCTTAAAGTTAGCACCTGCTTGCTGTTCTTAATTGTGGGATGTAAGAGATAAAAATCATTTTAGCAAGAAGTATTTTGCTTTAAAATAAATTATGGAGCCCACAGGCAGAAGGGAGCTTCAGGAAAGCCTGAACCCCAAACCTAGAAAGCAGTGGGAACCCCTGGAGTGTTTGGCTTCTTATCCTTGCCTCTTGCTTTGTGTCTAATTCATTGCTTTTTCTGCTGAGTTGTTTCCTCTGCATGGTCGGTCACCTGTCGCCCTCAGAACTACCTAGAGCTGTCTGGAAGTTTCCTTTGCACTCTGCCTTCTCATCCAGATCTCCACGGCAGGATTTCTCTGTTGTTGCTGTTGTTGTTGTTGTTGTTGTTGTTGTTGTTGTTGTTGTTGGAGACAGGGTTTCTCTGTGTAGCTCTGGCTGTCTTGGAACTCACTCTGTGGACCAGGCTGGCCTGTAACTCACAGAGATCCACCCATCTCTGCCTCTGCTTCCCAGAGTTCTGGCATTAAAGGCATGTGCCATAACTGGCCCGCTCCAAGGCAGGATTTCTGTCCACTCCTCTGGTCCCTTCAGCTAAAGTTGAGGTAGGCAGAAGGATCGTATTTTACAAACTGGGTGCCAGTTTCCTGCCACTGTGGGCCCCCCAGGCCAGTACAGAAAAACACTGTAGATCAAACAGACATTTCCCAAGATCTCCACGGGAGGCAAAGATTTCCAGCCATGTAGCACCAGGGCTGCTTGGAGAGGTCTATGGGCAGGGCGCAGGGAAGCGAGCGTCCTGGACTAGAGCCAGGAGAGTCACTAGCTCCTAACGCCCCGTGCCTGTCAACGATGCCCTTGCTGATTCAGCCCGAGGCTGGCTAGGGATTTGTTCTGCTCTCACATGCCTTCAAAGGGTCCAGAGAACAAAGGCCTATTGTCCAAGGGCACTGCCCAAGGAGGCAGAGATGGTGGGTTCCACCAGAGGGCTCTCTTTCGAAAGACTCATTAACCTTTCTGATAACATCAAGGATTCTCTGTTGAGAACAAATCTTTGAGCATTCGGAGTCTGCTGACCTCAGCTTTAGACTATGTCCAAAGAAAATATAGCCCGTTAGGACCTCTGAAGGTGAGAAAGAGTAGAGCATGGGGTTAGGGCCTGTGACATCTGGCCCTGGACCTCTAGATGACCTGACTACACTGGGTGCTCTTATGGCTAGAGCCCAGGGTAAGTTCTGTGTGGTCTGCAATTCTGACACCAGAAGTTGTTTTCCAAATCTGCCCTCCTCTCTTCCCTCTGGCTGGAGAGTTGGCTAGAGCAACCTCCCCAATGGCCTGGGAGCTGCAGAGATGGTTGATGTGATGAGCTCCTAGAAGGGGTTTGGCAGGAAAACTGCTTGCTGACTTAGAGAGGATGTCAGTGGGGATGTGTGGCACTGACAGCTAGCACCTCTAAAATGGGGGAGCCAGGGAGCCCAGGAGCAGGACACGCAAAGTAGCTGCCCAGGGCACAAGGAAAAAGACGAGCATCCAAAGACTATTTCTATTTCCAAATCTCCAGGCGCTGCTCCCAAGAGAGCTGCCTGAGCCACTCAGAAATGTCCTGGTGACAATGAAAGTGACCCAGTGTGTGGGTGCACGAACTCTGTGCTGTTAAATGAGCGTCTCTACTCTTCCTCAGCTTCCCACTCCTGTCACCTGTCCACGGCAAACGAATGTTCTGAAAAACAAAACCAAACCAAACCACTGGTCCCCGCGTGGCCCAAAGCTGTTTGAAGTTTTAGAAGCGTCGTTGTTGGACCGCGGACAGCAGCAAGCACTGGCGTAAAGAAACTGTTGCCGTGATGAGGAGGGATGCGTGCCAACGTGGCCCATGGGCTTCTTGGCTCAGTAGTGCTAAGTCAACACATTCCATAATGTGCTGTGTGAGCTGAAAGAAATCGCCTTCGCAGTTTCTGCCTCCGCTTTTCCATTTACAAGAAGAACTCTGTCCGTGTTGAGAAATGATTGCCATGCCTGCTCCCGCTCCTGGTTGGTGTGGAGGGAGGCTGGTCCCTCTGGTTGATGTGGTTGGAAGTTGCTCCCTCTGGTTGTTGTGGATGGAGGCTGCTCTCGCCCCTGGTTGGTGTGGAGGCTGGTCCCTCTGGTTGGTGTGGATGGAGGCTGGTCCCTCTGGTTGGTGTGGATGGAGGCTGGTCTCTCTGGTTGGTGTGGATGGAGGCTGGTCCCTCTGGTTGGTGTGGATGGAGGCTGGTCCCTCTGGTTGGTGTGGATGGAGGCTGGTCTCTCTGGTTGGTGTGAATGGAGGCTGGTCCCTCGGATTCTATTTCAACCCTCTTCCAGTGCTCTTCTCGACACCTCTTATCTGCTTGCTCTACAGTTCTGGCTGCTTGTGATGCATGTCTGGAGGCCTCTCTCTTCTCTCCAACCAATGGGTTCTCATCTTGGCCATGATGGTTTTGCTTCTAAACCTATTCTCCTCACAGCCTGGGTATTTTTCTTAAGACATAAGTAGCTGGGCAGTGGTGGTGCACACCTTTAATCCCAACACTTGGGAGGCAGACACAGGCAGATCTCTGAGTTCAATTCTAGCCTGGTCTATAGAGTGAGTAAGTTCCAGGTCAGCCAGAGCGACATAGTGAGACCCTGTCTGGAACAACAAAACAAAACAAAACAAAACAAAACAAAACAAAACAAAGACATAAGATTGTGCAGGCTGGAGAGATGGCTCAGCAGTTAAGAACACTGTCTTTTCTCCCAAAGGTCCTGAGTTCAATTCCCAGCAACCACATAGTGACTCACAACCATCTATAATGAGATCTGGTGCTTTCTTCTGGTGTGCAGGTGTACATGCAGGCAGAACACTGTATATGAAATAAATAAATCTTATTTTTAAAAAAAGATTGTGCTACCTGTTTTCTATTCATTCCTGTAATAGTTCACACAGGGACACACACCCTACCTCCCAGAAAACATCCAACATGAATGGTGCCTGCTGACCACTCCAGTGACATTCACTGGACTCTTTCTGCTCTAGAACTCACTGCACTCCTGCCTCAGAGTCCTGGTTTGTTCCGCTGTCAGCACTTCAGAAGCAGAACCTACAAGCCTCCAGCTCCTGGATCCTCCCCTTTATTCATGCCTTCAAGCCAAGTAAATTCTTCTACTGTGTCTTCCCTGACAGATGCTGTAGCACAGTGTCCTCCCATGTGCTAGATGACCTCACCCTCCTCACTGCTTTCACACTAGTTTTATTTGCACTCATGCACTCATGCACACTCGTGTGTGTGTGTGTGTGTGTGTGTTAAAAAAGAATGTGTGGTGCATGCCTTTAATTCCAGAACTTGGGAGGCAGTGGCAGGCTGATCTCTGTCAGTTCAAGGCTAGCCTGGTCTACAAAGAGAGGTCCAGGGCAGTCAGGGCTATTACACAGAAAAACTGTCTTAAAAAAAACCTAAAAAACAAAAAACAAACATCAGCCACAGTGGTGACACATGACTTTAATCCCAGCACTCGGGAGTCAGAGGCAGGCAGATCTCTGTGAGTTTGTGGCCAGCCTGGTCTACAAAGCAAGTCCAGGATAGTCAAGGCTACATAGGGAAATTCTGTCTCGAAAAACCAAAATAAAACAAACAAACAAACACTAACACTGGTAAACAAATAGAGCATGGTTATAGACTTCATGGAGCAGGGGCTGGGTCTGTTTGGTTCACCTCTGAAACGTCAGCAGCCTTGCTGGGTACCCAGGATAGAGCAGGGCCTTCTGGGTCAAAATTAGGGATCTAGAAATAAAGTAAGAGGAACCGTATAAATGTATGTCCCCATCACAAGTGTCACGTCATAGTCCGCTGTGGGAACATTTAATTTCATTTTCTTATGCTGCAACTCCACTTAACTCATGGTGGTCAGCCCCGCTTGACCAAGCTGTTGGGGTGCTCACTTCTGCTACCCTCTGAGCAATTTCAGAATGCCCTCTCTCCTCTTCTCCTTTTCTCCCTCCACGCACAGTTCTGAATGCCTTCCTGATGCTGAAGGAGAGGCACTCGCTCCTGTCAATCTTCTGCACACATCTGCCATGCCTTGGCACTTGTTCCCCTGCCCTTTGCAACTTGAATGACTTCTCTAGGGGAATCTGAGAGATGATGGTCCAGGCTCTGTCTCTGCTCTTGCTGCCACACCTCTCCTGGGCTAGGTCCTCAGTTGGGAGTCTGACACTGGTCCTCTTGCTCATTTCATGGAGATGCTTAGGCAGCCACTCAAACTCTCAATCTTAGCTAACTTGTCTCATTCTCTGGCCTTTTTCCTAAACTCCTCCAACTCAGCCTCCTTTGGCACTCTCTTGTACTTCTTCCCTTTATAATTTACAGTTTCGTCTCTCTTAGGATAAAAGACATGCTTCCTTTTTGTAAGTGAAAGAGGTTTCCCATCCAGTGTTTTTAGACATATTCTTTATGTCTTAGCAAGCAAGGATGCCTTCCCTCCAACAAGGCCGGGCTGGTTGGGGGTCGGGGTGGGAAGATGGTACCCATGGCCCCTTTTCACATCCTATCAGATCAACAAGCTCATCTGTACCAACAATGCATCTGCAGAGTTCTCGAGGGTAACAGGCCATGCTCTTTCCATTCTCACGCTCTAAACATTTGGAATTTTGATTCTATGCCTCAGGAATGAGGGGCGGGGCAGCGTTGAGCAGAATTGGCATTTCTAACCCATCCCCTGGTCATCAGTTCTAGCCCCTTGGTTTCTGGCCTCTGGCAGCTGAGCACTGCATAGTATGATTGCTGTGGACTGTGGCCGTGTGGTACAGACTGAAGGATTAATATCAAGACCTCGTTTTGCCAGCCTTAAGTGTGAGATGCTTATGAGAGACCTCCTAGGGAGGGATGCCAGGCAGATAATTAGATTTCCAAGATTGGTTCTCAGAGGAGAGGTCTACAAGGTGATATCAGTTTGGAAGATGTCAGCAGGCAGATGGTGCTAAGTGATGGAAATTGACCGAGTGTAGTCATAAGGGTTCGGGTGGGGCTTAAGTTTTGCTGTGTGGTCCTAAACTATCCCACCCATGAACTAGATGAAGAAAAGAGCTCTGGCTCCAGGCGGCTGCTCCAGGGGTACATAAGACACAGCAGGGAGACTATAGATCCCCTGACAGCTGCTGTGACAATATCTATAGACTTGATTAGCCTGGGATATGTGACAGTTCCAAAGTAGGGGGCGGGGGCGCATAACCATCACGGCAGGCTCAAGGGGCAGGCATAGAAGAATCTGCCTGGCTGAGTGAGGTGGCTGAGGATGTATTCCCAGGAGAGGATGAGGTCCTGAGACCTGCATGGTGTCAATCATTCTTCAAGGAAAGTAGAGCCCCAAGCCCACTGTTTCCTGGTGCAAGGAGAGCCTGGAACCGAACACCTCTCCCCGGAGGATCTCAGAACCAGGCAGTAGTATCCCACACATGCGCATTCCTTATAAGTGCAGAAAGCTACACACTTAGGAAAGTTGGTTCAGTCTTCCATTATAATTTAAAGGCATTTCCTCAAGGGCATCGAAGCCATTCAAATGTATAGCCCGAGTAGCATTAATTAAATTCTGATTCCCTTTCTGTCCATACATCCACTACAGCTGCTCTGGTGTCACGACCCTCAAACCCACCCCTACCTAAATAACCCCATTCCAGCTCCTTCTGCCTCCTCTCTCTCTCCCTTCCCCCACCCCCACCCCCGCCTCTCTCTCTCTTCTTCCCATCTCCTTGCTCCCTTTATTATGGGATACGGCTTTGACTTCTATATACGGATATTCCCTGGTTTACTTCCAGGTTCTATCCTGATAAGCTCGTTTTAACTAGAAAACACAATAACTTTAAAATGCATTTAATATCCCTAACCTACTAGCATGGTAGCTTAGCAACACAATACATTATAGACTTCGCCGCCTTTGTCATCATGGGATGGACTGGAAGATTCATGTAGCTTACAGGACACACTGCTCTCCAGAGAACAGATTATGGTTCAATTTGATTTGTACTGAGTGCTTATGGCTTTTGCATCATTCTGAAGTCAAGAAACGAAAGGCAGAACCACTGTAATTCAGGGACAGTCTGTATATAATAAAGGAAGTTAGAGGGAGCGATGTCATGCTATGGATGGAAGAGGAAGGTTAATGGAATTAAGTAAGATGAAGTGATGGGTATTTTAGCATCAGCGCCCACCGTTAGGTCAAATTGTGCTTCTGTGATCTCATTTGAACTCCTTCAACATCTTACAGTATGTTCTTTTTTAATCCTTGTGTGTATGTGCATGTGTGTTCATGTGTGTGAGTGCAGGTGCACACATGGTGGTCAGAGGACAACTGTGGGTGTTGGTCCCTGTCCTTTACATTGTTTCAGACAGGGTCTCTTGTTTGCTGCTGCCTGAGCTAGGCTAACTGGACCACAGACTTCTGGAAATTCTGTCTCTGTTTCCCCTAGGAGAGCTGGGATAGGTGTGTTAGCATGCCCGCTTTACAAGTCCTCATACTCGTCCAGGAAGCACTTTACCCACTGGGACATTCCCAGTCTTACTGTATGTTCTTATTGACTCCAGTTTTGAATGAGAGTAACCCAAGCTTCAGCTACAAAGTGATGAGGCTAAAGCCGCTGAGCTTTAAAGAAGAGGGAAGACCAGGACTGCTTCCCACCGTGAAGGCAGGAGAGATGTAAGACGTGCCCTCGTCATCTCCTCTCTCACCTACCTTCCCTTCCACAGTAGGACAGAGGCAGCCTCATCCTTTGGTCAGGAAACTAGGGGACAAAGAACCTGGGCTGTTCTGGCTCCCAGTCTCCTTCTCTGTAAAACAAAGAGGCCAGACAGATGGCATCAGATCAGATTCTGTGAATGTTGGCATAACCCACGGGAAACACAGCTTCCTCCTGACCTAGTGCTGACATGGCCACGTGCTTAGAGAGACACTGCCAGACATCCCCAAAGTCAGTTAGAAAGGGAGTCAGTGTCTGCTGAACTTTCTGAGGGAACATATGAAAGTCATCAGAACTGAAAGGGAGCCACTTTTGTCAAGTCCTAACTAAAACGGAAAGAGAAGAGGAAGAAGGAATGGGAGGGGGGAGGAAGAAGAGGGGGAAAAGGGGAAGGGGGAGACAAGAGGAGAAAAGGAAGGGGAAAAAAGCTAGGTCTGGTGGCTCATGTCTATAATCTCAGCTGAGGCAGGATTGCCATGTGGGGTAGGCCAGAGCTGTATGTGAAAGAAGGAGAGAGAGAGAGAGAGAGAGAGAGAGAGAGAGAGAGAGAGAGAGAGAGAGAGAGAGAGAGAGAAAGGGAAGGGGAAGGGAAGGGAGGGAAGAGGTGTTATGAAAAGGGTCGTCACAAATATATGTGTGGGGGCTGGAGAGATGGCTCAGAGGTTAAGAGCACTGATTACTTTCCCTGAGGTCCTGAGTTCAATTCCCAGTAACCACATGGTGGCTCATAACCATATATAATGTGATCTGGTGCCCTCTTCTGGCCTGCAGCTGTACATGCAGACAGAGCACTGTTTGCATAATAAATAAATAAAACAAATACTTACCTTCTAAAAAAAAAAATTAGTCCTTAAGCTAGCCACTTAATTAAAAAACAAAAACAAAAACAAATATATGTGTGGTATCAAGAAATACAGAAGATTGCCAAAGCCACAACTGTCCGAAAGGATACATCTACAAGGACATCTGCCCAGGACCCCTCTCTTCAACCCCAGGCTGACGGCATCCTTGTTATTCATATTCATCCTTGTAGTGAAGGATTAATGTTTCAAAATATCTTCCGTAAGCTTCCTCATTTTCCCCCTTGAACAATTTCCCCTGCCTGGTCCTCAAGGACCACGCCTTCCCACTGCAGGGCCCACTGTTTCCAGATCAACCTCAGTATCCTTTGGAGCATGTCTCCTGTTGTTGTTCAGACTGACAAACACCAAAGGGATGCTCTGTTCAAACCATGACAACGCTTAATCCCACCCCTTCTCCTTCTCAAGTACTGTCACCTCTTTCCAATTCCTAAGAGCTCTAGTGTCAGAAGGTCCCCATCCTTCTCCCATATCACTCTTGGGGTCTGTTTCTTCTGTCTCCTCCCGTAGCTCAGTTGCTCTCCAAGGACATCAGTCTTACTGGTCTGGGGTGTCTGTCTGTCTGTGTCTGTCTGTCTGTCTGTGTCTGTCTGTCTGTCTCTCTCTCTCTCTCTCTCTCTCTCTCTCTCTCTCTCTCTCTCCTTTCCTTTCCTCTCACTTTGGCGGAAGAAAGCTATCCCAGCACGCCCATGGGGGACAGGGAAGGCCGAGGCTGCTAATGGAGGTGGAAAATGGGGGAAGCCAGAGGGAAGGAAAGGGGAGCAAAGGAACTTCCCAGAAGCAGAGCTAGGGGGCAGAAGGATGGAGATCCTCCCTCATGGGACCTTCATAAACGCCATTCCATCCTCAAACCCCTGGGAATTCCCAGTCACTCTTGTCTGATGGAGCAGGAAAGTTCTGTCGGCTCCCCTGTGGAAGACTGCCTCGCAGAATCGTGGGAGCAAAAGGAAAAAAAAGATAAATGAAAGAAAAGAGTGAGGGAGGGAGAGAGGAGGAGGAGGAAGAGAAAGAGGGAGGAGGGAGATCTAGCACTGTTGCCATAGCCCTGCTGTGAAGGACGGGCTTGCCTGAGATAGTCTTTCTGTAGCACTCTGCTCCTGGTTCTCCTTGTCTCTGGAAGATCATGGTGATCCTTGGACTTGTAGACACGTACATGTGCAATGTCAGCTCAACATGACAGCCACGTGTGCCGGCAGGCATTGTACTGGAATGAGCTCTGGTTGTATAAATCCTAGCATTCCCCTGCACCTGGTTTCCCACACACTGGTGCATAGTAGGTGCTCAATGTTGACGCAATATAAATAAGCAGAGGTGATTTTTTTTTTTTTAAACAGGCAGGCCTCCAGAAGTCCAAAGCCAGGGCTACTTTCTAGTGGATACAGACCCAACTCTAACCTTGACATAATTAAACATAATTCCACAGTGACAGTCCCAGGAAGGGCGGCGGGGGGGGGAGGGCACACACACCCATGTCCCCACAAAGTGATTGCATGGCAGCAAGGGCAGTACACAGGCAGAATGTAGACCTGGTGTCACTCCTTCTACACACTTAGACTCAAGCCCTAAGGGCTGGAGAGATCCCTCAGTGGTTACAAATGCTTACTGTTTTTGCAGGGGACCCAGGTTCAGTTGCCAGCACTGACATCAGAGGGCTCACAACTACCTTTAACTCCAGTCCCAGGGAATATGAACCCTCTTCTGGCCTCTATGGGTGTCCTAGGCAGGGTTTCTATTGCTGCGACAACACACCATAACCAAAAGCAAGTTGTGGAGGAAAGGATTTATTTTGCTTACACTTCCACATCACCATTCATCACTGAAAGAAGTCAGGACAGGAACTCAAACAGAGCAGGATCCAGGAGGCAGGAGCTGATGCAGAGGCCATGGAGGGGTGCTGCTCAGTGGCTTGCTCACCATGGCTTGCTCAGCCAGCTAGCACTCTTATAGAACCCAGGACTAACATCCCAGGGAAGGCACAACCCACAGTGCACTGGGCTTTCCCCCATTGATCACTAATTAGGAAAATGCCCTATAGCTGGATCTGCACAACACACACACACACAGAGAGAGAGGGGGGGGGGCACAATCTTTTGTTTGCTTGTTTTTGTTGTTTGAGCCACCATGTAACTCCGGCTGGCCTGGAACTCCCCTAGATCTGCCTGCCTTTGCTCTGAGTGCCGGCACTAAAGGCATGCACCACCAGGACTGACTAGACATAATTTTTCAGAAGAGTAAGAAGATTAGGAAGATGGAAGAGGGGAGGAGGAAAAAGCAAGCCTTACCCCTGCCCTGGGAATTGTGCTTGCTGCCCCCAACCCCCACACAGCTGATGCAGGCATGGCGTCAAGCTGATGATTGCTTGAGTAATAGTAACAAGAGGTGAGTGGGGCGGGGGAACTTTTGCTCGATTGTGCTTCTTTCCCTTCCTGTCTTCACTGTGCACGGGTGTGTGTCTGGGCCTCAGGCACCCTCTGCTGGGCATCCAGCAGAGGAAAGAAAGGATGGAGAGATCCTCGTAGTTTGGCTTTCTTTGATGTGCGTTCTCCTCAAGCCACAGCAGATGGAGCCCGTGGCCTCTTGCTCTCTCTGGGTAGGAAGACCTTTGGGCCTATTCCCAGGAAGAGGGGGTTGTGGACTGATTCCACTGCCTTGGCCTCCCTGACCCTCTCTTTGGCTTCTAGAGACTCTGTACCCTCAAAAATTCCTCCCACTGCTCTCTTCAGGGGATTTCCTTTCTCAGGGAGAACAGAATGACCTCTCTTTTGGTTTTTTTTTTTTTTTTTTTTTTTTTCCAAAACTGCCTGGGAACAAGTCTCCCAGAGCTGAGCTGACTCTCAGCACAGAACCCAGATGGAGGCTTTCTTCCCTGTGGGTCTCATCTTTGTAGCCTCTTCTCCACCCCCAGCCACAGAGACCAGGACTTATCATCCAATGTAGATGTCTTCCTCTCGGGCGTAACTGAGGGCAGCCACTAAAAAAGAGTGTCAGGCTGGATGCCCAGACTGCTCCTGGGAATCCAGAGTGGTTCCAGCTCAGATCTGTCACAGAGTCCCTGGCCTGATGGGAGAGGAGGGCAAAGATGGTCTCAGGTCAGGAATAGCATGGGGGACCCATTCCCCACCCTGCCAGCGGAACTCAGAGTTTCCAGAACACAGGTACGTAGCTAGGCCTCAGAATAACCAGTTATCGTAAGGCTCAGGGAACAATGACGGGCACATTCACTTCTTATTTTTATTATGACACTTGTAATTAATTCTGGCACATACACATGTACATGTGCAGGTGCACATATATGCAAGTGCCTGTAGAAGCCAGAGGCTGAGGTCTGGTGTCTCTTTCAATTGAATGCACGCACGCATGCACGCATGCACGCACGCACGCATACACGCACACTAGAGACTAGGCTGAGCCTGGAACAAGCTGCAGTGATCCTCCTGTCTCTTTTTCTAGCCTCTGGATTATCTTAGTCTCTGGGTCTTCGCTTATCTTTTAATAAAGTCAGAGAAAAACCGAGACAATGTTCTTTGGTTTCCTCACTTCCTAAGAGTCACACGAAGCTGGCCACAATGGTATTTGTCTATAATCTCAGCACTTGGGAAGCAAGAAGATGAGAGATTAAGCTACATAGAAAGTTTGAGGCCAGCCTGGGCTACACAAGACTTTTTTTTTTTTTAAATGTGTTTATCAGGAAAGACTTACCATAGACACATGTCTTCTTGTGATTGGTGTTGGGCTACTAAGTAGCAAGAATTAAGGGTTGGGGAACAGAGATGGGTATTACCAAGATACCAAATCTGAGTTCCAAGAGTGGAGGCCAGAGACCAGCAGCAGGATTCTGCACTGCTGGAGAACGATCCCCTCCCCCTGTCCCCCCCCCCAACACACACACACTCCCAGCGCTAAATGTGGAAGGAGAATCAGCTAATGGCGACTTCAGCAGGTCTTGCTCTATATGCAACAGGCTCTATGAGAAACTACTTGGGCTCAATCAGTATTTGCTGAGTGTCAACAATATCTGAGGTGCTCTGCTAAGGGCTTGGGGGGGTGGGCGCTGGGGTAGGTGGGTAAAGCAGTAAACTGCAGCTCCTGTCCCCCAGAAAACTAGCAGTACCCTATACCCCTGGACAGGCTTTCACACACCCATACCTGGCCAGCTCTGAGGCCCAGAATGCCTGATGCTACAGTGGCCACAGGAAGTAACATGGGCTCAGCCCATGATCTCCATAGACAAGAAAGAGAGCACAGGGAGGCGTGAGAGAGTGTGCACGCGTGTGTACACACACACACACACACACACACACACAATCCCTATATGGGGGATGTGGAAGGCCTGGAGGCGAGGAAGGGGACAGCCCTAACCTTCCCTCATCACACAGAGCAGCCACTGGTCTCAGGAAGGAGTCCCAGCCACAGACGCCCCCCACTGACACAGACATTTGGCTTGCCACCTACTCTCTCTTTATTGTTCACACGACTCCTGTGACCTGTGCCAAAATGAATACCAGATTCCAGGAAAGAAAGTCCCTGGGAACCAGAACCTTTGGGGTTGGAGGGGATTTCTGGGATGTCACCACCACTCTAGGGGGATAATACAAGGCGCACATGCTGTGTGCACATCAGAAACAGTCCAAGAAGAGGAAGCAAGCTGGCCCATCTCCTGGGTGGCAAATTATTTCAATAGTTGTTTGGAAACTAGACTCCGAAGCTTCTTCTGAATTTGGTGGTCTACTCAGTTCCTGGGCTACTGTGATATTTCCAAAAATATTTTGGTTGTGACGCTTTCAGCTGGATTGAATTAAGTCCTCGAGTGTTCTCTGTGGACGGCACCCTGGGAAGGATTTAGAACTAATTGCTGAACATACTGTTGAGCATTCGTGACACCTGCCTGAGTGTTCGGAGTGTGGAGACGTTTTTTTGTCAGCGGCGGATTTTGTGTTTGTTGTTCCTCTTGTTGAAACAACTGGGAGCTGTCCAAAAGCACAGAATTCCGCCTTCCACGCTTGATTTGGGAGTGTGGCACAAATGGCCACCAAAGTGTCCCGGGCAGCCCAGTGACTTTGCTTTTGTTGTTTTTTAATTGTCAGGAGTGCAGTTTTGCAGAGATAAACTGCAAAACTGTAAAAAGAGTAAAAAGAGGTTAAAATGATCTATTCAAAGGAAAAAATATATGTATAATCATCTTGAAATACTAAGGTGGAGTGTCAACTTAAGATTTTTGTTTTTGTTTTTGTTTGTTTTTGTTTTTGTTTGTTTGTAGCCTTGCCTGTCTTGGATTCGCCATGTAGACCAGGCTGGCCTCAAACTCATAAAGATTCACCTGCCTCTGCCACTGGGATTAAAGGTGTGCACCACCATGCCCGGCTTGTTGCTTGAAGGCAGGGTTTCACACTGTTGTAGCCTACGTTGGCTTTGAACTCACATCAATATTTTTTCCTCAGACTCATAAGTATTGGGATTACAGGAGTGTACCCCACACCTGGTTTTCTTTTCTTTTTTTGTTTTCTTTTTTCTTTTTGGTTTTTCTTTTTTTTTTTTTTTTTTTTTTTTTTTTTTTTGAGATAGAGTTTCTCTGTGTAGCCTTGGCTGTCTTGGACTTGCTATCTTACACCAGGTTTTCTAACTCCATGATTTTTTAAAATCTCTTTCTGAACTCAGAGATTGCCATGCCCTAGGGAAGCACTGGTTGACACTGCCAGCCTTTAAAAATAAATGTGTAGGCGGGGAGCAGGCTTAGTGGGGTAGGTGCTTGTTGCCAAGCTTGATGACCTAAGTTCAAATCCTAGCACCCACAAGGTGGAAGGAGAGACCCAAGCCCACAAAGTTGCCCTCTGACCTCCACACATGTAATGTTCCAGTGCAGCCCCCCCCAACATATCCAAAATAGGTAAAATAAAGTGTAACTTAAACATTTAAAAACCAGAAAAAAAAAAAACTGTCTCAAGACAAGGCCTTCCTCTCTTGACTCAGCTGGCCTTGAACTGGCCTCCATCTCCCAAGTGCCTTTGATTTTAGGAATGCACTGACACATTCAGCCAAAATTTTGAATTGTTTGTTTACCATTCCATCATCTGTTCATTTATTTTGAGACGGAGGCTCAGTATAGAGCTCTGGCTAGTGTAGTATTCACTTTGTAGACCAGGCTGGCCTGGAACTCACAGAGATCTACCTACTTCTGCTGCTCAAGTGATGGATGGAATTATAGGCATGGGCCACCATGCCAAGGCTTTGTTTTTGTTTTTGTTTTAAATTATCTCATTCTTCTCTTAAAGTCTGGATGAGGTGATATTAGGAATTTATTTATTTATTTATTTATTTATTTGAAACAAGGTTTCTCTGTGTAGCTCTGGCTGTCCTGGAACTCGCTCTGTAGACCAGGCTACCCTCAAACTCAAGATATCCACCTGCCTCTGTGTCCTGAGTGCTGGGATTAAAGATGTGTACCACCATGCCTGGCCAGGATTTAAATTCTTTTTTTTTTTTTTTTCCAGGATTTAAATTCTTAAAAACAGTGCATACATCCTATGAGTGACTGCAGTTATAAGAGAAAAGTTTACCTTTATCCTGGTAGTTCAGGTTTTTAAGATGCCCATACTTTTGCACACATGTGTGCTCAGCACAGGAATACACACATTGTGACTACTAACCAACACCTAGTCAATAAGGAAGGGCTGACCCAGGTCCACCCTTACCCCACATCCCACTCCCTTGCCCTTCTGTTTAGCCTTGTTAAGCCTAGCTGAGATTGTTTAGGCCTGGACTCTGGTCAGGGCCTGAAGATACAGGGTGAACCGTGCTGTTTTCCCTATGGGAGCACGTGGCCATACCTCTTCTGGTGGTTCATAGAAAGATGTGGAAGGACAAGATCCACCCTTCAAGGTCAGGGCAGAAGGCATACGGAGTGTATTTTGAAGTGCAGATTACCATGGTGGAGAAGCGCAGTTCAAGCAGAAGAAAGCACTGGATAAAAGCACGTGTCACTGGGAAACAGGGTCAGAGGTGAGAGGAGCGAGCTGAAGTGCTCAAAAGTGCAGAGCCTTCCAAACATGATATACTCAGGGCTTAGCCTTAGCCTACAGGCAAGTAATTGTGGAAAGTTTGCAAGTACGTAAGAGGAGGGGTGGCTTTGGAACAGAGCAGAAGGCTCCACATGGACTACTGTTAGCTGGGCCTGCCTCACAAATGTGTGCCATGAAGCTATTACACATCAAAAGCCCTGTACTCCCACAGTTGCACACCTAGCATGTCCTTGGACAAAAAACAAACAAACAGCAAACCGCAGCTGTAGCTGGGGCTCTTGACATCGGGGCTTCTGTTTCAGGTCCTTGGTGCCAGCCTTCCCCTCAGGGGCCCCTACAGTAATAATTAGTGATTAATTATTACATGCCATTAATGTCAGATTCAAAGAGGTCTATCTGTCAAAAAAAGAAATGTTTAAAAGAGAAAATATCTGAACATCTAAGAAGAGTGCCAGGAGTACTGACAAGTTTAATATGTTTACACCACGCCCTACTTACCTGTGCCTGGGAAGAGAGTCTATCTGGTTAACCGGAAGATGGGAGGTGAGGTCTCCCTTCTCTTCAACTGATGGCAGCTCTGAGAAGTGTGTGGTGTCAGGCATGCTGGACTCTCTTTGTCTTCGTATTTTGAAGCGTGGGTCCTTCAATAGCATTAAAAGACAACACTCACCTGGAGTGGTGGTGCATGCATTTAATCTCAGCACTCAGGAGGCAGAGGCAGGTGGATCGATGTGAGCTCGAGGCCAGCTTGGTCTACAAAGTGAGTCCAGGACAGCCAAGGCTACACCGAGAAACCCTGTCAGGGGGTGGAGGGGTGGCGAGGAAAGACAACACGCTTCTCCGTTCCATATGCTCACAGCTTCCCAGAAGACCAAGATGCCGCTGTGGTAGGGGAACAGGAGGCAGCGGAGGCTGGCAGTGGGAAAGAGGAGTTAGGGAGATTGTATTCAGTGAGGAATCTGACACTGGCAACAGAATCTGACATTGAAAACATTGGGAAGAACACGGGTTGGAGAAATGTTAAAAATGAATAAGCCTGAATGAAAGCAGTGAGATAACAAGGAAGGCACGTGTGGTTGCACACCCCTCTAACCCCAGCACCCAGAAGGTGGACCCCAGGGTACCAGGAGTTCAAGACCATCCTCAGGTTTGGCTAATAAGACCCTGACACACATGGGGCTGGAGAAATGGCTCAGTGGTTAAGAGTGCCACCTGCTTTTCCAAAGGTCCTGAGTTCAATTAGCAACCACATTGTGGCTCACAACCATCTATAATGTGATCGGATACCCTCTTCTGGCCTGCAGGTGTACATGTAGGCAGAACACTATATACAAAATAATAAATAAATCTTTAAAAAAAAAAAAGACACACACACACACAAAAAGAGGAGGGATTTAATTAGTGAAACTGTGTTGCTACTGAGCACTGGGTCACTGGGTCATAGGTGACTTAGCTCCTTTCGTCCTCACAGTGACCACTACTGTCATTATCTCAATGAGGGTCCCAGAGTAATATGGCTAGAAGGCAGTAGAGTCAATATTTGGACCCAGTTTTATTGGGAGAACCTGGCAGAATTTCATTGTTGTTGGCCCAGATTTTAAGCTGCTTGTCAAATGTTGGCCCTTTCTTTGGCAAGAAATGTTAAGAGTTGATAAACTGTTATGAATGTGGCTTTTTCTTCAGAAAATGTACACGGCGGTACTAAAAAAGAGCATCTTGGTACCAAATAGTTTAATATGATGATGTGAGAGCAAAAATAGTAAAGTGAATATGTGAAGATTAACAAGTGGGCAAGTCTGGGCTGACCAGGTGGCTTGAGGAGGTGATGGCCCTTGAGGGAGTGACTGCCCTTTCAGGCAAGCCTGATGACCTAATTCCACCCTACAACACACAAAGTGGAAAGCAAGAAAAAGTTCCCAGGGGCAGATTGTCCTCTGACCTCTTCTCCAGTGATGTGCATTAGTGTCCCCAGCCCACATGCAAACACAGTAAATACGCAAGGTACAGTTGGGGGAGGGACAGACAAAGGGACCATGAAAACACTTTATGTTTTCTGTAGCTTGTTCATAAGCAGAAAGTTTTAAATTTTATATTTCCTTACGTATGTTGTATGTGTGCACACACAGTGCATACTTGTGTAGGGAGACAACTTGTAGGCGTCAGTTCTCCCCTTCCACCCTGTGGTTCCCACATGTGCTTTTATCTGTATGCCCACCTCCGTCTCGCAAGTCTAAAAAATTTTAAAAATAAAAGAAGTTACTGCTTCCTTTCTCTTTGAGTCCAATTTCAAGAGTTCATTCTCATTTTTCCTTAATAAATCTATGTGCGATCTAAAAACAAAAACAAAAAGAAAAAAAAAAACCCACCCAACTCTGTGACTAATGTGCCTAGAAATAAAATTTTCTTTTTCTGTGTCATGGTGTTTAAATTTTTCTAAATTTATCGTGGTTAAATTGAGCAGAAAGTGAGGAGAGATGTGCGCATGCGTCGGGGTGGGGAACCCTTCGATAAGGCCCATTTCTCAGGCACTGGGCACAAAACTAGATTTCATGGTTGTCAGTCATCTGGGCTATAAAGCAAGCTTCCTCTGAGATGCAAGGGAGGCCCTGCCTAGAGCTTGGCTGGGACAAGCCTCTTTGTCCACCCCCTGCCGAGAAGTACAAAGAGGTCCTTGCTGTTTGAACTTCCAGGAGGGGGGGAAAAATCCGTACCAGCAGAGTGGCAAGAAGCCAGAGCAGTAAGTTTCGCCTGATTATTACATAACATTATTCTGGATATAGAAAATACAAGACGGCTTAAAAATCCTTTCACTGCTGGTGGTCATAATCACACCCTTACAGCTCTTCATAAAGATCCAATTAATTAATTAGCACTTGTGAGGAGAAAGGGTCTCTCTTGATCCTCAGCCAGGAATTCGGCGCAACGGTCGAGGCTGCTCATTCCAAAAGCCTGTATGACTGCTGGCCACGGAAACCGTTCCTCTGCTGGGGCGGGAGGGTTTCTGAAGCGCGGGAGGCCTTGGAAAACAGGGAAGGAAGCCGGCAAAGCTGGGCACGCAGGTGCCCTGGGAGCTTGTCCCAGCTCGCAGCCCTTCCTGCAGGCTGGGAGGCTAAGCAGGGGACCTTAGCACTGAAACCCTGCAGTCTCCCTTTAAGAAAACACCTTGACCAGGCAGAGCATTTGTCGTGCTGGTTCTTGGCTTGGTCACTTTTTCCCATAGCGGTCTCTTGTGCTGAAAGCGGGGCAGTATGAAACACTGGCCCCTTGGTTCCTGTCATGTGGGGCCGGCCATTCTCCCCCCACCCCCACTCTACTCCCCGCCCCCCACCACCCCTGCAATAGCTTTTCACACAGAGGTACAACAGGCCACGTGAGCAGTCAAAGGGCAGAATTATAACAATTTAAGACTCTTCTTTAAAAATCTTTTTATTTTATTTATTCATGGTGTGCTTGGGAGTGAGGGGAACGCACACGTGCCAAAGCACTTTGTGGAGTTCAGAGGACAGTCTGCCTTATGGGAGTCAGTTATCTCCTCCTACCACGTGGGCCCTGGGGATGGAAGGCCGGTCCTCGGGCTTGGCTGCAAGAGCCTTGACCAAATGCGCCATCTTGCCGGCCCCACCAGTGTACAGATCTTAATTGGCCTTGTTTTCAGTTCCAGAACCCAGTAGTAACACTCCGTTCCGTAAAATTTAAAAAAAAAAAAAAAAAAAAAGGCCAGAAGAAGGTAAAAAGAAAAAGAAAAAGAAGGCTGATGGGCAGGTCATTTCAATGTGGCACAGATGCAGGGAGACTGAGAATCAAAACTGACAGGCAGCTGTTACTTCCTTTCTGTGAGGAGACTGGAACAAAGGGACATCAATGTGCCTGCAAACCTACTGCTTGGGAGTGTAGTTGTCCACCCTATCCCCGCCTTCTCAGGCCACTTAAAAAACCTGGTTCCAACACGGAGGATTTGGAACTTGGAACTTTGCTATGAGTGGCATGACTTAAAGTCTACTCAGTCGGGCCCAGCATAGAAGCCTTGTCCAAAACAACTTCACTATGGACATACTGGGGACCTGTAGGGGAGTGGGAGACACTTGGGATGGGACTCAGAGCCTCACGCATGCTATTGCCAGCCCCTCCTTTTACTTACAAAAGATAATTTTTTAAAAGATTTATTTATTTATTATGTATACAATATCCTCTCTGCATATGTGCCTGCCCGCCAGAAGAGGGCACCAGATCTCATTATAGATGGCTGTGAGCCACCATGTGCTTGCTGGGAATTGAACTACAGGACCTTTGGAAGAGCAGCCAGTGCTCTTAACCTCTGAGCCGTCTCTCCAGCCTCACAAAAGATAATTTTTGAGAAGGGTTTCTGTAAGTGGTTCAGCCTGGCCTTGGACTTGAGACCTGCCCAGCTCAGCCTCTAGAACAGCTGGGATTGCAAGCCTCTGACGCCAGGCCCACTTTGGAACAGAATTCTCTACTCTGGGTGCTTGCTAGTGTATTAGAGGACCAGCATCCCTGGCCTCTGCTGGCTAGATGTCAGGACTTGCTCAACTTGGTTGTCACAACCCAGATCATCCGCAGATGTGGCTGAATGGGCTTCTGGACTCAGCTAACCCTGGCTGAGGATGTTGGGTCTGGAACCTCTTAGGGACAGTCTTTCTGGTCTTCTTAGGAGAGGGCCAGAGTAGACGAAATGCACTCAGTTCAAACCGGCTTAGAGTAGGGAAAAGCAGCTAAGATTCCATGTCTAAGGCATTCTGTGTCACAGTTTGCTAGATGACAGTGTTGGGACTAGAGGTAGACCACACTGGCTCCTCAAGAGCTTTTGTTTTTGTCCTATTTGTTACATTTTTTTTTTCCCTCTGTGTAGCCCTCCATATCTTGGCACTCACTTTGTAGACCAGGCTGGCCTCAAACTCAGAGAGATCTGCTCGTCTCTGCCTCCACAGTGATGGGATTAAAGGTCTGTTCTGTAACACCCGGCCTGTTTGTTAACTTTTGAGACGGGGTCTAGATATATAGCCCAGGCTGGCCTCAAACTCAGAGAGATCTGCTCGTCTCTGCCTCCACAGTGATGGGATTAAAGGTCTGTTCTGTAACACCCGGCCTGTTTGTTAACTTTTGAGACAGGGTCTAGATATATAGCCCAGGCTGGCCTCAAACTCAGAGAGATCTGCTCGTCTCTGCCTCCACAGTGATGGGATTAAAGGTATGTTCTGTAACACCCGGCCTGTTTGTTAACTTTTGAGACGGGGTCTAGATATATAGCCCAGGCTGGTCTCAAACTCATTATATGGTTAGTCCAGTTAGGTCTCAAACCCATGGGCATCTCCTGAGTGCGGGAATCCCAGGCCCAGCTTTGTGTAAGGAGTTTTTGAAAGCAGAGCTACGATCCTGCAGTACAAGAAGCTAAGATGCAGGCGTGAAGAGCTGGCAGGCTGTCTTTAATCAATTAGAAGAAAGAATCTGGCATCCTAAGAATGCTTTTTTGGAACAGCTGTCTGAGTCCCACCTGGGTTGACTCTCCAGATGTACCCAATCTCTCCATCTTTCTCTCCTAATTAAAACTCCCTTTAGTGTCCATCTTTTACATGTGAAAAGTGGAACATGGGTCACATGGGGCAAATGCCCAAGATTAAAGATATCCACCTTTCAGGAGGCAGAGGCAGGAGGATGGGTTTGAGTTCAAGGCCAGTCTGGTCTACAAAGCGAGTTCAGGACAGCCAAGGCTACACAGAAAAACCCTGTCTCGAAAAACAAAAAACAAAAAACAAAACAAAAAAACAAAAAAGATGCCTACCTTATCTTAAGAAAGTGCTGAAAAGGTTCACTTGAGAGATGATCTTTGCAATGCCTTAAATTAGAACGAACTCTACGAGTTCGAGGTTAGCCTGGTCTACAAAGCAATTCCAGGACAACCAGGGCTACATAGAGAAACCATGTCTCAGAAAAACAAAACAAAACAAAAAACATGACAAAACAAAAAATTAGCGTAAAACCAGTCTGGCCTGTGGCAACTTTAACTTCCGGGAGCACGCGCCTTCCTGGTGGATTTTTTTGCTCATGATTGTACTTGCTGGGGTCTCCTCTAGCCTTTTGAGGTTGGGGAGACAGTGTTGTCACTTATTTCCCAAACACACACACACACACACACACACACACAGAGTGTGCCCCTGTCACACTGTGGAGTAACCTGCCTTGTTTTGCAAACACAATTTACCCAGGTCGCACAGATCTACATGAGTGCTGAGCTGTGACAAACTTGGATTCTATTGTAATGCAGCCTTATGTTATTTGATGGGGGACTCGACCTATGGAAATGCACTGCCAAACGATTCTGTGGCCGTACAAACGTCATAGTGTGTAGTTAGTTATATAGACCAACACAGCTAAAGCAACACTTCGCTCTACAGTCGGGTGTTCTGTTCTGTTTTGAGACAGGTTATTACTATGTAGCCCTAGCAGGGCTGGAACTCACTATGTAGACCAAGCTGACCCTGAAATTAGGTTGATCCTCCTGCCTCTGTCTCCTGAGCGTTGGGATTATAGCTGGAATTATATGTCCGTGATAGTAGTGGTCCCAGCACTATTGCAAGCTTACTACTTAATGACTGGAGTCTTTCTTACGTTAAGAGGAAAATAAAATGTCCTGTCATCCACTGTTACCTATCAGCCTATGTAACTCAGGGGTGAGGGGCACAAGGCTGTTGCTCGGCTGATTCCCGGGTCTGCTCTTAATTAATTGCTCTCGCTGCTTCTGCCCTGGTTTCCTACAATTGGTTTTTGGAAGTGTAACTCAGAACACTCTCCTTAAGACTCCTGCTCAAAATGCTCTAAAGGCTTAACCCACAATCCCAAGCTTCTTCCTTCCTGCCTGTCCCTTATGTCCCCCTGGAGACACCACTGATGGTACTCACTGTGCAGCCACCTGGCCTGGCTCTCTCCCAGGGAGCTCTGTGTCAGCAACTCCCAGGCTCTGCACAGTTCCCTTCTGCTCAAGGGGTGAATCAGAGAAGTTGACCCATGCCGCCCAGGCTCTCCCTGATCCCCAGTTTTCTTCTCGGATCATATTGTCGCCATCTCAAGCTACTTCAGAGTCACACAGTTTTATCTAAAGGTCCCGCTCTAACATCTCCTTCTATTGGTGGTGTTTTGTAACTTAGTTTCCCCCCCTCCTCCCCACAACAACGTGATTTGGAAACCTTCCCATAGGTATGGGGAAAAAAACCTTCCTCGTTCTTTTTAGTGGATACATAATATTCCTTTGAATGTACGTGACATGGTTTTCTTATTTGCGGTCGGGTTTGGTTTGGTTTGGTTTTGACTTTTAATTACTACAAGTCATACTGGAAATAAAACATGCTCTTGAGCACATCTCTGCACCTGCACCTGCACCAGTTCTCCCCATAGCGGAGATGCCTGGAATTGGAATCACCAGGTCAAAGGTTGCACCGTTTGTCATTTTGATAGATGCTGGGTGCCTTATTACTTTTCTTAAAAGGCTTCATCAATTTATCTCCCCCACCCCCAGCTCTGGGCAGCACCCCTGTTTCCCCTTCATTCTCACTGACACTAATTAGCATCACTTTAAAAGATTTACCTTAAGTAATATTTCAGAGTAACGCCAAGCTCCGCACACAAAATCCACACCACAAGGCTGGGCCGTGTGAATGCTACTTCTGCATGGTGTCCTGGGCCTGCCTCAGGATGGCTGGGGTGGGGGAGCGTGTGGGCAGAAATCAACAAAGATTCTCTGAGATGTTCAGAAGACAAATCAAACCTTCCAAAGTCACCTCATCCGTTGGAGCAGAAACCTCTTACATCCTGCACCAACAGAACTCAATCAATAATCTGCTAGCGTGGTCCAGCCTGCCGCGCCCCGCGTGCTGCTCTCTCTCCCATCCGTCATCCAAACACGCTTGGTAGCTCAGCTGCGCACTGAGGCTCTCAGACCCATTCCGTCTACTCAAGGGCCACCTGCCACCATCCCCAATGGTGTCTGCTGTGACATTACTCAGAATTCTTTTTTCACTTCAATTAAAGAGCAGCTGAGAGCAGGTCTGGTAAGACTCTGGCCTCTGGCCCTGCAGGTGGCTTCCCAGTTCCGCCTGGGGGGGAAAAAAAAAAAAAACTCTTTATGTGGTGGAGTGGGCAGGTTGATGAAAGAGGCAATGAACACCAGGCCCAGCATCTCTTTGGGGGCAGCTAGTAAGCTTTCCTGGCCCAAAGGGAGACTTCCTGGGTGTGGTCCTCTTGCATATAGTGTACCTGTTGCTGTTGTGGGCTTGCTTGTTTGTTTATTGAGGGTCTTACTACTAGGCCAGGCTGGTCTCAAACTCTCAGAGCTCTACCTGCTTCTGTCTCTTGGGTTAAGCCACCAGGCCCTGCTGTAATATTTTTTCAAAGGAGTTTTGTTTTCTTTTTAGTTTTCCTTGTCCCATTTTGCCTTCCTCCCCAGAAATGTTATTGGACTGCTCCAGAAACTAAAGGTAGGGCCAACAGTCCCTGAGTACTGGCATGCTGTTAAGAGGGTTTGGTTTGGTTTTGGCTTGTGGTGGGCTGACAACACTCAGGCAGAGCCCTGCAATGCTAGGTAAGCACTATATCACCAAGCTTCAGTACCATAGCACCTTGCTGAGCTCTTTCTAGTAATATCATAACCTTCTAACTGGGTGGTGGTGACACGCACCTTTAATCCCAGGACCAGGGAGGCAGAGACAGGTGGATCTCTGTGAGTTTGAGGCCAGCGTGGTCTTTAGAGGACAGTCAGGAATACACAGAGAAACCCTGCCTCAAAAAAAAAAAAAAAAATCACAACCCTCCAAGTCCAATATATGATCTCCAGCTTAGAGATGTGTGCCAGTCAGAGCCGCTGTGTAACTGGGGATGGCTGGCCCATGGTTACTCAGCTAGTTATGCCAAAGACAGGATTTGAACCCAGGTCTATTAGACTGTGCTTGGCTGCCCCAGGAGGGAGTTGGTCTGAAAAAATTGCAAAGGTTTTATTTGGGCCAGAGGAACATAAAAATAACCAAGGAATGATCCTAAAATTGTATTTTGTGTCCTTGAAAGATCCCACATCTGATAGACTTTCTGTGAGGAGACGTCCTTTCTCCACATCTGCCATGGTCAGGACTTGTTCTTTTATTCTGTGCTGAGCTCACAGGACTCTGGTTCTGTGCACAAATAGTTCACTGGTCATAGGACTCTGATCTGGGGAGAGAGGGAGTGGCCAACTAAATGTGCTCATCTCCTATTGTTACTATAAATTGCCAGAAGTAATGCCAGGTGGATCTCTGTTAGTTCAATGCCAGCCTGGTCTACAGAGCAAGTTCTAGGACAGCCAGGACTACACAGAGCACCTTGTCTTGGAAAACAAAACAAAACAAAAACAAACAAACAAAAAAAAACCACAAGAAAAACAAAAACAAAAGCCAGAAAGTGTATTGTTGTTAATTTAGAAGTAGGGTCTAATAAATGTTTATTATTAGCCCTATAGTTACTACATTGGTATTTTATAACCTGCTATCAATCAATAAAAACACAGACACCTGTTATATTTTAAACTAATCTTGGTTCACCTGGGGCAGGGCAGATACTAATCTCCTAAACTGCCTTCCGTATCTCCCTGCTGCAATCCCATGCCATCTGCTTCTAATAGTTTCTACTGAGCTTCCTCCCATCCATAACCCCAAATATTTGCTAATGTTCTTCGTCTTAGCCAAATCCTCCATCCATGCCGGCCGTCTGCTTTTTACTCCACCTAACCTATGGTGAGGCCTCCCTTCTCTTCCTTTCTTGTTGCCGAGGTCCTCTTTAGGCATATGACTGCTTCTTTTCCCAGAAGCCTGCAAGCCGTAGCCATGCCTACCCTGAGCCCTAATGTGGAACCCTGGTGGCTTTTCTGTATCAGGTGTCCTCCTGTCTTTAGTCTGTCTCCTCACCTTGTATCCTGTCCCCTGCCCCAGGCCGCTCACCCAACTATGTGTAGTATCATAGTCTGTAGAGTTCTAAAATAATTCTCTCATGTGTTTTGGGTTTCACTAAAGAGAGAACATTTTAACTTTTTGCCAGTTTTATGTTTATATTTAGTTGTGTCATATGTGACATGTATATTTAGCTTTCTATTTATGCAAAGATACACACACACACACACACACACACACATTTGGCTTTCTACCTCTGGAGAGGAAAAAAAACATTTTAAAATGCTTTTTGAAATGGAAGAATTTTGAGGCTTGACATGGTGAGACATAGCTGTTATCCCAACACTCAGGAGGAGGATGACTTTGAGACTAGCCTGGCTGACAGAGAGGCCCTGTCTCCAAAACAGAGCAAATGGCTGAGTTCCAGCCAAGTGCCTGGCTTATTTATTCATTTCTACTATTTTGACATCCTTCTCTTTTTGCTTTAGGGCCTCACTCTGTGGCCTGGCTGGTCTCGAACTCAATGTGTATAAACCAGACTGGATACACATTAGCCCTGCTCCTCCTGCTTCTGCCTCTCAGAGTGCTGGGATTACAGGCATGAGCTGCCATGCCTAGCTAAGGGTCTCATTTAGAGGGTTTGGGGGGTGAGGGGGAATGGCTTCTGGGAAAGGTTTTAAATGCGGCCAGTCTTCTAGAATGGATCCTGCTGACTGGGGACCTCTGAGGAGTTCACTCCTTGAGGTCTGTTGAAAGTGGCAACTATGGAAGTGAGAGCCATAAATCATTTCCCAGCTGTGCAGACAAAGGGGCTCAGCTACTCTGCTAAGTCGGTGAGGCTAACAGAGGGCAGGAGCAGCCAGGGGCCGCAGTGCCATCTGCCTTACCCCAAAGTCAGCACAGGGCCACCCAGAACAGCTGCCAACACTAGCGAATAAATGGAAATCGGGAAGTGGACCACATCCAGGGAGTGGAGGCTTCTGGGAAGCAGTTCTTATTCTCTGTCGTGAGTTTTGACAGCCTGAGTTGCATGCATTGGGTGGGGAGTTGGAGGGAGGCAGACATGGCTGGAGAAAGGTCCTGCCTTTAGATCTGCCTTGCACTGCTGCCCTCTGATTGGGCCCCTCAGCCTGCTCCTCATCTCCATCCAGATCTAGGCCACCTCTCTGCCCCACCACTGGCTGCAGAGACTAGCAGGAGAAAGCATACCGTATCTGGGGACCTCATTTGGCCCTCAGAAAACTAACTTCCATCCCCTGCCTTCCAGAGGGAGGAAATAGCACCAAGAACCCTTTTAGATGGGCACAGTGACTCGCGCCTGTAATCCTGGCACCCAGAAGGCCAAGGCAGGAGGATTGCCAGTAGAAGCCTTACCTGGGCAGAGTGACGTCACGATCGAACCTGACAATTTAGTGAGATCCTACTAAGTACAATGTAGAGAGAGGACTGGGGATGTAGTGCAGTAGCGAGCTCAAATCCCTAGGTCCAAAACAAAATGAAACATCAAACCCTCTGTCATTCTGAAGACAGACAGAAAAAAAGGGGGGGGGGGGGGGAGAAAGCGTTTTACTTCAAGGGCTTAATATTCCATTACTTGTCTATAGTTAGAGTGAAGTGTCTATAGTCTATGAAGCAGGTCACAGGGCTCTGTGCTTGTGCACCCATCCTGGGAAGAAGCAGCCGTCCTTGGCAATCCAGGAGAGGACAGCAAACTCACTGGCTCCCTCGAAGCTTAAACCCGGAGCTAGCGTGGATTGAACCGAGGACCTTTACATGCCAGACAGATGGTCTGCCAATCAGCTGTGCTCGCACACTCCTTCCCTACCCAGTGCTTATTTCAGACTTGGATAGAAATGTCACTGGAAACCTACGGGGAAGGAATACGTTCACAAGGGAGAGTCTGGTATGAGCGTCTGCTTCATCTACCAGGAGAATGCAGTCTCCCAGCTCCCTGCTTCTCCAGACTGCCCACAAGAGAAACAACCAGAAAGATACCCTCAGTGATGGAAGGGAGGCTAGAACATCCTGAGAACAGTGAATAACAGTGACATAACTAATTGTTTCTTTTTCAATCATTGTTTTCAAGGTTTTTTTTTATACAAAGATTTATTTTTATTGATGTGTATTTTTGTGTGTCTGTGTGTATCTGTGTGTCTGTGTGTATGCACGTGTGTATGAGTGGGTGCTCTCAGAGACCAGAAGAGGTCATCAGATTGGGCGGAGCTGGAGTTACAGTTATTAGCTATCTGACGTGGGTGCTGGGATTAGAACTCAGGACCTCGGGAAGAGCAGCAAGTACCACTGAGCCATCTCTCCAGTCCCTCAAGCATTTTCACCTGAGAAGCAGTTGGGTATATTTATAGGATACAGTGTCACATGTGTGCAATGATCAGATCACAGGAGGTGACAATTTTGCCTTTTAATAGATTACTGATTTACAAAGAAAACAAGTGAAGAAATGGAGCCTCCATCCCTAGGTCAAGTCACGGGCTTGGCTACCTCATTCCTGAAATGAGTGCCTGTCTGTCTTTCCTCTGCTCTTCGGCTGGCTGGCTTGCTTCCCCGAGACAGGATCCTACTATGTACTTTAGATTGGTTTCTAACTCATGAATTTGTAATCTTCCTGCCTCAGTCTCCAGAACCCTGGAATTACAGGTGTACACCACCATGCCGGGGTGCTTTGAATGGAGACTCAGTGACCACATTTTAAAAATGTGCCACAAGGCCCTTGTTGAGGAACTGGGCAACACAGAGACAGTTGTCTGTCCAGAATCTGAAAGGCTTCTGTGTCAGAGCATGGGAAAACACCGAAAATAAAGATGTTTGTTATAGACGGGTGCTTCTCAACCTGTGAAATGTTCTCAGCTTTCCACGTATCAGATATCCTGCATACGATTCATAATAGCAAAATTATAATTATGAAGTAATGGTTGGGGTCGCCACAACATGAGGAACTATATTAACGGGTCGCAGCGTTAGGAAGGTTGAGAAGTGCTGCCTTGGCCAGAGTTCACTGTGCAGCCCAGGCTCACCTCAAATCCAGGGCACTCCTCCTTCCTCAGCCTTCCCTGCCAGAGGTCATGTGTTCTCCGAAGGCTGCGCTGGCTTCCATACCCTGTCCACTGGGATGGGCCCCCTGAGATGGCCTTCTTGGTCCCTTAAGGGACCTGCTTCTTTTGCTATTTTAATGCTGTTCTACTCCTCAAAACTCCAAACTCCTCGAGATGGGGATTCTTCGCAGCGGCTGGCCCAGAGCCTTGGGCAGAATAAGATCTCATTACATTTTGCTGGCGAATGCTCAGGCTTTAGCCTGAAAGGCCACAGGGGCAACTTTAAGAATTCTTCTTCTTCTTCTTCTTCTTTTTTTCATAATCCCTACGCAGAAATAACTCTGCCTAGAGAGACACACAGCTCAAAGAGTCCTTCTTTATTACCCAATTTTTTTTTTTTTTAATCTCCCTGCAATTTAGAATGTTTACAAATCCCGACAGCTTCGGTGCGATTCACAAACAAGAAGACCCAGGCAGCTCCAGCTGTGAACACGATCGCAACCGGAAAGGAGAACTTGAGTTAGTACTGACACTGCTGAACTCGCAGTGCTGGCCTGCATGAACCCTGCCTGGAAGGGGAGAGCAAATTACAGATGTCAGCCAGGTTCCCTGGGAAGCCCCAGGCAGGTCTGTCTTCTGAAGTTACTAGTAGGCAGATCACCTGTGCTGTGGTTGTCCTCAGGTCAAGTCAAACATCAGCCATCAGGACAGAGATTTTGCTGGGTCTCAGTGGCCTGGCATAAGCCAGGGGCCATGGCGAGTCTTCAGGGTCCAACTACACAAGGACAATGGGGCTGTTGACTCTGGTTTCCTCCTTCACGAGAGAAGAGGAGCTATTATACCACAGTATAAACTTTAGAGCAATTTGCCTTTGTCCCTGGGGTGTATGGATGAAAATAGAATGCATTTTGGGAGGCCTGGCATGAAATTAAATTCCAGAGCCATAGCTATATCTTTGCCAATGGGCTGGCTTCCTACCAAGATCCAGAAAGGTCCTTGTTATGCAAGCTTGTGGGAGAGTGGAAGAAAGTGGACAGCTCTGTGTTGTGTGTGTGTGTGTGTGTGTGTGTGTGTGTGTGTGTGTGTGTTGGGGAGGGGTACTTTAACCTTACTGGGGCTACCCCACACCACACAAGTATGTAACTGTAGGTCAGTGGTATTGGTCTACTTGGGAGCTTGTTTTTTGTTCTTTTAAGATTTATTTCTTTATTATGCATACAATGTTGTGTCTGCGTGTACACCTACACACCAGAAGAGGGCACCAGGATCACGTCATAAATGGTTGTGAGCCACCATGTGGTTGCTGGGAATTGAACTCAGGATCTCTGGAAGAGCAGACAGTGCTCTTAACCTCTGAGCCCTTGGGAGCTTGTTGTATGTGCTAAAACTAGTGGAGGACATTGCAAAATTTAAGAGGCAGTCTTATACCCAATAGTTAAACAATATTTTTTCCTTTAATTAGTGTATGTGCACACACATGCATGAACCCACCACTGTGTGTGTTTGTTCTGAGAACAAATTCAGGTCATGAAGCTTGGCAGCAAGCACCTTCACCTGCTGAGCCATCTCATCAACAGATAAACAATGTTTTTAAGCATCCAAAGTAATTCACAGCTGTGCCATGGTATCATATGCCTTTAATCCCAGCCCTCAGGGAGACAGAGACTGGTGGATTTCTGTGAGTTGGAGGCCAACCTGTTCTTCAAAGGGGCCCAGCTCATCCAAGGCTACACAGAGAAACTCTATCTCAAAAAACAAACAAAGTAATTCACAAAAAATCCACACCCAGATGAACAAAATAGCCATGTTTTACATATAGGCAGGATCTGACCCTGGCCTGGACAAATTCTTCACCATCACCTCATTCTCACCACCACTGGGATGGATCCCAGGCTCCACACAACTCACAGAGACAGAATCTAGATTCGGACAAGCCCCGCCAAGGGTTTCTGTACTCTGGTCTACAAAGTGTGACTGCCACGAGCTGAATTCTAGTCTTTCCAAATTCACACACTGACTCCTAATCTCCATTGCCTTGGGGTTGGGAGGTGAGGCCTTAGGGAAGTGGCTAGTTGTGAGAGCTGAGCTCTGAGGACAGCTTGAGCTCCAGGGAGCTCATCTGCTCCACTGTTGCTCTCCCCCCAACCACGTGAGTGTATCCAGAAGGTGCCCCATGGGAGGAGTAGACTCACCAGACTCAAGGTAGGCGCATAGAAATTTGAGAGGCACAGTGCTGCCACGTCATCGCTCCAAACTGCAGCGAAAATGGAAAGTCCAAGAAGTACCCAAATGAAGCCAGCTTGCTGGCCATTTGCCAGGATTTGCTCAATGCTATCCTGAAAATGTAACATCTGGTGGCTTACTATGAGCTTTAAAATTGTAGTTTGTTTTGAAATAATTATTAATAGGTAGGAAGTTGCAAGGATAAGACAGAGACATCCCATTCTTGCGGCCGTCACCTAGTTTCCACTAGTGGTTACTGTCTTAGTCTGAGATGCTGTAACAAAAATCTGAGACTGAGAAACTTGTAAACAACATAAAGACATTGTTCCCAGTGGGGGAGGGTGGGAAGACCCACTCCAGGGTGCCAGGACAGTCAACGTCTGGTAAGAATCTGTTCCTCCTAGACACACCTTCTTTATGTCCATGGTGGCAGGGCAGCGGAGGAGCAAATGATCCCTCTTGGGTGCAAGTATTCCTGAGGGCTCCACTCTCACAATGTGTCACCTGCCCAATACCTCGGCTCCCGATACCAGCACCTTGGGAGTTTAGGAATCAGCAAATGAATTTTGAGGGCCGCAAGCATTCAGTGCCTAGCGGTTACATTTTGTGTAACTGTAGAACCGTTTCAGAATGAAGACCTCGACCCTGGCATAGCTGTATGTGTAGACTGGCATCAAGTATATGCCATCCTACCACATGTATAGATGTAGATAACCAACACAATGAAGAAGAAGAACTGGTTTGTGAGGTTGGAGAGATGGCTCAGTGGTGGTTAAAAGTGACCCAAGTTTGACTCTTAGTACCGATGTCAAGTGGCTCACAAACACCTGTATCTCCAGCTCCAGGAGATCAGATATCTCTGCCCTCTGTGGACACTTAAACTCACATGCACACACCTACAATCACACGCACATATACATAATTTAAAATAAAACAGTCTTTAAAAACAAAAAACAAAGCCCGGACCATTATACAAAGATCTCCCTGGAGCTGTAAGTCACATCACCCTCCCTACCAGCCCTACACTCAGGCAATTGCTAATCTTTTTGACAGTGTTCTATCAATTGAATCATGCATCTACCACCTTTTGAGACCACCTTTTCTTCTCTAAGCTTAAAATTGTTCCTCCAAGCACCTCTTGTGCATTGGAAACAAAGTGTTGGGTGCCCGGTGCAGGCAGAGTTCAGCGCTGGCGTTTTAGAAAGTGGTTGGATCATGAATCAAGAGGGCTCTGATTCATTGTGACCCTCCTTTCTCCCCGGGGGATTGTCACAAGGGCAAAAGGAGGAAACGGGGGACCAGAAATGACAAACTGGGGTAGGGATTTGGTGGCCCAGTGAGCACAAACAGAGATGGCAGTCTGCTGGGACCAGCTTCAGTGAGGGGGTTCAATTTTATTCAAGGTGAAGGAGGGTTGGATAGAACTTTGGGGAGAGAGTGGGGATACCCTGGGTAGGTATAGATCATTGATTGGGGCTGGGGCGGGTATCTTAAGAGACTGGTATGTCTCACTTGCATGGAGAGGCATTCCAAGGATCCTAGGTGCCTGCTTCTTATTGGGAGAAAGGGAGCTGGAGCTGTAATTTCCCTAAGAACTATGTGACATTCCTTACGTGGAGGGTGTGGAGATCCTGGCTCCCCGAGCAGACAAGAGGAAGCCCTGATAACAAACGGAGTCTTTCATTTTGCACCAAGCTCAGGGCTTTTTGGTCATGGCGGACCACAACATTAGCAGCAGGGGTGCCCGACACTCATCAATGGAATAATCCACAGGTGGCATATAATTTAATGACATTATTGATAGGTGATAGGAATTTCCGGAGGTAGGGCCAAATACAGACCCAAACAAGTGAAATGGCTAAATAAAGTGTGGTGTATCTGTACCATGAAATACTGGGATGTGTCTTTAAGGGCAACGTAAACATATCATCCCAGAGCCCATCTCCACCCGCGACCCTTGCTGTCTGCTCCTGACCTCCTCTGTGAGGTGAGAGCATCTCTGACCACTCACACCCTCTGTCACCATGCTTCACCACATTCTAGAAACAATAGAACCAGCCAACCGTGTACCGAAACTCTGAAACCGTGTGCCAAAATAACCCCCCCCCCCTCCTTTAGTTGTCCTCTTGGGTACCTGCTGCAGCCCTGAGAAGCCTGACAAAAACACATCCAAACTGCTGGGTGTGTTTTTATCATCTCTTCCCATTGATGACTGTACTCCGTGGTGTGAATACATTACAGTTTGAGATGGTTTGTTGGCCATTTTCAGACTGTAGGAGATTTGGCCGTTTCTTCTACATGGTTCTTACAAATAAACCTCTGTGGATTGTTCTAGTTCCTTGCCTTTCCAAATAAAGCTTAGATTTTTCACTTTTAAAAGTCTTGCTAGGGAGCCAGGCGTGGTGGCGCATGCCTTTAATCCCAGCACTCGGGAGGCAGAGGCAGGCGGATCGCTGTGAGTTCGAGGCCAGCCTGGTCTACAAAGTGAGTCCAGGACAGCCAATGCTAACACAGAGAGACCCTGTCTCGAAAAACAAAACAAAAAACAAAAACAAAAACACACAAAAAAAAGTCTTGCTAGGGGCTGGAGAGGTGGCGCAGCAGTTAAGAGCACTGGCTGCTCTTCTAGGGGACCTGGGTTCAACTCCCAGCACCCACATGGCAGCTCACAACTGACTGCAACTCCAGTTCCAGGGAATCTGACTCCCTCACACATGCAGGCAAAATGCCAAAGCAAATTTTAAAAATTAATAAAAAGTAAATAAATAAAAGTCTTGCTGGGATTTTGATATGAATTGATTTAAATTTATATATCATTTTGGAAAAAAAAATCTTTATTGTGTTGAGTCTTAATGCAAATTTCCTTGTATTTTTATTTCTGTTGCTATCCTATAGAAATGACTTAGTGTTTTGCCAGGCAGTGGTGGCGCACACCTTTAATCCCAGCAGTTGGGACGCAGAAGTAGGTGGGTCTCTGTGAGGTCGAGGCCAGCGTGGTCTACAGTGCAAGTACCAGGGGCGGGGAGAAAGAAAGAGAGAAGAAGAAAATAACTAGTTTTCTTCTATGGATCGTGTCATATGACTTTGCTGAGCTCGGGGCATCCATTAGTTCTAGGGGCTGTTTTTATGAATCTCTTGATAGTCCTAAGACTGCCATGTCACCTACAGTTTTTAGTTTTTCTCTCTGGACTCATATGTGCTTTGCTTCCTCTCCTTGCCTCCTGTACTCACCACAGTGGTGGCGCTCTGAAGTGACAGCAATGGGCACAGACGTCCTTGTTCCTGATCTTAGGGAGAAAGCGTCCCTTACCTATGTTAGCCATAGGATTTTTTTTTTCCAAGACAGGAGTTCTCTGTGTAGCCTTGGCTTCCTGGACTCTTTTTATAGACCAAGCTGGGGGGTGGGGCTCCCGTGGATGTCAGTCAACCTTGGTGTATCAAATTGCAGCAAGACCAGGTACATCTCCTATTGAAGCTAGGTGAGGAACTCCAGGTAAGGGGAAAGAGTCTCAAAGGCAGGCGACAGAGTAAGAGACAGGCCTGCTTCCACTGTTAGGAGTCCCACAAGGGGACCGAGATACACAGCCGTAATATATGTGCAGAGAGCCTAGGTCAGTCCCATGCATGCTGTCTGGTAGTCAGTTCAGTTTCGGAGCCCCTAATGGGCCTAGGGGCCCAGGTTAGTTAATTTGGTATGTTTTCTTTCTTTCTTTCTTTCTTTCTTTCTTAAGATTTGTTTATTATGCCGGGCATGGTGGCGCACACCTTTAATCCCAGCACTTGGGAGGCAGAGGCAGGCGGATCACTGTGAGTTCAAGGCCAGCCTACAAAGTGAGTCCAGGACAGCCAAGGCTACACAGAGAAACCCTGTCTCGAAAAACAAAAACAAAAAAGATTTGTTTATTATTATGTATACAGTGTTCTGCCTGCATGTACACCTGCGCACCAGAAGAGGGCATCAGATCACATTATAGATGGTTGGGAGCCACCATGTGGTTGCTGGGAATTGAACTCAGGACCTTTGGAAGAGCACGTGGTGCTCTTAACCACTGATCCATCTCTCCAGCCCAATTCTGTAGGTTTTCATGAAGCTGTTTTCATAATGGATGTTCCCTCCTCTCAGATGATACCAGCTTGTGTCAAGTTGACATAAAACTAGCCAGCATAGTAAGACATGGAAAACTTAACTGTATAGTGTTTAGTGGAAGGACCCAGTCTGAAAAGCGTGCATGTTCTACCGTTCTGACCACCTCGCGGCAGTAGCAAATCTCAAGGAATAGTAAATAGCAGCGTGGTTTGCAGAGGTTGGGTGAGTAGCTGGCATGAGTAGATGCAGCACTATAGACTTTGGGCTGTCAAATACTCTGGTGATGCTTCATGATAGATGTGTGCCCCATAGTTGTCAAACCTATAGAAATCTGTAGTACAGAGTAAATCCTATAGTAGACCAAGCATAAGAGCTAATCAAGTGTAAGGTTGTTCATGGAATCAGGAACCTGTGTGTGAGAGAAGTCAAAGGAACCAAGCCAAGTTTATTGAATTATAGATATAGTCTCTCCATTTACTCTAGGGGGGAAAAAAATCTAAAAATCATACTAAAAATAGCCAATTCGTTTTTTCTTTTTTCAAGACAGGGTTTCTCTGTGTAGCCCTTTGTGGACCAGACACAGAGATCTACCTGTCTCTGCCTCCCAAGTGCTGGGATTAAAGGTGTGTGCCACCACCACCTGGCTCAATCTCTTCTTATAAGAATCATCAATTGGGCTGGAAAGATGGCTCAGAGGTTAAGAGCACTGGCTACTGTTCCAAATGGTCCTGAGTTCAATTTCCAGCAACCACATGATGGCTCATAACCATCTATAATCAGATCTAGTGCCCTCTTCCGGCATGCATGTGTTGTATAGGCAGAAGACTGAAAGAAAGAAAGAAAAAAAGAAAAAAGAAAGAAGTCATCAATCAAGCCAGGTGGTGGTGTCAAGAACCTTTAATCTTAGCACTCAGAAGGCAGAGGCAGGTGGATCTCTGTGAGTTCAGGGCCAGCCTGGTCTACAAAGCAGGTTCCAGGACACCCTACAGAGAAACTATGTCTCAAACAAAACAAAAGAGGAGGAGGAGGAGAAATCTACAACAGCTAGTTTTCAGATAAGGTCACCTTGTGAGTTGAGAGGGACCTACCTGTAAGGGACAAAGACTGGTATCCTTGCTCACGCTGGGTAAGCTCTCTGCCGCAGAGAAACATCCCCATCCCTTAGGGCTTCAACACTGTTTTGGGTGCTAAATTGAACTTGTACCAGCTGTCATGAGTGCTTTGATTCTCGGTATGAAAGCCTGGGGCTCCAGTGCTTCTGTACCCGATGTCTGAGCTCAGCCTCCTTGTTTCATTCTGTCTTCCACTATACATACCTGGCTGGGCAGTGGTGGTCCACACCTTTAACCCCAGCACTTGGGAGGCAGAGGCAGGTGGATCTATGAGTCTACAAAGGGAGTCCAGGACAGCCAGGGCCACATATAGAGAAACCTTGTCTTGAAAGAAAGAAAGAAAGAAAGGTAAACTCAATTTTCTTAACCAATATATTTTATTAAAAACTTGGTAACTGAGCATACGTCACTTATAACCCCACTAACCAAAACAATAGGAAAAGAGGATTAAGGAACACAATAACAAAACTGTAAGGATATCAGTTCCGAGGAACGATTCTCCTGAATCAGCAGGATTTCTTCTGCTGGAACCTGGAGTAATCAGAACCCGGAACCTCAGCAAGAGCCGGAGCCCCAAAGCCTTCCATTGAGTGATTCTCTCTAAGAGCATCTAGAAGTGGAGCGATGAACAGTCAAAACTACCTGAAGTCTCCAAAAAGCCCCGCCTCCAGTTTTCGGTTCATTTATATATCTCCTCCCAGAGTCTGTTCACGTGATCCTTTCAGCTGGCAACAATCAAGCTCCCTCACAAACTGGTTGGTCTTCTAGTAGATTAACCTCACCTGTTCTCTCAAAAAACCGTTCCAATCCCACACTTGGGATCCTAAAAAACAGGTTTTTCTCTCCAAGAAAGAAAGAAAGAAAGACTAATTGTCTATTTTTAGTATGATTTTAGATTTTTTGCCAGAGCAAATAGAGAAATTGTATTTATAATTCAATAAACTTGGTGGGTTCCTTTTACTTTTCTCACATACAGGTTCCCCATTCCATGATAAAAGGAAAAAAGAAAGAAAGAAAACGAGGCACTCAGCATGTGTCTGTAGCCCCCCCCCCCCCCGTACTGTGGGGAGCAGAGGCAGGAGTGTGAGGGTAGGGGCTCACTGGCCAGCTAGTTTGGGCAGAAACAATGAATTCCAGGGTCAATGAGAGACCTTGTCTGAAAAAATAAAGGAGAGGCCTGGAGAGGTGGCTCAGAGGTTAAGAGCAGTGCCTGCTCTTCCCAAGGTCCTGCGTTTGATTCCCAGCAACCATATGGTGGCTCACAACCATCTGTAATAGATTTGCTGACTTCTTCCAGCCTGCTGGCTCACATGCAGTTGGAATTCTATACATAATAAATAAATAAATCTTAAAAACAAAATAAAGGAGAGGAGCTGGAGAGGTGGCGCAGAGACCACTGTTCTTCCAGAGGACCTGAGTTCACATCTCAACATCCACATGTAGCTCACAGGCTCCTATAACTCAAGCCCCGAGAGATCTGATGCCTCTCCTGGACTAGTTCAAGCAACTGCATGCACATGTGCACACGCACACATGCACACACACGCACACACACACACACACAAAATTATAAAGTAAGTCTTTTGTAAAAGTAAGGTGGAAAGCAATTAAGGAAATCAGCTACACACACACACACACACACAAATCAAAGAAACAACCAAACAAAAAGAACCTTTAAAATATATATCCTGATAGAATTTGTTCAATGGGCTCCCTTGGAAATAAAACAGAACTAGGCTTTTAAGCTCTTCAAGTTCACTAATTTCTCATGAAAGTGAACCTGGCCTTGCCTGATCAATTTGGATAAGCAATGCTACACTCTCAAGGAGGCTTTTGTTTGGCCCAGCGGTTTTTTTTTTTCCCCCCCTCAAGCAGCTATAATGATGCTGGCTTGCTAGGCTGATGGTTAATTCCCTGTGATTATGTACAAGGCCCTTTAAATTTGTTTTCCTGTTTCTTCCTTTTTGGTAGTTAGACAGGGCAATCAGCACATCTTTCATATTCTATAGAGGCTTACCTCTTCCTTCAAAGAAAGGGTCCACAGTGGAATTTCTACAAGTGACAATGGGAGCAAATTCCAATCAGCACATTTCACTCCTCTTAATGAAGTGCTTGTTTTAAACCAGTCCTAGCTACCGCGGCTTCTCCAAAAACGCAGACCCCCGCCCCCCCCACTGGATTAAACCCTTAAGTTCTTTCATGTCTGGGGCTAAGGCCTGCCTCCCTAACCTTTGAGTCACTAACATTTGCTTTGAAAGTTGACACCTTCTATTTAAATAGCAAGCACCTAACCTCAGCGGCTTCGATGCCACTGAACAGATTGATTTCAATTATCACCTTGAGCCCACACCTTTCCGAATCTCTTGTAATGTGCGGTTCTCTTCTCTTAATTAGAAAGAGCCAGGGATTACCTGCACAAGACCGGAAGGTTTATTGTGATCGGGGGCATTGTCTCTCCTGTCCACGACTCCTATGGAAAACAGGTGGGTGCCTTCCTTTGCCCTCCCCCTTCACCTTCACCCTCTTCTCACTCCACCCCACCCCCACCCATAGCTCCCTGGATAAAACTGCCCCACTGTAGTCTCTGACCAAATTCCTGGAGATGCTGCCCGCCTGACAGTAGGCATCTGGCTTTCATCCCAGGACCACTGTCAGAGCCCAGTGTCTGGCCACAGCCAGAGGGCCAGCTGCCCACCACAGCCAAGGGCTAACCGTGCTGGACTCCAGACTGTATTTCCCAAGATTTTCATTTTGGAAGAAGCATCCCAATGGCTTTTTTTTTTTTTTTTTTTTTTTTTTTTTTTTTTTTTGGGCGGGGGTGGGGGGGAGGAGGGCGTTTCGAGACAGGCTTTCTCTGTGTAGCCTTGGCTCTCCTGGACTCACTTTTGTAGACCAGGCTGGCCTTGAACTCACAGAGATCCACCTGCCTCTGCCTCCCAAGTGCTGGGATTAAAGGTGTGTGCCACCATGCCCGGCCCCAATGCCTTTTATAATATGCCATGGGTCTTCAAAAATTTAGGAACTCTTCCAGTCATTCCTGTTTCCCCCACGGATGTTTTACCTACCAGACCAGGCTAATTGAGCTTAACCCAGGTCAAACCTTAGATCTATGCAGAATGAGCATTGGCTAGTTGGACTTTGACACAGAGGGATACGATCCTTCATCCTTTTTCTTTTCCCCTTGTCACCCAATGTTTGTGTGTGTGACAGAGGGACAGGTCAGATGTCACATCTCTCCTTTCTTCACCACCCATCAAGTAATGGGGTGGTTTGGGAGGGGTATTTCTGGGCACTGTGGAAGACTGAGGGCCCCTACTACTCATGGCTTTGTTGCTCCCCAGGGCCTTGTGTCCAGTCGGCACCGTCTCATCATGTGTCAGCTGGCTGTCCAGAATTCCGACTGGATCAGGTAGGGCTGGGATGATGGTGCTCGAGACAGGTGGCCCTGGGCTCCCTGAGGTGGATGGAAAAGAGGAAGGGTCAGTAATCTGGAGCCCACAAGGGTGAGAAAATAGGAGAGATAGTAGCCATGTACTGGCCATAGTTAGTACGATCTCCCATGGTGGCCCAATTAATAACTGTAGTCATGCTTTTTCATCTATTTTATTGGTGTTCTTATACCTCTACCTCCCTTCCAACTCTTATCTACCCTCATACCTTCCAACCCCCCAACACCAGGTAGGAGGGGGGGAAAGGGCAGCGTGTGTCTCTTTACTACTCCCTTGTGTTTGTTTAGGGGCAAGTTCAATCTTTGTAGTCAGGATATCCACCAGTCCAGCAAACGAGCAATGGCAAAAGGCAGCAGCAGGATGAACCAGCAGCAGTGGTAGGCAGTAGCAAGGTGAACAGCAGCCTCTGCCGGCTCTCTCAGGGGTCATGGCGTTTATTCCCTCTCAGAGTCCCCAGAGTTAAACTATCTGAAGCTGGCACAATTGTGGACAATCTGAAGCAGCCCCATATCCCATACCTGGGATTAAAACAACATGCTTACCTAACAAAACTGAGTTTTTTTTTAATAGTTTTAAATTATTTATTTATTATGTATACAGTGTACATTAGATCACATTGTAGGTGGTTGTGAGCTACCATGTGGTTGCTGGGAACTGAACTCAGGATCTCTGGAAGAGCAGACAGTGCTCTTAACCACTGAACCATCACTCCAGCCCCATAACTAAGGTTTTGTTGTTTTGGTTTTTCTGAGACAGGGTTTCTCTGTGTTAGCCTTGGCTGTCCTGGACTCGCTTTGCAGACCAGGCTGGCCTCGAACTCGCAGCAATTCACCTCCCTCTGCCTCCTGAGTGCTGGGATTAAAGGCGTGAGCCACCATGCCTGACCCATAACTGAGTTTTTATAGAAACCAAAACTTCCACTACAAATAACTTTGTTTATTTTTGAACCAAACAATCAGGCTCACAAAATTAAAGAGTTAGCTTAAGGAGTTTCATGGGTGGCTTCTTTGGTATGATCCATGTTCTCAAAAACATCATGGGGGGGGAGGAACCTGGCCCCCAAATACCAAATACCAAATGCCTTTCATTCACATTCTCACCAAATTCTCTTAACTCTCACCCATAACTCACTTCCTGTCAGAGGAAGTGGGTGGTCTTGATTACTGCCCATTTCTGAACTTGGGATCCCTCAGGGGTCCACACTGACTCCTGAACAAAGGTTTGGGGCCTATGAGAAGTACGCTCTAGGGCATCCCTACCAGCTCAGACCGGAAGCTGTCTTCTTGATCACTGCTCCCCCCAGCCCCCCTTCCCTTTAGACAAGCTGTGCCACTAACATGGCAGCACTCCCATACTCCCAGCCAGCAGTGTAATTAAAGCAAGCTTCCACTAATTATGCTAATTATGTCCCCCAAGTTCCTACCGTTATAATTTGCATGAGAAGATGGTGTTTAAAAAAATAATAATAATAATGGCACATCATTTGCTCTTTAATTTCCTGCACTGGAAAATTAAGCAGCACCTAGAAGTTTCAGCAAGGGGAGAGTCAGTGAAGGATGCTGTTAACCCAAGAGGCATGAGGCGGCAGAACTGAAGGCAGCGAGGGGAAGCCGTAGTAATAATTAAGCAGTGGTCCATGTGGGTCTGCACAGTGATTTGTATGAGAAGCCTCACCCTTGAGGAACTTTCTTTTGGCTTGAGGACTGGAAAGATGGCTCAGCAGTTAAGAGCACTTGCTGTTCTTCCAGAGGTCACGACTTTGGTTCCCAGCACCTGCCTTGGGCAGCTTACTACTGCCTGAAACTACAGCTCCAGGGGGATCTGACACCCTTTCTGACCTCCACAGGCACCCTCACATAAATAAGAAAAAAAAAAATCTTTTTTTTTTTTTTTAATTAAAAAAAAACAAAAAGGACACAGTTTGGGTTAAGAGATGAGAAATAGGTCCCAAGAAACCAAAGTCGTGGAGGACAGTCCATCTGTAATTGAGTCAGGATTAGAAGCCACTCCTCTTAGTGCTGTAAATGAATGCTTAATTGCCAGTGGGAAATGAATCCAGGGGAGAAAACATCGGCCAGAAGGCTGTTCCTGCTCTGATGCTTTAAGAGAAACGTGGAATAATTCCTCATTTGCCTCAGTTGGAAGATCAGAACTGAGATGTCTAAGGAAGCCGAGGGCACACTATTGGGAGGAAAATTAATTACCTTAGCCCTGACAGGACACCTGCCTGGTGAGGCCAAGGGGAGGGACCTTGCTCACCTCCCATACTTGCCTATACACAGGGCCAGGGCAGGAGGGGAGCCTGGTGAGGGCAGGCAGACCCCCTTCCTTTTCCCTTAAGAAGATCTCAGCTCAGGAAACCTGAGGTGCCTGCTTGTGGCAGGGGTTGGACAGGGATGCTCAGCCGCTAAGAGAACATCTCAATTTAGCAACTCATTAATTTGGCAAGTGAGGCCAAGTGAGGCATCAGTCTGGGGCAGGATGCCTGCTCACTTCCAGCCTCCTGTTCAGGAGGAGTTAGCTGGCCTGTGGGACTATACCCTCCAGGCTAGCTGGCATGCCTTACTTCTAGCCTCGAGGCACTGTCTCACCCAGTTGAGGCCCATGGGGCTCTTTGCCAAGGCTTGCAGCCCTGGCAGGGCAAGCCTCAGTCCCTGCTTGATGAGCCCCTGGCTCGTGAAGATTTCCCTTTTCCACACGAGAATCAGTACAAGACATCTTGCTAGGCTCTATGCGTATAATAGTCCCCAAGCCCTCACACTAGACAGAGTGCTAAGCTGGGGTTAAACTCAGGGAGACTCATACCAGCATCTTCCTTACATGCCTATGCTAGATTCCGCTCATCTTATAGAGAGGGAAACTGAGGCTTGGGAGGAGGCAATGAAGAGAGAGTGCCTAGAATGGAAACTAAAAACAAGTTCTCATGTGATGGCAGGGTGGACCCATGGGAGTGCTATCAGGACACCTGGCAGACCACCTGCAGTGTGTTGGAGCACCATCGAGACCTCATGAAGGTAAGTTGGCCCATGGCTGAGGGTGAATGGGAGAGCAGAGTGCAGGAGAGGGGTAGGTGAAGGATGTTGCTGGCCTGCTGGCCTAGCATCTGCTTCCTGCTTCCCTGCCATTTAGTTGTGAGGCAGCACAGCCCATCTATGGCACCAGGGAAAACAGTGAATTAGGACCCTGGAGCAGTACCGGCTTTGCTCCCTGTCTTCTACTCTCTGACATGTCTTCCTGTTTGGGTATGATAGGATGCTGTTGGGACTGGATTTGACCTGGGCAGCTCTCATCAGCAGGAGAAGCAAACTCAAGGTGGGATGAAGAAGACTAGAGTTGTAAGACTTCAGTGAGGAAAAGAGGGGCCTGGGCTCAGTTGTTAGAGGGCTTGCTTAGCATGTGTGAAACCCTAGGTTTGACTCCCAGTACCAGTTAAAACTGAATGTGGAGATGTGCACCCCTATCCTGGGAGGTAGAGGTTGGAGGGTCATAAATTTAATGCCATTAGCCTAGGCTAAAAAACAATGTCCTCTTAGACTTGGTACAAGTTGACAGGTTCCCTCCCCATCTCTTAGGGACCCACAGATTCCCAGTCCAGGCTAAGGTACCAAGCCTAACTCTCCTGCATCCCTTCGTCTAAGAACCTCATGGACAACAGCGTCTGATCCCTGCTATATTACTGGGGTACCAGGAAGTCTATGTATCCGAGGACACACAGCGGACATTTATTGACCCAGGATGGAGGGGAGCTACTGTGTTTCCCACTGCAGCATAGAACCTTCAGGAACTTAGGGCTGGCTGCGTACCAGCAGCACCAACCACAGTGTGGGCAGGATGCCCTCCACAGATCAGCATCAGCCCCAGGAAGTCAACAGTGACAGGATGAGAAACAGCACTACCCATGGCCAAAGTCCTGATTGACAGGCTGACAGATAGAGCAGATTGTCCTTTGAGATCATCTCCCGCACTCGGTGTGGAGAACTTCCAGCCCTAAGTAACCTAAAAGGCACCATTCTGCCCCAAGGAAAACCCCATCCCACCCCTCTCCTTGCTGATGGAAGGGCTGTCGCCATCCTCTCTCCGTGGAGCTGCCCCTGACCACCCCACACTGCACCAACCACACAGCTGGCCTTCATTTTTCTACACAGGATTTAGGGTCCAAAAACATCCTAGGAGACCATGAGCAAGGGGAGCATTGGAGGACCAGCAGATTGCTGCTTAGTCTATTAAGTCCCTTTGTGGAATTAAACAGAACCAATCTTTCCTTCTATCTTCAGAACCTTTCATACCCATCCTGATCCGTTTTTTTGTTTGTTTGTTTGTTTGTTTGTTTTTGTTTTTTGGTCCTCTTGAAAAGACTGTGAGATAGGGTCACTCCCACTCCTCCTCTGGGTAGTCTCCACAGCAGAGGGATAAAAGGATAGACAAAGACATGCCGTGGTAACAAATAAAATCATCAGTGGACTACATTAATTAGTTTATTTCTCATACTTGCCACTTGAGTTGAGGAGGACACTGTCACATGGGAACCTGTGTTCTTTTTAGTCACACAGAGGTCTAGGGAGACTCCGAAACCCTTCTAGCACCCCTGAGCACTGGCCTGGCTAATATGGCCATCGAGCCTGGCCATTGTTTGGTTGCTCAAATACCCAGGCTTTCTGGGCACTTTCTCTTTTACTCATGCCAAAGCTCGAGCCCGCACCAGAGAATGGCATTCCTAAGCCTCAGCTGTGGCAGCCCTGCAGCGGCTGGCTCACAATGCAGGTGACAGATGGTCTCCAGCCTTGCAGCCAGAGCTCAGAGCTGCTTCCTGACAACCCCACATTTCCCAGTCCTGGTGATACTGGCATGGAGGGTAAACTCGCCAGGGAGGTGGCCACTCGGGGCTGAGTATATAAAACTGCTGAGGACAAGAGAGCCACGGAGGGCTGAGCAGGGCATGGGCAGTGGTGGGGGTATGTGGACAGAGCAAGTCAGATGGGAGTAAGGACACAACAAGAGAAGAAATTCCTCGACCACAGAGCAGCTATTAAGTGACAATGTGACACTGTCTTTTCTGGTGATAAAATAATAATGAGAGAGCACAGATCACCCTTTCTTTCTATCGGCCGCAGCTGGACAGAGGAGCCCACAAAGCAGGCTGGGAAGCTGTCTCACAGATGCAGCTGCGTGTTGCTGTGACCTTCTTGTGTTAGGAGCAGGCAGACATGATGCATTAACCCACAAACCAAATGCCTGCTCTTCTAGGCCTCAGAAAAACTCCAGGCATTCTCCCTGCAGGATGGCCTATAGAAGCTGTGCCCAGACAGTCTTCCTGGCTATCACTGGGGCTTGAGGGTTCTCTCACAGCAAGACCCCAACCCTGAAAATGCAATGAGCACCATCATCCCGAGATGCTGACTTTGGGGGAGAGGGACCTTGAGTATGCACTTAGTCCCGTGGTTCTCTGTCACCCTCCAACCCTGGGTGAAGGAAAAGTTGCTTCTGGCTCCAGTGTGGAGAAGGCTGCATTCTCAGCCCCATAATTCTACATCAGTGGAGGGAGCAGTAGGCTTGATAACACACGGTAGTGGCTAATGGGTCACAAGCCACCAAGTGGCTCTGACATGTGATGAGCAGGCCCAAGGCCTTGAAACTCACCCCGCACTTCCTGTGACATAAATATATCCTTGCTTTGGTCTCTAGCTGGCCCTGTCACTGATGTGTCTGGTCATCAGAGCCTGGGGTGGCAGTGATGTCTGTGGCTGGCCTGACCTTTTCCAGGCCTGCAGAGCTCCCCAGCAGATATGATCTCATTTGAGTCCCATGAAGCAGGCAGGGACCATGGACAGTCATGACATGCAGAAGGTTACACCAAGCCCTGCGTCTGTCAGGCACTTTACATATACTTGCTCAAGTAATTCTGCCATAGTCAAAAGGCTTAAGGTTGGCCTGCCCTCCTGAGAGAGGAGACTATGGCTGATTTTTAGCTAGGGGTGTGTGTGTGTGTATTTATATACATACATGTGTGTGTGTATATATGTGTGTGTGTGTGTGTGTGTGTGTGTGTGTGTATGACAAACGATGGATGAAGACTGTAATCCCAGCATTCAGGAGGTGAAAACAGGTGTACAGAAAATTTAAGGTCATGGGTGGTAGTGGTTTTTAATCTCAGCACTCAGGAGGCAGAGGCAGGCGGATCTCTGAGTTGCAGGCCAGCCTAGTTTACAGATCAAGTTCCAGGACATCCAGAGCTACACAGAAAAACCATGTCTCAAAAGACAGAAAGAGGGGTGGAGAGATGGCTCAGAGGTTAAGAGCACTGGCTGCTCTTCCAAAGGTCCTGACAACCTCACAACCATCTATATATAATAAGGTCTGGTGCCCTCTCCTACATGCAGGCAAAACACTATACATAATAAATAAATAAATCTTTTTAAAAAGAAAGAAAGAAAGAAGGAAAGAAAACATATTATCAGACTTGAATTAAAATTAAGGTACAGGAGTGTTTAACTGTTCAAGGTCACATAGCTAGAAGGAGGAAAGCTTGACCTGGGATCCAGGGCTGTGTGATGCTGCTTCCCAAGCTTTTCTGCTGAGCTACACTGTTTCCTGCCAGTGTAGACAGCTGCATCAGAACCAGCCCCCGGCCCTCCCTCAGCTTGATGCTGACTCACTCCGCTCGAGACAGATGTCCATGGGGGCAGTTAGGCCAGCATGGGGAATCTCAGCATCCACTGGCTAAGGACACTGACTCAATGTTTTTCCCTTTCCCCAGAGAGTGACTGGCTGCATTCTCTCCAATGTCAACACACCTTCCATGACACCTGTGATTGGCCAGCCACAACATGAGAACACCCAGCCCATTTACCAGAACAGCAATGTGCCCACCAAGCCCACTGCAGGTAAGGGACACTGGGTAAATTTCTTAGTCTTCTGAGTCTCCTAGAGGGCCCACCCAGGATTTGAGTTGCTAGAAGGAGGAAGAGGAAGAGAAAGGTTAATTGTAGGAAGGACAAGGGAGAAGTGCTGCCTTTTTTTTTTTTTTTAATCTATTTGCTGCATTCATATATCTCTACCTCCCTTCCAGCCTTTATTCTACCCTAATCCATTTCAGTCTCTCCAACACTAGGTAGGAGAGAAAGAAGGTTAGAAGAGAAAGGTGGCATAGACTTCAATAGGCTACTTCCTGCTGATTAGAGACATTGGGTTCCTTGGGCAAGTCCAGTCTTCATTGTTAGAATATCCAGCAGTCCAGCAAACTAGCAAGCTTTCAGTCCAGCAGTAGCAAATGAAACAGCAAATGCAGCAACAGGATGAACCAACAGCAGCAGCCACAGGCTCCCTCAGGGCTCTCCCATTTATACCTTCATCAGAGTCCCCAGAATTAAACTATCAGCAGTTGGCAACGATCATGCCCCTGATAGTGTATGAGGCAAATCATAATCACCTGCTATGAAGCAGCCTCTTACCCTACACCTGGGTTAAAACGAAAACATAGTCACACAACTGGGTTTTTAAAGAAACCAAAACTCAAGCTGGGCAGTGGTGGTGCACGCCTTTAATCCTAGCACTTGGGAGGCAGAGGCAGGTGGATCTCTGTGAGTTCAAAGCCAGCCTGGTCTACAAAGTGAGTCCAGAACAGCCAAGACTACACAGAGAAACCCTGTCTTGAAAAACCAAAAAGAAAAGAAAAAGAAAAAGAAAGAAAGAAAGAAACCAAAACTCTCACTACAGAGAAGGGAGGTGGGAAAAGAGGCAAGGAGAAAGCAGAAGAGTGGGGAGAGAGGACAATGTGCCTTCTTAAGTGTTGAAATATACTTGTCTTAAGCAGAGATGTAATACATGAAAGGGAGCTTTTTTTTTTTTTTTTTTTCCTCTTTCAGAGAGGTTGAGGGTCTCACCCAGGGTCACAGTGAGGAAGTACCAGGGCTATGAGTCACATTTCGTACATAATACCCATACTCTTAGCCTGCTTCCTCTACAACAAAGAACAAAGCCATCAACCCTTTCTTCCACTAGCGCTATGAATCTTACAGTGCTGCGTGCTCAGTCCTTTAATTGTGTTCTCACTGAATGCAGTAATTCTGTGACATATGTGCTGTCTTCCCTTTGACAAATAAAAGTGAATATTCAGAGACAATTTGTGATTAGCCTAAGCTGCACAGCTCAGAAGTAGAAGAACCATCAGGTGCACGGCACATGCCCTAAGGCACTGGTTCTCAACATGTGGCTTGCAACCTTCACAGATATCCTGCAGATCACATAGTTATATTATGATTCGAAACAGTAACAAAAATTACAGTTATGAAGTAGCAATGAGATAATTTTGCGGTTGGGTGTCACCGTAACATGAAGAACTGTATTAAAGGATCACAGCGTTAGGGAGGTTGAGAACCACGGCAAGGATTCTTCCAGGTCAATCCCAAGAGATTAAGCTGGGTGTGGTGACAGATGCCTGCATCCTAGAACTCAGGAGGTGGAAACAGAAGAATCAGGAGTTCAAGGCCAGCTTAGGCTGCACGAGGTGCTGTTTCAAACAAACTATAACCAAATACAAACTCTAAGAGCCCAGTGCTGAGAGACCATATGCTGTTATCTTGCTGGTCTTTTATTATAAATATAGTAATTTATAAATAAGGGCTAGGATTCCTCAGTTTGTCTGCAGTTAATACTGGGTGCTAGGAAAGTTTTGGGACAAGGGCCTGGAGTGATAGATCCCTGAAGAGCCACATACAGTGTCTCTCGGCCACATAGGATGCCTGGTTACTGTGAAAACCATCTGCATGGGCAGGCATGCCCCCCTTAGCTCAGCAGAGATGATTCTAGTGTGTAGTGTGCCTCGGGTTGAGGTTCCTTGGATTTGGATGTTACTGTCCAGTAGAATTGGCTGGCCTGGCACAAACCCATTGGGGAGCTCATGAGAAGTGTATTAGTCGCAGTGGCCCTTCCATTGCTGCGACGAAATGCCTGAGAAAAAAAGCAGTCTTAAAGGAACAAAGATATATGTGGCTCACGTTCTAGAGGTTTCAGTCCAGAGGCACTTGGCCATGTTGTTTTGATGCTCTGGAAGCATGAAGCATCATGGGAGTGAGTGGCAGAGGAGGTGGCTCACTTTGTGGTGGCCAGAAGCAAAGGAGAGAAAGGGAGGAGCCAGGACACCTCTCCAGTGACCTAATGTCCTTCCACTGTCTCCACTCCCTAAAACTTTACCACTTCCCACAGTGATGTCAGCTGGGGACCAAGTCTTCAATATAGGGCCTGTGGGGACATTTAAGATTCAAACCATAATGTTAAGAATTGGAAGAGGGGCTGGAGAGATGGCTCAGAGGTTAAGAGCACTGGCTGCTCTTCCAAAGGTCCTGAGTTCAATTCCCAGCAACCACATGGTGGCTCACAACCATATGTAATGAGATCTGGGGCCCTCTTCTGGCACACAGGCAGAACACATAATTTTAAAAATGTTTAAAAAAGAAAAGAAGAAGAAGAAGAAGAAGAAGAAGAAGAAGAAGAAGAAGAAGAAGAAGAAGAAGAAGAAGACAACAATGACTTGGAAGAGCAGAGCAGTATGGATGCACCTTAAGTTTGCAATCTAATCCAACATACACACATTATGCTCATTAAAATGGAAGAAAATAAATAATACACCAAGACTCTAAGCAGTAGTCATCTCTAGACTTAGGATTGTGGGTGCTGCTTTTTCCCTCTCTTTACATATCTTTCTTTTCTCTATTTTCCACTTTTCAACACTGCAATAAACATGACCAGAAAGTAGACTGCTCACAGTGTTGTGGCATGGACTCTGAGTGAGAAGAAAGAACTTCTGGCAGTCATTGCTCTGTCCTTTCTCTCCCCCCTCCCTCCTCCTGTTTTTCATTTCCCACTTTCTCCAGCACACCCCTGTTCACAGTGGCCCTGAGGCCGGCCTGTTGTGAGTGGTTCTTTCCCTCTGACTCTATCTGTCTTATTCTCTCCCTCAGCCAAGATCTTGGGAAAGGTTGGAGAAAGCCTCAGCCGGATCTGCTGTGTCCGCCCACCTGTGGAGCGCTTCACCTTTGTAGGTAAGGCAGCAAGAGTTTTCTTTCCAGGTTCCAAATCTCTTCTTTCTCACCTCCCTCCATGCAGCAGCAAGTAGCTCCACCCCCTGAAATTCACATATTGAATTGTTAATCCCTTAGGGGATAGGGGACAGAAGCCAGGGTCTTTGGGAGACAATTACGTAATCATGAGGATGGATTGTGAGCATGCACACACACGCACACACATCACACACCACACACACCCCACACATCACACACACACACACCACACATGCACACAGACACACACATACACACCACACATCACATACCATATACACACATCACACACACACACCACACACACCACACACACACACACACATCACACACCACACACACACACCACACACACCACACACATCACACACACACACACACACATCACACACCACACACACACACCACACACACACACACACATCACACCACACACACACACCACACACACCACACCACACACACACCACACACACCACACCACGCACACACATCACACCACACACACACACCACACACACCACACACACACACCACACCACGCACACACATCACACCACACACACACACCACACACACACCACACACACACACCACACCACGCACACACACACACCACACCACGCACACACATCATACATCACACCACACACACACCACACCACACACACACATCACACACCACACACACACACCACACCACACACACACATCACACACCACACACACACATCATACATCACACCACACACATCACACACTACATATACACATCACACTCCACACACACACATCACACACAAACACACACACCACCAACACCAACATCACCATCAAAATAAATAAGCAAACAAATAAAGTATAATTTTAAAATGTTTTTAAAGAAAGGCCCTGCAGAGCTGTTCACTCCTTCTACCATCTGATACAGGAGATGATGCCACCCATGCTGGCTCCTTCGTCTTGGGCTTTCAACATCCAGAACTTCCAGGAGCAAATTCTTATTGTTTAGAAGTCACCCCACCCATGGCATTTGTTGTAATGGCTCGAATGGATGCGGACATCCTTTTGTGGAGTGGTCACAGTGGAGCAGTGGTTCAGGCCTACAGTGTCAGGAGGTGATGGGAGCAAGAGGATGTGGTGCTCTTGAGAGGCCTTTCACTCTCTTCTCCCTCCTTGGCCTGTGCCATCCTTCACCCAGCACCCCATAAAATATGTCTACATATCGGATGTTTCTCATGGGCCCTGGATCCTGCCGATCAGTCCAGGCAGCGTCTGTTCCTCCAGTGGGCACACACTCTTTCCCCGGGTTCCCCCTGTCTTTTGGGTCCTCCTTGAAGTCTCTGCGTGGGTGAGAACATCACAGGCCCCCAGCTCTTCCCTCTGCTAAACCCAAATTTAACTGTGTAAAAGAGCCCCAAAAGGGCCAAAAAGAACTCATTCCCTTTGTTCTTTGGGGTTGCCTTCTGCCATTTCAGAAGTTTCCAGTTTGGGGCATATCTGAGGAAACCTCTGAGGAGGCAGAGGCAGGGCCAAGGCAGCTCGCCTGTAGATGTATGTGAGTGCCCGCGCTGCACACGTGTGTACCTTGTCCATGCACACAGTGCACACCAGGAACACACACCAGAGGCTTTGCCCTCTGATCCGTCCAGCTTTTGTGACATCCTACCCCAGCACTAACACTGAGGAGACTCTCAGCTCCCTAATGCTCTTCTCTCTCTCTCTCTCCTGTCCATCTGTCAATCCCTCCCTCCTGCCCCCTCCCTTCTCTCCCCACAGATGAGAATGCCAACCTGGGCACGGTGGTGCGGTATGAGGAGATCGGTGAGTTGGGCTATGAATCCGGGAACGTTTGGAGCCTCTCGCCTCCAATTAAGTGGAAGCGGCAGTGTCAGGAAGGTGGAGGCCTGAAGCCTGGAGTGGGTTTACAGCAGGGTCTACTCTCAGAACATTCCTTCTGGAGAGTAGGATCATGCTCTTCCTTGGACCCTCGTTTAACATCTCCTAACTAGACGCACTCCCTGGTAGGAGTGGACCAACTGGCAACCTCCCCTTGACAGCCTCCCCTTCCTCATCTAAAAGGATGAAAGTTGAGCGGCACGGCTAGTGAGAGAGACCATTGTTTGCCCACCGATACTGCACGCAAACAAGGCAGTTTCAGGCTCTTGAGAAGGAGGCACGGGCTGGCTGGGAGCCACCATGCAGTTTGCCTACAGCCTTGGCTGAAGCTGAGGTATCCCGCTATCTGTGTGAGAGAGACCCCAGTGCCCAACCCAAGTCCAGAGTCAGTAGAAGCTGGTTACAAGCATCTGTCAGGATGGGAAGGAGTTGACAGCTGTGCAATTAGTCAGCAAACAGAAGCCTTTCCAAGGTTCCAGATCGAAGACAAGGGCTGGGGGACCCAATTGCCTACAGCTGGAAAAGAATGACAGAGGCAGGGCAGAATCGAGCCGTGCAGTGACACACGCCTGTAGTCCCAACACTCACGGAGGCAGAGGCAAGCTGATCACTGTGAGTTCGAGACCAGCCCAGTCTACAAACTGAGTCCAGGACAGCCAAGGCTACACAGAGAAATCCTGTCTTGAAAAACAAAACAAAATGTCAGAATGGAGCTGGAGTTGCCACAGGGGGTGAGGAGGTGCAGGGGGCCCCTAGGAGAGGCAACTTGGTGTCCAACCCACAGGAGTTTAACTTCTAGAGTTGTGTTGAATACCTTCTCGATCGATACTCCTCTCAGTGCTGCGGGGTTTGGGCTCCTGATGTGATCCTGAGAGGTGTGGAAATGGGGGTGTGCCTGAGCACCTTGACGCCCAGCAGATGTCATAACGTTTTGAGGTACATCTCTGGTCTGAGATGTAGTCAAGCCTGAGTTAAGTCATGTTGCTTTACAGGACCCATTTGCAAAATGTTGACAACTAGTTACTAAGCGGAGCCATTAGTAAATATAACGTGCTAGTAGCTTACGGTTAGGCAAGCTGCACTAAGCCAAAGCACTTCCTGACTACCTTTCTAGACTATAGTATCCTTTACACACTAGCTTATTTGCTCTGAGTTCTGGGCACCTGGCTTTCTGGCCAATCCCCACAAAGCAAGCAGCTGGTTCTATAAGCCCAGAGAATCCAAAGGCAGAGATGGAACAAAACAGCCAGGACCAGACTCAAAGCCCTGCGCTCCTCCTCCCCTGCAGCCCTGCCACTCCAGAGGCTGTCACCAGATGCTGGTCGCTTGCAGCCTCTGCCCAGCAGAACTCAGAACAGTCCTAGCATTTTTCATTGTGTTCCGATGTGTGTTTGTCTTTTTCATGTTTCACAGACTTTCTGTGAACTTTGTGTGTGTGTGTGTCTTCCCAGGCTCGGGTTAGGCTTTGCTGTCCCTGCTGGGAGACATCCCTTGTAGCTCCTAAATCTGCCTAGCCACCTCTGACCCAGTTTGCTCTCTTAAAGAGAAAAGGATCCCCTGTGTCTGACAGGGAGGGAATGAAGATAGAAATCTTGGCTTCTGAAAAGGAAAGCCATGCAGCCCACCCTCCAACCCCCCACCCCGAGGCCCCTCCCCAGCTGACAGATTCCAGGTTCTGGGCGATACAGGTGGCAGCCGCCCTGGTGTACCGTGAGATCTGGGATGGGCCACTGGGCTACACATAGCTGGAATTCCTGAGCAGGGAGTGCAGAGGGAAAGTACTGATTCTGGCTGCTGGCCCTAGATCAAGATGACCAGGGGAGGGAGGCAGAGCCCAGCAGAGGGCAAAGGGAACTGACCCTTACATTCTCTGAGTCCTCGGTACTCACAAAGCTCCTTTAATGACATCTCCTTGAACACTTCACAAGAAAAGGCCACCTTCTATTTTTTTTTTTTTTTTTTTTTTTTTTTTTAGCATCAGTGATCCCATTCTTCTGTTTCCAGCATTTAGGAGCTTCCCTTGTGGACTGGCAATATGGAAACCACTGCTGCCCTCTTGTGGCTGCATGTGGGACCACAGTCTATGCAGGGCCACCTGTCCACATCTGTTCTGGTGGTAAGGGATGGGTGGGGGGTGGGTCAGAGGTTTCACTCTGCCTTTCTGTGCTTCTGTTCGTTTTTTTGTTTTTGTTTTGGTTGTTGTTGTTTTTTGTTTTGTTGTTGTTTGTTTTTGTTTTTTCGAGATAGGGTTTCTCTGTGTAGCCTCGGCTGTCCTAGATTCACTTTGTAGACCAGGCTGGCCTCAAACTCACAGCGATCTGCCTGCCTCTGCCTTCCCAGTGCTGGGATTAAAGGCGTGCAGCACCGCGCCCAGCTTCGGCTTTTTGTTTGTTTGTTTGTTTTATAAAAAGTCTCCCATTATTCTTGGTCAGAGAGTGAATCCTAGCATGAGAAGGGAAAGCCGGGTCATGGGTTTCAGCCTCAGGGCTGCCAGCATTTAGAGGAAGATAATTCTGCTTTGTGGGGCTGCCCCGTGCACTGTGGGAAGCTTGCTTAGTAGCATCTCTTCCACCAGAGGCCAGTGGCACACTTCTCCTCTCCCCAGACATTGTGCAATTGCCCCTAACCTGCCCCGGGGCTCTCAAACAGCCCTCGTAACTCAGTGGCCACATCCTCTGCTGGCTTAACTACTCACCATGTCTGTGTGTCTACCACCGCCAGGCCCTAGGGACAGAATGACAAATTAAGGCTCTGGCCCTGAAGAGATCATTGAGTAATAAGCTCCCGGCCTTCCCTGGGCTCCCTGAGGGGTGGGCCTCGCAGACCCAGGGCCAGGCATTGGCCACTCCCTCTGCCTGCCTCATTCCCATCTGGAGACTCTGTTGAGCAAGAGTAAGATCAACATCCTTGCCTGGCCTTGGCGTGTAAATCAGGCAAAGCCGTGGGCTCTCAGCGTCAAACGCCAAGGTAGCAACTGGGTCTGGAAGGCTTTGCACATGAGCTCTCATCGTCTCAGACATAACACATTGGGTACAGCAGAAACCTGGGCAGTCGAGATCTGCACGCTGGATATAGGAATGTCAAGAGTCTCTAGATTCTCCCCACCCTCCCACCCTGCCCCCACGCCCCCAGTTTTGCTTTTCAAGACAGGGTTTCTCTGTTACACAGAGCCCTGGCTGTCCTGGACTCCCTTTGTAGACCAGGCTGGCCCTGAGCCCTATCCTAATCATTCAGTTGTAATAAGCAACCGTTGGCTGCCAGTCTTAAATGACAATAGGCCTCACTGGGATAATTCAAATCGGGCTTAATGGAGGAAGAAAAATGACTGACAGGCAGGAGGAAGCAGCACAGGTAAAGGGAGGTGTTTCTAGCCTTGCTTCGCAAGCCCTTTGCTGAGGGCTGTGGCCACAGAGAGGACACAGTGGATCCACTCAGATGCTTGGCCGGCACAGTCAGTGGCCCCCCTCCATCCCCTCACTGCTATGCTGACACTAATGAGAGATGCACTCCATGTGGAGAGAAGACGGAAGGAAGTGTTTGACAACTGCACTAAGGAGGCTGAAATGGGAGGTTCTGGAGTTAAAGTCCCAGCGATATAGCAAGTTTGGGGCTAGCCTAGGTTACAGAGTCAGAGAGGGGTGGGGGGAGGAGGAGGAGGAGGAGGAAGAGGAGGAGGAGGAGGAGGAGGAGGAGAAGAAGAAGAAGAAGAAGAAGAGGCTCTGAAGCCTTAAGCAAAGTGTGTGGCTGCCTCTATTAGAGAGCCCATCCGTCCGTCCAGCTTTGGCCCTAAAGGGCTGTCTGTGTCTTGGATAGGCAGGACAATTGACCACCCTTCACGCACTGCTCCCCTTGCATGTGGAAATCCCACTGGAGATGGGGCTTCGGGGAGGAGAAATTAGGGTGGAGGTGGATGTGGAACTACAGACACTCCGGTGTGGGGTTGTCAGGAAGACCTACAGTTCCAAGGGTGCAGACTTATGTGCTCACGGAGATAGGAAGCCAAGAGCTGTCTCCTAGACCCCATCCTCGATGCTGTTTGCAAACTCCGCTCTCCCTCCCCCAGAGCTGCGCATCTTGCTGCTGTGTGGCAGCGACCTGCTGGAGTCCTTCTGCATCCCCGGACTCTGGAACGAGGCAGATGTGAGTAGCCAGGTTGGGGGAAGGGAAATGTGGGGGGGGGGAGGTGGAAGGGGGAGGAGGGGAGAGGTATGCTTGATTCCCCACCCCCACACAAACTGTTATCTCTTGCCTCCTCAAAGTTCCCAAGAGGGCTAATTCATTCACATGACCACGTAGGAAAATTCTCACCCACCCCAGGCGCTATCTCCTACTGCATATTTATTCTCACGCCTCCCTGTTCTCACTCCCCCCCCCCCGCCGGGAAACCCTGGGAAAAAAGCGCTCTGAGTTACAGAATGTCTTGTTCCAGGTGCTGCCTGCGGTGTGCATACTGGGTCCCTGGGGACATGAAGGGAGGGTTTAAGAAGAAACTTTGCCCTTGCGGGGGGTGGGGGTGGGTTAGAGGTGTGGTTTGTTTTCCTTAGCTGCCTCTAAAGAGGCAATAAGGACTACCCTAGCTTGTGAGCCCCTTAGCGAGAGGATAGGGGCCCAGGGGTGGGGGTGGGACACAGATGGCTGATGGCAAAGGTAAATAGGATCCTTTAGATGGCTGATTTGGCGTAGAGGAAAGGAACCAGTTAAACTCAAGCCACTTAGAAGTTCCGTCTGTTCCCTGTTCCAACTGGGATGGTCAGTCCGACTCAGATGGTTCCATACATGCTATTGCCTCTTGCTCTTTTATGAATCCACTCGTGGGATAGCCTGGGCTAACACTAGTTCCAACCTCATGGTCCTATGCAAGTTGCTTTTCTGTTTTTTGTTTTGTTTTGTTTTTGTTTGTTTTTTGTTTTTTTTTAACGTTTAGGATCTTGCTATGTAGTCCTGGCAGTCCTCCTGCCTCAGTGCAATGCCAGTTTTCGTGCATTTTTAATGAACTAGCTGGGCAACCGTGTCAATCATGCAGCTCCCCTGGTTACCAAATGAGGCTTGTTTCTCCGCTGTTTGGCATGCCAATCGGCCAGTCATGGAAATGATTGCAAACATTTTTTTTTAAACTTTATTTGTATGTGAGTGCTTTATCTGCCAAAGATGGCATCCAGATCACATTATGGATGGTTGTGAGCCACCATGTGGTTGCTGGGAATTGAACTCAGGACCTCTGGAAGAGCAGCCGGTGCTCTTAACCACTGAACCATCGCTCCAGCCCCGATTGCAAACATTCTAAAAAACAACAACAACAAAGTTTACTGACAAGGCAGGCACCCCAGGTCTCAAAAAGATAAGGGGCATTTATGAGCTAAGCAGGGTCTGAGGCGTGGAAAAGGCGATTGACTTGAGGAGGGTGAAGTGGCCCTGTAGGTGGGGCCATCAAAGCTTTACTTGGGCTCTATCCGGGAAAACAGTGACATCAGCCGACTCTAAGGGTGGAGCCTTAGCCATCTGATGTCAAAGGTCACCCGCTGGACACTTGCCAGGTCAGTAGTTTCAACTAGTTTCTGCAACCTCCAATTTATGAAAAAACAGCTTGGGCAACTGCTGTCATGGTGACCTATAGTCAGGTGTTGTCCGCAGTGAAGCTACTGGGAAGACACGGGCTTCCCGGGAGGTTTAAGAAGAAATCTGCCCTCTGGAGATCAGAGGTGTGGTTTGGTTTCCTCTGCTGCCTTTGAAGAGGTAGTGGCTATTTACTACCCTAGGCCTCCTGAGAATAGGGGTACAGAGGGGGGCTGGAATGCCAAGGGCTGATGGGAAATAGGACCCTTCCAAACTCAAAGGAAGCCTGGATCAGAGAGCAAGTGGACTACCGTGGCTTTCCTCTCAGTGTCACTCTGGACCGCAGTTGCTTTTTAAATCTGTGGTATGTTATTGACAGTGGTCTGAGATTCTAAAGAAATTCGTGGCACAGCCCTGCTGATAAGCGTTAGGAGACCTAACAGACACAACGTACACATGTGCTCTTTTGTTACGGAAAGGGGACATTCCGAGTCCGAATCTAGATTCAGTCCTACTCCAGTACACGCTAGTGACAAGATATCGCCGGAGTTTCAGATCCTCCCATCTTTAAAATGGCCATAGTGACAGTATTTACCTCACCTGGGTTTTGAAGACTCAGATGACACTATTTGAGTGCGTGACCAGCGCCCATCACACAGTTAAACAGGAAATACCACGTTGTTTGTTGTTTGTTGTTTTTGAGACAGGGTCTTATATTGCCCAGGCTGGCCCCAGACTTTCTGTGTAGCTGTGGATGACCTTGACCCCTGATCTTTCAAGTGCTGGCACTAGACTTTCACCATCATGCCTGGCTTGTAATAAATACTATTAAGAAAATTCAGCTAACGTGACCCGAGCACCCTGGTGCGTCTGGTAGCTACTACCATGTTGCCATGCTGTGAGCTGTGGGCTCTGGGCTCTGGGTGGCACAAGGCCTAGTCGGGCCTTTCATCTGCAACCCTTGGAGCAGTTTCCAGCAGGTGAAATTTTAAGCTTCCTTTCGGTTTTGGATTAAATGGCTTAATCAGCTTTTGCCTTCCACCCTCTACTAGGTGCTGAGAAAGTTTAAAAAAAAAAAAAAAAAGGCTCAGGCGGAGATCTCAGCAAAGCTAAACAGTTGCCTGGGGCCCCTCCAGGGAGGCCTGAGAAGTCCCGGAATTTAGAAGGATGAGGTTGACAGCTGGTGCAGTTGTCTGAAGAGCCACTTGTGTGAGCAGGAAATCCCTGGGGCTATTTACTAAGTGAGACCTGAAGGGGCGCCTCCTCCAGTCAGGGCCTGAAGCAGGCTACTTGGAGCCCGAGAGAACACCCTTGTGCCCCTGATGCCTGTCCAGTCTCTCTCCTGTCTCCTGGTTAGAGCTCCTCAGGGTAGATCTCATTTCCTACCTGCCACACTGACTGCTGGTAGTTGCCAATATTAGAGGACCAGGGAGCCACGCCCTCCACCCCACCTCCGGCCTTTCTTGCTCTCCTCAGGCATTGGTGTTGAGACCCGAATACACTGATTAAGAAACAAAATTTAAGGGGCTAAAGAGATGGCTCAGCAGTTAAGTGCACCCGGGTGTTCTTGCAAAGGGCCTCAGCTTGCTTTCCAACACCGGCGTCTGGCTGCTCACAACCACCTGTAATGGGGGGAAGGGAGAATGATTGATGGAAGGCTATGATGGCGCAGACTTTGGGTTGGTGGGAGTATGGAGCATGCGCATTCGGGACCATAGTGACAGTGGAACCCTGTCACATTTGGTGCTGAGTCACTGAAGGCCCGAGAGCCCTGTTCTGCAATGTGAATGGCTCCCAACACAGGGCATCTGATGCCCTTTCCTGGCCCCCTAGGGCACCTGTATTCATAGGAAACACACACAGAGAGACAGGCACACACAAATGTTACAGGGCGGTCTGTGTCCATTCAAATGTAGTTCTCCTGATTACCTGGGAGAGGGCATCCCACAGTCCTTCCAGTTTGACCTTCTGCATCCCCAGGAGTAGTCAGAGAGTTCCAGTCTCTTAGGGGTGATTGTGTGAAAAACAAAGGGATGCTCCATTACTCTTCCTGTCCCCAGTCTGAGACGGTGACTTTGGAAGGCCTCGGTGTCAGCCTGGGATGGATAAGCCAGCACTGAGGAGGGTAACCAGATAAGCTCACTTTTCCTAGGACTTAGAAGAATTTAATGCAGAATCCCAAGGCCAAGGAGATAGGGAGGTGATAGAGAGCGCTTCCCTTACCCGGTGAGGCCCTGCATGGAATCTCCAGTACTAACAAGAATCCAAAGCCCGAGGCTAGAGCCATAGTCCCCTAGGCAGAGTGCCCACCCCACCTCACATGCACAGAACCATGGCTTCAGTCCCCAGCACCATGGCAACTGGACATGTGATCCCAGCATTGGGAGGTGGAGGCAAGAGGATCAGAACTTCAAGGTCGTTCTCTATTACATAGTGAGTTCAAGGCCAGCCTGGGATGCAGGAGACCCGGTCTCAAAACAGAGACTTAAAAAAAAAAAAAAAAAAAAAAAAGATTCAAAAGCTAAAAGTCCCATTCTTAGAAGTCTCGGAGTCTCAGGCTGACAACGCGGATGCCTGGTCACCCCAGAGATCTAGGATGTCGATGTCGTAGTAACTCCCAGAGGCACAGTCTCCCCGCGTCTGTGTCTGAAGCAGTGTTAACAGTTCCCAATGGAGCCCACAAATCCAGGTAGAGGACAGGGGTGCTGCAGAGACTGATGCAAGGACCATGGGTGGTGAGGACCTAGGCCCTCTGCTCAGATGTAATTGATAGGCAGCACAGTCTCCTTGAGGGGAGTAGGGACTACTTCTGTCATGGACTCTGGTCCCCACAGGTTGATCACTTCCCCCTAGTGGAGTGGCCTTGCCAGGCCACAGAAGAAGAGGATACAGGCAGTCCAGATGAGATTTCATAGGCTGAGGGGAGGAGGGCTTCCCTTTCTGAGGGAGGGAGGGAGGGAGAATGAGGGAGGGAGAGTGGGACTGGGAAGCAATGAGGGAAGGGCCTACAATTGGTAATAAAGAGAACAAATTTTAAAATATATATTGTTTATTTAAAAAAAAAGAATTCCAGTTCCCTCAGAAATAGTGGAGTTGGAGTTAATCAGAACCCAGGGCTCCCTCAGCCTAGATCACCTGCATTCTGAGGCCACCCAGGCAAGTATTGCTCCTTCCCAACTCTCCTCAGTTTGTGAGGTTCTTAGAATCATTTCTTAGAGGTGAAGAGGAGGGGATATCTAAGGCTATACAGGGCTCTGGTTTGGGAAGGAGTGGAGCTGTTCAAAGACGCTGGGGAGCCGCCTCACAGTGTGCATTCAGCCGGTTAACATCCCCTGGGAACTGGCCACATGGATCCTGCCCCACAGCAGGATTGCCTCAGCCTCTCCTAGGCCCTCCCAGTCAGCTATGGAGTCAAGATCGCTTGCTTCTAAGCCAAAACCCTCTCTCAAGGCCTACTCCCCACCCCGCCACACGGTTCCCCAGTGGCAGTGTCTGTTAGGCACAACCATTTATCAGCCCACAGTGAATTCTGACCTCCTGTGACCAGTGACACACCCGTTCCCTAACGTTCCATGGAGAGAAAATTCCGTACATATTCATCAAATTTCTCTCAAGTGGAGCACAAAAGAGCTGCTGTGTGGTCTCCAGATTGGCATTTTCATTCTTGCTTTCGGGGGTGGGGTGGGGTTGGGTTGGGGGCCCAGTCAAGATCGGCCTCAGAGATCAGGAGCCAGCATCATGCCCAGCTCACTTTCTTTCTTTCTTTCTTTTCTTTTTGGTTTTTTGAGACAGGGTTTCTCTGTGTAGCCTTGGCTGTCCTGGACTCGCTTTGTAGACCAGGCTGGCCTGTAACTCAGAGAGATCTGCTTGTCTCTGCCTTCCAAGTGCTGGGATTAAAGGCCTGTACCACCACCATGCCCAGTAACCCAGCTCACTTTCATTAGCAGGCTAGTTTCCTCTGCTAGTTTGTGTCCTCACTGTTCTGACAAAAGCAAACTAAAGAAGGAAGGGTTTGCTTTGGTTCAGGTTTGAAAGTGGAGTGCATCAATGCAAAGAGGGCATCCCGACAGGAGCACAAGGCAGCTGGTCAGGAAGCAGAGGAAGAGGAATGCTGGTGCTGTACTCACACTCCCTTTTTTATTCAGTGTGGGTCCCCAGCCCAGGGGATAACACCATCCACACTCAGGATGGATCCTGTCCCCTCAGTTAAACTCTGTAGACACCCTCACAGCACAGGCATGCCCAGACTCCTGTCTCCATGGTAATTCCAAGTCCCAGCTACTTGGCATCTCCCTCATGTGCCCTAGTCCTTTGTTTTTTCCGTTTCCTGACAGAAATACCTGTGCAGGTATCCAGACACGGATCAGGAACTAGATTAAATTAAAGTCAAAGGCTCCAGGGTCAGCCAGGACTAAATATTTTTTTTTTCTTCACTCCCCCCATTAAACAAAACCCAACCTGTTGTGCAGGGCAACGCTGACACTGGGTGCTTTATCCACCATAAAGCGGAAAGCAGGCAAATTAATTCTGATTTTGTCATTCCTCCCTTCAATCAATCTCTCAACAGTGTCCTTGTGAACATAACATGTATTTGCCCATGAGGTCCTTGCAGGCTAAAAAGACTCAAGTTATAAATACTTAATTCAATATCCAACATGAAATTAAGGGCATAGGAAGTGTAGAAAAGTGTTGGAGCCCAGCTGGTAAGTTCTCAGTAACTACTGGCTGTTGTTTCATGTTCTTTTTGTTGCTGTTAAGTACTAGGAATTTAAGTTTCTGGGTTTTGTTTTTGTTTTGGTTTTTTCGAGATAGGGTTTCTCTGTGTTAGCCTTGGCTAAGTTTCTGGCTTTATAATACTAGCCACTAAACTATATCCATCTCTTGTATTTTTCTTCTTAATTGTTTTTATTTTATGTTTCGTTATATAGCATGCAAGTGCCGGAGCACACAAGTTAGAGACAACTTTGTGGAGCTGGTTCTCTCTTTCCACCTTTGCATGGGTGCCTGGGATCGAACTCAGGTCATCAGACTTGTGTAACCAGCACACTTTACCTGCTGACCCATCTGTTTTGTTTTGTTTGAGACAGGGTTTCTCTGTGTACCTGTGGGTGTCCTGGACTTGCTCTATAGACCAGGCTGGCTTTGAACTCACAGAGATCCACCTGCCTTTGCCTTCCAAGTGCTGGGATTAACGGCGTGCACCCCACACCCGGCTAAGACAAAGTCTTTTTAAAGTTTCTTAACGGGTGATCCTCCTGCCTCAGCCTTGTGAGCAGCTAAGATTAAAGGATGCATCACCAGCCCAGGATCATTCTTTTATTTTTAAATATTTACTGAGCTTCTAATATGCAACAGCAATCACTAGCCTACAGTGAGGAGAACAGAAAGAAAATATATTTGGCTATTTACTGTGCTTTCTAGTGGGGAAGACAGACAATAAATGAATTGTATTTGGTTGTATCATAGGTTATCTAGTTTAATCCCTGTGAGATGGAACCTCAATTCCCATCTTTAAAAATATGGAAAGGGTTGGCGGTGGTGGCGTATACCTTTAATCCCAGCACTTGGGAGGCAGAGACAGGTGGATCTCCATGAGTTCGAGGACAACCTGGTCTACAGGGCGAGTTCCAGGACAGTCAGAGCTGTTATACAGAGAAACCCTGTCTCGAAAAACCCAAAAAATAAAAAATTAATAATAATAAAATGGAAAGGGAGCCGGGTAAAACAAACAAGTGGAATACAGACATCTCTAAAAGCAGGCCTAGGTGAGGGCACAAGCCGGCGTTGAGCCATCGCCCGGTCCAAGTTAAGTAGGTACAAAGAGAAGAGGTTTTTATGTAGGGCAGCAGAGACTACAGAAGACGGAGTGGTGGGAACAGGACTGCGGAGAGACAGCTGGTAAATGGGTTGTCTTCATTTCATTTGGAAAGACAAGGATTTTGATGAAGTGTGCTGGACTCACTGCATCACAATGAGCTGTAAGGGACATTTTCAGGACGCTGGCATTTTAAACAAGCAAGAGTTAATGTCTAACCCAAAGGGTTAAGTACCTAAAGGTGTAATTCCAGACGCCAGAAATAGGCCAATGAGGAAACTGTTTTCTTTTCTTCCTGCACTTCTCAAAGCCTTACGTTCTTTTCATTGGTTGTGCCCTCCGTGCCTCCAACCAACCAGTCGTGGGCTAACCGCTTCCTATATCCACCAGCTATGGGAAAATAACCAAAGAAAATAAACAGAGGAAGAGCCGGGGGCATTAACCACTCCAGAAGAAATCCCAGGGCCCCAGGACAAATGGAGCAAAGACAAACATGTGGTTATTCAGGCTCGGATGACTTTTTATCAAACTGCCTAACTCCAGCCAGGAAGCAGGAAGCCTGTGGGACTCTCCCATCCCCAGGGGATTAGGTCCCCACACTGCTAAGACCCACGCTGAACCCACAGGGGAAGGACCCCCGCCCCTCCCAGTGCTCACGGTGTAAAAGGTGCTGTTGATTTGGTTTTCGGGCGTCTGACATGAGGCCGGAACTCTAGGCCTTCCCACACTCCCAGTCAAGCTGGCAATGCGGTGGCGTTGGTTTCCTCTGGGAAGCCCCACTGAAGGAGCTTTCATTTGTTTAACTAAAGGGCCATCCTGTAAGTGCTCTCCTGGCACTAGCTCTGGCCCAGCCTTCCCTCCAGACGAAGGCAGTGGTTTAGGGTCCTCACAGACAGGAAATTTTCTTAGCTCTCTCCTTTTATCTCTTTACCCATTTAGAAGGGCTTACAGCTGTATGCTCTAGGGGGCGATAGAGAGCAACAATCTGAGACTAATTGGTAAGAAAGGACTGCTTTGTTTTTTTTGTTGTTGTTAGTTGTTTGTTTGTTTGTTTTGAGACAGGGTTTCTCTGTGTAACAGTCCTGGCTGTCCTGGCCTCACTTTGTAAACTGGGCTGCCCTTGAACTCACAGAGATCCGCCTGCCTCTGCCTCTCAAATGCTGGAATTAACGGCATGCACCACCACCCTCGGCTATGTGTTTTTGTTTTTGTTTTTTAAGAGCAGGGTGATGGTGGTGGTAGTGGGTGTTTTCCTTCCTTTACACGTGTTTTTTTATTTTAATTGTTATGTAGCTATATATGTCCTGGTCCTCTTGCTGAGTAGCCCAAGTTGGCCTCAAACTCACGTTTCTCAGCCTCCGGGTTCTGGCATCCTAGGGCTACCACCACTGCACATCACCAAGTATATTTTCTGGTTGTCGTTATTTTTAAACTGAAGAAGTTTCAAGTCATTAAAATATGAGTCTTCTCGATGGGTCTAGAAGTGTGAAGCAATAGAAAGAGTCTTCAAAAATGACCCAAGAGGCTTCAAACTCACTCACACGCGGTGTGCATCGGGTAGGTTCCCCGAGTCTCATTGGGCCAGGTTCCTCCGCCTGAGGAATGAGCATGGAGACACGCACACACCTCGGAAGATGGCCGGAAGGGTGAAATGTGAGACTCGTTCCTGGCCTGTGGCAGAGCCCTTGGTAAACACCTCTTCCCTGCCTACTGCTGGTCCCTGTGCATCCCTAACTGCCATCCGAAAAAGGCACAAGAGGAGGCTAGAGCCACTGATGTGGGGACACCTTGAGAAGAAAGTCAAAAGGCTGGGTTCTGAGCCCTGATTTAGAGTGACCACACTGGAGCTTACCAGTGAGGCCTGCCAGGGTAGGCAGTGCATATTGGGGTGCTGTTGCTAATGGAGCTGAGCCCTCTGATTAGAACAGGCTGGTGGCCTCTCTCTGTGTTGGGATGAAGCCCACAATCACCACATTCCTTTGTTTTACTTGGGCTTTTTTTTTTGGCCAATTGCTCATAATGTGTTAGTCACTACAAGATGTGAGTCACCAAATATCATCTCGCCCATATCCTTCTCTCAGATTCCCTGTCCTTGGAGAAGCGGAGTCCTCTACCTCCACCTATTTCTCTTCCTCTCAACTTTCACCCACTCCCCCCTACCCTCAGGGAAACTTTAACCAGAGATGAAAAGATAGTATCAAAGCTGGGCTGGGCCGGACGTTGGAGCAGGATGAGTGTTTTGGACCCCACCTCTGAGGCCTGACACACAGGCCTGCAAGAAGTGAGAGGACCAGTAGGATCCTGCCTTCTAGGGCCTGGCGGTGTGAGGGGACACTGGGCACATGGGGAGTAAGATTTAAACATTGGATCTGCCCTGTTCACCTATTCCCTGACCCCACCACCATACTCCCCAAGGGCAAGACCCACAGGAAGAGCCGGAGCAAATGCTCGGCCCCAGAGCTCAGGATCTCCTCCTCCTCCCCGTCCTCCTCCTCCTTCTCCCCCTCCTCCTCCAAATTGTTCTTTACCTCATCTTCCCTCTTATCTCCAATTCCTCTCTACCTCCCTCTTAGAGGGACACTTGTTTCTGATGTTAGGGCCACCCAGGTTATCCAGAATAATCTCAAGATTAATTCCCTTGGTTTAATCCTATAAGGTAACAGTCACAAGTTCTAGGGATTTGGACTTGGGTATTGGGAAGGGTGGAGGGTCGAGAGGGTGGTCATTATAGCAGTGGAGACTTGGACCCAGGTATAGATGAGAACTGAGCAGAGTCATACGTGGTTTTTTTGTTTTGTTTTGTTCTGTTCTATTGTTTTGAGACACAGTAACCCAGGCAGGCTTTGAACATTTTATTGATCTTCCTCCCTCTTCCTCCCTCTGCCTCCCAGTGCAGGGATTACAGGCATGCACCACCAAAACGGGCCTCATACATTGGTTTTGAAGACAGAGTTAATTGGATTTCATTGTAGGCTGAATATAAGATATGAAAAAAAAAAAAAAAAAAAAAAAGCCGGGTGTGGTGGCGTACACCTTTAATCCCCGCACTTGGGAGGCAGAGGCAGGTGGATCACTGTGAGTTCAAGGCCAGCCTAGTCTACAAAGTGAATCTAGGACAGCCAAGCCGAGGCTACACAGAGAAATCCTGTCTCAAAAAACAAAACAAAAAAGATATGAAAGAAAGAGAAGAAACTAAGAAAATGTCAAGACGTTTGCTGAGTAAATTTTAAGAGAAAAAAGACCATTGTTAAAACCACTTCTCTGGGGAGAAGGAGTCTGTATTGCTTACATTGCTATTGCTGTGATAAAAACACCATGATCAAGGCAACTTATAGAAGAAAGTTTATTTGGGTTTATGGTTCCAGAGGGTTAGAGTCCATGATTGAAGAACAGAGGCAGCAAGCATGGCAGGTGGAACAGCAAGTTCACATCTTGGACAGAAGAAAGTGGGGAAGCAGAGAGAGTGAACAGGGAATAGCAGGAGCCTTTGGTTCCTCAAGCTCACCCCCAATGACATACTTCCTCCAGCAAGGCCACACCTCCTGAACCCATCCAATCAGCTCCAGCAACTGGGGACCAAGTGTTCAAACATCTGAGCCTTTCAGGGACTGTCCCATTCTAACTTCCAGAGAGCCTGTATATAATAGCAGGCCCAGGGCTCATGAATGCACTTAGATAGACATATAACCTATGCTGCACATGTTGACTTGAGAGCCTTTGGTGTGTTTTTATATTAGCTTTGAAATGGAATGAAATAGTTAAGGGTATGGAATAAGGTCCAAGGACGGAAAAGCCTGGTAGTGTGTCAAGATCAGAGAGAAGTGAGAACCAGCACAGAGCCCAAAAGGAACGTCCACGAAGAAGGAGACCCAGGAGATATGGGGTCTAGCTGGGGCCTGAACCAGAGAGGTAGGAGCCGGGTGGACAACTGACTTCCCCGCGGACAACTCAGTGCCTGACACCTGCGTCTACCCACACACATTCCAGCATGGGAATGAAGGCCACCATCCAAAACAGCAGAAATTATTTCTAGTGTCTGACCCAAAGCCAGGAAGAGAGAGGACTAGTCCGTAGGTCTCATGGGCCTACCCCCTCACCCAGTGTGTGGTTCCCTGGGGTAACTCTGTCACAGGTTATTAGAAAGGAGAAATACCTCCAGGGGCAAGGGCCCTATATGCCTGCTACCCACCAAGCCTTGGCGTAGTTACTGATGGAGCATCAGATCATTAGATCCTGAGTGGAAAGCAACAGCTGCACTGCGATCACCGAAGAGCGATTCCCTTATGAGCGCCAGCTGCCATTCAGAGCTTTAAACTAGAACGTTCGCACTGAATAGCCCCCTTACCACACGCGTCATACAGACAGCGCCCGTCACACCTGCATTCTCTGGCCCTTAGAGTCAAGCAGTGGGAAGCAGGCCCGCCATTAGGTACTCACACCAGATTATCCTAAAACACCTACAGGAGCAGGCAGTTTAGGGGTCTCTGTGTGTTCCCACGCCAGTGAACTCTCTTTTCTTTTTTCCCTTCCCTCATCTTCCCTGGCGTGCCAAGGTTTCCAGTTCTACTTATAACTTGGCTGACTCACAAACTCAGTTGCACATTAGAATCACCTGGAGAATTTCATTTTAAGCACTGATGTCCGGGTCCCATTCTGAGAGATTCTAGTTTAATCAATTGTGGGTATGAGGTACATGTTTGCGATTTTTAAAAGTTCCCTAGGTACTTTTTTCCAATTTAAAAACTATGCATTTATTTATTTACTTATTTTGATTTGTTTAGTGTGTGTGTGTGTGCGTGTGTGTGTGTGTGTGTGTGTGCCCAAATGCAGGCACGTATATACTACAGTTCACATGGGGAGGTCAGAGGACAACTAGCAATCATTGGTTCTCTCCTACCATGTGGGCCCAGGAAGTGGGCTCAGATTATCAGGCTTGGTGGCACGTGCCTTTGCCCGCTGAGCCATCTCCCTGTCCCTCCTCAGACAACTCTAATGTGTGGGCAAGTTTGAGAATCAGTGTGCCTAGTGTGTGTCCTAACAGCTAGGACAAGAGGAGCTGGGTCAGCCTTCAGCTTCCAACCTTGCCGCTCCTGAACATTTCCAGGCCTATAGGACAAAAGCCTTGATGCAAACTTACTCAATTTGAACCCCACCTGGATAAAACATGTGTATGCTGCTCCAGATCCAAATGACATGACCCAGTGGAGGCTCTGGTACTGAATGCCTGGTTTGTAGTCTTGCTCCACCTAGGGTACTCAAAGTCAAACTTTTTTTTTCCAGACAGGTTCTCTCTGTGTAGCCTTGGCTGTCCTGGACTCGCTTTGTAGACCAGGCTGGCCTCGAACTCACAGCGATTCGCCTGTCTCTGCCTCCCAAGTGCTGGGATTAAAGGTGTGTGTCACCACGCCCAGTACAAGGCCAAAATTTTATCTCAACAACAGATTTCTAGCTCCAGTTTTATATTAAGCATAAGGAAAGCAGAGTAAACGTGGGAGAAAACACCCAATGATATTCAACACACACACACACACACACACACACACACACACACACACACACACAATCAGACTTACAATGTCATTCTGACACTGTGGAATTTACTGGTAGAGAAGAATGGACCACAGTTCTTCATCATTTCTGTTTTTGTGAAACCCATTTTAAGAATTATGGGGGGAGGAGGTGGGCATGGTGGTGGCACACGTTTTTAATCCCAGCACTTGGGAGGCAGAGACAGGTGGATCACTGTGACTTCAAGGCCAGCCTGGTCTACAAAGTGAGTCCAGGATCGTCAAGGCTACACAGAGAAACTCTGTTTCAAAAAACCGAGAAAAAAAAAAAAGAATTATGGGGGCAAATTTCACATCCTTTGCTCCCAAAGCAGACCTTGCTCAATGAGTTGAACTGTGCACAAGCAGCGTCCTTCCTCCTCCTGTGGGATCCACAACTGGCAGGATCTAAACCTGCTCCCAGCTCACCAAATGCTGCAAATTATGAGCTTCTTGAAAATGACGATCAGCACATTTCTAGAGAGCCATTTGGTAATATGTCTCAAGAGCCTGAACTACTTCCAGCTCCCATCCTTTTATCCAATTATGTTATGCCTTACACATAATTAGATGTGATAAAACACTTAGGTATAGAGATAGCCATCAGAGTGATATGTGCAAAAATCACCTTGTGAGAAAGCAGAAGTAGCTCTAAGCTTCCCATACTGTATGACTATGAGAAAACACAGAAAAGGTTAAAATCTCGTGTCTCCACTTCATTCCTACTCATCTCTTTAGTGTGGGAGGAGGTGGCATGGAGGTCAAGTTCTGGTAGTTGGTTCTCCTTCCACCGTGTGGGTCCAGCCACTGAGTTCAGGCCACCAGGCAAGGGCTTGTACCTGCTAAACCACGTGTCGGCCCTCAAACAAGCTTCATGATGTGGCAGATGCTCGCAGTACAACGCTAAATGAAAATAATGCAGGTGGGCTGGAGAGATGACTTAGCACGGGAACGGCTTTTACAGAGGACCTGAGTTTGATTCCTAAGACTCATATCAGGCCATTCACAACTGTCTGTAAGTCCAGCTCTGACCTTCAAGGGAATCTTACACACACACACACACACACAGAGAGAGAGAGAGAGAGACAGAGACAGAGACAGAGACAGAGAGAGAGACAGAGAGAAGAGAGTCATAGAGTCATACACAGACACAGACACACACACACACACACACACACACACACACACACACACACACACACACGGCGGGGCGGGGAAACGACAACTTAAAAACAAAATAAATCGTACCAAAACGGAGACGAGAATGCAGGTAATTACTACTTAAGCAGTTGATTTTTAATTTTAATTTTTTTTTTTTTAGATCAGAGCCAGGCCCCAATGCATGCTAGGGAAGCATGCTGCCACTGCCCCACAACCTCACGCCTCCATTGCGGCTTAGTGCTGACACGGGTCTACACACACAGCTATTCCTAGAAAGGAAAAACCTGTGACATGGTGAAGGGTCAACTGTGGTCACCTGGAGAGCATGGTTGACATTGATTTCTATCTTTTTCTGTATCCCCAAAGCTTGCATTATATCTGTAATTAGAAAAAGGGAAGGGCTCCTGTGGTGTCTCGTACATGCCATTTAACATCTGGCAGGCTAAGACAAGAAGGTGGCCAAGGCTATCCTAGGCTCTATATCAAAATTCTTTCTCAGCAACACTTCCCCAAAAGTTATTTTTGTTTTTAATGAAAGGATCTTATTTCTCATATGGAATCCAGCTTCTACCAGAGGCTGATGACCCCCACATGAGCTGACCAGCACCCCCATCACTACCTGTACACATAGGGATTCATTCTGAGTCTCCTGGAGTCCTACAGCATAAGGGTGAACCATATAAAAGAAGGGAGGCAGACAGCCTCTCATGTAGTCCCGCTGTGGGCTGAGGTAAATGTGCCAGATAATGGAATCAGTTTCGCCTATGAGAGTGTTACTGGCTACCTGTGCTGGTCTACAACACTGCGAACTCAACCAAGAGCTTCCAGGATTAGAAAGTTCCTGTTCGGACGTGCAAAAGGGTGCTCATTCATTCTAGAAGAGTTTCAGCATCTTCTGTGCTGGACAAGGTTCCCAGCCATTCTACCGAGACTATTGTCAGTAGTTCAGGTTGCTGACTCATGGGGCTGAGAGGGTACATTGGAAGCTACTGCTTGAAGTTCCACGTAAAGCAACGGAATGTCACCCTGCTCTGTTGTCACATGGTAAGAGGTTGGGGGCGACAGCTCTCACCAATGTTGTCCGCCTTTCCCCCTCCCTCCCTCTCTTCAGATGGAGGTGATTGTTGGGGACTTTGGGATCGTGGTGGTGCCCCGGGATGCAGCTGACACAGACCGAATCATGAACCACTCGTCAATACTCCGCAAATATAAAGTGAGTCCTCCATCCCCTCCGGGGTAGCCCAGTGATAGGGCCCTGCTCTCAAAGCTCTGGAGGAGCGGAAGAGTGAGGGGGCAGAAGGAGCCCAGGAGAGTGATTGCTGACCTGTTCTTTCTCCTCTGTCTCCAGAACAACATCATGGTGGTCAAGGATGACACCAACCATCCCATGTCTGTAGTCAGCTCCACCAAGAGCAGGTACGGTGGACGAATGGTCAGAGACACTGTGGCCAAACTGGTTTAAGAGTTTTCATAGCTCTCCTCAGTCAAAGGCAACCTGTCTGAGTTACTTTTCTATTGCTCTTTTAAGACACAAGGACCAAGACAACTAATAGGAAAGAAACTTTCTTTGGGACTTGAGTTTCAGGAGAATCAAGGTAGGGGACATAGCAGCAGGCAGGCAGGCAGGCAGGCAGGTGTGCTGCCCAAGCAGCTTCTGAGAGCTCATATCTTGAGACACAACTATAAGGTAAAGAGACCTCAAAGCCCTCCCCAGTGACCTGCCTTCTCAAGCAAGGTCACACCTCCTAATCCTTTCTAAATAGTTCCATCAACTGGGGACCAAGTATTCAAATATATGAGCTTATAGAGCAATCCTCATTGAAATCACCACACAACCTGGGGACACTTCAGGACACACCTAGATTCAAGTGGACACTTGCTGCCCCAGCGTTCAGTCTCCTTTTTTGACTTCATGTATTTATTCCTATTTACTTTTTTGTTTCATTTTGTTTCAAGGCAGGGTTTCTTTGTGTAGCCTTTGGCTGTCCTGGAACTCATACTGTAGATCAGGCTAGACCTGAAATCAGAGATCTGCCTGCCTCTGCCTTTCTGCTGGGATTAAAGGTATGCTCAACCACCGCCCAGATGTTTACTTCTTCCTTTGGAAGACAATTATGGAGACAGTCACAAGAGTAGCAGCCAGTGGGAGGCAAGGGCAGCAGGCGCTTTGGCACCAACCTGGCTGTCCTTAGACTCCAGGCCATACAAACCCCCGTGTTCCATCTTGTTCAACCGGACAGGGTTTTCTTGGTTGGACTCAGATTCTACTTCTCTGCTGAGTCTGATGAAGTTAAAACTGTTATTTGGAGACTACTTTTGAGAAAGCTTCACTGTTTAGGGAGATGCTTAAATAAAGTAAAGTAAAGGCTTCAGTAAAGTAAAGGCAGGGCTTGCGTTAAGGGCAGAGAGCAGGTCACCACGCCTGGCTCAATGGCATCTTGAGAGTGTTGTATAGGAAATGAGCAGAGAGCAGAAGGCCAGAGAAGAACTGTGCAGGAGTTGACTGGACCCTGGACTCTGTCACTAGCTGCTGTCTCTCCATGGGCCCACAGCCAAGGGCTCCTGTAGGAGGGAAAAGGTGAACGAGACTAGGAATCCTCTAGGAGACCAACTTTCATGAGACCCCCAGCGTGTAGAGAAACCCAAAGGGAGGAAATAAGAGCTCTTAAAAATACACATAAGTCTATTAAGCCGGGTGGTGGCGGTAATGCAAGCCTGTAATCCCAGCACTTGGGTAGAAGAGGCAGGTGGATCTCTGAGTTCAAGGCCAGCCTGGTCTACAAAGAGTCCAGGACAGCCAGGTGATTACACAGAAAAAACCCTGTCTCAAAAAAACAAAACAAAACAAACAAGCAAGTCTATTAAAGAAGAAGAAGAAAAAGGAAAGCTAAAATGTCATCCCTGTTTGGCTTAATGACTCATGTAACCCTGTAAGTAATTGGATGTAACTGGTTTAAATGTTACCTTAATTTATTTTCTTTTTCGTTTTTTGAGACAGGGTTTCTCTGTGTAGCCTTGGCTGTCCTGGACTTACTTTGTAGACCAGGCTGGCCTCAAACTCATAGAAATCCACCTCACCTGCCTCTGCCTCCCGAGTGCTGGGAGTAAAGGCGTGTGCCACCACAGTTCCTGCCCAGCTAAATGTTACCTTAATTGTAATGAAGGAAACACTGAAGAAAAGGGCTTAACTAACTTGCCTAATGGGCCAATGAGATGGCTCTGTGGGTAAAGGAGATTGTGCTGAAGGGCCACCACCTGAGTTCAGTCCCTAAGATCCAACTGGTAAAGAACAGAACTGAGTTTCACAAGTTGCTCTCTGGTCTCCACACAATGCTATGGCATACACCATACACACACACATACACACACACATACACACACACACACACACACACAGAGAGAGAGAGAGAGAGAGAGAGAGAGAGAGAGAGAGAGAGAGAGAGAGAGAGAGAGAGAGAGAGAGAGAGAGAGAGAAAGGAGGGACACGCATGAAATAAATAAATGTAAAAAATAATAATAACTTGCCTAAGGTCTCTCAGCTACCCAGTGTCACTGTGGGTGGAGGACAGTTTGTGTGGGGATAAGGCTCTTGCCAATGCTGTTCAGTCAGTCCCATCAAAGGCTGCTGGTAGGTGCTGAGGATAACGCACCTGTAGACCTTTTCCTGAAAGGCAGAAGGTCTTGTCTTTTTTGGGCATGGATGTCTGCTTGACTGCTGTTTCTTCTCATGTAGGCTGGCCCTGCAGCACGGGGACGGCCATGTTGTGGATTACCTGTCCCAGCCAGTCATCGACTACATCCTCAAGAGCCAGCTCTACATCAACGCTTCTGGCTAGCAGATACCAAGCTCTCTGCTCTACTCTCCCCTCGTCCTCTGCCAACACACCAGCCCCTCCGGTCACTGTTTCTCTGTCTTCATCTTGACTGTTCTCCCCACTGGCTGGCTTAACCCCCACAGTGTGGGGGGCCTGCGAAGAACCATGGCATTCCCCATTCCACAGCCATCTTTGGACAAACTTCCCTCTAGTCTCCGGGTTGGGGGTGGGTAAGGGAACAGGGTGGGAGTTGGGGGAAGTGCAGCCCTTGGAGATGTACTGGTGTCCGTCTCCCAGCATGCTCTAGAGAGGCGGCTCTGGTGCCCATCCTCCCAGCATGTGCTGGGAAGGTGGCTCAGGCTCTTGCCTTCTTCCCAGCATGCCCTTTGCCACAAAGGGCTATTTTTCTTTCTCTCTTTCTTCTTCTTATTTTTTCCCCCTTGTCTACTTCTTGTAGAACTTGGATGAAATCAGTGTGTGGTGTTTTTTTTTTTTTTTAATGTTTGTAGTTTTAAGGCTCTCCTGTGGTTCAGTTTCCTTCTGACAGGACACTATAGCCAGTCTCAGCACTTGTAGGTGCGTGAGGGCCATACACAGGAATGAAAGCAGAGCCAGTCTGCTTCTCCAACTCACACACACACACACACACACACACACACACACGCATGCATGTACACAGAGACAGACACATACACAGACACACACACTGACATAGGCACATACACAGACAGACACAGGCACACAACACACAGACACACATGCACATATACACAGACAGGCACACACACAGAGACAGACACAGGCACACAATGCACACACACAGACAGACATAGGCACAGACACAGAGACAGACACAGGCAGGGCACACAACACACAGACACACACACACAGAGACAGACAGACAGACACACACACACACACACACACACACACACACACACACACACACACACACACACCAGCAGCAACATCCCCAGACCTCTTTGGTCCGGAATAAGACAAGACAATCAGGTTCTGAAACCTGGAATACAAGTCTGGGAAAAGTAGGATTTCTCAGGATTTGAGTCCCCGGTTTCAGATGACCATGGTCCTGATGCTGTGTGTCTGACTGGTGGCATTGTGCTGGTTCCCTGCCAACCAGGCATTTCCCAAGAGCAAAAGGCCTCGGAGGCCGTGATAAGGCATGCTCCTGGTGGTGAGAGGAGCCACACAGGCGAGACCAAGTCCTGAAAATCCATTCATTTCTTTTGAAAACATGCTAAGAATCCACTTGGCCCAAGAGACTCTTTGCCAGTTGGGGTTATGTATTGCCCATTTGGCTAAGAGCTCCAAGTCCAGGGTGGCCTGGGAGAATGCAGTTTGCTACCCTGAGAATCCATGACCCTTGCCCACTCTACCTGAGGTTGCCCAGCTGTGCCCAAAGTCCTCTCCTTCTTACAATGCAATCAGTCTTGTCCCTGAGCTGGCCCTACCCATCTCCCGCCGAGCCCAGCAGCAGCAGCAGCCAATGCCCTAGCAGGTCTTCCTGACACAAGAGCGGGTTCTCAAAAGAACTGACTCACCCATCTCTCCCCTTCTCTCGACCTCTGAAGACAGTTTGGATATTCATGTCCTGCCTGGAGAGCTAGTGGGAAATGGCTTCTGTGTCTCCAGTCCAGCCACTGGCTTCTTGGGTTTCTGGTGGGTCATGGGAGAAATGGCTCCTGAATAGCAGGCTACTTTTAACATTGACCGTGAACACGGCCCAGGGAGACAGAATCAGGGATGATGTTCTTTTCCTTGGGTTTTGCGCCAGCCTCTTCCCCTGCCTCCAGGAGGAAGAAGTGGAGTCAGTCTGGAGCTGTGGTTCTTTAGTCAGTCGAAATGATCCGCAGAGGGAGGGAGACCAGGACTATAACCTAGAGGTCCGGTGTTTGGGCTAAAAGTCATGAGAAAACAGACAGAGAAAACCTGAAGAACCCATTTGCTCCCAAGTTCTTTAAGAACAAGGGAATAGAGACCCTGGGGAGTCAGCGTGTGGTCCTGAACCACTCAGCACACTCCAGGAGCTGGATTGCCAGAGGGGAAGCATGGCGTTTTGGCGGCTCTGGAGCAGACAAGGGTCCACATGCGCAGACCAGAGAAAGACTACTTTTGTTCCTTTGGTTCGCTGTGTTCTTCCTCTAGTCAAGCTCCATAGAGTCCACAGCCTGTTAGAAGGAACCAGGCTAGCCTAGCATCCTCAGGGGACAGCAGGCAGGTCAGAGCAGGGAAGGGAAGAGGTGAGCTAAGAGAACAGGTGCAGAAATGTATTTCCGGAAAGCAAGTGGGTAGAGTAAGATTCTATCTTGGTAAAGTGTGTTAAAAAATGGTTTTCCTTTAGCGAATGGAAGTTGAGTTCCTTCCTGGGTGGACCAGTCACTTCCTGGTGACTTTCTCCTGTTGTTGGAGCAAGTTACAACTTTCCAGGCCCCATGCAGGGCAGCACAGTGCAGCAGTGACCTGGCCTTTTAAAGTGGTGCCTTGGGTGTCATCAGGGTAAACTTTGGGCTCTGACTTGTCTTTGGGGGACCTGCTGCTTCCTGTGAAGGCTATCCTGTTACTGGCATGGTCCAGAGATGGTGATAAAGGCACAGGCTAGAGTGACCAGCAGAAAAAAAGTTCCCCTGCCATTATTATTATTATTTTTTTTTTTTAAGTGGCTGATAGAGCAGGAAGGAGGGAAACTTGAGTAACTCTCTCCTCAAGGTACGAGGCTGGGTGTGGGCGGGGCACAGGGGTAGAGGCTGGGTTGCTAGTCTCAGTCACACCCTCCCAATCACGGGTAGCCTCTGGGCTTTCATCTTCCTTGAATGTACATTGGACCAGCAAAGGAAGTCTCTTACTGAAGTGCCTGTAATCACAGCCGAAGTTTTAGAGACTCTGGTCTTCCTGTTTCAACTTGGCTTCACTTTTGTTCTCATCTCTCGGGACCTCTGAAAGAATTCACGAAAGCTCTATTCAAATAAATAGGAAGTAAAACTTGGTAATCCAACTGCATCAAAAGCCAGAAGATGACAGGGAGCCCAGATCCACTCCCAGACACCAACGTTCTCACACACAGTTCTAGGGGACTAAAGAAGCATGCCTGTGTGGGTTGTTTGTTTGTTTGTTTGTTTGTTTCTGTTAGAAAAGTAATGCAGTGCCAGGTGTGGTGGCACACGCCAGGGCTGAGGGGTGGAGGCGGGAGGAATCAGGAGTTCAAGCCCAGCCTCTGGGCAGGTGAGACCTTGTCTAAAAACAAAAACAGCAATGCAAAACCAGCCCAGGACCTCTCCCCAGGTTACAGCAGAAGAGAAGGGAAAGAGGAGATGGGATGATTTTTAACTTAGGTAATTAAGCCACCTTGGAGATGGCCTATGGTGAGGAGGACGGGTGTGCTCTGCCATGCCGATCCAACCTGCACCTTTCTGTGAGCCGGCTGGTGAATTCAACCCCTTATGTGGTTTCTGTGTAGCGTATGTTTGTATGTGTCCTAGTAGCCTGTTCCAGTGTGCTAGAACCAAGTTGTAGCCCTTTCGTACCACCTTCAGTGGAGTCCCAGGGCCCACAGCTCAGCTTGATCCTTGTGGGCTTGGAATGGGAAGAAGGAAGCTTTGGGTTTGTTTGTTTGTTTTCTTTCTTTTTTAAAAAATATCATATTGTCTGCTAATTTAAGAGTGAGATGTACTTTATGGAAGTCAACTCATTAATAAAAACTGCATTCGAGTTGCAATACCATTTCACAGTGAAATATTTTTTGAGTAGAGTTTTGTTGCTAGAGTAGTCATGGGCAAGACTTTTGTCAGTTATGTTAATGTTAATAAAATCAGACAATGGTACTAGAGTCTTGTGTCTTTGTCCAGACCTTTCCCTGTGAGTCACTCTGAGAAGTAATCACATTTTCTCCCTGCTTTTACTTGGTGGGTGGTAACAGTTGTAAAAATATGCTTAGAGTGATGTCCAGCCTAGTCTAGCTGGTGCCATGTGGGTGCCATGGGCAGGGCACTTGATGTCATCCCTGACAAGCCAAGTTCAGTGCCTGGAATCCTCAGGATTGAAGGAGAGAACCAACTCCGATCTCCACAGGCCCACTGTGGCATACACAGCCTCTCTGACAAATAAAGTCAGCCTAAGCTACACAGTAGGACATTGTCTCAAATACAAACACACACACACATACACACACACACACACACACACACACACACACACACACACACACACACAGAGTGATCTTGTCCACACACAGTATAGAGGAGGATAATTTGTAAATTACGCCTAAATGTTCTCGGATTAAGAAACATAAGCCTTGACTGGGCGTGGTGGTGCACGGCTTTAGTCCTAGCACTTGGGAGGCAGAGGCAGGCAGATCGCTGTGAGTTAGAGGCCAGCCTGGTCTACACAGTGAGTCCAGGATTGTCTAAAACAAAAAATAAACAAACAAACAAACAAAAAAAAACAACAAAACAAAACAAAACTCATAAGTCTTACAGAGTAGAGAGATGTGTGGCTCATTAGGTAAGAGCCCTCTTGCTCTCACAGAAGTCCAGTGTTTAATTCCCCTATTTGGTGGTTCACAACTGTCTATAACTCCAGTTCCTGGGTATCCAATGCCTTATTCTGGCCTCTGTGGGCATTGTATTCACATGGTACACATGAACTCATCTATTTCTTCTCCTTTTTGGCATTTTGAGTCAGGGTTTCTCTCTTTTAGCCTTGGCTGCCCTGGACCAGACTGGCCTTGAACTCATAGAGATCCACTTGATTCTGTCTCCCAAGTGCTGGGATGGCAGGCATGCACCACCACGCCTGGCCATAAACTCAGGTTTTTTTAATTAAAAAAATTTTTTTTAATTTTATTTTTTATTTAATTTATTCATATTACATCTCAATTGTTATCCCATTCCTTGTATCCCATTCATCCCCCCCTCCTGCTTTCACCTTATTCCCCTCCCCTAGGTCTGTAACCAAGGGGACCTCCTCCCCCACTATGGTCATAGGCTATCAAGTCTCATCTTGATAGCCTGCTTATTCTTTCTCTGAGTGCCACCAGGCCTCCCCACCACAGGGAAGTGGTCAAATATGGGGCACCAGAGTTCATCCGAGTCAGTCCTCACTCTCCACTCAACTGTGGAGAATGCCCTGTCCATTGGCTAGATCTGAGTAGAGGTTCGACGTTTACTGCATGTATTGTCTTGGTTGGTGCAGTAGCTTGAGCAGACCCTCTGGGCCCAGATCTGCCCGTCATGATGTTCTTCTTGTAGGTTTCTAGGACCCTCTGGATCCTTCCATTTCCCCATTCTCCAATACTTCTCTCACCTAGAGTCCCAATAGGACGTCCTTGCAACTATCCCAAACTCCTCATAAGTGAAGGCTTTCGTGGGACATGCCCCTTGGGCTAGTGTCCAGTTATAAGTGAGTATATACCATTTGACTCTTTCTGCTTCTGGGTTAACTCACTCAGTATGATCATTTCTAGTTCCATCCATTTGTCCACAAATTTCGGGATTTCCTTGTTTTTAATAGATGAGTAGTATTCTGTACCACAGAAACTCAGTTTTTAAAATGATTTTAAAAAATTAAGCATAAGATCCTGACCAACCCACACGGTCCACACTTGGTTAATTTCAGTCATTTGTTTGATCAATTTTTTAGACAGTCTTATGTGGCCCAGGCTGGCCTCCAACTTGCTTGGTTGCTGAGGACAGCCTTCAACTCCTGGTCTTCCTCAACCAACCTCCCAAGTGCCAGGATTCTAGTTGGTGTCTACCATGACTGGTGACTTGGGTTAGTAAAATTAGTACTTTATGGCGTACAACTATATCTGTAAAAATTAAAATCTTGCTTAGGTTATTGGCATGAGAGCTCTTCACTAAGGAATGGTCACGCTCACACATGTCTAGCTTGGCTGGGTCTGACAGGTGTCCTTGGTTACTGTTTCTCAAGCACCAGCTGTGACTCAGAAGGTGACATAGCAGTTCCATGTTCCAAGTTAAGGGTTTAAATACTTGCCAGAATCATTTTGTTCTGTTCTGCAATCCTTTGGTTTTAGGATTCTTAGATCCTCCCCCTCCTACTTACTCCTCCCCACCCTCCTCCTTTCTCTCCTCCTCCTCCCCACCCTCCCTTCTCCCCACCCTCTCCTCCTTTCCACTCTCCTTTTTCTCCTCCTCCCCACCCTCCTCCTCCTTTCTCTTGCTCCTCTTCCTTCTCCTTTTTCTTTTCTTTCTTTCTGTTTTCTTTGTTGGTTTGTTTGTTTGTTTTTTGTTTTTTTGAGACAGGGTTTCTCTGTGTAGCCTTGGCCATCCTGGACTCACTTTGTAGACCAGGCTGGCTTCAAACTCACAGCGATCCGCCTGCCTCTGCCTCCCGAGTGCTGGGATTAAAGGCGTGCGCCACCACGCCCGGCTCTTCTCCTTTTTCTTTAAACTGAGACTAGCCAGCTTTGTGTGTATCCATGTGAGGTTTCACGTCATAGCGTAAGGAAACTTGATCTACCCTGTACGTTGGTCACTGCTGTTTACATTTGCTGTTTTGTTCACAAAGCTAAGCACAGCACCTCCCCCACCCTGAGTGCATAATGATGATTGTGTTTAAAATTAAATATAAACACTAGTTTAATTTCCTAACTTATACCATCATAAAAAACATATACGAAACACAGCATAACACGCATAGGCATTTGTTTCCTTATGACCAATCATGAAGCTTTACACTTTGGGATCTCCTTGAAGTTCTATGTGGCCAGTAGGACAAAGAAAAAAGAGAAATTCTATTTCTCAAGTGGGAAAACTAAAGCCCAGTACAAGCCCATAACATTCCCATGAGCGTGCAAAACATTCAGAGACGACGTGATAAACATGGCTGTGGTCCTTGAGATTTGTTCCAAACAGTGGACAGGACTAAGTATCTTCTGACCTTTTTCCCGGCCTCCTTTGAGTCCTAGAAAGAAACCAGGTGCTGAAATAACATGAGCACTCCATCTGCCAGAGGCATCAGCATCTGGGGCAGGTTCATTTCTGCTCCCCTCTCATCTGCTGCGAGCCACGGGAGGGAAGCTTCGGGTGCAATAGTCTACTAAGAGCACAGTTACCAGAAACCCTCAGGGGAGACATAAAAGAAATATGAATAATGACAAGAACTCAAAAAACAAAACAAAACATCCTTTCCATCAGCAGGGTCAGATCAGGACTAGCTCTAGGCTCGGGGTAAACCACTTCTCAGCCATAGTTTTTCTTCTCCTTAAAGCCAGTTTTCCAGGTCCTCAAAAACAAGGGTGGCATTTCTATCCCAGAAGTCCAGTCACTTTTCACTACCCATCTCTAGTGAGATTGGTGACACTTGCCAAGAAAGACATCCTTATAAACTTTTTTTTTTTTTTGAGACATGGTCTCATGTATCCCAGGCTAGCCCCGAACTCACTCTGTAGCCAAGAATGATATTTATTGGTCCTCTTGTCCCCACCTTCAGAGTCCTGGGATCCCAGCTGTGTGACCATAGCCTGTTTGGATCTGCTGGGGAGCAGATCCTGAACATTTTTCATGCTAGGCAGGAACTCTACCAACTGAACTACATCTCCACCCTAATTCTCATAAGTTTCTTAACCATCATCCAGTGGTGGAATCTTTATGATTTCAGAGGCAGAGCTAACCCAACGGTGTGTACTCCCTTTCATAGTGTAGACTTGTCACTGAAAAATGGCTTTCTTTCAAGGGACCCCTTGAAAATCATAATAATATGGACTTGGAAAAAAAATAGAGCTTAAGGCCTCCCCATCCTGGCCTACAAAGGCTTCCCAGGTGTGTCATTTCTGTTCTTTGTCTTCCTCCACCTCCCAAAGCCATTTTAGAAATCATGTATTACAAATGGCAGGGCTTAAATTACTGCAGGAAGTTTGCATGCTAAGATAGAATTATCAGGCTGCTTCCATGAAGGACCAAGTCATCAGACCTCTCAGAACTCAGGGGTCACTGTAAACAAAGCAGTCCTCTCCTCAGCTCCCTGGGCAAAGGACAACTTAGACCTTAACTTACTGAATTGTAACTTAACGGACAGCATAAACTACTGACTTCACCCTTACTGTATAGTAGATGAAAAAGAGCAAGAACATTAATTATAGCTTTCACCCAGTTTGGATTGTTCTAGAAAGAGATCTTCATGCTTAGGATGCAGCATCATCTAAATCTTGAGAGATGCTCTCACAGTTGGAAAGGGCCAAGTAGGGCTCAGAGGAATTGAAGATGCTAACTCTAGAGCCATCAACATTAGGAGAGGATGTTCACACCCAATGTGCTTCCACCCTAGACCAAGAGTTTAATAAAATCAGCATCTCTTCTCCAGCACCTAACACTCCTTCTTTAATTAATACACACCCATGAAAGGACGAGGAAACACAGAGTCAAACAGTATGGAAGTCTTCCAAGCTGAGTTGCAAGTGCTTCGGGTTCCTTGGGCAATCCCCACTGGCCTTGCCGTGATGCAAGCATCTGTTGCAACTGTCTGTTGTGGGAAGAGGCGGAGGGGGCGGATGGAACACAGAAAAAGTGGACAACCCAGAGCAAGTTCAGTTTGCCCTCACTCAAGTACTTCCATGGGGCTGTCTTGCAACACAGGTTCTACCGAGAAAAGAGGTTTCAAACCCAAGGGTGACTGCAATAAATGCCACTCGCAATGGACAAGGCTTGGGAGTTTCCATTTATTACTTTTAATGTTTGTCCTTCTCACTAGACAGTCAATTCCACGAGGGTAGATAATGTCGGTACTGTTCCACTCACCCCTGGCACATAGCAGGGACTCAATAAATATGTGTTATAAGGATGGATTATCCCTGATTTAAGGAAAGAGAGAAAAGATACAACACACAGATGTATATGAGCTTTAGTGTTTGCAAAGGAGGATTGGATTAAGATGAATATATCTTTTAGATAATTCTATTTCCTTTAATGTCCAAGACACATTTTCTTATATTACTCTGAAACTCAAAGGAAATAATTTCCCAATGATTGCTTGGCTGGTTTAAAAAAAAAATGCTTTCATAAAAATACAGTCTCTAAGTTGTTCTGGAAAAAGGATGCCACACCCAGGCTGAGAGCATGAAGGTAAGAGGGTGGCAGCAGGCACCATTGCTCCAGATCTCCCAGGTCCTAGGCCCACCATTTCTAACAGCACTCAGCTTGAAAGTAGAGGACATACTTGTGTACTGGGTGGGCAGTGGAGGAAATCTGGTCAACAAGAACTTATAGTGGGTAAAGCAAGAATGCTTTACTGGCCACAGTGGGATTAGATTTCCTGTCCTGACATATGCCGCAGAACTTTTTTATATCCCAGGACTCAGTTTATGACTGTTCTGAGGTCAACATTTGTTGGTGCAGTTGGTCCCTGATCGGTCTCATAGCCAACGCTGTCCGCCCCGTTGTCAGCCAGCATCAGGGAGCAGACAGTACCATATTGGTACAGGAAGACATCCACGTACCCACGGGTCACCAGGGATGGAATTGGGTCTGAGAGACCCGCACAAACCCATTAAACATCTTCAAATATCCTGAGCCCAGCCCATCTGCACGAGATGCCTCCTGACCCCTGAGGTCTGTGTCCCTCACCGCAGTGGACCGATCTCTACGGTGGCTTCACTGTTGCTCAAGAGCCTGAGTATTGTAGCAGCCTGGGGGCAGGTTGTCTCGAATGTTCTCCAGGTTCTTCACATCAGCCAGAATCCCATCTATGCTTGTCTCCAGCAGATGGAGGTGGTTTCTCTGTCGACGCGCCCTCTCCTCCAGCTCAGACATCAAGGGCCGCAGCCGGCTGTTGATTTGGGTCTTGGCTCGGAACAGCTCTTGTTCTAACAACAGCAGCCCTTCCTCATCCACACTGCCAGGCTGGTCTATTTAAGGGAACAAAGGAGGTGTTAATAGATATGGTGAGATCACATGTACACTTCTGAAATCTTAACAAATTCTTGTGTGTGTGTGTGTGTGTGTGTGTGTGTGTGTGGTTTTTGGAGACATCGTTTCTCTGTAGCCCTGGCTGTCCTGGAACTTTCTTTGTAGACCAGGCTAGCCTCTGACTTTACAGAGATCTACCTCCCTCTGCCTCCTGAGTGCTGGGATTAAAGGCATGCACCACCATCGCCTGCTTTAACAAATTCTTGATTCCACATGCCCAAAGAAAACAGCATGCTATCTACTGAGATGGCTTTACTTTAAATTAAGAGTAATTCTTAATTTCTGAGAACACAGGCAAGCATTTGCGCTGTGAACAACTTAGTTCAAGACTGAGAGCGCCACCATGCAGCCAGTGAGGTAAGTTTGGAGTTCTATTGAGTCAAAATAACAGATGGTGCAAGAAGAGAAGGCTGAAGACTAGAGGGGATAAGCATCATCTGAGGTCACTGCCTGACACAGCTCACCTCTGGGACCTGAACTAACTCCAAACAGGCTTTCTGTATCACCCTGAGGGAGTGTCTTGCTGTTTTCTGTTAGGAGACCTTTAGAAACAGGCTGAGCGTCAGGGTTTACAGAGGCCAGGATACGCTCAGCTATTTGGGGGATGGCGTCCAGCTGCTGAAGAATGATGTGAGACTTCATTTTGGCTTGAAACAGTGGGGACCTGGCTAGGTGTCTATTTCCAATGGCAAATGTCACTGCATTTATTCAGGTATACTCTACCCACACACTATATAAAGCCTATGTCAACATGAGGGGGCCTAGCCATATACATTTAGTTCAAGTGGATTTGAACAGCTTCCGGTGACTTCACAGTCAAGGTTGCCTCACATATCTGAGCTGCAGTGATAGGATTTGCTTTCTCCTAATATTTTAAAGTCTCTCCCCCCATCTCTCTCTCTCTCTCTCTCTCTCTCTCTCTCTCTCTCTCTCTCTCTCTCTCTCTCTCGTGTGTGTGTGTGTGTGTGTGTGTGTGTGTGTGCACGTGCGCACGCACATTCCACAGACATGTTTAAAGGTCAGAGAAAAACTTGTGAGAATCAATTCTCTCAAGCCCAGAGCTAGTATTTAAATGCACGAACTAATTATACTTAATGAGTTACTATACCAAAACTCAAGAGAGAGCTAGAGCAGAAATTATACCACAATGAAACTACTGACTCTTCATAGCAAAATTCAAGAATTAGGGGTTCTGTGACAAGCACAGAAAGTTAAAGTTTGGGGATGAAATAACACATGTAGGGGAAGCCACATTCAGTGTGAACCCTGCCCCACAGTTTGCCACGTGCTATGCAGCCCCAGTTTGTCTTCCTATGAAGCAAAAGAATAAAAATCCATCTCCCAGAATGCTAGCAAGACTTAAATGGCTGTGCCATGAGAGCTCCTGGCACAGTACCTGACATACAGTAAACGCTTTGCAGTTCCCACTACCCTCCCTCCTACTTATTTTCCCTTTAAAGGCTCCATTAATTTCATTACCATTTTTAGAACGCTAAGCCACGCTGCTAAAATCTCAACTGAGGAGATTGTATCTTTAATCTTTAGAGGACATCTTACTCTCCAGGCTCACTGGATCACAAACAGACCCATTAGTGTAACAACACAGATGATTCTGCCTTCTCAGTGTGATGGTAATTCTCTACTGGGCAATCTGGGTTTGGGGTTGTTCTACTGAACTGGTGAGGCACAGCTAAGGCTTCTCCTGGATGTCATGGCGATATGGGGCCCAGTTCCTATTCCCTGACCACTACAGTCTCCATTGACGAGGGCCCCCTATTAACTACTTAAAGTTAGACTTTAAATTTTTGAAAATTAAGTGTGTGTGTATGTGTGTGTTGTCTATGTGTGCAGGTGCCTGTGGAAGCCAGAGAGGGTATCAGATGCCCCTGGAGTTACAGATGCCTATGCACTGCCCAACATGGGTACTAGGAACCAAAATGGGATCCTCTGGAAGAATAAGCAGCAACTGTTGCTAGACAGTGAGCCATCATCACTCCAGCTCCCAGATTCAGACTGTTGACTAAGGTCAGTTAATTAATTCTTTGGGGAACAACTATGGGAAAACCTGATTCCTCACCATAGTGTGCCAGTAAATCTATTATAGCCTAAAATCTGCAGCGTTTCCCAGTATCCCCTGCTCTTTGGATATTTCCCCTGGGTGTCTATCCAGGAGGCTCTTGTTTGCTCAGTTGGTCATAGCAGGAATAGGTTTGTCTTGGGAGGAACAACATCAGATTCAGGAGATGGGGGGGCCTTTTCTTCCACACTTTTCCTCTCCCCAGGTCTACTGCCTCGTAGCTGCCTCCTGCTGTCTTGTTGGGCTTTCAACAGCTCCCTAGGTGGTATTCATTCTCTGCCTCTGTTTTGTTTTGTTTTGTTTTCTGAGACAGGGTCTCTCTGTGTAGCCTTGGCTGGCCTGGACTTACTTTGTAGACCAGGCTGGCCTCGAACTCACAGCGATCCGCCTGTCTCTGCCTCCCGAGTGCTGGGATTAAAGGCGTGTGCCACCACTGCCCAGCTATTCTCTGCTTCTGTCTAAATTCCCCTGCCTAGAGCAATGCTGATGTTACTCTCCTGCTTAAAACTGCCCGAGGCGGGGGTGGAGGGGTGGGGTGGGGGAGGGCAGGCAGGGAGGGGCCTCAGGATCAAGACCAAACTCCTTAGCAGGACCCTTCAGCTGACCAGTCCTCTGGGAGGTTCCTGGGATACACCCAGTTCTCTGACTCACAGACCTTTACTTCCAGATACAACAAGTACTCCATGACTCATCTTAGAGTTGTTTTACCAACAGAGAAAATGTACAGTGTCTGGGCCCTGAGACAAAGCAGATTGCCAGATGTTCTTAGGGAAAACTGAGATCCCCATCAATCAGGACTAAGAACACTGAGTCTTCTGGGAAGTCCCTGGGTGGAAAGCTGAGGATGCCGCACAGACCTATCAGGTGTAGGATGCTGTCCAGTGTGTCGAGCGTGTCTTGGATTGTGACTCCGGCACTTTTGGCTCTGGCATCAGCTTGCTGGGCTTCCGTAATCACCTGAGGACAAGTGAGTACAAAGGTGTCTGAGAGGTTATTTTTGTCTCGGCAATTTTAAAGAGAGCTCACGTGGGAAGAAGCCATCACTCACCAGCTGCACTGAGTCTTTATCTGCGTCAAACTCCAGCTCCTTCTTGGCCAGCTCTCCCTGCACCTCTCTCATCTCACTCTTCAGAGTGGCCAGTCCCTTTTCCATGGCCAAAGCCCCATCTGCTGTCACATTGGCTTCCAGGTTCAGACTCCCTATCTCCTGGGAGAATAAAAGGAGGCCAGGGATAGAAGGAGAGAGAGGGTGAGGCTCAAAACTTCCCAAGGACAAATGTAGAAAAACTACAGCTGCAGCCTGGCTCTGATGGAGTAAGTCAGATGAACAATGAGAGAGTCAGACTTGAGGACACTCCCTTCCCCAGGCCAGGCCTCAAGCAAGTTAGTTCTAGGTTAGCTCTCTAGAGACTAGGAGGGCCAATACAGAAATACTGTTTCCTTTCAGTGCAGTGCTTAGAAAGAAAAGTTTTAACACAATCAGGAAAGCGTCTGAGAAAATCCAGAGGACAAGAAACATCATGCTCTGTCGTGGTCCTTTACTACCCTGGTCTTTGGAACAACTTTACAAGGATTTTTCCCCCAAGACAGTTGTACTTAAAGTATAGCTAGAGTGGTGGGGTTTTGTCTTCGCTAGGGAAAGGCTCATCAACACCTTCACCATAAGCTACAATTAAACAATCACAGGAATCTTTATGCTAGATGCGGCATAAAGGAAGGGACATGAAACTGGCCTCAAGGGAAATCAGAAATTTTTTTTGTAGGTTACCGAGCGGTCTGAAAGTGAGGTCAAATAGTCTGGATACCATGAGCTCCCTCTGGGCTTTGTGGAGTGGTACCAGCTCTCGAGACACTGTGCTTAAGTGAGAAGGGGCTGTCTCTTAGCCAAGAAGCATTCCTTCCACTGTAGCTGGTGATATAGGCTCTAAGGAAAGTGCAGCCGGTTACCCCAGTTCCCCAAGTGCACTTTCAAGCAAGGCACTAGGTCTTTATCTCTGTCCCTAGCACCAAGCATACTCAGTGGAAGACAGAATGAAACAAGGACGCTGAGCTCAGATATCGGGTACAGAAGCTCTGGAGCCCCAGCCTTTCATACCGAGAATCAAAGCACTCATGACAGCTGGTACAAGTTCAATTTAGCACCTAAAACAGATGTTGAAGCCCTAAGGGATGGGGATGTTTCTCTGTAGCAGAGAGCTTACCAGCGTGAGCAAGGATATGTGTCTTTGTCCCTTACAGGTCCCTCTCAACTCACAAGGTGACCTTATCTGAAAACTGGCTGTTGTAGATTTCTCCTCCTCCTCCTCCTTTTCCTATTCCTCTTCTTCTTCTTCTCCTCCTTCTGTTTTTTGTTTGTTTTTCAAGACATGGTTTCTCTTTGTGTATCCCTGGCAGTCCTAGAACTTGCTTTCTAGACCAGGCTGGCCCTTAACTCATAGAGATCCACCTGCCTCTGCCTTCTGAGTGTTGACACCATCGCCTGGTTTGATTAATTGTCTTTTTTTTTTTTTTTTTTTTTTCCGAGCCAGGGTTCCTCTGTGTAGCCTTGGCCATCCTGGACTCACTTTGTAGACCAGGCTGGCCTTGAACTCACAGCGATCTGCCTGCCTCTGCCTCCCGAGTGCTGGGATTAAAGGCGTGTGCCACCACACCCGGCTTAATTGTTTTATAAGAGGAGATTGAGCCAGGCAGCGGTGGTGCACACCTTTAATCCCAGCACTTGGGAGGCAGAGGCAGGTGGATCTCTGTGAGTTCGAGGCCAGCCTGCTCTACAAACCAAGTTCCAAGACAGTCAGGGCTACACACAGAGAAACCCTGTCTCAAAACACACACATACACACAAAGGAGTAAGAGGAGGAGGAGGAGGAGGTGGGGAGTGAGATTTGAACACAGTGGTCAACCTAGGCTACATGGTAAGGTCATGTCTTAAAGAAGATGATATGAAGAAGAGGGAAAGGAGGATGGGAGGAAGAGAGGGAGGAAAGGGGATACGGAGGGACAAAGGGAGAAGGGGAAGAGATGACAGAGGACTCTTGGGATCACACAAGCAGAGAGTAGACTGACAGAGCTGTGAGCGAAGGAAGACCAAAGATTGCCTGCCATCCTCAGCAGCCAGGAAGAGGGATGGAAGAGCTCTCCCTGGAGACATCAGGAGTGTAGCCCTGCCGACTCTCTAAGAATGATGAGAATGTCATTCCTGTTTTTTACAGTATTTTCTGATAGCAGCCTTAGAAACCCCCAGAGTAACCAATTGTTGAGGGTTCCCACAGTGCTGAATGTGGTGTGTTAGCTGCTAGCCAGCAACTGAAGCCATCCAGCTGAAGGGTGAGACTGCTGTGGATGATCAGGACTCTGAGCAGTAGGGGTTGAACTGAGCTGAAGCTCTCTCTCCCTGAGGCAACGTGGTGTTGGGCACTGCCTGTGACAGCCTAGATAGTCATGTTTCTTTACCTGCTCTATCTCGCCGGTGATCTCCAGGGCCTGGCTAGCTGCGTTCTTTGCCCGTTGGGTGTCGGCAGTAGCGCTCCCCAGAGCTGTTTCTGCTTGCTGGGTCTTGTCACTGGCATCTGCAACCTTCTGGCTAATATAGGTGAGTCTCTTCATGGCCTCTTCAGCCTCTCCTTTTCTATCTTCAACCTGCAGATCAAATTCTGAAATGAAGAAAAAAAAAAACCCCACAAAATTATTGCCACAGAGACAAGGACTATATGTTACTACTGAATAAGAGAGCCTGATGTTTTGAGGAAAAATTCCTGAAAGAGGATAATTATTGACTAAAGGTGGAGATGTGGGGTGTTGTGGCTGGGATTACTCATTCTTTCCCAAGAGGAAGAATCTCAAGTGAGGTATTGGAAGAGCCACTGACAGTCAGCCTGTCCTGGGTCCCCACCACTGCAAGGATTTCAACACACAAAGTGGCAAAGTGAACAAAGAACAAGTAATTCTCCACAGCCAGAAGATCTAAGGCCAAGCCTGAAGGCAATGAGCAGAGTTGGGGTGTCCTCACAGAGTTGGGGTGTGGTCTCAGAGTTAGGGGTATGGCCACAGAGTTGGGGTGTAGTCACAGAGTTGGGGTGTGGTCACAGAACTCAGAGTGTGGTCACAGAGTTGGGGTGTGGTCACAGAGTTCAGAACGTGGTCACAGAGTTCAGAGCGTGGTCACAGAGTTGGGGTGTTGTCACAATGGGTACAGAGGGACTTTGTATGAAGAGAATTCCAAGACTTTAGAGATGTTTCTTTCTTTTTTGTTTGTTAGTGAATAATGCTGAAATCTAAACCAAATGACTTCAAGGCACACCCCAAATCCCCTGGAAGCCACATGTCATCACCTCAGAGCAACCATACTGGAACCAATGAGGCCATCCAAGAAAAGGAAAATATCAACACAGTAGTGATATATTGGATGAGAAAGATCTTAGAGATCTCCTTAAGGAGGACACAAGAATCTAGAAAGGTCCCACAGAGAACTTAACCTGGTAAAAGGGGTGCAGTAAGGATCAGAACTCAAGACTCCTGGCACTTGGGGAATTAACCTCCATTACCTACATCAAGTGTTAATGAGATCATTATTACCTTAGAAAGATAGTGACTAAGCAGCTATTAATAACCCAACATAGCCACCACTTACGGAGGTAAATGAGGACTTCAGTGAGTCATCAGTGCACCTTTAAAACTGCCACCCTGGGTATCACAGCACTAACCTCTGAGGTTCTTCAAGATATTCTCAACTTCATAAAAAGTGGCGTTGCCCATACTCAGTGCTTCTTGGGCTCTGCTCTTAGCAAGGTTGGCACGGGAAAGCAGCTGCTCTGAAGTCTGGAAATAGCCAGAACAAGCTTAGAATAAGTGCATTCCTGCTAACAAAATCACCCTGACACAACTTCTCCGTGACACAGAGTGCTGTGACTCACCCCAGTCTAAGGGTGCTGGAGCAGGGCCCTCTATCTATACTCTGACCAGGAACGAAGTTTGTAAGTCAACAATCTACGCCTTTTAGAGGAGAGTCTCTGACTCTTTCCACCACCAGGGGTGGGAATAGTTTTGCAAATCACAATTGTAAACACTCGGTATTTCCTAGTGTTTAAACTAGAACATAGTTTAAACCTCGAAACCAAGATAGTAGACAGACTTGGACCAGATGAGACCTAGATGGCCAGGGTCCTTTTCCTAGGTCCAAATGCTGATCCAGTGGGCGGGGCTAATTCCATCAAAACTCCAATCTTGATTACTCCTTGGCTACCTGGCAACCTTCGGAGGGTTTCTGGTAGTGGTTCTGGCCATCTTCACTTGCACAGTCAGCATTCAGTGCGTGCTTATTGACCGAGTGAAGGGATTAACAGAGGGTACCTGTCTCCTGTCCTTTCCAGTCTGTAAGAGCTGCTGTGTTTCTTTTTCCCAGTTCCCCAGATTGTTTTGCACACGTGTGAACGCATCCATTTGTCTGGTCACCAGGTTTGAGAGAGAATCAGCTTTCTGTCTGATCCTCTTTGCTTCCACCTGTGGGCACACAGATAGGAACGAGTCTGATGGTCTGCTTTCACATTACTACACCAGCTTCGTGACCTGTTGTCACCATTTGAAAAACAGTGGCCAGCCTTAAGAAGCCAAGAAAGCCCTCAAGACCCAAAGCATACCAGAAATAAGAAAGGGTGCCAAGGAGAGGCTGGCAGTAGGTCTCCCAAGAATATAGTAAGTTTTGTCTCTGCTCTTTAAAAACATTCTCTTTAAAACAATTGCTTTATCTATTCATGGAGCATATATCTATGGGGAATCGCTGTCTTTAGCTGTACGTATGCAGATGAGCTTAGTTCTGCAAGGTAGTGGTAACTAAGGAGATCAAGGGTGGAAAAGAAATGCAAACCTTTTGATAGCAAAGTCTTCTTGTTGGCAATAAAGAGAAATGTATCAGATTCCATAATGATTTCCCACTGGTTTCAATTTGAGGGTCCCCAGAACTGGGGAGGAGATAGAATACTTTCCTCCGGTAACACGTTCAAGATTAAACATCCAAGTTCTTTTGCCTTTCAGAGTTAGGTGGGGTCAAGAACAAGGTATTGGATGGTGGAAAGCACCTGTGTTCTTTCTCCCTACCACAAAGTCAGAAGTCAGTGCTATGGTTTGAATATGAGTCGTCACCCACGTGTTAAGCTAAAGAAACCTTTTATTCTAACAAGTCAGTTGCCTTGGATATGCATTGCAGTTACGTGATGTCAACTGACACAGTCAAAGTGGAGGAGAAGCCGAAAGGTTGAAGGCTGTTATGAAATCCCCAGAGAAGGACGTCTTCATGGCCACGTGTCTGCGCGTCATGAGCACAGGATGAGTGGCCTCACCTGAAAGGACAGATCATTGATTCCCTGAAGCTGAGATGCTGAATCCAGGAGGCGGAGACTGTGTTGATAAGACCTATCAGCTTCAGTGTTGGCTTGGGTGCCTTCCCTGGACAACTGCTGGGCCAGGGACTTGGTTTTCTCTAATCTGTAGGGAGGAAAAGGAGATGGTCAATAATAATGATAATTACAATAATAAAAATAGTAATAGTGGAGGGCAAACCTTGAAAACTTGCTATTTATTTATTTATCTATTTATTTATTTATTTGAGACAGGGTCTCGTGACGTAGATTTGGCTGGCCTGAAACTTACTGCAATCCTCCTCCTGCCTCTGCCTCCGAGAAACTAGAATTGCAGGTATGTAAAACCACATATGGCAGAATGTATTCTTTGTACAGAAGCAAACATTCATCCTATTGTTTTAAAAATATGTAGTTGGGCCAGGCATGATTATCAAAGAGTTCAGGAGGCGAAGACAAGTAGATCTCTGTGAGTTCAAGACCAGCCTGGTCTACACAGTAAGTTGTAAGCCAGCAAAGGGCTACAAAGAGACTCACACTCCCTCTCCCTCTCCCACTCTTCCTCTGTGTACAAGCAGTTAGAGTAAGCAAGATAATCAAGCTAGGTTGTATGATAGATAGGTGACTCTCTCTACAATTGAAATACAGCCCTTATAAGCTTGTATAGGTTTGATCAGAGAAATGCAACTCAAGCATCCCAATGACTGATAATATAAATGTTATTTTTCTGTTGCCAGCCCTGTCACATGGGTTTATATATGCCTCCATAAACCAGAGGGGAACCATCTCTCCCTGTATTGTCATGTCTCAGTCAGAACATAAGTTTACCACAACCTTTGTTTTATTAGTCTTAAAAATGTTTACTTTCCCCAAAGTCACACTCATTCTCTCACCCCTATTATTATTTATGTTCTGTTGTTATTATTATTATTATTATTATTTATCCTTGATCAACAAGTTTATTTATTTATTTATTTTTGGGTTTTTGTTTTTGTTGTTGTTTTTTTTTTTTTTGCATTTTTTTTTATTAATTTATTCTTGTTACATCTCAATGTTTATCCCATCCCTTGTATCCTCCCATTCCTCCCCCACCCCCCATTTTCCCATTATTCCCCTCCCCTATGACTGTTCCTGAGGGGGATTACGTCCCCCTATATATTCTCATAGGGTATCAAGTCTCTTCTTGGCTACTTGCTGTCCTTCCTCTGAGTGCCACCAGGTCTCCCCCTCCAGGGGACATGGTCAAATGTGAGGCACCAGAGTACGTGAGAAAGTCGTATCACACTCTCCACACAACTGTGGAGAATATTCTGACCATTGGCTAGATCTGGGAAGGGGTTTAAAGTTTACCTCCTGTATTGTCCTTGGCTGGTGCCTTAGTTTGAGCGGGACCCCTGGGCCCAAATCTGCCTATCATATTGTTCTACTTGTAGATTTCTAGGACCCTCTGTATCCTTTTATTTTGCTGTTCTCCCATGCGTCTTTCATTTAGAGTCCCAATAGAATGCCTTCCCCTCTGTCCCAGTTTCCTGGTAAGTGAAGGCTTTTGTGGGACATGCCCCTTGGGCTAGTATGCAGATATAAGTGAGTATATACCATTTGATTCTTTCTGCTTCTGGGGTAACTCACTCATTATGATCATTTCTAGCTCAATCCATTTATCCACAAATTTCGGGAATTCCTTGTTTTTAATAGCTGAGTAGTATTCCATATGTTGTTGTTATTTGTTTGTTTTTTTTGAGATAGGGTTTCTCTGTGTAGCCTTGGCTGTCCTGGACTCACTTTGTAGACCAGGCTAGATTACAGGCATGTGCTATCCTGCCCCCGTCTAGTTTATTGTCTTTATTTTAAAAGGGGAAGGGGGCTGGAGAGATGGCTCAGAGGTTAAGAGCACTGCCTGCTCTTCCAAAGGTCTTGAGTTCAATTCCCAGCAACCACATGGTGGCTCACAACCATCTATAATGCAATCCGGTGCCCTTTTCTGGTGTACAGGCATACGTGCAAGTAGAACACTGTATATATAATAATAAATAAATACATCTTAAAAACAAACAAACAAACAACTTCATAGAAAATAGCATTAGCTCTCAGCAGCCTGCTCCTGAGCTCTGAGGAAGCCTGCCTTATTCTGAGCACCTGATCTTTCTTCTGGGAAAGGGGCATTTTAGCATGGTTCCACCTTCCCTTCTCCATTTCTCTCTGGGCTTCTTCCCTCCCATAGGCTGGATCCTGTCGGATTGCAGTATAAGCCTTCTTATACATTTCCATTATGTCTGGAGTTACGTTGCTCATTGTGTGCTGAGGGAACTGTTTCTTATAAGCATCCTCATCTTCCCCCATTAGGTAATATATGCAGTCTGTGACATTCTGACCCACGTCGTGCTTCTGACACACTTCTGCATTGAACTCGCCTTCAGAGTCATAGCTGGGGAATCGTTTGGTACCGTGAGGCATAGACTAGCCTCCATCCACAGCTCCCTTCATAGCCCCAAAAACTTTATTGCCCATTGCAGTTTGAACAAGACCTGCATCCAAATAGCAAACAAAGGCACCACCGGGCTGACCATCAATGCCTTCCACACTGTATTCATCTCCAGTCACCTCCACTTGGCCTTCATACGTCTCGTCCATGCCAAACCTATTGGGAAGCCTGGGGGCCAGCAACAGGCCAGTACAATAGGCTGCAGCCTAATTTGGCTAGTCAATGTGCATGTGCTATGCAGACTGCCATATCCCTTCTCTTCAGGCACATGCAGTCTGACAGATGAGAAATCTATTTGGGTGTGTTGGCTTTATTTTTGTCCTGGATCATCAACTGTTTCTCGGCATAGTAGTTGGCTCTACCCTCTTACTGCCTTCTCAATCTCACTTGGTATCTCTTAAAGTAGATACCTTATTCTTGACAAGTTTCCCAGCGCCCATCCTGAAGAATAGAAACCCACACAGACCTCCCTCTCATTGTTAATGTATAGTTTCAGAGTAATGTGGTGCCCCTCAAGTATGGTTTGCATTACACACACACACACACACACACACACACACACACACACACACACACACACAATCAGCTTTTGTGGCCACCCAGATGAGGACCGGGTCGAACATACTTTCCTATAAGACCTTGTACCACGGAGCTGTCCGGGATGCTGCTTCCACTTCCTCCACTCAGAGCCTTGCGTGCCAATGAGAGCGCTTGTTTGGAATAGGCCTCAGTTTCCCTTGTTAGTTGCTTCATTGTGTTAGCCGACTCAGAATGGCTGAAGACATTAAAGATAAAGAATTAGGGTTTTCATGGAAAAAACCAGCATAGGCCACTACACAGATCTTTCTTGCAGACACAGAAGAAGGAGAAGGAGAAGAAGAGGAAGAAGAAAGAAAGGTGGTTTGGCTTATAAAAGCCGAATAGAGCTCACTTGAATGCCTGGGATTAGAGGGACTATCAAGAAGCAGGTGTTTAGGCCGGGCATGGTGGCGCACGCCTTTAATCCCAGCACTCAGGAAGCAGAGGCAGGTGGATCGCTGTGAGCTCAAGGCCAGCCTGGTCTACAAAGCAAGTCCAGGACAGCCAAGGCTACACAGAGAATCCTTGTCTCGAAAAAACAAAGACAAAACCAAAACCAAAAACCAAAGCAGGCATTCTTGAGATTAAGCCGCACGTTGCTGCCCTTCAGTGGGCATCTCCATTCATGCCATACACAGAGAAGGCATGGAGAGAGTGGGCGGGGTTGGCTCAGAGTGACAGACCATTGTGTTATAAGCTGTTTCCCCGAAAGCAAAACCCTAGGGGAGGCCTTATTCATGCAGAATCCAGCTCCCTACTCACTACCCTGGAACTTTATAGAGTGGGCCTACAACTAAGCCGGTCCATGAAAGTCTCCTATAAACTTCTGATCTCCTGGTTCTAGTATGTAGCATTAAAGCAACAAAAAACGGGGGCTCAGGAGGCAACTCATGCTTAAAAAAGAACAAAACAAAAAAACAGAAGCCAGCCTCTCTGAGGACTCAATTTTACCTGAGATTAGCAAAACCTGTCACTCCACCTAGCAATGCTTTTGAATGTGGTAGGGTTGATAGTGAGAAGCCAGGACCAGGGGCGCTGCCTGTCATCCGTGGGGTCCTGCAGAGCCAGTTTCCATGGGGACAGTCCCTCTGTGCACTCAGGCCTCACAAGGAAGCAAACAACTGGTTGCCTCTTGTCCTCAGGCCTGGTGTGGGAGTGGGGGAATCCCCGAAAGCTGCAAACACTGGTTTCCAGCAGCTGACTCATTTCATGCGGCCAGAAGACTCTCATCGAACATGTACTAAAGCCATCTGTGCGTCACAGAGAGAGCTGGGAAAAGAACACTCTCATCAGCCCCTGCCAAACAGCCTTGTGGACTGTCCACTGCCATACCCAGGATGCTAAGTGCTTCAAAACTGGCTTTGAGGCAGGGAAGGGCTGCAGAAGAGCCTGGAGGGGGCAAACCCAGTGCCTGAGTCCTCAGTGTACCACAGTCTTGCCAGGAGCAGGGGTGCCAGGCATTGCTGCTTACCTGTCTGCCAATCTTGCGGCCTCCTGAGCCAGGCTTTTAAAGCCATTTGGCCCCACATAGTGCTCTGAGGAATGGATGTTCTATGGGGGAAAAGGGAAATCAGTTAAAGTTTCGCATTTGACTCTAGAGCCTAAATAGAAGTACCAGAAGGACTTCTCACTAGCCACGTAAGAGTCCCTACCCTGACATGCCAAAGGTCCCTAGTCACCATGCTCACCCATAAAAAAGTGTGCATTGGCAAGAACAACGGAGATATTCAATTTCAAAAGAAGTCCATGAAGGGCTGGAGAGATGGCTCAGAGGTTTAAGAGTATTGGCTGTTCTTCCAGAGGAGCCAGGTTCAGTTTCCAGAACCCACATGGCAGCTCACAACTGTCTCTAACTCCAGTTCCAGGGGATTCAACACCCTCACATAGACATACATGCAGGCAAAACACCAATCCACATGAAAAAAAAGAAGTCTATGTAAAATAGTGTAGATGAATCTAAAACTATATTTCTCTCACCTGGTGGTGCATACTTATAATATTTTTGAGGCAGAAGCAGGAAGATCATGATACTGAGGCTAGCCTGGGCTACATAGTAAGACCCTGCCTCAAAAAACCAGACATAGACAATATCAAGTAGTGTGTGTGTGTGTGTGTGTGTGTGTGTGTGTCACACATACACACAAGCATAGTTGCCTGTATATACATGCACGAGTGCCAGAGGTTGATCTAAAATGCCTGTCTTTTTCACTCTCTACCTTATTTTTTGAGATTGGCCAGTGGTTTCTCGTGATGCTCCTGTCCCTGCCCCTATTCCAAGCACTGGGATTACAGGCCTGTACCATCATCACCAGGGGTTCCCCAGGATGCTCTTGTCCCTGCCCCTGTTTCCAGCACTGGGATTACAGACCTGTACCACTATTACCAGTGCTTCCCCAGGATGCTTCTGTCCCTGTCCCTGTTCCCAGCACTAGGATTACAGGCCTGTACCACCATCACCAGTGGTTCCCCAGGATGCTCCTGTCCCTGCCCCTGCCCCTGCCCCTGTTCCCAGCCCTGGGATTACAGGCCTGTACCACCATCACCAGTGGTTCCCGAGGATGCTCCTGTCCCTGCCCCTGCCCCTGTTCCCAGCACTAGGATTCCAGGCCTGTACCACCATCACCAGTGGTTCCCGGGATGCTCCTGTCCCTGCCCCTGTTCCCAGCACTGGGATTACAGGACTGTACCACCATCACCAGTGGTTCTCCAGGATGCTCTTGTCCTTGCTCCTGTTCCCAGCACTGGGATTACAGGTCTGTACCACCATCACCAGTGGTTCCCTGGGATGCTCCTGTCCCTGCCCCTGTTCCCAGCACTGGGATTACAGGCCTGTACCACCATCATGGCTTTCACTGGGTTCTGGAGAGCTGAACCAGGTCCCCCATGATATCACTGCAAGCAATTTACAAACTAAGCCATCTTCCCAGACCGGTGCACTAAGTTTTGACAATAGTTATGTAATGGTGATTGGACTATAGAAGGTTTCTTACTGATTTTTCTACAATAAACACTTTTCAAATGGGAATCAAAGCCATTTTAATGTGATTTCTTCACTATACTATCTGATTATCCTTCCGTTTCCTTTTTAATTTAATTCGTTGCTATAGTTTTTGAGTCAGGGTTTCATATATCCCAGGCTGGCCTCAAACTCTGAGCGGAGGCTAGCCTTGATCTCCTGGTCCTCCTGCCTCCAGCAAACCCAGCTCGATTCCCTTCAGTCCTCTTGTTATTTCTTTGGGATGCTTTTGAGCCAGAAGCTCACTGTATAGAGGAGACTGACTTTGCAGTTCTCCTGTCTGGGCCTCCCGGGTGCTAATCATAGGCGTTCTTGCCGCTAGACCCAGTTACCCCACAGCCTCCAAACTCACTCATTTAAGGGCCTCAATCATCTCTCCCGCTCCTACCGAGCCTCGAACTACATGAGGCAACTGTGCTGATTATACAGACACCAGTCCACGCTCCATGCGTCATCAGACCCTCTCTTTCCATCTCTCTTCTCCCTTCCATTTTTCCTCACTCATTAACTCATTTATTTTTTTCCTCACCTATGCAGCAGAGGAATATAACAGCTATAAACTGCACTAGGGGATGAGAATACAAATAGAAACCAAAATTAAGTTCTACACAAAAGAAAAGAGGGAAAGCAGGATTCTGTCTATTGTGAAAATGTGGCTGGAAAGAAATCAACTAGGGAGGGGTGTATAGTGTAGGTTCCATAGGAAATTGCAGGCGGCCAAGGGCACAAATAATAGATGGCAACTGTTACAAAGACGAAAAGCCCAGCTAGCCACCTGCCAGGTAGACCAAGAAATCTAGGGACAGCAAGTGAGCCAGGGACACCCATGGGACAACCCCCAACATGGCAGCAATGGACAGACACGCTAACCGGGCAAACATACAGTGTTTTTCAGGGAAGCTTCACTTTCTGTCAGGCTCAGGTGCATCTGAGAGATGAGTCTGCTGGTATCCTGCACTCGGTTCTGATACTGACTGCCCAGGGCCCGAACCCTTTCCACAGCCATCTTGAGGTCATCCAGGCGGTTCCGGTAGCTGTTCTCTTGACTCCTTGCCTTGGCCAGCTGGAGGCTGAGGGCTCGCTTAGCACCTGCGCACAAAGAGGAGAGCAAGGCTGATGCAGCTCCACTGAGTTAACCCATGAGGCTGGTGGACTTACAGCTAAATGAGAAAAACACCAGGGACAAATATTTGTGACAGTTCTTTCACTCAGGGGCCAGGAGGATGTCATAGACAGTACCCAGGCAGAGGCTGGCCGCAGATATCACAGCCTAGGGCCCAGTATCACAATTCTTTCTAGGGCATCAGTCTCCTGGCTGATAGGGGGGTTGGTCTTTCTCACCTTCTGAAATCTGGGCTTCTCTAAGAATGTCCCGAAGGGCCTGTTCTGCCTGCTGCATCCTGCCTTCCAGCTCTGCATTGGGGACTGTGCCGCCACCACCCTGAGCCTTTGAAACCAGGGCCTCCAGGCTCTGGAGCTGCTGGGCAAACTGGTCCATCTGCAAGCACACAGGAAAGGAGTCAGAAGAGAGGGTGGAGATCAGTTCATCCCCAGAGCTGCAGCCGGGATCAGGGGACAGCAGCCAGACGTGCTGGGTTTGTTGTGGCGGGTGAAATTTAGACTCTTGAGTGAAGCCTGCTGAGTGTTGATCCCGGCCCACTCCTCCAGCCAGCAAGCATGGCCAGTCATTTTCTAATCTATAGAACAGGGATGATAAAAACAATCCTGCTCACAGGGTTATTTCTTGTGCTGGATGAATTAATATTTGAGAGGGCTAAGAACAGAGCCTGGCACCAAGAAAAATTGCTAGAAAAGGCTACTGAGGGCCAGAGCTTCATCTCAGTGTTAGAGTACTTGCCCAGCAGACAGGAGGTTCAGTTCTTACTACTGCACAAAATGAAAAAAATATATAATTTTTAGCAAAATGTAGTGGAACACCCCTGTAATCTCAGCCCTTAGAATTCAAAGTCATCCTCAGATGACATAGTCTATGACCAAGCTGGGCTACATAAGACCCTGTCTCAAACTAGCCTTCCAGAAGCTATTAAATAGGTAAATTGGAAAAAATAAAACAAAACATAACAAACAGACTGAGGGACTGGCGAGATTTTTCAGTGGTTAGATCATGTTGCTCTTTTGTTTTGTTTAGGTTTTTTTCAAGACAGGGTTTCCCTGTGTAGCCTTGGCTATCCTGTACTCGCTTTGTAGACCAGGCTGGCCTTGAACTCACAGCAATCCACCTGCCTCTGACTCCCGAGTGCTGGGATTAAAGGTGTGAGCCACCACTGCCTGGCACCATGTTGCTCTTGAAGAGGACCCAGGTTCAGTTTCCAATCCCATATGGTGGCTCACAACTGTATCTGTAACTCGTTTGTTTGTTTGTTTGTTTGTTTGGCTGGTTTGGCTTTGGTTTGGTTTTGTTTTGTTTTTGTTTTTCAAGACAAAGGCTTTCCTGTATAGTCCTGGCTGTCCTCTCTTTGCAGACCAGGCTGGCCTCAAACTCACAGAGATCCGCCTGCCAAGTGCTGGAACTAAAGGCCTGTGCCAACACTGTCTGGCTCAAACTCTAGTTCTAAAGGAATCAGGCCCTTCTTCAGATCTCTGTGGGCACCAGGAACACATAGGGTCACAGACATAGATGCTGGCAAAAGACTCACACATGTTTAAAAATGTTTTTAAAAACCAGATTCAGTGTGTTCTATATATGAAGTTTAAATTTAAGATTTTTTTTGTGTGGGTGTGTGGGTGGTTGTTTTTTTTTTTTTTTTTTTTTTTTTTTTTTTTGAGGCAGGGTCTCACTCTGTAGCCCAGGCTGGTCTGAAACATAATAGTTAACCCATGATTGCCCCTCCTGCATGCCGGGACTACAGACACGAGCCACCATGGTCTGCTCTGGAACCTGCTTGATAAGGATACCTCCTGGAGTGGGAGGGAACCCAGCTGGAAAGCAGCTCATTGCAGTGGTGTCTCGGTGTGCTTTCTCTTGACCAAAAGCAAATTGGAGAGAAAAGGGTTTATTTCTCTTGCTGCTTACAGCCCCAAATAAAGGAGAGTCAGAGAAGGAATTCCAGGCAGGAACTGAAGCGGGAACATGGAAAAACATGCTAGCTTGCTTTTCGTGCCTCACTCAGTCAGCTTCCTCAGACAGGCCGGGACTGCCTGCTAAGGGGTGGCACCACCCACAGTGGGCTTGACCCGCCCACGTTAGTCATTAATTAAGAAAAGCCCAATACTTGGGAGGCAGAGACAGGCAGATCTCTGTGAGTTCAAGGCCAGCCTGGTCTACCAAGCCAGTCCAGGACAGCTAGGATTGTAAGAGAAACCCTGTCTCAAAAAAAAAAAAAAAAAAAAAAAAAAAAAAAAAGAAACCACCACCACCAACAAAACAAAAAAGAAAAAAAGAAAGAAAGAAAAGAAACGTCCCACAGATTTGTCCACAGGTCAGTCTGTGGAGCCATTTTCTCGGCTGAAGATCCTTTTTCAGATGACTCTAGTTTGTGTCAAGTCAACAAAAACAAACGAACAAACAACCAAACAAAACCAAAACAACCAAAACAAACTTAACCAGGACAAATGAAAAGCACACCGGACTTCTGAGGGACACGAACAGCACTCCCACAGTTCCATGCCACTTTGAAAAATCACAAGTATTTTCAGACATTAACCCTTAAAAACTGAATTCAGACTAATTCTTTTTCCCCAGGTTCACTAAGCTGTCACGAGTATCACAGGAGAATGGGCCTGCCAGAAGATATTAAAAATGGTGTAGATGAGAATGCAAACGTACCAAAAATTATTATACGCAATATTTTAAAAAATCTTTTATTGTATTTATTGTGTGCTCATGCATGCGTACATGTGTGTGTGTTTGTGTGCACATGTGTGTACATGATAACGCATGCCAGGGTATACTTGTGGAAGTCAGAGGACAACATTAGGAGCTGGTTCACTCTTTCCACCTGGGGATTGAACTCAGGGATCTCACCACTCATATATATTTTAAGATAGTGACATCAATACCCATCCCCAGGAAATCTGGGGGGTTCCAGTTCTGTGAAGAACCAGGGCACAGAGCCATTCAGGGTCTGACTGCCTGGGGCTGAGGGCTGGGAAGGAGAAACTGCCATACCTGAATCTTCACTTCATTGTAGCAAGCAGGACAACTGGTGAGGGCCGCAGGCTCACAGTTAAGGCCTCCAAAGCCTGGCTTGCAAACGCAGCTGCCGTCACTTCGACACTCTCCAGGCTCCGAGCCCACGGGGTTGCAGTTGCAAGCTAGAGATAAGATGTGGGGGTGGGGTGTTGGGGGGGATAAATGGTTCATTCCCACCCAGCTTGTCCCAGAATGGGAGGGATGGCAATGTCCTGCCCTGTCATTCATATTGTGTCAGATCCATCCTGTGGCTGTGCCCTCAAGCACATTCCTATACAAGCAAGCCTGAGGAATCACAAGTGATGTGAGGGGTGGGGTGGGGGTTAGGGGGGATGAAGAGGTGTTTCTTCCTCTCATTGAACCAAAAAGCCTACTGGGTACTCTGCTGGCATCCTGGTTTTGCTTATAGAGTGCATTTTTGTAGGGCCTATTTTGAGCCAGATGTAAACACCGCCCTCTGTTTTACAGATGAAGAATGTGTGCTCTCTGAGGGCTCGGATGATTTGCTCAGGTCCTAGAACAAATTAAAGGGAAGCTGCCACGAGAGCTCAGGAGAGCCAATGTCCCTCTCTTCCCACTGCAGGGAAGGCGAGAGGAGGCAGTAGCCCTACTGTGTGCCAGGTTCTGTTTAGGAGGCAAGGACGTACCAATGGCTGAGATGCTACTTGAAAGACCACAGACTGCTGTGGGAGCTAAGTGTTCTGCCAGTACTTGCACGTATTGTCCGTGCCTCTTCCCTTTTTGGCATACGAACTCTGCACGACCTAGGATTTATTCACCATTGCTGCTCTAGTACCGAGGTGCAAACTGCAGGTGCTTGATGTAAAGGATATTGGTCCAATTTTAACAAAGTCTAAAACAATGAGTCTTAATTTATTCACCGTGTGTTTACTTACTTAAAAACAAACAAACAAAACAAGGTCTTGCTTAGAAGCTCAGGCTAGGCTCTAACTTGGTATTATCACTCCTTAGCCTTACATGTGCTGGGATTATAGGGATGAGCCACCCCATCTGGCCACAGGAGCCCCCAGGCTTCTCCAGGTAGATTCTCTGGTGTCAGGGCCTGATAACAGGCACACATCTAGGTGCCAGCCTAGGCACCAGGGTCACCTGAGCCTCTGTGTGTCTGTGTTTAGGGGCTGAATGTAGCTCTGCACACTAACGTGAGAGAAGGTTTGAGAGGCGTGCTGAGCCGAGGGACAGGAGCCAAGGGACGCACCTGCACTCTCATGCTTTGCTCTTAGCAGCCCTTAGCAGCTGCCACCCTCCCTCCCCGCCCTGCACCCTGTCGCAGCTGCTTTGAAGCGGAGTCTCCTTAGGAGAACGTTCAGTGGTTATCTTCTGTACATAAGCACAATGACTTCCTGAGAGGGGTCCCTCACACTGCCCGACAACCCGCGTCCTCCCCGCTTCGGTTTGTTCAGGCTGGGTCATGAGTCTTTTATTGCTCTCCAGTGACAGGCCTGGCAGCTTCTTTTCTGCCTCCCTGCCTTGGGGTTGGGCATAGGATGTGGCCCCCACTTTATCTGCTCTTTCACTCAGGAATGTAAACCTGACCTTTTTTTTTTAAACTTCTCCCACCCAGGTTTAACCATTTGAGAGCTCTCCATGCTGCCTCCAGAATCGGGTGCAGCAGCAGAGACTAGTCCTCAGGCTTTCAGGCAGGTAAATCATTCAGCAGTCAGTCTGCTCGTGGAACCGGCTGCCTCATGATATTAGCTGTCCTTGTTTTTGCTCCCATGTATATACTCGAGCGTACACACACACACACACAAAGAGATAAAGGTGCATAATTTGTCTAGGGGTATAGTCCTACCTCGACACTTGTCTGCTGGGTTGGGAGCCAATGGGTCTCCAAAGTAACCTGCTTTGCACTGGTCACAGTGGAAACCAGCTGTGTTGTACGTGCACTTCAAACACCTGCCTGTCAACTGGTCACAGTTCCCAGAGGCACTGGGGTCTACGTTATTGTTGCACTGGCAGCGCTGACATGGCCTCACCGGGCCACGTTCCCCAAAGGGATCCCCAAAGTAGCCATCAGCACAGAGCTCACAGCGGGCACCTGGGAAGGAATAAAGAAACAGGTGGTCAACCCAGGTTGTTATCCATTGGACAGAGGACCAAAGAGAGAGGCACCAGGTAGAAGAACCAGGCAGACGTATTGTTGTGATCTGAATGAAAATGGCCCCATAAGCTCATAGGGACTGGCACTATTAGGAGGCATGTTCTTGTTGGTGTAGGTGTGGCTCTGTTGGAGGAAATGTGTCACTGGGGGTGGGCTTTGAGGTTTCAGATGCTCAAGCCAAGCCCACTGCATCATTGTCTCTTCCTGCTGTCTGTGGATCCAGCCACCTCTCCAGCACCATGTCTGCCTGCCTGCTGCCATGCTTCCCACCATGATGATAATGGACTGAACTCCTGAGCTGTGATCAACCTCCAGTTAAATGCTTTTCTTGATAAGAGTTGCCTTGGTCACAGTGTCTCTTCCAGAAAAAACAAAAACAAAAAAACAAAAAAACCAAAAACCCTAAGATATGCATTAATCCCAGGCCCCAGGACAGCACCCTCAGGAACAGGTACATGTGGCAGGGATTGAGACTGCCACTCCATGGTCATAGTCACCACAGATCAGAACATTGCAACACCACAAAGAGGCTTAATTAGCTAACTAGGTAAAAGCCATCGGGGATGCAGAGGCCGTGAAATGTCAATGGTATCAAGGCTGCTATCAAATACTTGGTTCTTCAGACTGAAGAGAAGTGCGACACTCAGAGGTCATTGCATTTTCCTACTTACCTAGTTCATTAGAAAATAACATAAACTAAGGCTGGGATGTAGTTTAAAGGGTAGGTTACTGGACTAGCATGCATTAAACCCTGGGTTTGATCCCTCCAGGATTGGGTAAAACCAGCTATGGTGGCATACACCTGCACTCCCAGCCTTTGGGAGGTGGAGGCAAGAGACCAAGAGTTCATGGTCAGAGTTGGAGAGATGGCCCAGTAGTTAACAGCACCTGCAGCTCCTCTAGAGGACCCAAGTTCAGTTCCCATCTCCCACATGAGATGGTTCACAATGACCTTTGACTAGCTTCAGAGGATCTAGTGACCTCTGCTGACTGCAGTGGGTACTTGCACTCACTGAACACACCCCTCCCCACATACATATAATTAAAAATAAATGTGTCTTTTTTTTTCTCAAAAGGAGTTCAAAGTCATCCTCAAATACTAAACTCAATGCCAGCTTAGGCTACAGAAGACTCTAGAGGGTCAGGGGGACTTATACCATGTGCTTGCTCTGAAACTTTAGTTCCCTAAATAAATATACAAGAGTGTATTTCCTAGCCAGGTGGTGGTGGTGGTGGTGGTGGTGGTGGCGGTGGTGGCGGTGGCGGTACACACCTTTAATCGCAGCACTCAGGAGACAGAGGCAGGCGGATCACTGGGAGTTCAAGGCCAGCCTGGTCTACAAAGTGAGTCCAGGACAGCCAAGGATACACAGAAAAATCCTGTCTCAAAACAAACAAACAAAAACAAAAAACAACAACAACAGAAAAACAAAAAAACAAAAAACCAATGTTCCCCCTGCATAACCACACCAGCCCCTGATCAATCCCCATCACAGCTGGGGCACCACAAATACTTATCTTTAGAATGTGCACATTTAGATTATCCGGAAGTCACTGTAACTATAGCCCAGAATGGAAGCCGTGTACACAGGTCCATGGGTTCAAAGCAGGAAGAAAGCCTTACCTGTGACCCCAGGGGGGCAGTTGTTGCACACCACCTCCTCTGTCTCGGGCATCACTGAACAGCTGAACCCGTTGTGACAGGGGCACGGCTTGCAGCTGCGGGGGTCGTGTGGGTCATTGTAGAAACCAATGGGGCAGTCGGCACACTCAATGTCAGGGTTCTCGTCCCCTGAGTAGCAATCTCCTGGAAGGCAGAAGAGAGACACGTGTGGATGAAATGTGCGGGTGGGACTATAGAGGCCCAAGCCTGCCCAAAGCTTCCCCCAGCGCCTCAAACATGGCCACCACCTCGGATGGCTCTCACCCTTCCATTCAGTGTGACACACAAGGTCCTCACTCTCCATGGCATGACGACAGGTCTCGGGTCTCCATACTGACACCCTCCTTTAGACCCTGACTCGCCTTTGATCTCCCCACACAATTCATGGAACTCGACACCAGTTCCCCCAACCCTGCACAGACGGTGACAGTCATTTCCTGTAACCTGGAACCTTTTTTCTCACAAATCTGTGGCATTTCCATAATGGAAGGGGTCAAGTGTACTGTCACCACAGTCCATCCCCCTTAACCTCGGTCCCACGCTGGCCCATTCTTTCTCCTCATCTCCTAAGTGAACTCAGGTCTGGAATTTTCTTCCTTAGCTCCTCTGGCTCTACCCGCAGACACCTGGCCCCGGTGTCGGTTCACTCACCTGTGTCTGGATCACAGGTCCCTCCCCCTTGGCAGTTACAGGGAATACAGGTGCCAAAAGGCCCCAGTCTTGCAGAATCTCTCTTGTAGCCAGAGGCACAGTCCTGGCAGAACTGTCCCTTGTATCCAACAGGACATACACAACGTTCAACCCAGGGTGCTGGGGCTCCAGAGACAGGCCGGGCTGAAATCAGGGTCACGTTGTCAATGTACCCCGTACCTGCAACAGAAAGCAGACATCAGAAGTAGCAAGGCCTAAAACCACAGCTGGGAGTGGTAGCTGGCCGAAGCCTGTATTCCCAGCATGCTGAGCAGCAGAGGCAGGGGATTCTTTGCAAACTCAAGGCCAGCCTGGTCTACCATTGTGAGTTCAAGGATAGTCAGGGTCTTATTTTCTTTACCCAGCTCTTGTTCACACACCATGGTACATGGACAGCTATAGCAGTCAGCGTCCATACTCCGGAGACAGGAAAATTAGGGTCTAAATTGTAGCTGAATTTACACACATTAGCTGTGTGAAATTGGCAAATCCTTTGACCTCTCCAGACTTCATGTCCTCAGTTTAGGAGAGAAGTGTGGTGTTGTCTGGCCCTTTGGTTTGTTGTGAGAATTAGATGGGACTCCCTGGCATAATGTGCCTGGAAATTAGTAGCGATTCAACAGACTGCTGGTTGCCACCCTTCCTACTCCCCAGTGTATCTATGGCACTGGGGACGTGGACATGACAGGCCAACCACACTTCCTTGGACACAGTCTTTAGAATTGTAAAGAGCTCCCTTTAAATAACTGCAGGTGGGATTAGAAGGCTCAACATAGCAAGGTGGATCTCTGTGAGTTCAGCACTAGCCTGGTCTATGAAGTAAGTTCAGCACGGCCGGGACTAGTCTCAAAAACAAAAACAAAAACAAACAAACAAACAAAAAAGGCCCAACATAGGAAGTTCACAAAAGGGAATTAACAGAAGACATGCCCAAACACAGTAGCAATGATCCCAACAACTCAAGGAATAAATAGGGCTGTGGTGATGCCTTTTCTGATCCAAGGAAATGCAGCCATTGGTCATTAGCTTTAGACCGTCCCTTCCACATAAGCAGATTGAACAAAGAAATTATCAACAAAGAAGCAACATTCACTTTTACGAGAGCTGACCTTGCACTAGAGAAGCATTCCTTTTAGGAAAATAAAAAATAAAAATAAAACACAGACTCAGGATTTCTGAGTGAAAAACCATCAGGTAGCTTATCTCCCTGACTGGAGCCTGCGGCCATCCCTAGGACCCCGGAGCCTGTGAAGCTAATACCAGCGCCAGTGCTGAGCTCCTGGCCCTGTCGCAGCCACTTACTGTACTCGCCATACGTAGCTCGGATCAGCACGGCTGTGAGGTTCCGCAGTAACCGCCGATACTCAAAATAACTCAGCTGGGGGCTCCAGCGACTGCTGGGGTGTTCATTTAATCTGCGTAATTGAAAAAATTTCAATGCTTACAAATCCAAGTCATGCCACATTGCTACCTGTCAGAAATTATACCCGAGAAGGTGAGAACACTTAAGCTTCAGCAGCCCTGCTTGGAGGAGACTTCCTAGGAGACAGAGACTTGGAGTTTTCTTCCTCCACAGGAAGCAGTGGAAGGTGTGCCAGTGTATATATATTTCCGGGCGGGGGGCATAGCAAAAGCTGGTCCCAAGCCCTTGGACATGCTGTATTTTTAGCCATCGTACAACCCAACACTAGATACACTTGGCTTCCCCAACCTCGAGGGTTGCCAATCATTCTTAGTTGTAGTATGATTTGTTTTGTGTACCTGGCCCTTTAAAAGATTCCCAGTTGCCTCTTGGACTTCTGGGAACAGTAGAGGGGATACACACACACACACACACACACACACACACACACATGAAAAAAAAGCCAGCAGAGACTGAGAGAGATAGAGTAGGATTGGAGTAATGTCAAGATGCCTGACAAGTGGGATTAGAGAAGAGAGTTGCTGCAGGAATAAAGGAAATTGAGTAGAGTAAGAAGAAAAGGCAACTGAGTCAAAGAAGATATTGTTAGGAGAGAGTTGGGAGGACCCACACAGGAGTGAGGAAAAAGACAAAAGGCTATACTTAGTTTTGTTCTTAAACAATTCACATATGCCCTGAGCACATCCCACTAGTTCCTCTTATCTGTCCAGGTGTGTGTGCTCCCTCCCCGAGTCCTCCTGCAAGTGCCAGGGACCAAACCCAGAACTCTCACACACGAGACAGGCGCCCTCTCCCTGAGCTGCATCGGCCATCGGAATGCCTACGAGCCTTTCCCAGTAGCCTCTGTGCTAACCTTCGGGGTTCTTTTTCCTAGAATACTGACTGTAAGAAAAACCTTTCATGAAAGTCAGACCCCGCTCTCCACTCAATGGTGGAGAATGTCCTGTCCATCGGCTAGATCTGGGTAGGGGTCTGAAGTTTACTGCCTATATTGTCCTTCACATCCCCTGGATGGGGAGACCTGGTGGCACTCAGAGGAAGGACAGCAGGCTACCAAGAAGAGACTTGATACCCTATGAGCATATACAGGGGGAGGAGGTCCCCCTCAGTCACAGTCATAGGGGAGGGGAGTAAGGGGAAAATGGGAGGGAGGGAGGAATGGGAGGATACAAGGGATGAGATAACCATTGAGATGTAATATGAATAAATTAATAAAATATTTTTTAAAAACCTTTCATTTCATTCACTGACTAAGTAAAATTTGCAAGTCAGTGGTGGCACACTCACGCGCCTGCCATCCGTGAGGCCCTGCATTCAGCCCCAGCGCTGCAGTGAATGAATAAATCAGTGAAAGAAATAGAAAATCAAACTTGACTGCCTCTTTGGCTTGGGCAAGAAATTGTAGGACTGGAGGGGAAGAAAATGAGGTAGAAGATGATTAACATCCAGCCAGAGACGTCTGAGCGGACAATAGCAATGCAACGCAGTGCGTGCTGTTAGCAATGCACAAACAGAACGCATAGAAACACGTGATGTGCCTGTAGCTTTGCCTGGGGTTTGGAGAAAGCTCTTACAAAGAAAGCATGTAGGCTGAACCCCACGAATAAGTTCACTAAGCCAAGGATGAGAGAAGTCAATCAGGAAAGGTGTGTACAGGACCGTCAGAATAAGTAGCAGTTAATTAAGCACTTAGCTGGTGTGCGCCACATGTGTCTGCCTCTCTCTGTTCCTACGGTCTTTACTTCAGAGTGGCCCCCAAACTGCCTCACTGATCCACTGTGAATGTCTTCTGCTGGTGCGGTAAACAACTTTACTCAGGGCCGGGGAGATGGCTCAGGAAGTAAAGTGCTTGCCCTGCAAACTCAAAGACCTGACTTTGCAGAATTCATGCAAAGGTGTGTGCAGTAGCACACACCTGTAATCACAGTGCTGTTATGGCCAGATGTGTGGCGGGAACAGGAGAGCCCCGGGAGCTGAAGGGCAAGCTAATTGTACATCACTGAAGACAGCAAAGAGAGCTTGTCTCAGGCAAGGGAGAAGGTGAGGACTGATAGCTGAGGCTATCCTCCAAACTTCACATGCACACACACTCACACATACACACATAAATATGCATATATATCCCCCCCCCACACACATACACAAAGGATTTTTTTTTTTTAATTATTCTGGGCAGTTAGTTGGCAGAAACAGGCAGATCTCTGAGTTCCAGGCCATTCAGGTGCAGGTGATACTATATATATAAATATATAAATTTATATATATATATATATATATATATATATATATATATATATATATTAATTGGGGCTGGAGAGATGGCTCAGTATGTATTGCTCTTGCATAGGACCAAAGTTCAGTTCCCAGTGCACATATCTGGTAGCTCACAATTGCCTTAACTCTAACTCCAGGGGTTCTGAAATCCTCTTTTACACTCAGTTGTGCACATTCACACACACACACACACACACACACACACACACACACACAATTTAAAATAAAATTTAAACATTTAATTATTATTATGTGCTTATGTGTGGTGGGGCGTCTCATGTCACAGTGCACATAGAGACATCAGAGAACAACTTTATGGTCTCTTTTCACCTTCTTGTAGGTTCCAAAGATCAAACTCTGCTTACTGGGTCTGGGCAGCTAGTGTTTTTATCTGCTGAGCCATTTCACACTGGGCCATGATAGTGGTTTTTTTGTTTTGTTTTGTTTTCCCCTTTGAGACAAAGTCTCACTATACAGCTCTGGCTGTCCTGGAACTCACTATGAAGACCAGGCTGGCCTCAGAGATCAGCCTGCCTCCTAAGTGCTTAAAAGCATGTGCCACTACACCCAGTGAGACTTCTTGATGGTCAGCCTCTCAGTGGCTTTCCATCATCTTGCCAGTATAGACAAGATCTGAGCACCCTGGCATGACACATAAGATACAGCCTGATAAGTCCTTTCCAGAATTTTCAATTTGACTTATCCATCTCCCTTCTTCCTGCTATGTTCCAGCCACACCATCTATGAGGTTGGGGCGATGGCTCTGTGGTTGAGAGGACCCAGGTTTGGTTCCCAGCTCCCACATGGCAGCTCACAACCATCTCCCTTCAGTTCCAGGGAATCCAGCAGTTTCTCTGGACCCTAAGGATACCAGGAATAAGTGTGTGTGTGTGTGTGTGTGTGTGTGTGTGTGTGTGTGTGTGTTAATGTGTGCATGCGTGCACCTGTATGTGTGTGTGTGTGTGTGTGTGTGTGTGTGTGTATGTGTGTGTGTAATTTGCTCCTATATAATGACTCTGAACATCCTCACAGAAATTCACATATAGAGTTTGTCTTTCTGTAATTTTTCTTTCTGGAAAAGACACGTATCTTTCTATTCTCAGCCCACACCCTTGACACTTTGGTGAAGCTTTCCTTCACAACTCCAGGCAGAATTAAGCTCATCTCAAAGGCAGCTACCGGACTAGGTTGAACTTGCTTTTAGGTGTGCTGTATGTCTCACCAGGTCACAAGCTCTTGGAGGACCAAGATCCTTTCCCACCCAGCCTCTAACACAGTACAAAGCACTGAGCAGGCATAGCTTCCTTCCCCGGCCTCTCTGAACACACCATCCCAAAAGCCACTTTCTACAGGATGAGCCCAGTCTCTCCACTGTCACCTCCAGCAGTTTCTCTAACATACTGACCTCGCCATACTTGTCACCCTATTTCTTGTTCAACTGCTGGTAATTCCAGGTACATTCCCCCTGCCTGCTGCCCCCCCTTCCTCTCCTTCAAGACTGCTCCCCACACTAGCCTCATCTTCTTGGCACATTTCTCCCCATCACCCCAGCGCAGCTGTACCTCCTGTGTGTGTTCAGAGTACCTGTGCCCACCCTGTCATCCCAGCCACCCAGCAGGCTGTACTGTCATCATTTTCTCCCCACGCCCATGAACCTGCCAGCTGCAGGAGGGGGGGGAACAGTGTTCTGATACTGCATGCAACGCCATGCCTAGCCTCTCATATAGCTCAGGAAAACCTACTGCACGAATGTGTGAACAAATAGCTCACTCTTGCACTGGAGTGTGCTCGTGGCAGTTTTTTTTTTTTTTTTTTTTACCTGAACGTGTAAAGTATGCGTGATTCCACAAGGAAGCGTCTTGCCAAGTGGCATCAGAGGAGCTCTGACCTGGAGACCGGCACCTTCCAGGATCACATCGTAGGCAGACGGGTGTCGACCTCCTCTGTCCACACGGTAGTTAAAGGACAGGCTCTGCCCATAGCTCACTTGCTGATTTCCGAGAAATTTGGCTGTGAAGTAGATTTTTTAAAAAGATCAACAGTTTTTCTGGGAAGGCAAAAACACAGACAAGCTAAATTAATGTTGACACTTTCTGTTAGAGTGTGAGTCCCACGTGACTCACCTACCCTCCTATCTCAAACCACACCAACTGAAGAGTCGGTACATATCATGGGATGTGGGTGTGAAAAAGTGTCTCCGTGTGTTGTTTTTTTGCTTTAGAGAATGCTTAGCAGACATATTTGTGCGCATGCGTTGATGTGTGAGTGTATACAGATGAGCATAATGAGTGTGCGTGCACACGTGCGAACAGGCATATCAATATTGAGCGTCTTGCTGAATCATTTTCCACCTTAGTTTTTGAACATGGCCTCTCATCGAACCTGGAACTCACCCGTTTGGCAAGCATCTCTGGCTAGCAAGCCCCAGGGACTGTCATGTCTCTACTGTTCTAGGGCTGGGGTGACAGGCAACGTGCTGCTAGGGCCAGTTTTTCATGTGAGTGCTTAGCATTCAAATTCAGCTGCCCATGCTAGCACAGCGAGCGCTTTACCGACTAAGCCATTGCCCCAGCTCCCCATCACACATCTGATGGGAGTAATTCTTGGCCACTGGCATGCCCGTTCTGATTTAACAGTCGAGAGGAGCGAAGTTCAGAGACATTAAAAGAACTGCTTGGAAAGTGCTCACTAGCCGAAGTTACGAACTAGGATTCGTATCCCAGCCAGACCTTTGCCACTCAGGTCACCAACAATATTTTCAAAGCCTTAACACATTTTGGGGCTGGAGAGGTGGCTCAGCAGTTATGGAGTGCTTCCTGCTCTCCCAGAGGACCTGAATTCAGTCTCCCAGCACACACATTGTGTGACTCACAACCACTTATAGTTGCAGCTCCAGAGGAGCCAACACCCTCTTCTGGCCTCTGAGGGACCTTGCACACATGTGTGCATTTCCACACGCAGACACATCCATACACATAAATTAAAAGTTTTAACTTAAAAAAAAAATGCTTTACTTTTGCTTTTCCATCTGCTTCTCAATAGACCTGCTAAGTTTCATGTCATGCTCTGCTGGAAAATCTAGAAACTGCTCACTTGGCTAATGGGGGTGGGGGGTGAAGGGTAGGGGGAGCTCCCAGCCAGGGCTGCCTCCAGGATGCTTGGACTGCTTTACAGTGTCAGGGCATGGTGACTTATCAAATTGGGCCTAAGGCTCCAGCTGTCTACTGGAGCTGCTGCAGCTCCTGTGACAGGGACCGATCCCACATCACGTTTTCCAACTCAGTTTTCTATCCTGACTCTGTAGACCTCTCCATTGGTTTCTGTGGAAAACACCCCTCACATACCAGGTGCCACGAAATAGACTGGGTCCGATCTTCGGGCAGAACTAAACACATCCTGATGGCGAGGTGACCAGTGGAGTTTTGCAGGAGCTCCATTTCTCTGAACTGCTTTCCAACCATCGGCATCTGTAAGATAACAATCCCACTCTGAGACAACTCCCATCATTGCTAGAATTAAGCCAGGTAAGACTTGCTGGCCAAAAAAGGCCTAGAAGGCATAGGAAGGGGCGTTTCTTAGCATTTTTGCATTCTTTTACAATTTTCAGAATGCCTCAATTTTTTTTTACATTTTTATTTGTGTGTGTGAGTGTGTGTGTCTGTGTGTGTATCTGTGTGTGTTTAGAGGACCTTCTAGGCCTGTGTGATCAGGCTGGATATGACTTTAATCCTAGGAGACAGAGGCAAGCAGGTCTCTGAATTCAAGGCCGGTCTGGTATAGAGCAAGTTTCAGGTAAAGAAAAGCTTAGGTCCAGGTGTGGTGGTATAGGCCTTTAATCCCAGCACTCAGGAGACAGAGGCTTGCAGATCTCTGAGTTCACTGTAGGCAGTACTGTTGAGTCAGGGAGTTGAGAGGCAGTGCAGTGGAGCTGAATTCATGGCAACTCAGTTCATGGAGTTCAAGGCAGTTTTCACCAATACAATTTTTCAGCGACAAGTTGCAGAAAGAACGAGCTAGACACATGTGAAAACAGAATGAGCCAGAGAATGAGAAGGAGCCAGAAGATTAGAACATAGTGCCAAAATTAATATGAGGCCAAGAAGAGCAATTCAGTCAGAAGCTGCGAAAAGACAGTTTGAATCAGTCAGCTTGGAGAGGAGTTTTGAACCAGACAGCTGTACTGAACCAGCCAGCCAGAGTTCAGAAAGAACTAGAAAGGGTGAGCTTATTCAGCAGTAAGTCTCTGAGGCTGAAAACATTCTAACCCTAGATTAGATTGTATAGAGGCTAGAAACTTCCAGGACTAGGCCTAGGTTAGCAGACAGAGGCAGTAAGCCTCAGAGAGACAATTACATCAGAAGAATAAAAGTAACTTTTACAGGAGCTGTATTAAGTCAGTGTATGTGAATGTGATGTTATTAGTGATTGTGGAATCTGGAATGTTCTTATAAACCCTTCCTCCCCGTGAAGAGTTCTTTGTGGGTGGGACGATTAGGGATATAAATAGCAGGTCTCTTTTAATTATTTTTAAGTATTCATATGCTGTTCAGTTGTAATTTTTCAAGATATATGGCTTGTCTTACCCCAACAAAATAATGTAAAATATATGGGCTAGAAATGTAGCTCAGTGGTTAAGGTGCCTGCCTAGCAAACACAGGGTCTTGTGTTTGATTCCAGGCACAGAATTGATTTGGTTGTGACAGCACAGCTTTTTCATTCCAGGACCTGGGAGTCGGAAGCAGGAAGATCAGAAGTTCAAGGTTGTCCTCTGCTGCATGTGGAGTTCAAGGCCAGTCTGAACTCTGCCTGTCTCAACCAACACCAATAAGAAAATTGCTAATGATCACTTGAGAAGCCGTCCTGTGAATAGGGAGGCCACTGTTGGCAAGCGCCAGTCACAGACCCTTGTAAAATGAAAAAAAAAAAAAAAAAAAAAAAAAAAAAGCAAAGCCCTGTGTTGAGATACTTTACCCTGATAGAAAGTTGAGGTGATCTTGTGGACACTGAAGTCTGCAGAGCTGTGGCAGGTGGCTGAATGCCCATAGCAGAAGCACTGGGTACAGCCCTCAGGGTTTGCCCTGTCCAGATGGTAGTAGCCTGGCTGGCACCTACAGCAGAATTGTAAGTCAGCACAATGCCATGATTACTTCTTATCTTACAGAGAATACCATGGCCGGTTCAACCTCTTCCCACTTTCTCTCCTGCTTGGCACTATTCATTCCCAGAGGAGGAAGATAGCAAGGTTTACACACTAGCTCTACTCCAGACCACCAGGGTAGCAATCACAACCCCCACCCCCACCCCACCCACACACACACGAGTGTTCACAATCTCTGTCTTCACTAGGACCTTGGTAGTCTGGAAACTTGATGACTGACCCATCCTTGGTGGTGGATGGAGGTTGGTGGGTGGTGCAAGGAGCGATGTGACAAGATTCTGAACTGCAGATCTGCCCTGGAGCAGGTATTTAATGGAGGGAAGTGGGGACCAGAAAGGTGCTCTTATCTCAGCACCTATTAAACTGCCCCAATCCGCAAGACCTTTCAGTATTTATTAACACCCTGTTCGTCAAAACCTAGTTCCGGCCCATGGAGGACAGGGCCAGGAAAGATGTAAGATAAAAGAAGCCTAGAGATGCCCTCAAACCAGCCAACTGCTGGCTGGCATTCCACCCCTGCTCCCAGCCCAAGCCCTGGGGCAGCTTCTTTTTGGACAACTGCCAGGCAAGGCTAAGCTGCGGAGGCTTCTGGGAGGAAGAGTCCTGTTTTCTCCACACGGAACAGGAACAGCTCCAGTGACCATTCCCTCAGCACTGGGTTGGCCCAGGCACCTTGTGTGTCTACTCCTTCATTTCATCCCCCTGGAAGCCTGTGAGATAGGAATTACTTCTGGTGAGGAGGAAGACAGAGGGCTGAGGCAAGATTCAAACCTACAGAGAGGGACGGATCAAGGAGGGAAAGGAGTCACGTGAAATTTAAAGATGACTTTAGGAAGCTGTAGGACAAGTGGTGATGAGGAAAAGAAGGACCATGAGCCTGCAGGAAAGCAATGGCAACTAGTGATGAGGAAAAGAAGGACCATGAGCCTGCAGGAAAGCAATGGCAACTAGTGATGAGGAAAAGAAGGACCATGAGCCTGCAGGAAAGCAATGGCAACTAGTGATGAGGAAAAGAAGGACCATGAGCCTGCAGGAAAGCAATGGCTACTGCAACCGCCTAGTGACACTGGGACAGCATGTTTTTTTTTTTTTTTTTTAACAGAGATTTACTAATTGTGGTAATGGCAAATTGTTGCTTTACATAGCTGTCTATTTCGTTTTATATTTTAGATTTAAAGGAGCCTCCAAAGACAGGTTTAGTGGCACATGTCTGCAACCCCAGTACTTGGGAGATAGAGGTAGGAGAATGCAAAGTTCAAGGTCACCTTCTGCCTTTGTAGCAAGTTCTAAACCCTATCTTGTTGCTGTTGTTTGTTTGTTTTTTGTTTTGTTTTAGGAGACAGGGTTTCTCTGTGTAGCCTTGACTGTCCTGGACTCACTTTGTAGACCAGGCTGGCCTCGAACTCACAGTGATCTGCCTGCCTCTGTCTCCCAAGTGCTGGGATCAAAGGCGTGCGCCATGACTGCCCAGCTTCTAAAGCCTATCTTAAAGCAGTAAAAATGAAATGGATAATAAAAAAAAACTTTCAAGCAGGAGGCAGTATGATCCTAGCATTTGGGAGGATGAGGCAGGAGGATTACAAGGCTAGCGACTTCTATATCAGCCTCTGTTAGAGAGCAAGGCTCTGTCTTGCCTCTGGCTTCCCTACCCCTGCTGCAAAATGCTTTCTCTAAAAAAAAAAAAAAAAAAAAAAAAAATTATGTCTATGTGTATATCTGTGAGAGTGTATGTCACATGTGTATGGGGACTGCGTGAGGAGACCAAAATAGGGCGTTGGACCCGCTGGAGTTATAGTTACAGGCAGTTGTGAGTCACTGGACACAGATGCAGGCATCCCAGGTGGGACCCTCTGGATGAGCAGCAAGCACTCTTAACCGGTGAGCTATCTCTCCAGCGTGCCTCCTTCCACCATGTGCACAAAGGCTGATAAAAAAAAAAAAGTGGCTGCTTTCTTAACACTCAAGCTATCTATTTCCAACTCTCTCTTGGGCAGGGAAAAAAGCAAAAACAAAACAAAACAAAAAATCCAAAACAAACAAACAAACAAAACCCAAACACAAGCTAGGAATGCATTTGGCACTTCCTCTGCCCAGGTAGAAATGCTTGGCAGGGTGCCAGGAAACTGCTTGCTTTCTTTTAAGGAATTGAGAAGGAGGCTTTGAGCTGAGGCCACCCTCACAGCCCCTCCACTCAGCTCACAGCCTTCTTGGGGGGGGGGGGAAGCGGGGGGGGGAGCGGGGAGAAGACGTTAGTCAGAACACAGTTTGTACTCAAGGGATGTCCTGAGGCAGCAAGTGAGAGCCACTGGCTCCTCACTGCTCTGCCTGCCCCAACATGGCTCAGGCCCAAAGGGCTCTGACGTGGTGCCCCAGTTCATGTGTGTGCATGTAACTACCATCCCCTCCCTGGGGTGGTTCCTTTTCGGTACTCGATGGTTATATATATGGCCATATGCTGCCACAGTCCCTGTTACAAGGATTTTCCTCAACTTGTTTAATTAGGCCAGGCATTTCCAAAGACCCACTTCAGTCACCTGAGCTCATTACTGCGCACCACCTTGCATGGCAGCCAGCTGGCCAGGGGACTCCCTGGGGCCCTCGGCCTCTGCCACAGGGAAAACAAAGAAAAGGGACCCAAAGCAGGAAAATGGGCTGCAATGAATCAGAGGCCTTGGTTTTGGGGGTTTTGTTTTGTTTTAAGTTCAGCCTTTAAGGACAGGGAGTAGGATAGCCTCAACATTTGTTCAGACTCCACTTTCTATAACTGTAGTTGTTGGATTAATTCTGTTTGTTTGTTTTTGAGACAAGGTTTCTCTGTGTATCCTTAGCTGTTCTAGACTCACTTGTAGACCAGGCTGGCCTCAAACTCACAGCAATCCACCTGCCTCTGCTTCCCAAAGGCTGGGATTAAAAGCGTGCACCACCTGTTGGATTAATTCTTACACCATGTGCCAAGGCACTCTCCCCTGAAGCCCACAGGGGCATGGTTTGCACAGACCTATCACAGCGTTCCCCAGTGACAGCTGGTTTGCAGACACAGCGGCCAGAATCACAGGCTCCAGAGATGCCAGCTGGGTCACAGTCACACTTGGAATCTCTAGAGAAAAAAAAAAAAAAAAAAAGAGAGAGAGAGAGAGAGAAAGAAAGTTAGGAGCAAGTTTCCAGTGTTTCACAGCAGTTGTACTCATAAAAGTCAGCTGTCCTGAGTGGGTGGCATCTCACTGGCCACGCCCTTCTTCGGGGGACTTCTCTCAGCAGTCCTATCAATCTAAACTCTTCATGACTTTAACGACTCACTTATTTAAGCCAGTGGGGTAGTGGCCAGTGATGAACCCTCAGCAACCTACCCAGAAGGAGAAGATTGTGCCAGAAATCAAGCCAAGTTCATCACTAAACAGTATAGTCCTTTAAAAAACAGATATATAATGTATTTCTATATAGTCTAATTAGGGTGATGGTGATTGCAGTGCATTCAGGTTCTTTCCTTTAGTAAATCCTCTCATGAGATGAATTCATATACCACGGAGTCACTCAGCGTGGTGAACAGTTCACTGGCTTGCAATCAGTTTTCAGAGTTGTACAATGGTCATCGCGAAGAACAGATCTCAAGCATCTTCATTGTTTCTAAAAGAGCCGTGCCATTCCTCCCTTTAGCCCCACCCCCAGCCGGATGTAGCCACATATGTACTTTCTGTCTCATTAGCTTTGCCTACTCTTGGTGTTTCCTATAATTGACATGACACCACATGTGGCCATTAGTGACCGACTTATTTCATATATCATAAGCTTTCAAGTTTGCCCATGTCACATCATGAGCAGAGTATATATTCTTCTGATGGCTGAATAAAATCCCACTATACGGATTTACCATAATTCGCTTATCTTTTCACCCGCTGATAGACATTTGGTTTGTTCCCAGTTCTTAGCTATAACGAACTCCGTTTCCATGAACTTCAGCCCACAGGGGTTTGTGTGCACTTTCATTGATCGTGCATGTATATATCTGGGAGTTCTATTGCTGGATTTCCCTGGCTTTTATTTTCCTTGCTAGTAAGACATTCACTGGACACACCGGTGCTGTCATTTGACCCTGGCACCGTCTCCCTGCCTCCTCACTCCTTTTGGCACACGCTCGCCAGTCTATCACCAGTAGCCACCTCATCAGTCTAGAACCAAAGCTGTTAGCTCTTCCCTCCTAAGCCAACTCTGCTCTGCCTCCTCATAGACCTTATAATGGAGAAAGAGTGAACAATGCTCCCCTCGGGCTGTTCTGTGACCCCATCGAATCCTGCCCAAACCTGAAGCCTGCTTGACTCCTTCACCTTCACGTTCCCCAGCCAATCAATGCCAGACCTAGCCAGGCTCGCATCCAGAATCCCTTTCCAGCTGTTGGCTTGAGGTCCCCATGGCTTCCTCCGTAACGCTTATCCAGATCCACAGGCACACACATTCTCAGCATGTACCGCTCTAAGACCCAGGGATTCGATGAGAAACAGGATCCAGCCCTGATTCTTGGGGCTCAAGGTGGGACAGACACAGGAACAGCAACAGCAATGATACATAACGACAGCTGCAGCCGTGTTGAAACGGACTCAGCGCTGAACAAGACAACGCTCTAAGTGAGAGGAACAAACGAATGCTGACGGCAAATGAGCAAGTCAAAAGATAAGTAGACTCACAATGTGCAGGGTGGACAAAGTAAGGGAGGGCCCTGGAGGAGATGGCGTGATGGCACGGGAGCCCCCGGAAGTGCTTCATAGCTATGTAGGAAAAGGGATGAATGCTATACAAACTGATTCCCTTGAAGCAGGGGCTGTGACTAGAGTGTGGGAACCAGGAAAGCAGTTAGAATCTGATCTAAAAGGGCAGGGAAGGCTAGAAGAGAGGAATCTATCTATACAAAGGCCCAGAGGAAAGAAAACCCAGACAATAGTTATGGCAGTGCCAATAAGGCCAGGAGGATGTGCCTGTCTGGCAAGGGACTGTAAATAGAGGTGCCAAGGGAAGTGGATGTTGTCAAGCCCGGCCTAGTTTCATATAACTTTTCTCTGGAGCCTAAGGAATTTTGTAGCTTTGTGATGTTATAGGTAATTAGCATCTTTTTCCTTTCCATGAATCTGTAGCTGAATGTCACCTAGGTTTGAAGGCTGCAAGCCAATGGTCTACATGCGGAGAAAGAATTAACATTTTCCACTGTTGCGAACAGCTGGCCAGGAGCATGCATTTCCTGTTATTCATGCTGAGCCCAGAACCAGACTTCAGGAACCAAGAAGACTTTTGGATGGTGATGTGCCAATCTTTTCCTAATATCCATGTCCCCAAACCAGGACCCTTACAGTGAAGGCCAAACCAGAAAGAAGGAGAAACGGGCATTTGTAAAGTGGGTGTTGAGACTCATACCTTTTACCTCCAGCTCTGTGTGGCTGAGGCACGGGCATCATTTTAGGCCAGCCTGAGTTACACAACAAGACCTTGTCTCAAAACAAAAACAATAAAACACACAACACCAAAAAATAAACAAACAAAAGCAAAACAAACAAACAAAAAAAAAAACATGGAGAGAGGAGGAAAAAAAAGGAGAGAGAGAGACAGAGAGAGACTTGTACTGAATTCATCCATCAAATAAGATGTCTTCCTAACAGAGACAGTTTCTTTACTGCAAAAGTGAAGGCATGCATAAAACATTAGCAGTGCCAAACCAGGAAAGGTCTTGCCTGAGATAAGTGGCCCAGACAACTGCCTAGACTCATCAACAATATTTCAATACCAGCAAACAACCAATGAGCCACTGGCCAGAATTCCCTCTGGACTTTGTCCTGGCTAGCATGTCAAACCACGCTTGTTTTGCCTGCCGTGCGGTATAACAATCACTGGGAGGGCAAGTTTTGTGAGAGGGTTTATTCGGGACATAGCCCCATGTAGAAGTGAGTTTGGAGATATTTACGGGCCCCGGGATGGGGACAGGTGGTTGGAAGTTAGTCAGGGGTCTGAACATTTGTCAGCTGTTACCCTCATGACCCTCACGTCAGAGGTGTTATCTACTCCTCGAAAGGCAGGCGATGTTTAGCAGTTTACTTAAGCAAGTAAGAGCAGTTAAGTCTGGAAAAGCAGTAATTAAGAGCAAGTTAAGCTTAGAGAATTACTAAGAACTCGTTAAGCTTTGAAAAGTGGTAACCAAGCAGGTCAAGTCTAGAGAGGCAACGGCTTGGGGCTGGCTAAGTCAAGGGAAGAAATGAGAGCAGCTTAAGTCTGGGAGAACCTGAGGCAGGTGATGGAGCAGCCGGCGCAGGCAAAGCAGGTTAAGCCCAGAGGGTCTATTTAGCTTTTCCCTTGGGTCTCAGAAATTCCTCTGCCAGCACCCTTCTGACGAATTCTTCACCATAAAGCTCCCCCCACCCCACCCCCGCTCGCCCCCAGCCCTGCATCTCTGTGATTGCTATGTGACGTGCATCGCACATTGAAGGACGATAGCCTCTGCCTTCCTTCAGAAAAGAATCTGGAGGATGGAAAGCAGACGTTTCAAAGGAAAGGAACTGACAATTAAGCAGAAGAGATCGTCTACACAAAGTCCACTGAGGTCCAGATGGGTCCCCGCTTGGAATGTGGAAGACTGCTTCCCTCCTAGTTCACAAAGGAAGGCCAAAGGCGTGCAGCCGGGTACCAAGCCTCTGGGTTCCCAAAACAGGTCCATCGTCACCAGTGATGCTAGGCACTGTAATTTCTCATGGTTTGAATACCCTCTTATTAAAATGAATGTAACGATAATCCTTAGTGTTCATATAAAGACTAAAGACAAAGTTCACAGCAGTATGTGGCACCCTTAGGTGTCACCATCCCCCACCCCCACCCCCCGTAACAGCAATGGTGGAGTAAGGATCCTGTGATAGCTAGTCTTAGTTGTCAACTTACCCCTGGGAAGAGAGACTCTCACTTGAAGAATTGCCTCCATCAGATTGGCTTGTGGGGGAGTCTATGGGGACATTTTTTTTTTTTTTTTAAATATCTAATTGATGTAGGAGAGCCTGGCCCACAGTAGGTAGTACCATTCCTAGGCATGTGGGTCTGGGCTATATAAGAAAGGTAGCTGAACATGACCTGGAAAACAAGCCAAGAAGCAGTGTTCCTCCATGGTAGGTCTCTGCTTCAGTCCCTGCCTTCAGTTCCTGCCTGGAGTTCCTGCCCTGACTTCTCTCAATGATGGGCTGTCACTTTGAAGTGAAAGATGTAACAAGTCCTACACACACACACCCCGCGCCCCCCCCCCCCCCCAGAGCTGATAAACCAGAACACACGCTTACAGTTGTCTCTGGTCCCGGGTGCAGCCAGCATCAGTGAGCGTATGGAAGCCTGGCTGACATCGGTCACACCTGTGTCCTGTCACACCTGGTTTACACCTGCACTGTCCAGAGTTGTCACATCCAGCAGCGAGAGAACCTGTAGTCCACAAGGTGGGGGGAAGAAGAGAAGAAAAAAAATGCTTACAAGGCATTAAAAAATGACTGTCTCCCCATGGGAGCTCAAGACACACTAAGGGATGTGGGCCATCTGCTGCCTTTACATGGAGTCCATGTCATTAAAATACACCTTGCTTTTACAGAGAGAAGGGAGTGACTCACAAAACCATTTTTATTTACACATTTGCTCTGGCTCAACATAAGGGAACACACAGTGCCTTTCTCTTTCATATATATATACATTCATATATATATTCATTTTAAATCCCATCCATAGGGTGTGGTGGTGCATGCCTATTATCCCTGCACTCCAGAGGCTGCAGTAGAGTGGCTGCAGCAAGTTCAGTTGGCCTGGTCTACATATTGAGTTGTATTCAAGTTCAAGACTTGTTCAAGACTTTCAAAACTCGAGGAGAAAAGTCAATGAGTGGGCACGGTAGCATATTCGAGTGAGTACGGTTCTCCTTTGTATCTACCAACCAAATGCCAACATTTAGGGGCCACAACTCGACTTACACGTGTCTATGTGAACGTAGGCATGCGTGTGGAGGCCGGAGGACAGCCTCCAGTGTGCTTCCTCAGGAGCCTGCCACCATTTCCCCGCAAGGTAGGATCTTTAGCTGGCTGGGACGCAACAACTGGAGTAGGCTGCTTAGGATCCACCTGCCTCTGCCTCCTAGCGCCATGATTACAAGTGTTTGCCACCATTCCCAGCTCGCTTTTCCATGGCTTCTAAGGACCAAACTGAGGTCCCGCCAGCTATCGCCTCAGCCCTGATGACATATTTTTTTTTTTAAAGCACACATGAAAGAAAAAACAAAAACAAAAAACAAAAACCGCCACCACCACCAACAACAAAAACCCAGAATGTGTTCACCTACTTGGAGAAGCAGAAAACTTCATTTATGGAACGTGTCCTTGTGGCTCTGTCACAGCCTTAGAGTATTCCCTAACAGCGTGTATTCATTACACACACTGGCGGTTTCAATAATGGCATCTTTGAGATAGGATCTCACATATATAAAGCTTGCTTACAATTCAGGATGTCACCAAGGGTGGCCTTGGATACCTGTGCCTCCCAAGGTGTGCACCGCCACACACACACCTGGTTTATGTAGTGCTGGGGACTGAAACTATGGCTTCTTGTATGCTAGGCAATCACGCTACCAACTGGGTTGCACCCCCAGCTCATCATGTCATTTTTCTTCCAGAGCATCATGCCCTTGACCATATCCATTCCTCCACTACACTCCCCCATGGACCCCAACTCTCCCCTTCCCCTACTCTGCTTCCTCCTCCCCAATAGTTCACATCATACACATGTATATACGCACGTGTAACCTAAGTTTCACACATGAGAGGAGACACAGTACTTGTCTTTCTGTGTCCTTCTTATGACTCATACGAGCTCCTGTTGCAGCCATCTCCCTGTAGATAACCTAAGCTCACTCTTCTCTGTGCTGAATAAACTCCACTGTTGCTGGACACCCAGGCTGCTCTCCAAGATAGTGTGCATAGTGTCATAATGGCGCAGTTTCCCACAGACTGCGCTCTTAACTGTGAATGGGTCCTCCGAAGTTGCACATTGATGACGGGGTTAGTGAACACAATGGACTCTCACCACTTCCAGCACATTCCAGCTTACCACCCGGGTCTGAGTTTCACCACCTTTCCTCACCTAAACCAGATGTGCCCCTCCACACTTCAGCCTCCATCCAAAGGAAGCTGAGAACTATGTGCAGAAGACTATTTGGATCGCGTTTTGTTTAAGTCCCGGAAACAAGCAATCTGATGCAAACTCCATTATCCTAGCCTCACTCTCCATCTACTCTTGCTCCCTCAGGTCCAGCAGAGCATGTTTCATGCGGCTGTCTCCTATAAGACATTTGCCCTGACTCTTTCTTCAGTCTAGAATGCTCTTTTGCAGCAATCGGAACACTGAGATAGGAGGATCAGAAATTCAGTGTCAGCAACACCTACATAGGGAGTTTGAAGCCAGCCTGAGAGCAACACACTACTTTGAAAAATAAAATAATCAGAAATTTGTTTTGTTTGTTTGTTTTTTGGTGTTTTGAGACAGGGATTCTCTGTGTAGCCTAGGTTGTCCTGGACTCACTTTGTAGACCAGGCTGGCCTCAAATTCACAGTGATCTGCCTGCCTCTGCCTCCCGAGTGCTGGGATCAAAGGTGTGTGCCACCACACCCGGCTCAAAATTTGTTTTTTTAAAAGACATAAATGGATGATTTGATAATCCAAAAACATATTTTCCCATTCAAATTAATGTTAGTTACACTTTCAACTCCAGCAAACTCTGCAGTCATTTCTCAGAAAAGATTGTTGTTGTGCTGGCAAGATGGCTGAGTGGATAAAGGTGCTCGCCAGCAAGTCCGAAGACCTGAGTTCGATCCCTGGATCCCACATGGTGAAAGAACAGACTCCTCCAACTTGTCCTCTGATTTCCACTTGTTCACTGTGGCATGTGCCTCTGCCCACCCCATAAGTTAATAAACTAGTGAAGAGCTCTTGCTCACCCCTTTAAAGAAATAATGATAATTGTAAGGTAGGAAAGAGAACTTTGCCTAGGTTTGGCCCAAATAGTCCAAATTTTATTCTCTAGAATATTCTTCTAAGAGGCACTAACTCTTAACCTGTAAATATTTTGTGTTCAAAAGAGTTTGAAAAATGTGACTAGCACGTCTTTCAGGGATTATAACATCATACACTCAAGAGGCCAGAAGCTTACTTAGTAATGATGGTAGTGGTATTGCTATCACCTGTAGCACTGGGGATGGAGTCAAGACCTCGCACGTGGTAGGCCAGTGGTCTCCCACTGAGTTACACCCCCAGCCCCTGTGGTCAGTTTCTCAACACCAATGTTTCCAAACACTATTCAAAACTTTTATGTCAATGTCTGTTATTAGCTTGAGAGACTCTATCTCCAAAGGGCCCTACCTACAGAATATCACTATAGAACAGGGGTTCTCAACTTGTGGGTCGGGATCCCTACAGGAGTCACCTAAGATATCCTGCATATCAGATAGTCACATTCACAACTCATAAGACTAGCAAGATTACAGTTATGAAATAGTAATGAGATAATTTTTGTGGCTGGAGGGGTCACTACAACTGTATTAAAGGATCACAGCACTAGGGAGGTTGAGAACCACTGGCTTAGAGGAAGCTGGAGGAAAACAACCCCGACTCTGAGTTCAATAGATCTCAGTTCAAACACCAGGCGCTTCTAGCTGCCTGTCTCTGGGCAGACTGCTTACTATGATTTCATTTAGGTGAGAATGAAAACATACACCTCGTGGGACTGTTGTAAGACTAACAGCTAGTATGTAAGAGGTGCCTGATCCAGTGTCTCACATACAGCAGGTGCTTAAAAATGTAGTTAACCCTGCACTAATAGACCATGATAGTGTTGACAGTATGCTAGTGATTTACCCTGAGGCGTCCCATCAGGCCTTCAACGTTGGACCGTTTGATGTCTCTAACTGCAAACATGACTAGTTTAATTCACATTCTAGAATTTCTAAAATAACAGCAATGGGCTTTTAAAGTGCCTTGCCTGGCTTGGATGAAAACACCTGCTCCAGTGTCTACATTCTAAGCTGGGCTCAAGGATTGTGAATAATTGATTGGCTTTAAAGAATAGTTGAAGAACAGACTCCCTGGCTCAGGGGTCTCAGGGAGTGTTCTCAGGCCTCAGGTGGATAAGCTCCGTGGGCATCTGAGAATGCAGGAGGTGTCAAAAGCAGTTAGCATTTAAAATTAAGCCAAGACAGCTTCCTGTGTGAGTCTGTCTCCCTCCCTCCTTCCCTCTCTCCCTCCCTCCCTCCCTCCCTCCTCCCCTTTGATATAGCTCAGTAGCAAAATACTTGTTCAGCAAGCGCAGGGTTCTGGGTTCAAGCCTCCACATTGTAAACACACACTCATGCATATAAACTTACATTTAAAGAGGTTTTAAAAAATAATTGAAATATGCTAATCTGAGTAAGACTCTGTCATAGATATGTAAAATATTAACTAAGGAAGCCCAGTGACACTGATGGCCACCTTGGGTGTCATGGGAGGAAAAAACAAGCACGTACACAGTGCGCCCTGAAGTGTCTGTGAAAGGCGAGCAGGACTTAAACATGCGGTGACATGAAGTGATGATCACTCAGCACTGTTCCTGGGCCCACAAAGTCATCACCTAAAACAAGCTCTCTTCTGCCTGAGAGATGTCAGTGGATGAAGCACGCATTGATCTCCAGCACGTGACTATAATCTCAGTACCCAGGAGGCTGAGCTGTATCTCAAGTCCTCCTCACACTGTTTTACTTTGAGACAAGGTTTCGCTGTGCTGCGCAGGCTGCTCTTGAACCCCCTCTGTTCACGGGTTCAAGCTGGCTAGCTAGACTAGCTGAATCTGGGGGTTCCTGTTCAGCGAGAGACCCTGCCTCAGATAAATAAAGTGGAGGGCAATCAAGGAAGACCCCCGACATTGAGTTCTGGCCTACACAACGTGTACACCAACCCTCACGTACCTATGCCTACATACATGTGCGCATATATTCCCCCACATATGCAGACCACATCTGCCACACACATGTACACTACACACACACAAAATGATAAGCTCACTTCTATACTCACAAGATACTGGTGCGAAGGCCAAACTACACTGAGCATCATTCAACTGTTGGCTTCATTTAACACACATGAAGTAATGACATTTTTTTTTTTTTTTTTTTTTTTTTTTTTTTTTTTTTGGTTTTTCGAGACAGGGTTTCTCTGTGTAGCCTTGGCCATCCTGGACTCACTTTGTAGACCAGGCTGGCTTTGAACTCACAGCGATCCGCCTGCCTCTGCCTCCCGAGTGCTGGGATTAAAGGCGTGCGCCACCACGCCCGGCTGACAATTTTTAAAGACTTTTTTTTTCTTCTTCTTCTTTTTGGCATTTGAGAACTGCTATTACAAATCCGTTCAAGCAATTACTTGAAACTGGAAAATGATCTTGCATTAGATTGGGAGACAATGAAATCACATAGGAAATCAATGTTAAAGTAGACCTGTAATCTCACCTAGCTGGGAGGCTGAGGCAGGAGGATTGCAATCCCAAGGCCTGCTGGGTTGCAGAATAAGTTTAAGGACAGTCTGGGCAGCTTAATGAGACACTGTCTCAAAGTAAAACAATCTAAAGAGATATTGGGATATAGTTAGTTCAGTGACAGAGCAGTTGGCCAGCGCGCCCGAGGCTGTAGGCACAGTCTCTAACATGCCTTCCTCAAGTCAGGCTGCGAGTTGGTGATCTGCAAAGCCCGGGACAGCTGGGAACAAGAAGTAGTGGAAAGTCTCTCCCACCAGTGTCCTCAACCCAGTCAGCTGGCTCCTAAAGCTTTGGCTTCCTTGTCTCTCCAAGGGGAACGTGGGTGTGTGGCACACAGCCTGTCAGGCTATGGAAATGTTTTGGAAAGAATAAAGTATTAGTCACCATTTAGGAAATCCAGGTTTTCTGGGGGCTGTCTGTCTTGGACACAAACACAGTGCTCTGGTTTTTTTGTTTTGTTTTGTTTTGTTTTGTTTTATTCATTCATATGGAAGGGACAGAGACCTGGATTACATTCGCAGCTTTTCTTTTTTCTTTCTTTTTTTTTTTTTTTTTTTTTTTTTTTCAGGCAGGGTTTTTCTGTGTAACCTTGGTTGTCCTGGACTTGCTTTGTAGACCAGGATGGCATGGAACTCATAGCAATCCACCTGCCTCTGCTTCCCCAGCGTTGGGATTACAGGTGTGTGCCATCGCACCCAGCACATTTGCAGCTCTTAAAGTACCTTGTGGGAGATTTCAGGGCACTTATTAACTTTCTAGGCCAATGTTTCCATTGTTAAAAGATACTTTCAGATATTCACTGTAAACTGGAGTTTTTAGTAATAAGTAAAATGTTAACAACTCATTTTAAATCATATATAAGGTCACTAATGAGCCTTCTATTGTGCCAGGATATTATTATTTTTTATTTATCCCTCTTTTTTATTTTTTTTTAAGACAGTTCCACGTAGCCCAGGTTAGCTTTGAATTTGCTGTGTAACTGGGACTGGTCTTGAATTCCTGATTCTCTTATCTCCACCTCCCAAGTGCTGGGATTACAAGCCTGTCCTGTCATACCTGGTTAGGATGTAGTTTTTGAAAAGGTCAGTGTTTTAGGCAGTTCGGACCTCAACCTCCATCTTTGTAAGAATATCTATCATTGACTATGTACATTTTACTAATCTATCGTGTGCTTGATTATTCTTGCACTATCGTGTGATCCTGGTGTGTTTCCAGGTGACCTTTTATCTAATGAGAACACTGGAGCAGTGAGTGGTTACACCTCATGCCCCGAGGGACTCAGAGGGAGCAATGCTGGCAAGATATGAACCCAGGCTGTCTGCCTCCCAAACCCACCACTATCTGCTATGGTGTCAGCAAACCTAGGCTAAAAGCCTTGCTCTGCCCCCTAGCTCTGCCTCCTTGCACATGCATCTTCCTGTCCCTAGTTTCTGAGATGGAAACCCTGCTCAGAAGGTTATCCGTGAAGGCTAATTACTGCATAAAAGGCCTCACACTAGATGCCAATCACTATGTGTCTCTGCACCTCCCACCGGGCTCCCATGAAGTCTCAGATGCCTCCAGAGAAAAGGAGACAAGCTTTCGGGTGCCGGGCACGTAGGAGCCATACAGAGACCAATGAGAAACCTTTCCTTACTCTATTCGGCAGCTCACTCCTTGTCTCCTCTGGAATTAGAACCTTGTATTCTGCCCACGCTTTGCAGGGGAGCCCCCACACACACACACCAGAGTCTCTGATTACATCCCCACTGACCATTTTGTGGGGACAACTCAGCTCCTGTGACGTGCAGTGAAGCAGCATGTTTTATGGGGATCTTGGCTCCCCCAAGAATCTCACATATCCACCATAATAGACTCATTCTTCTCTTGCTTTTTCTTTATGAAGTCCTTTGGCTCATGGTGAGGACTGAGAAATCTAAGAGGTTCTGGATGTTGGATTAACTCAACAGACTGGATTCAGACCACATCGAAACAGCAAACCCAGCTGAACCTGGGGATGAGCCCAGATCTATATCACTCCAGGTCATCCCAGTTTTCTAGAAGGTTCTTGATACTCTCCACTAACAACTCGTCTTGGCTGCCCCCAAACCTGCTCAACTTCACATTCTTCCAGCTGCAGCTCCGAATGGATTCCACAAAGCCACACTGAGGCAGGGCCATGCTATGGCTCTACCACAGGATGCTCTTAAGCACTTTCCCACAAGGAGAAGCACCAAAGGCCAGGAAAGATACCACACAAATGAGGCACCAATAAAAACCTCAGCATAGCTATAGACCCCTGCTTCCCCCATGTGTTTAGTAATACGTGTGTACTGTCTAGCATCATGAAGTCAGCCCAATGTGGGGATGCCTGTTCACAACAGACACCCAGAGTTTAGGACTGTAGCTGGAAGAGATATTAAAAACCAATAAGATGGATATACAGACAGACAGACAGATAGATCTAATAAAAGCAATAATACCTAGCTCCTCTGTGAACCCACACCTGAGTTAGGAGCTTCCTACCTGGTGCTTGCTCTTGCGAACCTTCAGCAGCTCTGGTCTTTCTCTGTAGCTTTTCTGTTGGTACTTCGAATTACTATCACCCATCATAGCCACAGAAACACATCCTTACGATGCATATTTTTCTTCCTTTTTAATTATTGTTTTGGTTTAGGGGTTTTGTGGCAGGATTTCTTGTAGCCTGGGCAACTATGTGTCTGAGGATGACCATGAACTCCTTGATCTTCCTGCCTCTACCTCCTAAGTGCTAGGATTATAAGCAAACGTCACCACACCCAGCTAATCGCTCTTTCCAACAGCCTGGGCAAAGCAAAGGTGGATGTGAGGAAAGAACCCTCGCTGGAAGGGACCACACTTCCTCTGACCCTGAGTCATAGAACAGTTAACCTACCTACCTAGAAAAGTTCACCCAACTCTCTCAGGTGTGCTAGCATTTATCTGTTAATTCCAGCTACTCCCTTGAGCAGAAAGATCAAGAATGTGAGGCCAGCCTAGCGAACCTAAGGCTTATCTCAAAACTATAAACATTTAAAACGTGATATAGCTCAGCAGTAGAACCCTGGCCCAGCACGTACAAAGTTCTGTGTGAAATTCTCAGTACTATAAACAAACTACTTGACTCTCTGAACTAGAATTCAGGGCTGCTGCCCTGACGACCCTGGCTCCTTCCATTGTCCCCGCTGCAAGAGAAACACTTCCTTGCAGACAGAAATTGCTAAAATGACTAATATCTGGTGGGGCCCGGTTGTGTCGCATCTCCCTCTTGGCTTGCTCGTTCCCCCACTCCCTTCTCTTTCCCTTCCTTCTCCCTGCCCTCCCTCCTTCTCTCCCTCTGTCTCCTCTCTCTCCATCCTTTGCCTCCTTCCCACCTACCTTTGGAGTGGCAGTTGCAGGGTAGGCAGCGGTCTCTGGCTCGCTGCCGGTAGAACCCCTCCCTGCACCTCTCACAGCGGACCCCGGCTGTGTTGTCCTCGCAGTTGAGGCACCGGAACCCACTGCCCGTCTGTCGTTGGAGCTCCTGATCAAAGACACACTGCCTGGACTTCCCATTGCAGTCACAGACTAGGGAAGAAGGAAGAGAGACACTGTCAGAAACAACTGGAAAGTAGAGCATTCTCGCGGGTAGTTAATATCATCAACTACCTCTGGAGTGTGACGTGAGCTATGGTAGAATAATGAGTGCTCTTTGTCCCACTTATAGGAGGCAGTAATTACACAGTCCTGGGGTGATCACTGTCTGGGGAACGTGGACACAGGGTCACCAAACTGTCCAATTACATAAGAGGAGCCGAAAAGCTTAGGTGATGTTTTTATATGAAAATCCGTGGTTTGAGTATCGGCAGAGAATTCATTGTAAGCACTGCGCAAACCAACACAACAAGTCAGCAAACCAGAGGAGGGCTGCCAGTCATGGACTCCCAATCAACCCCAGCAGCTCCACTGCTGAAGATATACAACATTTGTCCCTCAACAACATCAACACTGAGTGGCTGGTATGACCGTCTGGGCCAGTTCTTCTCATCCTCAAGTGCATCTTGTGTGTCCCTCCCAAAGCCAGTTGTCAGAGAAAGCCATCACCTGGTGTCAGCCAACTCCGTGTGTGGGTCTATATGACAGCCACACATGGAAATAATTGACATAGTATCTGACACACAGTAGACACTCCAATTGTTTTCATCATGGCTTACGAGAAAAAGTGACGAGCCTTGAAATCAAGAGAATGGGAACAATTCTTTGAACAAATTGCCTTTCCCTTCTGGGTATGTGGCTTCCATTCAAAGCCTGGGCTCTGTGTGTATTAAGCACTCTAGCAGTGGGCTCATCCTCAACCCTTTGGGCAAACCACTTTGACTTTTGCTTCTCGTTTTCTCTTCTACCAATGTGGGACCGGTCAGCCTCCTGTCACCCTTAAGAAGATCCATCTGAAATAGGACCAGCCAATGCCCTTGTGTGAGCTCTTTCTCCTCCCTCAGAAGAAACAGATTAGCCAGGCGTGGTAGCACACACACCTTTAGTCCCAGCACTTGGGAGGCAGAGGCAAGTGGATCTCTGTGAGTTTAAGGCCAGCCTCGTCTACAAAGCGAGTCCAGGACAGTCAAGGCTAACACGGAGAAACCCCGTCTTGAAAACCAAACCAAACCAAACCAAACAAACAAACAAAACACAAGAAGAAACAGATTAAAAACAGCACTTAAAGGTGAAGAAACTTGACCCAGTAAAGAGCTGGGGTCTGAAGCCAAACCTTTCCACACTGCCTTCAGTGGTCACATAGCCTTGGTGTATGACTCGATGCCTTGGTGGGTGGGAAGCTATTTCTAGAGCACCTAGAACTATGATTTAACCAGAATGCTAACCATAAAGCCAGCAAAGGTTCTGAGCAGCTGTCCTGTGCAGGTCCCATGTCCATCTTCAAAGCCACAAAGGTATTGCCATCAATCCCATTGACTCCCTAAATATGTAACACCAGCTCAGAGTCACTTTGTTTCCTTTAATTTAAATTTTATTATATGTAGTACGTGCGTGTTCGTGCTTTTATGTGTGTGTGCTATTGCATGCATGTACAGGACAGAGGACAATGTTTGGGAGTCAGTGCCTCTCCTTCTACCACATGGGACTCGAACTCAGGTCCTCAAGCTTGGCAGCAAGTGCCTTTTTTTTTTTACCCACTAAGATATCTTGACACTCAAGCTGATTCTGGGACTACATATCCATCATCATCTCAGTTAATTCTCACAAAATGCTTTAACCTCTCTTTTTAGGGGATGGAAAGATGAATGCTTAGAGGGGGTGTGCATCTTGCCTTACGTTACACAGACCACTAAGTAGCAAAGGCAGAATTTGATCCCTAGTCTGTGTGATTTCAAAGCCTCTATATTTTCATCTCTTCTTCTTTTCAAGACTCTAGTCTGGTTGCAAGGGTTTTCTATGTCCTCTTCTGGACTCTCTCTCTCTCTCTGTTTTTTGTTTGTTTGTTTGTTTGTTGTTCAAGACAGGGCTTCTTTGTGTAGCCTTGGCTGTCCTGGAACTCACTCTGTAGACCAGGCTGGCCTCGAACTCAGAGATCCGCCTGCCTCTGCCTCCTAAGTGCTGGGATAAAAGGTGTGTGTTGCCACACCTCGCCCAAACCCCACTTTTCAATCTCTTTATTTAAAAGGCAAAAGTCGCCTATGGTGCTTCAAGGCCTGAACAGCTCAGCTCATAGCAGAGTCCTATTCTAAGACTAGACATCTTCATTCCAGGGATGAGGACCAACTTTTCATTAAGTTTACAGGGTACTGAATTTGTTCCCCGTTCAAAAGTGCCAGGGGTATTTGCTTTCTGTTTTTCCCACAGACCCATTGCCAAGCTGAGTCTTTCCCAACTAATGTTAGTGAAACTGATTTTGAAAATCTCCCACAGATGTGCCGCACAGCTGTCTTGCACTGTGAAATTTCTATGAAGAATGGGTACTCCCATCACATGTGTTATGCACAGCAGGCAGGCAGCCCTGTAAGGCTCCTCCACTACACCAGCCGACAGGCCAGAGCCCTTTCTGCCCCATACCCCCTAGGAGGAGTCTCTAAGCAACTGCACATTTCACTCTGCTTCTCTCATTCAGAGCATACTGCTATGCTGTTTTGCTTTTGTGACAGGGTCTCATGTAGCCCAGGCTAGCCTGGAATGCAATATGAGCTGAAAAATGACCTTGCACTTCTGACTATCTCTCAAGCATTGAGATAATAGGCACTTGCCACCACATCTGATTCAATATTGAGGCTTTAAGTGCTTACATCAGACAACGAGAGGAAAACGCATCCTGCGTCTTTTGCATGGAACCATTCTTTCTGCCATTGGTATATGCTTGAACAATGGATGGTTTCCTTCTCATTTTGTCCCTAAAACCAATGATTACCCACTCTCACAACTGGGAGGGGGGGTCATATTTTAAATTCTAGAATATTCTTACAACTGGGCTTAAGAGAATGAGAATAATAGAGAGAGCTTGTGTCAATTTTTTTTCATTTGGGGGCCATTCCTTACTGACTAGCACCATGAGCTCACTGGTGGCCACAGGGCACCCACAAGGCTATAAGTAGGCTAACAGGTAGAGACACTGTATGTACCAGAGGACCCAAAAGAAAGTAGCATTCACCTTCAGAGGACCGGAGCAGACAGACAGACAGACAGGGTGAAGGGCTGCTGTAGCAAGGCTTCCATTTATGCTTTTCAAGGAAATCTGGCTTTGTGGAGAAAATCTATTGAATTTTAAATGTTTGCCAAAAAATATTTTTAATGTATTCTTTTTTTTTTTTTTTTTTAAACAAAGTTAAGTTAAGGGTAAAGTGCTGTGCTTTGTGTCTCACTTCCAACATGCAGGGAATGGGAAAACGAAAGCCCTGGGGTACCACACAGTGCTAGAAGCTGGCCCATAGCCCCTGCTTAGCATCTGTGAACGAGCCAATAAAATGAAGCTCTTCCAAATACTAGGAAACTCACTGCTGAATGTGGTGGCCTGCCCCTGTAATTGCTACATTTGGGGAACTGTGGCAGGATCAACGGGGAGGCTTTGGCCAACTTGGGCTACATAGTTCCAGGCCAGCCTGAGCTACGGAATGAGATTCTGTTTTAATGAAGGAAAGAAAGAAGCAAGCAGGCTAGCTTCATATGTGAAGCAGGCGTGTAAAAGAACTAGCTCTGTAACCTGGGACTCTGATTGGCTTGGGTTACAGACACCCTCTCCGCTAATGATGGACGTGGCAGCCTAGCTCCTTTACCTACACGCATGACATAAACACCACCCTCCCCAGCTGCCTTGCCCCGCCCCTGCATCAGACTACATGCACAGCCTTCTCTGGACAACAAAATGTTCCTCCTTTTCTCACAGCCATCAGGCTAAGACAGCGTCTATTCGAATATATTCTCCAGCCTCAGTGCTTCCTGGTGTGAGGAATGGAAAGACGGATCCAGCCTGAGTTGGGTTTTGGCTCACAAACAGGAAGGCAAACTGTGTCCTCGAGCGAATTTTCAGGGAAAATCCTTTATTCACCATCTTATGCCTATGCAGATTGGGCAGGCACGGGATTAAAATCAGACTCACTATGGGAAGGCACATGCACAGTTGAAAAATTATTATATGACCTAATAAATCTAAATATAAAACTGCCTATGCTTCGCCCCTTAGTAACCAAATTCCTCTGCTTGAACTCCAAAAAGAAACACGAAACAATAATCGGGCGTGAGTGTCGCCCCTCGTCTGGCTTGATGCCCCTTGCCGTGTCTTCTGATCTCTTCTATTGTTTTGCTTTAAATAGTTTCTTTGCTACTTTTGCAGATCTATGTGAGCCTTGATTTTGACTCGTTGAGTAATAGGCTAACTACCTGGAAACTCCAGACCCCAACACCACCCCTGGCTGTGTTTCTACCATTTAAAGAGCTCCATCTATCCCATGTATCTATTCATGTGTTAAAAATACAAATCTAGTAATAGTCACTGTTCCTAGTCTTCTCCATGGGAGTCCAACTTAGTTAGCTCAATCTACTTAGAGCAACAGACCCAAATGAAAGTCCATAATAGTTTCTGAAACAAGAGGAAATTCTAAAAATTACTGTATTATTATACTTTCCTTCCCTTATGTTGAGATGTGTCTGATTTTATGCTTGGACTTTTTACTTTTATTTTTCAATTTTGTTGCTGTTCTTCCAAACTGTGACCCAGCTTCAAACACTGTAAATATATCAACCAGCTTTCACTGAGAGGCCTTGACACGCACACAAGTGACGACAGTGCAAGTAAGAGAAGAGTCTTGGGCACTTCCTGAGTCAGAAGCTGGCCATCTACCAACAGTCATCCATTCTGAACAAACACACACTGGGCATCTAATATGCACCAGGCTATTCCAGGCTCTGGGACCCAGCAGCAAATAAAACCTGCATGTGTCCCGGCCCTTGGGGAGTTTCTCTGAGAGTTTGGGTGGCAGATAAGTAACATAAATGAGTAACACATAGACAGCATATCAGGAGAGTGATGTTTATGAAGGAGAAATATAAAAGCCAGCAGACATCAATAAGTGTAAAGAGAAGATGGAGAATAGGAAAGGATGGGAGGGCTGGAAGATGCTGTGTGCTAGTGAGTGTTTCAGTCTCTTTAAATGAGTACCTGTGTGGCTTATGTTCTCTGCCCACTGATTGACAGGGTACAGTGACTTTCTGGTAAATTCCCGCAAACACAGAAACATCAAATTATTCCCTATCATTTTAGTGCAGATGATAGATTGTCCTTTACCCCTACTGGTAAACCTTTTCTTTCCAAAGTTCCTCTTTGGTAGTTTTTGTTGCTTTTGCTTTGAGATGGAGCTCACTATGTAGCCCAGGCTTGCTTTCAAGTTGAGATCCTCTGGCCTCAGACTCCGAGTGCTGGGACTTCAGGTGTGTCCCACCATGCCTCACCACATTGATAGATGGTAGCTTCGCTGATTCTTCTTTTCACTCTTGTGTTCTTAATCAAGGAAATGTGTATTTACTTCATTGGTGTGTGTGTGTGTGTGTGTGTGTGTGTGTGTGTGTGTGTGTGTGTGTGTGTGTGTATGTGTGTGTCCCTGACTGGCCTAGAACTTACTATGCAGCCTAGACTATCGCAATCTTCCATCTCAGCTCTCTCCAGTGCTGGGATTGCACCTTGAGCCACCATACTGGCTTTATTTTGTTGATTTAATACTTATCACTTATTACCCAATGGGGAGATTAGCTGGGTACTTGGACACTAATACTTCACGAGCCAGCAAGATTTTATAAAAGAGCTACTAACATTATATTTTTCTAAAGATCATCTATATTTGTATTTATAAAATATATTTATAACTATAGATACATTGTATATATTCATTAAACACTTATCACATTACCCATGTTTTCCAATTTCCCTATGTGCAGAAGTCAGCATTAAGATATCATTACAGAGGCTGGAGAGATGGCTCAGTCAGTAAACTGCTTGTTATGCAAGCACGAAGACCTGAGTTTTATCCTCAGAACCCAAATTAAAACTATGGGTGTGCTGGAACATCCTTGGCATCCCAGCAAGCTGGGAGGCAGAGCAGGGTTTCTGGGTCTTGCCAGCCAGCTAGCCCAGTCTAATCGGTGAGTCTTTGGCTAATGAGTTTGTCTCAAAAAACCAGCTTCTGAGGAATAATACTGTCCTCTGATCTCTACATGCATGTAAGTACACACATGCATGTGCATACAAACATGGAACACGCAATTTAAATATGCAGACAGACAGACAGATAGAGATATGAAGCATTGCATCAGAAAACACAAAATCAGAGTTGGCAAAATGGCTCAGCAGATAAAGACACCTTGCCACCAAGCCTGACAACTCAATGCAAGCCTTGGAATCCACATTGTGGAAGGAGAGACCTGACTCCCATAAGTTGTCCTCTGATTTGAACGCATAGGCTATGGTACATGCAGACACACACACACACACAGAGAGAGAGAGAGAGAGAGAGAGAGAGACACACGGACGGACAGACAGACAGACACAGAGACAGAGACAGTGACAGAGGGGGGAGAGACAGAGACAGACAGACAGACAGGCAGGCAGGCAGGCAGACAGAGAATCAAGAATCAATGGGGGTGAAAAAACACCACAAAACAACAACAACAACAACAAAAACCCCACAATTAACCCTGGACATGGGGCTCAAAACTGCGCTGTCTGTTGCCACACCCCAGTCATTATTTCTCTGCGGGTTCACTCACACCACCCTCTTTCCAAGCCAGAAACACCTCTTCAGATTTTGTCTGCTTCCTGTCCCCTCACTCCAGCTCCTGACAGCCAGCCAGGTTCTCCCCACAGATAAAGGAATGCAATTCATCAAGTTCACCTCCATCCCTAAATAAACACTTTGGAACCGGAATCCTTTTACAAAGATTTTCACATATTTCTGTAAGTCTAGCGAAGTGTGGGTGGCACTTGTGCCTGAGTGTGCCTTGTGCCGTGTGCCGCTCGCTTCCTTGCTGCTGCTTAAGTGTGTGCCCTAATGATAACTGGTAGCTCGGTCCCTGACCCTCAAGGTGCTTGCTGCTTAGGAGAGAGACCCGCCAAGGCAGCCAGATGCAGGGCTGGTCTGCCCACCACCACCTACACTCACTGGGCGAGCAGATCAAAGGAACTGGAAACCCTCTTTAAACAATGAGGCCTAGAATCCCTCTGGGCTGTTCCCAGCACCCCCACCCCTCACTAAACGTGGCTTCTGACAAGTCAGGACAGGAAGCCAAGGGGCAAAGGCTGCTTCCAAGTTGTAGACTTAGGAGAATGAAAGGAAACAGAAAATGTTTCCTAGGGCTCTAGCTGGGGAAAGGCTGGGGAGTAATCACCAGTGGCAGGCACAGGCTCAGGCGGTATTTTTTCAAACTTCCCGTAAGAAGCCTCTCTATCTGTGCTAAACTTAAAAGCAAGCTCTGAGGCAGGTGTGGGGCTAGAGCCTGTAATCCCTATAACCAGGAGACTGAAGTAGGACTGCCGTGAGTTAGAGGTGAGCCTCGTCTACAGACCAACAAACAACAAACCCCCACAAAAAACAAATACTGTATACACTCAGCTTTTCACCAGGGCAATCTCACACCTCAGCACAGTGTGCGAAATCATTGCGCTTGTGGGTACTTTAAATAAATAACAAAATGAAAATCTCCAAACGCCTTTAGAAACCCTGTGTATTTGGCCTGTGTGGGCCCCTCCTTTAACTCTGGTTCTCTTGTTCCCTGGGCCTCAACACCTAGATCCTTGCACGAATTCGGAATCCCGAGCTCTTTGCTGTCTCTGACCTTCAGATTTGCCATTTCTACAGAACTGGCTGGGTGCCCCCACGAAACATAAGTCAAATTAGGTACTTCCTCTGCTCACAACCTACAGAGGCTTCTCCGTGGAACGCCGGAAGCAACCCTCTTCATGTGATCGCAGAGCTCATCGCTTCCATGTACAGCACTAAATGGGCATTATCCAGTTCAGCTCCATGGCTGCACTCGTCTCTAGTCCAGTGGTACCTACTCCCGTGCTTGGCACCATCGTTGCTAAGACAGATGGGATGCATGGGTGGAGAAATGAGAAAGCAGAAAAAGAAGGGATATAACCCAGGGAGTCTCACTCTAAGAGAAGCCATTCAGGGGCTGGTGGAGATGGCTCAGTGTGGAAGGGGGCTTGCTGCCAAGCCTGAAGACTTAAGTTCAATTCACAGGGTCCACGAGACAGAAAAAGAGAAGAAAAGGCTTCCTACAGATTGTCCTCTGACCTCTCTCCATGCTCGCTGTGGCACATGCACAGCCACACACAGGGCTGGGGGCATAGCTCAGTGGCACAGTGACTACTAGCATGTCGATGAAGATCCCTAGATTTCACCCCAGGACTGCACCCCAGAAATGTCCCCAATACAATATGCATTTTGTGGCTGTTTCTGTACAGCATTCACTGGAAAAAAAAAATGGCTAATTTGTCAACACACAAAAAACATCCACAGCGAGCTGAGCAAAGAATACAGATAGGAAGGTATTTCCAATCACAGGAGGGTCGGGAATTTTCTGACAAGCTGCCTCCAATCCCAAAGGAGCTATCTCTGTCCCAGACTTACAGTCTCTCCCTGGCCTGTGACACAGGAGCCACAGGTGGGCAGCAAGCCAAGGGCTGTATGGGGGAGGGGCAGGGCTGTGCAGCAGGCTGACGGATGAGCTCAGCAGGCCCTGATGGGGCAGCCTGCCCTGTAAGCAGTTCTACCTCAGGAGCTAGGCATCCCAGCGGCAAGTTTGAACCTGACAGTGTGCGCTGGCCCATATTACTGTGAGCTTCGCTGCTCCTGCTGCCATTTCAGCTGCCGGGGACAGGTCCGCATGACAAGTTACAGTGATATCCTGTGGCTGAATCCCAGGAGGAACATTTAAGGTTGACACTGAGTTGTCCTCCTGATGTAGGGGAAGGTGGCTGCCCTCTGCCTCCTTTCCCGCCCTCTGGGTTCTCTTCCTGAGACATCAAATCCTCGCCCTGCTCTTCTCAAATCTTCTCTTAGGCAGTATGAGGTCATGCGATCAGGTTTCCTCCTGGCACTTGATCTCCACAGCCAGGTCTTGTACCTGACCTTTCCCCAGCTCCAAAGGTTGGTTTCTCAGGCCTCAGTCCTGACTGAGGTTGGGATTCCTCCCTCTACAACTCTCTCTTGAAGAGTTTGTTTGTTTGTTTGTCTTGTTTTGTTTTTTGAGACAGGGTTTATTGGTGTAACAAGAGCCCTGGCTGTCCTGGACTTGATTTGCAAGCCAGGCTGGCTTCGAACTCACAGAGATCCACCTGCCTCTGTCTCCCAAGTGCTGGGATTAAAGGTGTGCGCCACCATGCCCAGCTTTGATGATCCCACTTAAGACGAGGGTTTTTCTAACCACTGTAGGTGTTGCCTTCCCAGCAGCTCATCCCTAACTTCGGCAGTGCACTCCACTCCTCCGGCTGGTTATAGCTTTGGACAAAACCCATTTAAAAATGAACTCATAAGCCAAGCATGCCAGCAGACACCTATAATCCCAGTACTAGGTAGGCTGGGGCAGGTGGACCTTAGGAATCTTAGGAGCCAACATGGGCTACACCGTGCCACCCTGTCTCAAAACAGCAAATAAGCAAACACATGACAACAAAACCTCTATTCAGATGGCTCAAAGCCAACCTCGCAGCCCCAGAGACAACCTCCTCAGCAGTCACTAATCTGTTCCCCACCGGAGTTTAGCCCAGCAAACAGCTCAAGTCCACCCAAGTCTGTCTCCACCATAGACAGTCTAGATCCAACCCTGAGCAAATCAGAACTGATACCACTTCATGAGTTCAGGAAGCCTTTGTTGCTTCCCTCCACCCACTCAACAACCAGAAAAGCTTGTATGTATGTATGTATGTATCTAATTTATCTATGTATCTATCTAGCCATCCATCCATCCATCTCTGTCTGTCTGTCTACTGTAGTAAGGACTGAGCCTAGACAGGGAAGCTACTGGTCTACCACTGAGTCAATCTCAGTCCTTTCACTCATTTCTTTATTTTGACAAGGTCACGCACATTACCCAGATAGTCTTGAACTTGCTCTATAGGCTGAGTCTTGCACCTGTGGCCCTTCTGCCTCGCTGCTCAGAGGAGCAGGGTTTGCAGGAACTCCCAGCAGCCTGGCTTATGCTGCTTAATCGACCTCTTTTTTTCCTCTGTTTCTTACAATTCTTGCTTCATAAAGAGAACTCACCATGGGGAGGGGGAGTGTTAAGGCAAGAAAAGCTCAAAAAGCTCTTCCCTTTGTTCAAAGTACACCGGATATTAGATGCTAATTTATCCTCTTGGGCACCATGTCAACTTCAGAGGCAAAGGGCTGGTCTCCTATGAACTAGCAACCTTCTATAGCCAGCAACTCAGCAGAAGTGACTGCCATCCCCACCTCTGAGAACTCACCTATCAGGAAGAGAAGTCTGCCTGGGCGGAGCTTGGTGAATAAGGATTAAGCTGAGAGCATTTGCTCCCTTTTAAAACGCCTGCCACAGTCTGCTTGAAATACAAAAGCAGTGATCAAAGGTGTCTTTTCAAAAGGAATCTACTCTAATGTGCTCTTAAACTTATTTTTTCAAATGTCCAAGCCACACAGCTCTTATGAAATCCAAGGCAAAATACATTCATCGGCTGCCGCTTGGTCTCAACCACATCAGAATCTTTGATGCTGTCTGAAAATTTCAGTTTTCAGATCTGACTTCTTTTATTTTTATTTTTTATTTTATTTTAAGATTTATTTGCTTTGTATACAGTGTTCTGCCTGCTTGTACCCCTGCATGCCAGAAGAGGGCATCAGATCACATTATAGATGGTTGTGAGGCACTATGTGGTTGTTGGGAATTGAACTCAGAACCTGTGGAAGAGTCTCTTAACCGCTCTGGAAGTGCTCTTAACCGCTGAGCCATTTCTCCAGGCCCCAGATCTGACTTCGTAGGAAGAAAATAATACTTTCTACCATACTCACCTGTGATAATGAGATGTTCATAAAGATTTCCTAGTTTTGAAATCTCCACAAGAGATCTCTTTCCGACAATTTAATAAATATTCAATTTAAGTAAATAAAGCAAAGTATGAACATTTCATCATTCAAATTCATCTTGAATTTTATGTCTCAGTGTGTGACTAGTTCCAGTGTAATCCTCTTAAAGAATGACACAATTTAGTTTCTAATTAGAATAAGGGTATTTCCCTCACTAAGAGACCTTTAGCTGAACTTCATTCTGTCTCTCCCTCCCTCTTCTCTCTCCGTTTTTATTTTTTGGAGTTGCATTTTAAGCCAGAACTACTGAGACGTCCTTGCTTGGCCCGTGTGCTGCCCAAGCAGTGTGCCTAAGGCCTCAGTAGGAAGCACAACAGACGATGGACAGGACTTGACTGTCCAATCACATCAGCAACTCTGAACGATAGGACATGACTGAATCTCTCCAACTATAAACAGTCCAAAGTGACCAAGAGACAATGACACACCCATTACCACATTCTTCTTTTGAATAATCATAAGGTAAAAGGCTCCTACTTTCACTCTCAGTTCATTATACATACTGCCACAACCAAGGCTTGGAATCATGTGTGTGACTGTAGGTGGCTCAGCCTGGTGACCTGGAGTTTTTACTTGCATGTGCCTCCCATAACACGCGATAGGGACACCAGAGCCCAGGAAGACAAATATTTCTCCTAAATCCCTTATTGCTTTTATGAGCAATAAGTTTTCATAAATATTAGCTACAATTTCTGATGTATTACTACATGCCTTTATATATGGACTCAAATAAATATGTGTCTACCATGCACTGTTATACTTCTGAGTTTTATCAAAAGATTGGCTGTAATTATTGTGTGTTTACAAGGCTTGGAAAACATGCATGAAGTGCATTTCTAAGATGGCTTTCTGTAAAAGTCTTACTTAAAACAATACAAACTTGTATTGTCAGAAGAATTAATTTTAATGGGCTCCCAGAGGCTCAACTATAGATACACACCCACCAAGGGAAATTACAAATATCTCAAGAGAACAGACCCTAAAAACTCCACCAGAGCTGGGTGTGATGACGCATGCCTTTAATCCCAGCACTCAGGAGGCAGAGTCAGGCAGATCTCTGTGAGTTCAAGGCCAGCCTGGTCTACAAAGTGAGTAGACCACGGAACTACAAGAAAAACCCTGTCTCAGGGAGACAATACAAAAACAAAAACAAAAGGCCCGCCACCAGATGGTAGAAGCAACATGTCCTATACGTCAGTGGGATGAGAATGCTGCTTTTTCATTGCTCCTATTTGGTCACAGGAGCTGTGGCCTTGCCTGGGGTGTTCACAGAGCCCAGCAGGCACAGCTTGCTACCCTGGCACTGCTTCCTGGATGAGGTGAGAGCACAGGTCAGGATCACCACTGGATTCACTGTTATGGGAGAGACAATCTGACTGAGATAAGGATCTATATTTATTTATGCTTAAAGATTTACTTACAATGTATATAGTGCTCTGCCTGCATATACACTTGCACACCAGAAGAGGGCAGTAGATCTCATTATAGATGGTTGTGAGCCACCATGTGGTTGCCAGGAATTGAACTCAGGACCTTTGGAAGAACAAGCAGTCAGTGCTCTTAACCTCTGAGCCATCTCTCCAGCACTGAGAAAGGACCTTTAAACGTTGGGAATCCACGCTTACCAAAACCAAAGTGAGTAGTGATGGGGAAACAGCCATCTGTGTAACACTTATGAGGTCAAGGTTCTAGCCATGAAACTGGACCATCTGTGAAAGCCCTCAATAGTCTGTAGCAGCCGGGCGGGAGGAGACACCTCCAGACATAACTATATACATACAGATTCAAAATATCAACAGGAGGAGGAGGAAAAGGAGGGAGGGGGGAAAAGGAGAGGGAGGGAGAGGGGGAGAGGGAGGGGAGGAGATAGCTGTATAAATAGAAAGGCCTGTTACCACCCCTTGGTCTGAATCTCAGACCTTGCCACCAAACAAGTAAGTGCTCTACTAACTCTGAACTACACTGCCAGCCTTTTATTTATTTATTTAATTTTTTTAATGAAGCTACTTGGTCAACTCTAAACTGCTTTGAGGATATGACAATAGAACTGAACAAAGGGCACCAGGTACCCATGCAGACAAAACACGAACTAAAATAAAAATTGTATGTATTAGCATATGTGCCATGTGTGTGCAGGTACCCCAAAGACCAGAAGAGGGCATCAGATCCCCCAGAGTCATAGGTGTAAGCAACCTGACACGCGTGCTGGGAACTGAAATCAGGTCCTCTGGAAGAACAAGTTATGCTCAGAATCCCTGCTCCAGCTCTCCAGCCACTGGCATTAATTTAACTGAATGTATATGACAAGCAAGGGGCTGGAGAAACGGCTCTGTGGTCAGGAGCACTTGCTGCTCTTCCAGAGGGCCTGGGCGTGATTCCAACAACTACACTGGATGGATCACAAACACCTGTAACCCCAGCCCCAGCAGGTGAGATACTTTTTTCTAGACTCCACACGAACATGTGGTATGTACTCACACACACACACACACACACACACACGCACGCACGCACGCACGCATGCACGCACGCACACATAAATACTTTTTTTAATCTTAAAAGAGCTTCCATAGTCTCTCTTATGACTAAAAACAAATGTATGTGTTTGTTTTTGTTTGTTTAAAGGATGAGAAGTCCAGGAACATTCCCAATGTCTGATAACATTGGCAACCGGTGTCTGATGCTTTCTCATTCAGTCCTGTGAGACTAAGTAAGGTTACTCCAGAATGAATGGAAGCTCCTCCTTCTGCACTGCCCTGCATTAGACAGGGGCAAACAGCTCTAGGAAACAATGGAAACGTGAGAACCTGTGTTGTAAGGAATCTCCCACATAAAGTACAGCTCAAAGTTTACACAATCCGTCTAGTTTTGAGTTGGTTGTGGGAAGTGATTTGGCTGCACTTTAATTTTTTTCCAACATGGAAACTCGCATTCCCATGATGAATAAAAATTTAATCTGGAAGAGATACAGTTGGAGTTTCTGCAAAGAGTCTGCAGTGTCTGAGGAAGGCTGGGATATCGAGCCCTGTCTCCACAATCCCCACCTCTTCTCCCATGCCACCTAAGGGGAGGACTCCAGCCATGTGTGTTGGCTGCTGTTGGGGGGTTGGGGGAGACAGCCGCCACACTCTTCTGCTTTTACAGCTGTGATGTGAAGAGGCATATGTTTGTTCGGCAGGGAAGGATGTCTGCAGACACACAGTCACCCACAGACACCAAAAAAGACAGCTTTGGACTTTGGAGATGATTCAAACATTACATCATCTATCTGGGACTTATGTTACAACACGGCCCCAGGAATGCCTCAGTCATCTGCTAAGCTTCATTTGTGACTAAATTAGAGAATTCCAGAATCATCGGGCTCCCGTCCCTGTGCTGGTCTGAGATCGATGATTCAGGTCTTGTCCTTGCAAATTTCCCCAGGAAAAGAACAAATGTCAATACGGTTGAGGTACTGAGGACTTTAACAGGAAACATTCCGAGAAGTGCCTCAACGGGGTAATTTCATAGCCTGGCTTTCCCATATATGCGACTGCAAATCAACAGCCTCGTCTGTCGACCACTACAGCTAAATCAACTGTCCCAGCTTAGGATGCCAAAAACAATGTCCCCAGAGGACTTCCCAGCTCACCTTACATGCTAGTTTTCTATTCTTGCTTCCTGGATACATAGACTTTATATTTTATAAAAAAAATGATTCCTGTGGGGAGGAGTGGCACATTTAAGTCCTTTAAAAATCGTACACACCAGAGAGCACTTTCTCAATGATATAAGCATTACCTGGGGAAGACGGTAAGATAAATGACCTCACTCAGTATACTGGAGGCTTACCAGTAAGAAGAATGCCCAGTCAGCCAGCACAACGCCTTGTCCCTTATCTCACAAACATGAATGTTGGAAGCAGTCACAAATAAGTTCAAGGCGACTGTGCTGGGAAGACCACAATGTGCTCCAGAAATATTTAAACCTTTTAACTGTTGAATAGACAGCTGAAAGATATTCAAATCCAGGTACAGTAGCTCATACCTCGACCCCCAGCACTCAGCAGGTGGAAGCACAAGGTCATGAGTTCAAAGCCAATCTGGACAACATGGTAAAACCCTATCTAGGAAAAAAAAAAAAAAAAAGTTCCAACGGAATTACATCTCAGGTTATTTGAAGTCAGAAACTGTGTAGAAGAGGCTTTAAGCCTCTGAATTCTGAAGATGGATAGAAATAAGTTCATGAATGCAACTATTTCATGAGGAAAGGCAAACAAAGCAAAACTAAGCATATCACTTTATATGACTTTAAATATGCTTGTGTGACTCGCTTACTAAATTAAACACAAAGAGACAAACAGCTGCTCCATATATACCACTAAATGTTTTCAGAATCAAGCCAACCAAAACTTTTTTTTTTTCCGGGAAGAGATGAGAGATTCAACTTCCGTCAGAAAGTGCAAGACCACATTACATGTTTTGGGCATGTTCTAGGGAGCACAGAGTTTCATCATAGCATGTGATGTGTTCTGGTGGACAACAACAACAACAAAAAAAAGCAAGGAGGACCGATATGAGAGCAAGTGTTGAAATTCTGATCTGCTTTAGGTTTTTGTCTAATGTGTTACCTTTGCTGTTGGGTAAATCCTGGGGCAGGTCAGCCTGACCATGACCGGTGCACACCACCTTTCTTGGGCTGATGAAAAGAGATGAAAGAAAAGCCTTGAAAGTCCCTAGAGATCCAATGTAGTAGGGCCTCACAGACTTACCATGCCCTTAGTGGGTCGCCAAGTTCTGTAGATTGTACCTTCTGGGCTTCTAAGGTCTCTTTCTTCTCAGCTGTTTCATGACTATTATCTCACACTTGGATTGTGGCAGTGGCCTTCCTGAAACATGGACGCAGTCACACTGCTCTCTGCCACTCTTCTTTGCCCAGAAGGCATCATCTTAGATATGCAGCTTAGGACATAAAGGCCTTCATAGCCAGATTCACAGCTACTTGTCTGTTACACTGCTCTCTGCATCTTGCTTGTCTCGTCTCCAGTCATGCCTCTCTCAGGGATATGACCCCGACCTTCAGGGACATGTACCACAGTCTCTCATCAAGCTACAACCCTCTTGCTTCTTACTGATGGCTGGACATCGGAAGTCAATGCACCTGTACTCCTGTCTCCAGAGTCTCTAAAGAAATGTGGACACAGCTGTGCAAGGCGGGCCACAATAACTTCCCTTTTGCAGCATCTACAAGCTAGCAGAGGAATAAGCAGACTCCAAGCAGTTGAAGAGCCTGAGGCATTACTGAGAAAGCACTGTGATGGTATGAGCAAGGATAACCCCCGTAGGCTCGGATATCTGAATGTATGGTTCCCAGTTGGTGGACTATTTTGGAAGGATTAGGAGGTATGGCCTTGTTGGAGGAGGTGTGTCACTGGGGGTGGGGTTTGAGGTTTCAAAAATCCCTGGTGGGGGTGGGGGGGATTCCTTCTTTGTATCTGCTGCCTACTGATGGGATGTCAGCTCTTAGCTACTGCACCCTGCCACAATGATAACGGACTTACCCTCTGAAACTATAAGCAAGCCCCAATGAAATGTTTTCCTTCATAAGCTGCCTTGGTCGTGGCGTCTCTTCACAGCAATAGGACAGTAACCAAGACAGGCATTAAAAAGTGGGTAAACCAAAAATTTTTTGCCAGGTCAGTCTGACTCTAAAGCCAGTGTTTTAGTTGAGGCCAACCCTGTAAGTCTTGGTAATTATATCTTAACCATAATTTCACCTGCAAGAAACAACCAGGAAGCAACAGCACGACTTCAGACTTTCACAGCCCGCAGGTGCAGCTCACAGGATCCCCGGATTAGGACAGGTACCATACTTTTTTGCCCAACTCCTACTACATCCCAAGGATGGAAAAATATGAACGATCTTCCACGGTGACAAGCTTTTCATAGTCTCCTTTGGCTCCCAAGCGAAGCCTTTTGAGGAAAGAACATGCTATCTCAAGCAATCTGTCTCTAAGAAAGGGGAGAGTGCAAACATAAGCTACACAGCGCGTCTGACTCTGTGACTAGATGGAACGCTGTGGGAACACCACTCGTGAGTGTGACTTCATTAAGCAATTGATGGCATCCTGTATATTTGTTTTCATTATCTAGCACACACACACACACACACACACACACACACACACACACACACATTTAATTATAGCCAAAGGGAAATCACAGTAATGCCTACCTGTCTTGTAAAAGAAAAAGCGCACACACAACATATAATATGTATTTTCTCTTATTGCTTTTCCAATGGGATCAGAAAAGCTAAGAACACCTGCATCAAGGTTCTGCCTGGGTGGCCTTGTGCAAACACTGCCAACGACTCACCTTTTCAGGCAAAGGATTCTCGGTCGTTGATCCATTCTTTTTATTCTGATATCCAGAGACTGGTTTTGCTCTTAGGCTGTTTTCTGCTGGGTTTCAACTAGCTTACCCCACCTCAAAGGGAGTGCTTGTTTTTTTAAAACTCTGTCCTGCATATCTACGGTACACAACGGGTTTTGATACAACTAGTGAAACGGTTTCTCTAGTCAAGAAAACGACCACGTCTATCATCACAGTCAACCCTTTCTGGTGACAGTTATACATAGTCAATGCACTGTGGCCATGGCAGCGATGGCTGGAATGCCACCGAGTGCAGGAAGCAACAATAAACATCCATAAAAAGTCACAGTCGTTAGAGGACAGCACTGTGTGTCATCTTAGTTGACAGGACACATGCACATGAAAAACAGTTGCTAGGTTCTCACAAAGCTTTGCGGACATGAACTTAACGCCGCAAGACATGACAGCCACCGAGTGCTGTAGGTAAGAGTAAACGGTACTTGACATTTGAGTCCAATAAATATCTGGGAAGTGAAACTGTTCTAAGAAGTAACATTTGCAGTTTGGGGTATTACTAAAACGCCTAGAGTTCACGCTCCATCTCAAAAATACAACACGGATAACAGGGGGATTATGGAAGTTCTTTTTTTTTTTTTTTTTTTTTTTTTTTTAAGTCTGTGTGGTGCTGCCAGGCACGGAAAAATTCCCACCCAACTCCCACTGGTAAATTACATAGAGGAGAGAGTTTAAAGACCACCATGTTACTGATTGAACCTGTGTAGAGGGGTTCCCTGGTGCAAAAGAAAACGAAGGGAGCAGACTGAAAGAGTGGATGGCTTTAAGGTGAGAAAAGCGTCCTTTGGCACAGCCCGTTGGTTTTGTTTCTTTCTTTCTTTCTTTCTTTCTTTCTTCTTTCTTTCTTTCTTTCTTCTTTTCTTTCTTTCTTCTTTCGTTTCTTTCTTTCTTTCTTTCTTTCTTTTTTTACTCAGAGGGCTTTATGGAAAACTCCTATCACTTTATAGTCCATCTCTGAAGGAGCCCCATGTAGGGAGAAGGGCGCCCTGCCGAGATCCTTGACCCTGACCAAGTGAGAATCTTCAAGGTGAGTTCAGCCAGCCATCACACTCTGCAGGGAAGGGCAAGTTGGAGGAGCTGTGGGAGCACTCACCTTCCCTCCGGGAGGTGGCCTGGGCTGGGAGCAGCAGGAGAGCGACACCGAGGCAGCAGCTGAACCAGAGCGCAGGCATGGCCAGGCCGACGCGCTCGCTCATTGCTGCTGTGGCTGCGGGGCACTGAGTCTTCGCCCCGCTGTGTGCCTTCCTTCCACCTGGATCAGGTGGTTTTATCGACTCTTCTCCCTGACTCAGACCTGACAGGAAGAGAGCCCGTGTTTCGGGGCGTGACTCACCTGTGAACAAGGAGAACCCAGCCCTCAGAGGCAGACAAACACTCAGCGCGCGCCGAGCAGTAAACCCTCTCACTGCAGGGGCCCCCGAGCTCCCCCCTACGCAGCCGAGGCGCACACCTGGCCCCGCCGAGGGCGTGGTGCAGAGGCTGCGGCCCAGAGATCCTTCTGGAATGCGCCATATACCCCGACTGCCCTTCTCTCCCGGGGTGGTCCTGGACAGAACTCCCCGTGGTGGATAGCGCCCACTCCTTCCTGAAACCGAGGGGGGGGGGCGTCCCAGTCTCTAAGCGCACAGATGCTGACCCATCCCAGCCAGAGTCAGAACCCTCTTCCGCTCTTGTCTAAAAGACAGAGAGGCAAATGAACCAAACCGAGGGTCCCAACAGGATCCTCTCCACTCTCGGGGCAACTTTTTTCCTGAGATGCAGCAGATATACCCACCACCTATTTCTACTCACATTTAATCCGCCCCCCCCCCCCCCACACACACACTACCACCAGGGTGGAGGAAAGGTTCCTCTCCCAGGTCTACCTACCCCCTTAACCTTGAGCTAGCGATTCCTTAGTCACTAACTGTTGGCAGACCAGCCTCCCAGAAAGACGAGGCGCCCCCCTACTGATGCAGTGTCCAATTCACAGTTGATATTCAAGAAGGTCTCTTCTGTTCAGAAGACAAAAGACTGTGACTTCCTACTCTTTTAACATCTTAGAACATTTTTTTTTTTTTCTGTCCCATTCTCTCTGGTCCCGCTGGAAAAAAACATTAAGAGGCATGGTATTAGCCAAGTCAGTGGTGCTGGTTGAAGTAACAGCAAGTGGGGGAGGGGATGCAAATCTTGGCATGTCCTACACTGTCCCCGGGGACTTCTATGGAGAATAATTTAGAAGTGTCTGTGAGAAAAGGCTTATGATGCTTGCAAGAGATTTACGATTTACTAGGATTTATATAGACGCAGTGTATCCATCTCAGCCAATAACAAACCACTCCCATTTACCATGGTAAAATCTGCAAAGGCCCTCAATAAATACCTAGTCACTGACTAAATGAATGACTCTACTATAGATCCTTCTGTAGCTAACACGCTAAGATGACTAACAATGTAATGTACACATATTGTTGAGTGTGAGAATTCCCATGTCTATGTGTGATAGTGACCAGTGTGGGCTGACCAGGACAGATGTGGATGGCTTTGTATAGAACACGGAGCCTGAGCTAGATGCCAAGTTACAACCAGGAAGTGGACAAAGCACTGAAGCACAGTGGGGGCAAGATCATATGCTACAGGCTGGCTGACATCTCTAAAATCTAGCACAAAAATAAGCAACAGAAAGGGCACCCTAATGTTCTCACTCCAAATTTGATCTCTTCTCTGCCGAAATAAAATGGAGACTCTTCTCGCTCGAAATCACTGTCCACTTAATGTTAACACTTCAGGTCCTTGAGATCAAAAACCTAGAATTTTTTCTTCTGGTAGTCACTACATGGTGGAGAGAAAGAGAGACCCTGTTACTGGGTGCCATGATCCTTGCATGTCTACCACCCGCAGGAAAACACTGAGACCAATTATTTCAGAAAAGTCCATGTCTACAGTGCTAGAGAAGTAAGGCATAGGGCCTTGCAAAAATAAAATCTTAAAGAGAAAATTTTGTTTTTAGCACAGATTTCCTATGTTTGTCACATCTCAAATACTGGAACAAATATTTTCACCTAGGACCATTTTTATAGTGATAATAATAACAACGAAAAGACCTATCTGACGTTTACTGCCATCTTTTATACATAGTAGTCTTTTCAATGTCCACTATAACCCTGTGGATGAGATATATTGTCATGCTAAGAATGGCAAAGCCAAGATGCAAAGCCAGGCAATCTGGCTCCACACTTCATAAGCACTTTGATAGTCAGATTAACAAGCGCCATAAAGAAAATAAGTTCACAATACTGAATGAGCCGAGTGTGCAATCAAAGGTTAGTTAGCAACAGCCATCACAGCACAGCCAGCTTAGGGACTTCTGGCACACTCCCAGAAAGCCCAGTCACAAAGGACTGTGCACAAATACCTGTGATTTCCCCCCAAGATGTTAGCTCTGAAAAGACCCACTGGTCACTTGGACAGAGGGAGCCAACAGGCAGCAGGCATCTTAGGTGCAGCTCAACCAGCCCCTCATTTCTGTGGACAGTACAGGATTCTACACCATCACGCAGGCGGGCCCTCTCTAACTGACTCAGTTTCTCCCTCTTCACCTATGTGAACAATGCCTTACCTTGGGCTTGACTCTTCTGCTCTGGCCTCACGCCTTTGATTCGGGAACAGTACCCATCCCCTTTATCAATGTGAGGACTCTCCAGTGCATCGCTGGAGATGAAAGGACTCCAGTGGTCAAAGCCAAGGCTCTGGATCCCGAAGGCAAATCCTGCCTTTACCATTATCAAGGCAAGTTACTAGCTTTTCTCTGATCTTTGGTTTCTTCCACTGTGAAATGGGGATGGTGACAAAACACTTATCTAATAGGGCTGCTGAGAAGTGTAGATGAGTTAATGACAGTGCTAGGGCTCTAGAACAGCACATTACATTCTATGCAGTAAAATAATGTTCTCGCTGCTGCGACTGTCAGTGGCGGCAGTGAACAGCTAGTGTCGCTGACGGAGCACCAGCCTGTCTTTCCTTTCCACTAACAAATACTTTATAAGGAAGGTAAATGCCTTGCTTCAACACTTTTGCTAACTGATTTTAATTTTAGTTTTGAGCTCCGGGCACCCTCTTATGCCAGCTCAAGTCTAAATCACCCAAATTTACTTAGTTGTTGACTAACTTGCATTTTTACCATATATGCAGTTGTCTGCCCTCCCCCTTTTCCCTAGCTTGCCTCGAACTCACTACATAAGGAAGGGTCAGCTCCACATGGTCCTGACTCTGCCCCTCCTAGGATCACCAGCTTGCCCCACCACACCCCCCTAAAGCTGGGAATTTCAAACATACATTTATTGCCTAAAATTCAGTGTTTCCATTTAGAGCTTCTTTTTTCTGTTTGTTTGTTTGTTGTTTTTGAAACAGGGTTTCTCTGTGTAGCTGTCCTGGACTTGCTTTGGAGACCAGGCTGGCCTCGAACTCACAGAAATCCGCCTGCCTCTGCCTCCTGAGTGCCAGGGTTACAGGCATGTGCCACCGCTCCCGGTTTAGAGCTTCATTTAAAGTGGATTTACATTTCAAGCAAAATATAAAGCTATGATAGATTTCACTGTATTTTTTATGATTAAGCTTAATATGATTTTTCCAAGAGGCAACATAATGTATTTGATTTTCTGTCCAATACAAATATGTCTTTTTTTCTTTCAAATTTAGATGAAAATCAAACTGATACTCCTCTGCAATAAAAAAGAACAAAGTATTGATCCATAGTAAAGCATAGATAACTCAACACACTGCACCAAGTGAAAGAGAACAGACACAAAAGAAAAGAATCTATGCAATTCTGTTTATAGGAAATGCATATTTAACAAGACAAGAAAGCAGATTATAGCTGTCACAGGCAGGAACTGTCTGCAATGGCATATGAGAATACAGTTTGGGGATGAAAGAAATATTCTGAAATATGTTTACAGTCAAACATAATTTAAGGGTTTCAGAGATAGCTTGGTTGGGAAAGCACTTGCCTTGCAAGGATGAGGACCTGAGTTTAATTCCCAGAATCCACATGAAAAGCTGGGCCTGATGGCACTTACTTGTAATCCCAAGGGTGGAAGGTGGGGGCAGGAAGATCCCTGGGATTGTATGGTGGGCCAGCTCTAGGTGAGAGACCCTATCTCAAAAACCAAAATAGCCAGCACCTGAGATGTGATAACCAAGGTTACACTCTGGCCTCTACATTCGAATACACTCAACACACACACCATACATGTATGCAAGCACACATGACTATTCGAGCACACACACACACGTAATTTAACTGTATACTTAACGTCAGTAAATTTGGCTTGCTTGTTTGAATAACTAATTAATTTTTGCTGTACTGATGATGGAACATGTTAGGCAAATGTTTGACCCATACCTATACACCCAGTGCTTCAAAAATTGGTAAACTTGACTGTATGTAAGTTCAAGGGAGGTGGGGCTACAGAGATGACTCACTGGTTAAGAGAGAGTACTGATCTTACAGAGGATACAAGTTTGGTTCCCTGCATCACATCAGGCAGCTTACAACCTACATGTGGCATGAGCTCCAGAGATATGTGACACCTCTGGCCTTCTCAGGCTCTGGCACTCACTCAGACAGATGCACCTATAGACACAGACTCTGGATTTAAAAAAAAAAAAAAAAAAAAAAAGGCTATTTTAAATGAGGGGCCCCTTTTTTTTTTTTTTTTTTTTTTTTTGGTTTTTTTTTTTTTCTTTTTGGTTTTTCGAGACAGGGTTTCTCTGTGTAGCCTTGGCCATCCTGGACTCCCTTTGTAGACCAGGCTGGCCTCGAACTCACAGCGATCCGCCTGCCTCTGCCTCCCGAGTGCTGGGATTAAAGGCGTGCGCCACCACGCCCATTCCAAAGGAGGGGGCTCTTAAGAAACAGCAACAACAACTACTGTATTTGAGCATTAAGATGAGATCGCAGTCAAATGCACAAAAGCAAAGCCATTGCTAGAAACAGATCAGCAAATTCATAAACTGCGGCTAAGCCAGCTCTGCTGGTCTGAGGAGCTCTAAGCTGCCGTCTCAGTCCTTCTGCCAGAAATGGTGTCTGAGAATTTCAGGGCCCTTCTTCCAGAAATAGGTTTATTTTGGTGATCTCTAAAGGCAGTCATGCCTCTCTAGAATATTTGCTTAGAGGCACAAATTTCAAACCCAGCTTGGACTTTCCTTTCTGGAGGTTGCCTCTTAGATTTTTGCCTCATGTTCCCAAAGCTGCCACCTTCACTTGTATCTGTCCAGGCACAGTACTGGAAGGTTCTGGGCCATTCCAGCTTGGGTGCGGCCTGCACAGCTGAGCCCTGGAAGTCCCCTTTGTCTGTTGTTCTTGCACTTTCAATTTAGTCATCACCCAAGGGAATTTTCTTTTTACAATGCTGGGTAAATCGTTTTACAGAACTGTCACCTCTCCAAGACCCAAGAGCCCCAAATAGAATTACAAGTGACCTGTTGACTGTTGCCTCCTGTTCCATCATTACCTTAGTTAACTGTCTGAAGGAATGCCTGGCATGTCACCCACTTTTGGACTTACTTGTGGTTAAAAAACAAAACAAAACCTGAAGCACCGGCTATTAGCATGCCAGCTACAGAGACAAACCCGCGGGTCCCAGTTCCCTGTGCTCCAAAAAGTCTCCCCCAGGAAATTCTAATTATATCACCATTCAAGTTAAAATTTTAAATGTAAAAAATACTGTGATTAGGAGGAAACAAAAGAAAGAAAGAAAAAAAAGAGAAAGAAAACAGAAAACCAAACTAATTCTGGCTTTGTTCTTAATGGGTAAAGGGAAATGCCCATAAATGGAAATGGTTCAGTGCTTCCTGGACCGGCTGCATAAATTCTCAGAGGTTGGCCAGACTCCAGGAAACCATGTTTCCTCAAACAGAACCCTAGCTGAAGTGGCACAATTCCACCTGAAGCAGGAACATATACAAAGTGCCCTCGGCAGGTTTTCAGAGCTCCAGAGAAGCCAGAGCAGAGCCCAAGGGAGCTGACTCTTTGTATATGGTTGGCTAATAGTCCATCTAGCCAGGGAAGTGGTGAGAAATCAACACACACACACACACACACACACACACACACACACACACACACACCTTATTTACATCCCCTTTGATGTATTTCACACAGGGATATTCATTTTAGGCACACCTAATGAGATATAGGAAGACATGCCTAGGAAAAGACAAAAACAAAGAAAACAGAACCAACCCAGACAGTGAACCAAGTCTTGGAGAAATAAGTTAAGTAGATGTCACCCACCGGAAGTTATCTTTCCTCTGCTATCTTTCTATTTGGGCCTCAGACACAGATTTGAAAAAGAGGCAAAGACCCCATGAGGGTGGCATTCTCCCCTGTGGGTGCCATGGTCCCCTGCAAGCTCAACAAGGCAAGTTGGAAGTGAAGGTGGTCACCCTTGCATCAGCGCCCTCAACTCTTGCTCAGGGAAGGTGCAAACTTCTAAAGGGCACTTCTAAACGGCAAGCATACTCACCTTTCCTAGCTTGAGTGATGGAGTCTGAAATACTCTGTCACAGCTAGAGTCCAGTGCTCTGCCTTAAGCAGAATACACTGGGCACATTTTAAACTCATGGCAGTAATGTTGACAGTTGTGACATGGCCGGCCGGCCAGTAACTGGATGCTGATGTGCCTGGACCTGCTCAGGCATTAAGGAGTGCACTCTTTGCCACCATCCCCACAAAACAGGTGCCATTAATAGTCTCAGTTGGAGGTTGTCAGGCTCCCTCCCAAATCTACACCAACACCTCACGCTAGAGCAGCGGTTCTCAACCAGTGGGCCACGAGCGCTTTGGAGGACAAACAACTCTTTCACAGGTGTGGCCTAAGACCACTGGGAAATATGGAATTTACATTATGACTCATACCAGTAACAAAATTACAGTTATGAAGTAGCAAAGAAAATAATTTTATGGCTGGGGTGGGGGGTCACTGCAACATGAAGAACTATATCAGAGGACCGCACACAGCGTTAGGACAGTCAAGAACCACTGACCACTGAGGACCTGAGTTTAATTCCCAGAATCCACATGAAAAGCTGGGCCTGATGGCACTCACTTGTAATCCCAAGGGTGGAAGGTGGGGGCAGGAAGATCCGTGGGTTTCTCTCTGTAACAGAGGCCTGTCCTGGACTCACTTTGTAGACCAGGCTGGCTTCAAACTCACAAGAGATCCACCTGTCTGTCTCCTGAGTGCTGGGATTAAAGGCGTGCTCCGCCATTGCCTGGCTACATACATGATACTCTACAGTGACTCTTCTCCCAAAATCAACAACATCAAACAGATCTGTCTACCTGAGGGTACATCCTCCTTCCTGTATGATCTCCAGTCACTCTTCAATGGACCATGATGTCAAACCTTTCGCAGCATCCTTTTATCTTGTCCAATCAGGTCTCGCTTGGTTCTCTCTGAGTCTGATACCTTAATCCAGATGTAAGAGCACCGGGTTTGAATAACTCCTTTTAACTCCTTAGGCTAACCGGAAGCTATATTTAGCGCAGCTGGAAAGAGCCTGAGCAATCTGGAAGAGCTCAAGGATTTAGTAGCTGTATTGCAAGATGCAACTTTTCCAGGACTAAGCTGCCCAGAAATCCCCAAACATCCCCGGGTGGCTTTTTTGCAGGAAGCCTAACAGAAGGTTGGATCTGTTTAGGGTTCAAAGGTGGAGCTGCCCGCACTACTGGGAGCTTTCCATAGGGCAGAATCTGGACACTCTAGAGACTTCTTTAAAACACTCTCACAGCCTCGGTGTGCCTATTTAGATGAATTCTTAAGAGACTTAATTCAGTGATCCCAGTGATCCCAGTGACTTAAATTGAAGTGGTAGACACGCCTGGAGGATCTGGCTATTTTAGGTAAACATATTGTAGGCTTGAATGGTTAGGGCAATTGTTTTAATGGTTTGATTTTTTTTTTTTTTTTTTTCCTATATGAAGACAGAAAACAAGGCTTGTCATTGTTTTATCAAAGCTATGGATGTCTGCTCAGAGTCTTCCATTAACATAACCCTTAGAAGTTACTTAACATTTTTAGTATTATTTTATTATTTCATGCATATGAGTGTTTTATTTGAGTATAAGTAAGTGCACTGTGTGCATGCCTGGTACCTGCAGAGGTCAGAAGAGGATGTCAGATTCCCTGGGACTGGAGTTACAGACAGTTGTAAGCTGCCATGTGGGTGCTGGGAATTAAATTCAGGTCCTCTGGAAGAGCAGCCAGTGCTCTTTGAGACTGAGACAGCTCCATGAGCCTTGGAAGTTACTTAGAAGCGCTGTTATAGTCCATGGAATGTAGCTACTTTGTTTTGCAGCCCTAAATACGGAATCGGTCCCATCTTATGTGCTCCAGGTGAACTTAGAATGGATTTGATTTATGCTAAAAATTGTACACACACATATTATTTGAGTCCTATAGAAAAATCTCTTTGTCAGTAAGTGTTCATGGCTTAGATGCGAGGTGTCTCTGCTAGGCTAATGTGTTTTAACATTTAATCCCAGCTTGCAACAATGTTTGAGAAGTCGTGGGACCTCTAGAAGGCAGAGCCTTGCCAGAAGAAGCAGGTCACTAGGGAGCAGGCCTTGTGGGTTGTAGCAGAGTCCTGTATCGGGATGCTGCCTCCTGTCTCTGCTGTATCTGGATGCTGCCTCCTGTCTCTGCTGTATCCGGATGCTGCCTCCTGTCTCTGCTGTATCCGGATGCTGCCTCCTGTCTCTGCTTCCCAGCCTGCTGGTTCAAGCAGCCCCACACACCCACCACAAAGCCTCTCTCCAAGCAAGCCTGCTGGAATGAATGAGTTACACATGTTTAGTGTTTATTTTACAAAGCTGAAATCGCTCACATTTCTACAGTTCAGGTTAAACATTAATGTAAGGAGGGAAATTATATTTTATCTAAATTACACCTTAAGAATGTTAGGAAGATAACTAAGTTGATACTATACAGATTAGGAAAATGAATTCTAAAGCCCAAGTTTTCTTATCTTAAGCAAAATAAAATGAACTCGTCTATCTTTGCAATGAAGGGAGATTAAGGTAAATATGAAAAGATTGTGTGAAACTAAAATAGGAATTGTGTAAGAAAAAATATTCTTCAAAATGAGATGATGCTTAAGGAAAATACTGCCTTACATTTACACTATAAGGATTACAAAGGTAAGCCAGCACTCAGGAGGTAGAAATAGGGGTTCAAGGCTAGCCTATGCTGCAGAATGAGTTCAAGGCCAGCCTCTGCTACAGAGTGAGTTCAAGGCCAGCCTCTGTTACAGAATGGGTTCAAGGATATCCTAAGCTACAAAAACAAACAAATAAGATAGCAAGGGATGAGACCTATGAAACCTGCCCTGAAGACTCAGAGAGAGGAGACAGTGAGAGAGGGAAGGGACAGTGAGGGGGAGAAGATAAGATAGGAAGTCCAAGTGCCCAGAGCTTCTTCACACAGTTTCACGAAGGTCGTTTTATGGAATGTCTCTGTCCCCTGGAAGATTCATATTCCTCACTGCAGATAATTAAAAAGAACTACATCAGTATAATTGGTTAGTTAGCTAGTTAGTTGGTTAGCTGGTTAGTCGGTGTATTAGTTGTGTCCTCTAAAGAAACAGAGCTCATAGAAGGGGTGTGTGTGTGTGTGTGTGTGTGTGTGTGTGTGTGTGTGTGTGTGTGATTAGATTGGCTAACAATATAACTGGGTAGTCCAACAGCGGCTGTCTTACACCGGAGAGTCCTAGAATCTGGTAGTTGTTTAGCCCATAAGGCTGAGTGTCTCTGCAGCCCCAATTGCACTGACAGCCTGGAGGATTCTGGGAGAACTGCTGGGGTTCTTCAGTCTACATGGAATTCCAAAGAAGTTAGTTCTAGTATTGGTGAGAGAATGCTGCAGTGAACTTGCCTGCCAGTAAGACAAGCAGGTAAAAAGCAGTTTGTTTCTTCCATGTCCCTTTATCTGGGCTGCCACAGAAGGTGCCACTCACATTTAAAGTGGCTCTTCCTGCTTCAAATAATCCAACCAAGACAAGCCCTTGCAGGAGCGGCCAGCAACTTGTGTTTTAGTTGATTCCCGTGAAGTCAATCTGACAGCCAAGGTCAGCCATCGTCACAGTTGCATAGCTTAGGACTCAGTTAGTTAGATTGTGTTTGGTGGTTTTAAGACAAGATCTCCACAATCTCAGGCTGGCCTTGAACCTGTGATCATCCTGCCTCCACCTGCTGGGATTACAGTGAGCACCACCATGGCCTGCTGAGTCTGATTTTTATTTACTCTATTCAGGACAAGGAGAAAAACTTCATGGCAGTATGCAGTACACCTCATTTCAGCACTTGCAAACTCTGAGAGTCATAAACTCATTTTAAAGTCTTAGGTCAGCTGGAATGCATGTATTTGGCTAACAGAAACCTTAAATGAAGGCTGCTTCCACTCTTAGCTGTGGACTGCTTCCCAATAGCTAACAGGATCCCATACTTCCTTATTCACGTAGGGGAGAAACACCAAATGCTGGCTACAAACACCAAACAAAAGCATTTCCCCTACCTCAGTGGGCCAACCACCACACGCACACAGTTCAGGACCAGTAATCCCATTAGAGAACTGGTTTAAGCCTCCAGATCACAGGGCTAACAGGGAGGGAACAATGGTGATCAGCTGAGGTCAGAAACACTCTAACCGTGACCACATCCCGCCTGCCAGATGTTCTGGGAGACCTCTGGGAGAACACAGCCATCCTCTTCCACCTCGTGTGGGCCTTGGCTACGTATGCAGTGTATTCAGAAGAGTTCAGTACTTGCAGCAGAGACCATAAGGCCCAGGCCTGTGGCCACTCAAGATTGTCTAATCCCTGCCTCAGGTTAACGTGGACCTTCACTGGGCTGCTGCTTAATTTCCTAGACCTTAAGGCACTCTGTAACAGTAACAAGAGAAGGGTGCAGTGTGGGATGACAGAAGTCTCTAAGGTGGCGCTCTAAAAAGAAGCAGTAAAGGGCACCAGCTTTGGAACAAAGGCCCTTGATTTGGAAGCCTCAGTTGGAGTGAGCTCCCGCATTGTGCCTCTGTTCCAGCTTTGGCCCTGTGCTCTCTGTAGAATTGTTTTCAGTTGGTGTTTGGTTTATAATCTGGGTTTTTTGCTTGTTTGTTTGGGTTGTTTTGTTTTGTTTTTGGGTTTTCTGATGTTGTTGTTCATTGGAATCCAAACGACTGAATCTGACTGCTGGATTGCCAACCTACCAAGGGTTAGGTGGCATGTCTCAGAATCCTGCTGCAGTCACAGATGAAATCATCCTAGAACCAGAACCAAAGCAAAACCGAGTGGCAGCATCAGGTCTGTCTGGGGGGAAAATGGCCTCTAGAACCAGGGGAGGGCAGTTTACCATCACCCAGTCTGTTCAGCCATAACATCCCCTGCATGTTCCCACCGTGATTTTCCCAGATGATAAATTCCCTGTCCAAATAGCAGCCAGCCTTGTTTGCTGTCCTAGCCTTTCTTGTTTGTGTTCATTGTGAGAGGAACAATATGTTTTCATTGTGAAAACATTTGGGACACAAGCAATCAAAGTGGGGGAAAGGGGCAAAAGAGCTAGGTATGGCACGTGGTGGTGATCCCAGAACTCAAGAGGTAGGAGCAGGAGGGGTGCTGTGGGTTTAAAGGCAACCTGGGTCATATGGGGAGATGCTGTGGAGAGATGGAGAAACACACACACACATAGAGAAAGGGGCGGGGGATGGCCAGAGGGAGAGGACAGACAGACAGACAGACAGACAGACAGACAGACAGACAGAGAGAGAACAAGCCTGTCCGCCTCCCTCACCCTCCCTACCTGCCCCCTCACCCCCCCACCCCCCTCCTGGAGTCTTTCAACATCTGTGAGTTCTGGAGGCAGTAAGTACCCTCCCTGCAAGTTGTCTAAGCTGACCTTGACTTTTCCAGCAGGAAGTCATAAAGGAGGCTTTGTTTTCTTAGCCCTTCTACTTACGAAGTTACTGACTGAGCCTTTTCCATGAACTCTCCTTTCTGAAATCCTATTAAACTGTGCACTTTCTACTGAAGGAAACCTGTGGGAAAGGCAGAGCTGGAGGCTGCTGTTTTTAGATAACTCAGCACAGGATGGTCTCAAAAAACTCTCACCGACAGGAAAGGCACCTTCCTTTCCTCACCTGGACTGGCATGTACAATTCTACTTTATTTTGTAAATAGAAGGGAGCCAACCTTCCTGAAACACAGGGCTGGGAAAGTCGGCTCAGCTTCAGCTACGCACACCTGGGGATTACTGACGCTTCTTAGAGAAACTTTGCCTAGTACGGCTGTTTCCAAGACAAAAGGCGGTGCTCTTTGGTTTAGGGTTAGAATTGATCACAGAGCAAGGCTGTCAGCAGCATTCCAAGCCCCACTGATCTAATTAGGCTGTGCTGCCCCCACCCACCTTCACTGTTCTGCTTTGGAATCTACAAAGCATAGTTAACACCGTGGGGCACAAGCAACCCTGCCATTCACATCCTGAGGGTAACTCCTGTTGAGCAGAGGAAGACACTCCCTCCCCCCCTCCCCCCATCCCTGCCAAAAAAACCATCACAGCTTCACCCAAATGACCAGAAGAAAAGGAGGGACTGGGAAGGGACACGCACAGGAAGGAGAGAGGGAGGGCTCTGGGCCCAGTCCTAGGGAATTAGAGTACAAGTTTCACTCTTTTAGGCAAGGCAAACCTGAGCATGGATGGCCCGTAACCTCTCCAGCTTTCATTTTTCACTGTGGATAAAACGATACCGATAAAACTCTTGCCATAGTGTCATAGTGTTGGCTAGTATGACGGTGAGACAGAGTTTCTCTGTGTAGTCTTGACTGTCCTGGACTCACTTTGTAGACCAGGCTGGCCTCGAACTCACAGAGATCCTCCTGCCTCTGCCTCCCAAGTGCTGGAATTAAAGGTGTGCGCCACCACGCCTGGCTAGCAGCCTACATCTTGAACTTTCAATCCTCCTGCTTCAGTCTCTAGAGTAGCTGGGATTACAGGGCTTTGCCAACAAGCCCAGTGTAGACTTTGTTCTGATTACCTTCTGAGGGGCTGTAAATACAAAAACCTCCAGGAGCTAAGACCAAGTTCTCAAACAACTCCTACTCAGCCCCTCAGTCCCCTGTTCCGGCTCACATTAACATGCCTTACACATCACAATGAACAAACCAGCGTTGCGTTGGAACTGACATTCATACTGTCTTCACATTTTCTTAAATTTTATTTTTTAACCTCATGTGTGTCCTTTCTGGATCCCATACAGGACACCACAACACTTTTGGGTGTCTGTGTATCCTTAGATCACTTTCGGTTAGGGCAGCTCTAAATCTGACCTCCCTGTGAGGAAGGTAAAGGGCCTTTGCCGGCTCATTGTAACAAGAGTGGGCCCAGTCCGCGAGGCTTACTATGGGGCTCATCTCAGTCATCTGAGCTGTCCACTCCCTCCCCCCTCCCCCCTCGCACATTGCCCTCTATATGAATCCCACGCCTGAGAGTGGGACCCATCCCCCTCCTCCTTGAGGGCAGAATATCTACATCAAATCATTTGTGATTCTTTCGCAAGAGAATTGTATCCTTTCCCCCTCTCGGGTCACCTTTCTCCACTCATTTTTGCTAGAATAATTGGTTTTAGTTCTACTGAACACCACTGGAAACGAATCCAAAGGCAACACCTTCCAAAGCAATGGAATTTTCCATAATTAAGCATTAGTGTTTGCTTAATTTGAAATTTTGAATGCAGTATTAATATTATATTAAGCTGGGTGTGGGGGGAAACAGATGGTGAGGGAGAGAGAGGGAGAGAGAGAGAGAGAGAGAGAGAGAGAGAGAGAGAGAGAGAGAGAGAGAGATTTCTAAAACCTGAATTAATCTCTCAGCTTTGGAGTCAGCAGTTCCTTTGCTAACCTTACATGGAAGGGCCTGAAAAACGAATAAGGAACTAAAACAAGCACACAGGTAGGATGGTCAAAACCAATATGAATGAATAGCTAATGAGCCAGGTGGAAAAGCATCTCTGGCGAGTTTGAACTGGTGCCGCCGCCTGCCTGGAAAATGTGCTTTCAGGGTTTCAGGCCACCGGCACCCTTTTTGGCAGGCATCCTGTGTCGACTCAGGATGGAGACTGTCTTCACGATGCTCCAGAAACACACTTGGGCCTAGCATTAGCTCTCTAAAATCGCAGGCCAGCAACAACCTGAGCATAAAAATCACACCTCCGCATCACTGTAATTTGCCAAATAGCTGAAAATCTGCTTGAACTTTTCCTTGGAAAGAATCTGCTTAAAATTAGAAAGAGTATGTTTGGGTTTGTTCATTTATAAGAAAATGAGAGGCCAAGCATGACAGCACATGCCTGCTGCAATCCTAGCACTTGGGGTGCTGAAGTAGGATTGGAAGTTCCGGCCGGGCTGGGCTGTGTAGTGAGATACTATATAAAAAATAAAAAGGAAAAGGGGGAGGGTAAAGGAGGGGTGTGCTGTGGCATGGCCAAAGGAGACTATCTTTGGATCTGCCTGTGAAGTTTCTTTCTACATTTCTCTGGTCAGATCAAACTCCAGGCGCCATTATCTTTACTCTTCCAGGACTTTTTTTTTTCCCCTGTGAAAGTGATTCAAAATTTTCTCCCCAAGTGGGCTGGAGAGATGGCTCAGCAACTAAGAGCAGTGTCTGCTCTTCCAGAGGACCTGGGTTCAATTCCTAGCACCCATGTGGAGCCTCACAACTGTCTGTAGCTCCAGTCCCAGGAGATCCAATGCCCTCTTCCACACATGCATGTGGCACAGACATAAATGCATCCCAACACCCATCTACTTAAAAAATTAATTAAAATGAAAGGAAAAGGAAAAAAAAAAAAAGTCTTCCAAAGCTTAGACTTACAGAAGAAGGTTAGTGTTTGCAAATTTCTTCAAAGCGTACCCCCAAGCAGAGTGGCTTCTACTGTACCCGGTGAGTCCCTTCAATCCTGCACTGCCCAGGGACAGCATTCCAGGGACTGTGACACATCGCTCTGGAGACCTACCCATTCTTTGGTCTATAGCAACCGCATTCCCCAGCAGTGGTGGCCACGGTTCCTGTCATGTCCTGTTCTGCCCAGCTTTTACACTCACCTGAGGGAGACAGGCCTTCATTTTGACCTATGATCTCAAGCTATTAAAATGAAAGAGAGGGGGAGGTTGGAGAGACAGCTCAGCAGGTAAGGGCATTAGCTGCTCTTCCAAAGGACCTGGGTTCAAGTCCCAGCACTGACATAGCAGCTCACAACTGTCTGTAACTCCAGTTCCAGGGGATCTGACACCCTCACACAGGCATTCATGCAGACAAAATACCAATGCACGTAAAAATAAATAAAATGAAGCGGGGGGGGGAAACAACCAACCAACCAAACAGCTCTTCAAACAATCCTAAAGGTAGTTGGGTGACTATTTTAAAAAAGAATAACAACGCATCAGTTTTCGACATCCTGTGGTAGAGTGAGGAGAGAACCGCCTTGACCCAACAGAAGGGTCAAGGAAAAGACACGAGGGGTCAAGTGTGGTTTCAGGTCAACTGAACCCCCCATGAATAATTTTTCTAAAGTGTGGCTCTTCGCTTCCACAAATAGATGGGGTGCTTCCTCTGTGTCCCCAGAACACCTAACAAATGCCGACTGTCGTCTTTCAGGGATTTTAGAGCAGATTTCCTCGTAAGCACTGTTCTCTGGGTTTCAATCGCGCAGTTAACATTATGTAGCCCACACTCCTGCTTACTCTTGGGCCTCACTTGGAAATTCAGGGTAACTTTTTTGTTTTGGTTTGTTTTTTTCAAGACAGGCTTTCTCTGTGTAGCCTTGGCTGTCCTGGTCTCGATCTGTAGACCTGGCTGGCCTTGAACTCACAGCGATCCGCCTACCTGTGCCTCCCCCAGTGCTGGGATTATAGGCATTAAAAAAAAAATTATCAATAGGAGTTTATATTCCTAAGGTATTTTTTCCTTCGTTGGCTTAACTACTGAGAAAAATTCAGTGAAATGAAGGTTTCATGGGTACATGGTTTCCTAACTCTCTCAGGAGGTACAGCCAAAGGCACAGGGCAACCACAAGAGGAAATCCAGTAATTAAATACCCTCTTCAGACCACTGGCTTTACAGAAGTTACTCAAGTATACTTCACCAACCCCAAGTATATACACTGGTGTTCATGTGGGGCTCAGATCTAGCTGCGAACAGGATGCTAAGAGCCACAGTGTGTCATGATGTGTCATTCATGACTTATGGGTCTCCAGGAGGCAAACATTTCATTAGGCTTCATTTGAGAGTAACGCTGAGTTACTGAGGCAGCTTCAAAAATTAAAAGGGATGCAAGAATGCCTGCTTGCCTGAGGAAATTCCCTAGAGCTGTGAGCACATCCTCCCTCAGCCCCTCCTGTCTACGATCATGCCCGGATGTTACGGTTCCAAGTACCTGCATCTCCTCAAAGCCTCTGCTCCAATCACCACCTCCATTGTCTGAAGCCCATTCGGGGCCTTAGACTTTAGTGATGCCTCAAGCTGCCAAGGCCTACAATCCATGCAGCCCCTTCATCTCTGTTCCCCCACCCCCTCCCCATTTCTCTCTCCCTTTTGCTCTCCCACCCCTTGACAGTATCACATTGTGCTGCCCAGATTGGCTTTGAACTTGGAATCTCCCTGCCTGACCTTCCCAAGTGCTGGGATCACATGGCTATGCCACTACATCTGGCATCTTATTACTATTGAAACCAAACAGACTTCAAGAGCTCTCCCCTGATGGTGCACATCTTTAATCCCAGCACTCCGGAGGCAGAGGTAGGAAGATCTCTGTGTGGTCCAGCCAGAGCTACACAGTGAGACTCTGTCTCAAAAAACAAAACAGCAAAACCCAGGCTCTCCAGACACTGCAATTAGAACCTTGTCTGTACTGCATTACCCAAACTGCATTTGCTGAGGTCTCAAGGGCCTCTGTGCAAACCCAAGAGCCACTTTGAAGCCCTCATCCTCTCAGGTTGATCAGCAACATGTGATGAAATGAATCATTTGTTTTCCTTAAAGTGCCTTCCTGGCAGCTGGGCGGCGCACGCCTTTAAGCCCAGCACTCGGGAGGCAGAGGCAGGCAGATCACTGTGAGTTCGAGGCCAGCCTGGTCTACAAAGCGAGTCCAGGACAGCCAAGGCTACACAGAGAGACCCTGTTTTGGGGGGTCGGGTGGGAGGAGACCTTCCTGGCTTCCAGCTCACAGAGCCCTTCCTCCTCAGTTCCAGGTCAGCCCTTTTCATCCTTCCTCTCTTTTTCTTTGACTTTTAAGTACAGAATTAAGAAGTCACCCAAGGCCTCAGCTCTTTTCTGTTTGCTAGCATCATGCCCTCGGTTTTCCCAACTAGTTTCCTGAATTTCAACGTGTCACCGGATGATTTTCAAGACTGTGTTGCAAGGCTCTTCTGGTCTCTGTGTTCTTCTATGCGGCCCCCAGCTTGCAATTTTCACCTGGGTGGGTAATTAACATCTCACCATAACATACAAGGCTGAGCTCCTGCTTTCTCCGCTCCTAGACGTCTGCCTCGGTTTTCTTCATCCTATTGGTTTGTTCAATCTAATCTTCTGCAAGTCGTTTATATACGCATGCAGGTATGTATGTACTTAGGTATGTGTATATGCTTAACTACATCCCAGCCCTTAAAATCATTCTTGACCATCTCCTTTTTTTAGAGCAAACCTCGCCACTTACTCTAGCCTCAGATGACAAGCAGCGCTGGACCACTTCCTCCCACCTCCGTTGTAGTCACCTGGAGTAGCTTTGATCTCATGACCTGCTTTTCCCTCTCCTCTGGTTTCTGCTAACACAGCTGCCAGGCTACTCTTATTAGATATCACTCGGGTCATGTCTGCACCTGTCATCTTGGCTTCTTGTGACAGTCATCTCCCTCTGAAGAAGAGCCAAAGTTTGTGTAGTGGACCCAGGATCCTACACAGTGTGCCACACTCCATTTACCTGGTTGCACCCCACCCCGCCCCCAGGCCCCAGCTGTGTTACTATAGCTTCCACTTTAAGACCTTGGTACACACTTGTGCCTCTCTGTTCTTTACTTTTCTCATCTATCTAATGGGAGTAATAACAGCCCCCATATGGAGACCAAGCTGTGGCCTACACTAATTTACTCCATGTTGTATAAAACAGTGGCGGATTGCTATGAGTTCAAGACCAGCCTGGCTACTACTGTATAAGACTGTCTTCTCTGTCAAATACGGATATACATCCTAGTGTTTTCTCTTAGTGATTGCTGACTAAATATTCTCTCCAGTGTTACTATGGAGAAGAACTATCCCATGGGTATCCCTGAACCTTTGGTGAGGCTCAGGGATGGAGCCATGGGGTCTATCTATAAACATGCGAAGACTGGTCATTCTGGGTTTCCACCAGCTCTAGAAAAAGAACAGAAGAGCCTCAGAACAGTTCACTTAAGACTTCTGACCTCGTGCTGGAGAGATGGCTCAGAGGCTCAGGGCACTGACTGATCCTCCAGAAGGTCTGAGTTCAATTCCCAGCAACCCCATGGTGGGACACAACCACCTATAATGTGATCTGATGCCTTCTTCTGGCCTGCAGGTGTACGTGTAGGCAGAGGACTATATTCATCATCATCATCATCATCATTTTTTAAAAAGAGTTTATACCTCAGCATTGTCTGGAATAGCACTGTTTTGTAGTTGTGGCTGTTTGCTTTTAATAAAAGTGAACCCAGCACCAAGTCCAGTCCAGGTGTGGTTCCTGTCTAGTTGAGCTCTGTGCAGGGAATGCTCAACGCTGGCTTGGGGCTGCACCGACACACAACCCAAACTCCTGTTTCTGGTCTGCAATGAGATGAAGATTGGGCAGCTGGATTTCCTGTCTAGGAAGCGGTGGTTTTTTGTTTTTGTTTGTTTTTGTCTTGTTTTGTTTTTTTAAATAACCCAGTGCTGTCTCTTCCATTCCTGAGATGGACCGGTTTCATGAAGACAGTGAAGACTCTGCCCAGTCCAGGCGTTCACCACGCTGCTAGTGAGTGAGTGCCTTGAGGTACCTATTCTCCCCTGGCAAAGGTCTGATTCTGTAGCCTCTGGCCACCTTCAGCTCCAAGCCACACCCTCATCGTCATCCCATGAGCACACTGAACAGGTTAGCCTGGCTAGACGGTGGCTGAGGTGTCTGCACCAGAAAGGAAGTACAGTCATGTACACACCCAGTGACAGAAGAGCGCAGCAAATGCTGGAACATGACGGAAACAAGAACCCAGCTTCCTCGTGGCTTAAAATACATACAGTAACCTCGTAGAGGGGATTTTCCTTGTGAGGGTAACACAGCACATGGGCCCCTTTCCAGCCCTGCACGTGTGCGCGCGCACGCGTACATGTGTGTATGTTTCACGGTGTCTGTATGGGGAGGGAGAGAACACAGATTAACTTTGTTTGCATATGGAGAACATCTGTTCTTGCCTCTCACCTTCTCTGAGACCTGGTCTCTCTCGCTGTTTCCACGCTGGCTTGCAGTCCTCCAGGGTAGCTAGTAGTCCCGTTGCTGTTTCCGCTGCCGCCTTGAAGGTTAGGTAGTTGGAGCTTCTGGATGACTGTCCTGCCTCCAGTTCCCCATTCCAAAGCAGTGCTGGGATTACAGACTTCCACATTACAGATTTCCACACGCAGCTTTTTATGTGGGTCCCAGGGGATCTGAACTCAGGTCATGAGAGTTATGCACCAGACCATCTCCTTGTCCCCACTACTGTACAAACCTTAGCCCCAACAGGAACCTGTGCTAAGTTCCGTGTACTATTTTCTTTTTTTTTTTTCTTTTTTCTTTTTTTAAAAGATGATCTTTCTTTCTTTTTTTTTTTTTTTAATTTATTTATTTTATTTATTGCATATGAGTGCTTTATCTGCAGAAGCACACATTATAGATGGTTGTGAGCCACCATGTGGTTGCTGGGAATTGAACTCAGGACCTCTGGAAGAACAGGTGGTGCTCTTAACCACTGAGCCATCTCTCCAGCCCCCCCCCCCCCCCCCCCCCCCCCCCCGTGTACTATTTCTATACCCGCCCATCAGGTGGGCTCCGCTGTGAGCCTGTGCCCTCCTAGCTGTATCAAATGCACTTACCCATCCGAGGAACTACTCTCTAAGGCTGTGCCCGCCTAGCTGTGGGAGACTCAGGCAGGAAGAACTTCCTCGGGCCTGCTCAAGTGTATACACTGGTTTTCCCTATTTCAAGTGCATGCCCTACATTGATTGATCTGGCTTTCTTTTCTCTCATGCTCTGAGAACTAATCAGAACCAATCAACTAACATGGTTCCACACAGTAAGAATGATGCACAAAAAGCTAGTCTATCCTGAGGCCATCTTCACTTGACACAGATTTTGAACAACTGTTATCTTCAGGAGGAATCTCTCTCTTTCATTCCTTCCCCCGTTCCCTCTTCCTCCTCCCTTCCTCCCTCTCTCTCTTCCTCCCTCCCTCCCTCTTCCACCGCCTGTCTGATTTTTTTTTTTTTTTTACAACAGGGTTACTCTGTGTAGCCCTGGCTGTCCTGGAACTTGCTCTGTGTAGACCAGGCTAGCTTTGAACTCAGAGATCCATCCACCTGCCTCTGCCTCCCAAATGATGGGATTAAAGCCACTGCCGCGGCTGCTGCCCTAATAGGAAACGATTGATAAAACATAAAACCTGGCCTTTTCTCTTCGCCATCTTCCCTCCCGCCAGCCGGCAGCGACCACTATGAAGGTCGAGTCTTGCAGTTTCAGCGATTACAAGATCTACTTTACCCCAGACACAGGCGGTGCTGCGCCAGGGCCGACGGGAAGGATTTCCAGTTTCTTAATGCAAAATGCGAGTCCGCATTCCTTTCCAAAAGGAATCCTCTGCAGATAAACTGGACTGTCCTCTACAGAAGAAAACACAAGAAGGGACAGTCGGAAGACATTCAAAAGAAAAGAACCTGCGGCGCAGTCAAAATCCAGCGGGCTGTCACTGGTGCGTCTCTTGCTGATATCAAGGCCTAGCCGGCTCAGAAACCAGAAGTTAGGAAAGCCCCCTCGAGAGCAGGCTATCAGGGCTGCCAAGGAAGCAAAACAGGCTAAGCAGGCATCAAAGAAGACAGCAATGGCTGCTGCCAAGGCCCCGTCCCCGCCCCGCCCCCCGCAAAGGCCGCACCTAAACAAAAGCTTGGGAAGCCTGTGAGGGCCTCTGCTCTCTGAGTTGGAAAACGCTAACTTGGTAGATCAGAGTTTAAAAATAAATATCTGTTTCTAACTCTGAAGAAAGAAACACGAAAGAAAAAAAAGAAAGAAAGAAAGAAAGAAAGAAAGAAAGAAAAAAAGAAAGAAAAGAAAAAACGAAAGAAAGAAAAGAAAGAAAAGAAAAGAAAAAGAAAGAAAGAAGAAGAAAGAAAGAAAGAAAGAAAGAAAGAAAGAAAGAAAGAAAGAAAGAAAGAAAGAAAAGAAAGAAATCTAAGACCTGGTAGCTGGACTAAGGAAGTAGCTTAGTTGCTAGAGCGTTTGCCTAGCATGCATGAAGCCCTGGGTTCAATCCCCAGTACAGAATAAACTGGGCACAATGGTACATGCTTATAATTCTAGCTCTCTAGAAGTGGAGGCAGGAGGATCAGGAATTAGATCAAGGCTATCCTTGGCTACTTATCAAGTCTGAGGCCAGTCTGGGCTAGATGAGGCCCCCATCATTAAAAAAAAAAAAAAAAAAAAAAAAGCCAATTGCTAGTATTCTGTGGACGGACACCAGTCTTGAAGGAGGAGGAGAGAGATCAGGAAAGTCTCAGGTAAATCTACCTCATGCTGTTAATTGTAACAATTAACAGGGCTGCGTGCTCAGGGAAACATAGACTTTTCCTGGCAAAGGACCTTCATAGCTGTGGCTACGCCAATGGGCCATCCATGGTTTGGTAACTGCTTTTTGTTTCAGCGTTACCAGGTCTCTAAAGGCACTTCTTCAGACTTGAGCAATCTGAAATCCCCCAGCCTTGCCCGTTACCGACGTTGGCCTTAGGAGATTGCACATCACACCATGAGGGTAGCAACAGACAATCAAAACCCAGAAGATGGAAAGTGAGCCGAGGGAACAGACTGCTGGGAGGAGACACCATGAGCAGGACTGAACAAGCAGCAGGCCCCGCTAGGAGGGGACACTGTGAGCTAGGGCTTCTGTCAGCATTTAGTACGCAGAGCAGGAGGAAACCCTGGCTCACGTTCTCAGCTGCACTTAACACAACCTCTGTCTCAATACCATGGCACCTGGATCAGTGTTCCCAAGCCCTTTCTTTAGGTCAGTGGTTCTCAACCTTCTAATGCTGTGACCCTTTACTACAGCTCCTCATGTTGTGGTGACCCCCAACCATAAGATTATTTTCACTGCTCTTTCATAAATGTAATGTTGTTACTGTTATGAATTGTAATGTGAACGTCTGTGGTTTCTGATGGTCTTAGGCAACACGAGTGAGAGCGTTATTCAACCCACCCCATGGGTCGAGATCCACAGGTTGAGAACCACTGCTTTAAATTGCTTTCTTTCTGGCACAGCCAAAACCACTCCCTTTCCTAAGACATGGTTTGTCCTTCACAGACGCAACATAATTAGTATAGAATTATGCTATACAGATATACGTGTGCGTGTGTATATGTACACACATATTTATATGCCCCCAAGCATCTGCTCACCAGCATGGACATGTCCTGTTTTGTAGGGAATGCAACTTTGTTTTTGTTGTAGTTTCTTATGTTCTCTTTTTCACTATCATTCTCCATTTTTTGTTGTTTGTTTTTCTAGATAGGGTTTCTCTGTGTAGCCTTGGATGTCCTGGACTCTCTCTGTAGAGCAGGCTGGCCTCGAACTCATAGATATCCACCTGCCTCTGCCTCCCCGAGTGCTGGGATTACAGGTGTGTGCCACCACAATGGGCTATTGCCATTAATATGTCAATAAAATTTCCAGTTGCCTCTGCCAGAGTATAAACCCCATGGGTATCAGTACCAGTTGCTAAGAGCAAAATATGTGTCGATAAAGCATAATTCAGAGTCATCTATGAAGAGACTGAGCAGTGTTTCCTAAAGGCAAACACGGGTTGAACAATTTGTTTTAAAATGTAGCATCACCGTTTTGTTTTTAAAAACTATGTGTACGTGCATGTCCTTGTGTAGGCGGGTGCATGTGAGTGCAGGAGCCCTCAGTGCAGGGGAGGGCATCAGAGCCTCTGGCAGCTGTGAACCACCTGATGAAGGTGGTGGAAACAAACCTGGGTTCTCTGCAGGAGCAGCAAGTGCTTTTAACCACTGAGCCATCTCTCCAGACTTGCTTTTGCATTCATTTGGGCAAAATGTCTTTTATTATTACTGTTCCTCTTGGCTTCTTTTGAGAATATAAATAAATAAATAAATAAATAAATGAATAAATAAATAAATAAATAAATAAATAGCCAAGCACTGTGGTGTAATCCCAGCACTCAGGAAGGCAGAGGCAGGCAGCTCTCCATGAGTTCAAGGCCAGCCTGGTCTATAAAATGAGTTCAGGACAGCCAGGGCTACATAGAGAAACCCTGTCTTGAAAAACCAAAAACAAATAAATAAATAAATAAATAAATGAGTAAATAAATAAATAAAGCAAGAAACCTGCCCCAAACAAGTTTTTTTTTTCCTCACGGTAGAAATAACCAAGTCTAAGACTAAATGAGGAAAACACAAGGTTTGCCTGAAATGTCTTTATGTGCCAAAAGTAAGAACACAGACACAGAATGGGGGTGGCTTATAGAAAGGTTACAGGAGCTAACTATATGGCTTTCTGTGGCCAGGTCAGGGACAATTAAGAATAAAAATAAATTCTAAGAACAGTTGTTAGTATCCTGACTAAAACAGGACTCCATGGAGCTCTTAAATAATGTAAAAAATAAGGAAGAAGGAAGGTCTTTATGTCACAATAAACTAAGAATTAATAAGGGTAGAAAAAGTGATGGGCTAAAAAACCAATCTTCCTTTGGCAGATATCAATAGTAATAAAGTCTGTGGAATAAGGTGTAATGTGCATGCGCGCGTGTCACACACACAGAGATCAAAACATTGCCTCTCAAGACACTAACTACAGACAGTGGTGACAGGTGACTTCAATGGAAAAACCTGGAAACCCCCCTGATAAAATGTTATTGCTGCAGGTCCTGACTCCTGTGGTTCCTGGTGCCACATGATTGAAAAAGACAGGGTCTCCCTGCTAAAAGCGTCTAACCGGAATCCAGTCCAGGGAAGACGCACAAAAGCAAACTGAGAGTGGTCCCTTGGTGTACTTGCTGCTCCCTTCTGAAATGCCTGTGAGATACAGACAAGCCAGATGCCTCTCCAGATAGAGGACGCACAGGCCAGAAGCCGTTCCACCCAAGGACTCACATATTGATGCACCAAGTAACCCCAGCGCCCTTTTGCTGTATTGTGGAGACAAGCACCATTGGAGCTGTTTACAGCAGCTTATCAAATTACCAAGTACTTGGCAGTTTCTAGAAACTCAAGTGGATCTGCCCGTGATTCATTGGTCTCCCTGTTGGTGTCCTCAGTTCTAGGGCCTTCCATCCTCCTGACTTTTCCAGCTCCCTGCTGTGGCTCCTGCTCTGCCCTTACACTGTCCTCCTCCACCACCTGGGTTGCAGAGCTGGCCAGAGTCCCTCTCAAAGTGCCTCAGACCTCCTTTTCTTCTTCTTCTTCTTCCCCACTCTAGCAACCTTTGTGACTGCGGTGGCCCAACCCAGATACCCCAAGGTCATCCGTTTGAAGAACCTCTGATGAACAATTTAGTTCAACTCCTCTCTGCCGTGAAACCTAAGCCACGGATGCTAGGGATCAAGACCAGGGCATCTTTGTGGGGTGTCCTTGTGTCTCCCACAGCTGGGGACCTGTGGGTAATGAGTGTGGGTTAAATGGTGTGGAATCCAATGTTTCTGTCTTAACAATTCCACTGGACTTCTATGGGGATTTCTGTCGCTGGGCAACACCCAGGGAAATGTTGGATCCTGTCCATGTAAGATGGTGCTCCGCTTTTCTTTCTCAAAGAATGATTGACAAATTGAAAGCAAGAGAGGGAATGTTAAAGCAAATTCGAAACATTAACGTTTGGGGGGATTCTGGAAAAAGAAGTCTGAGGTTTGGGAGCTTACCTCATTGACCATTTTTCTCTAAGTCTGAATTTAAAATAGGGAGAATTTTAAAAACATGGCTGATGTGCTTATTTGGCGGGATAGTTTTAAGGCCTCGTTTGGAAGTTTAAGAGAATTTCAATGAGTTGTAAAGTGGACATGGCTATTGTTTTTTTTAAAGATTTATTTATTTATTTTTATGTATATGAGTGCTCTATCTGCAAGTACACCTACATGCCAGGAAGAAGGCACCAGATTAAATTATAGATGGTTGCGAGCCACCATATGGTTGCTGGGAATTGAACTCAAGACCTCTGGAAGCGCAGGCAGTGCTCTTAACCACTGAGCCATCTCTCCAGCTCCGACATTGCTATTGTTAACAATAACAAGCTATGTACTGAGGAATGAAAGGAAACAGCCTGAACTGTGCATACCTATTGACGTATAATTTGGAATATGAATGTTGAATATTCTTGTTTTCTGTTTCAAACTCCACCCCACCCCATCCCCAAGACAGGGTTTCTATGTGTAGCCCTGGCTATCCTGGAATTTATTCTACAGACCAGGCTGGCCTCAAACTCACAGAAATCTGCCTGCCTCTGCCTCCTGAGTGCTGGGATTAAAGGCGTATGCCACCACACCTGGCCTTTAAACTCCATTCTTTAAAAATGGGCCTTGAAGAGAAAGATGGATATTTAAAAGTAGACTAAAAACACAGCCAGGTGTGGTGGCGTGCACCTTTAATCCTAGCACTAGGGAGGCAGAGGCCAGCTTGGCCTACAGAGTGAGGTCCAAGACAGTTAGAAGTATACACTGAGACCCTGTTTCAACCCAATAAACAAACACCTGAAGACCCACCAAAATGCGGACTAACAAAAAACCCACATTTTAGTTATTAGTATTTCTCCAATATTTATGTTAGAGATATAGTCCTGCTACATAGCACAGGGTTGCCTAGAATTTGCTATGTAGCCCAGGCTGGCCACAAACTAGTTTGCTGGAATTACAACCAGGATCACATGGCTCTATTGTTCTAAACACTAGGAAGGACTGCATATTTGCCACCATGCCCAGTGATTTCTTTCTTTTTAAAAATAATTTTGAAATGTATTACTATTGTCTATGAATATGATAGATGAAGATCAGAAAAAAAAACTTTGTAGAGTTAGTTCTTTCCATCTTTCATTGAATTACAGGGATAGAATTCAGATCACCAGGCTTAATTCAGATCACCAGGCTTAATTCAGATCACCAGGCTTAATTCAGATCACCAGGCTTGTGCAGCAAGCTCTCTTATCCATTGAGAGCCATCTTGCCAGTCCATGTTTTTTTTTTTTTTAAACAGGATTTCCCTATTGAGACGGTTTCTCTGTGTGGCCTTGGCTGTCCTGAAACTCTGTAGACCAGGCTGGCCTCAAACTCACAGAGATCTGCCTGCTTCTACCTCCCTAGTGCTGCCACCACCAGACCCAGTGATTTCTTAGTAGAGATAAATTTGCTATGGTTCTATCAGACAAAATGCTAAGTCAGCTGCGTGTGGAGGGCACAGGAATGCTGTCTCTTTTCTGTAAACCTTAAATATGTCAAATAAGAATGTCTAGGGAGCAGGAAAGAGAGTCCAGTGCACAGCACCCTCACGAAAGGCAAAAGGAGCATCAGTGGAGATGGGAGATGAACTTCAGAGACATCCTTTGGGTACAGTTACACTGGGTGGAACTGGCCTTGCACCTGTCCCAAGACAGGGAAAGAGAAGGGGGGTGGGGGGGAGACATCCCTGAGAGAGGGGCAGAAGCAGCATGGTGTTGGAGGATGACCAGATTCTGAGCACTAGTCACTCACTACCTCTAGTAAAGGAACCCATGGCAATTCAGGATTATTCACAATTATTTGATAAGAGCTTGGAAAGGGAGAATGGATTGAAACAAGGAGAGAGACAGCTGCAGACCAGGAAGGCTGCTGAACGGCGAGAGCACTCCAGACTCCTGCCTCAGGCTTATCTTCTAAATGAGGCATCAAGGAAGTGACCACGGAGGTATAACTTTGATTTACTTATGTTTTGTTTTGTTTTGTTTTTAAGACAGGGTTTCTCTGTGTAGCCTTGGCTGTCCTGGACTCACTTTGTAGACCAGGCTGGTCTCGAACTCACAGCGATCCACTTGCCTCCGCCTCCCGAGTGCTGGGATTAAAGGTGTGCGCTACCACCTCCCGGCTTATGTATTTTTATCTTATGCATATGACTGTTTTGCCTGCATGTGTGTATATATATACCGAGTGCGTGTGCCTGGTGGCAGCAGAGGTCAGAAGAGGGTATCGATCCCTCGGAACAGGAATTATAGAGGATTGTGAGATAGCATGTGAGCCAGCCCAATCCTCTGCAAATGCGACACGTGCTCTTCCGCACCCAGCCATCAACTCTCTGGCCCGGAAAGGCGCTTTCTAAAGCCTCAAGCTTTCTTGGCATACACAACCTGCCCAGAGTCCTGCAGATCCTTACAGTGCCCAGCTGACCCGGTGGTAGCGCTCATCTCTTGGGCCAGGCCTGATGGTGTGGGCCAGCCCGCTGAGACAGCACTGTGCAGAGCGCAACAAGGCTGGCATCAAGTCTCAGCACACGCTCCCGACCACGCTGAGCGTGTAATCATGGAAATCACAGCTTGCTCTTGAGGCTTTATCTTGGGTGCTGGCTCAGCAGCCCAGAAGCTTGTAATCCACCACTGGACAGCCCATCTCCCAGACAGTCCTGTTTAGGCTGAGCATCTGCTGACTGTGCACTAACCCCACACAGAGGCCACTGTCAGGAGGAAAGAGACAACCACGGACAAAGTGTCTGGGGGCAACCAGCAGAGAAGAGGTTAAGGAAAGCCAGACAGCCATCCTAGAAGAGACCTGAGTCCTCAGGATTCTTCTAGAAAGTTTAAACACTATCAAAGTTAACAGAATAAATTGGATAGGTGCTTTGGGTTACTGAAATAACCGAGGCTCTCAGAATGGTGGTAGGCAGTATAGGCTGGGTCCCAACAGCACTGAAATTCAAGGAGATTTGGCTTTTGTTACCTGCATTCTGGGAAGACAGAAAGGTGGTCGTCAAAGGTAGGACCAGGCATCTTCATGGAGTATCATTTAACGTCACTGGGAACAGTGATAGAATAGGCTATATTAAAAATTACACTTACTTATGTATATGTGTGAATGTGTGTGGGGCACAATCATGCACGTGGAGGTCAAAAACAACTTGTAAGAGTCTGATCTCTTCTGATACCATGTGGGTCCCAGGGATGGAACTCAGGATGCCAGACTTAGCAGCAAGCGCCTTTACCTACTGAGCATCTCATCAGCGTCTTAATGTGTACCTCTGGATGGCCTAGAACTCCCTATATAGAACAGAGAGACCTAGAATTCACAGTGATCTTCCTGCCTCTGCCTCCCAAGTTCTGGGGTTAAAGGTGTGCACCTGGCAACACTACTTTCATGAGCAAGGACCCGATGCTGGACTTCTAACAGATATAAACTACCTTGAGTTATTCCTTTATGGCCTATATTTATTCCAAGGCTTAGAGACCATGACTAATTGCTTAAAAATTTACTGGAAATCATTCCCAGTTAGAGTACTGGACCGTACTGGACCAGGCTGCAGGATGGGTTATGGCTACAATCCACAGATGCAAAGGGATAGACGTGGGAGTGTGTGGTAGGAGTTTAGAAGCCAGAAGAGGCCTTGCCGTCCAGATCTCACAAGCCAATTGCAGTCTGTGGCATCATGTGCTGCATCATTTGGTGCCCATGCTTTTGTTCCTCTTCTTTCAAATAAGAGCCAGTTTATGCTCAGCGAGGGTGCAGAACGTGCAGAATGTGGCCGGCAGTGGGTGCTCTTAACTACAGGGACACCTCTCCGCCCCTGCCCCCACTTGTTAATACTCACTCATTTAAACCTGCTAAGGGTGAACAGACAATTCCATACCATTTAAAATTGCTCAATTCCTATGTCCTAAGCCACGGGTCTGGGAGAACTGCTCTTGCTGCAGGCAGGTGCCCCTTGCTTCCTACCTCACCATTCTCTTGAGTGCTAGGTGTCCCATGTTGGTCTCAATAGAAGTAAAGCTGGTATCAGGAGGCTAGGGTGTTTTAAAGTTGTGCACTCAGGGGGAACTTTTAAAAATTATTATTAATTATTCACTTTACATCCTGGTCATAGCCTCTTCCTTCTCCCTCCCACCCTGTTTCCCCTACCCCACCACCCCTACTCCCCAGAGAAGGGGAACCCCACCCACCCACCCCAGGATATCAAGTCCCATCGGGGCTGAGGGCATCCCCTTCCCCTGTGGCCCGGTGAGGCAGCCCCACTAGGGGAAAACGACAAAAATGTAGGCAGCCGAGTCCATGTTAGAGCCAGCTCCCACTGTCCTCGCTAGGGTACCCACATGATGACCGAGCTGCCCATCGGCTACATCTGTGCAGGAGGCCTAGGGCCAGTCCCTACATGGTCCCGGGCTGGAGCCCCAGTCTCCATAGGCTGCCTAGGCCCTAGTGAGTTGGCTCTGTCAGTTCTCCTGTGGAGCTCCTGTCCCCTCTGTGTCTTTCTATCCTTCCCCCACTCTTCCCCATGCTCCACCCCATGCTTGGCTGTGGGTCTCCGCATGCACTTCCACCAGCTGCTGGGTGGAACCACTCAGAGGGCAGCCATGCTAGGCTCCCATCCACAAGCACAGCAGAGCATCTTCACTAGTGCCAGGGGTTGGCTGTCTCCCATGAGTGGGTTCCAGGTTGGGCCGGGCACTGGCTGGACACTTCCTCAATCTTCGCTCCCCACCCCACCCCCCACCCCTGTTCCTTCCCTTCCTGTAGGCAGGGCAAGTCCTGGGTTGTAGTTTCTGTGTATGGGTTGATATTCCCCTCTTTCCACTAGGAGTTGTAGCTCTTTATCGGTACCATGGTTATAACAATTTACGATTTTAGGGAGGAGACAGAGGATTTCTAGGGACTTAAAAAAATAAGCAGGGGACCAGGGAGTTAGAGGTTCATTCGCAGGACCCAAGCCTTCCTGCCATTTCTAGTTCCAAAGACATCTCACCTGGTTTCCAATCGTCTCACCCTCACTGGATGGAACACAGTGTATCACATCTGCCCTGCAACCTCTTTCTTTTTCCCTTTTGGTCCAAGACAATTTCTCAACAGTGGCTAAGCTCATTTACAGACCCAAAGGTAGCTTTTCACACACACAGGGTTACTCAGGGAGTCCAATCCTTCCAAAGCAGCACTATTGTGATTGATGAGACACTGAGACCACACCGGGTGTATGTAGTGGCTGCATACACATGCTCTGGTATGTGAGTGCAAGTGGCCATGTGCACACCAGGAGATCAGAAGCCGATCCTGGGCGTCAGTCCCTGCCTTCCACCTTGTTTGATACAGGGTCCCTTGTTACTCACCTTGTTACTCATGGCAGGCTAGCTGGCTACAAGCTTCTGAGGATTCTCCTGTCTCTCACCAGAGGAGCACAAAGATCACAGGTGTATGCCATCAAGGCCTGCTTTATGAAGGTTCTGGAGACCCAACTCCAGATTCTCATGCCTATACTACAAATGCTTTGCTCAGTGAGCCAAGGTCACCCTGTAGCCCAGCTGGCCCTGAGTGCTGGGATTACAGACGTGAACCACTACCACACCCACACGTCTTATGACCGGTTCTACACATCAAGGCTCATTTGCTTCTCTGCGGTCCTGGGCCCCTTCTGTCCTACCAGAGCTGAGTAACACTCACAATCTAGCCCTGTAAGGAAAGTTTGCTAACTTCTGGGTGACACTGAAGACCACACGTTGAGGAAAGTTTTATTTTGTTTTAAATTGAGGCCATTAGAGCAATTCTGTGATCCCAGCTACTCAGGAGGCCAGTGCAAGAAGATCACAAGTTCAAGGCACACCTGGGCTACAGTGAGACCCTGTTTCAAGATAAAGGATTAAAAAAAAAAAAAAAAAAGCCAGGTTGGTAGATGAAGCTCAGTTGGTAGAACATTTGCCTAGCATGCTGGAGGACCTAAATTCTATCCCAGCACAAGCAACAAACCAACAGCTTTGGACAGTTCTCAAGGGAACAAGCTAGTCAAAGGCGCCATGAGTAGATGTTCATTCGTAAAACCATTTAAAACATTTTATATCTTAGCACTACATTTAGGCCACGCAAGATTTAAAGGGTTACAAATATTCAGATTTTATTATAAATAAAATACTGTTTTCTTTTTAAACATAAAAAATGCCAAGTGTTGCGTTTTATTAACCTCCCCGGGGGGTGGGGGGTGGGGGTGGGGCAGAGATTAAGGCAAACAGCTAAAGTGAAGGCACATTTAAAAGGGCCACAGTTGGAATCAAAAGGAAAATTCCATGGTGGGGGTCGGGGGCGGAATAAAGACAATCTGTCCCGTGTGACACCCGGCATTCTACAGCAGCCATCCTGTCACTTTTATTACATAAAATACAGATTACTGGAACTATACAATAAAACAATGGCTGTGTTGCTGGAGTGTAGTAAGGTATCATCTTGTAAATAACTTTCATTTTTAAAAATAAATTTCTGTTTAAAAATATACCACAAAGATGGAGAAGACAAACCCAAACAAAACACCCCACCGCCCCCAGAGTGTAGGGCCTGCTGGAGTGGAGCTGACCCACAGGACGCTGGTGGTCTGTTCCAGCCATCCCGCAACTGTGACTGAAATGCGTATGTTAAAGTAGGGAGCAGGTAACAGAGGGAGTAGCCAATCAGCACTGAGCTTGGTGAGGAAGCGCCATGCCTCTGTGAGAGCAGAAAAGACCTTGGAGGAGCAAGAGTGGAACCTCAGGGGTGCCAAGCCGAGTATTCAGGGTAATCTCTGTACGCCCAACAGAGATGGAGACAGACTGAACCCAGAGCTACCTCCCTGTCATCGGTAGCCCTGTGCCTGACGCCCAAAAGTGCTCAGCCACCACACGCCCCTTTACAAAGCCGGCCCATCCAGCTGAAAACATAGTTCTACATAGGTATGGGAAGTGTCTCACCGGTAAACTTTTCCAGACAGCCTAGACACTGCGCTGGGGCAGGCACTGAGAACTGCATGGAGCTGCAGCTAGATGGTCAGAGCTACTGGGAGGAAGGCCAGGTCTGGCTGTGAAGGTGAGCAGGCTGATATTAAAGTCAGACAATGAAGGTGCTGCAAACATGAGGCAGAGCAAAAACACCGGGAAGCAGGTTTGACTCAGAGAAGGGATGAAGGTTCCTTGTGCACAGACAGTGCCACTCTAGGATTACGGGGGATATTTACATAAATTCCTTACTCTATAATCATGATAAACAAAAACCATTCACACAAAAAATATAGATTTCAAATAATTAATAGCACCAGTGTGTCAGATAATAGTTTCTTTTCCCCCCCGCTACGCAAAGTACAAAATTGCATAGTGTTAAAGGCTAAATATGAGTCTCAGAGGCAGGCAGGTAGGTAGGTAGGTAGGAAAGGAGGGTGTGGCAGGGAGGGTGTGTCACAGCGTGGTCTTAAGAAAACCACAGAGCTGAGGATCAGAGATTGAGAAGCCCACTAGGAAACGCCACACAAGGTTCTTCCCTCTCCACACAGAGGAAAGGCTGAGTGGGTGGAGCCACAGAGTGGGTGGAGCCAGAGTGCAGGAACTAGATGGTGTTGGCAGCTGTGTGCAATACTGAGCGGGCAGCATTTGCCACTGGGATCTGGCAAACAATGACGTATTTTGAAGAGTTCTAGGAAAGTGGAAACATAGGAAAAGAACTGGAGCTAAGGGCCAAATGTTAGATCTCCAACAGAGACAAAGAAATGCATATATGATCCTAACGGCAGAGGTTACATCTCGGTTTCATCCATTTTCCAGAAAATACGAGGAAAAGGAGATTTGCCTTTCTTTCACTGGTCAAGATCTTAGAGACCAAGTGTCTGACAGATATCTAAGTACTAGCTCCAAGACTAACACACTGCCGAAGCTCCTAGAACTAACTAGACTTGGGGGGGGGGGGGCTTTAGTGGTTATCACAACCCTGTTTCTTCTGTGTTAAGTCCCATTTATAAAAATATCAAAAGCTATCTAACATAGTGGTGAGGTGCACGCTGCTCATCCAGATTTAAAAAAAAAAAAATCAGCTGCCTAAGGGATTTGAAAAGAGTTTATCTTCCTAGTCAATTAAATATAGAAGATCCTACGTGTCTTTGAGCCGCGTTCTCTCGCGAGACCCACACGTAACTACACTCTTACCCAGCATGGCTCAGTGTCCTATACTCAAACAGCTAGTGTGAGTGGTGGGTGGCTACCAGCATTCTAAATGACCTTTGGCACAGGATGTTTATTTCCTTTTGCTTCACAGAGGAGGCAGAAGATGCAGAGGCATCTCAATGCTAGGAGAAGGAGCCAAACATTTCCTTCATAGAAATAACGAGTACCGAGACAGGCTCTGCTGGTGCTGAGAGAGGGACGGGGGCTGGGTCTGCCCTGGCACACAAAGGTCCACGTGATGGAGGTATGCCATGGTAGGATGCTATGACCTCGGGCCAACAGTTCCAGTAAGGGAGTGACAAGAGTGGAAGAGAGACTTTATTAGGCAAAACCCTTTGTTCCTGGTTAAAGATGTTTAACTTGCTTCTCTTTAGACTCTGACTTTTCTTGGTTCTAAAGGACAGTGATGGAGAGCAGCAGAGAAGTGGGGGTCTCAGAGGTGTGATCTTTGTGTCAAGGCACCATGGCCTCACAGGCACCTGTCAGGGGCCCTGCCTTGCAGCGCCCTTCACTAGGGCTTTTCAATGGACGGGGTGTTGAAGCAGCCAGTCGGTAGGGTCTTCCTGATGTCCTCGAGATTGTGAATGTCCTTTATGATCTCTTCTATGTCTCGGTTGTAGTCCATGATGGCTGCCTCCTGCTTTCGGGCTTCGTTCTCCAGGTCCGACACCTTCCGGTCCAGGTCGCTGACCTTCATCTCATCTTTGGCTTTGTTCAGGGTGCCTTCGATCTCATTTAGCTTGTTCAGGTCCACTGTGTCCAGCTGCCCTGTGGAGTCAGGAAGGACACAGAAGAGAAGAGGCTTACTCCGTGAGAACTGGCACATGACTCCTGAGAGCCTCTTGCTCTGTCATGAAGTAAAGGCCATCAGTTGCCCGATGCAGAGGCAGCCTGACTTGCAGGTGCTGCTGTGCTCAGAGCCTGTGATACTGACCCAACCAATTAGCGTGGGGCAGAGTAAATCGTTAGTATTACAACAGATTTTTAAAATTTTATTTTATGTGTATGAGTGGTCTATCTGCACTACACCTGCAGGCCAGAAGAGGACATCAGATCCCAGTACAGATGGTTGCAAGCCACCATGTGGTTGCTGGGAATTGAACTCAGGACCTCTGGAAGAGCAGACAGTGCACTTAACTGCTGAGCCATCTCTCCAGCCACCAACAGATTTTTTTTTTTAAGAAAATGATTTTCACAGAATATTTTCTTTAATTTTAAAATGTTTATTATTTATTACTGTGCATGTATGTGTACATGTGTGCCTGCATGAGTGCCATGGCACACATGTGGGGGTCAGAGGACAGCTTGCAGGGGTCGGCTCTCTCTTTCCACCACGTGGGTCTCAGGGATTGAACTCAGGTTGTCAGGTTTGGCAGAAAGCGACTTTACTCACTGAGCCATCCATCTCTCCAACCCTCGAAGAATGTTTTCTAAATGCACAGGACCATGTCTTAGCCCTCGCTTATGTTAAGAAGGCCATTTGGTAACATTCAGTCCCCTTTGTAGGTTTCTATGTGTAATCTGTGGGCCATTTCAGTGTCATCAAAGAATACAAAAGTCTCTAAGACAGAAGCATACACCCTCAATTCCTAGGCTTCAGGGAAGGTGGGCTGGTTTGGGGTGTCACTTCCTGCTTGTAAGAGTTAGACACTGCTAGGAACCTTCCAATGGAGAATGGCCAAGATTGAAATGCTGAGATAGTGTCAGCAGAGCTTTATTTTTTTTTAATTTTTTTTTTTCAGAGCTTTACTTTAAATGTGGCAAGGAAAAAAAAGTTTCTTTCAAAAGAAGATGCACCATTGCAAATAAATCAGACAGAAAGAGAAGCAGTTTCCTGAGACCAGTTTGCCTCACCCACTCTCAGATGGCAAAGAAATATTTGCCTGCGTGTACAATCTAGGTGATAAAACAGGGTGGAAAGCCCCTCTTTAGCTTACTTTCATTCTAGGCTCAGCGGCTGGCACATAATTTATTATTTTTGGTCTTCGAGACAGATAAAATATTGTTCCTCTCCCCATTAAGAAAAGGAAAAAACCCATTAAAAAATCCCCAGTCCTCAGTGGCTCCCTAAAAATGGAGTCTGGTGACAAAGGACCCATGTCCTAGAAAGATCTGCCTTAGCTGTGTGTGGTGGTGTACACCTTTAATCCCAGCACTCGGGAGGCAGAGGCAGGCATACATATTTCTATGAGTTCGAGGCCAGCCTGGTCTACAAAGTGAGTCCAGGAGAGCCAAGGCTACACAAAGAGACCCTGTCTCAAAAAACAAACAAACAAAAGATCTGCTTTCTACTGAACTGGATTAAAAGGGGAGTTCAGTGAGCTTCTATTTCCTTAAACACAAAACAAAGCAAAGCAATGTTTTCTCCTTTTGGTGTAAGAGTTTTCTCTTCACCAAATTGCTCTTTGCTTGGCAAGTGGAGAGAATTCCGAGCAATGGAACATGGTCAGTCTCAAGTAGCCTTTTATTCTACCACTGAGCCTTTCTTTTCAAATCCCTTGAAAGAAATCCACCAGCAGGCGGAACTAAGGGAAATGACTGTTTCAATGCTTGATGAACCTTGACCACAAGTGACACCCCAGTTGGTGGCTCATCTTCAAGTGGGAAAATGATGGTATCCTATTTACTCAGGGCTGAGCCTAAACTAGTTGACGTAATAAAGTCTCCCGTTCCTTTTCACTCTAGAGTCGACAGCCTATCAATGTTGTGATGATGCAAGCTGCCCTGCCAAGCAAGACACAGCGTACAAGGCATCTTTGAACAAGTAAGAGCAAAACGAAACGTTAATACTAATGCGCTAATGAATGCTTTCAGGGGCTTTCGCAGGAATCTGACCCTGAGTCAGTCAGTGGAAGGAGACCCTGCCAACCGTGGAGGGAACAACTCCTGTAGTACTTACCCAGCTGCTCCAAGAGCTCAGTCAGTTGGCTGAGGAGGCTGCTAACAGAGTTTTTGGCTTTTCTGGCATTGAGCTCAGCTTCCTGAGCAGCTTGTGAAGCCTGCAGGGGAAGAGTATAAACAACAGGAATACTTGACTCCATGTTTTTATCTTCTCCAAATATTTCCTCCATAAGCTGGGAAAGCTATTTTCAGATGTGATGAACCAGAGTCAGTCTCTCTCTCTCTGTCTCTGTCTGTCTCTCTCTCTCTGTGTCTCTGTCTCTCTCTCCCTCTCTGCAGGTTTTGGGGTGGTATCTTCAGATAGAGGATGTTATTTCTACTGCACAGAGCAGGCTATGCTTTGTTGTTGTTGAGACAGTCTTACTATGTAACCTAAGCTGGTCTTGAACATAGGATCTTCCTGTCTGTATACTACATGCCTGGCTGCCCTTCATGACAAAGGCAGTCAGAAAATCAACACCTGATAAAATGCATTAGGTAGAAATGGACTGTTTTTTTAAATACAGGCTGAGTATAGGAACTGTTATTCTAGGATGTGGATACTCTTGGGGCCCTGATTATTAGAGATGTCCTGTTCTTGAAGAGTTTTCATAAACAAAGTAAGGCTCTTGTGAAAACTCCCTGCCAACCTATAACTACACACACACACACACACACACACACACACACACACACACACACACTGGATATTTTCAAAGTCAACCAAAGGTAAACATATTTGGGAAAGTTCCATGAAACCTGAACAAACACAGGGAGCATGAGTCACAGGAAGCAGCGGTGGAAAAGGAAACATCTACACATCAGAAAGCAGATGCTCTCACCAACAAGTCCAACCAGGACAGAAACGAGGCCTTTGCACTCCCTACCAGTAATTATTTTTCCTAGTTTTGGGGTCAAGTCAAAGCAAACATTTGAGGATCAAAACAATGCGAAAATTAAAAATAAAAAATTAACTCAGTTCTCACAGCTGTTCTCGGAGCCTGCAAGGCTTCCTGTGAGTTTCTTCCTGGGACCGGGACATAGGACTCTGCTGTGTTTAACCTGTGGCCTCCGGCACCTTCCAGAAAGAACCACAACCCTTCTGGTTGAAAAAAAAAATGTTAGACCCAGGCAAGACTAGCTGAATGTTGGGCTTTAAAAACTGATATAAATACAGAAGGGATAGTATGAGGGGATGGCTTACCAAAAATAACAAAAGAGGGATTTTCTTTTTACTCTTTGAATTACGCCCATATCCCTTTTTTGAAACTCATAAATATGTACTCTTTACTTTTTCCCCACATGCTTTAAATGCAATGCTTTTATGAGAAGGAAATCTATAGGGCTGGCAAGATGGCCGAGTGGTTAAGAATACTTGATGACTTGAGCTCTCGCACCAAAATCCATATGGTGGAAGGAAAGAACCAAGTCCCACAAGTCCTCCTGAGACCGCCACATGGGCATTATGGCATGCGCACAGCACACACATGAAATAAATAAATGCAATTTAAAAAATAAGGTCCAGAAACTTTCTGCATATAAGTTTGGGCTTCATGGTAATTTCCATTTGGGCCTCACTTTTGCATTAAAAAAAAAAAAAAAATCACAGGACAATCCAATACGAAGTTTAAAAACTCAGCTGTTTAGCCAGGCACGGTGGTGCACACCTTTAATCCCAGCACTTGGGAGGCGGAGGCAGGAGGATTTTTATGGGTTCAAGGCCATACTGGTCTGCATAGAGAGCTCCAGGCAATCAAGGCTACCTCGTAAAACAGCCCTGTCTCAACAAACAGTTCAGCTATACACACAGAGGGGTGTGCAAAATTTAATTGGTATCATTTCCCCAAACCTTGTATTTCTCCTTTCTATCCCAAAGTAAACATGACCCACAGGAGGAGGCCCCGCTGGGGGGTGAGGGGCTTGAAAACAACGGACTACTTCCTGACACTGCAAGTATGTGAGTAAAAAAGCCGCCCCTGAGAATGTAACACAACCACTCCAGTAAGTTCTTTCTAATGCAAAATAGAACACCCACTGAACAAAACTCACCCTCATTCTCCCTTGTACCACAGGGTCACAAATTCAGTCTTACAAGTGGCATAATGTATGTATGTCACCACAGAAGGAGCAAAAGAAAAGCAAGTGTAAGGTTGGTATGCTTCAGAGCACAGGTACAGAATGCCTCACAAGTGTCTTGCATAAGAAACTGGTCTCAGCCTCTAGTGAGTGAGCAGCTGGGAAACGAAGAAAGAAGTTGACAGCCTGGGCATGGTGGCGCAGCCTTTAATCCCAGCACTTGGGAGGCAGAGGCAGGTGGATCGCTGTGAGTTCGAGGCCAGCCTGGTCTACAAAGCGAGTCTAGGACAGCCAAGGCTACACAGAGAACCCTGTCTCAAAAAACAAAAAAAAAAAAAAAAAAAAAAAAAAAAAAAAAGAAAAAAAGAAAGAAATTGGCTTTTTACTGCATCCTCCTTTTAAAAAATCTTTATTTTTGTCCCATGTATGAATTACCCATTCAAACTACTTTAACACACACACACACACACTTTTTTGTCTTGCTAAGTGCTCTAAAACTCCAGCTGCAGAAGAAATGTTTTGCTTCTAACTGAGCAGCTTTGTGACAGGGGCAACATCAATACCTGGCAGAGGCGGCAAATTCTTTGTTTTCTACGTAAATAAGCCACTGACTTAGTTCTTGACTAGAAAACGCAATACAAACTTTAGCAGTGAGCAGCCCTCCACCCTGCCTCTGCCCAGCCGTGGAGGAGTCCTTACCATGCCCGCCATCATCATGTCCTGGTCGGCATCATCCTGTTTTCTCTTCAGCTCGTTCTCGGCTTCCTCTAGCTGCCTCAGCATAGTGTTCACCTCATTGTCCAGATCTGTGACTTCCGCGAAGGTTCTTTCAGCGTCCGCCTTGGTGCTGGTGGCGTTCTAGACACAAAAGAAGCAACTGCTGACAGAAGCAAACCAAAGACTCCAGAGCCATTTTCCCTTTTCTAGAGCACCCTTTAATAATTTGTAAACTGAAAAAAAAAAAATTTGTAAACTGTCTAAAAGAGCAATCCAGAAAGGACATTGCAATGATGTGACTTAGCACAACCCTCCTCTCACCATTTATTGGGTTCTCATAAAAAGAAAAAAAAAAAAAAATCACTGTCAAACACAACGGCAGTTTATACAGCATTTTCATTTGTGCTCTCTTCTTTAATCCTGTTCTATTACCACCATATTTAGCTGAGGTCACAAATTTAATTGTCAGTACTTTCCATCACATTGTATTGATGATAACTCTTTCACTGCCTGGTTATCCTTGTGAGTTTAACATCGTGTACAAAAGGCCATATCCTGGAATTTGAGCATTTTATGAAGAACCCTATTAAAGAAATTAAAATTTTCTGCGATTCTCAGACACTTAATTTTAACATAAGCGCCCATCTTTCCTTAAAATAAATAAGATGATTCTTTAAAAGAGCCAGCCTAAATAAATCCCTCTTTACAGTGAGTGTAAGGCGTCTCTGCAGTGGTGGCCACAGTCTGGAGTATGGATACTTAGGAGAGGTCCAACGGTTTGTGGGCGGGGACTCTGAAATACCCTAAGACTACCCTCTTCTTTACAACTCAGCTCCAACGCTGAGACAGTAGAAAGTGCTTTTACTAATTCTTCAATGTACTTACATACTCTCATGTGTAAGAAAGAAAAGAAACAGACCAGGATGGTGTGAGAGAGCCCTGAGAGGCGTGAGCAAGGGCTGGAGGAGAGGGAAACGCTCACCTTCTGCACGGCGCTGGCGATCCTCTCTGCTTCGTGGGCTTTATTCTTGGCCTCTGTGGCGTCAGCCGCCGCGTTGCCCAGTGCCAGCTGTGCCTCTCTCGTCTTCTCATTGGCTTCGGCTATGGTCCGGTTGATGGCGGGAATTCTCCTGAGGGCTTCCTCTGCAGCTGTCTTGTTGTCATTTACGCGCCTATCAAAATCTAAAAGGAGTTGAAGATTTGAATTAAGCTGCCAGGAAGAAAAAAGGAACCTTCCTTCCATAAAAGTGCAATTGGATTTTTATAATTGATTAAAAAAAAAAAAATCTGTTTAAAAAAAGAAAAAAAGAATGACAAGTGGGGCTGAAATCTCAGAAGAGGAAAGAATACACATAGCCCTGTGCGGAAGGTTTTCCAGGACTTGGATCACACAGGTGCACATCTGTTTCTGAGAAGAGTCCTGCTTGAAGAGCCATTTCTGAGCAGAGCCCCGAGCACATCACCACTTTAGCCAGTGTCTTTGGTGTCAACTGTGTGTCAGGGGCAGCATGACTCTCTTCTCCTGAGTGGGAACAGCAGCGGCTGGAGAGCCTAGTCTGTGGAGCAGGGATTCAGACAGACCTGCTGCCGCTGAAGCTCACACTTCAGCCATTATGCCTGCAACTCCTCCTCTCATTCATAGAACCTGTGATTTTTATCAGACATGAATTAGCCCCTCAGTGAATGTGGCATGTTTCTTTAAGACAAAAAATTAGGTATCAGAGGCAGAGAAAAATACAAGATAATCTCCAGCTAAACAGACTGCAGTGACATGAGTCAGTCTAATGTGAGACCCTCCTCCTCCCACACAGGTGTCTGGTTTCCAGACTGAAGAATGCAGAAAGTGAAATGACAGAGACACTCTGATTTTCTTCCAAATACATGAGCTCCGGCTTCGGTGACAGATTCTGTCTCAATAAATAAAAGTGAAGAGCCATCAAGGAAATAACCTGAGTCAATTTCAGGTCTACAACACATGAACATACCCACACATACCCACATATATACATGTGCCCACATACATGCAAACATGCGCGCACGCGCACACACACACACACACACACACACACACACACACTATAGAGGATGTGGCTAACTAGATCATCCATGGTCAACTATGGATTAAGCAGTCAGTATATGGTATTTACCACGCTATCTTGTTCCAGGAGAACTGTACTAAAAACAAAATGTTAAAGTGAGTCAGAGAGCACCTCAGTGGAGGACACGCAGAGGTGCTGCTGCTCCCTGACCCTCCCATACCTTTCAGGTTGTTGAGAATGTCATTGGCTTCTTGTAAGGTATTCCGTCCCCTTTTAGCAGCTTCTTCAGCAAGAGCCTTGGCAGCGTCAGCCCGAGCTAGGAGTTGGTCAGCAGTCTGCAAATGCATGGTAGGTCAGAGGTCAAGCCTTCCCGGGCCAGCCTTTCCCGCAAGCAGACAAGCCCCTCAGAGCCACAGCTCAGAGACCGGAGCATACAGAGAGGCCTCCCGCTAGACATGGCTCCCACCTGAGCCGTTTAAAGTGCTGCCTCAAGAAATGCAGCCAGCAGCAAATCAGACTAACCTGCTGTTCAGCTTTCCCCTTCTCTAGAAGGTTCTTTACTTCTTGTTCCTTCCCCCTCATGTCTTCCCTAAGGTCTTCATAATCCTTCAGCTTCTGGTCGACCAGACGGTCCAGATCCGCAGCTTCCTTCTTGATTTTATTGGCTTCATTCTGTGACAAACACGTACGGTCATTACTTTCCAATGAAAGGATGGCGATGAATGGCGAGGCAGTGTAGGCACTCTGTAAGTGTTAAGGCTCGATTGACAGTTTTAAAAGATAGCAGAAGTTAAGAGTTTATGGGTTGTTTTTTTTTTTTTTTAAACCAAGTATATTTTAGTGCTCTTCCAGTGTCTTCTGTACTTAGATGAGTTTTCCATAGCTTTAGCCTGCCCACACCTTAATCACCCTACAGACACCACCTGACTGCCACCACTGTGTCAGTTTTGTCTGTTTCCATAGTCCATACACACGGACTCAGCAGTAGGTATCTGAAGAGACCCAAACCTTGTGACACCAGCTGACACCTCAGATATAGGAAATAAGACAGTAAACTTCAAGTTTAGTATTAAAAATATTTATATGGAGGCTTCGTACCAGGAACCATGGCTAGAATGAAATAAAACACTACCAACTCCTGACTACTCTACCTGCCCCGGAGGATGCTGGGATAGCTCTTACTTTCTAGATGCTCGTTACACAATGCCTAGGAGGAAGACTCTAGCTGTATGGTGCTACAAGAACTCAGCTATATCACAGTTTAGGTTTACATGGAACATCTACAGGAAGTATTCACATCACCAAAGTAATCTTTGCTCCTTCATATGTGTGTGTGTGTGTGTGTGTGTGTGTGTGTGTGTAGCCTTGGCTGTCCTGGACTCACTTTGTAGACCAGGCTGGCCTCCAACTCACAGTGATCCGCCTGCCTCTGCCTCCTGAGTGCTGGGATTAAAGGCGTGCGCCACCACACCCGGAGCCACATATATAATTTTTACTCACTAAGTTTTGTTTGCCTAATTAAAACAGAACTCACTTTTACCAGCGAGTCAGATGTAGGTGTAGAAGGGAGAAGCAGGGTAGTCAAACTGGCTCTTACCCTGACTAGAGGGACAGGGACGTGATGGGAGCACAGTGACCAGAGCCTGGAACACGTACCTCCAGCGCCTCAGAGTCCACAGGAGTCAGCTGGGACACACTGGCATAGATCTCGACGGCTTTGTCACCTGCTCGCTTGGCTTCCTCGTGGACTCTGGCAGCCTGCTTCTCCAGGTCCTGAGAGATGTTCTTTGCTTGTTCATACCTAAGAGACAAATGATGTATTTAAATTTTAAAAACTAATAGCTGCTTGTTGTTTGTTTGTTTGTAACATCTTTAATATTAAGCAGAAGCATTCTAGTCAATATCACTAGGACGATAACTCCAAAAAAACCTCAAAGGAAATGTTGTACCAGTGCTTAAACTTTGATACCAACACTTAGCTAAGTTATTATTTAATTTTTTCAATTTTTTTTTTTTTTTTTTTTTGGTTTTTTTCGAGACAGGGTTTCTCTGTGTAGCCTTGCCATCCTGGACTCACTTTGTAGACCAGGCTGGCCTCGAACTCACAACGATCCGCCTGCCTCTGCCTCCCGAGTGCTGGGATTAAAGGCATGTGCCACCACGCCCGGCTCAATTTTTTCAATTTTATTTAGCTCACAGTATATAAACTGGGCATCCCTAACCCCAAATTTCAACTCTAACATTTTTAGCACTATTATAATACCATAGGAGAATTTCACACCTGATTCCACATGATGGCTACTACAAAACTGCAGACACACACAAACAGTATACAACGTTTTCAGCTACTTGTATACAAACATGAATGAACTTTATGTTTAGACTTGGGTCTTATCCACATCTTGTTATATATGCAAATATTCAAATACACATGATCGTATACCCCAAATCCACAGCACTTGACTATATTCACAGAATAGGACTGTGAGCCACGTCCCAACTCGACTCACTTCCTGTTTAGCTCTTCAATCTCCAATGCAGTTTGATTTTCTCCTGCCAGGGTCCTCAAAAGCAGATTATATGCCTCAGCCGAAGTCTCGTTGGCTGTATTTGCCACTCGCACAATGTCATCAGCTTCCTGTTTATGGCTGTACATGTAGGAGGAAAAATTAAAAATAAACCATGAAACAGACTGTTTACTGGGGGAAAGAAGCAAGATTTAAGTAAGATTTACTTTGTTATATTTATATACACTAATATGGGCAGAGATCTAGGAATACTGGAAAGTCCCTTTTGGAGTTTCACAATCATTTCAGCTGGCTACATTTATAAAAAGTGTCTATAAACTGAGAAAAGAGTATTTTCTAAGAAAATCAGTGGCACAAAACTGTACAGGGGCAAATTTGTGTTTTCTTAGAAAAGCTGCTTTTTGGTTGGGTGTGCTGTGGTAGGTTCTGCCCATATCCCTAGCACTGAGGCAGGAGGATCTGGAGTTCCAGGCCGGATGAGTTACAAAGTGAAATGTCTCAGAAAGCAGGGAGGGGATAAAAGGAAGCAGGTAACTAACTTTAGAATATGAGGGATTTACATGCAACACTGTGCCAACCAGAACCCCAGGCCTGATCTTTATCCTACACTCAGCTGGTGCACATAGTTTCTGCGTAGTCTCTACAGTTACTACATAGTCTCTACATGGTTACTGCACAGTCACTACATGGTTACTGCATTGTCTCTACATGGTTACTGCAGTCTCTACACAGTTACTTCATAGTCTCTACACAGTTACTACAGTCTCTACACCATTATTACATAGTCTCTATAGTTACTACATAGTCTATACAGTTACTACATAGTCTCTATAGTGACTACATAGTCTACACAGTTACTACATAGTCTACATAGTTACTACACAGTCTCTATAGTGACTACATAGTCTACACAGTTACTACATAGTCTACATAGTTACTACATAGTCTCTATAGTGACTACATAGTCTACACAGTTACTACATAGTCTCTACACAGTTAATGTTGCAGGATATTTCATCACACTGTAAACCCTCAGATGATCTGTGTTATTCTAGTTGTGGTGTGCCTCAGCCCTCGCACACACCTTTAATCCAAGAGCTTTCTGTAAACAGGATTAAATGAAATCAACCATAGGTCAAGAGGCAGAGCAAGCAACCAGTTGACAGATAGTGAACGTAGGAAAAAAACAGAGTAAGAGGAAGTCAAGAGGATGAATAGAGAGATGCAGAGGAAGGAGAAGGGAGGGACATTCAGTTGGAAGAAGCTTGTTTGAGACAGCGTGGGAGAAGGGCATCCTTCTGGGACCTCTGCGGCAGAGGAAGGTCAGCTGGGTGCTTTCTCTGCCTCTCTAAGCTAGCAGGCTTTCACCCCAGCATCTGGTTCCTGAGTCTTTATTGGTAAAATGGAATGACTGAAATTGTTAAAAACAAGTTATTGTATGGTCTTCCTAGTCACTGCATAGTCTCTACAGCCTGTCTGTTTGACTTTTCTTCCATACTCTAATTACTGGGGAAAGCAACACCAAATAGCAATGAACATACCCAGCCAGCCAAGCATCACAGCTGGGTGACAATGCTACCAGATTTCCACTTCTAACATTTCATGTTGGGTTGTGGCACCTGGTATGTGGCCATTCTCCTTGGCATAAGAAACTTTCTTCCTAAGCCCTTGCATGAAGCACACCATCAGTACATCTTCAAGACCTAGCTACCTGGGGAGGGTCCATGTTCTCAGTCTCCTTTCTTTAGTAGGAAAATCCAGCTACGAAACCATGAATGTCTATAAAGGTGATAACACGGGCTCACAAGTTCACACTTACTAGAATAGAACCCACAATGTGTTAGGGCGTCAGTGCCACTGCTCTGGACAGTGTCTACAGTCTGACACCTGCACACGGTGGCCTCCTTGTGTGCTCCATACTACTGAGAGTGCTCTCTGTGGGGCTTCACACACAGATGCTTGCTCTCTATGATGCCTACATTCTGGCAACTTTAAAACATACATACATATATATATACACACACACACACACACACACACACACACACACACACAGACACACATATATATATTTTGTTTGTTTTGTTTTTCAAGACAGGGTCTCTCTGTGTAGCCCTTGTCTCTCCTGGACTCGCTTTGTAGACCAGGCTGGCCTCGAACTCACAATGATCCGCCTGCCTCTGCCTCCCGAGTGCTGAGATTAAAGGTGTGCGCCACCACGCCCGGCAAAACATATTTTTTTAAAAAAATTGATTCCTTCTGAAATTTGAAGCCTTCCAAAAAGTTATCTTATAATTAATTTAAAAGTGTAAACAAACAACAAACAAACCAGGAATGAAATGGTCAGTGGTCTTTGGCTTACTTTGAAATGTAGAATTACTTAGTAAGTGTTTTCTATTTTTATTTTTTGGTTTTTCAAGAAGGGTCTCTCTGTGTAGCGTTGGCTGTCCTGGACTCGCTTTATAGACCAGGCTGGCCTTGAGCTCACAGCGATCCACCTGCCTCTGCCTCCCAAATGCTGGGATTAAAGGCATGTACCACCATGCTCGGCTCAAGTGTTTTCTATTGAGATCTAAAAATTAAATATTTGTTAAAACCACTAATGTAAAATTTTAAATAAGCAACTTCTAATGAATTTCTTAAGAGTATATAAATTTGAATGCCTTAAAGTAAAAAAAATTATGATCTGTGAAATACGTAAATATAATTTTACTTTAAACTATTATATTCTAATGCCTAAGGTAAATGTTCCAATTTCAAAGTGAAAAAAAAAAAAAAAAAGAGTATGCGTAGCTGGTCACATTTCAGAGAGGATAAGCCTTACAACGGAACATAGCCACGGGCAGGGACAGGGCAGCATGCACATATTGCTGGGGTGCTGTGCCGGAACTGTGATGCATATGCCTCAGCTTACCGTTCTGCAAGCCTTCGGGCTTCTTCTGCCAAGAGGGTCATGTTGTTTGGTTCCCCTGTAGACTCCGGCTGAGTGATCGACTAAAGAGGAAAAAAAGCCCACTTGTTCTCAAAAGACCAAATTGTTTAAATTCCATAAGGCAAGCATCAACACTAAATTTTTGTTAAAGTCTTATGCAAAATAATATTTCTTATTTTCAGGGATCTTTAATTGTAGTCGGCACCTTTGGCTGCGGAAGAGGCAAGCGAGAGAGAGCTGCGACACTCCTCCATTTTTGTCCAGTAGCTTCTGTTTTGTTGAACTTGAAGTGACCCCCTCAGGCTCCTGTATTTGAACACCTGGCTCCCAGCTGGCATTTAGGGGAGCTTATGGAACCTTAGGAGGTGGGTCATTGGGACATGCCTTTAGGGGTATAGCCTGCTCCACTTCTGTCCCATCCTTAGCTTCTAGATCTGGCTAGATCTAGACACACTTCTGACACCAACACTTGTCCCAGTACTTTGCCCACATGGAAGAGCCAAGCAAACTCTCCAATCTTAAGCTGTGTCTGTTCGCTTTCCCACAGCAAGGAGAAGAGCATCTGCTCCGATGGCTATGAGGAGCACGGCTCTCCTGCTGCAGAGTGCCAAGCAGGAGGAGGACGACACTCTATTCCACCGACAGGTCTGCTGCAAATCACCCAAGGACTCACCACATTGGCAGCAGCCATTTTTGCTTTCTCGAGCTCCCTGGAGGCGATCTCAATCAGCTGCTCTGTGTTCTCTACTCGGGCCCGTGCCTGGTCAGCCAAGACCCCAGTCTCTTCGATGGTATTCCGGATATTCTGCAGTCGGCTGATCTGGCTGTGCAGACTGCTATTCACTCTCTGAAGGCGATCCATCAAATTCTGATCTACATCTGAAAGAGCATTGCAGATAGATACAGTCAGTTACCGATCAGAAGGAATACACCATCTGTGTGAAGCTGACTTACCGTGTCTTTACTGTACCCAACACGATTTTTCAAACATATTTTCCCTAACGTGCAACAGAGCTAATGTCTCTCTTGTGCCCATCCTGGTTGCATTGCTAGCAGCCTCACTACACTGTCTGTCCCAGGTGACCCTGGGTCCCTTCACTCTTCATCACTAGATCCACAACCTTACACAACAGTCAGCAAAGCAGAGGCAATCAAGCACGCTGACGATTTGATGAAGGAAAGTAAGACTGATCTTTATTCCATGACACCTGCCAGATTTAACCACAACTGCATACTATTAAAGTGCTGTCACTACGAAAGCCTAACTTTTTTTTTGGTTGGGGGATTTATTTATTTATCATGTAATTATGTACATAGTATTCTGTCTACACGCCAGAAGAAGGCACCAGATCTCATTATAGATGGCTGTGAGCCACCACGTGGTGCTGGGAATTGAACTCAGGACCTTTGGAAGAACAGTCAGTGTTCTTAACCTCTTGAGCCATCTCTCCAGTCCCTAACACAACTCTCAAAAAGGACATTTGAAGCAGATGCCAGGTGTGGCTCATGCCTTTAGTCCTAACACTCAGGAGACCGAGGCAGGTGGCTCTCTGTGCATGCTAGGCCGGCCTGGTCTACATAGGAGCTGCAGGGCAGCTATCGATACAAAGTAAAACCCTGACACAAAAGAAAACAAAACCTAGATCAACAACAAAAACCCAAAACACCAACAAGCTGCTGAAGTATGGCAAATCCAACTTCTTCGTATTTTAAATTAAGTATGCTTTCCGTTCCTCTCTCACACTCCTTCTGTCTCCGCACATGTATGTAATTTTCAACTAGATTTCTGCCTCTACATAGCTCCTCAAACTGAACTTCACTTCTCCATTCAACTTAAACCTCATGCTTGGGTCCTAATAAATCAAACGATAAATATAAACCTGTGCAAACATAGAGCCTGCCAGTATTAAATTCTCACATGTCGTAAGGTTTTATTAATACACAAAAATTCAAGTTCCATTCAAAATTGACCAGTCCTTGGAACAGAAAGGGGCCTAGAAATAAACCCACACATCTGCAGCTAGCCAGCTCTCAAAGGAGTTGCTAAAAACACACACCAGTAAAAGGATTTAATAGGACTGGGAAAGCAAACTACCAACGATGAAGCTGCAATCATAACTCTACCAGTTGTGAAAAACCAACTCAAATGGACTAAACACTTGAACAGAAGGCCTGAAGTAATGAAATTACTGAAAGAAAACAAAAATGCTTCAAGACACTGGAATAGGCAAGGATTTCTTGGACAAGACCCCAAAAACACAGGAAATAAGAGCAAAGCTAGACAAATGCAATTACATCAAACGGAAGGGCTACACAGCAAAGGGGACTATCAGGAGTACGCAGAGACACTGGCACAGACCGGGGGAGGTAAGCACAAACCGCTTAAGAACCTTAAAGCTCATGACCAAAAAGAGGGGAAAAGTTAATGGGCAACACACATAAGCAGACATTTCTCAAAAGAAGGTCCACAAAATGACAAATAAGCATATGAAAAACGTCTTTTAATGGCATAAATCACCAGGAAATTCAAGCCAAAACCTCATAGACAGACCACCTGACCTCAGTCAGCATGGCTATTGTCAAAAAGACTGAATGAAACAAGTGCTGGTGAGGATGGGGTGCTGTGAGGAGCAAACCCCGCACGCTGCCGGTAGGAATGTGAGTTAGCACAGTCATCAGTCATCGTGGGAAGCTTGATGGAGGTCCCTCAAAATACTGAGCACCAAGACAACACGATCCAGTAACCCCAAGCCTGCAGACATTCTCAGCAAGAGTCAGAGAGCATGTGAAAGAAACACCTGCAGTCCATCATGGAGAGAGTCTTCTCAATAGACAAGCAGTAAAAATTACTGGCCAACAAATAATGACACGGTACACAAGCACAGAGAGATACTATGCAACTACAAAAAGGAATGAAATCCTGTCATCTGCAACTATGTAGATGGAGCGAGTGAAATAAGAATGCCACATGACCTCATCCAGACGTGGAAGTTTTTAAAAGCTGGTATGTACAAAACGGTGCGAGCCTGGCAGCAGAAGGCAGGGGATGGTGGAGGGATGGACAGCAGAAAGCATGTTAGACAAATCTGAGAAGCGCTGGCATGCTCCTGAATAGTGACAGGGGCAGCCTATGATTAAACAACACTTCATTTTAAAAAGCTAGAAGAAAGTGTTTTTAAAAGTTTTCACCATAAATAAGTAATAAATGTTTATCCTGATTTAAACTTTGTACAATGCACATATATACACATATCAAACAAAACATTATTATTCTATGAATATGTGTAAATTTTATGTTCAATGTATTACTTAAAAATGAACCTAACCAGATATGTCTAGTTACTTCTTTCTCTATTTCAATTATCATAAAAAAATGAAAATTCTATACATTAGTGATAATTATGTGAAGAAAAAAAGGCAACATGTTGAATTTCTGACCCATATTCTTGGACAGGCCGACTTCTCCACGTAACTCCAAATGAATACATATTTATAAACTCAAAGTGAGGTTGGTTACTGCCTGTGCCTTGACTGCTGTGCCATGCATGATAGCTTTAATGAACATTTATTGTGTGCATCTGGGAGCACTCTTGTCCCCTAACAAGTGGAGTCAGCTTGAGACGAGCATCCTGCAAACAGGAGCAGATTCTATGCACTTCTCATGTCTGGTGCTGAGCTCAGCATCGGGCTTACTGCAGGCACTTAGTAACTGTAGAAAAGAGCTTGCCTAAGTTTAGGAAAAAAACTTAGTTCAGAGTAAGAAATAAAAACAAAAATGAAAAGTAATCTAAAGGCACATCTATGAGCTGAGCAATGGTGGCCCAGGCCTTTAGTCCCAGCATTCAGGGAGGCAGAGGCAGAGGCAGAGGCAGAGGCAGAGGCAGAGGCAGAGGCAGGTGGATCTCTGTGAGTTCAAGGCCATTTTGGTCTACAAAGCCACCAAGGCCACATAGAGAAACCCTGTCTCAAAAGCAACAACAACAACAAACAAAACAAAACAACAAAAAAGGATATGTTTAAAATAACATTTCAGCTTCAAAATTTTTAAAAACAAGTTTCTTTGAAAGTTGACATAAATTGTCCTCATGGTCTCAGATGATCTTTCTCTCCTCAGTCTTGTCAGGTCATGTGCAGAGGCCTGAGCTAAGTGCAGAGAACCTCAGGATGGGCACGGGACACACAATAGTGTGTAAATCACACAAAAGTTTTCATGCATTGGCACTAATTTCTAAGGCTTATTCTTATAAATGCCAAGTATTGCATATTCAGTAGCTAGCTGTTCAACCACTGCTTGAAGACGTAATTTTTCATTCTCATGAAAGTCATAGTGAAGAAAATAGAGCTATACACAAAATAAATGTCCACTTGTTAGAATAGCAGGGAAAAAAAATCAGATTTATAATTTTCTCCTGAAAGAAGCTTCTTAGAAGTTGTTGCTGGAAAACAAACATCTAAAAACCTACATGATTTTAATGATATTTTAAACTGAAGAATCTTTTTGTATGTAAAAAATTTCATAAATACTTTAAACTTGAATATCAAATAGTTTTTAACATAGTGGAAAGAGACCTCTGTTTATTATATCCTAAAGCATTAGACTATAGGTTGTTTTTTTTGAAATGCTACTTTTTTTATACTTATTTATAGCTAGGAGGGTAGTCCATGCCTATAATCCTAGCACATGGAAGGCTGAGGCAGGAGGCTTGCCACATGTTTGAAGTCAGCCTGGGACATACTAATAAGTGCCAGGTCAGTCTGAACTGCAGTACGAGACTCTGTCTAAAATAAAACAATTTTTAAAAAATCATATTCTGCAAGTAGTTTAAAAACTAGAAAATTTCTGGGCAGTGGTGGAACACGTCTTTTATTACAGCACTCAGGAGGTAGAGGCAAGGTGATCTCTATGAGTTCAAGGCCAGCCTGGTCTACAGAACAAAGTTCCAGGACAGCCAGGGCTGTTACACAGAGAAACCCTGTCTTAAAAAACCAAAAACCAAACAAACAACAAAAGTGAGAATTTTATAAAACCATATTAGTTACGAATTAGAAAAGAGGTCACCAAGCTACCCAGTTTAGTCACGTGTACCTTTGACGTCCTGAGCCTCACGGAGGAGGTCTGTGACCTCCCTCTCAGCCTCCTTCAGTCTGTCCTCAAAGGCTTGGTCTGTCACTGTCTCATCCCCAGTCCCAAGGTTTGCTATGAGGCTCTCTAACTCCTGGAGTTTCACTCGATGCTCAGCAACCTAAGGGGGAGGGAAAAAAGAGAGGTCAGCTGTGCATGCTGCGGAACCATGCAGAGCTCTGGACAGTGGGAGGTCTGACGCAGACAGCACAGGCATAAGGCGCTTGCCTATTTCTCTGGCTTCCAAGGCAAGCTCTTAGCATCATTCCTCCTGTATACACGGTCTACTGACAGGTCTCCAATCTGACCTCTGTTCCTTGAACAGCCACTTAGCTCTCTGCCAGGCCATCTCAAACTGCACTCCAGGATCTGTTCTCCCTGGGGACTCTCAGTAAACACCATCCCCAGCAATGTTAGGTAACAAGCCCAAGGCCCACTCCTGGGTCTTTTGTTCCCTGTCCTGGTGTCTCACCACACATATTTATGTGGTCCATTCAAGGGCTTTCTCTTAACCTCATCCCTAACAATCATTGTTCCTGTGGCAGTCAGGACACTCCTCTTACGTACAGCTGAACTAGTCTACAGTCCCACTGGATTTGGGAATGCTGCCTAAAGTCTTCGTTTATTGTCAATACTGTCCTACATAAGGTGCCACCAACAAAGCTCCCCCCAGGGAAGGATCTGGTCAGGTTCCTCCTCACACGGTCCCTCCTCCTCCCCCTCCTCCAGATCTCACAGCACACGGCTTTCCTTACCGAGGCCTTACATGATCTCCCATAGGCATTGCCTCTTCCTAGTCTCTCAGTCACTTACCTCAGCAATTCTCTTATGTATGTTGTTATGGTTATCCGCCCCCCTCCCCCTGCCCCTCCCTCCCATTCTCCCACCCCACCCCCACTCCCCCACCAACTAGAACAGAGGCCTCTGTGAAGAGAGACCAAGTCAAACGTGTTCATCATTTTTTTTCCCCTCTGGAGCTTAGAGTTTCTGCTTCCTGTCTGCTGAAGGAGTGAGTGACCGGGTGAATGAGTGAGCGAGCGAGCGAGTGTGCTGCAGATGGCTTACCTTATCCCTCACCAGCCGGTAACAAGCTGGACACTCCTGGCAGCCAGGCCAAGACCGGTTGTAGAAAAAGTTCTCTTCACACTGGTCGCAGCGGTTTCCCACGAAGCCTTCCCTGCACTCACAACGGCCATCGTCTTTACACTGGAGTGAGAGGGACCCTTCATGATGACAGTCACAAGCTACAGAACAAGGAGACAATTCTCATTTGTACTCGGGCCGTGTCTCATCACTCTGAGTACTTAGAAAAAAAATTCACTTATGAGATTGGAAATGGCTAAAGTCCATGTAGCAGAGAAGACAGACATTTTAAAAGGGAAAACACGTTGTAAGGTAAAATCTGCATCCTTTGGGCACATTTTGTGTGTGTGGTGTGTGTGTTCATGTGTGCTCATGTGTGTGCATGTGTGTGCATGTGTGTGTATGTGTGTGCATGTCCCTACAGAGACCAGAGGTCAACACTGGGTATCTACCCTCATCTGTCACTTTTACCTTATTTCTGTGTTTCTTTGAGACAGGACCTCATTATGTAGCCCTGGCTGGCTTGGAACTCACTCTATAGACTAAGGTGGCCTCAGACTCAGAGATCTGCCTACCTTTGCTTCCTGAGTGCTGGGATTAAAGGTGTGCACCACTGTGTCCAGCTCTACCTTATATTTTGAAACTTGGTATCTCAATAATAGGTAAGCCCTGCTGGCCAATGAGCTGCAGGGATCCATTGGCCTCCGCATCAGAGTTACAGATACACCTAGCTTTATACATGGGTACTGGGGATTCGAACTCAGGCTCTCTTGTTCCTATAGCAAGAGTCATCTCCTCATCCGCTTGAGGCACATTTCATGTGACATAGTAAATTACAGAAATGCCAGGCGTGGTGGAGAATATGCCTCTGGGAGGTAGAAGAAAGGGAAATAAGTCTAGCCTGAGCTACATGGGAGAGGCTGGGGAGCAGGAGAAACACACACACACACACACACACACAGCTTATTATTAAACTAAGTAGTCCTCTCTACTTTCATCTTTCCACTGCCTAAATTTCTCTAAGAAATAAGAAAACCCAACGATAACATTTCTCTTGCATTACTTTATAGTTTGTTTTCTCACTTTGTCCTCTGAACTGAGTCAATGACTTATGCTACATTCCACAGGAGAAATGAAGGAATTCAGGAAGAAAGAAAAAAAAAAAAAATCAAACTGTTCTGACTCCCAGGCAAGTGTTTATGCCAAGGAAAAGCAGATGTTTATACGCAACAGAACCAAAAAGGCCCCACGGGTGGAAAGTAACCACACTAAGCCAACAAACACTGAACAAAACCCATTACTGTTTCCTCATCTGCAACGGGCTCAATAAACAAGTCTCAGTAAGCAGAATGGGCAAGCTCAGTCCTCAAAGGGAGATTTTTTTTTCTTTAGAAAACAAGATTACAAAGGTGAATAAGTATAAAAAATAACCACAAAAGGAGATATCAACAAAGCAGTTACAAAGGAACCAAAAAGCCCTTGATTTGCAGAGTTTTATAATTCTCGTAGAAGAAAGTCTCCACAATGGCCACACGGAGCCTATGGGGTTCTTTGTGCATGTCGGGCAGTAAGTGGGGTTGGGCATCACTGCACTGCAAGCTGCCATCATGTCTTACGTTTGCAGCCTTCGGGTCCAAATCCAAAGTGGTTGGTCTCACAACGCTCACAGTGCTGGCCGGTGATGCCAGGCTGGCATTCACATTGCCCCGTGCGGATGTCACACTGCCCGTTGGTGGAACCCAAAGCGTGACAGTCACACCTGAAAAGAAACATGACATTTCTAGGGTAAGAAAAGCAGAGTGTAAGCAGCATTCTCTACCAAAAGGCAGCATGCTAAGGGCTGTCAATAGGAATGTTAAGGGTTGTCACTGAGTCCCTAGTGTTCAAGCCCTTTCTGTGAGTGCTATTCAAGGCTCCTTGTCACGCCTCACCTCCATACTGAAACCCTCTGGGCACTGACCAAGAACTGATCAGGTTGTATAGCCCTAGGGAGTTATCTGTCTTTTGAAATGTCCGACACACCAGGACTGGCATCGTGCTGTCCCTTCTCCCCTTAAGTCTTCCCTCACGGTGCCTTTCTGACATAAGGCACTAAATTTCTAAACAACTCCAAGCCAGCCATTAACTGTAACTTGGAAGGAGGTACTTCTTTTAACACGGACAGTGAAGATCACTTTCTCCAGAGGCTCTGAACTCTCACCTCTCGCAGCCTTGCCCGCTCTGCAGGTTGTAGAAGCCAGGGTCGCAAGCACCACAGTCCCGGCCTGACACATGAGGCAGACACTCGCACTGCCCAGTCACAGGGTTGCAGCTGCTCTGCTGCCGCACTGTCCCATAGGGATTGCAGGCACAGGCTAGGGTGGGAAGATAGAGAAGCAACAGACTCAAGTCACAGTAAAGCTTAAGACCTGTGCTGTCTAGTACAGAAGCTGCCCAGTCACACACAGTCTGTCTGGGTAATCTGAACAGAGATGTGCCATCAATTTAAAGCATACACTGACTGACTTTGTGGACGTAGGTGAAGAAAAAAAAAAAAAAGAACACCCATTTCATTAACAGTTTTTAACTGGCCATTAGTTGAAGCAATAAAATGTCAGCTATATCGCCAAACATAATAAATTAATTCTCCTGCTTTAATCAAGGTGTACGTGTCACTGAATCTGACCAGTGGCTGACCTTTGCATTTGTCCGCTGGATTGGGAGCCAGGGGATTTCCGAAAAACCCTTCTTTGCAGCGGTCGCAGTAGAAGCCAGCCGTGTTGTAGATGCACTTCAGGCATTCTCCTGTCAAGCGGTTGCAGTTGCCAACCGCATTGGGATCTATGTTGTCATTACACTGACACGGGCGGCACAGTCTCACAGGCCCGTTGCTACCCAGGGGGTCTCCGAAGTAGCCATCGTCACAGAGTTCACATCTCTTGCCTGGGAATGAGAGAATCTGAGGTTAGAAAAGAAAGGCCTGAGGCATCCCGGCTGTAGATTACCAGTGGGTACACACTGTCTAGTCTGGCCATCCTATACAAGGTCTGTCTTGTGGTGATATGGCCAGCACTCATAGTGGGCTGTGTGGCCCCAGCAATGGGCCAAACCAGTGGAGTGGCCTTGACACACACACTCAGTAGGATGGTCCCTGGTTTGCCTACCTCCTTTCAATTTCTCTGACAACCAAGATCACGTGTTAAAATTCTTGGTAAATGAGACAGGTTCAGGGTTTACCAGCCTCTGAATTCCCAAGCATGGGCACACAGGCTTTGGCTGAACTTGAAAACGTCGAAGCGATACTTTTGATGCTTTAAGTTTTCCAAGCAACAGGGTGGGCAGGATAAAAGACATACACTAGCCCTGGTTAAATGCCATCAGCCAATGTAAAGCCAGAGAATTAGGTATCACCCGCTGTCTGCTTGGAGTTAAAAACAGAGGTTCTCAGGCTCTCTCCACCGAGCGCACTGCTGTCTCCATCTTTTTCCACTTCTCTATGTTCGTCAGCTCATGTAGCCAACAGGGCCTAAAAGAGCCTGACATTTCTCACTAAGGTTGTTTGCTAAGTCACTAAACAACCGCTGTGCACATCTGCTATCCACACCAGCACTCTTCCAGGTTGTGAGCAACGTGGATGCGGTCTCTGCTCCCATGAAGCTGCTGCCTCTGTTAGGGAGGATCAGCGCAGATGTGTGCACGAGACTTCAGATGGTGACAGGCACAAGGGCATTAAACCAGACACAGTGGCTGATGGGAGAAACGACAGTGATGGCGAAGGCCACTTTACCCTGGGGGTAAGACTAAGCCTCTGTAAGGAGGAGACACTCGGATGAGAATCCACAGAGAAGTCTGCCAGGGAAATACTCTCGGGAATGCTTCTGAGCAAGGCCACACACAGAGGCAGAGCCAACTAACCCAGGTCAGACCACGGTGACAGGAAGATTTTCTTTTACATTTGTTTATTTACTTATCTGTCTGTCTGTCTGTTTGTGTGCACACATGCCATGCTATGACTGTTGAGGTCAGAGGTCAACTTGTGGGCGTTGGTTCTCTCTTTCAACTATGAGGGATCCAGGGACTAACCTCAGGTCCTGAGGCTTGACAGCAAGCCCTTTACCCAAGAAACCACCTCAACCCCTGCAGAGTTTTTAAGCAGTATATCACAGAGTGTGGTAACACACACAATCTCAGCACTTTGGAGACTGAGCCAGGAAGATCGCAAATTTGAGGTCAACCTGGGCTACACTGTGACCTGCAGGTCAGCCTAGACTACAGAGTAAGGTAGCTCAGAAGAAAAAAAAAAGGAAAAAGAAAAGAAAAACCAATAAAGTGATGTAATCCTATTACATCTTAAAAGGGTTATTCCAGCTCCCATGTAAAGAACAGATCTTAGGAAAGCAGGAGAAACGGAAAACAATGAGAGACAACTTCAGCTGAGAGGCCGAGGGACTAGAAATGGATGGCAGCAGTAACGTTGGCAAAAGGAGGGGTTGTTTCTAAGAAACGAAAGAACGAAGAATCAAGTGTAAACGCCAGGATTTTGGCTTGATCAGGCAGGTTGTGGTGTCTGTAGACCACTGGGAAGGGAGAGGGTTAGAACTAGAGAAAGAGGGAAGAAGTATAAAATTAGATTTTTTTTTTTTAAAGTTTGAGACTGGAGCTCTATATGTCTCGTGGCCTGAGATGTTTACTGAGGTGCTGGGTACAAGGCCAGTGGGGATTGGGAATCAAAGGACAAAGGTGGTGATGGAGATGGACTCTAACCCGGGTCCTAGGGCGCATGGAGGGGGCAGTTACCAGATCACAGGGTTGTAAGGGTTGTTTAGGGAAGTTTACCTTTCAGAAGCTTAGGACTTTAGCCTGGGGTCACCAAGCCTGAGGATCCCATCAAAATGGGCCTCGGAATAAACACCCTGTCCTCTTTGATCTCAGGTATATATGCTCCTGGCCACCCCAACCCCAAAGGAGACTGGATTTGATGCAATGCACCTGTCTCATGGGGCAGAAAAATGTGAAGAGCAGATGCAGGGGTCAAACAGAAAGATCCCAGCCCTCCATCAGGTGGGAGAGCAAAGTGACAAAGGGCTTTGCTCAGGAGATAGTGCCCGGGGTCGAGGGTACAGATTTTGTAGCCTGAAGAGACTGGATCCTCAAATACAGAGGAAAATACCCAGCTGGAATGAAGAGGCGATCAAGGGGTACCCAAGAGAAAAGACAAGAAAACCAAGGAGAGTGGCAGGTCGGACTACAGAGCAGGGGGTCAGCCAGCCCTGTCCACCATGGCCACCAAACTGACCCCCAGACCTTACAAAAAAAAAAAAAACACAGGTCAGAGGGCTGAGCAGGAAGTATGGCTGGAGGTAGGACAGAGGGAAGAAAACAGAATGCAGGTGAATGGGCATGAGGGACCCTCCTGGCCCCGCTGCGGGCAGCCACCAGCCTCCCTCAGAAGCGTCTCCACGTGAGTGCAAAGGCAGCATTCCACTGTGATGTCTCATCTGACAGTGTAGCTAATCCACGTGTAACCTCTACTTCAAAAGCTGGAAACGTGTTTCAAATCAAACTAAAGCAGACACAACCAGGCAGCCTATATTAGACTCACTCCAAAATACCATTTGCTTTCAAGTCTAGGCTCGAGGTTCAAATCCTGCACTCTTTCTACACATCGAGCAAGTAGCACAGTGTTTTGACCCTAGTTTTGTCTTCTCCCCTCACAATAAAGCCAGGCCAATGAGTCTGCCGCCAAGCCCCCAACCCCCCTCATAGTCAGCTGGCTAGATACAGTCACCTAGAACAGATTCAATATTATGTTCTTTGGGAACGGAGGTCTACCCAAAGCGCCAAAAAGAAGCATACTTTCCCAACTTATGTGCCCAACTTTGAGATACCGAAAGACTAATCCAGAGAAAGAATTTTGAAATTGCTATTGCACATTAAAAATTCCAGACAAGCCGGCACTGAGAGCCCAGTCTGGGTTCTCACTTGACGAGAGATTACATCATGGTGACAGTTCTACGGAGTCACAAAGCCTGGGTTGCAGCTGCAGCTCACCAGTGCCTCTCCACGCAGCCTTGGACATGGCGCTCAGTCACAGCAGAAGTTCCCTCTGAGGGCTGTGCGGACGCCTGGGGAAGGCTGTGTAAACGCTGACACCTGTGCAGAACACGCACAATGCTGACTCACTTACCGGCAGTGCCCGTGGGACAGTGGGTGCACACCACCTCCTTTGTCTTGGGGACAACGGCACAACTTGAGCCACCAGGACAGGGACAAGGTTGGCAGTCCGAGGAGGTGCCCAGGGTTGAGTCTCCATAGTACCCGTCGCTACATTTCTCACAGTGGGGGCCAGCTGTATTGTCTCTGCAGTTACAGATACCTATTTTGAGAGCAGAGATATGCCATCAGGTAAGTAATAAGTAAAAAATGACAATGACTGCAAAAGGACCCTTGGGCCCAGCAGTGGCCTCGGGCCCTCTCACCTGTCTCAGGGTCACAGGTCTCACTGTGTCCATTGCATGTACAGAGCACACATGGACTGTAAGGGCCAAGACTTGGGGTTTCTCTTCTGTAGCCTGAGAGGCACGTCTCACAGAACTGCCCTCCGTATCCCACCGGACAGGTGCAGGATTCCACCCAAGTTGCAGGGACTCCTGGCCCAGGATGAGCACTTCGCAAGGTGACGTCATCCAAATATCCAGCGCCTGTTTGTGGTGTGGAAAAGAGAATCACTCTTCCAGTTTCCAAAAACTCATCGGAGTCAGTAACGTGTACGAGAAGCCAGACCCAAGAGTCCAGACAAAACTGACCATTAGCTCAAGTCAATCACCAGGAATGACAACCAGAAAACAGCATTTAAGACAGCTATGTGGTACAGAGTGCTAAGCATGTGGAGTAAAGGTATGGCAAAATTATAGAAACAACACACACACACACACACACACACACACACACACACACACCCCACATACACAGAGGGTTGTATAGCTCTGACAAGTGTACAGTAATCCCTAACCCATTATGCCATGTGTCAGAATGCCCTTCCATTTCCGTAAGGAAAGAGAAAGCTCACACTGAGTTCAACCAAGCAATAGAAGCAGCCACTATGTTCTAAGGGTGTGACGTGGGCCTTGGAGGCACCATCACATTTCGCTTTCATCTCTATCCTACCAACTCCTCTGCAGTCCTCTGTACATTCCTCCCATGCTCTGGAGCACTACCTGCTGTCTTTATAATTCACGTGGAAACTGGCCACCTAGGCCAAAGGACACTTCCATCACTGGCTTGAACTTAACTTTTAATATGTGTATGGCGTCTGCCCAGTCAGATCACGAGTTATGATGCACTCCCGATCCCTAAGTCTGACATCTCCTCGGCCTAAAACCACTCTTCCTTCAGTCTGGCTCCTCACTCCCAAATGATACTTCGTCTCTTCTCCTCTCAGACAAATGTCCTTAAGAGAATGTTTTGTATTTCACCTTCTCACATTCAAATTTACTCTTGTCCTGTGAGTGTTCCGTGAGCTGACTCAGTTCCAGGACTAGCCAAAGCTACACTCCTCACCAGGGACTTCAGAATGCCTATCTAAGGCCCAGCAGTGCTCTTCTCCCAAACCTGCAATTAGTTTTTCTTCTCCAAATTCTTTTCTTCCCTTGGGCCTCAGGGCACAGATCTCAACTCTGTTTCTAGGGCCCCATCCCTTTTCTCTGGTTTCTGCCATTATTTCAAAGTTTAAAAGTAAATGATCAAAATTCAGACAACCTTCTAACCTATATTTGTAACCCAAATGACTTCCAAACGCCTAGACCTGTATTAGTAATCACCTATAAAACATTTCTGTCTGGACGCTCATGCAGAGACCTCAAAAACAAGCAAACAAACACCCCACACATCCAGTTATACCCTCTATGACACCAAAATGGGTGGGAGGGGATACCCTCATTAATAAGTTCTTGAAGGCTTATTTATAAGCCCTTGTTTACATAAAATTAAAGCAAATTTCCATGGGATAATATAATTTCTCATAATTTAGCTGATAGCTCAAAGCACGTGATAACTACATGGCAGTAAACAAAACGACGTGAAGGCTAAACAAGTTGAACCAGCAGTTCTAATAAGACTTCGAGAAAAATCTATATACAGTGACATTTCAATTGGCTCATTAATTGTAAACGAACACTGTCATTAATGTTAGTAAACATCCTCTAGATTCCTTGAAGACAGTTTCTAGCATGGTTTAATAGCAACTGATAATTGGATCTTTTCTTTCCCATGAGTCCTTCTACCCAGTCATCGTCTTAATCACCTTCTAAATTACATCACAACTTACTCCTCTCACTGTATGTTCCACGGATCTTGATAGAGGTCAAGTTGTTAAGGAGCTTCTGAAATTCAAAGGGGGAGAGAGCGGGCCTCCAAGGATAATCTGTTGCCTCATGTAGCCTGGAGACAAAGAAAGGGCACATACATAAAGAAAGGCTACATAATGGCTGTGAAGAGGCTCTTTCCTGCCCATTGATGCCACCCAGGAAATAATGACAAGCTAACCAAATAAAAGAGAGAGCTGAAGGTTTCTGAGTACAACTAGAAAAGAGAAAGGTAAAAGAAAGCTCATCTCAATAACCCAAAGGGTTTTTACAGAGAATTTTGCCATGTAACCCAGGCTAGCCTTGAGCACCTGAGAGAATCCTCCTGCCTCAGCCTCCACTGGTCTGGGACAATAAGCATGAGCCACCATGGCTATGCCAGAAGTTTTTATTTAACACACACCTTGAGGCCAGATCAACTGAGATAAAAGAAACCACCACCACCAACAAAAAACCACTTTCTCTTTCTCAGCTGCTTAGGTCTGAGTTGACAAGAGAGGACAGTCTCACCTGAAGATGTACTTCACAGTGGTCTCGCTAGGGTAGGAGTTGCCCTGAGCGATCAGGGGCACCGATACCCTCAAGCCAGCTCCCTCAAGCACGAGATCCTCTGCAGAGAGGCGAGTATCCCGTCTGTCCACTCGGAAGGAGAAGGAGAGGTTCTGCCCGTAACTCAGGACCTGGTTGCCCAGGAACTTTGCTAAAAGGCAGACATTGGGCTGGATCAGAATGTCAGAGTGACCGAGAGATGCACCCAGAGAGCTGTGCTGCTCCGCAGCCTCACTTACCAGGGGCGATGAAGTACCTCGGGAAGTAACTATCTGAGATCACAGCAATATCCTGCCGGTCTGAGGACCACTCGAGAGATGCCTCCGAGCCATCTCTCTGCTCCACACGCCACCCATCCTCATCTGCAGGTAGACAATGAAGACACACATTTAGATGACAAGCGTTCTGTATCCAGGCCCCGCAAGATGTGTGAAACTGCACCTTGTAGAAAGAAAACCACCAATAAAACATGTTGACCCTATAACAGAACCTGTATATACCATCCCCTGAGAGACACATTTTGCTGTGTTTTTTATGGAACATTTACAGTCACTGCTTACTATGGTAAATTCTCTAAAACTGTATGCACATTTCCATTAGAACACCACTCAAGGGGGGAACAAAAAAAAAATGCATATTAAGCAACAGCAAATGTTCTTAGTATCAAAAACCCTCCCAAGTTAAGGATTGAAAAAATACCCATATACAAGTGGACTTGGAGTTCTTAAGAGGCCTGTGAGGTGGTGAACAAGGGCTAAATTACCAATCTGAAAGGTAGAGGAGATGTCGTAAACACTGTAGCCAGCAGCATTGGTGCACACAGAGGAATGCCCAAAGCAGAAGCAGGGTGTGCAGCCCTTAGGGTTAGAGGATTCCAGGTTAAAAAATCCAGGTTTGCATCTGAAAGAGATTAAGACAGCCTGGGTCACCGCTTCCACTGGAAACCTGATGCCAGTGAAAACAGCAGAGCCAGAGAAAGACGGAGCTACCTCTCACAGCTGAAGCCTTCAACGCTGTCTTTGCACACGCATCTTCCTGTCTCAACATTACACTCATCTGTGCTGCCAGAAGGGTTGCAGGAACACGGCCTGTTTGGTGGGGACAGGGTAGGATGAAGAGGACTGACAGGAGAGAAGCCCCGCCCTTAAAGCCGACCTGTTTTACACACAGTGCACCTTTAAAGGACAGAGTGAACTCATGTTATTTTTATATATGGATTTAGTTTCGGTCAAGAATACTCACCACCCATGATGAAACCGAATACTGTGCACACTAACTTAAACTACTAAAAACCACTTTCTGCACACCCCACAACCCCAGGGGCATCATCGCGGCCCGTCTTGAAACTTGTTGACCACGACCGCTAGGAAAGTGTCCCCAGTGCTACTGCCTTTTCTGGGCAGATTCAGGACAGTCTCTGATTTGAGAAGCATTTACCTGCACCCTGCCTCAGTGAGGGAATGGAATCCAGGCTGGCAACGGTCACACTTGTCACCCATCACTCCCGGCTTACAGCTGCATCTGCCATAACTGTCACACTGTGTGCTGAGAGAGCCTAAAATTTAACGAGTTCATGTTCAACTCCAAGTCTGGACAGACGGGTAAGCAAAATCAATGTCAAAAGAAACTCTGACTAATACGCAATCTCTAGGTGATCAGAGAAAATAAAGACCAAATTCCAAACCACAACTCTTTGTAAATCAGAGCCTTACAAACCATAACAGTTCAGCTTTCCAGGTACACTTTAAGGTAAATCTACCCCACTGTTGAATAAAACTGTACCTAGGGATACAGCACACAAAAACGGTAATGAGGCTCCCATCTAGAATTTCAGGATATATAGACACAAACACAAAATACTAGCCTAACTCTCAAAAAAAAAAACAAAACAAACAAACAAAAAAACTACAAGAGACTGAGCCCTGTGCATCTCTAGACACACACTGACATGCTGTACGCTCTTCAGCCCTCTAAGGAGAGTAGACTAAACAAAATCATTAACAAGGAAGGGCCCTTCGCGGTCAAAGTTCAGATGAGCCAGCTGCCAATTATTTACAGAGCCACTACTTCTTTTATACACACTAGAAAAGTATCTGAAGGTTCAGCTAGGTCGGAGTGAAGGAGAAGGCTGGAGGCAGAATGAGACATTACAAGCTGGACTAGCACCCATCCTGCCCCACTTAACTGTGCACATGCTCAGAAAACAAAGCTTCATTTTTCTGGGGGCTCAGAAGACTGCTGGGATGGCTGTCACTTACCAACAGGACTGCAGTGGCACGGAGAGCAGGCTTCAGTGTTCCCAAGGCGGAAGAAGTTCTCCCGGCACCTCTCACACTTGGCACCATCTGTGTTATCCCGGCAGTTGGTACAGTGGCCACCATGTCCAGTGGAACGGTAAAGTTCGGGGTCAAAGTAGCACTCTTGGGAGCGGCCATTGCAGTCACAGGCTGTAAGCCAAAATATACAAGTTACGCCGATCAGTACACCTTTAAAAAGAAGACTACTTTTAAAAAGCAGGTTTGTGTCTGTGTGAGTGAATGCCATATGTGTGAGGATGCTTGCAGAGGCCAGAAAAGGGGTGTCAGGTCCCCTTGGAACTGGAGTTAGAGGCCGCTCTCAGACACTCAACATGGGTGCTTTGTTGAGAAATAAACTGTGGGAGAGGAGTCATCACTAAAGCCTGTATACCAAGACCTGTATAGCTTTAAGAAAGCATTTTAAAAGAGCTCAAGAAAACCAAGCCACAACTTCCTATATCTCTGTGACACGTGGTATAGAATAAAAACGACTGCCAGGTAATTGTTTATAAAAGACACAGCATGCCAACGTTCTTAGCCTGATCACCACTTTACTAAGGAATATCCGTCCTTATAGAAAAAGGGTACTCAGAACCTGCTCATATGTAAAAACCAAGTCAAATGATCGCTCTTCTGTGTTTTGAGAAAGGATTTCACTATGCAGTGTTGGCTGGTCTGGAATTCACTATGTAGATCTGGCCTTGAAGACATAGCAATGTCAGCCTCTGCCTCCCCAGTGCTGGGGTCACAGCATGTTCCACCACTCCCAGGTTTCTAACTCTTTTGCCTTTACTTCTAGCACTAACAGCAAAAACAAAAAACAAAACAAAACAAAAAAACAAGGTACTAATTTATCATGTGGCTTTTCTTTGAACATTTTTGCCTTAGCAGTTCAAACACATTAAGGCACCAGCTTTCATGGGGCCAGATTATTCTATCCCGACCAGGGAACTCGAGACATGTGGGTTTAAATTAGCATGTCTGATGACAGAAGCAAAATCACTAGGGAATCTAGACCCCTCAGATCCATCTACTGGGGAACCACAGTTCCTCCTGGGTCATCTGCTAAACACACCATGCTTTAAAGAAGTAACTGGCTGGGTGTGGTGGTGCACAGCTTGAATCCCAGCATCCAGAAGGTAATTCTCTGAATTTGAGACCAGCTCGTCTCCACAGTGGCCAGCTGTCCTGGACTCACTCCAGAGACCAGGCTGGCTTCAAACTCACAATGATCCGCCTGCCTCTGCCTCCCTCAGTGCTGTGATGTGTGCCACCACACCCAGCTAGAGATTCTGTCTCCAAAAGTAAATATTTGTAATCACAGAGAGTCTTTACTGATGCTTTTAGTGAGATGATTTTCTTAATTTGTCCGAAGCATATATAAGCTCTTGGGTATCGCATACAAACCAAATTTTGCACCCGGCGGTGGTGGCACACACCTTTAATCCCAGCATGGGAGGCAGAGGCAGGTGGCTCTCTGTCAGTTCAAGCCTGGTCTACAAAGTGAGTCCAGGACAGCCAGGGCTATTACACAGAGAAACTCTGTCTCAAAAAACCAAAAAGGAAAGAAAAAGAAAGAAAGAAAGAAAGACAGACAGACAGACAGACCAAATTTTGCTTGGTTTACAATAGAGCAGGACATCAACTATTTTTTTTAAAAATATATTTGAATATGTATATTCTTTCTCCGTACAATACGTTCTACTACATAATTACAACTAAAAACAGTTTGAGAAACTTGGAATTGCTGGCACCAAGACTTTGAGTTTGCTGAGCTAGTGTCCTCCCCTTTCACTAGGCCTTTCTCTTACCCCAAGCTGTCCTAACGGCAATCCAGCCTTGCTCAGAAGCGGTCTGGTGCCGAGAGCCCCACTCCGCTCCAACCCAAAGCTAAAGCACACACTGGCCTCTCTCCTTAGCAGCTGGGATGAGAGAGAACAGCTGTATCTGCTCCTGCCCAGCCCCGTCATCCCAATTGCAGTCACGGCATCCAGACACTTCACCCTGAGGACGGCAAAGCCAGTGAACTCCTTATCACAGGCCGTTAGCTGCACAGCCGCTTCATATCCTAACAGCGCTTTGTTTGTCCTTGCTTCCCAGGCACACCAGAAACACGACACCCACATGCGCGTGTGTTTAGGAGAGATGTTGTAGGAATGGCTTCGTTTCTCTCTTGTCGGTCCTTATCTTGTAACATCCAACTGCACCAGTGTGGTGACGACATTGAAGGAGCTCACTGGGATGCTAGAGGAGGGTGGGACGTGTACTAGCAGCTCCAGGATTTGTTGAGAGAAAGGGATGATGAATAATACAAGCTGCTCAAGGCAGATCAACAAAAACAGTCATAAGTCAAGAGGTGGCTCCTCCTCATAGTCTGCGGTAACTGCAGCGAGCTCCCAGTGCCCTTTTGCTTAGCCTTTGTACTCTCCACAGTGATGAAGGACTCGAGAGCATTGTGGCTGCTTTAAAGCTTCTTCCTATTAAACCATTGGCAAATCATGACTCTGCTTCCTCTCCTGAGCTTCCCTCTAGTGAGGGAATGTTCAGAATATGCCGTGACATTATGAAGGATAAACACATCGTGACATTACGAACATTAAACACACGTTAACTTCTTCATTTTTGTTGAAAAACCAAACTGCACGCCTTTAATCCCAGCACTCGGGAGGCAGAGGCAGGAGAATCTCTGTGAGTTCAAGGCCAGCCTGGTCTACAAAGTGAGTCCGGGACAGCCAAGGCCACACAGAGAAACCTTGTCTCAAAACAAAACAAAACAAAACATTTCTTCATTTTGACCTTTACTAAGGCACAGGATCTACCCCTTCTCCCAGAGCCACCCAGATTTCCAGGGCAGTGGCTGAGCAAATTCTTCCCGCTGTTCTCTCTAGTCAGATAAAGAAAAAAAATCAATTTGAGAACTAACTCATTGTCCCTGCTCCGTGCAGACCAAGTTGGCTGCTAGAGTGAATGCGTACTGATGACGTAAATGTACCTGGGGGTTGCTCAACCACACTCTCTATCACCTCTCAGGAGAAAGTATGTGGGGGGAAACAATGTCTTTTCTTAACATATGCACAGACTTTTCTTTATGGTCCTCATCGCCCAGACAATGCAGGACAACCATTCACATGGCATTTGCAGTGCACACCACGTAACCTTCAGATGACAAGCATGGAAGAGGAACGCACAGTCACATGCAAATACTATGCCATGTTATACAGAACGCTTGAATATCCACGGACTCTGGTCTATGAGGAAGGTTCTGGAGGCCATCCCCTATGGATCCTGAGGGACAGCTGATTTTAAAGGGCAACACTGACTATAGGGGTCACATTTTAGAGGCGCTGCATTGGCCCAGTGTTAGACTCTAAGCAAACCCCTGAACCTTAAGAGAGTCAGCTTCCTAGTTGATATTCATGAAGGAAACTGAACCGGTTGGGCTTACTCATAACCAACTTCCTTATCTATCATCTTCCTCTGATGTACGTGTAGTTGAGTGGCCTACTCTACAGGAGCAGTGCCTTTCACAGTTCCCATCAGTGAGGACATCACCCATCCCTTCTTCCAGCTGTGGTCCTTAAGACAAATGGGCACACTACGCCAGGGGCACTCACGTAGGCATTCGCTGGCGCTCTCAGCAGTTGCCCTCCTCCATGGCCGGTCATTGAAGAAAGGCAGGCACTTTTCACAGTCAACTCCGTACGTGTTATGCTTGCAATTACACACGAGTTTGTCAAACTCATTCTTCACACACTCACTGGCGTGTCCATTACATTTGCACCTGGAGAGCAAAGCGACAGGTATAGCTAAGAATGGGACCACTGTGAGGTCCTAGAAACGATGCAGAAGAAATGTGTATACAGAAAACCAAACGTAAGCCAAAAATTCTTTGAATTTTACCATTCAAAAGTATAAACTGAGGAACTTAGCAAGGATAAGTTGAAACACACACATATATACATACACACATACAAAAAAAAAACCCTGGATGGGACATGAACTAGGCAGAAAAAAGTCTAACAGTTTTTAAGGACACCTGAAGTCAGAACAGAAGTCAGGAAACAGCAGAAGACAACCACTAATAGTCTACAGCCTGACTGTCTGGGTTGGGAGCCCTTCCTTGTCACCTACAGTGTGCCTGAACCTCGCCTGTAAAACAGAGACAAGGGTAAAGCTTCCCTTGGGACAGCACAGAATACAAGTTAATACATATGACAGTCACTCACCCTAATGACTATGCTTCCAATTGAAGGAGCAAGACACTGACTTTGATGCCTCACTCCCCATAGATGTCCACGAGGTAAATTTTCCCCTTGGTCTCTCTTGGGGCAAAATTGGTGAAGGATCCCCTAAATCTGAGTATAGTAACAAAACAGAGGGCCCAAGGGAACTTGGAGATGTTAACAGGGCGGGAGCAGGGACATTTCTCTCACTTGCTTCCTTGAAGAAAGCAGTTCTGTAGCTTCAACTACTATCCGAAAACACCCATGCACACTGGGGCAGCTTCTCTGTGCCGAGGTAAGTCCTGATTTTCAAACCCTGTTCCTATCCTTCTCTGCGGTCCTTGGTGAGTATACAAACTTAATGTCTCCCATGACCTAAAACTGTACATGTCTACAACTAGATGCATTATTTCCCCCCAAGTTAGCCCATTTTCTTAACTTATTAGTGTTAGCACTGTTCTCCTGATCATCAGACCTTAAGATCACCTATGACTAAAGACTTGCTAATTTTCCTTTCATAGTAAAATGCATGTGTATGTCCCGTTCGATCTGTCAGGTGTTTGCTGCTTATATCCAGATTATACAGCATTGAACAGGAATGGAAATTCTATCAACACACTGACCCTTTACCCTGTTTTCACACTCAGCTTAAACATTTTCTTTAATTGAGTCTGCAGGTTAAGATAAAGCAACGGGCTTCCTGGCGTCTTCGTCAGTATGTACCGCTATCCTATTCTCAATGTATACTCATCCACCTAGCCCAGTTTTAAAATTATAACCTTACTATAAACGCTGCCCCACCTCCCACCAGTTAAATTTCAAACCAATCTCACTGAGCATGCCAGGAAAACCATACAAAAACAACTCTTCTGCTCTTGAGACCTCACGGGCTAATACGAGAAAAGAAAGTATGCGATTCTTAGCTTATCATCTCTGGCCATAAAGCCACCTTTCTGATTCACAGTTCTGCAGAGAGATTTCCTTCCCATCCAGCAGAACTATGCCCAACGCCTGCTGATACCTACCCGCGCTACTGCACTCACGCGAGCATCTTCCCTCTCTACCCACACCAGACCCCAGCTGCCCCTCTAGTCTTGCAGTTCTGTATCTTGGTTCGTGACATTTTTGTTTAGAACACACGGGCGCACTAGCACAAGCTGAGCCCCCAACCCCCAGGTGCTTGGGAATAAAAGTTTTTGGATTCTTGATCTTTTTTTTTTTTTAAAGAACAGGCTGCTGTATCTTGGAAGTGGGACCAAGTCACAACATGAACTTCATGGCCTGAAGGTAATTTTACACGACAGTCAGGGGACCAGCATTTTGACTGTCTACTTGTGACATCACATGAAAGCCAGAACGTATTTATTTTGAAACATTTCATTTCAACTTTTGTGTGCTGGTTAGTTTTCATGTCAACTTGGTTATCATAAGCCTGAGGACATCTGGGCCCCTCAGCTGAGACAATGCCTCCATCAGAGTGGCCTGTAGGTCAGGCTATGGGCATTGTTTTGATTAACGATCAATGGGGAAGGGCCCAGACACTGTAGGCAGTGCTAACCCTAGGCAATAGTCCTGGATTGTGTAAGAAAGCAGGCTGAGCGAGCCATGGAGAACAACCTAGTAAACAGCACCCCTCTGCTGAGCAAGCCATGGTGAACAACCTAGTTAACAGCACCCCTCTGCTGAGCAAGCCATGGAGAACAACCTAGTAAACAGCACCCCTCCATGGCTTATGGTTCAGCTCCTGCCTCCAGGCTCCCATCCTGCTGGAGTTTCTGCCCTGACTTCCCTCAGCTGCAGTCTGTGATCTGGGAGTTGAAAGATAAATAAACTTTTTCATTCCCAACTTGCTTTCAGTGTTTATCATAACAACAGAAAGTAAACTAGAACATCTTGAGTTTGTGGATTAGGGATGCTCAACCTACATTTGGATTTTTTACATATTTATGTGTTGCCTTTAACTCACTTCTCCCAGCATCCTAGAAGGTCAAGGCTTCTGCAGAACCCATTACTGGATTCCGCACTTAAATGGTCGGTGAATGTAGTTGCAGCAAGGTTTGGAAAACCCAGCTGCTCAGCTTCCAGAATGAGAGGATCCAGTAACAAGAATCTTCTAGGCTGTAGCTTTCTCTCCAGATCCACATGGTCCCCTAGATTCTAATAAAGTCATAACCAAGTTCTACATCAAAGTGTCCAATCACTTTCAAGTCAGATTCGATAGTTTACTCACCTGCCGCCCACAGCAAAGTCTGAGATCGCATAGTAATAGGACTTGAGAACTTTGGGGTCATTAAACACTTCATCTCCAAAGGTGTTTAGGCGATTGAGTGTCACTCTGATGTCAGTAGCAGTTACCCACTCCTGCCAGAAAGCAAAACGACAAAAGCAGACGCGTGAAGAGAAGTGCGGGGACTGGAAAGGAGAAACGCAGTTGACAAAAATCTTCTAAGTCGTTCATATGTTAATCTAGACCTTCTTTGGCTAAATCACTGAAATACTGATATTTTCCTCGACTCCTTCCTGCAGCTAGCTTCAGCACTTGGAGTTTCCAAAACCGAGGACACCTTTGGCTTCTCCCTAAGGTACCTGAAAGGGCTGAGCAAAACACACATCCAAAAGCCCAGCAAACAGAATGAAGCCTCCACACTCCCTGCTCTCTCCCCGGCCTGCAGTACCAGGTCAGAGCACACGAATGCCACACTTGCTCTAGCACACTTGTCCCTGTACACGGCTTCCCCCTGCATACTTTGTCCCCTCTAGCTCTGACTCCCAGGCCTGAACCCTCCCCCCCGGTCTGGGGGCACAGGGTAATGTGTGAGAACACTGACCCACACCAACCAAATGCAGTCTGTGGTTCTTGTGATCTTTCCAAAAACATCACCTCCGTTAGGTCTTCCCTGGCCATTCTATCTTAAAAATTACCACCGCTCCATTGCTTCGCTTATACCATCCATTTCAACACTGCCTACCCAACCCGATTAAAGGTATCAGAAGGGTAGGGAATTTGTGTTCATTTTGGTCAGTGCAGTGTCCCTCGTGCTTGGCCCAGAGTGAGTGATCAAGTTGAAAGGTGTACGAACAGCAGACAAAAATGAAGGCTGCGCTATTTCCCCCTGGGTTTTATGATATCTAAGTCCTTATAACCAGTGCCCTTTCGTTGAGCTAAGTTTATCAGTGTGGTACACTGCCAGTGACTCTGTCTGCCAGTGCCACACCCTGTGCAGCCTTTTCCAGGCTGACTCTGGGCTTGGCTGTATGGCTGGTTTTGGCAGAGGGGACATCAGTCAATACGACACAAGCAGGGGCTCCGTGAGGACTAGCTATTCATGCTCAGGGACTTGCTCTCACTGTGGGCAGGACTGGTCTGGTTCCCCACACATGGAAGACCACAGAGTAAGAGAAAGACTCAGCCCTCAGTTGACCTGCCTGGTGAGTGAGCCAGACCCAAAGATAGTCCTTCTACTTAAGTCCAGGAGACTGTTAGGCAACTGTGTGTCAGCATCACCCTCACAGAGGTAGCGAGCGGGGAGCTGGCGCAGGCATCTATGCTTCCAGAGGGCTCTACGAGACCAGCAGGCACACTCCTCGTAAAGAACAACTGCCTTAAGCTGTGCCAAACACCTGGCAACAGGGAGCGCTCATAAAAACTAATCTCCACAAAGCTTCAAGTATAATTAGAAAGGAGAAGACGGTCTCACGGTATCCAGCCTTGGAACTCAATGACAACTCCCACTCCAGGCCACAATGGCAGGAATCTGTTAGTTGTTCCTAATGCAAATAGCTAAACACACCTCTGCTTAATGCTTATACCTCCCAGGCTTCATCTTCTCACACACACACATGCACGCACGCACGCACGCACGCACGCAGGCACGCACGCTCGCTCGCTTGCTCCCCTTCATAAAGGGCTCACAGAGCACCACCAAGGCGAGTGCCTTCACCATGAATATCTTAAAAAGAGGAAACCTGGAGCTACACGGAACGGAGCCCAAGTCTCACTCTGCCACTTAGAACTATGAGTTAGCTGGGGCAGTTTACATCCTTTCTGAGCTCTGATTCCTCATCGGTAAGAACGAAGATAATAAGAAATATCCAACTTACAGAGTCACGAGACCCACAAGGCTTAATACATCCAGACACCATAGAGCTGCTCAGTTATCTACAGCTGAGAACGCGCTGCGCTACAGCACAGCTAAGTGTCTCACAGAGACAAAGACCCATGCATGCCCATCCTCAGCCAGTGGGACCTGAGACAGTCTCCTGCATCTGAGGGAAGGAAGCTAACTCTTAGTAGCTAAGAAGTCAAATCTGCTCACCCGCCTTGGCCCCGGGCTGTGAGAGCCAGGGTTCTTATATCACACACACATTAATTAAAGCTACTACAGGAAGCGACCTGAACACATCTATGCAGACGCCCTCTGCATTCTTACCACGTTGTCTCACTAGTTTCTACGGCATAAAGAGCTGCAAACAGCAGAATCCCTCCTGGGGAGCTGCTCAAGACAGGCTGGTGGGCAGCAAAGGAGCCAGAAAACCAGCCACAAGCTCAAACACCACTCTCTCCTACTGGTCCCACTGCAGTCTCCAGGATGGGAAATACAATCAACTGGACAAAGAAACAAGGCTGGCAGATGCCTGCTGCATCGCCTCTCCTGGCTTTCTCTTAGTCTTCACCTATTCCATCTGTCGAAATCAACTATTCTCTCTGCCATTTATTGTATCTGCATCACAAGAAATCCCTTTTTGAAAGGCCTTGGCAAGTACTTGGGTCTCCTTTCATATTCACCATCTCCTGACAGCCTAAAAGAATATGAAGGGTGGGGAACTGGACACACAGAAAAATATATTCTCATCTTTTGGCTCTGCCTAAAACTATACAACCAAATCAGAAGGTGTCCTTAATATAATAATAAATTACAGGGCTGGTAAGATGGTTCAGTGGGTAAGGGTGTTTGCTGCCAAGCCTCATGACCTGAGTTCAATCCCCAGGACCAACACTGTCCTCCAACCTACATGTGGCGGTACATTGTACACATATGCTCTCATATACACATACAAAGTAAATAAATGTAAAACAATAGTAATTATTATAAATTACAGATAAAAGGACTGAGATCTAGAAAGGCCAGGAAACACTCAGGATGACAGAGGCAGGTGGATCTCTATGAGTTCAAGGCCAGTATATTCTACAAAACTGAGTCCAGGACAGCCAAGGCTACACAGAAAAACCCTCTCTCAGAAGAAAAAACAAAACAAAACAAAAAACAGAAAAACAGATGTTTCCATTAAAAGCTTTTGTGAAATGGACATAACATTTGCAAAGTCACATCTAGTCCTTCATTCTGTCCTTGGTCAGCGAATACAGACGGCTCCCATTTAGACCATAACATCACCATCTAAATAGATGTGACATCAGTGTCTGTATCACCCTACAAAGAATGACATGGGATCCCCGTTTTTCCACCATCGCATGGCCAGAACATGTGAAAAGTTTAAAGAAACCTGAGTAATACACAGAGACTCCGTATGAGGGCGTCTAAGGGATGTGCATACAGAATAGATGAAGGGAACCTTTGATCTGTTCTACCATTAGATGGAGAAGGGTTAAAGCATAGTGCCAAGGTACCCTAGCAATTATCCAGTCTCTAGAACTCAACCTCTCAGGTAATAAAGAGAGTTCCCACACTGACTATCAACAGCACAGACAAAATGTGCTTGGAAGGAAGGAAGGGAGGGAGAGACGGAAGGAGGAATAGAGGAAGGGAGGGAGGGTAGGAGAGAGGGTGGGAGGGAGGGAGTTAAGGAGAGAGGGTAGGAGGGAGGGAGGGAGGGAGGGAGGGAGGGAGGGAGGGAGAGAGGAAATCTAAAATACTTAAATATCTTGCATCAGCTGTTCCCCATTGTTAATTCATAAAAATACACCTTTTCATTTATCAAATCAAGGAGTAGTTAAGAAAGGACGCAAGAAAAACGGGAAGATTACTTTAAATACCTTATTTTATTTATTTGTGGGGTTGGGGACAGGGAGAAGGCTCAGCAGGTAGCGGTACCTGCCACCAAGTCTAAGGACCTCAGATCAATCTCTGGGACCCACAAGGGAGAGAAACAACTTCTACTCCTTGTCCTCTGACCTATATACACATGCTATTGTGCTTACACACGCACAGGGACACAAAATGAATTTAAAATGTAAAAAAAAAATTTGAATCTCTTTGAGACAAGATCTTACATATTTCAGGTTGGCCTTGAACCTGCCACATGGTTGACGATAAGCTTCTGGTCTTCCTGCCTCCACCTCTCCTGGTTTATAAGGTATTGGCGACTGAACAGTCTACCAACTGAGTCATATTCCCAGCCCTACACTATCTTCTTGAAAACCAAGGAGTGAAATGTTCCCGCCTCAAGTACAGAGACTAAAGTTAGAGCTGTTCAGCTTTAATCAAATTTGCAAAGTAGCTGGGTATGGTAGTGTACACCCATAATCTCAACACTAGGGAGGTAGAGGAAGGAGAGTCAGGAGTTCAAGGTCACCCTCAGCGACATTAAGTGGGCCACTTCAGCCCTTGCCTCAAACAAACAAACCCTAAATTAAAGTGTGTATCTGTTTGTAAAGGTTACACCCTGGGATATATTTTTAAGTGGAAAAGAACAAACGAACAAATGCTGTCCAGGCAATGGGGCGGGGGATGGCTTTTTTCTTTTCAATTATAGATAGCACACAAGAGAATGGCATAAAGTCTAGGTACCCATCTGACGACTCACTTGGGTAATTTTTATACTCAAGATAGGACAGCTGGCTCCCCGACCATCCTGTGAGAGAGCCTACCTGTAGCACAGGGCTGTTGTCAAAGTTGTAGGCACTCGGTCTTCCTTCCAGGGTTGAAAAGGCCACGTTGCCCCCAGTGAGGGGGGAAATGTCACTGAATTCATCCGTACACAAGGCCTGCTGCTCGTCCCCGCCTGTCCTGATGAAGCCGCGGTTGGCCTTTGAGTACGTGTTCTCACAGGAGCCACTGTAGTACTGGTAAGGGATCCAGGGCCCGTCTTCCCGAGTGCGCTTATAAATGGCAAAGCTCTCAGGGCGGCTGGTGTGGAACTTGAGGCGCACATAAGTGATGTCAAATGCCTTCCCTATGGGACAAACACAGCAAAGTTCTTAAGTCATGTGGATGAGGATTTAAAAAAAAAAAAAAAATGCCCACTATTCCTAACCAGGTTTGGGGCTTGATGAAGAGGAGGCCAGCACTGGACCAGGACACTCAACACGGTGGTTGGGCCCAGTGTGCTGTTCTAAACCTGGAAAGTGCACATTTCCCCACAAAGTAAAGTTCTGTTGGGTTAACACAGACCATGAAAACTTGTGGTACAAGTACTAATACATTTTAAAATAAAACTAAATTAAAAGCTCACTTGTTCTGAATGCTGGTACTTCAATGAAAGCTTAATTAAACTTTTTTTTTTTTTTTTAACCTGAGGACTTTAAAAATGGATCTTCTGAGTACTTTCAATACATTCAAAACCTTACTATTTATCTTTTTGTTTGTTGGTTTGTTTTTGAGACAGGGTTGGCTGTCTTGGACTTGCTTTGTAGAACAGGCTGATCTCGAACTCACAGAGATCCACCTGCCTCTGCCTCCCAAGTGCTGGGATTAAAGGTGTGCGCCACTGCACCTAGCTCAAGCCTTACTATCACTATTTACTAGCTGGAGCACTTCTCTGGGTGTGCAAAGGCCATCCTCAGAACTATTCTCCTATCTGCCCTAGTGAGGAGGACAGTTTTTGAGATGTGAGCAGGAACGGAGGGAAATCCACATTCAGAAGCTCAGCAAAGGGACATAAAAGAGAGAAAGGCTGTATCTGAAGGGAACACATGAGAAGTAAGCTCAGCAGCCAAGGGCAGAAGGAAGAGGAGTCCAGGCTGCCTGCCCTCCAGGAGGAGAGTCACTGGGTCAGGAAGGTCCCTGCGCAGCCAGAGCATGGCCAAAAGTTTGGATGGCATGACTTCAGACACTACGAAACTAATCCCCATTGGTGCTCTCATTAGGCCTATCCGTTACAACACTCCTGCTTTACGACTTCTATGCTATAGCAGGGACACTTGGTGACAACAGTTGGGTCAACAAATATTGGTTGAGCTCAACTCCGCACTGAACCCTGTGGGACACACTAGGAACCCCACCCCAACCCCAAGTGCATCACCTCTTAGAATAAACCACCCTGACCTTCTCCTACGCAGAACAGGGACCCTTGCTTGCCCTCCCGGGTGCTAGGGCAGAGTCCTCCCCTGTGAGTCCAGGCCATATCCTCCAGCCCAGCTTTATTGACACATTAAGCTGAAGCATGTATGAAGAATGCGGGAATGGGCAGCATGGGGCCCGTGCTCAGGCCTGGCTCCTTAACAGCTGTCTGGTTTCTGCTGTGGCAGTTTCTCTTTTGTAAAGATAAGGCCAATCCTGCCCACCCACCCTTGCGTATCCTTGAGCATTTATAAAGATCTGTGAAGTGTGAAGCAATATTATAATAGAGTTTATGAAGAAAAGTCTTGAACCAAAGGCTTGGACCTATGCAGACAAGGACCTAACAGCCCCAGGGACTACTTAGTAAGTACACTCACCAAAGAACACTCCACAAATACAGATCTCCCTAAGGTATGGCATAGCACTTTTCCCAGCAGTTCACACACTACAGTTTATACAGCTTTGTTGAAAAGAACCATTGTCACTGCTAAGTCAACAACAACAAAAAAGGCAAGCTATCACTTCAGAATGAGGATGAGACTGTTGTGTAGCCATGGCATTCCAGAAACTTACTATCCAAGTCATTCCAACCAGGCAAACAGTTGACTCCGCACAGGAGCAATGGCTTGGGATGCTCACAGGCTTACACATTACCTTGCTCTTCTTCTCTCCCTACCTTCCTGACATTTCAGTGCTTTTTAGCAGCCTGACCTACAGCCAATATCTTCTGAAATAAGTCTGCACACAGGCCACTCATTACGTCTATAGCAGCCAAACACCCAGAGAGCTACATTGCCCTTGGTAAGCTCTGAGCCTTGCTGACTTCCCAGCTGAGCTCTCAGCCTCACTTCAGGGCAGCCTTTCTCGCCACTGGCCACAGAGCAGAGGGAAGGGGCTCTGTAATGTATGTGCTCAGACAGCCACACACACTGTTCCCAGAGTCACACTCTAACCACTGTGGGCCCAGGAGTGCAGATCCTCCTGTTAGTCCTATCACAAGAGTGGAACATCACACTTGGGCGTGGACAAAAGCCAGCTAGCCTAGGTTTGTAGCGTGTTTCCTAAGAGAAGTAGCATCTACTTATCTACTTCCAAGACCAAGAAACACTTAGAATTAGTGAAACAAGCAGTGGCTTTGCTGAAGAAATGGCATGTATGAAAGGAAGGTGATCACCAGAGTTGACTTTATGACCAGTGTAGAGATCAGAAGAGGTAGGAATGAAGGATAACGTTGTTGTTGTGATTTTTTGTTTTTTGTTTTGTTCTGAGACAGGGTCTCCTTACACAGCCTTGGCTGTCCTGGAACTCACAATATATAGATCATGCTGGCCTCCAACTCAGAGATCTGCCTGCACCTGCCTCCTGGAGTTTGAGGGTTAAAGGCGTGCACCACCATGCCCTGCCCGAAGGACATCTTCCTTAAGATGTAGCAATAGTCCAGGAGACATGACAAGCTAAGCATGAAACAGGGACAGTAAACTACAGGGAAGTGACAGGGCCTAGAGTGAAGTGCAGGGAGCCGACATCAAGAGGCGTAGCAGGCAACAGAGAGGATTGGACGTTGCTTTAAAAGACTTCCTCTACTTGCATCCACTCTACTTCCTCCTCAAAGTAGCTGCTTCCCATCCCATGAAGTGGAAGACTAGGACCAACATTGAATTTTTCAGTGTAAAAGCCACCAACTAGAAAATGGTTTCATTCACTGAAACAGCAGAAGGTAACCAGGGCTACGAGAGTGGGGGTTGGGTGCATCTCCGATACTCTAGATCTGAAGTACCTGCAAGTCACCTAGACAAGAGGAAATCTCTATAAGGGAACAGGATGTGAGTGGTCTGAAAGACCAGAGGATAGCTAAGTTAGTCATAAAGTCTTAGGATTCCTTAGCATGTAGCTATCAAAGCTTTAAGGAACTGGTAGAGACCAATGAGCAAGTGTGTTGCATTAAAAGCCTCTTTTCATGATCACCCTGAGGAACAATGAAATTGAAAGCACAGATACATGAGATGACAAAGCACCCAATGCAGAAGTGACCAGGGAGGGTAGGAACCAGGAAAACAAACTCTGGGGAGGGACTATCAATCGTAATAAAGTCTGCTGAGAGCTGGGCTGGGGAGATGGCTAAGTAAGTAAAAGTGCCTTCTGCTCAAGTTCAGAACCCCAGTGCACCCACAAAAAGTTGGGTGTGACTGTGCACCTATAATCCTGGTAAAAGTGGGAACAGGAGGATGCCTGGGGGTTGTGGCCACTCAGTCCAGCTTATCAGTGAGTTCCGGGTTCAGTGAAAGACTCAGTCTCAAAGAAGAAGGTGGAGAGGCTGGATAGGTGGCCCAGGCATTTTTAAAAGCACTTCCGGCTCTTCCAGCAGGCCTGAATTGGGTTCCCATATGGCTTACAACTGCCAGCTCCCGGCCATCTGATGTCTCTTCTCGCTTCCTCGGGCATCCACATGCATGTGGCATCCATTCACACAGACACAATGTTTAAAAAAAGAAAAGAAAAGTGATTGAGGAGAACACCTGATATCAACCATGGGCACGCTTACATGTGCAGACACTAACCTGCAAGGGTTCCTCCAACTACAAATATGGATGAACACATGCACACACATACAAATCTGCTAAGAGTCAAGTGCCAAATAAGACAATGCCTAAAAAACTGTCCACCGGCAGCAAGCCACAAAGTCAACTGTGCTTAAGGAGTTCCAGGGGCAGGGACGATGGCTTTGGGGTGGACAGTGGAGCAGAGCAGGGGGTGTGGTTATCCTGTTAAGCATAGTGTGAAGAAGAGCAGCAGGAGGGGAAGATCCTGGGGGCACGGGCCCCTGAAGCAAGCTTTTCCCTTTTGGGGGTTTTAGGTAAGAATGATGAGCACATATTTAATGCCGCGGTGGGTGCTGCAGTTCACAGAGGGGAAGATTCAGGTTGGGAAGCAAAATCAAGATTCAGTGCTAGCTGGGGTTGGGGGTCAGGGTGGGAGTGGGGGACTGGCCTGCCTCCTAGCTCTGTCTACTTAAAAATGTCAAGCCACTCTGTGGGGGATAAAACTGGAAGATCTCTGATAACACTTTCCCTGTGTAGTCACCATCAAGGGTGCCTGCTCTCAGGGTAAGAGGCAATGCTGGCTGGGGAGGCTGAGTGGGAGACAGCTGAACAACTCAGAAACTTTACTTTTTAAAATGTATTTATTACTGTTGTGTGTGAGCAGTGAGTGTGGGAACGCCTGAGGAGGTCGGAGGACACGTTTTGGGAGCCAGTGCTCTCCTCCCACACGAGGATCCAGGGACTGAACTCAGGTTATCAGGCTAGTAAAGCAAGCACTTTTACACACTGAACCATTCTGCCTGCCCACTCTAATGGGCATACTTGTGGACCAGTCTCCCCACCCCAACCCCTCCTGCTTCCCTCAAAAAAAAAAAAAAAAAAAAAAGCTTTATTGGCCAATGACTGGCCACTGAGCTGAAAGATCACAACCTTGTACGGCTATTTCTGCAGACATTATTTCCTCCAGAAGTCTAGAGCGCCCTTCTTCTTCTTCTTTTTTTTTTTTTAATATTTTATTTAATTTTAATTTATGTGCGTTGGTGTGTGGGTGTCAAATTTTGGAGTTACAGACAGTTGTGAGCTGCCATGTGGGTGCTGGGAATTGAACCCGGGTCCTTTGGAAGAGCAGGCAGTGCTCTTAACCACTGAGCCATCTCTCCAGCCTAGGAGCGCCCTTCTTAATGATGTATCTGAAGAACAAAGAGACAAGAAACTCCAAGTTGCTTCGAGGAATTTGGAATCTAGTTTGGACAACAGATCCAGTGTGGTGAGGCAACCCTACAATCCTGAACTCAGGATGAGACATGAAGACCCTGTGCAAGATCAGCCTGGGCTACACAGGAAGACCCTGTGCCCCAAACTAAGGATGTGGCTGTGGCTCTGTGGTAGAGCAACCCCTTTACCCTGCAAAGGCCCTGGGCCCGAGCCCCAGCACCACACACACACACACACACACACACACACACACACACACAGCAACAGCAGACAAGATCAAGAAACGGAACAGAGGGGCCAGGGTGTGCAATCAGCTGTTAACTGAAATCATGACGTCCATAAATGATTGAGAACGGGAAAACTAGGGCTAGTGTGCTCCCTTTGAGAGCTTCCGTGTCCGTCTGTCTCTCTCCTTCCTCCTGCCTGCCCTCCCTCTATCTCACCACACTTCCTGACTCACATTGGCCCATCCTATGATCCCACAGTGGCAAACTAAGAATCAATTGATTGGTAGGGTGGGAAGAAAACACGTCCAGGTTCCCTGATTTCCAGGCCATGACTCTGCCATAGTATCATTTCATCATGGGATCAGGCGACACTAAACAGTATGGCTTTAGGGAACAGAAGCCAGGTCAAATGACTGAAGACACACTAAGCGCAATTCTAGATACATCACCTCCTGTTCAGGCATAAAATGACAAACCATGGATACACACACACACACTGCAGAAAATACTTAGCTTCTTAGTGTTCTCCTGCCCCTCTGCCTCCCTGCCACATTCCTTCCTTAAAACAAAACAAAAAACAAAAACCTCAAGTGCAGATGTTTAGAATGGAACACTCAAAACTAATATTTTCTGCTCTGGATTCTACAGTCCATGCTGGCTGAAGGAATGAGAGAAGAGGAGGGGGGCTGTCACACTTCCAGCAGGGCCAAGCCAAGGAATTCTCTCCAGCCTCCTACGTGGTGAAGTATTTCTAATCTCTCTGAGTAGGGAGCCGCTCTTCCTGTCTTAGAGCTGGATGCAAGCACTGACTGCTGGGAACAGAAGCGCCTCTCTGCTATGTGCAGTTCAGAAGAATTCCATGAGGACCTTGTGAAACAGGCGCCTTTACATTTAGGGATGAATGACAATGGCCAGACAGAACTTTCCAGCACTCCAAAATGCCCTCCATGGCTTGAATCAGAACAAACCCAGTTCCCTCTGAAAAACCAAATCGGGCGCCACTGGTCCACTGTTGTACTTACAGGCTAACTCTAGAAATCAGAAAATGAACACTCTCCCTCAAGTCAGACTTAGGAGGGTGACACAAAGAAAGTGGTAGAACAAAGTCAATTAGAGCTGGTGTATGTTTAGGCTACTGACTAGGGCTCTCCAAACAGTTAGCACAAACAGTGGACGCAGAAAGCAACTGTTTGAAAATGTTCTCAGGGTTGTTAGCGTAGAGTTCCCAGGACGACATGTCCAGCTGCATCCCAGCTGCCACTGTTCTACCTCAGAGACGACCACACAAACAGAGCTGCACCAACCCAGGCAGCCCAGAGCCAAGTCAGCGCTGGGTTGGGGATCTTCAGGCCGACCTAGACTAGAAAGCACTGGAACACCTAAGCACGCTCAGGGTGTGCCGAGGTGATTGAAATGAGGTCAGTCCTGAGGGAAGAGCTATGTGCTTTCAAACAGAACGCTGAAGGAGAGAAGGGGGCGGGGGTGGGGTGGGGGGTGAGGCAGCTCACTTCTTCCCCTTACATTTCAGGGACCGTCCATGGTCTTGCCCTTTTGTCAATCAGCCAAATGCCACCAGAAAAGGGGCACAGACCCTCAGAAAGTACATTGAAACGACTACAAACTTACAAATGAGGAGAGCCACCTTTACAGTTTTCTAGCAAACAGTAATTGTCAACTAAACTTGCTGTAGCAGACACAATGGAGCTTTCCAGTGTCTCCTCTCAAATGCACGGCCCAGCCTTCAGCAGTCCTGTTCCCCCAGTGTGAGGCACAAGTACTTGCTTTCACATGTGTGCCACATTATGGCACAGACACGTCAAATGCAGAGCCAGATCTCTTTTGTAAAAGGTACAAAGAGTCTACACATCAAAAGCTATTTATAAAAACGACGGTATGGGTCAGCGTGGAGCTAAAGAGAAGAACACATTTTTTAAAACTATTTATTTATTTATTTATTATGTATACAAAGTTCTGCCTGTATGTGTGATTGCTGATCACATTATAGATGGTTGTGAGCTACCATGTGGTTGCTCGGAATTGAACTCAGGACCTTCAGAAGAGCAGGCGGTGCTCTTAACCTCTGAGCCATCTCCCCAGCCCTAGAAGAACACATTTTGAAACAGATGACACTATCTTGGAGACGAAAACCTCAAAATGCATCATACTTGAAAACCTCCATAAAGTATCATACTTGAGGTTTTGGTAAAGGACAAAATCCAACCCCTCTACCTACTATCCCCCACATACCGTGTGGTACTATCAGGCTGCTACCCTAAAGCACTAAACTTTGAAAAAAAACACAACATTCTCCAGCAAACTGAAAGACCAAGCTAACGTGACTCAACCTGGCTATTAAACATGGCCGTGATTCGGTCACTGTGTGGACAGACAGAATTCTTAACTAAGGCTAGACCAGTCAGGCATGTTTGAAAGGTCATTTTACATAGGTGCAAATCCTCATTAGAGTTACAAAACTTCAGATAAACTTGTCCTAATCTGGGTACCTCTGCCACCTCAGGCTGTATCGGCACCAAAAGAGATAAGATTACCAAGTGCAACTGCAAGCCAAGAGCTGGGAACATGGCTTATTAACCAAGCCTTGTGCTTACACGGCTAACACAAGCCCTGATTCAGGCTAGTGGGTCACAACATGCCTGAAATCCTTGAGCTCACTAAAGGAATGAGGCGGGCCTTTCCTCCCACTCATCCACACTCAAGGAAAAAAAAAAAATCTACTCACTCTGCTAAGCCAAGTTCTAGCTGTGGGAACTGACTGACGCGAGGGAGGCAGACAGAGAGGGCAGAAAGTAAGCAAAGAGGCAGTGATGCACACTATGGTGCAGAAGTAAAGCTGTTTAAACATGTACAACTGCGGGACAGAGGGTACCAGAATGTGGGGGAAGCTCTTTATTGCTCTGTTAATCTAATCTGCACAGAAGGGTGAATATTGGTAAAAGAAAATATCTGACTGTGAAAACGGTTCCAGTATCCAAAGATAGCAGTGTGTGGTACAGACCAAGACCAGCTCTAATAAGCCCCTCCCCCATAACACACAGAGCCACAGAAGGCTAAATAGCACAGCTTGATTCCTCCATCAACTATTTACAAAGTAAATTACCCCAAAGCTCAGTGACAAACTACTGAGACATTTGGTAGGAATTCCTTTGACTGTTTGGTTTTTTTCTGCAGCTCCTAATGAGTACACCCCCTTCCTCCTCCCCATGAGCATGTTCTACTTGTATCTCTCCTCAGTAGGATAAATTCCTATAGAACCATATATGGCTAATTATAAAACAGTTTTCATGGTTGTGTATTAATTTCTTACCACAGCTACCTACCCATCAGGTCAAAGTTAACAGCCCCTCGCTCGTCCTGAGGATCACATAGATCCAAATCCTTCCATTCACTCAACAAACACTCAACTTCCATTCAAATATTTACTGAACATTAATATGTGCCAGCTAGTCAATATTCTAAGCATGAGGCCACAGCAGAAAAAATAAGATACATATGGTGCCAAACACATGAAGCTTACAATCTGGTAGGTAGTGGGGTTTGGCAAGAGATGGAATTAAAAAAATATAAAGTAAAAAAAATTATTGGACTGCCATTGGGTCCTTAAAGGACCTGCGTTTGATCTCTAGCACCCACATAAAAGGCTAAACAGGCATGTGCCTACAGAATCCCCGTGCAGTGAAGGCACTGTGACTTGTGACCCCTGTGACTAGCTGGCTAGCCTAGCCCAGTCCGAGAGTCCCAGATCCCAGGGAGGGACCCTGTCTCAAAAATCAAAGTGTACGTCTCCTCAGGAATGGTCTCTGATGGTGAATTCCAGCCCCACATGTACACACGTGCACAAACATGAGCACTCACACATAAGCACACACACAATGTTACATGTCACATGATCGAGACTATGGAGGGTAGTGCCGTTTCATAGCTGGGTCCTACACTGAATGAAAAGGAGGGAGCAAGCTGAGCATGAGCAAGCACGGATCCACTTTCTCTGCTCCCGACTGCAGACATAGCCAGCTGCTTCAAGTCCTGCCATGTGACTTCCCAGCAATGGGGGACTACAGCCTGGAACCGTAAGCTAAAAGAAACCCTCTCCTCCTCCTGAGCTGCTTGTTGGCCATTTTATCGTGGCAACAGAAACAATACTAGCTCATGTACTACTAAGCACTTCCATCTTGGTTTCAGACTTTAAATGAGTTAAACAGAAAAGGGTATCTGAATGCCATCCATGCTACTCTGTTAGAATGAATGAGGCCAACCGAAGCGGTTCCCTTGGCTTTCACTGGTCATGCACTTCAAGGCAAAATGGGTCGCAAGCATCCACTGCAGACAAATACAGCCGGTGATTGTAACAGGGGCTGGCTACTCAGTAGCTACAGGCTTGGGGTGACTAGACCAGCTGAATCCGCCTCCATCACATCTTTTTCCCAAGTTAATTTCCTCAAGGCTGCACCTTCCTAGGCCAATAAAAATATACATTTGATGTTTGGGGAGCTAAACGTCTAAAATTTGGCATCCTTAACATGCAAGCATGGGTCAAATCCCTCATCCACCCCACCCCACCCCAGACTCCTTCTCCTCCCCCCACAAACTGCTAATATGTAACACACAGTGTAAGACCATCAGCCATTCTCAGCGGAAGGAACAGACCCAGAAGCAAAGAGTTAACTACTGTTTCAGTACACTCCAACAGGTAAGAAAATAGTTTTTCCCTTTCTCTAGAAGCCTAGACTTGTTTGAGGCCAGTCTCTGCTGGGTAGGGCTGGCATTTTCAGGCAGGATGTTTGTTACATTCTGCTGGGTTAGACCAGTGTGGAAATATTGACTTTTCAGAGAAGAAACTTCAGGTGTTTGTTTTTTTAAAATGTGCATCTGGGAAACTTAAGAACAAAGTGCCTGATGCTCGTGTCGATAACCATGGAGGAAGGAGAAGAAGGTAATCACCTCCTCACGCCCCTGTCAAACGGAGCATGGGGAAGCACCCTCTAGGTAAGCTTGGAGTCTAAGTCAGATCTGATATACTATGGAGCCTGGAGATTATCTGGGGCTTGTCCGTTTCTGTAAAGAGAAGTTTCGCTGGAATGAAGCCACGCCTGCTCACGTGCCCATCATCCTTGGCTGCTCACTGGCCACCAGAGCAGAGCTATAAGGGAAGCACTGCATGGCCAACAAAACAATGTCCACCATGTGACTGGTAGATGACCTAAGACATCCAAGATTATAAAAACAAGATTTCATGGGCTCTAGGGGAAAACTTACTGCTATTATTCTGCTAAATGAACATGGCAATAAAGTGACAAAAATAAAAGTTTTTTTCTTTTTTGGTTTTTGTTTGGTTGGTTGGGTGCAGTTTTTTGTTTGTTTGGTTTTGGGGGGGGTTGTTTTTGTTTTTTGTTTGTTTGTTTGTTTGTTTATGAGACAGGGTTTCTCTTGGCTCTATATAGTCCTGGACTCGCTTTGTAGACCAAGACGGTCTCTGCCTCCTTGAGTACTAGGATTACAGATGTGCGCCACCACATTTGGCTAAGAAGTAATTTTTTAATCCATGAAATTTTTAAAAAAGGTTTTCTATTAAAACATATACCACTCTTTTTTGTCACAGGGCATCCTGTTTTAAAATCTGCTGTACTACATCTGAATTTTTCCTGTATTAATGACAATCTAAATGCACCTGATACCTAGAAGTATGTACTATTTCACAGAGATGGAAAGCCACTTTATTCCTTGCAAGTGAGCATGCACAAAAGCAGTAGTCAGAACTTATCGTGTCAAAAATCAAATCTGAATGATATTCTTTTATTCATACAGCTCATGAAAATGAGCCAGTCAAGCTTCTGGTTGACAAGGAAAACAGTACTGCTGGAAAAAGAGGCACCATTTTTCCAAGGCGGTCCCTCTTCCCTGCCCCAAGCAGAAGCAGAGAAAGGAGAGAAACTGATTAATTATGTCAAACAGGAATCACAGGCGGGATGGGGGGGGGGGTGGCGGAAGACATGTTGAAAACTGCAAATAAAGTGGAAAGTGCGCACAGACCTCATTTAGATCTCCACGAGAGCCTCGCATCCTTGTCTTCTGAGTAGGAATTCAGTCTTTCACACAAGGCCTCCTTGTCCTGCCGCTCCTCTGAGCGGATGGACAATTTGCATCATGAAAGTACCCAGCCAGCTGGCATGCCCCCCACAAGTGGCTGATTGTGAGCAGACGCCTTCAGAAGATGCGCGCAGCAAATGCGCCCTTCACTTCTCATCCACGCGCCCTCCTGGCAGAGGCGTGCCTCTCCGCATACTCCTTCAGACTCTCTTTATGGTTTGCACATCCCTCCATCCCTCCCATGGCTGGACTGAGTTGGAGGGAGATGGAGAGCGCTTGCTTTCCTATTAGTGGTTAAAGTGAGCCATCACTTAGCTAGGCTGCACACAACCTCCCTAGACCAGAGGGAAGCAACCCTGTATACCTGGACACAAGCATGTTTGATTTTGCCAATGATTTAGAGTAAAAGAAGTAATTCCTAGGATACACTCAATTTTCCAAACCTCGAGAATCTGCTACAAACAAAGAATCAAGACTTCTAAGTAGGGAGCTGGAGAGATGGCTCAGTGGTTAAAAGCACTGGCTGCTCTTCCAAAGGACAGGGGTTCAATTCCCAGCACCCACACAACTGTCTGTGTCACAACTATCCCAGCTCACAACTGTCTATAACTCTAGTTCCAGGGGATCCAACACCCCCACACAGACACACATGTAGGCAAAACACCAGTGCCCATGAAATAAAAATAAATGAGTTATTTAAAAATCAATTAAAAAAGACTTCTAAGTAGTTTATCAAAGTGACCACTGTGTTTAATGCTATAAAAAGTCATTTACATTTGAGGTTTTTTCTAATTAAAGCAATCATCTTTTCCTTAATCAACATTATCATTTCATATACTATTTTAAAGTTCTTTTTGATTAGAAAGTAGAAAAGACTTGGGCGATTAAAATATTAAATGCCTCTTTCCAGAGATAAGAAATGGTCCCTTATAAATCCCCCAAATTTATAAATTATGTATCTACCAGGTTCAGTGATATCGAGGGGAAAGAGGCCACTTGACCGCTCACCCACACAGCATCCTTCACGTCGTTGCCAGTACCTAAACTCTGAGCCCTTTTGTCTGCTCTTCCCTCTATGGTGAGAGCAAACATTCAGCACGATAACAAGAAATGCTTCAAACCCATCCCCTGACATATTTCAAACAGACAGCACCTTGGGTCTCCCCACACACACCCACAATGGGACCCGTTCTACCTTTCTATTTACATCTTGGAGAACTGCCAACGTCCTTTCCAGTTCTCTGTGATCTGATGCCAGAGGCTTGGTATCCCAAAACCACCTACAAGAGCCCTCTCAGGAGCGCCACGGCTGGACTGAGTTGCCGGGAGATGGAGAGCACTCCAGAGCCCGCTGTACCACCTCGCGCAGGTTACTCGTACCACCCCGCGCAGGTTACCCGATCTAAGGCGACCGCTCCAGGCAAGTCACTGCAAACACCCCCACGTCTTTCTACTTGCGCTTCATTTTCTGTCCCAAACCACATCCTACAGCTCTCCAAGGTGCGTTGAATCCCGCCGCAGTTTCGCTTCATTATCACCCATAAGGCACACCTCATCTCGTCGCCACTCCCAAGTCCGACCTGACTCGCCAGGCTCAGTTCACAAGGAGCCTGTCTCCATGACGCTTTCAATCTGTATCATCCCTGACTTTCCAAAGCACATATATCGCTACTTGAATACCTACTACGCCTCTGTGGAAGTTTTCTTGCTCCAGCAAGGTTTATTTATTTATTTAATTTTTTGTTTCTCCAGCAAAGTTTATTACAAAGCAAGAACTTGCAGCTTTTTGGTAGCTTTTATCATAGCATTTTAAGAAAGCTTTTCTGGGGACTGTAGAGATGGCTCAGAGGTTAAGAGCACTGTCTGCTCTTTCAGGGGTCCTAAATTCAATTCCCAGCAACCACATGGTGGCTCACAACCATCTATAATGTGATCTGATGCCCTCTTCTGGCCTGCAGGCACACATGAGGGCAAATACTGTACAATAATAAATAAATAAATATTTTTAAAAATAAAAATAAAAAAGCTTTTCTGGCAATAATGCATATGTGAGAAAAGGCACCTTAAAATACAACCTTAACACAGCTAAACTCAAGCTTACCTTTTAAAAAAATGCTGTCTTATGATGTAATCTATTATTATATTTACTATTTCCATTACGTCTTGTTAGAAAATGCTGGCCTAAAGGTCCCTAATTTGATTTTGTGACGTTAATGAATTGAAACCCACGATTTGAAAACGCTATTCGGCAATCCCTACGGCACTGTCCTTGGCACAAACCACAAGCTGACTCATCTGCTGACTCATCTGCTGACTCATCTACCACACTGGACAGGGTAGAACTCTATAGTGAAATGTTGTCCACGTAGAAACAGAAAGTTTGATGGCATCTTTCCAAAACTTTTTAAAAAATAAATAAAATAAAAATGTTTTTAAAACAAGACAGCATTTAAAAAAAAAAAAAAAAACTTGCCAGGCAAGGTCGCATATGCCTATAATCCCAGCACTCTGGGAGGCAGAGGCAGGCAGATCTCTGTTGAGTTCAAGGCCAGCCTGGTCTACAAAGTGAGTCCAGGACAGCCAAGACTACGCAGAGAAACCCTGTCTCCAAAAAACAAAACCTAAAACTTTTGTATATGATAGTCTTTAACAGTATCACAGAAAAATAGTCTTTTTCCCAAAAGTAAATTGCAAAGATCTCTCATGAGCACGATACCCCGTGTTCTATCCTTGCATAAATCAATCTTTTACACCCTGTTAGTGACTCTGGCTGCAGGTCTCCTCAGCGATGAACATGTGACAAGCCTTCAAAGCAGTAGCGTGGCGTTGCTCACTGTCAGGGGAAACCAACGCCCTGCACCTGGGGTTGCGCTTCTCCTACAGTGAAGATGGACAGTGACTACCACAACAGGCACTTCTCCACCTACATGAGCGTGGGACTTTTTTTTCCTGTGATTTTTTTAAAAGCAAGAGAGGGACTTACATTTTGCATTTTTTAAAACTGTGACATATGCACACTGATACAGGGTATGAGTTTTGGGATCAGGAATTTTGTCTTGCCCCTGCCACTCCTTTATTTTGAGTCAGGTTTCTGGTTTGTTTGTTTGTTTGTTTGTTTTAAGGAAGAAAACAGTGAACTTTGATGAATGCCTGGTTCATTCAATGATGCAGTCATTGTGTGAACGTATTTTGAAACTGAACATGTACCAAGAAATTGGATGGATACTAAAGACAAAGAAAGCCACCAAGATGAAGTAAAAATGAGACTCTGGGCTAAAGAAATTCTACCTGGTGAGAGAGAGAGAAGACATTAGTGAGTAAAACACAGACTGGGAGGGTAAGGAGCAACCGTAAGTCCACTTACTTTCTCATCTAGGGCGCCTCAGTGCAGCAGGTAGCACATCTGCCCCATACTGTCTCATCTATAAAATAGTTTATTATGGCTGGAGATGGAGCTCAGTAGCAGAGTACTTGACAGGCAGGAAAAAGGACTTGTGTTTGATACCCAGCACGGAAAGAAAGGAAGGAAGGAAGGTGGGAAGGAGGGAAGGGAGGGAGGGAGAGGGGGAGTGGGAGGGAGTGAAAGCACGAGAGCTCATACAAAATGAATTTTAATAAGATAAGCTTGGGCTGGGGAGCTAGCTCAGTCATACAGGAAAAACGCTTGCACACAAGCACTGAAGGCCCGAGCTTCCTCTCCAGTGAGCATGTAAAACGCCAGGCGCGGCAATGTGTGCAATCTCAGGGATGGGAGACAGGAAGATCCTTGGGGCTTACTGGCTAGCCAGTCTAGACAGATTAGTGAGTTCCAGGTTCAGTGGGCCCTGTCTCAAAAAAAAACAAAATAAATAAATAAATAAATAAATAAATAAATAAATAAAATAAAAAAATAAAAGGTAAAGAAAAAAGGCCCGGCGGGGTGGCGCACGCCTTTAATCCCAGCACTTAGGAGGCAGAGGCAGGCAGATCACTGTGAGTTCGAGGCCAGCCTGGTCTACCAAGCAAGTCCAGGACAGCCAAGGCTACACAGAGAAACCCTGTCTCGAAAAACCAAAAAAAAAAAAGAAAAAAGAAAAAAGAAAAGTGATATCTACAACATAAAATAACAAGTAAAATGTTTAAGTGAACTTCAGTTCCGTAGACTTTTAACTAAACCTCTACAACACTTTCACCTATATTTTCTGCTCAGGCAAGCTCTGTGAGCCAGGCTGCAGGTAGTCTTGTATTGAGCAATTTGCAAACGAGAACAGAAATTCTACTTTAGAGGTTATAACCAGCCCAATAACTAAACAGAAGGTCTTCTAAGTCTTTGGATAAGGAAATGTAATCCTTGGTTTCTATGCCCACAAAAGGTGAACACAGCCTCCAAATAAGCAACTATTTCCATCTACAAATGTCCATGAGAGACAAGTGACACGACATGTTTTAGAATGCGTTCTTCACAGGGGCTGGGCCAGTAGCTCAGCGCAGCTTGAAGATCTGGGTTAGGTCTCTAACACCTACACAAATAGGCATGGTGATGGCGCCTGTAATCCCAGCACTGGGAAGGTGGAGACAGGTAGATTCCGGGGGCTTGCTGGAGTAATCAGCAAGCTTCAGGTCCCAGTGGGAAACCCTGTCTCAAAAAACAAGGCAGCTCAAAGGGTAAAGTGCTTGCTTGCAAGCCTGAGGACCTGAGCTCAGATCCCTAGAGCCCACACAGAAGTTAGCTAGGTGTGATTATGCAGAGCCTGTAGCCCTAGCTAGCACTGAGAGGGAGACGCACACAGATTCCAAGGGCTTGCTGGCTATCTGGACCAGCAGAAGCAGTGAGCAACAGTTTGGTGAGAGTCCTTGTCTCAAAAAATAAAGTGCTGCTGGGCGTAGTGGCGCACGCCTTTAATCCCAGCACTCAGGAGGCAGAGGCAGGTGGATCGCTGTGAGTTTGAGGCCAGTCTGGTCTACAAAGCAAGTCTAGGACAGCCAGGGCTACACAGAGAGACGCTGTCTCAAAAAATTAAAAAAAAATAAATAAATAAAAATAAAGTGCTGAAGTGACTGAGGAAGACATCCCTATATCACCTCTGGCCTCCATATGTTCCTGTAGACAGACAGACAGACAGACAGAGAGAGACACACACACACCATAAATATGTATGTGCATACATGCATATATCATACACACAAATGAAAAACAAAACAAGGTACATAACTCCTGAGGAACAAAATCCAAAGATGACACTTTGCACACGTGTGCGCGTGCACACACACACACACACACACACACGTGTACATACACGCACTCACTCCCATACACCAAAACAGAAAAAAAGCAAGTCCTTCAAAAGCGCAAAAAATGTGTTTTCTGCTCTCATGTGTCTTTCTTGAAAAAGTAAATGTCTGGCTCATTTTGAAAATTCGCCCATCTACAAAGCAGTGGAGCTAAACTGAAGCCCCAGAACTCCTTGGCTCATGCATTCTTCCACAGTGTGGAACAAAGACCCTATTGACTTGAGCATGTAGGAGGATTAGAAGTACAGCACTGCCATGCAGCGCAGTGGCGCACAGTGATTCCACCCTGGTAAGTCAAGGGAGCCTTCTTCACAGCGGCCTCCAGCCCTGCCGTCCGTCCGTCCACGGAAACAGAATTTTAAGCTTACCATACAATGCACACTGGTATTATTAAACATAAAACAGGTCCGCCAATATCTGTTAATAAATACAGATCTACTATGTTTTCCTTGCCTACTTACACTTAGTGCTGTTCCCAACCTTTTCAAGAACATGTTGAGTAAAACACTCCCAAACTCTTAAGTATTCATTGAGAAGTTAAAGAGAAAAGCAGGACTATACGGAATGGAAGGCATGTAGAAGGGGAAATGGGGCTCTGTGGAAGAACAAAAGAGCATAAGACATACAGTCAAATGACATATAGGGGAAAACAAAACACCTGGGGCCAGGTGTGGTGACACACACCTTTGATCCCAGCACTCAAGAGGCAGAGTTCAAGCCAGCCTGGTCTACAAATCCACTCCAGGACAGCCAGGGCTACACAGAGAGACCCTGTAATTGGAGAATAAATGTTGGAAAGTCTTTGACTTTCCAATACCCTTCACTAGGTGCCCTCCCTCCCCTGTGTACATACATGGGTACACACTCCTGTCAGGCACTAGTCATCATCTGCTTTACACTGACCCTCCAAACTCATGATCTCTTGCCATGAGACTGCCAGAAATAAGTCAATCAAAACCACAACCGATATACCAATTTCTTTAGAACACAAGGGCATGACCATTCTCACTGCTGGCAGGAATGCAAAATCGCTTTGGAAAAGACTTCAGTGGTTCCTTTAAAAAAAAAAAAATTGCCTGTATGATGTTGGCCAAATGAGTGGAAAATTATGCCCACAAAAAGCCTGCATGGAGATGCCATAAGCAACTCACAACTGCCAAAACTTAGAACCAACCAACATGTCCTTCAGTGAGTGAATAACCCAGTACCATTCCATACAATGTAATGCTATGCTATGAATTTAAAAAGCCATCAGGCCTCAAAACAAAATAATTACTGCTGATCTGGAAAGTGAGTCCGTACTGTGCGACTCCAGCTGTGACTCTGGAAAATGCAAAACCCCAGAGAGGCTCAGGGAGGGACAGCCCCAGGGGCTTTTAGGGAAAGTAAAACTATTGTGGGTGACAATGGCAGAGCAGTGCCATAGTTTCTCTAAATCCAGGCTGTGTAACCACACCTCAAACCTGAAGGCTGGTGAGGCTTGTTTTTCTTCAGTGCAATTTGTAAAACGTACACTTCTCTGGTGTGGTATGTCTACTTCCAATTCAAGTTGGACTATAAACTAAAAATGCCTTAAAGACTAGCAATTTTTGTTTGTTTTTCGAGACAGAGTTTCTCTGTGCAGGCCTGACTGTCTTGGAACTCACTCTGTAGACCAGGTTGGCCTGGAACTCAACAGAAATCCACCTGCCCCTGCCTCCCGAGGTCTGGGATTGCAGGACTGTGCCACCATTCCCGGCAGTAATTATTTTTCAAAAGAATATTATTAAATTTCACTTAAAAGATTTGTTTAGGAAAGTGAGTTTTGTTATATAGCCTCTCTTAGAGACAACCTGCGTTGAAAGTACTAATCTTCAACGAAGAAGCATCTCTACAGAAAAGCACAACTGGACTCAATGAAAGATCGATGGATTGTGGGAAGCCCAGTCCCTGTGAACACATTTACATAGCAGCTCCAGCATCTATGGCTCAAGGAACGTCACGGAAGCTAAAAGAAATGATAGGAGCCAGACTACCAGGAAGTCTGCTGTGAGATAGCCTCCTAGAAGTGGCTGCAGAGACAAGGCAGAGACAGTGATGTCAATTGCATGATAACGTGGTAGAGGGAAAAGTCTCACAGGGTTCCATCCTAGACAAAGAACTACAGGCAGCTACGACTGTTGGGAGAGCGAGTCCTAGCTTCTCCCAGGGATGAGCCCTTTATTACATGTCCTATGCAGAGTGCTCAGCCCTGAAACTGTACATACACCACCAGTGGACTGGTGGGGAGGGAAGGGGATGGGACTCCATTACTCAGTGAGTTATCCTGCCATGAAAATCTTACTACAGCATTAGTGTAGCTTAGTATAGCATTTCTCTATTTGCAGAATTCTGTGGAAGCTGCTGTAAATGCCAGTTTGCTGGTTAGTTATTTAAGAGAAATGGCCCGCAGCACAGCCTGTCAAATGTGGAGAGTGACTTGTTATCACTCCACCAGATTAGAGTCCAGAGAACCTGGTGTACAAACCAAAGTCAACCAGACTGACTCGGAGGCCATGAACTGAGGACAGGTGACTACCCCCACCCCCACTTCTCTATAATTCTGGTTTTTTTCATTGAAAATATTTTTTCTCATATACTATATCCTGATTATAGTGTCCCCTCCTTCTACTCCTCCTAGTTCCTCTCCACTTCCCATCCCATCAGGCTTCTAATGGATAATATAACATAAAATAAAAAGATAAAACAAAAACCAACACATGGGAACCTGCTAAAACAAACAAACAGAAGGAAGAGAGCCCAAGAAGAGGTGCAAGAGTCAGAGACTCACTCGTCCGCACACTCAGGAGCCCCCTGGACAAACACTAAACTGTTAATAGATCTGCAGGGGCCGTGAGCCAGAAGTTTACTTTTGTTAAAAAAGATGGCAGCAGATATCTAAGTCCTCACAGAAAACCAACTCAGGGACCAGAGACCTGCTTCCTCAGCAGAGAAGCGGGCAGGGGAGCGTGGACATTCCCAGGCAGTGGCAAACTGCCCTCCCCCAGCAAGAGTCCTCTAAAAATAATCAGAATCCTAGTCTAAAATTAGAGCACCCTCTCCCTCCCAGAGTGGGCCAGAGATTAGCGCTCTATCCCCACTGCTCACCGCTCCGTCCACGCTCTGAAAGCTTGTGGTTAGCTTCTTACACGCACGCGTCGTATCAACCCCTCCATCTCACGTTGCATTTAAACCACGGCAAAAAATAAGGTGCAATGACTTCATCCATTAAAGGTTTCGGTTTCTTACCTTGGCTCCAGTTTTGGGAATCCGAGGACTCTGTAGCATTAGTTTAGCTTTTAGGTTTATGTGTATTTTAAGAAACCATGTTCCAGATCTACAGGAATGGTCTACTGGTTAAGAGTACTTGCTGCTCTTTCAAAGGACTGGGGTTCGATTCCCAGCACCGCAATGGCAGCTAACAATCATCTCTAACTCCGGTTCCAGGAGATCCAACACCCTCTTCTGGTGTTTGCCAGGCACCAGGTATGCACATGCTGCACAGACATATATGCAGGCAAAAATATTCATACACATAAAATATAAATCAATCTTTAAACTTTAAAAAGAACCAGCAATGTCCTCTATGATACATCTTTGTTTAGTTAACCCATCCCCACCAGACTGAAAACCACAGGTTCGATAAGTAGTGGAGTTTAAGAAATATAATAAACTAACTTCCTGTTATGGGTAACTCTGCTGGACATCTCATAATTTGTAATCATATTTGTAATTTACAATCCCATCAAAAACAAGGACGCAAACTCACACAAGCCAACAAAAAGCTTTTAAAGTTAAACACACACACACACACACACACACACACAATACAAGAATTGAACAAACTTGGGAACTTGACTGCCCTAAACAAGCCCTAAACAAAGAGACAGAGCTGCTGAGGCTGAGCAGGCAACCCTGAAGGAAACTGGGCACTTAGGAAGAGAGCACACAGCAGCCGCTTCCTGCAAAGGCAGCACGGCCACCTACTCAAGTCTCCTCGATTACCGATTACCGGGAGCCCTGTGTAAAAGGAAAATGCTGCATAATAGCTCTGCCAACTACTTCAAAAGCATCCCAGTTCCCCTAGACTTCAGCAAGGAGAGACGTGCAGGGCTAATTAGGTTTGAGATTGTTTTCATTGTTAAAGTCCTTTCTTCTACTGCAAACAACAGCGAGCCACCCGCTCCCCTGGTGGCTCTTATTCACACCAGGTACAGTCATCCATTATCACAACGGGCCTTTGGGCCTTTCTTCCTCAATGCACAGCCTTGAGGTCATCAGGAAAAGACTAGTTACTTGGCAACAACTAAAATCACCATACCCTTCCTCAACTAGCTGGGCACAGAAAAAAACTAGTTTTCCGTTTAAATATTTTAGGGTGAGGTATTAAATGGTAAGATGGGCATACTGGGATACTGTCATGGCTACAGGTTAGGAGGCTGTGTGGCCTTGAGCAGGTGGGGCTCAGCTTGCAGAAGCAGATCACTAGGTGAGTCTTTGAACGCCCAGCCTCTAATTCCAGGCACTGTTTGTGCTCCCATAGCCACTGACTCAGCCACTTTGCCTTCCCTGCTACACTACACAAAGACTCTCTGAACCACGAGCCAGAAAAGATCCTTCATCCCTGAACTGGCTTTTATCAGGAATACCACTGTAACATAAGCTAACAGGTGCGAGAGAGAAAGGAACGTTTTTTTTTTGGTTTTTGGTCATTTGCACAAGTGATTTTGCAAATGTCGTTATTTTCTATAAAACTTTAATAAACCTTCAATACTAATGATTGAACCCACAACACTGAAAAATGTATTCACATGATAAACTGTGAGAGATGGTAGAAAAGAATGGAAGGCAATCTCCTCTTAAAGGTCGACATTGGTCCAAACAGGGTACACCGGCTGGTATAAGGGCTGGTACTCTCACTGATGAAACCCATGGCTGAGGCTCGGGACTTCTGGTCAACCTGTATCCACACAAAGCACACCCTCCTCTCCAGGTCCCTGTGGACTACAGCCCTTTTTGCCTTGACGGCTCCACTGAGGAGTGTGGCAGCTTGAGCTTTCCTATTCCTGTCGTCTGACAATGAGCCCAGCATGAACCACAGGCTGCACGATAAACTTCCACGATGTTCTCTACAGCCAGCAACAGTACCTGCTGTGCACACACAATGTCATTTCCAGACTCTCAGCACTTTTGCCTTTCCTAAACCATGGAACATAAGAGCCTAAGAAGTAGCCAGAGCCAGGCATGGTGGCGCACGCCTTTAATCTCAGCACTTGGGGGGGGCAGAGGCAGATGGATCACTGTGAATTTGAGGCCAGCCTGGTCTACAAAATGAGTCTAGGACAGCAAAGGCTACACAGAGAAACCCTGTTTCAAAAAACCAACAAAATAAAACCAAAAACACCAATGCCATGTGAACTGTGGGTACACTCAAGAACACTCAGCAATACATGTGACTAATACTCTGTGTATCTGGTTTTAATAACTACAATTAATTTTAATTAAATTTCTCATTAAAATAGAAAAACAAAGAATCCTTTCCAGTGTGCTAAGTAATACCAGTACAACTTTGACCCAAATCAGATAAGGATAGAAGTATAAGAAAATTACAGGCCAACATAGAAAAATAAAAACCCTGCAAATTAAACATAGCAGTGATTTATTTTTAGTTCTGAAACTGCATGGTTGTTTATTCTAATCTATGTAATTTTTCTGTTGCTTTCAATTCCACAGTGAAATTTTTATAATTTTTCTTTATTTTTATTTTATGTACATTGATTTTATTCTTTCTTTACTCATACTAAACAAAGCTATTATTAGAGAAAATGCCTAATCATTTTTATACCTGAAACTCGAGTCTTCCTCTTTCAGCCTACTGTTCTGCTGGTTTTATTTCATTGTACCATTTACTCTTACATACTCACTTTCCTTATATGTTTGACACTGTCCTAAAACAGAGACCCAAAGGAATTCCTCCAAAGGAATGTTCAATTGCTTATACTATACACTGGGAGTAAAACCAGACCGGCTCAACCTTACTCCAAGGTGAAGGCTTGACTGGCCCAGACTGTGCAGATGGGGCAAAGCTGGGATGAGTCTGTCCTCCCTTTACCAGCGGGTAAAAACCTTTCAGAGACAGCTGAGAGGTTTGAGAGCTATCGGGACTGTCTACCTCCGAAAAGCCTTCAACTCTATTTCAGACCCGTTGTCTATGGGCTGCTAAACTTTTCTTTTATACTTAAGACAGTGTTTTTCAAGCCAGGCGTGGCAGCACATACCTGTAACTGCAGCACTCTGGGAAGCAGAAGCAGGTGGATCTCTGTGAGTTCAAAGCCAGCCTGGTCTACAAAGCAAGTCTACAGCAGCCAAGGCTACACAGAGAAACTCCGTCGGGTGGGGAGAGGGGGGCAGGAATGTTTTTCAAATTGGAAAATGTACCAAGGCTTAGTTCTGTGGCTCCTCTCTTTTGGGAGTTTAACATCCATAAATTCCCATCTATTTTGTTAGCTATTTGAGATTATCTTTTCCCCCTCGGAAATACTGTTTTCAAGAATATAGTTGAAATAGAGCCACGTTCTTTCTGATACATGTAAGACAGCGCACTCTGAAGTTAGGCTTACACTGAAGATGGATGGTTGGTTTACACTTTCTTTATAAATTTAAATATTTAGGGATGGTGAGATGGCTCAGTGGTTAAGGGTCTTAAATGCTCTTCCAGAGGTCCTGAGTTCAATTCCCAGTAACCACATGGTGGCTCACAACCATCTGTAATGGAATCTGATTCCCTCTTCTGGTGTACATGAAAACAGAGCACTCATATACAAAAAAGTAAAATAAATAAATCTTTAAAAAATAAAAAAGTAGCCTGATTCCTTCTTCTGGTGTCCATGAAAACAGAGCACTCATATATACATAAAAGTAAAATAAATAAATCTTTAAAAAATAAATAAGTAGCCTGGTGTGGTGGCACATGCCTTTAATCCCAGCACTTGGGAGGCAGAGGCAGGCGAAACACTGGGAGTTCAAGGCCAGCCTGGTCTACAAAGGGAGTCCAGGACACCCAAGGCTATACAGAGAAACTCTGTCTCTGTCTCAAAACACAAAAAAAAAAAAAAAAAAAAAGTAAATAAATTGAAGTATTTAATCATTCAGTAGGCAAAGAAAAAAGAATTTGTAACAAATTCAATATTATTTAATAATAAAAACTACTTTATTAAAGCAAAGATCTCAAAGAAAGCTTCCTAAATTGAACAAAAGGCATTTTTCAAAAACAGTAATACGAAAAACAAATCTTTAATAAAATCATATATATTAGCAAGGTGAAACTCCCTTTAAAATGAAGAGAAAATGTTAAGGAACCTAATTTTTTATACATTTGGTCCTCACTCGTGTTATTTACTTTCTACAGCACAACAATGAATTGAAGAATTCAAAACCATTGTTCCTAGGAAAAATACACAAGTAGCCGCCTGTAAGACTTCGGTCACAACACTGTCGGCAACTGACCAGTATGTATGTACCCTCGTGTTATCAGCATTTCTGGTTAGGGACCCCATACTGAATCCATGAATCCATCACTAACGCTGAAACTCGCATCTGACAAAGCTTACTTACCAGATGTGTTCCCTTCTGAGGGAACATGTCCTTTTTGTCCTTGGGAACCCAGGAAACACTTTTCATAGTATACTAGGGAGGGGGCATCTTAGGCACCAAACTCCACAACGAACAGTACAAGTTGCAATGCACATCCCACGAGCGAGGGAAAGGTGGTTGGTTCTCTTATGAACGTCACCCTTTGAAAAAAGCAGCCTAGAGGTCCACGTCGACATGCAACGCTCATGAGACTTGTGTGAGTAGGTATGTCACCGTTCAAAGTTTCGGGACCTGAGGAGATGGTTCAGTAGGCAGAGTGAGGGCTGGAGTTTGGGTCTTAGGAACACACGCACAGCAAGCATGATAGTGCACGCCTGTAAGCTCAGCACTGCTGCAGGAAGATGGTATGCACTGCTACAAACAAGAGATTCTGTCCTGAACAAGGTAGAAGAAGGTGGGACCAACACCCACGGTTGCCTTCTGACTACCACATGTAAATTTTCCTGGATCAGTCTTTCATGACAAAAAAAAAAAAAGAAAGAAAGAAAAGGAAAGAAAAAAAGAAAGAAAAAGCCAACCCACCCTGCTTCCTGACATACAAAACATGATATCCTAAGCAGACAGACTTTAAAAGTGCTGTTACTTTGTATAGCGCCACAGCAGGTGGCAGGCTATGATGAAACAGGAAGTGAGAACAAATGTCTCCCACACACTCACAGGCCACCTCAGGCAATAGAGCATCGGATCCCACATCTTTACCTTCCAGCAGACCATCATTTGTAGGACTCTTCTTTCAGCTTACCACGCCCACTGCTCAGTTACTCTTCCACCTGTCCTACAATTCTTTACATACTAATGGAAGAAATCTGCCACAGATGCCATTACAGGGGACACTAAAAACTCCCACTGAAGATTTTGAGAAAGAACCCACAGAATTCAAGCAGGAAAACAAAACAAAACAAACAAACAAACAAACAAAAAACTTTTTCGGCCAAGTGTGGTGGCGCATGACTTCAATCCCAGCACTGGGAGGCAGAGTCAGGTGGATCTCTGTGAGTTTGAGGCCAGCCTGGTCTACAAAGCAAGTTCAGAATAGCCAAAGGTACACGGTGAAACCCTTTCTCAAAAAAAAAAAAAAAAAAAAAAAAAAAAAAAAAAAAAAGTCAGACTTTGTAGCTTATAAACTATGTTACATTATAAACAGCGTCAAATTACTATTTCACAAACTGGTTAGCCCTTTTCTCCTAACCACTTGCAGTAAGTAAAATCCTCCTAATTACTACTACATGTCCATAAACCAATTAGAAATAAAAATCTGCTCATTTCCATTCATTCCCTTACTCAGAATCTTTCAGTTTCCCAACGGACGCGGGGAAAGGTAGACACGGACTCTGTAACACAAGGCATGAACTGTGGCCGAATCTAAGAACCTTTTGCCTGGCTCTATAATCCATAATACTCACTCATCCACCCACTCACTCAATCGGTCTTGCTGAGCTTCTACCTTGTGCCAGGCTATCCCAAATTGCTCAAGCTTTCTCAAAGAGGCCATTCTCTTCTGGGCTCAGCACCTTGGTCCATGCTGTCTAACGGAACACTCCCTACTGGGATTAAAGGCTTGCACCACTGCCACCCACTTTACTACCAGGTTGTTCCCTATATATTCAATCTTTCAAAATTGGAATCACTATTAACCTTTAGCTGCTCACAGCTAAATTTCCAGTTGCTGAGTGATGTCAAACTGTAAGCACAGCCCATCACATGGATGTTATCTCAAACGCCCAGGACAGCAAGTCACACACCATGTGTGAAATCTCAGTCCTTGCTCAACATCGTGTAGGTAACTCTTGCTCCTTAGTGGCCAAAACTGAAGCCGCCTCACATTTCTTCAATTATGGAATTGCCTATTTAGAATTTATGCTATAAACTAACTCTTAAAATATATTTTCAAGCCAAGAGTAGTGACAGATGCCTATAATGCAGACTAGAAGTAGAGGATCAGTAGTTCAAAGCCAATCATGGGTATATGGTGAGTTAAAGGGCAGCCAAGGCTTCATGAGACTCTAAAACAAACGAACAAAACAAAAGGAATAGGGGCTGTAGCTCAGTTGGTAGAGTGTGCTCATAGCAGGCATAAGGCCCTCGGTTCGAGCCCCAGCACACCATAAACTGAGTATGATGCCCCTCACCCTCTGTTTACATAGTGAACAGAGAAACATGATTTGAACCCAGCTACAAGGCTCTCATCATCTCTAGCCTGGCACCAAGAGCCTTTCCTGAGGTTTCTCAATTTGCCCCCTTCAAACAAACACTAGTCATAGTTAAATATATTCCAGTTAAATATATTCCAAGGAAAACACTAACAGCTATCTATGTTCTGAACCCTGACAAACAGGGTTAAAATATACACTGTGTTGTTTATACGTTATAAACCAGTAATTCTGTTTTCAATTTACTGTCAAACTATTTTTGTATTTTGTGACTGCAACAAAGTTAAGAAAAGGGGGGAATCCTGCCTCAGGAAGAGAGAGAGAGAGAGAGAGAGAGAGAGAGAGAGAGAGAGAGAGAGAGAGAAGAAAAGGGGGGGAAAGGCTAATAAAATACTCTTGTACATTGAATTGTATGTAAGTGACAGAACATTCTAAAGTGCGTGGAATAGCGACAATTCATGGCAAGTGTTGTAAAGACAGTAAATACAAATCTAATTTCACCCATAATGCTGACATTTCACAACAGGAATACAAAATGTAAGTGGATTTAGGCTTGGGACATATGAGGACACACATTTACTTTGTGTCTCTGAAGCTTAATAATCAGACCTTGAGGTAATGGCAGAAGGTGAGGGGGAAAATGCAATGTATTTGTAGATATTTCTTCTTACTCCAGGAACACCAGACCCCACCTCCAGGCAGAACAGCAGGAGAGGCACAGTTTATTTAGGCTCGAGAAAATCGGGAGAGCTGGAGGATGGAGGCGTAGGCTTCGACCTTTTCCAAACCTACTTTATTTGGCGTTCTTTAATGCTTACACCTCCCTTCCAACCCACACACCCTAGACAGGAGAAAAAAGAGGTTAGTGGGAACAGGAGAAATAGACCTTTTTTGGACTCAGTTCCTGGGAGAGATTCTCCTGGCATAGTTGGCAGGATCTCAGCAAACCAGCAATTCAACCAAAGTTGCTGTTGAAACCTGGAGCAGCAGCCAGAACTCAGAGCCCTGAAGCGTTCTCTGAAGTGGTCCTCTCTAGGAGCATCTCTAAGTGGAGCGATGAACATCCAAGCAATACCAAGACTCAAAAAAAGGCCCTGTTTTGGGGGTCCTATATGTATATATCTCCTCTCAGAGTCTGTACTAAGTTGTGTTTCAGCTGGCAAAAACCAAGCCCCCCCCCCCCCCCCCAGCCACACAAGGTGGTTCGTTTTCTAGTAGATAAACAGCACCTGATCTCTCACAAGTCTGTTCCCCATCCCACACTTGGGACCAATGCAAAAATATGTTTATATCCACTACATGGAAGGATAGCTTAGTAGTTAGGAGCACATGCTGCCACTGCCTGAGAGATGAGCTCCCAGGACCCATGTTGGGTGGCTCACAACTGCCTATAATTCCAAGGTCCAGAAAGACACAAGTGGCCTCCAGTGCACCAGCACTCAAGTGCAGAGACCTACCACACACACACGTCATTAAAAATAAAATTTAGAAATAAGACTCAGAAAACTTGAAAAATTATTGGCCTATGCTTCTACCTTAACTATAGTAATAGAAATGCTAGCGTGTGATTGCTTGAATCTGAAAATTTAAAAGCCCTGTACGTCAGGTGAATTTTCGTCTTACAGTTTTTAAGTTAGCAGCGGAGGCCTTGGGCAGGAAGCTCATCTGCAGCCAAACCTGACCTGAATTGACACGAGGCTATTTATAGTCGCCCCACAAAAGTATGGGATTTTCTGCACCTCACGGCAGAATTAGTCATGTGTTCAATTATGGGGTGCTTGTCTGAGCAGTGCTGAGGGCGGAGGGAGAAGTAAACGCATCACCGTTTTAAAACTCTAAAACCATGATTCTGTAGCACACTCAGTTCTGAGAATGTGGGCTGCTGACTTGCCATGACGTACTAATGTCTCCGTCAGAGCAGCTGTGAGGACAAGGGACAGTCAGGACGTCTTAGGAGAGAGTGACCTAGGGAGAGTGTCCCTCTCCTCCGTGCCCATCTCAATGGGTTTATTTACTTTGCCTGTGTATTATACATGAATATCAGGTTATTATTTCTTGTTTTGACTGTAATACCCCAGGTGCTGCTTCAACTGACCTGAAAATAATAAGCTTGCACTTAAATTCATTTAAAAAGCTGAGACTGGGACAATGGTATTAAGAGTCACTTTTGTGATAAGCATGTGTGTACAGGCCACCTCCCAAGGTGAAGAATTGAAAATTAGAACTGTCTAGAATTGGGAGAAAAAATGTTGTGTTGGTACTGTTGCACGTGTGGTTTTTTGTTTTTGTTTTTTTACTAAAAGACTCATCTGTCAAGAAACAAAAGTCACTTTTGTCCTTACAGGGGGGGAAAAAACTCACAATGACAACAACATACATAGCAAAGTCATTAAACGTAGCATTACTTTGGGCAACAAAGTCTCAGCAAAGCCCTTTCAAGGAGATTTCCTTTTCAGTGCGGTACTGAGTATTATCAAATGTCTTGTACTGAGTATTATCAAATGCCCTTACACCTCTCAGCAAGTATCGTAATAAACCCTAAGCCCATGCCCCACCATGTTGGCAAAGCTCAGGTACATAGATGCAACTGCCCTGCCTGCAGGGAGATTTACCTCTGACTATGGCAACAGCCATACACAGTCATTCACAGCAATGTCGGTGTGACAGTCCCACAGTGGGCTTTCCGAGGCCCTCCTTATCATGATGTCCCCAACACTTAAGCTCAAGCTGACAGGCTGCAAGACAGTCAGGGAACTACAGCAACAAAGGGCAGGAAACGCATCCTGAAGCAGTGAGCCCAACCGCAGGAGGCATACTTTTTATTACTATGAGTGGTTTGAAATGTCTCAGTAACCAGTTATGGTAGCATTAAGAGGTGGAGGCGGGAGGATCAGCATTCAACAGCAGCCGCAGCTACCTGGCAAATCTAAGGAGACATTTTTTAAAAATTGTTTTTAATGTGTTCCTCTGTGCACCACCAGTATGCCATGTCTGCAGAGGACAGAGACGTGTGCTGGAGTAATAGATGGTGGTGGGCACTGGGAATGGAACCAGAGTCTTCTGGCAGAAAAAAAAAAAAACAGTGCCCTTAACTGCTGAACCATCTTCCCCGCAACTCCCCGACTAAGATGAATTCTTCAAAATAAGAAATAAAATACACTCTCAAAAAACAAATTGAACAAAATTAAAATTTTACAAATCAGGCATTTCCCGCCTATTTCTAAGCAAAATATCAGTGTCAGTCACTGTTACCCACTATCCTATAATCTGACCTAACCTTTTTTTTTTTTTTTTTTTTTTTTTTTTTTGGTTTTTCGAGACAGGGTCTCTCTGTGTTAGCCTTGGCTGTCCTAGACTCACTTTGTAGACCAGGCTGGCCTTGAACTCACAGCGATCCGCCCGCCTCTGCCTCCCGAGTGCTGGGATTAAAGGCGTGCGCCACCATGCCCGGCTTAATCTGACCTAATTTAAAGCTTCTCTAAAAAACACACGAGCCATTTCAACAAACACAAACATCAAAACAAGAAATTAAGCTTACGCTCCTAAAATATTTGTAACCATGATCTCGAGTTCAGAAACCCAAATATCAGTGACTAAATCACAGCCAGCCAACCTTTCTGTCCTAAACTGTGTGGCTGACGGTTTTCCGGGATGTTTACAATAACCTTCGTGCAACCCTGTAGGTCATAATGTTCTACATGACTTTAGTTTTCCAAGTATTCTTTAAACAGAAGGATAAATTAAATACTGGGGTTTTGTCCCATTTTTCGCCATAAACAACACCAAGAGCCTTCAGTAGCACTCTTGGTAATAAGGTCACCCAACAAAAAAAGGACATAAAGTAAAAAACCGAAACACGATATAAATCTGAGATTATGGTTGCTATGGTGACTGTCACTGTATTCCAGACTTTTAAAAGCATTCTCTCACTTAATTACCGAAGTAGCCTGATGAAGCTCATAAACGTGGAAACAAAGACCGAAATCATAATGCTACTAAGTGGCGGAACTGACATTTGAACCCAAATCGCCCAGCTCCAAATCCTCAACCTTTTCCAGACCATCCTATGTTTCTGAATAGCAATGCCTCGAGCTCTCTCTCCTCAGTGCGTGTCTCTGTGCTTCCACAGACTTTGAGCCAAATTTAATTTCAAACTCTTCCAATGCCTCCGACCTGTAACTGAACCCTATCAGCACCCGTGGGGTGAATGGTTACCCGCATGTCACCCTGGTGGGGTAAAACAGCCTGCCTCCACGTTGATATGAATGTGTTTTCTGATGGGTTGCTGGCATCAGTTGACTGAACAAGGCAGATTTCCCTCTGTAGCAGCTGTAGGTGGGCCTCACACAAGCAGGCAAAGGTCTTGGAACAGAGACCGAGGCCCCCAGAGGCATACTACCTTGATGTAGTCTGGATTCTCAGTGCTCCTTGAGGCACATGTGTCGGATGTTTAGACCCCAACTTTGTACTATAGGAAGTTAATGGGAATTTCCATCGAGGTCTTTGTGTCATAGGATGAGGGGCCGTTGGTGAAGGAGACGGTGGGACCCCGATCTTTCCCTTTCTTTTATTTCCCTAATAAAAAGTCAACATGTGCTCCTTCCACGAGACAACTGAACCAAAATGAAATGTCTCTCTTTATAAATCCTTTACCTCAGGAAGGTGTTATGATGATGGAAAGGTAATTAATGCCTCCAAACTGCAACCCGGAAATTCTGACCAAGCTTCTAGTTTTTACGCTGAAGATTACAGTATCAAGTCTTACTCTTCTTTCTGCCTGGCCTGTCCTACAAATTACAGGCCTGCAAGCCACCAATTCAATTACCTCCCCCACTGCTTCTCTTGCTCCTGTTGCCCTGGAGAACCCTAATACCTATACTTAATGGGCAACATATAAAAATAGCGTCAAATGCACTGACTTGCACAGACACGTTAATCTGTTATTTTGCAGACCTTGAGAACACTCGTCTTCAGTTCTGTGGTGTATTTGAACTTGTGTGTTTAACTGGGGAGGCTATGGTTCTGCTTTGCCTTCGTAAGAATTCAGTTTGAGATACGCCCGGCTGTGTGAAAGTTCTGTAAGCACAGAGACCACTACTGCCCAGTGTGCCACACTCAAATGCCAGGGAAAGCCCAAGCTCACTGCTCACCTAAAAACTGCACCCGCCACAGTTAAAGACTCAACTCTCCAAGAGCAAAAGTTTGTCCACTTTGTTTTATGACAATTTAACACTGATTTCAAATTTTCAGGCCTTGTCTTCATACTTGAAACCCCGACAGTAAAAATTTAAGTACTCCTCTTTCAAGGTAGATTTCTGTACTGTGGAAAGGAGCTGTGCGAGAGGCAAGCCCGGGGGGGGGGGGGGGGGACCCTGCATCAAGCTTAACAAATAAGCAAAACTATTATGGAAATAAAATTAATAGCATTATCTCACATTACCACCCAAGCAAGAGAGGTGTGCTTTGATGAGTCCATTTGATGTCTAAAATTGACTAAAATCTTTATAATGACTCAGTTGCCTTGATGAAACAGATGCGCCTGTCTCCACCTTGCTTGTTTTTGTAACGTGTTTCTGCAGAAACAATACAAGGAAGATTTACAAGATACTACGATGTACTGTCTAAAGCAATGCTAGGAAACACATGGAGCGGCAAGGTCCCTACTAAAAGCAGCTGCTGTTTGGGGAACAGTGATAAACGCCAGACATTGGCATCTTTGCAGCAGGGTCTGACAAAGCCACATAAACTGTCAGCCTCACAAAGCCACCATCAAAGTGCTCGCCTTCCTGGGCATCTATGCTCACACAAAAGACTCCTACTTTTCTTTATACTTAAGAGTTTGCTTTAAAAAAAAAAAAAAGAGTTTGCTTTTTGCTCTGTGGAAAATTGCTGATTTGGATATTCCTGATGAGGCTTGGGTTTTTAAATCTCTTTGGTTGCTAAATTCTATTAATTGGCTGTCTCTGAAATGAAACATACGCATGAACTTGCCTACTTGCTGAGCAAGCTCCAGTTTTACCACGCTAAGGGACTGGGAAGAAGTGTTTGGACTCAGCCTGTGAAACAAACTGAGTCTGTGAAACTCAGTGAAAAGCAGGGAAGCTGATTTCTTTCTTAATGACCAAGAACATTTAAAAATAGGTAGGCGCTGGGCGTGGTGGCACATGCCTTTAATCCTAGCACTTGGGAGGCAGAGGCAGGTAGATTGATGTGAGTTCCAGGCCAGCCTGGTCTACAAAGTGAGTCAAGAACAGCCGAGGCTACACAGAGAAACCCTGTCTCGAATAAAAACAAAAATCAAGACAAAACAAAACAAAAGATAGGTAGGCATACGAAGCACTCAAGAGGCAGGAGCAGATCTCTGTGAGTTCGAGGCCAGCCTGGTCTACAAAGCAAGTCTAGGACAGCCAGGGCTGTTACAAAGAAGTGAAGAAGAAGGAGGAAGAGGAGGAAGAGGAGGAGGAGGAAGAAAAAAAGGCCAGATACACTAAAACACTACTATTGCCAGACAATGAATATTGAACCCTACTAAATGTGAAGGCATTCACTAATTCTTTCCCTGCCTCCCCAAACTAATAATAAATGTGATGTCACAAGAGACCTTCAGTACTCTAAAACAAAACCTCTTGGGGCTGCAGCGATGGCTCAGTGCTTAAGGACTCTTGCACCAAACCCAGGTTTGGTTCTCAGCATCCATGTGGCAGCTTAGAACCACATGTAACTCCAGTTCCAGGGGGGACCTGAAGCCATCTTCTGATGTCAACACACATGGTATACATACATACTCAGGCATGTACAAATACATAAAAAAATAAATCTTTTTAAATGTTCAGAAACAAACTAACAAAAATCTACTAGTTGTCCTCCGAGTTCCCCGGGACAGTATGAATAAAATACTGCCCTGAAGTTACCAGACAAGATATTCAAAATCAAAGGGACCAGGGAAATAGCTCAGTGGTTAAGGAATCTGCTGTGTAAACATGAGGACCAGCATTCAGATTCCCAGCGCCCGCAGGAAATGCCCAGTGGGTGTGGTGGTACTTGGAAGGAGGCGACAGATCGGGGAACAGCTGGTGACCTAGGTGAGCTCAAAAGAATAACGCAGAGCGCAATGGTGGGGGACCCCGACATCACCCTGGGTTTCAGGGCACACACACTCACCAGGACCCCGACATCACCCTGGACTTCAGGGCACGCATACTCACCAGGACCCCGACATCACCCTGGACTTCAGGGCACGCACGCTCACCAGGACCCCGACATCACCCTAGGTCAGGGCACGCACGCTCATCCGTACACGGGCCAAAGCATATACGTATATGCATGCATACCACAGTACATTAATAAGATAAAAAATACCTAACTTAAGACCCATCATGCAACTTTTAGCATATTCTACCAACAAATGTTGGTGCAATAAAAAGCTATCATAGTTTATAGTCATGTGACATCCAACTTTTTATTTTGCAAACAACACACAAAATTTCAAGACTGAACTAAAGCTCTCAATCTGAATTTCGGTGCACATGTATACACGTGAACACTAGCTATCTGTAGCATGCCTTACTTAGAGGCCTGCTGCATTGCCTAAGGCTCCTATTACTAGTAAGTATGAGAACTGGTATGTACAAATGTGTGGTCGGACTGCGCACTTGTGGCACACACCTTTCACCCCAGCACTTGGGAGGCAAAAACAAAAACAAAAACAAACATACATACATATATTACATGTAATATAATATATAATAATAAAAGACCCTAATTTCCTTTCTTGCTTCTTCCCAATAGTGCAGAGTAAGAAATTAATTTCCCTGAAGAGACTTGATACCCTATGAGCATATACAGGGGGAGGAGGTCCCCCTCAGTCATAGACATAGGGGAGGGGAGTAGGGGGGAAGCGGGAAGGAGGGAGGAATGGGAGGATACAAGGGATGGGCTAACAATTGAGATGTAATATGATAAATTAAAAAAAGAAATTAATTTCCCAAAACCCTAATTTCTTCTTCTTCTTCTTCTTCTTTTGTTTGTTTGTTTGTTTGTTTTTGTTTTTGTTTTTGTTTTTGTTTTTTGAGACAGAGTTTCTCTGTGTAAATTTGGCTGTCCTGGAACTCTCTTTGTAAATCAGGCTGGTCTTGAACTCACAGAGATCTACCTGCCTCTTCCTCCCGAGTACTGAGATTAAAGGTGTGCGCCACCACTGCCCAGCCTCCTAATTTCTTTAATAAAGCAATTATTAATATTTGTAGGTGCTATGAATATTCAGTATAAATTCTGTTAGTTAGAATAGCCACACACTCTCTCCTTCACTCCTTGCATGGTCTATATTTACTGCAATAGTAGATGAAAACGGGAGATTGAATTTACTATCATTTGTAACTTCTGATGATCATTTGTAACTTCTTGATGTTTCTTGTAAGCCAAGGAAATGGGCCCTTCAGGAATATCTAAAACAAAACTGAAAAGATACAGTCATTAAAAGATAAATTTAAAGCCGGGTGGTGGTGGCGCAGGCCTTTAATTTCAACACTTGGGAGGCAGAGGTAGGCAGATCTCTGTGAATTCAAGGCCAGCCTGATCTATAGCGTTCTAAGACAGCCAGAGCTGTTACACAGAGAAACTCTGTCATGAAAAACCAAAAATAAATAAATAAATAAAGAAAGAATAAGGACATAAATACTCTTCCCCAACAAGCACTGTCAACAACAGCAAAATGCCAGGAAGCGATGCTATAATGAGACTATATAGGAACATCTTGTAAATGCCAGAGGCAACTGACAAATTCTTTCTGAGTTTCCTTCTGGGCTCCAGTCCAATAGAAATGAGTCTGGGTTGGGGGTGGGGGGGAAGAACCATCCCTACCATAAATCCTGAAGACAAAAGTTATAATAGAAATAACTTCTGTGGAGTCTGGGCGTGGGGTGGAGTCTCTAGGCATCAATATCAAAAGCCTCTGATGAACAGGCTTTCCTTTTGAAAGGGAGAAGGGGGGACCTTGGCAAACCTAAATGTGAGGCAATTCACTGAGTTCTGTGGTGGCTGCTCTGAATGTGTCTGCTCTTGCCTTTCTAATTGGCGTCACACAAGTCCCAGCCCTCATGAACTCACATCTGCTATTATAATGTTCAACCAAGCATTCCGGGATCCAAACTTCCTGTAACTCTATCAACTATGCCACTTTCTTACCAAAACACCAGCATGGCTTCCTTTCCTAACACAGTCCATTTCCATTTCATACTCAAAACCTTCTCATAAAATGATTGTTTTTAAATTGTTATTCTTTATCTTTAATTGTGTGTGCACATGAGTGTAGATGCCTTCGGAGGCCAAGAGAGGTCGCCAGAGCCCTTGGACCCAGAGTACCTGCCAGTTATGAGATGTAAAACTCAGGTCCTCTGCAAGAGCCATCTTTCTTTCTTTCTTTTTTGGTTTTTCAAGACAAGGTTTCTCTGTAGCCCTGACCGTCCTGGACTCGCTTTGTAGTCCAGGCTGGCCTCGAACTCACAGAGATCCACCTGCCTCTGCCTCCCGAGTGCTGGGATTAAAGGCGTGTGCCACCACCACCCGGCTGAGCCATCTTTCTAGCCTCATGATACTCTGTTTTAAGGTTAACTCTCAACAAAAGTCCTTCTTTCTGGTTTCACTTCCACCAAAACAACCATCTGCATTTGGGTTTTCATTCATTAATTTCTAAAAAAGCCTCTGTCTTGCTGCTTTTTGCCCATTCAGTCAGACAGGCAAGGCCCTGGCGAGCCCCTAATCTACGCTTGACATCCATCTCACACTGAGACCACAATGATGACTAAGGCTTAGTTCTGTCCCCAGGAAACGTAATGATAATTAAATGAGTCAGGCATGTAAATAATTTGTTAGGACACAGCTTAGTAACTGCTGTAACACAAGGTACAGGGTGTTATAAAAACACAAGAGGAACAGTGATTTACCATCATGGAATTAAGAAACAGGGAAATTCTAGTCCAGAGAATTGAGAAAGACTAGAGCGAATGAGGGGACAGAGGACCAGGGCAAATGGGAAATTGGTGTTTTAAAATGAAAATACCGTCCATGTTCTATGAACTTCAGGAGCTGCTGCTGCTGCAGGGCACAACTGACAGGCAGAAGCAGTGTAAAAACTTTCACAAGGACTCACTCTTGTAGATCTACAATCGGGAGCCAAAGGGGACTAGGGAGCAGAGTGACACAGGTGGCTTTAAAGGCCTGCTCGCCGACAGCCTCCTTGCAAACCCCTCAGAGGTCTGCCATCAACAAGGCGTAGGGTCCCTCTTGCTTCCCTTCCCACGGAGTCCCAAAAAAGGAAGAACTGCTGCTTCAACTGATCTGTGGCGACCCTCAGCCACTGTGCCTCACAGATCAGCCACATCACTCGTCTGCCACACTCCCTATCCCATTTTGTCCTTATACGCCCCTCTGATAAAGCCTCTTACAGTCTCGCTCCAATGCACACTATCTGAAAGTGGTGGCCGCCATCAAAACTAACTGCAGGTTCTGTAATCTCCTTCTAGGATGCCACAGCCCGTCCTAGCTTGACCCATACTCCCCTTGCCCTCTCCCAGTCCCACTGCTGAGCCCTTTCTCTTCTCGTCTACCAGGGCTGTCACTGGTTAGCTGCTGACTTACACTGGCCAAGCCACTTACTTTCCAAAGACCAGGTGGTCTCTCAGGTTACTCTCATTTCAAGTTGTTCATACAAATCACAAATGCTGATGGATAATGGAGCAAATGAGCCGCTCCAGCCTTTAACCCCAGCACTTGGGAGGCAGAGACAGGCAGATCTCTGAGTTCGAGACCAGCCTGGTCTACAGAGTGAGTTCCAGGACAGCCAAGGTTACAAAGAGAAACCCTAACTTGGTGTGGGGGTGGGGGGTGGAATAAAGCCCATCCAACTGTCATTTATCCAGAAGATCTCTCAAACAAACAAACAAACAAACAAAACACAAAGAACAAAAGAACAAACAAAAAACCCCAACAAGATTAAGCTTAATGAAACCATCAGCCATGAAGCTTCCCTCTGCTCTGACCGGCTTCTTGTTCTGACGCGGCTTCCTGCAAGCATGGATCCCCCATTTTTTTTTTTGAAGACTTCAACTATATGACACTTGTCTTCCAAGAGATTCTAAGAAAATGCATAAGGGTGCAACAACTACCTAGGTTAAGGTTCCAATGAACAGAGACACACACAATAAAAACATACCCTGTAGTAAGATAGCTGCTACCTTGAGAGAATTTCTACAATAAGGTCGCAAGAAATGATAAGTCGCTATCATCTTACTTGGCTGGTTAGCTTGTAGCTGAGAGACTATGCCTTTAAAAAAAATAATAAATGTAAACATGACGATACCCCTTTTGTTGGTGGCTTTTCCTGGGCTTGTTTTCTTCCCTTACTCAGTTAATCACCTTCTCTCACCCTCCAGGGAAACCAAGTAGGTGGGCAAAAATTCCTGGATGCTTTCTGGCAGGTACTTACAACGCCCACACCCTCAGACACAAGAATCACTTCAAGTCTATGTAAACAGGCTTCAGAGATAATTTGGTTAACAAGATGACTTGGAATGAATAAAGATTAAAAAAAAAAAAAAAAAAAGCATATCCAGACATAAGAAAAGGCATCATAAGAAACAGGAAAATATGCAATAACTAGAAAACCTCAACCCAGCCTTTCTAGACTCTCAAGTCACCACGTTCTTCATGTCAGTGAATGTTTCAAGGACAGAGACAATATGGATCTCTTATCAAACTGCAGAGGAGAAGCATCAAGAGCAGACGGAAATGGGGTGGAGAGATGGCTCAGTGGCTGACAGCAATGGCTGCTCTTCCAGAGAACCCAGGTTCGAGTCCCACCACCTACATTGCAGCTCTCAACTGTCTATAACTCCAGTTCCAAAGGATTGGCCTCCTCGGGTACCAGACACGGTGCACAGACATTCATACGGGCAAAACACTCATACATATAAAATTAGAATTAAAAAATAAATAAAAGACCAGACTTAAATATACATCTGCAAGGATACTAAAAATAACTAGAGGAGTCTTTATCACAAAAAGCAGCGCGTGCAAGAAGCAAGATGCACAAAATCACAAAGAACTGTAAAACTGCCTCATCCACCCCCAAAACTCAGATGCTACAAGCCGGGATACAAGCGAGCGAAACTCCCACCCACTGAGACCACACAACCAGCCAGCTCGAGATCGAATACTTAAATTGCCTCTTTAAGTCTACTTCCAAGAGCTTTCTACACTGAGAAATAAAGCAGCCAAGAGCTCAACTTCTAGAAAACAACATCATAGACAAAAAATAAATGTCCTCCCATGTTAAAAGAACAGGAGAGTGCCTCTTTTCAGATGGGTCAAATATACTCAATGACGGAAACCGGGTTATTTTTAGACAGCAACGAAGTCTGCTATTATTTCCAAACAAAAGCAAATCTTTCTAAAGGTGTTTTTAGCTTATGAGTCAGTTACTTAAGTATTGAAGTGCACATGAAAATACACAACATGCAAGAAGACTTCAACGGAGAACAGAGAAATATGTATCATGGGCGAAAGGAAGATGCAGGGACCAGAGTGAGACGGCTCAGTCCGGAAAAGCCTTGCCACAAAGTCCGAGGTCCTGAGTTTGATCTTTGACACTCACCTGGTAGAAGGAGAACGGAGTTCTGAAAATAATCCTCTGATTAGAACCTCAGCACACAAGTAAAAAGCCAAGCATGGCTGTGTGTGCTTATAACCCCAGCAGGGCAGAGACAGACAGAGCTTGGGATCTCAGCGACTGGCCAGCCAAGCTCAGTGAGCTTCAGATTCAGTCAGAGACTCCATTCCAAGTCAGTAAGGTGGAGAGCAATAGAGGACACTATTATGTACTCATCTGGGTTCTGAATGCACACACATGCACATGCCCCCCCCACACACACACCTACTTAAATACAATACCTATAGTCTGAAATAAAATAGGCATACAAACCCAGAAAAGATTCTCTGACCCATGAAGTATAAGCCTGTGTATATAACCTTTTATCTCTGGGTATCTTGATGTGTGTGTTGCAGGGTGGGGGGGGGTGGGGGGGTGGGGAGGGGGCGTAATCCCTGAATTTTGAAAAAATAGTCAAGTAGGTCTAAGAAGATGATGTCCAGCAGACGAAATTCACACCATTTGCAGCAAAGAAATGAGGAAGGAGCCCACGCATGATGAGACTTAGGTATCTGAGGAAAGAAAAGGGGAGCAGGGCTTTGTCTTTTCCCAGCACAGGTGTGGCGCTGGCTAGCTGGTGCTCTCTATTCAGTCTTCACAATCCCGTAAGGGAAGTATCAAACCACAGCTCACTTTTCCTACTCAAGGAAATTAAAGAACCCAGTGTCCAAGAAGACTAGCAAAGGTCACAGAGGCGGCAGACGTAGGACCCGCATGAAGGATCAGCTATTCTTGCCACGGCGCCACACACGGTCCTTCACAGCAGCCTGTGGGAAGCCTGGCTAAGGAAAAGGCTGTGATACAAAAACAGGAAAACACTAATCCACTCTCGTTCCACATAGAAGAGATTTTTAATTTGACAGTGACCCGACACCTAATGTCCTCGACTAGACTCTCGGTCATACTAGAATCATTCAAATAGCCACCGATTGGACACTTGCTCTGCGCCAAACACCACAGAAACACCTGGGATGCTTTCATCTCATTCCTGATCTTATGGAGTATGTACCGTTGTTACTGCGTGTTCACGGAAGCTACAAGGAGGCGTGAGGGGAGCATCCTCTGCAAGCATCGGGGCACCCCTGAATCTTCTCTGGCCAACAGTTAGTTCATTTCCCACAAAGTCTCACAGACTGCGGGTTATCACTGAGTGCAGGAACAAAGTGGAAGAGAAGGCATCAGAGGCAAGCACGCGTGGGATCTAGAGAGCAGGAGGGCTGCTTCCTCTTGGTCTGCCGCCCCTTCCAAAGAGCAAAGAATCTCTAAGGTTCCTATGGTCCTAGGAGGCTAAAAATAGCAATTCTTCTCCTTTCCTCAGAGCCAAATGTTTTTACACACTCATTTTTGCTGTCTGAGACAAATATGGTACGCTGGATTTAAAAAACCCAATGCCTTTCAGTCAAGTGAACATCAAGCTTTGAGAAACTGTCGCGTGGCATAATTTACCTGCAATAGTAGGGTGTGTTAATCTTGAGCCCCGAAGCAGCAAGGACTCCTAAAGCACTCAAAAGAATTTATCTACCTCTCATCTGTTTGCGACCCAGGCTTATCCCTAATAAAATACCACAATATCAGCATCCTGGCAATTCCAGCCACTAGGATGCTGAAAATGGCCCCAAATTTATAAATGAACAGTTAAGTAGTGTCAGCTTCCAAAGTGACAAAGAGTCAGAATATATAGAAACTCTTTCCTTGTTTTAACAGGGTCTCTCTATTATGTTGCTCTGGCTACCCTGGAACGCACTAGGTAGACCAGGATGGCCCCAAACTCACAGATATCCACCTGCCTGCCTCTGGAGTGATGGGATAAAAGGTATGCACCACCATGCCCAGCAAACATTTTATTCTTAGAGGCTGAATCATCAACTGATTCAGAGAACGGGCTCTGCAAACAGAGACTCCTCACAAGCACGTGTGTGGCCTCTGCTTCGGGTTCTTCCTCCTGGGACCCTCCTCCTCTCTGGGTGAGCATCAACTTATCACCATGTTGTAGGTATCAAATGAAGTTATTAACAATGCTAGTGCCGCAGGGCATGGTGGCACACGCCTTTAATCCCAGCACTCAGGAGGCAGAGGCAGGTGGATGTCTGTGAGTTTGAGGCCAGCCTGGTCTACAAAGTGAGTCCAGGACAGTCAGGGCTACACAGAGAAACTCTGTCTCAAAAAAACAAAAAACAAACAAACAAACAAACAAAAAAAACAAAAAAACAAAAAGAGGCTCATGCTTACTCAAGAGCACTCAGGAGGGTCATGAGTTCAAGGCCAGCCCCAAACAATAGTTCTAGACTTGCCTGAACTACATAAAAGAAACAAACAAAATAAGAACTAAGCTTTTCAAGTTTTTACACTTACTGTGCTGTGAAGCCCTAATAAGAACTTGGATTTCAGCACTCTCATCCTAGAAATTTAAACACACAAATTTGGAAACAGCTGGTGTTCACGCTTCCTGGACAGGAAGCGGAGTCACTGAGAACTCCAGCCAACCTCTGGAACAACAGAGTGATGGTTGTATGAGCCTCCTGGGGCCTTCACCTGTGTATGCATTAGCAAACCCACAATATCAAGACAATCATTCTTTGAGTTCCAGCCTCCGTGCGCATCACCCCTCCAAACACTCACGCAGCGTTCTGTCTGGAGGAGAAAATGTAAACATAGCAAAGGTCACCTAATCTAAATAAGTTAATGAACACCACAGTGTATTACAAATGGACAGGGCTTCTCTGCTCTCGGGCTGCTTTTAATCAGCCAAGGGATTATTAATCCAACACACCCACCAAAAGAGCCAGGTGGGCTGCGCTCCATATGAGGGAAAAAACTAAGGAAACAGGAATTAGCATTTTTAGTGTGAACAGAAGAAGAGTGCCGTAGGACAGAGGTTGGCAAGGCAGGAAGGGGATGATGAGGCAAACACAGCCAAATCAACACACTCTGGAGGATGGTGGGGTCTCAATGCAGAATAGCTGGGTGGCAAGCAGGAAGCCAGTGTTTCTTCTGACAGCAGGGGTTTTGATCAAGAACCTACAGCTACCAGGAACAGGAGGATGGCTTGCTTGTTCTACAGTCACCAGTGACAGCTCTTCTAAAACTCACCCTGCAGATGGCCCTGCACCTGTCTACCACTCAGTAGACAGTGGAGGACACCAGCTGGGAAAGGCCTGATCTCCCAGGCACAAGATTCCTGGGCTAGTAACTCATGTTAAAATGCCTGCCAAGCTACAGTTTTCACACACAAAAATGCATAGCCTCGGGACATCTCTGGCTCCTCTCCCGGAGCACTCTGGCTGAAGCCAAAGAGAAGCACAACTTCTTTAGGGAATCCATGGGTTCAAAAAAGAAACCTTCCAGAGAGGAAGGATGGCAGATGCTCTAACCCGGTGATGCCAGGGACTGGGTTACTGTTTCTACCCCTCAGAGCACCACAAGTTGAAGTTCACAGACTTACAACGACTACTATCTCTGCATCTTAGTAGAATAGCTGGCTGATTCTGCTTCATGTGGCACTGACAGAAACCACCTAGCAGCACGCAGCTGGCAGCATGCAGCATGCAGCTGGGCTGTGCATAGTTGAAGCTTTCGTGAGGACAGAAGGAAGGCTAGACACAGTTGTGGACACTCATGACACCCACATCCTCCCAAGCTCAGCATGCACATGGTAGCTATGCTTTGGTTTGGTTTGCAGCTCAGCCTCCAGGACATTAAGGTGCAGGCGGGTCAACAGAGGACTAAGGCATCCTTGCATGTGCCACCTCTGACTTGTGAAAGCAGCTGTGGGCCAATCCAGGCACAAAAGGAGTGCCCAAACCTTTGCAGGAATCTTTGATGCTTCCTAACAGGCTAAGCCAGAAGTGCAGCTCTGGGAAACATGACCTGGTGACTACTGAATACTAGGAATTTATAAACACAGGTGGAGAAAAGTCCATTTGACTACCCCACGTTAAAAAGAAAATGAATGAGAATTTTCTGAGCAGCAGATACTCTCATACCACGGGCAGGAGGGTTGCCTCAAGTTTGAGGCCACCCTGGGATATGTAAGGAGTTCCCCACACCATCCTGGGATACACAGACCTCATCTTAAAAACACCAGAGAAAGGCCGGGCATGTTGGCATGTGCCTTTAATCTCAGTACTCGGGAGGCAGAGGTAGGTGGATCACTGAGTTCATGGCCAGCCTGGTCTACAAAATGAGTCCAGGACAGCCAAGTACACACAGAGCAACCCTGTCTCGAAAAATCAAAACCAAACCAAAACAAAACAAAACCAAACAAACAAACAAACAAAAACCAGAAAATTTTAAAATATTTAGCAAAAAGAGACAGTAGGAACATGCAAATTATACAGATTCACTTTCCATCTGAATGTTAGAAAAACAGATGGATTGGCACATGCTGGGCGCAGCTGAAGCAACAACAGCAATGCTGCAGGAAGGGGAGGGTGTGCCCATTGGTAACTAAGCTCTCAGTTCACACACACACACACACACACACACACACACACACACACACACGCACACACAGGATACTTAAATTCATGGGAAATTATGTATAATGAACTTACAGAGAAAATAGATTTATACATACAATAAAAGTTATGTTCTAGACTCACGTAGGTATAATATGGTTTTTTAATGGCACAACATCCTGTGAGAACTTGAATCTGAATGGAGTTTGGGCAAGCCTTTGCTATATGGACAAGCCTTTGCTATATGGGATTGCTTTTTCTCCTCCCATACGCCCCCTCCTATCCCCTGACTGTTGGAAAGGGGACAGTAACATACTCCTCTAGCGCTTTTCAAGACTAACAAATGAATGACACATGGCCTACCTAGCCCCAAAACTTAAAATCTGACTCAGAAATACCCATGTTGTGTTGTCTGAAAGCCTCTCTGCAAAGCTCCAACAGTTTTATCACTTTTTCTTTTTCTGTTGTTTTTGTCTGCAGAGACAGTCCTCCAACTTTAAATGTGGCTGAGGTTGGCCTTGAACTCTTGATGCTCTTGCCTGTGTCTCCCAGGAGTTGTGATTAGAGTCTACCACATCACCCAGCTTAGACTCCTCGCTCTTTGTACCAAGCCATTTCAATTCAATTGCTTCAGATTATAAGCTAGATTCCAGAACTTAAAGTTTAAGACCATAATAATAATAATAATGATGAAATACGAAGACATAGGGCCGAGGATATAGCCGGTTGGTACAATACTTTTTCAGCATGTATGAAGCCCTGGGTTTGATCTTTGTACTTCAAAAACCACGTGTGGTGACACATACCTGTAGTCCCAACACTCAGGAGGTGGTGACAGGAGGATCAGAAATACAAGGTCATCCTTCACTTAAGGGTAGTTCCAGGACAGCCTGGGATATGAAATACTGCCTACGACGTCTCAGAGTTAGAAAAATTTATCACACTCTAAAATTGTAGATGATTTAATAATAAACAGCAAACCATACCCAAATCCTTCATATCAGTGTTTCCTAGTGTAGTCCCTGGTTTGATTATAACAAGCAATGTTTTTTTTTTCCCCCTAAGCACTACCTGCTTATGTCAAACAGTATAAAAACCTAGCTAGGTATTTCACCAAAGCTGAGGAACAACTGGATGTCACTTAATTTAGGACTGTAGAGCCGCTAATTCACTGAAACTTGTATTTAAACACATTTTCCAAAATGGTTTCAGAGCAAAGGAATTGAAAACTAAGATGAAAGAAACTCTGCATTCACACACCACACCTTTTCACCACAAAACAAAAACAAAAAACAAAAACCACCCTACAAACTAAAATTGATAGCTTATATAAAGAATAATATAGAATAGAAAAATGTCCTCAAGCCAAGTGCAGTGATGCCCACTTAGACCCAGGCACAGGCACATAGGAGGACCTTGTTTTTAGCTCAAGTCTAGTCTTGACAGCATAGTAAGACACAATCTCAATTAACTCTGGGGCTGGAAAGATGGCTCAGGAGTTAAGAGTGCTTGCAGCTCTAGCACAAGACCTGAGTTCACTTCCCAGCACCCACGTCAGGTGCCTCACAACCCTGCAACTCCAACTCCAAGGGGACCTGACTCACATGCACACAGCCACACAAGCACACTCACACACATACACATAATTTAAAATAATGAATTAATTTAATTCAAGTAAAACAAATGTAAGAGGTCAGGAGTACAACTGAGTGGCAGAGCACTTGCTGCTCTGGGTTTGGGTTTGAGTCCCCGTACCCACATGCTGATTCATATCCATTCTTAACTCTAATTCCAAGGGATCTGATGTCTTCTTCTGACCTCCAAGAGTTCTAGGTACGCACGTGGTACACAGATATCAATACAGCAAAACACTCATACATAAAGTAAAAAAAGAAAATGTACAAAAGGGGAAAAAAAGAAAAAAGAAAAATCACATTCCCAAAGACAGACACAGTACATAACTGATAACAGACCAGTAGCCAGAATATCTGAAGAATTCTACAAATAAATAAGGGCAAACCCCATGAAGCAACATTCTACAGGAAAAGAAACACATGGAGCGAAAACTTTAGATGCGGAACACTTTGACACATCTTATACCAACGAATGAGTACAATTTAAGACTATTCGATGTCAGAGGTAGACCAGCAGGCCTGTCAGCACTGCTGGTGGGCATCCAAACTGGCACCATCCTCTGGGAGGAAAATAGTATTATCTTATAAAATCGAAGACACATACCATTGTGACCCCGCCACCAAGTTGCAGAGACTCTCATATGTGAGCACCAGGAGGCATGCATGAGGATACCCACAGCAGCATTACTCAAACACCAAACTCGGTTAGCAGGGTGATAGCGCTACAGTGTAACCTTCACCGCACAGGGGGGACAAAGAGCGGGCGACCTTTAGAAAAGCTGTAGAAAGTGAAAACTGTAAAGGCTTAAATTTATCCATGCTACATACACAGTAGCATTTTCGTAACAGTATGTTGCTCTTTAGGAAGAGATGACCAAACCAACTTCTTTCAAAATCAGGAAGGAAACTTAAAATCCCAGGGGAGGTTGGGGGCCCTCCTGAAGTCACTCCACCTTTCTAAGGAAGTCTTTATTCATCAGTCTATTAAACATTCCTGTGCACTAAAATTGTATTGCTGAACAAACAAACAGTTCTTTTACCTTGTATTTATATGTAAGTACAAACAGAAATTTCAGACTAGCCAACTATAAATCATACAAATTTTGATATTTAAAGACAAGGAAACTCCAGAGATGACTTGATTTATTGCTGGTAAGTACTACAGAAGCGTGTGTGTGTGTGTGTGTGTGTGTGTGTGTGTGTGTGTGTGTGTGTGTGTGTGTGTGTGTGTTGGGCATAATGACCATGCCATTAATCCAAGCACTGAGGAGACAGAGGCCAATCTGATCTACATAGCAAGTTCTGTGCTAGATAAGGCTTTATAGAAACTTGTCTCAAAACATACACCACATGCACACACGCACGCACATGCACACACACACATACACAGAGGCAGCAACTTAAAATGTATGGGTGTGTGTACATGTTTGTAAGTCTGTGTGTGCTCATAGGAGAGAAGGAAGTGCTGGGGACCGATCCCATGGCCTACCCATGAGTCCTAGTGCCTGGGACTTTATAGCTAATAAAACAGAAACAGAAAGCCTTCACCTGAGAAATTTTGCTTCCTAAAAAAAGAAACTTGGCATTATGGATCCTGGGGTGGTGGAGCAGGGGTGGGGGGTGGGGGGAGTGGGGGAGGAAAGGCTTCTTAAAGAAAACAAGTCTACAGCCGGATTCAGCTCTTTCCTTGTTCTAAGAGGAAAGTACAACAGAACAAACAGGCAGGTCTTGTGTTTGCACAAGAGGCAATGATGTCTCAAACTTTGAGAAAACAGTTCTGTGGAGTGTCACAAAGCTTAATGAATGCAGCCCTTTCACTCTCCCAAAGCCAGGGTCTGCACATATTTGATTGTTGAGTTGAGCTTCACTGTCGTGTTTAGAATTGAGACTTCTGATTCATAAAGACAACAGTAGAACATCAAGCACTGGCCGCTTCATGAGTCAAGCGCCTAAGCGCCAAACCACTGACCCAGCAGTTCAACCAAACGCAGCTCCTGTCCCCAACGCAATCACATGAAAAAACAAGATCAAATGTACTCAAGACTCATGGAGGAGACTCCCAAAGAAGAGGGCATTCCCAAGGAAGCGATGAGTGACACAACAGGCACTGCGTCATCACACCTGCAGAGATGGATAAGGGTTTATGGAGAAATGGATTTCCTTCCCAGAAGCTGGGACAGTAACGCCCAGATCACATAGTATGTCTGAGCAATGGATGACTTTGAAGGTTTCTGAGCAAATGAAGAAAATCAGACCAAGCAACAAAATTAAAAGATGTTAATTCAAAGGAATCACAATCTTTTAGGAAGTGAAACTAGGCTGAAAGAAACCTACTGGAGTGAGAATAATACCTCAAGAGTTCCTAGAAATGCTCACTTTCTTTAAAAAAAAAAAAAAGTTTTAACTGAGAGAAAGAAAACAAGAAGCTTTAATAGGGAAAAAGGGGAGCAGAGGGCACAGGCATCTCCCATATTAGCGTCTGAGGATAAAAAGAACTGACTTCCAACTCAGAAAATATCTCCAATGACGCCAGGCTCCCAGCAAAACTATATGAGACTTTAAAGGTGAAACTGCCACCTGGGCTGTGCTTGCCTACCAAGCCTAATGTCCAGCAGTATGTGAAACCTGTAATCCCACGTCTGGGAGGTCGAGGCAGGAGGATCAGAGTTAAAAGTCATCCTCAGAAACATACTGAGTGCCAGTCTAAAGCCAGTCTGAGTTACATGAGACTCTATCTCAAAAACTAAAAATAAACCATTAAAAAAAGTCAGTACAAAAAAAAAAAAAAAAAAGTCAATACAAGGCCATGCAGTGGATCACAGCACTCAGGGAGGCAGAGACAGGCAGATCTCTGCGAGTTCAAGGCCAGCCTGTCTACAGAGCGAGTTCCAGGACAGCCACGACTACACAGAGAAACCCTGTCTTGAAAAAGGAAAAAAAAAGGTTAGGGGGAACATGGGGGAGGGGGGCTGATAGAAAAAAATACATATCCTGTAAAGTATGTATTTTTTATATTTAGTAACCCATCTACCCAAATGAATAATAATTATATTAAAATGTATCCTTTCAACTGGGCATAGTAGCACACATCTTTAACCCCAGACCTTGGAGGCAGAGGCGGACATTTCTCTGAATTAAAAGCCATCCCCGTCTACATAGCACAGCCAGTTCCAGGCTAGCCAGGTCTGCATACTAATTCTCTGTCTTATACACACACACACACACACACACACACGCACGCACACGCACACGCACACGCACACGCACACACACAAGAATACACTCATCCTTTCAATGTAACAGGAGTTTGGCTTTTATTTATTTTATGTGTATAAGTGTTTTGCCTGGGTGTGTATATGTGTATGCCTGGTACCTTAGAGGTAAGGAGAGGGCACTGGATCCCCTGAAACCAGAGTTCGAGTCCGGATGGCTGCTAGTCACCATGTGGGTGCTGAGAAGTGAACCCAGAGCTCTAACTGCTGAGCCATCTCTCCAGCCCTGCACAAGTGTGTATTACAGAACTTTACCCATTTGCTTGGATAGTAACCAGTTCATCAAATGCTGATTTTATGTCAAACTTTTACACACCACTAACTGTAAGAACTTATATTGTATAAGCAAAATGTGGTATGCTATCACGATCCTTTATCTGGGACTTTAAATTTTTAAGTTTTTTTCCCTTGGTTTTTTTCAAGTCAGGGTTTCTCTGTGTAGCCTTGGCTGTCCTGGACTCAAACTCACATTAATTGGCCTGCCTCTGCCTCCTGAGTACTGGGATTAAAGATATGCACCACCACACCTGGCAAATTTTAAAAGTTTTTTTTGTTTGTTTGTTTGGTTGGTTGGTTTTTCTTTTCTTTTTTTTTTTTTAATATTTATTTATTTACTTATTTGAGTGTTCAATTTGCATGTATGACAGAAGAGGGCATCGAGTCCCATTATAGATGGTTGTGAGCCACCATGTGGTTGCTGGGAATTGAACTCAGGACCTCTGGAAAAGCAGACAGTGCTCTTAGCCACTGAGCCATCTCTCCAGCCCCCAAATTTTAAAAGTTTTAAAGCACAGATGTTTTGTTCAACAGAAAAATACGTCCTTGTATGGGACTATCTCAGTTTTTAACGGCCCTATTTCATGTGAACATACTTCACAGCCAAAATATTAGTTACTGCATAGACAAGATGTACATTGTACTATACAGCCATTTTGCTAAATTGCTATGATTTTATATGTTCCTAGCTCTAAGATTCCAGAAAGATTCCAGACTATTTGGTCATGTGATCAGAAGATATTATAATGAGTAGTGTTTGTCCTTTTAGGAATCTTGTCTCTAAAACACATCTGGATTTTAAAACAGCTGTGAAACATTGATGAAGATAAACAGGATCAGAACTGTTGGCTAAATCAAGACCTGGCCTCCAAGGATGAATCTTGTCAACATGTGGACAGATGTGCTCCACCAAGATGGATCTGACATGGATGTAGGTACACACCAACCCAATGAAATCTCAGGGTCAAGCCAGCGCTGAGAGAATGAAAAGTGGAAACATCACTTAAAAAGGTAAATTCTGAGGCAACAAGATGGTGGCAGAGGGCCTCCTGGGAGACTGTGTCCTTTATCTGTGACAGAGAAGTTGCACCCACAAAATGGCAACACTAGAGCTGCCTAAAGAAGACTTGGGCAGGGGGGAAGCAATACCAACTAACATGCTAACATGGGTGGGGGGGCCACACCCAGATGAGGAACCACAGGCAATAACCGCTGCCGGGAGAAGGGTCAGCCTTCCCTAGGGACAAGCCCCCTCATTAGCTCTCTAGCTCCAAGTGGTCAGTCCTAAAGACATACAAGAGTAACAGCAAAGGGACTCAGCAGAGTGTACTCACAAATGTGGGTGTATATATAAAATAATTAGTAAGAGCCGGAAGTTTGAGAGGGGGTAAAAGTGGCACCAGGCCTGGTGGCGCACACCTTTAATCCCAGCACTAGGGAGATAGAGGCAGGCAGATCGCTGTGAGTTCCAAGCCAGCCTGGTCTACAGAGTGAGTCCAGGACAGCCAAGGCTACACAAAGAAACCCTATCTCAAAAAAAACAGAGGTGGGGGGGAGATAGATTCTTAAAAGTAAATAAATTTGGGGGGGGGTTGTTTTTTGTTTATCTTTCCTTTTTGTTGATTTTTGTTTTGTTTTGAGATTTTTTTGAAACAGGGTTTCTCTGTGTAGCCCTGGCTGTCCTGGAACTCACAATGTAGACCAGGCTGGCCTCAAACTCACAGAGAAACTGCCTCTGCCTCCCAAGTGCTGGAATTAAAGGAAAGCACCACCACCTCCTAGCTAATTACATGTTTTCAGTTTTAAAAAGTAAACTGCCCAGCACATGGGAAGCAGAGGCAGGCTGATCTCAGAGTTCAAGGCCAGCCTGAACTACAGAGTGAGTTTCAGGGCAGCCAAGGCTACCCAGGGAAACCCTGTCTCGAAAAACCAAATAAATAAATAAAGATAAAAAAAAGTAAAGTGAATTCTGCAAAGACAGGAAGTGGTGGTCATGCTGAGGGTGGCAGGAAAGGGATGTAGGCTTTCTTTAGGAGTCTCTTGAGCTGGATTGTTAGGGCTCTCTGAGGACATGCTGGCTGCTGTCCTCTAATGGGAAGGAATCTCTGAGAAGATTCCACAAGAAGACTACAATGTGGGGAAAGGGGGTGCTGCGGCACAGGAGTTGGCAGGCATGGCTCTAGGAGAAACACTGGCATGCAGAGCTGTCTGCCAAAATCTGTTCTCACTGTCCTTGTCATAACAGTGCAAATGACATGTGCCACATTCAGGTTTTAGTCTTAACATTTAGACACACATTTCTCAACAGCATGGACCTATTAGGAAGAGAGAAGGACCCATCCCTCAAAAATCAACCACACATAAGGAAGGCACCCTGAGGAACAGCAAACTATGACCATAAAAAGCTCCCACGTGCCGGAATGCCTGTGCAGAGCAGAGCTACCCTGCGGCCCTGAACCACTCCACTCACCACCACAGACCTACCACATGAAAGAAAAGCAAACATCAACATTGTGCAAACGCCGTTATTGTTGGGGATCTTTGGTACAGGGCTTAGTGTCTACCCAACAGCGCTATGCTAATGAGGCCTCCATCCCATGCCAGACATCCATCTTCAACCCTATCTAAAGGCAAACTCCATCTTGGGAAACCCTAAACAAACTGCTGCTTCTTACATTCATCTGCACTCTGTGGTCACAGTCTTAAAGAACAGTCCGTTGAGTTCATTCATTCAACAAGCTCTTCTGCGTGCAGACTGCCAGATAGAGGATATTACGTTGCCTACACACCAGAGACAAAGCCAACGGAGGAGACAGTTAACGAACCCTCTCCTTGGCCAAGTCCTCAGTTCTGTACCTTTCCACCCAGGATCTAAGCTCGGGTCTTCTCTTCTCTTGCCCCTAGCATTCTGTAGTGTCTTTTACACAGCGGGCATTCTAAATATCTGTTAGAGAGACTGAGAAATCACTGAGCGGATGTCAGCTTCGGTGAACTCACCGAGTGGGGGAAATACGGGCAACAGTATAGCACCCCTCACCTCCCCAGCCTGCAGCATGTCCACTGAACTTCAGAATCAGATGAACCATGGACATGGCACAGCATAATGACAAATGCTAACACGGAGCAGGGGAGTTGGAAGTCAGCAGACATCCTGGAGGAGTGGAAACCCCACTAGACCATTTAGGGGACAGCCAAACACGAGTGAAAAGGAAAAACAGAGTATTTGTGTAATGTGCACGTGCTCACGATGAGCAAATGCAGAACAGAGCTGTGCACACGATGAGCGCTGCTTTGGGTCCCAGCAATGAGGCCCAGTGTTCCTTTCTTTCCCACTGCATCCCCGCCCCCGCCCCATGTGCTTAGTGTGAACCGCCCTGTGGGCAGACTCACCTTTAGAAAACTAGCATCTAAATGACTGGTTCTGACGCGTCTCCTATCATAGGATGAACGAATCTCAACAGTGATAGGAATCATAAAGGTCTCCAGACAGCTGTTGCTGAAAAGGCATTTTATTGACTGGTGGCATCTTTGTAGATAACTAGAGTTTCCGCCATTCCCATGGCATTTTCCGGATTTGCCCCTGTTGATGTGTATGTCCTACCACTAGACTATATTTTTCTTTCTTCTTCTCTTTGTTTCTTTGATATCTAGTCTAGCTATGCATCCCAGGCTGCCCTGGAAGTCTAACTCCTCCTCCTCGGATACCCATCACTACATCCTTCTCAGTGTCCACCTAATTTTTCCTAACCACCAATCCCTCCAGTACTCAATATTCAAGGCACTGCTTAAAGCCATCTTTGAATCCACCCATCACCTCCAGCCGCCCAGGCATCCTACATGCGGCTTCACTGTTGCTTCAGTCACGATGTATCACAGCCTCTTAGCTCCACAGTCACCCTGTGGCCAGAGCTGCCTTCCTGTGTGAAAGATGGCAATGCCACATTTTCCCCCCTTCACCTTCATTTCTATCTAATTTATTTTCCCAACGCGTAAGAAAAATGAAGCAAGTCCCACAAAAAAAAAAAAAAAAGAAAGAAAGAAAGAAACAAACAAACAAACAAACATGTCACTTGTTACGTTTCGCAGCGCCCCTCTCTGAAGCTGTCAGATGTTTCCTTGCAGACATGGGAGGCCAAGGATCGTGTATGGCTTTTCCTGCCCTATCTTTTGTTTCTCTGACAACGCTACTGTGCTTCCTTCAGACTTCCTGTTTGATTAACCACACACTTGGGTATTCAAGCTCCGTGTGTCCACTATTCACCATAAAAGGGACTGAGGAAGTAACCAGCCAGTTAATACGCAAAATGAGGTATGAATAAAAACAGCTGCGTACGAGCAGGAGGCCAAAAAGACAGTGGGGATCTCAAGCAATCTGTGAATTTCAAAAACAAGATCTATTTAGTCAGGCATGGCTAAACAGGCTGCTGACTGGGGCACTGAAGGCCCGGTTAGTAACTGAAGATGGCTAGAGCCATGAATGAATCTGCTTTCACTTACTTCCAGCCACATCCTCAACACCGCCCCCACCTACAGTCTGCCTCAAGGGATCAAACCGTTTCTCTGCCTCCTTTCTCTCACAGAAGCTTTAACATCCATTTTACTTCCCGATCTAAAAAGCAGGCCCTTGGACCCTTCCCTAAGGCAGCTACGGAAGTAAAACCAGGAATACAGACACAGACAGATACAAGAACAAAAAGCACCGGGTGGTGGTGGCGCAGGCCTTTAATCCCACCCAGAGGCAGAGGCAGGAGGATCTGTGTGCGTGCGAGGCCAGCCTCATCTACAAAGCAAGTCCAGGACAGCCAAGGCTACACAGAGAAACCCTGTCTTGAAAAACCAAAAAAACAAAAAGCACAGACCACAAGTCCACATTCTCAGACATCTGGAAGGTTTGTCAGCTTCCAAAGTCAGTCTTCTAGTCATGGTCTGCACCCAGCACTGCTGTCTGGGCCAGGGCATCCCAGCTTTACAAGGGATGTGATGGAAAACCAAGCCTTTCGGAATGACTACAGAACTGAATGACCCCAAGTCCATCACAGGTCAGCGCTAACGTACTTCTTGGCATGTGCTAAAAAACACGGACAACAGCAGCAAACAGGCTTGAGCTTCTAAAGCAACCCTGAGAAAAGTAAACAAGTTTTATCACAGCTGCCTTACAGATGTTTCCACAAACTTTCATAATCCGTAAAATTCTAAGAATGTGTAGTCTCTAGTGAATTTTCTATTGCATGCGTTTATCTAAAATGCTTACTCAAAAGTCAAACTCTGTATTGGACTGCTCTACAAAGTCAATCTGGGGCACGCAGTCTCCCAAATGCAACACTTTTCCCATGACCTAAAGTAGATGATCACTCCTCACCCCATAACCTTCATCCTCAGACCCCAGCTTCTTCCCACACGCAAAATGAACAATCGCAAGGAAAATTCCAGGATGCTCACTTGAAACAAATGATGATCTCAAATTAAAAAACAAAGAAATCAGTTGGGTATAGTGATGCCCAGCACTTTAATCCCAGTACTTGGGAGGCAGAGGCAGGCTGATCTCTCTGAGTTCAAGGCCAGCCTGGTCTATAAAGTGAGTCCAGGGCAGCCAGATACATGGTGAGACCCTGTGTTTCAGAAACAAACAAGCAAACAAATCTCAGGAGCTGAAGAGATGGTTCAGCAGAGATGGTCCCTTGCTGCTCTTTCAAGGGACCCAGGTTCAGTTCCCAGTGCCTACAACCAGGCATCTTATTACTGTCTATCACCCCAGTTCCAAGAGCACTCTCTTCAGCCCTGACTCCAAAAGGCAACAGGCCCAGAAGTGACAGGTGATGTCACTAGGCCTTTCAGACTATCTGATAAGTAGGAATGACTGAGGGGCACAGCTGTGCAGATTTAACTACAAGCTGGAGGCGGCTACACCAACACTAACTGCTTAACATTTTATTTAGTATTGTGTGTACCTCCATGTTGTATGTGGGGGTGGGGTAACACATGCCATGACACGTATGTGTACATGTGTAGGTCAGAGAACAACTCTGTGGGGTCAATTCTCTCCTTCCACCCTAATACAAGTTCCAAGAATCAGACTCCGGTCCCTAGGCTTGCCTTTATCCACTAAGCCATCTCCCCAGCCCCCATGTCTTTGGTAAGAGATGAAAATAAATTAAATTAGAATCCTTTGCCTAAACATTTTTAACAGCTTAAGCTTCCCTGAGGAGTTGTCTTCGTTGTTTGAGCCTTGTGCTCTCAATGTTGCCAAAGATGACTCTGAAGTTGTGATCCTCCTGCCTCCACTGGCCAGGTGATGGGTCACAGGCAGGTACTGCCACACCTACATTTAGGATTTACCTATATTCCTTTTGAACTCCATAATTTTATTGCTGTTACTATTCTAGTTAACCATTGTCTTGATCCATTTTCTGCTACTATAAGAATGCCTCAGACTGGATAATTTATAATAAACAGAAATGTATTTGGTCCATGGTTCTGGAGTCTGAGACACCACAAAGCCTATTGACACCTGCCCAGTAAGGATCTTCTCTGTAGACTGTAACATAGCAGAAGCATCACACAGCAAGTGCATACACAAAACAGGAGGAGCCATACTCACTCTCACAATAAACCTACAACTATGCCAAAGACAGTAGGCAACTTAAAGCAGGCCTTTGTAAACTACCCACTTCCCTTTTCAACACTGGTGGATGGGGTTGGTTTCCAACACATGTGCTAGGTAACAGCTCCATATTCTAAGTGTGCTCCCATTCCAGATGCTAAGGTACTAAATGTTGTAGGTTAAGGCCACAAAACTTAAACTCCATATTGATCAAATAATTTTATGTTGCCAAGGCGCTATTACTTCCAAAATGGTCCTAGAGTTTTGGAAACATGCAGGCCGATGATTCCCACCTTTACTTACAATGTGAACTGAAGGCAGAAAATTATTTATTTCGTAGTCCCTGCCCCTACACACATTTCATTCTCTTTGAAAACAGTTGATAGACTCGGGAGGCAGAGGCAGGTGGATATCTCTGTGAGTTTGAGGCCAGCCTGGTTTACAAAGAGAGTCCAGGACAGCCAGGGCTCTAGGTAACAGAGAAACCCTGTCTTAAGAAATTAAAAATAAATAAATAAAAGAAAGAAGGAAAGAAAGCAGTTGTTGAAATACCCCTGGGGTCGGGGGTGGGGGGGGTGGAGGGGGAAGAATACCCCTGAGAACATATTTATGGTTCTATATTTTACAAACTGGGGGGGGGGGGGGGGGAGGAAAAAAAAAAAACAACAACAAAAAATCAGGAGTGGGGACTTTTAAAACCAAAACTCATTCCCCCACCCGACTCCTGTGCAGCAAGGAGTGCCACCCTACCCCACAAGAAGGGAAACGCATGGAAACATTTAAAAGTCACCAGTGCGTCTTATATGGTGTACAATACACTCGTCACACACGTGCAGAAGACAGGGACTAAGGTAGGAAGAAGACAGAGATGGGTCTGCAAGGGAAGCAGAAAGGGGGGCGGGGCAGGAACATGAAAATCACCAGCCAGCCCATGCCTGGAAAGCTCTGGGTCAAAGTGTTTGGGTCCGGGTTGCATTTGTTTGTTTGTTGGAATCTTAAATTCTTCAAGTGGAAGTAAACAGCACCCAAAACAACAACAACAAAAACCAACCCCACCACAAGCAAAAGTCCTACAAAGGGAGTTATGACCCCTTCTCAGAAATAAAGCCAAAACAAAACAGTGACCTCTGAATGAACCTCAGCTCGGCGATGCTCTGGAAAGATTAGGAAGAAGGAGATGGACGGCTCAGCAAATTTGCATATACAGAAATCAAGGTGAATGGCCTGCCTTGGAGCCTGAAAGATGGAAACCGTGACAAAGGAAAGTTCCTGGCAGCTATCTCTCTAATCAGTCAATAAAAATGTGCATTAGGTCTACTCAGCAAACTTGAGCAATGCACACACACAAAGACACCATGAAGGGTCACAACTCACTGGGAACAAGGGAGAAACAGAACAGATGCAGAGATCAACCAGGCCGCCTGTAGGCCTTATCTTTAGCGATGTCAGATAAAGGGAGCAGTCGAACTGAACTCAGCAGTTCAGCAGTCAGAAAGGGGTTGGCCAAGGTAGGAAGTAGATAAGGTGGCATTCCCCTGTATAATGCAAGTTTCCCGACCACCCTTCAAAACAGTGGGGGGCACACGTACCCTTCTATCAGCAGACAGTGACAAAGCCCAGGGCCTCATTCTGAAATTCATTAAATTCCTTCCACATTCCAAGAGGCATAAGACTTTAAATATTACACAACTAGTAAAAGTACTCCGAACCTGAAAGCTGTCCCTTTAAGAGGGTATAAAGCCCTATTTAAAAAAAAGGGGGTGGGGGGTGGGGGTTGATCAAAGTCAGAGACCAGAGACTCCAGGCTTAGCTCTTTGATGGAGTGACTTAACCCTCTGCCAAGTAAGGTCTCTTTAGTTCCACAGCTCAGTGTGGCAAGTCCGCTCTCAGCCTCAAGGACATGAAACAAAGCAAGTCAGCTCGGAATCCCACCCACACCCACCTGTGTGACCAACAGGGAAAACCATGAATCTCACCTGGTTCTTCAGAGGAGGTGAGGCACTCAGACAGCCAGCACAGGGTTCACCACTCTCCCTTCGTCCCTCGCTCATAGCCAGAAGACTAGGAAGCAATCAGCTCTTCTGTTACCCAGTTTACAAGCCGAAACCGGCCGCATTGCTCCACGAAAGGCGAGCAAAGCCTTCACAATCACCTGGTTATTCCTAGAACTTGTTCAAATCATTCAGGCTTCCTGGAAGGTCCCTCTCTCGTGTCCATTAGCTGTTTCGTGGCTGACTTCCTCTTCCTTACCTCTCGGGTGCTCTGTAGGCGCTTTCAAACCGTCCAATGCAATCATTTTTGCCTTGGTGATGAATGTTTTTGTCTTATCCTCTCAAACACATCACAAGTTCCCTCAGGGCACAGCATGTGTCTTCAATATTGCATATTACACTACCCTTAGGGGAAGATCTTTCTCCCTGGCCGCCATTTAAATAATGTCTTTGTTCCCCAAATTGAATCCCAATGCAATCAGCTCATCCCTTTGGGGGGGGGGGGGGGGAAACACTCCTCACAGGAGTGGACATATGCCAGGAAGTGTCACACACTTCTCCAAGAAAGCCACACACCTCAAGCGTGGATTTATTATATCCAACAAGACTCCATGACAAGTCACTCCCTAGTACAGACGGGAGGAAGTCTTCAGAGCAGAGAGCATCCGCCGAACAACTAGTTTTTCACCCTGGGAATCAGAAGGCACTTTTTTTTTTTTTTTTTTTTTTTTTTTGGTTTTTCGAGACAGGGTTTCTCTGTGTAGCCTTGGCCATCCTGGACTCACTTTGTAGACCAGGCTGGCCTTGAACTCACAGCGATCCGCCTACCTCTGCCTCCCGAGTGCTGGGATTAAAGGCGTGCGCCACCACGCCTGGCTAGAAGGCACATTATTTAAAAATAAAAAATTAAATAAATTCTTGACATTGTGGCCAAAGCAGACATCACACTCATATCCTTAAAGTCTCCAAGCCTGGGACAACAACCACGAGCTTACAATCTTACACCACAGCCGGCTTCCCCTGAACACTCCCTGGCTGACATTGGCCTTCACAACGGCTCCCTGGGAACTTCAGCCAACATAGGCTGGAGGGCAGCTTGAATCAGCTGGCTCACGTGTTCTCTCAACAGATATTGGTTAGTAACTATTAATGCCAGCAACTTCCAGATGGAAGAAAATGAAATATCTCTTAGCTCTCCCAAATCCTGCACTTGCCTATCTTAAACCAAAACTAATTCCATAGACAAACCACCTATAGACTGAGCACTATAATTATTAGTTAAAAGCACAGCTGTATGCTCTGCAGTTGCTAACTTGGGGCAGGAAGAATGCTTCAAGGTCAAGGCCAGGCTAACCCTCATAGCTATATAGTGAGTTTGAGGCTAGCCTGGACAACACAGCAAGACTCTGTCTGAAGAATGAAGTAAAAGGCCTGGTGTGGGTGGTGGCGCACGCCTTTAATCTCAGCACTGGGAGGCAGAGGCAGGTGGATCGCTGTGAGTTTGAGGACAGCCTGGTCTACAAAGTGAGTCCAGGACAGCCAAGGGTACACAAAGAAACCTTGTCTTGAAAATCAAAAAAGAAAAAAGAATGAAGTAAAGGGGGGAGGAGGAAGGAGGGGAAGGGGGAGAGCAAGGGAGGGGCGGGAGGGGGGAAAGAGAAGGGAGGGGGAAGGGGAGAGGGCAGGGGGAAAGGGGGAAGGTGGGGGAAGGAGAGGAAGGAGATAGGGGAAAGGAGGGGGAAGGGGGAAAGGGAAGGGAGGAAGGGGGAGGGGATGAGAGGGAAAAGGGGAGGAGGGGTAGGGGGAGGGGAAGGGGAGGGGAGAGGGGGACTGAAGGGATGAGAAACATGAAAATGACCTACTTTGAATCATGTTTTCCACCAATTTTTCAAAACAAAGAGATGAGATAAAAATTCAAGAAATAAAACAATCCCTCAGTGTTGCCTTCAGTACAGCAGGAAGGCACCCCACAGCTGGAAAACACAGAATAAGAGGAGCCGAGGGACTGGAAACCCTGCAGTTTTAGAAGGAAACAGCACATCCCTAGCTTACCTCCCAGCCCTGCCAGAGGTGCTCCTCCCACAAGAGATCTGAGTGTGCATTGTCCAAGAAAGAGATAGTGCCTTTAGTTTATTTCATGAATATGGAGCTGCACAGGGCACCAGCCTGACTGGGCCCAGTTATTTTAGGCTGGCCCCTCCAAGACTGCACGGGAAGAGATGTCGACGGGACCTCAGAATGCTTTCTGGAAGCCTCCTATTAAGCAAGCTCTCGATTTTAGGGCCAAATGAACAAGCATCTGACTTTATCATCTTACAAGAAAGGAGCTTGCAAATCCCAGAAGAGCCTCCTTACAAATCTCAGGGCGAGCCACCGAGACAGGGCAACAGAACCCTGGTGCACAGCCATCTTGAAACCTTATGCTGAAATTGACCATTTAAGTCAAAACAGGCTCATCCTTTATTTTTAAGTCTCAGGAACTTTGAGCAGTGAAAATAAACAAACAGCTCTGCTCTAAACTTTGATATACTTCTCCCTAAATCCCAGAGGGCAGCAGAAGGACCACCAGTCAAGACCAGCTAAAGACCAGACACAAGCAAAGCCAGGTTCTGTTCCACTTCCTGTTAGGGCTGAGCAGGCACGAGATCACTGCGCATGCGCCTGACCACTGCCGCGCAGGACTACAGGCTGTTCTGCATCTATGGCTGTTCACCGTCACACCAATGACCCAGCCGGCCCATCTTCGTCTGTGCCACCTCACGTGCCATCATGTTCATATGTGTCTGTCCTAAATCCAGTGCCATCCGTGCCAAGCGAGTGAAACCGTTCAGCACATTCTCTCCCTCCTATGATCAGATAATCCTCTACCTACGGAGAGCCTCTTCAACAAGAGACGAGTGCATATATACTCTTAGATAAAACTTGGTTATGACCATCTCTAAAAGAGAAGGTGTTACCAATACAATTTCAAAAAATATACATTTAAGAGTTAAAATTTACAAATAGTTTTCTCATAAAAATTTACATAGACTGTGTTCTGGGAAGCTGGCTCAGCAGTTAAGAGGACTTGCTGTTCTACCAGAGACGACGGTATGATTCCCAGAACCCATGTGGCAGCCCATGGCTGTTTGTAATTCCAGGTGCAGCGGTTCCAATGACTCTTTCTTTCTTAAAGATTTATTTATTTATTTATTTATTTATTTATTTATTTATTATGTATACAGTGCTCTGCCTACTTGTACCCCTGTAGGCCAGAAGAGGGCATTAGATCACATTATAGATGGTTGTGAGCCACCATGTGGTTGCTGGGAAAAGAATTCAGGACCTCTGGAAGAACAGTCTGTGCTCTTAACCGCTGAGCCATCTCTCCAGCCCTCCAATGACACTTTCTGACTTCCATAGGTTCCTGCACACATGTAATGAGATGCATACATGCAAGCAAAATACGCTTAACATAAAATAAAAAATATTTAAGAATTTTTACATTGGCTAACTTCAAGTCACATTATGATTTTAATTTTTACTTAAAAAAAAAAAAAAAGACAGACATGGAGGTGGGTATGGTAGTTCACATCTGAGTTCCAGGCCAGCCTAGACTACACAATGAGTTCAGGTCAGCCTGGGCTACATAGTAAAAACAAAAAACAAAACAACAAAAACAAAACAACAAAAAACAAGGGGCTGGAGAGGTGGCTCAGCTCTTCCAGAGGACCTGGGTTTAATTCCCAGCACCCACATGGCAGCTCACAACCGTCTGTAACTTCAAGATCTGACACCCTCACACAGACATACGTGCAGGCAAACCACCAATGTGCATACAATAAAAAGAAATCTTTTTTTTTTTTTAAAGAAAAAGCAAGATAAAATAAAATGACACAGTTCTTTCAAATCTGTATCACTTCCACACTTTAGTTTTTTTAAGGTTACAGAAATAAAATGACTATGTGCCACATTTCATACTTGTTATTACACTGACACATGCCTTGGGAAAATAGAGCTGGCACTGACGAAACACACAGGACCGCTCTGAAGAAGGTGAACTAATGTGCAATCCTAGGGCACGTGTACTCCAGCCCACCCTTTACTCACTCCACCCGTACCCATTGGCCACTCTGCAGGACACGCCGCTAACACAGAAGAAACGAAAGCTTCCGTCCACATGGCTAAGTGGACCCTCTCTCTACTTGCAGTTCTCAATTAAGACTTATGGTAATATAAACAGAGGTCACCACAACTGTGCAGTAAGGGCCAGACAGTCATACCTCAGATTCTATAAGTAAGAACAATATAGTCTGTCCTAATTACTCAAGTCTGCCTTTGTAGAACAAAAACAGACATAATCAATGTTATTAAATGAGCTTAATTTTGTGCCAATAAAACTTTATGTGTACTACAATTTAAATTTCATGTGATTTTCAAGTCACAAATATATATATATATGTATATATATATATATATATATATATTTTTTTTTTTTTTTTTTTTTTCTTCTGAGACAGGGTTTCTCTGTGTAGCTTGGCTGTCCTAGACTCACTTTGTAGACTAGGCTGGCCTCAAATTCACAGAGATCCACCTGCCTCTGCCTCCTGAGTGCTGGAATTAAAGGCATGCCCACCACACCTGGCTTGCTTTTATTTTATTTTATTTTATTATTATTATTTTTTTGGGGGGGGTAACCAATTTAGAGAATATATAGCTTTCTGCTCATATAAAACTAAATGGCAGCCAGGTGTGATGACACACACCTATAATCCTAGCATTCAGGAGGCAGAGGCAGTAGGATATCTGTGAGTTCTGAGGTCAGCCTGGTCTACAAAGCAAGTCCAGGACAGCCAAGGCTACACAGAGAAACTCTGTCTCAAAAAACAAAAAATGAAACATACAAAAAAAAAAAAAAAAAACTAGATGGCAGGGCTGAGATAGAGTTGGGTAAGAGGGCTATAGTTTTCTTACCCCCAAATCTAGGGACACAGACAGGCAGGGGACCAGTACAAGGTCCTAGGAATCACTATCCATCACAAGCTCTCATGGTGCTCAGGCACAGCAAGCAATTAACAAGGCTTAATTTGAGAGCCAGGCATGGTAATGCACGGCTTTCACCCCAGCACTCGGGAGGCAGAGGCAGGCGGATCACTGTGAGTTCATGGCCAGCCTGGTCTACAGAGTGAGTCCAGGGCAGCCAAGGATACACAGAGAAACCCTGTCTTGAAAAAACAAACAAAACAAAACAAAAGGGTTAATTTTACTCAACTAAATGATGACTAAGTGCCAGACCTGCCTTTGAAGACTATGACTCTCTGGGAAAAGCAGCACACACTTGGGAGCTCAACTCCTTCGGCGACCGAGGCAGGAAGACAGCTTAAAGCCAGGCACTTCAGGACAGCCTGAGTGGCTTTGAATTCACTGTGTATCAGAGAATGACCTTGAGATCCTGGTTCCCCAGGATCCCAGAATGCTGAGATTACCTCACCTGCTTATTTGTGGGAGTTTCATTTTGTCCTTTCTAGATTTGTTTATGTGTATGAGTGGGTGTCTATGTGAATGTATACCGCGTGTGTGTGGCTACCCATGGCTGCCAGAAGAGGGTATTAAATCTCCTGGAGCTACAGTTACAAGTGGTTGTGAGCCAGCCTACTTGGGTTCTGGGAACTGAACTTGGACCCTATCTGGAAGTTAAACAGAACGAAATCACAAAGGGATAATAAATAGTATATGACAGATACCAACAGGGGACAGGGTGGTTTAACAGATGGCAAAACCCAGGCCAAGAAGTAGGGACAGAAATGGGAGAGAAAGAAAAACCTGGAGAGACTCCTGCCTGCTAGAGTTGCTGACACCTGAGGGAAGTGTTCCATTTCTTTTCTGCAGAGAAATGATTACAAATGAACCTAGTTGTTGGAAACATTCTGGACCAACAGGACAAAGGCTTTCTTACCAGAAAAGCCACTAAGGAATTTTTCACTAAGAATTTATAGATACAGGGGTTGGAGAGATGGTTTAGAGGTTAAGAGCACTGGCTGCTTTTCCAAAGGTCCTGAGTTCAATTCCCACCAACCACATGGTGGCTCACAACCATCTATAATGAGATCTGGTGCCCTCTTCTGGCGCATAAGCGTACATGCAGGCAAAACACTGTACACATAATAAAGGAAGAAAGAAATTATAGATACAATACACATTTTACATCTACTGGTCGTTCTGAAATATGGCGACTCGGTCACTGAGAGTTCCCAGCGTTTAACGGGTTGCCTTGGATTTCTGAGTTTGCAGTGAAAAATAACTGATACACATTTAGTAGACACAGACTTTGGATTTTGACTGATCTTTTCCTGGACTATACCTGGTGCAGTACTTTTGACCAATCCTGGGAGGGAACAAAGAATGACAGCCCTGCATTAGCTTCTCAGCCACAACCGCTCTACAGGGTACCGTTGCTAGGTGTGGCCCCCAGTAAGCTGTGTGTGCTACATGCATTTTCAAGTTCTACTACTTTCAAGTTGCAGTGGGTTTACTAAGGGCAAACCCCCATCGTGATTTGAGATATCTGAACAAGGAGCAAAGTGGAAGACTGAAAGACCACTTATTTCTCAAGATCTGGCAATAATCAGGTGAAATTCAATGGGAGGTAGCACACTGGCTTTCTTTGAGTTGGGCAAAACAGTAAGAAGTAAATTTTACCCTAACCCTAACCCATCCCATATTGATCACAGCCAGCTACTAGACCTGAAGAAAGACCCAACCTGAAACACAGCCTTACATTTGCAAACAGTAAAGGAAGGCTTGAGGTGATGAGACATTCCGTGGAATGATAAGAATTTGGGAATGTAAGTAAAAAAGGAACAACGGCCAAAGGAAAATCAGGGAAGAAAACAAAGGAGTCTGGCATCTCTGAATTAATCTGCACGTGAGATGTTATTTATTTATTTATTGGTTTTGGTTTTTCAAGACAGGGTTTCTCTGTGTAGCCTTGGCTGTCCTAGACTCACTTTGTAGACCAGGCTGGCCTCAAACTCACAGCAATCCACATGCCTCTGTCTCCCAAGTGCTGGGATTATAGGCGTGCACCACCATGCCCGGCATGAGCTTTTATTTTAAAAGGATAAACCAGACACTCCTTTGAGAGATTTGCTAAAGAGACTATTAGCTGCACATAGCAATCTACTTGGCCAAGGACTCCAAGGCTTACCTGTACCAGGACTTCCAGGATCACATCTACAGGACCCTCATGGTTGCCTTCGTGACGTAGTTACAAGAAATCTAACCACTGACAAGCTGGAGGCTTTATAAAGTGTAAGATAAAGGCCCCTTCCTAGAATACGGCAAGAGCATTACAACTTTAAATTCCGCTTAGAAGCGCATAGGCTCTTAGGGACAGGCCTTCGGGCTTATACACCTTTCTATCAGGCTGCTCTGTGCTATGCATTTCTTAGGTATTTAAAAAATGTTTGCGGACTATCTGGCAGTAATGTGAGATTGTATGCACACAGGGGGAGGGGGGTACACGATTTAAAAACAAAAAAAAAAAGCATACCCAACTTCCTGAAAGGATTTAGAACTGAAATAACCCAACGTGACTCCTCCCACACCAACGTGACCCCTGAGGACAAACGGATGGAGAGGGGCGCTCTAAAGTGCCCTCTGCTGTGCACGTTTTCTTCTGGGTGCTTTAGGAAAAAGAGAGAAGGAATGTGCAGGAAAAGCGGTGAACTGCAGACCGGGGATATAGCCAACAGCAACGTTTATAAAACCATTCAGCAGCCACTGGCCATTAGGGAACAGCTCCTTACCTTCTCAAGTTGAAACCTGCAAAATGTAAATCAGGCCTTTGTGAGGCAAACTAAAATAGTGTCCCCTCAGGGTACAGAAATACCACAGCGCAGTCACCAGCGTGAGCTACTCCTTGGCATAGTCAGAGCCCATATTACCAAGATTTTCCCAGGAGAAAAGGCCAATTTGCTGTTTGTCTCACGTTAAATATTAATACGTACTCACGGGAGGAACAAATCACTTTGTGTGTTGATTCTGATTTACACATAAATCGTTTCATAAAGATTAAAGACCTCCATATAAGCACCATGCATCCCTGAAGCTTCCAAAGCGCTGGGGGACTGGGGTGTGATGCTAACTTTGGAAGTTCCATAACCTCTGACTGAGTTGCTCACATAAAAAATTTAACCTAATTGTTTTAAGAATGAGAAAAAGGCTACCTTCTTGCAAGACCAAAATTCTATCTGCCAAGTTTCCATCCACAATAATGACGGAATTAATTAAAGGGGCTGTTTAAGAAAATCAAATCCAGCTGGAGAGACGGCTCAGAGGTTAAGCGCACTAACTGCTCTTCCAGAGGACCAGGGTTCGATTCCCAGCACCCACATGGCGCCTCACAACTGTCCGTAACTTCAAGATCTGACACCTTCACACAGATATATATGCAAACAAAACAGCAAAAAAGAAAGAAAAGACAAGAAAATCCTCAGCTACAGTTCTACTTTCAAGGAGTCCCTGGATACTGTTAAAACTTATTATTATCAGACAGAAAAGCTAACTTTAAACAGCAACCAAGTAATCATTACAGATTATTCAGGAGGGTGGATCTGAGAGCAGAAAGCAAAAGAGAACTTTTGAGGAACCAGTGTCTGCCTGACTCTTCCCTTCACAACAGGCAGAAAATGCAGTTGTGGCTCCCAAAGCAACTTTAACTCTGAGTATCCAAAGATGTGCTATGCCCTGACCCCGACTCTGTTACTGCATATCAAAGTTTAGAAATGGCAGCTGTCAGAATCTATGCTTGCTTTTCTGCATTTTTTTTTTAAACCTCAGGTGATGCATATTGGCTACACGGACCTAATGTGCACCTGTCAAATGTTAAAATTCAGCCTCCTCAAAAAGGGGACCAGTTAAAATGATCATGCAGTCTGGTGTTTGAACATTTCTGAAGGATTACATAAAAACCTGTCATCAGTGGTCTCCTACGTGTTGAGCTTAGCAACTAAAGGCAAACTGACTTGTTTCTATATTTATTATTTGACTATAACCCCTCGTGTTTCGTTTTCATAATAAAAATTGACTCATGATCATGCTAAAACGTGCATATTTTGCATTACTTAAGTGTGATCTGATTTTTTTTTCCCCCTCTAAAGTTTGAGACAGGGTCTCACTATTTAGCTCTGGCTGGTTTGTAGAGCAGGCTAGCCTTGGTCTCCCAGGGATCCACCTATGTAGGCCTCCCAGAGTTCTCCAACACACCCACCCCCTCAATTTGCTTTTAAGGTCAGCAGTGAGTAAAACTCAACATCAAAAGGAAGGCCAGCAAAGTGGCGGCTGGGCCTACTTTTCTCAGTGCGCGCTGGAGTTTCCCATGCTCTGTAGGCAAGGCACAGTATGCATCGCTTGTTTAAGGGTATGTGAAATCTGAACTGGATGGGAGATTTAATGGAGGCACAAAACAGTCATGGTACTTGACTCCACGGGAAATAATTAGTTAGCTACAGCCCACAGAGTAACCGGAGTCAAGGAGTGAATACACTGCATATCAAAACACTGATAAGTCCATCCTAGCCTACTCACCCTAAATGGCTGAGCACAGCATTCATGTATGCATATACACCCAGTCATTTAAAAAAAAAAAAAAAAAAAGTGGGACAGACGCCCAAAACAGGTACAGTAAGTCCAGTCTAGTTTTCATAAACTGTCCAACTAAAAGGTATAATGCACATTTTGATAATAACTATACTGCTATGAAAATATTTTAAGGCAGGTGTGGTGGCACACACCTGTAATCCCAGTACTCAGGAGGCAGAGGCAGGTGGATCGCTGTGAGGGCGAGGCCAGCGTGGTCTACAAAGCAAGCCCAGGACAGCCAAGGCTACACAGAGAAACCCTGTCTTGAAAAACCAAAAATAAATAAATAAATAAAAGGAAAGGAAAGATTTTAAATCTTTTTCTTAAGAGTAAGCCACGCCGGGTGTGGTGGCGCACGCCTTTAATCCCAGCACTCGGGAGGCAGAGGCAGGTGGATCGCCCCGAGTTCGAGGCCAGCCTGGTCTACAAAGGGAGTCCAGGATAGCCAAGGCTACACAGAGAAACCCTGTCTCAAAAAACAAACAAACAAACAAAAAGTAAGCCATGCTGGGTGTGGCTGCTCACAACTTTAATCCCAGCACTCAGGAGGCAGAAGCAGGAGGGTTTCTGTGAGTTCGAGGCCAGCCTAGTCTATATAGTGAGTTCCAGGACAGACAGAGTGAGGTCTTGTTTTATGACTATCATTTAGCAACTGAAGAACTTTTCCTGCAGAACCAAATCCAAGCATATAAAAAATGTCATATCGCCATCCTGTTGGGGTGGAAGAGCTCTTTGATGGCCAAAAGCTAACATCTGGCTCCCAACAGGAGCAACCTGGCTGCTCTCTCTTAACCCTAGCACATGTCTCTGCAACAGAGAATGTACCAGGGAGTGACTACTCTATCTCCCTCTGCAATCACCTGAAATAAACCTCAGCTCCTATGCCTGGAGAAAAAGGAAAGCCAAGATTGACAGGCCATTGTTCAGAACTCCTCAACTGCATCTCAGGCTCTTGGAAGGCATCAAGGCCTTTTCTTTAATTTTTTTTTTTTAAATGGATTAAGCAAGGCTTCAAGGAGATTCAGAATCGAATGCCCAAAACTTAAGTAAAAAGTTAAAAATAACTGGACGTAAATTGTAAAACTATTTTAGGTGATGTAAAAACTCTGAGGGTACTTAAAAGATGACACTAAGGGAGCCCTGCCTGTCTCCAGCTGTTCTGAGGAAGTCACCCATCCCAAGACCCTACCTCCACACTTCTATACAGCTCCAATGCCTTTTCAAACCAGAACTCGTTCGTTTAACTACTGAGAAGCAGAGGCCTCACAGTTTCATTTATGAACTTGTTTTCCAAAAAAGTTCCATCTGCCTGGTGACTCATCTACAAATAAGGTGTTTACTACAAAGGCACTAAACACTGCTTTTCTAAAGCTTATTACACATACACAAAGTAATTTACACTTTTCAAGACATTTGCTGTCATATTCTTTCTCTGGGGAAAAAAAAGTCTCTGATTCTTAATATATTGTTTGGCGTGTTGAAGAGCAATGAAAAGAAAACTACTAAACCATGATCTAAGGATTATTTGCCTACAAAATGTCCCTTTCAGATATTCTAGATGTTATTAGGCAAATTCAGTGCAAAGGGATGGAAGCTCTGCACAGTGACAATCAGTCTCTCACGCTAATACTGAACACCGCAATGAAACTTTCTGCTCGCCTGTCTGTCTCAAAAGTGAAGAAAAGCTTTCCTAGATCCAGAAGGAATTTGGATCCATTCAGATAATCACAGCCTTTCCCATTCATGGTTCTGCCATGACGTTTCCTCCTATACACCCGGTTGCTGAATTCTAACACGGCGCATGTTTCCACACTTGGTTTGGATCAAAGCAAAAGGGGTAAGACATCAGACATCGAGGCTTTTTACACCGGAACAAAACCGCCCGGCAATTACACTGAGTGTCTTCATTACTTTTTTGTTTTCTCTCTACCAGGATTAGCAGTGAAACAGCTCTTAATTAAGGCTGAGCGCTCTAAAGAACAGTAACTTTAAAAGTGAACTTCTACTTTAATTACACGTAGGTAATACCGGCAGTAAAGGAATGTGCTCCCCCTCAATTCCCTTATCAGAACTAAAAGCGACCCTTCTCCACCCTGGAGAGAGACAACTAAACATTTTAAAGACAGGTATCTAAAGGTAGACCTTCAAAATGCTGACGCATGGGATGTGACAGTCCGGGCCAGGGTGAGTGTTTCCTTAGCACCTCAGTGGGTAAAGGGAGTGGGGGTGTTGATCCAAAATCCCAACTGCTGAAATACAAAATAATCAACGAAACAAGAGTCCCGTTGGGTTAGAAAGAGTGAGAAAACAGAGCGATGCTAGCGTGGGACATGGTGGCCCTCACCGGATGTTCAAAGCGAGATGAAGTTTAGAAGTTGGGAGAAAGGAATTTCTGTGTGTGGCCCACGCTGGAGAACAGACCGTCAGCACGCGGCTGGACAGGCCCCTCAGGCCGGGCCAGAGGCTCCATGAAGGCAGCCCCGGAGCTGGGCCGTGAGCGAGAAGTAGTGGGGAACAGGGCTGTCACCGCTTACCCAGGTGCAGCGTGAGGTTGATGGAGTTGGGGTACTGCACCCCAGCCAGCATGGTCTGGCTTTGCCACCAGGTGGTGTCGGCCTGGTTGTTGTAGTCGGTCAGGAAGGCTGCTCCGTGCTGCAGGTGGAGCTGGCCGGCGTCGCACAGGTGACAGGACTTGGTGACTCCGGTCACCCCAGTCTGTACGCAGTACTCCTCGGGCGGAGTCCCACACGTGTTGGTAGCCACCACGGTCACATTGAAGGCGGCATTAACAAACTCCGGCATGCAGCGCTGCGGCCGGCCGCCCTCATCCGCGCACTCGTCCATGGCCGCCCGGACACAGCCCGCCGCAGCCGCCAGCACAGCCAGCAGAGGCCACAGCCGCCCCCGGGACCGCAGGGCCAGCGCGGCCCTCCCGCCGCCCGTCATCCCGCCGCGCGCGGGCCCTCGGCGAAAAGCTGGGGTGCCGCTCTGCGCTCGCCTAGAGGCGTGCCTGGAGGCCGATCCTCCGCTGCGGGCCGAGGCCGGGCTATGGACCGGACTGGTGGCGGAGAGGCGGGCGCAGAGCCGACGCGTGGGCGTCCTGGGCGAAGACCGCGCTGCCTCCGCCGCCTCCCGGTGCGCAGCCTGCACTGAGCGCCGACCCCCGACTTCCGAGCGCGCACCCGAGAGCGCGCCCCAGGAGGAAGGAGCAGGGGGTGGGGTCTGCCGGCCTGGGTGGGATCAGGCGGAGGAGAAAACCCAAGACCGGCCTCCTCAGCAGCTCACGCGGGGCCAGGAGCTGCTCCCCGCCCTCGCGTCCTCCCCAGCGACTCCCGGCGGCCGCAGAAGCAACCGCTGGCTCTCCAGCCTTGGAGGGCGGTGGGCCCCAGGAGCGAGGTGGGCGGGGCGGGAGCAAGAAGGAGGGGCGCGAGGTGGGCGTGGCGAGGGAGTGGGCGGGAGGGGCGCGAGGTGGGTGGGACCCGGATCAAAAGGGGGTGGGGGGGGACGCGAGATGAAGGAGGCGAAGGGGCCAGAAGGAGGGCTTCTGGATGGGCGTGACTAGAGATGGGATGAGCGAGGGAATAAGAGGGAAGGTGGGCGGGGAGGGAATGTGAGTGAAGGAAGGAAGGCGGGGCGTGGGGTGTGGGGTGCGGGGCGGTGCATGCTGGGAGGGCAGGGGCGTCGGTGGAGATCCCGCACCCTGTAGGAATCCCTTGTCTGGGTCTTCGCCCTAAAAGGAACTTGCCCTGGAAGGTGTCAGGGACTAAGAGGAGGTTCTTAAAGGACGACGCAGGTCGGTGAGATAGCTCGGAATCTGTCTTTTGACTTCACGGTGACTTGGACGGTGGCCCAACCAGGTGTCATTCCTTAGGGTATAGCCAGCCACTACTCGGCGCTGGGGCCTGAACGAGTCCATAATGGTGCGGCGGCCTGCATGACCTCGACTTCGCCAGCGGTTCCGGGCATGTCCCCTGCAACGCGGGCCACGCGCTTACCCACGCTTAGAGGAGAGATCCCGGGGTGACCAAGAGGCCGAGTCCCTGCGGAATACAGGGCCCGTTTTCAGCTTCAGAGTCAATTTTGTGATTTCCTTGCTCTAAATTAAAGTGTAACTGTCATTTGCCCGGGCAAGGAAGGAAATGAGGAGGCTGGGAATGCAATGACATTTTCCCCCTGGATACGCAGACCCGCTTTGAAATTCTTCCACTGTGTTGTTTGTGTTTCCCAGCTTGCCTTTAAAAGATTCGAAATGATCTGGACATTCTGACATCCTTCTCTTCGGACCTGCTGAGTCACAGAATATTGTCAGTGCCAGAAATGACTCAGTGCGCAGAGCCTGAGCCAAAAGATCATGAGTTTTAGTCCCAGATCAGAACTACCTAGAGTGCTGATAGGACAAGCAGACAGGGGAAGGGAGGCCGCTGTAAAAACGAACCAGCTGACAGCCGGGCATGCCAGTACACCGCTCTAATCCTAACCCAAGATGCAAAGCAGACCCACAAAGTGAACACTCCAGACGCACTTTTTAAATCTTTTCGGATCTTATTGATACAGTGATAACAAAAAAAAACAAAACAAAAAAACCCCACAATTTTGGATTCAGTAGTCTTTTAAAGATAGGGATCCTGGCCAGGCGTGGTGGCACATGCCTGTAATCCCAGCACTCAGGAAGCAGAGGCAGGCAGATCGATGTGAGTTTGAGGACAGCCTGGTCTACAAGTGAGGCCAGGACAGCCAGGAAGGACTACACAGGGAAACCCCGTCTCGGGGGTGAGGGGTGGGGGAAGATAGGAAAACTGATATCTACAAGATGGCTCAGCCGATAAAGGGAGCTGTCACCACGTCTGATGACCTGAGTTCAATCCCCAGGGACCACATAACTGACTTCCACACCTGCACAGTGACACACTTGTAACACACACACACACACACACACACACACACACATAATTTTTTAAACATGGGGTAGTGGGCATATGAAACAATAAAATAAGTAAGCAATCGGTATTGATAGTTAGGGTCGGTGTCGGGGCCACAAGTCCTAATTAAGGGGGCCTAAGTAAGGATAATGGACTACTTATGATGGGTAGGGGCTACTATCCAGGGAGCTTGTAATACTGAACACATTTGGGGATACACCACCTGGCTTAGTTGTTGAGATGGTGGAGAGTCATATATGCTAAAGGTCTTTATTCCTGTAACTTTTGGGGGAAAGAAAGTTGGGAGCTAGAATGAACATTTTAAACCAACGGTTCTCAAAGTGTGGGTCACAACCCCTTTGCAAGTCGAATGACCTTTTCATAGGGGTTGCCTTAAGACCACTGGAAAACACACTGTCCCTAATGGTAGCCAGATTACAGTTATGAAGTAGCAATGAAAATAATTTTATGGTTGGGGGGGCATCACAACGTGAAGAGCTGTATTAAAGGGTCACAGCATTAGGATGGCAAAGCAAAATCCATCTTTTCACTCCTTCTGGAGGGGATGGCGTCTCAATTCAAACATACCAAACTAACTAGTGTGTGGCCTTTTCATTGCTCTCTCTTGGCTTCTGATGTCCCAAAGTTAACTTCAAGCTGAGCTGTTACCTATGGTTATTTGCTCTGTAACTCATCACAGGAACCTCACCTGTCCTTTGTAAAGCACAGGAAGGAGCCTTGAATTAACCTCTAAATTCCGTTGCTCACTGGAATATGTTAAAGTAAGAAGAACGTTTTGTTTTTGTTTTTTGTTTTTTGTTTTTTTGAAGAAATAAATTGTATCCAGCCAATGTGCTTGTTGATTAAAAAGTTGTTTCTCAGTTTGGATGGGGAGTGGGGAGAGGGGGTAGGACAGTTTCACTCAATAGTCCAGGCTGGGCTGGATCCCACATCAGTCCTCCCGCCTCCCCAGTGCTGAGACTGTAGGCATGCGCCAACATGCCAGTCATCATTTTCTGAGTGTTGATTCAAATAAGACAGAGACTTTGTAACACAATTTTAAAGACCTTTTGGGAAACCTGAACACTGGGTGTTAGATGATAACAAAGTATCTGAGGTACCTGGAGGTGCCACAGTTATAAATAGACTTGCTATCTTAACAAAAAGAAAATAAACAAATATGATGGTATCTCACTGGAGTGTTATCCCAACATCCACTACAGGCTAAGGCAAGAGGATCTTCAGTTCTAGGCCAGTGAGATACTCACCTGCCCCACTAAAAAAGCATATGAGAATTACTGTTACACTGTTTTGTTCTTTCTTCCTTTCTCCTCCTCTTTCTCTTCCTCCTCCTCCTCCTCCTTCTTTTTTCTTCTGATTGTTTTGGTTTGGGATCAAAAGATTCCAGAGCCTCATCCTTTTAAACACACATTCTTAACTTTTGAAAAATCATTATTTTTACAATGGAGCCTAATAAATATGAAAAATTGGTTTGCTAACAAATTGGTAGCCAAGAAGAAATAAATTCTATACAACCAAAAAGAAAAAAGAAAAAGAAAAAGAAAAAGAAAGCCCATTGTATACTAAAGAGGCATGCTATTTATGAGAAAAGCATGAAGGAAATTTTGAGTTTTAGTTCCTGGAAAGAGTCTCTTAATGCCCAGTCATCAGTGCCTCTGTGCAGCAAGGCAGGGGGGGGTCAGGTAGGTGGCTATACAAACATGAGAACCCCCGCACCCCCAAAGAGCCTTTATCCCCCAGTTAAACCTCCAAAGCTTAAGAGATGCGTCCTTTCAGGACATGTATGAATAACTTTCAGGGTAGGATGCTCACTGGCTTGGTCACCTGTGAATCTGTAGGCATGCACACCCCTACCGAAATGAACAACAGTACCTAGTCACAACCCATGAGACAAAGCCGCTGAAAGCAAAGAGTGTTGTTGCCAGTTGTGAGCAGGTTGCAAGTCAGGAAAAAGAAATCAACAGATGTCTACCACCTAAGGGTCCAGAGAGCATGTTGTATAATTAGAAAAAAGTTTAAAATTCCCGCTAGCCTTTCAAGGTGGTACTGCTGTTAGGTTACTAAACCGATATAATTATCGATGTGTTTACTTTTCCACTTGGGAAAAAAATAGATAAATAAATAAACTTTAATGTTGTACATTCAAGAACTTCATAATTATGCTGTACAGACATGGAACAAATAGTGTCGCTCCCACACGAAGAGGGAAGGCTCCATTTCACCCGGAACACTTGGGCTTAGGTGGACACTGGCCACTTTTTCTGGACCACAATGTAAAGAGACAAATAGAAAGCACCTCTGCTATGTCTATGAAGCTTTACCCCAGTTAATGATGCAGGCTGTAAAGCAGGAATCCAACGTGATCACTACACAAGGCCAGAGCTCAGAAGGAATTGTACAGAGTTTGAAACCCGAAGCAGAAAAGGAAGTGACCCCTTCCAAAGGTCTCCTCTCAGCCAATCACAAAGAGCTTATGAACAAGTAGCAAGGCCAAAGCAAATGATTGAAGTTTAGGGAATAAATCTAGGTCAATTTCTGTGGAGAGGAGAAGATGTACATCTTACTCTCTGGGAACTGGCCCCCTGGCAACTCCCAGAAGCTATATGGATGGCTGGGGAAGGGATTCATGAGGGCCCAACCCTCCGAGGCACCATTGTCAGTTAATGGTTGCTAGGGGAGAGGAAATCACAGTTCCCAGTGCGCAGCCACTGGTAAATTGTCCACACTCCAGCACATAACCCCCTGCCCACACTCATATAAGCAATACTAATTAAACTCACTGGGTCACACACAGAAATGCAAAAAAAACAAACGAAAAGTAAAGGCACAATAAAAAATAGAAGCGTCGCTTGCTGGGGGAAAGATGGTCAAGTGGGAATGGGTGAAAAGGATGATGGGAGGTGGGGGATGGGGGTGGGGAGTGAAGATCAAAAACATTATATAAACATGTGAAAGCATCAAAGGATGTTTTTAAATATTTAAGCCAGAACTCGAGCCTGACAAGACTGCTTAGCAGGTAAAAGCGCAAGCCTGGTGACCTGAGCTCATCCCTGGAGCCCAAGTTAAGGTAGAAGAAAGGAAGCAGTCACAGAGTTGTCCTCTGACCTTCACAGTAAATGTGCTTGTGTGTGTAATAATAATAATAATAATAACAACAACAACAATAATAGTAGTTCTAGTAGTAGTAGTAGCAATAATAATAAAAGCCAGAAGTGCTCAGTGAAACAAAATGAACAACCAAACCAAATCCTTTAAGTTATTGTTGGTGACTGACTAGAATTGTCCTGGACTCTCTTTGTAGCCAGGCTGGCTTCAAACTCAGAGATCTGCCTGTCTCTGCCTCCTAAGTACTGGGATTAAAGGCATAGGCCACCACCACGCAGCAATTACTAGATTTTTGCGACCCCACCCTCCTGCATATGTTGGATATCCAGCTCTCAAGGTGGTTTTTAGAGACAGGCTATGGGGAGTTCCAGAACATGGGGGTAGGTTCTAGGCTGATGACTTTAATGGTTCTATAAAAAGAGAACCAAAAAGGCTGGAGAGATGGCTCAGTGGTTAAGAGCACTGACTGCTCCTCCAGAGGTCCTGAGTTCAATTCCCAGCAACCACATGGTGGCTTACAACCATCTATAATGTGTACCTGCAGATAGAGCACTCATATACATTAAATAAATAAATAAATAAATCTTGAGAGAGAGAGAGAGAACAAGAACCAGAGATCTTGTGTCCCCTGTGTCTATCATGTGAGGAAGGGGGATCAATGTGAGTTCAAGGCCAGCCTGGTCTACAAAGCGAGTCCAGGATGGCTAAGATAACATAGAAAAACCCTGTCTCAAAAAAAAGTCCCTGAAGCTGAACAGAATCATTAGCTGCCCCTCTCTGCCATAGTAAGCCTAAGCCAAAAGAGCTGATAGTCCCTCTCAGAAGAGAAAGCTGAGCTGAGAGGAGACTCTTGGACCAGATCCGCTGCCTGGAAGAAGCAGAAACCGGTGGAGCTGCCTGTCAGAGGTACAGACCAACTGAGTCACCTGTAAAGGATGTTATCCAGCCTGCCGAGCAGCCCACAGGCTGTGCAGTGTGCTCTGGGTTCCCTGCTTTTGTGATCTGTCACCTGTGCTGGGGTGGGCTTTGGTGATGCAGCTGTCTTTGAGTCATTTCTGCTACCATAAGTAACCCCTCCCCATATTCCTGTAAGTAATATGTGATATTGGAGCTGGGTGGTGGCGGCGCACACCTTTAATCCCACACCTAGGAGGAAGCAGAGGCACACGGGTCTTTGTGAGTTTGAGGCCAGCCTAGTCTACAGAGTTCCAAGACAGTCAAGGCTACACAGAAAAACGATGTCTCAAAAAAACCAAACCAAACAAGCAAAAAGTCATTCGCTTACCAAGTTGGACTGTGGCGGCATCCGCACTTGGGTATGTGAGTGGCTCCCTCTCTGGGGTGAGTAGATGTATGTGCAGCATCTCTCCAGGAAATATTTTGTTACACAGTATGAAAGCCTAGTTCAGATCCTCAGCACCCATGTCAAAAGCCAGGCCTGTTGGAATGGATCTGTACCCCTAGCACAGGGTGGAGACAGAGCTTAATGGACATCTTGTCTACCCAGTCACTAAACTCTGGATTCAAGGAACGATCCTGTCTCAAAAACCAAGGTAGAAAGCAATAGTAGAAGATACCTGACTTCAGCCTCTAGCCTACACATACACACAAACACACACACACACACATGCACGCACGCATGCATGCACACACTACACTTATATACACACAGACACATACAACTATTAAAAGGCCTCATGCTGCCAAGCCTGACAACCTAAGTTCAGTCCCCAAAGCCTACAAGGAGAGACGACCCTCAAAGCTATCTTTTGACTCCACTTAAGCACCATGACACTGTGTGCCCATAGGCACACACACATACATATAACATATATAGGTGCATACATATGTGTATACACGCAAATGTGTACATACACACAAAATAAATATGTGTAATTTTTTTTATTATAGAGAGGACTGTAATGGAGCTCAGTGGCTGCTAGTATACACAGGCCCTGGATTCAATGACCCATTACTGCACAATTTTTATTTTATTTATTTTTTTATTTTTGGTTTTTCAAGACAAGGTTTGCCATGGATGTCCTGGACTCACTTTGTAGACCAGGTTGGCTTCAAACTCACAGAGATCCACCTGCCTCTGCCTTCTGAGTGCTGGGGTGTGCCACCATGCCTGGCTTGGCACAATTTTTGTTGTTGTTGTTGTTGGGTCTTTTGGTTTGGTTTGTTTGGTTTGGTTTGGTTTGGTTTGGTTTGGTTTGGTTTGGTTTTTCGAGACAGGGTTTCTCTGTGTAACCTTGGCTGTCCTGGACTAACTTTGTAGACCAGGCTGGCCTCGAACTCACAGCGATCAGCCTGCCTCTGCTTCCCGAGTGCTGGAATTAAAGGCGTGTGCCACTACTGCCCGGCAGCACAATTAAAAAAAAAAAAAGATGTATTTATTTTTATTATATATGTGTGAGTATTTTGCCTTTGTGTACTCACGTGTGCATCACGTGCGTGCCTGGTTTCCAAAGAGGCCAGAAAAGGATGTCATATCCCCCTAGAGTTACAGACAGTCGTGACCTGCCATGTGGATGCTGGGATTTGAACCTGGGTCCTCTACAAGAGCAACCAGTGCTCATAACCGTTGAGTCATCCAGCCTCAAAAAAATGTTTTTGAGGGGAGAGACTCCAAAATGAAAGAAGTGTGACAAATACAAGATGCACTTGGGAGGTACAAGTCCCTCCTAGGTGCTTCTTGGTTTAAGTAAGAGACCAATAAGAAAAGTCTTCCCTGATTCTGGTTGGAGTGGCTGGTTAGTGATGGGTCACAGTAATGGGTAGGAAATGCTGGAAGGACAGCTGGCAGTTAAGTTCAGTTTTCGACCAGTTCAGCTTGAGCATAACATTGTGTTAGATGCAAAATGACACAGAGTGTCTGAACTTGAAATTTTCTCCACATGGGAGATAAATGATACATTAGGATCCAATATGACAGGAGGCTAAATCAAGATGTGTAATGAGCGGGGCTAGACTCATTAAGGTCACACCACTGTAGTGAGTGAACCCCAAAGTGATGTAAGCTACGCAAGTCTGTCTAGGGCAGGCTCAGAGAACTTTTCAAAGCCATTCCAGAGCCGTGGAACGTTCCAGCCGTTTCGTCACAGGTCATTCCTGGTTGCCAACCGAGACAGAGTTGGGCCATGGACTGACTCAAGGGGCTGGAGATTAGCTCTTTAACCAGAAATCACATGGCTCCATCTGGTTGGGAAACACAAGGCACCAAGAAACAGCTCAACATATAAATGTCAGTGCTCAGGAGCCTGAGGCAAGAGGCCTTGAGTTTGAGCACAATTTGGGTGAAAGAGAGAGAGGAAGAGAGAGAGGAGTAGAGGCAGAGACAGATGGACAGACAGAAACAGAAATAGAGACAGAAAGAGACAGAGAGAGAGAGAGAGAATTGATTATTTTTCTGTTACTGTGACCACGGCATCATGGTAGAGAGAATAGCAGCAAGAGGAAGTATGGCATCGTGATCAGGAAGCTGGGAGCTCACAGCCTCACCTGCGAGCACTAAGCAGAGAAAGCCAACTGCAAGTGGGGAAAGGGTATACAATCCCAAAGCTCACCCCAGGTGACACAGCTCCTCCAGCAAGGCGGAACCACCTCAACAGCCCTACTGACATGGAACTCAGTGTTCAAATACCTGAGCTGGGAGGGTATCGTAGTCTGAGTTACTATTGCTGTGCTGAAATGCCATGACCAAAGCAACCTGAGGGCCAGGGGTGGAGGGGGAGGGATGGGTGGGTAGGTGGTGGCACACGCCTTTAATTCCGACACTTGAGAGGCAGAGGCAGGTGGATTTCTGTGAGTTCGAGGCCAGCCTGGTCTAAAAGTGAATCCAGGACAGCCAAGGCTACACAGAGAAACCCTGTCTCGAAAAACAAAAAGACCAAAAGCAATGTGGGGAGCAAAGGATTTATTCAGCGTATGTGTCCACATCAGAGTTCGTCATTAAATGAAGTCAGCACAGAAACTCAAGCAGAATAGGAACCTGGAGGCGGGGGCTGACGCACAGGCCACGGAGGGGGTGCTGCTTACTGGCTTGCTCCCTGTAACTTTCTTACAGAACCCAGGACCACCTGCTGAGGGATGGCCCTACCCACCATGGACTGGGTTCTCTCACATTGATCCTAATCAGGAAAATGCCTCACAGCCAGTTCATGTGGAGGCCTTTTCTCATTTGAGGTCCCCCCCCCCCCATTTCAGGTAACTCTAGCTTGTGTCAAGCTGACATAAAACTAGATGAGTTGGGAGGCTATTCTTCATTCATGCCACCACAGAGAGTTAGTTGACACCAGTAGAGAGATTACTTCTCTGGGGGCTTCCTTCAGCAAGCAGCCATATTTGTGCTGGAATTTTAGGCACCTTAGACAACAGAGGCATGACTCTCTAGAGGAACATCACAGGAAAAGACACTAGGAAATAAAAATCTAGAGAGACTGCAGATGTCTGGGGAATAGTGAAAAGAAATTAGCAGTTATGGGAGAGAATTTTTTAGGTAGTAGAATAAAATAAAATTACAAACTGGGCACTTGGGATGATAAGGCACAAGCCTGAGGCCAGCCCATGCTGTAGCTATGTATAGTACATTCCAGGTCAGTCTGAGCTTCTAGCAAGACCCTGTTCCAAAAACTATTCCTGGACTGGCTCTGGTGGCTCACGTCTTTAGTTCTAGCACTCAGGAAGCAGAGGCAAGTGGATCTCTGTGAGTATGAGGGTACCCTGGTCTACATACAAAGTTCTAGGCTAGCCAGGGCGACATAGGGAGACCTGTTACAAACAACCCCGACTCTCAAAGCTCAAAGAAGCAAATTGCCTTCTGACTCGACCTTCAAAGCCGTAGAGCAAATGGATGCACAAAGCCCTGGGTTCAGTCAGCTCCACACCACAAACTGGGTGTGGCACACCCTGGTAATCCCAGAACTGAGAAGGTAAAGGCAGGAGGACCAGGAGTTCAAGGCCATCACTGAATACACAGCAAGTTCAAGACCAGCCTAGGCTGCATGAGACTCTGTCTTAAAAAAAAAAAAAAAAAGAAAGAAAGAAAGAAAAGAAAAAGAGAAAGAGAAAGTCAGATGATGGTGACTCATACCTTTAATCCCAACATTTAGGAGGCAGAGGCAGGAGGATCTTTGTGAGTTCGAGGCCAGCCTGGTCTACACATCTAGGTTCAGGATAGCTAGGGCTACACAGAGAAACCCTGTCTTGAAAAAACAAAAACAAACAAACAAACAAAACCAACAACAACAAAACCCTTAAGTTTGACTGTGGAAAACAAAAGCAACAAAAATGTCCCTTCTCAGCTGAGCGCAGTGGTGCACACCTATAATCCCAGCACTTGAGGAGTCAGAGGCAGGTGGATCACTGTGAGTTCGAGGCCAGCCTGGTTTACAAAGTGAGTCCAGGACAACCAAGGCTACACAGAGACACCCTGTCTTGAAAAACAAACAAAACAAAACAAAAATGGCTCTTCTCTGAGGATACAAAGACATTTAGTGGTAGCAAGAGGAGATCCATGAGACTCCGCCCCTTCATGACAGTCTGTAGGTGATCAGTAGTTGCTAGGGAAGGGAGAGACTGTCTGCAGTGGTGTTGCTAATGGCAAAATACCTGTGCTTCTGTAAATAACCTCTGACCCATACTCCTGTGAGCAGGTCTAACGGAAAAGAAAAAAAAAAAAAGGGTACAAAAATGGGAGAGGACTAGGAAGAAAGAAAAGAGATTTGTAGGATTCTGAGGGGACACCAGGAGGTAATGAGATGAATATGATTGAAACATATTATGTACATGTATGAAAACATAAAGAAATCTATTATTAGGTGTATTTAATGTTTGCTAATAAACACATAGAACATCTAGCGGCACACACCTGTGGTCCCAGCACTCGGAAAGCAGAGGCAGGAAGATCTCTGTGAGTTCAAGGCCAGCCCAGTCTGAGTATTGAGCTCCAAGGCAGCCAAAGCTACCTGTCTCAAAAACTGAAAACCAACAGTGTAAAGCAATAACAACAAATGGGGTGGGGCGGGGGGCACATGTGTAACAAATCAGGAGAAGAGATTCTATTCTGATCTACAGGCAAAGATAAGTCATAGGTTGTTTTTAGGTAAACAAATAACTGTGTCAAACTGGTAAGAAAAATGGACAGAAATTGAAAGGGGGAGCAGAAAAGGCACCTAGGGGACTGGCATCATCCAGAAAAGAGGCGGCGAGGCAGTGGGGCTGACGGCAGGTCCATCACAACAGAGAAGCAGATCCACAGTGTGTCTCTACGGAGAAGGCAGATGAACAGACACAGGAAGGTGAGGGAGAGGAAGCTTGTGAAACTAGCTTGAGGATTTCAACTCTGTCAGTTCTGAGGGTGGTGATGTCATTAACAAGGTCAGAGGGACAGGACAGTCTCTGGGGCAGACATAAGGGAGAAAATAACCATTTCCAGGCTTAGAAATTCAAGTTCCTGGATCGTCATTAGCAAGAACTTATCTATAACAGAGCAGTAACACGATTCCCTCTTTAAAAAGAAGCCCTTCTTGAGCGGAAGCAAGGACTTTGTTATTGGCTAAAAGAAAGCCCCCTTCTTTGATTCTCCGCCCAGTTTCCCCTGCCCACTGGATCCGATGTGCTCGGACCATGGAAACATCTGGAGTGACCCGGTTTCCTTACCGAGGCCAAAACAAGTTAAGTGGTGTGCAGCTTATCTCACCTCCGCCCCGCGGCTCTCCTGGGAGGATGCAGCCCTTATTTTCTGAAATAGTTTGCAGAAAACAAAGATAGCACAGAAAGAAGGTTCTGGAGGCTCTTCAGAGTTACTTCAAAATAAAAAAGTTAACATAAGTGACTGTTTTGTATCCAAATTTGCCTTTGTTGTCATCAAATACAATTTTTAACTTTTTAAATATTTGTGGGCCAGGTGGTGGTGGCGCACGCCTTTAATCCCAGCACTCGGTCTAAATTCGAGTCTAGCCTGGTCTACAGAGTTAGTCCAGAACAGCCAAGGCTACACAGAAAAACCTTGTCTCTAAAAAACAAAACAAAACGAAAAAAAAAATTGTGGATTAAATCAACTTGTAGAGGTTTGTTCTGTAATAAGAAGAGACACTCCTAGATTGTTTGGTGGTGTTGTTGTTTTCTTTTTCCACCAGTGACTGACTGGTGACCTTCGGCAGTTTTAGGTCCTTGATTGTGAAACAAGGAAAATAATGTTTAACTCTTAGAAGAATTTTTTTTTTAACTTTTTCAATTAAACAAAATATAACAAAGTTGTGCCCTAGGGGAGAACATATTCATAAATACTAAGTTTGAGCTGCCCGGTGGTAGCACACTCCTTTAATCCTAAAACTCAAGGAAAGGCAGGTGGATCTCTGTGAGTTCCAGGCTGGCCAAGTTTACAGAGTAAGTTCCAGGACAGCCAGGGATGTTACACAGAGAAACCCTGTTCAAAAAACCAAAAAGACAAAACATAAATACTAATAAGTTTGAATAATTAGTGTTATTTCTTTTGAATAGAATAAGTTTGCTCTCTTTATGGTTAGCAATCCACTATTGTACATAATTGCTAAAGAGAAAGGCGCACGCCTTTAATCCCAGCACTTGAGAGGCAGAGGCAAGTCGATCGATGTGAGTTCGAGACCAGCCTGGTCTACAAATTGAGTCCAGAGAGAGAGAGAGAGAGAGAGAGAGAGAGAGAGAGAGAGAGAGAGAGATCATATCATCGCTCCCTTCAAGGAATTCCCTATTTTAGGAGGAAGAAAAACAGTGAAATAACAGAGGCTGCATAAAGGAGTACAGTGTCATAAATAGCCAAGGGAAATACTAGAAGAAAATAGAAGAAGAGGAGAAGAAGAAGAAACGAAAGAAAGGAAAGAAGGAAGGAAGGGGTGGGGCGGGGGTGGGGACTCAGTCTGCCTGATGGCTGGAGACACAGCTGGCCTAGCGTGATGCCCTGAGGGCTGGGTTCCATCCAAAACACTGTGTAAGTTACAACAATTGACTGCTTTACAAAAACATCCAGGTGTTTGATTAACTCTTTTCTTAATGAACTTTCTATCAATTCTACAGGTTTTGCTCCATACAAGCTGTGTAAGGAAAGACATGGTTTAAGGCTTAATATTTTATTTATCAAAAGGAAGTGATGAAGGGAATTGGTCGGGACCTTAACCACTTACATTTAATTACTGATATGTGACTTAGGCAAGCTCCTTAGTCACTTAATGTGACTTCTTCGTCTATAAAACAGAAGTGCTAGTAACACTTTATGGAGGGGTTGAAAGCTACGTGCTATAAAAGTACTTAAAAGTGACTGCTGCTGGTGTGACCAGAAGTGCAACCCTATACACTGGTGCAACTTCCTCTAAGCTTCTCTTTCTGTCTCAACTTCCATGTTGAAGTCTGCGTTAAAATCTCTTCATAATAAACTCCAACTATGCTTCATTTAAAAAGAAAAAAGTAGCCGGGCGTGGTGGCGCATGCCTTTAATCCCAGCACTCGGGAGGCAGAGGCAGGCGGATTGCTGTGAGTTTGAGGCCAGCCTGGTCTACAAATTGAGTCCAGGATGGCCAAGGCTACACAGAGAGACCTTGTCTCAAAAAACAAACAAAAAAGAAAAAAGTGACAGGAGCTGGAGAGATGACTCCACAGTTGACTGGAGTTGGAATCCTAGGGCCCACTTTAGGCAGCTCACAGCTGTCAGTACCTCTAGCTGCAGGGAGATCCAACACTCTGGCCTCTGTGGGTACCTGAGTTCACACACAGAGAGAATTTAAATTAACACATTTTGTCTGGACATTATATCTGTCAGCAGATCTCTCTCTCTCTCTCTCTCTCTCTCTCTCTCTCTCTCTCTCTCTCTCTCTGTCCCCTTGTCTCCTTCTCTCTCTTTGTTTGAGACAGGTTCTTGCTATCCAGACTGGTCTCAAAACATGAGTTTCTCCTGCCTGGGCTGGAATTGCAGGTATAGTGCACGGCTGCCGTGTCTTTCCTGGGTCAAATCAATAAGATGAGGCTTCTTACCAGCCCATGTATGATATATGCATTTGTGATATTTGTGATGCATGCATGTGTGGTGGATGTCTGTGTGATAAATGCATGTGTGGTGGATGCATGTGTGATGTGTACATGTGTGATGCTTGTATGTGTGATGCATACTTGTGGGATGGATACATGTTTTCTTTCTTTCTTTCTTTTTTTTTTTTTTTTTTTTTTTTTTTTTTTTGAGACAGGGTTTCTCTGTGTAGCCTTGGCCATCCTGGACTCACTTTGTAGACCAGGCTGGCCTCGAACTCACAGTGATCTGCCTGCCTCTGCCTCCCGAGTGCTGGGATTAAAGGGATGCGCCACCATGCCCGGCTGGATATATGTTTTCTATGGTAACAAGCTGAGAACACGAGAACTAGTTTGTTCTCCCTAATGGACACATGGGTATATCCTTCCTATCTTGGTGAACAAATAATGGCCACATAGAAGCAAGGCACTGTGCTCCCATCAATGTGCATGGTCCTGCTGTGTCAGAGGCTTCTGGACTCCAATAATTGAGTCATGTCAGTATATTCCCTACAGCGGGATATCTAGGCGGTGGTGCCCATATTTGGTAGTTAATATGTGTCTTGAGCAACCAATGAAACCATTGGTGTTAAGACCTATGATGAGAGGAAACTGGCAGTGGCTTCCAGTTCTGGTCCTTGGGACCAAGAACACACAAAGGTGACAGTGTCTGCATGGCTAATTTAGAATTCTCTATAGCCTGTGGCTGGCCTAAATCAGAAAATCCTATCAGGGACTCAATTCTCTCTTCAACAAATACCTATTCTCCTTTTGATAACTAGCTCTTAATTTGATATTGAATCCTGATAACGATTGTTTGACTGTAGAGGTGCGAAGATTAGCTAGCCTGGTTACTCAGCACGGACTAGGTGGGGTCTTTCCTTCTTCCTAATCCAAGATAGTGCCTTGCAATTGGGAGCAGCCAGCAGCATTCCATCACTGAAGTTTGCTCTGAAGCAGGTCCTAACCACAAGGCAAAGGGGGGGGGAGGGGCTCTCTCATCACCATACTCTGGTTCTCCTCCCTCACCCCACATACATCACTTCATGAAACCCAGAGTCACGCTAAAGTGAGGAGGAAAATCTCTAACCAAGTCACAGGCAGTGTTGGGATAGATCCTGGCACTGACGTGGCATTAGATGCACCCAGAAGTGGCTCCGGAAAACAGTCTCTTCCTGCTGGGGAGAACTTTATTTGGCAGTAGAATTACCTGCTTTCTCGGATCCACAGACAGTGCAAGACTGACATCTGAGACTTATGGGCATAACCCAGTGGTTTGTCAGGAAGCTGGGGAAATGTGTACTGTGAACGTTAGCAACCAGAAGGTTTGGGCAAGCTACCGACAGCATACTAACTTCTAGGCTAGACTCCAAATACGAGGATATTTGTGTCACTAGCCAGTGCTGGTAAGGTAGTTCAGTAGGCGAAGGCACTTGCCACAAGTCTGATGGCCTGAGTTTGATCCTCACATGTTGTTCTCTGACCTCCACATATGATTGATAGATGATAGATAGATAGATAGATAGATAGATAGATAGATAGATAGATGGGGGGCTGGAGAGATGGCTCAGAAGTTAAGAGCAGGGCCTATTCCTCCAAAGGTTCTGAGTTTGGCCAGGCATGGTGGCACACACCTTTAATCCCAGCACTGGGGAGGCAGAGGCAGGTGGATCACTGCAAGTTCGAGGCCAGTCTGGTCTACAAAGTGAGTCTAGGACAGCCAAACTACACAGAGAAATCCTGTCTCGGGGTGGGGGGGAAGAAAAAAGAAAGAAAGAAGGAAAAAAAAAAAGTCCTGAGTTCAATGGTGGCTCGTCTATGATGAGATCTGGTTCCCTCTTCTGGTGTGTAGGCACATGCAGGCAAAATACTGTATAAATAATAAATAAGTAAATCTTTTTAAAAAGATAGATACATAGATAGGTAAGGTAGATAGAAAGAAAGAACAAATGAACGAAGGAACTTGGGGTGGGTGGAAAATAGATCATGCAGCTCTCTACCCCACCCAACGGAGAGCTTGTAAAATCATTTGAGCACATGTATGTTCTTGGCTGTCAGTCAGTCAAACTGCTTCCTCGGTATGCTGATGGGTGTTTCCGGGGGTCAAGTAGACGTTAGCCACAATGATAACGATGGAGATTGTACATGTGCACAACAAAACAGATGTCTCCTTCTCAGAGCTATCTTATGTTCGCTACTGCTCGGGTCATAGTTTAGTCTGAAAATATGGCGGCTGGAGCAACACAAAGGGACAGGTATCAAGTGTATTTCTCTCCTATTACAATACCAGCAGACAAGGGATGTGACATGTACCTGCCATCCCAGCAGCTGGAGTATAATGTCAGCCTCAGTCACATTGTGAGTCTGAGACTAGCCTAGGCCACATAAGACCTTGTTTCAAAAATTTGAGGCAATGAGGGCTGGAGAGATGGCTCAGAGGTTAAGAGCACTGGCTGTTCTTCCAAAGGTCCTGAGTTCAATTCCCAGAAACCACATAACCGTCTATAATAAGATCTGGTGCCCTCTTCTGGTATGTAGGCACATGCAGACAGAATACTATATAAATAGTAAATAAATAAATCTTTAAAAAAAAATATGAGGCAATGAATGAATGAATGAATGAATTCCAGTAGGAAACCCAGGACAATAAAGCAGCCAGACCTTTTTCGTGTTTTCTGTCATTTTTTTTTTTCTTTAATGCCAAGATTTTATTTTGTAGTTCAAGGTGATTGCTCTAGCTCTCACATTCAGGTCCCTGTTTTAGCCAACTGAAGTCAAAGGAGGAGGAAAAATCCAGTTTCTTCCCTTTAAGGGCATAAACTGAAAAATGCTTCTTGCCCATAGCACATTTGCTGTAACTTATTTGTGAGGTAAAGCTGCAAGGAAGGGCAGATGAGAAATGTTTTTATTTTGTGAGTAGCTAAAAAGCTCTATCAATGTATAATCAATAAAGAATAGATTAGAAATAGCTCTGGCCGTCACTGCTCAGGGCTGGCTCTGAAAGGGCTCCTGCTCATGGGGCTGACAAGGAACACTTTCTACTGTCTAAGGTAAGTCGCAGTCAGACTAGCTAGAGTTTTCTTTAGCACTTAGCACGTTGTGGTCAACGTCACTATCTCTGGGTTTACTGGACATCTTGCTCCCCACCCTGATAGCCACACACACACCACTCTGTGCAGATTATTCATTTTATTCAAAAAGAACAATGAACTGGTGTTAAGATCTCCTTATCTCCCCTCCTATTTATGCCCATCAGGGTAGGCTGACCTTACCAGATAGTGGGACAGACGGCGGGGTGGAGTTGTCATCGCTAAACTGAGAGACTTGACGTGATTTCTCCCATTGCCAGAATATCTGACTCTGGAGACCAAAGTAGTGAGAGTGGTGCTTATTTCTATACTCAGTGACTCACTCACAAATCCTTTTTTTTTTTTTTTTTTTTTTTTCAAATAACCTCTGCAGCCCTGGGCTCTGCTGGTTTGAAGTCTCAGTGCTTAAAAGGGAAATAATTCCATTGAGGAACCCATTAAATTTTTTTAGAGAGAGGTATCTTGAGACTCATACCAGGCTCTTAGGTGTTCTCCTGCCACAGGATTGTAAACAAACATGAGAGGGATTATCGCTTATGAAGAGCACACACTGGGCCAGGAGAGAGTGTGTCCAGAGCTCACGACATTCTCTGCCAAGTCTTCTACTATTCTCTGGTGCTAAAAATGTCATGGGAGCCGGGTGTGATGGCGCATGCCTTTAATCCCAGCACTCCGGAGGTAGGAGCAGGCAGATCACTGTGAGTTCGAGGCCATCCTGGTCTACAAAGTGAGTCCAGGACAGCTAAAGTTGAAACAGAGAAACTCTGTCTTGAGAAACAAAACAAAACAAAAAAGATAGGCTATAGGAATTAGACAACGTTAGCTATGCATATATAGGGGTATGTGCACACACACACACACACACACACACACACACACACACACACACACACCACATTCCACACTGGACCATGTGGAAGCAGCTTCCTGATTAGCTGCTTCTTGCTCTGGCAGAGGCAGTAGTGACCCTGACAGTCCAGTAACTCGGGGAGAAGTCCTGGAGGCTCAGTGAGTCTAGAGGTGACTCGTGTTTGCAATGGTGTGCAGACCTGAAACTTCCAAGTGTTGGGAGTGTGTGTCGACAGTGTAGAGGACTCTCTTTGTAGACCAGCCTGGCCTTGAACTCACAACAATCCACCTGCCTCTGCCTCCCGAGTGCTGGGACTAAAGGCATGTGCCACCACACCCTGCTCTGGTGTGTCCTTTAATTTGGAGATTAAGATTATTAATACTCAAGGTTATTCTTGAATGTTGTGTATTTTGTTGATCTTACAGTGTTTCGGCTTTTTCCTCCCCTCCTCTTTTGCTTAACTATAATTCTAGTGTGGTTTATTCTTTCCTGTGGCCTTGTGGATGGATTTTTTTTTCCTTCAATGTGAAGGAGTCCTTCAAATATCATCTGTAAAGATGGCTTAACGGCCGTAAATTCCTTTAGTCCATTTTTGTCATGCAAAGCTTTTACTTTTTCCTTCAACTATGACAAATAGCTTCATTGGGTACAGTCGTCTGGGTTGACAGTTGTTATCTTTCAAAACTTAAAATAAATCATTCCAAGCCCTTCTGGCTTTTAAAGTATGAGTTGACTGACGGTGAGCCCACATGTATGTGACTTGGTTCATTATAATTAATGTTTTAATAACACGATGAGGGTGGTCCTTCTCGGGTCCTGTCTGTTTGCTACCTTAACGCCTCTTTTATCTGGATTTCTATGTCTTCCCAACTCTGGGAGATTTTCTGTTATGATCCTTTAAAAAAATGCTGTTGGTGTCTTTAGAACAAGATTCTCCCCTTTCTTCTGTGCCTGTCTTCATAGTGTTGTACATGCCTTGGAATTCTCACCGACACCTTCCTGGACGGTTCCATCTCCTCCAATCTGTCTTTAAGCTCAGATCTTCTGTCTCCTCCTGATCTAACACTGAGCCTTTCCACAGTTTTTCATTTGACTTAACGTGTTTTATTTCCAGCATTTCAGATTGGGTTTTATTCAGTATTTTCTCCTTATTGAATTCTCTTTCACCATTATCTGCCACTTTCATTATTTTGTTCAGCCCTTTGTGTCTTTGAACATATGTATAATCATTACTTTTAGTTTCTTTCTTTCTTTTCTCCCTCCCCTCCCCCACAGACAGGGTTTCTCCGTGTAGCCTTGGCTGCCTTAGACTCACTTTGTAGACCAGGCTGGCCTTGAACTCACAGAGATCCACTTGCCTCTGCCTCCCATGGGATTACAAGCGTGTACCACCAGCACCCGGTTCTGTCTGAGATTTTCATCTACCCACTCTCACTAGATACCATTGCTGTAGGGTTAATAACTTTTGGAGGTGTTATACTGTCTTGGTTTTTCTGTGTTTGTTATATTACAGCATTGAGACATACATCTGGCTGTATTTCTTTTGGTTTTTTATCAGCTATAGCCTTTCTTTTCTTTTTCTTTTGGTTTTTCTAGAGGGTTTCTCTGTGTAGCCCTGGCTGTCCTGGAACTCACTCTGTAGACCAGGCTGGCCTCAAACTCACAGAGATTCCCCTGCTTCTGCCTCCCGAGTGCTGGGATTAAAGGCATGCGACACCATGCCCAGCTCAGCTACAGTCCTTTCAATTCAAGAAGACCTTGGATGTGGTAGTACTGAGTATATAGTTCAGAATTCCTCAGCTCAGGAGTTCCTGATGCCAGGTGTAAGCGCCATGCTACACCCTGAGTAGGCTATTAACTGGGAGAGCAATCATGGCTGTCTGATAGTGCCGGTGTGCAATTGCCAGAGGAACCAATTAACAACAGTGACTTCAGTAACTGTTGGAGGATGGTATGGAGTATGCTCAAACCCTAGTTAACAGGATTAGGAGTGGGAAGGAAATTGGATGAGTAAGGAGAAAGATTAAGTGTTAGATCTACTTAGGGTGGGATTACTAAGGATAAATATTAGGCCTACTTCGAAAAGAAAAAGCAGAATAGGCAAAGTAGCTGGGAGGGGAAAGTTGGTATATGGTAAGGGGGTAGCAGGTATGAGACTGTTAAAGCTATGGGAGATTTTAGTTTAAAAGTAAAAGAATATAGAAAAATATAAGAGAACAAAAGACATAGGAGTAAGGGTGTGTGTGTGTGTGTGTGTGTGTGTGTGTGTGTGTGTGTGTGTTGTGTCTGAAGAGTATATAGAGATGCCATATAGTGAACTGGTAGCCCTAAATTCTAACTGAGTAATAAACAAAGATCAACCATCATAAGACACACACACACACACACACACACACACACACACACACACACAGTATCCATTATGTATCCCAGGTTCTTTTTTTTTTAAGTGTGTGTGTGCGTGTGTGTGTGTGTGTGTTCTCACAGACACAGTGTCAAGGTGCACATGTGGAGGTCAGAGGACAACTCTCAGGAGTTGGTTCTCTCCTGCCACCTTGTGAGATCCCAGTATTGACTCCAGATCATCAGACCAGCACATGAGCTCTTCCTCAAAATGAGCCATCTTACTGGCCCCAAGAAGTATGAGCCACCATAGCTGACTTTAAAAAGTGAGATTAAACAACAAAACAGAACTGTCTCATTGAAAACACCAGTCAAGTAAAACATGCCTTTGACAAGAATGACCAAAGAAGCAGGGCAGTGGCGGGGCATGGTGGCACACGCCTTTAATCCCAGCACTCGGGAGGCAGAGGCAGGTGGATCGCTGTGAATTCAAGGCCAGCCTGGTCTACAAAGTGAGTCCAGGATAGCCAAGGCTACACAGAGAAACCCTGTCTTGAAAAACCAAAAATAAAAAAAGAAGCAGGGCAGTGGTGGCTCACAGCTGGTGGCGTGGCACACTTCTCTGTGTGTTAGCCTCATGTAAATCTTTGAGTCTTGAGATCTGTGGATGAGCTATGTCTCTTCTGGGACAGGCAAATTTTAGCATTTTATATTTGTTAAACAATGTTAGTGTAGCACTGTGCCTGTGATCCCAGCATGGGCAAAAGCAGGCAGATCTCCATGAGTTTGAGGCAAGCCTGGTCTGCAAGCAAGCCCAGTACAGCCAAGGCTACACAGAGAAACCCTGTCTTTTCGTTATTGTTTTTGTTTTGTTTTGTTTTGAGACAGGATTTCTCTGTGTAGCCCTGGCTGTTCTGGACTCACTTGGTATACCAGGTTGGCCTCAAACTCACAGAAATCTGCCTGCCTCTGCCTCCCCACTGAGAAAACCCTGTCTTTAAAAAAAAAACACACACAAAACCAACCAAACAAACAAAAAATCCAATGCTAGCTATGGCACACACACACACACACACACAGGGGTCAGAGGATGGCCCCCAGAAGTCGGGTTTTTTTTCTTCTACCATGTGAGTCCCAGGGATTGAATTCAGGCCATAAGAGTTGACGGCAAGTGCCCTTACCCAATGACCCATCTTGCCAGCCCATGTTTTCTGTGTTTGTTCTCATGTGGTGGCTGTTTTGCTTTATTTTGGACAGAGAGTTTCACTCTGTGGCCCAGGCTATCCTGGCATTCACTATATAGTCCAAGCTTGCTTTGAACTTGTAGCCATCCTCTTGCCTAAGCCTCCCAAGTCTCAGTTTCCCTCTAGAAGCCACACTGAGAAGATGCTATAGGGCTGGAGAGATGGCTCAGCAGTTTATAAGACATGTTACTCTAGTAGAGGACTGGGGTTCGATTCCTAGTACCTACAACCATCTGCAACTCCAGTCCAGGAAACCTATTTAGGAATGTGGTGTATAAACATATATGCAGGCAAAACAGTCATGCATATAAAGTAAGTAAAATAAACATTAAAAAAAAAAAAAAAAAAACCAGGGCATGGTGGGTGATAAGAAAAGGAATGAGGCACTTACAGGAAGGACAGCAGGTTGCCAAGAAGAGACTTGATATCCTATGAGCATATACAGGGGGAGGAAATTCCCGTCAGGAACAGTCATAGGGGAGGGGAATAATGGGAAAATGGGAGGGAGGGAAGAATGGGAGGATACAAGGGATGGGATAACCATTGAGATGTAACAAGAATAAATTAATAAAAAAATTAAAAATTAAAAATTAAAAAAAAAAAGGAATGAAAGGACTATTTGCAGGTAGCTGCTCCGTGTACCATTTGGGACACACATCTATGCTAGCTTCCTCAGGTAACGACGGCATGCTCTAAGCTGAAAACATCCTTCTGATGTACACAGCCTGGTGCCCACCTTCTAAGACAGAAATACCAACATGGTGACATACTCTGGCACAGACAGCATAGCTGATAGTCAGTAGTCCCCTGTACCGAAGGGCTTGGTCGCTGGTTGATAATACTCTTTTGATGTAGCCAGCAGGTGCTTCCTCTGCCCAGACAAGAACTTCCTGATAAGGTAGAAAAAAAAAATCCTGTTTTACAACCAAAAGAAAATCAGCCTGAAAGCAGAAAATGGAAGAAACTTGATACAGCTGAAGACATAAGAAAACAAGAGGACTAGCGGACCCCTCCTTAACGAGATTAGGACTTAAATATACCCTTGGTGTAGCTGGCTGCCGACCCTCACTGCTCAAGTCTGTTAAGCCTGAACTTTCTGAGAGCAAATTAAATGCAGTAATCCCCCCCACCCCCACTTCCCATCTTCCCTTTGAGACACTAACCTCCCCAACCCTAAGCCTCTTTGTCTGGGTGCTCCTGACACACCCTGTGTCTTTGAAGACACCTTCCTCTCCTACAGCTGCTTGGAGACTTCACTGAGGCGTTTGCTCAGTGTCTTGTAAGGATCTTGGTTTGGTTTGGTTGGTTTTGGTTTTGAGTTTTCTGAGACAAATTCTCTCCAGAGGACCAGGCTGGCCCCAAACTCAGAGATCTGCCTGCCTCTGCCTCCCAAGAGCTGGGACACCATGTCCAGTTAAAGTTTTTTTTTTTTATTAATTTATTCATATTACATCTCAATTGTTATCCCATCCCTTGTATCCTCCCAGTCCTCCCTTCCTCCCGCTTTCCCCCTACTCCCCTCCCCTGTGACTGTGACTGAGGGGGACCTCCTCCCCCTGTATATGCTCATAGGGTATCAAGTCTCTCCTTGGTAACCTGCTATCCTTCCTCTGAGTGCCACCAGACCTCCCCATCCAGGGGACATGGTCAAATATGAGGCACCAGAGTTCGTGTGAAAGTCATACCCTACTCTCCACTCAACTGTGGAGAATGTCCTGTCCATTGGCTAGATCTGGATAGGGGAAAGTTTTTTTTGTTTTTTGTTTTTTCCTTTTTTCTTTTCTTTTTTTTTTTTTTTTTTTGGTTTTTCGAGACAGGGTTTCTCTATGTAGCCTTGGCTGTCCTGGACTCGCTCTGTAGACCAGGCTGGCCTCGAACTCACAGCGATCTGCCTGCCTCTGCCTCCCGAGTGCTAGGATTAAAGGCGTGCGCCACCACGCCCGGCTTGTTTTTTGTTTTTTAACCTATCTTTTCCCCTTTCCTTCTTTCTCTCTCTCTTTCTTTTTTTCTTTTAAATGTTTTTTTGAGACAGGCTCTCAAAGTGTAGCCTTGGACTTTGTTTGTAAACCAGACTGGCCTCGAACTCACAGAGATCCACCTGTCTCTGCCTCCCTAGTGCTGGGATTAAAGACATGGGCCACCACGCCTGGCTCCCCAGTTCTTTCTTTGTTTCTCTCTCTCTCTCTCTCTCTCTCTCTCTCTCTCTCTCTCTCTCTCTCTCTCTGTGTGTGTGTGTGTGTGTGTGTGTGTGTGTGTGTGTGTGTGTCTTGCTCTGTTCTCAGTCCACTCTTCCTGGCAGCACAGAATTTTCATCCGTGTGACTCTGATCAAACTTCTCCACTAGATAGTCACAATTTCTCTCTTTATGTTAAGTATGTTGTAAAGCAAAAATACTTTATGGCACTATATAAAGCTTCGCCAAAGCCCCAGGGGTTGCTTTTCGCTGCTGCTGTTGTTTCTCTGACCTGTACCCACCTTTGTTTTTTGAGTTTGTGAGAGGTCTTGCATTTGCATATGTATGGGCATAGGAAAGTATCTGTGTGTGTGGAGACCAGAGGTTGACATCCCACTGAACCCAGAACTCACAAATGTGGGTGGTCTAGCTCGCCAGCTTGCTTTAGGGCTCCCAGCTCCACTCTCCAGCACCGGGATTATAGGCAGAGCGTTCTGTGGTGCTGGGGGGCCACACTTCTGCTTGCACGTCAGACCCTTCGTCTACCAAGCCCTCTTCCCACCCCACCCCACATCATCTTTTGAGTAGTTCCTTCCTTTGAGCACAATAAAATGTTCCAGGCTTATCTTGTTCCCGCCCTGCAGCAAGCTTGGAGTCAGACAGTTTTATGAGATGTTCCAGTTCCTCTTAGCGGAAGGTGACATTTAGAGACCACTGTCTGGATACGTGCTGAGTGGGGAACGCGCTGTTCTAGGGCAGAATCAGGGAATGTATGTTATATCTACATCCACCTATCTATCGTCTAGATGTCAAACCGCCGAGCTCACATCAATGCTTCTAATTCCATACTAGCAACAGAGCATTCATTCAGGTTCACTTCCTACTGTTCCTTAATAGTGAAATGTCCATCGTTATTAATGAGTTTTATTATTTAATTGGTTCTTTGTTATTTAACCATTTTCCCATTGCTTCTGAACCATGTTTAGTTTATTCCAAGAACAGCAATAAATCCAGGCTAGCAGGAGGAAAAAGCACCAGAGGGAAGTGGCAGAAAAGGAAATGGGCACTGTATCACTAGTACCCAATTTTTTTCTTGTTTGTTTGTTTGTTTGTTTTTGAGACAGGGTTTCTCTGGGTAGTCCTGGCTGTCCTGGACTCGCTTTGTAGACCAGGCTGGCCTCTAATTCACAGAGATCCGCCTGCCTCTGTTTCCCTGAGTGCTGGGATTACAAGCATGCATCACCATGCCAAATATTAAACCTTCATCTGATTCCAACATATAATAATAGGTATCATAGAGACAGTAGTGAAATTTAGCTTACAGGATGGGTGTTTTAGCCCTGGACTTTATTCTCTCTGGACATGCGCCCAGATCCCAGCGTTTTATCTCTCTGTTGTGTTTCCATGTATGTATATGCTTTGGGGGCGGGGAGGGGGGGCGGAGACGGGGAAGGAGTTGTAGTGAATGCGTGTGTGTGTGTGTGTGTGTGTGTGTGTGTGTGTGTTCCATGTGAAGTCCTGAGGACAACTTGGGCCATGTTCCTCAGGCAGTGTCCACCTTTATATTTAACAGGGTTAGAGACTGGTCTGGAATTCTCCTAGTAGATTAGTCTGGCCAGCATGCCTCAGGAGCCCTTCCCAGTGCTGGGATCATGAGCATGTTACCAATCACAGCTTTAAAAAAAAATTTTTTAAGTGGGTTATAGGGATTGAACAGACATCCTTGTGACCATAACACAAGCATGTTACTGGCTGAGCTATCTCCCCAGTTAGATATTCTATAGGTTACAGTTACTCATGGGCTATATAGTATGAGACCCTGAAAAAAAAAAGAAAAAGAAAAAGAAAAAAGGAAGGAAGAAAGAAAGAAAAGAAAAGAAAACCCCAAGAACTAAGGAGATAGTTGCCTTCAAGTGCTGGGATTTCAGGAGTGTGTAGCCTTGGCTGTCTTAGACTCACATTGTAAACCAGGCTGGCCTCGAACTCACAAGGTTCCACCTGCCTCTGCCTCCCGAGTGCTGGGATTAAAGGCGTGTGCCACCACTGCCTGGCTACACATAGATTTAATTCGTTTAATTCATTCCAGCTTTAATTCATTACTATTCATTTAAATCTTTAATTTTAAAAGTTAAATTAAAATTCTGATATAACAATGTATCAGTCCTCCCAAGAATTTCATACTTTGTCTTTCAGTCATATTCACGTCTTACATTTGTTTCTTTAAAGCACAGCTGAGCAGTCCTATTTTCTAAATATATATTGGCTGGATTTTATAGAGGAAGTAATGATCTGAAGTATTTCAGAGGAAACAAGCTTATTTTTACATATTCTTAAGGTTTTCTTTTTTAAGCATTCTATTGTGTTAAATGTGTAGCTTAGACTTTAACAATGACATTTCCTTCCCCTGGCCACCAATGTACTTATTTCCTTGGCAAACACTGACTTAAGGCTTCCAAGGTTTACGGTGGGAATTAAATCAACCCACAGCAAATCCAGCAATCAAAATGCACACACCGGGCTGAAGATGTTAGCTCAGTTGGGAGAGTACTTGTCTGCTATGTGTGGTGGTGCACACACCCATGTTGTTACCCCGACTCTCAGGGAGTGTAGGCAGGACCAGAAGCTCAAGGTCCTCCTTGGGTACATAGCAAGTTAGAGACCAGCCTGAGCCACATGAGAAGGCTGTTTTGAAGGAGAGAGACAGGGTCCATGGGAGACCACAGAAACTTTTTGGGGGAGGGGGGACAGGAAGTAGGGGACAGATGTTTGGGATTTGTTCATCTTTTTTTTTTTGAGACAGCGTTTCTAGGTGTAGCCTTGGCTGTCCTGGACTCGCTTTGCAGACCAAGCTGGCCTCGAACTCACAGTGATCTGCCTTCCTCTGCCTCTTCAGTGCTGGGATTAAAGGCCTGCTCCACCAAGCTGGCCTTTAAGACCTTCTTTGAGTACCAGGATACATTGTAACTCTATCCTAGTGAGGAAAGACTTACCCTAATAAATGCATGCCAATAGGCCCACTTCAGAAATGGAAAGACTCTAAGAGTTACAAACGAAGGAATTTAAATACAACCAAGGGGTTCTGTGGGTGACTGAGAAACTGAGCAACCTCATTATCCCTGAGGATAATGTGACAACACTGGCCTTAGCAAGGCTAATATGCTGGAGTTCTAGAGTGCAGGTGCCTGGGGCACAGCAGGGACCTGCTGTGTCAGCTGGGCTGCAGTCCACAGGAGAGAGACATCCTGTAGACACAGCTGCAGAGAAGTCAGTAACTGCTGGGAGTGTCACCTCAAGTTGAGCCTTCTTGTCAATGGTTTCTATTGAAATGAACCTAAGCAGTTAGCAGTGACTTACAGTGTGTCATAGCCAACGCAACTTATAAAAGAAAGCATTGGCTTTGGGCTTACAGCGGCTCCAGGGGGCTAGAGCACCAAATGGCAGGGACACCTGGCAGTAGGAAGCAGGCAGCCAGAGGAAGAAGCTGAAAGCTCACATGACTCACAGCAAGCATAGGGCAGCAAGCGCAAATTGGAAGTAAGCAAAGCCTCTTTGCTTTCAAGCCTCACCCCCAGGGACATACTTCCTCTGGCACAGCCACAGGACTATAAGGGTTATGTGCATGGTCTGGCCTCTGGCACAGAAAGCTTCCTGGATCTGGTGGTTTGAATGAGAAATGTCCCCTGTAGTCTCAGGCATTTGGACATCTGGTCCCCAGTTGCTGGCACTGTTTCCTTCAGAAATTTAGGCAACATATAAATGTATTCAAATACCCTGCATGCTGGCAAGAAAAAACAAAACCCAGGAAAAGTGGCAATTACCATTTGTAGCTATGGAGTATGAACCTGAAGCAGGGTTTAAAAGACTCCCCAAATGACAAAAGCAAGACCCATGTCTGTAATTGTAGGATTTGGGAGGTAGAGTCAGGGTCATTAAGGGTTTAAGGCCATCATCCTGCCCTATATAGCAAGTTCGAAGGCAGCTTGGTGTACATACGATACTGTCTCACAACACACACACACACACACACACACACACACACACACACACACGGTGTGGGGGGAAGTTGTACCTATAATACCAGCGCCAGAGAGGCAACAGTAGGAGAGTTGCTGTGAATTTAAGACTAGTCTAGATTACTATGTGAAACTGTATTTTTTAAAAAGATTTTATTTATTTATTTTATGTATATGAGCACTCTACCTGCATGCCAGAAGAGGGCATCAGATCCCAGTGGTTGTGAGCCTCTCTGTGGTTACTGGGAATTGAACTCAGAAGCTCTGGAAGAGCAGACAATGCTGTGTGCTGTTAACCGCTGAGCCATCTCTTCAGCCCTGTGAAACTGTATTTATAAACAGGGAACTAGAGAGAGATCAATGGGAAACATAAGGGTTTTTCAAAAATTGTTGGAAAAAAATTCACAGATTCAAGAAATACTATTGATGGAATAGATAGAAAGAAAACACCTTAAAAGTCAAGCCAGGCATGGTGGCAAATGCTTTTAACTCCAGCACACTGGAGGCTGATGCAGGCAGGTTTCTGGGAGTTCAAAGCCAGCCTGGTCTACTTAGAGTGTTCTTGAACAGGCCAGGGCTACATAGAGACTTTGTCTCAAAAACAAAAACAAAAGCCATGCGATGGTGTTACACGCCTTTAATCCCAGTACTTGGGAAGCAGAGGCAGGTGGATCTCCGTGAGTTCGAGGCCAGCCTGGTCTATAAAGCAAGTCCAGGACAGTCAAGGCTACACAGAGAAACCCTGTCTTGAAAACCCAAAACCCAAACCAAACCAAACAAAAAAACCAAAAACAAACAAACAAACAAAACCCACCAAGGCTGAGAAGAAGAAGAAATCACATAAGCCCACACAGCCCCTGTAGAACCATAACACGACTGATCGCAGATGCATATGGAAACAATGGAAGTCATAAGATAACAGAGTGAGACATTCCAAATGATGTAAAACACAGGCCACTAAATATACCCAGTGAAAATTACCTTCAAAAAGTTGGTATGCTGAGTGTGGTGGTGTATGCCTGCTATCCAAGTTCTCAGGAGGATGAAGCAGGAGATTCAGGAGTTTCATGTTCTGGGCTATCCTGGGATACATAATGAGATCTGTTTCAAATAAGAAAGAAAAGAAACAACAGACAAAAACACCCCTTAAAAGTATGTATATGTTTTACACCTAATATCAGTGAACTACATACTGAAATGGTCCAAACTAGATATGATGGCACTGGTCTGTAATTTCAGCATTTGGGAGGCTGAGAAAAGAAGCTAGCCTGGGCTATATTGTGAGTTCTAGTCTAGCCTGTGCTACAGGTTTGTTTGGAAATCTTTCTGGTATAACTATAGTTTGGGAGATGCTTCATTAGAGCAAGTCATCCAGGCATCTCAGACTTAGGAAGAGAGGACTCCCATGGTAAGGTTGAAGCCAACCTGGGCTGTGTAGTGAGATCCTGTCCAAAGAGAAAAAGAAAAGAAAAAGACAGCTTATGTTATGTGAATGATTTACAAGCAGTATTTTCTCTTTCCTCCAAGCCTGACCAGCATCTGATGAGCACGTTAGCGGAAACTAAGTCTTTGTATAGACACGTCAGGTACAACGGGACAAGTACTTGTCTGGCCCGGCACAAAGTCTCTGCCCACTTCAAGCTGCAACACAAATGCTCGGTCTGTTCAAGAGCAGATTGCATCTCATGAAAAGCGCCTTGTTAATTCTTCTGAAGACTAGAAATTACAATGGCTATTATAGATGATCTACACTGTGGCACTTTATGGTATTTCTTTTCCTTCCTCAATCTAATTCCTTTCTCTTCTAATTTCACATAAAAAACAAAGCCTTCTTTATTTGCCCAACTACCTATCAAGACCCACTTCAATGCTGTAATAATTCAAATTATGAAACATGACGCTGAAGTCGAGTCCAGCGGACAGTGAAGCTGGGCAGGAAAACCATGAGCAGATTTGTAACAAGTAAGAGCTTGGTAAGATGGCCGGGAGAAGTTAGGCACGTTAATGTCAGGACACTCACTTGTTTTGTTTTATAAGACAGGGTCTCTTAGAGCCTGGGCTGGCTTTGAACCCACTGTGTGGCTAAAGATTGCCTTGAACTGCATTTTGTTTTCTGGAGAACCTGAGTAAGACATAAAATACATTGCTACTGGCAGCCATGATCAAAAACTGCTGAAAGAAGCCGGGTGTGGTGGTGCATGCCTGTAATCCCAGCACTCGGGGGTTGGGGGATGAGGGGGTTGGGGAGTTGGGGAGGGGGAAGTAGGGGGATGGGGGCAGGAGGGGAGGGGAGGCAGGTTGATCGATGTGAGTTTGAGGCCAGCCTGATAGACAAAGCAAGTCCAGGACAGTCAAGGATACACAGAGAAATCCTTTTCTCCAAAACAACAACAACAACAACAACAACAACAACAACAACAACAACAACAATAATAATAATAATAATAATAATAATAATAATAATAATAATAAAGCCTTTAGACCAGCCTGGTCTACAAAGTGAGTCCAGGACAACCAGGACTACAAAAGAAGCCCTGTCTCAAAAAGCCAAAAGCAAACAAACAAACAAAAAAAGCCGGACATGATGGTGCACACCTTTAATCTCAGCACTTGGGAGGCAGAGGCAGGTGGATCGCTGTGAGTTTGAGGCCAGCCTGGTCTACAAAGTGAGAGTCCAGGACAGCCAAGGATAACACAGAGAGACCCTGTCTCAAAAAACAAAAACAAACAAACAAACAACAACAACAAGAAGATGTCTAAATCAGTGGTTCTCAAACTTCCTAATGCTGGGACCTTTTAATACAGTTCCTTATGTTGTGGTGACCCCAACCATAATATTATTTCATTGTTACTTCATGAGCGTAATTTCCTGCTGTTATGAATCGTAATATTGTTGGACCCTGTAGTCCAATTCAGGAAGGGGGTCGCTGTGAGAGACCACTCAAGTCACACAGGCTGGAGGTATAGGTAAAATTTATTACTGACACATCAGAAGTCCCAATTGTCGATGTGTCAGGGCCCCTCAGCACTCGGGAGGTGAAGGACCCCGAGTAGCTGTTACAAGCTAGTTTTTAAAGGCTAAAACCTCAAAGCAGGTGGGGTTGCTTATCAAGTTAGACCATATGGACATTTGGACATCTGGCATTGGGAAGCTCTTTGTGGGGGCTTGGGTGTGGGTCTCTAGAGCGGTTACTGAAAGCAGTTGGGGACACCTGATATATGGAAACTTACATGTAACTATTCTGGGAACTAGGGTGGAACTTTTGAAGTTAGCATTAACGAGAACTGGGAGAGGCGAGCAAGGCTGGACAAGCGAACAAGCATCTTGTATTTTACAATTTTACAGTTTCTCACTATAAATCTCTAACATGCAGGATGGTCTAGACGACCCCTGTGAAAGGGTTGCTCCATACACCCCCCCCCCCCCCACTGCATGGAGTCATGACCCACAGGTGAGAACTGCTGCCCTAGATGGTTTGTACACACCCAGGTTTCCAGCCTTGTCTGATTCTGAGGCCACAGTCACAGTCACACCTGTTGCCGCCTGTTCTTAGAGATCACTTGCTCCTTACAGGGTATGCGCTGGTCACCACCGTCCTCTGATGAAGTTTGGAATAAGTCTCAAGTTAAAAGTTTCTAACCCACAGAGAAGTTTTCTGCTGTCTGATTAGTTCCTCTCTGTTATTTTGTATCTCCTTCAAATATAAACCACATCTTTTGTTTTTGTTTTTTTGTTTTTTCAGGACAGGATCTTTCTGTGTAGCCTTGGCTGTCCTGGACTAACTTTGTAGACCAGGTCGGCCTCGAACACACAGCGATCCGCCTGCCTCTGCCTCCTGAGTGCTGGGATTAAAGGTGTGCACCACAACTGCTCGGCTAAACCACATCTTAAAAATTGTCCTTTACTTCTTTTTTTTTGAGACAGAGTCTTATGATCTTCCTTAGTCTGGTCTTGAACTCACGACCTTAGTTGGATGTCTGGTCTCAGATTACAAATTGCTAGGATTGGCTTTATGCAAAATTTGTTAATTCTACTTTACTACATTTTAATTGATTTATTTTGTGTATGTATATGCACATATGCATATATATATATATATATGGAACTCAGAGAATAATTTATGAGTGTCAGTTCTCTCTTTGCACTGTGTATGTCCTGTGGGTTGAACTCAAGCATTCAGGCTTGGTAGCAAGTTCCTTTACCTGCTGAACCATTTTTCCAGCCCATAAAACATTTCTTAAAAATAGATCCCTCGAGAGCCGGGCGTGGTGGCGCATGCTTTTAATCCCAGCACTCAGGAGGCAGAGGCAGGCGGATTGCTGTGAGTTCGAGGCCAGCCTGGTCTACAAATTGAGTCCAGGATGGCCAAGGCTACACAGAGAAACCCTGTCTTGAAAAACAAAAAAAAAAAAAAAGATTCCTCTTCCATGGGAGAAGTCGCCTTGCCAATCATTGTATCCCAGCGTCTGACAAACTCAAGAACTTTCTAAAGCTGGACATGGTGGCTCACTCCCGTAATCCCAGCTGAGGGAGGCTGAGGCAGAAGTGTTGTGAGTTGAGGCCCATTTGGGCTACAGAGCAAACCACTGTCTCATAAAACAAGCAAGCTTGGGAGTGAAGGGTTAGACCCACATCTTATCCCAGATATGTCCAAGCAAACCATCTACTATCACTTGTAAAATCTGGGTCAGCCATGACAGTGGATGGAGATCATGGTAGTGGGGTTGATTTCCTTTAATAACTTTCTGTCTAATGCAACCCATCTTGGTATCCTTCTCTTTAGTTGAAGAATGTTTGGTGGCAACTCCCAAAATGCCATTAAAGCCTTGTTTGCAATTCCATCGACTTTCTAGCTTGGCACAGTGCTGATCAAAGTCCAGTGAGGAAATGAGGCAATTATTTTTCTTGCTTTATCGTCTAAATGAATATCCAGCAAGGGTCTCTGTTTGGTTGGGTGGGTTCAGTTTTGTGAATGAATAACTCCTTTACTAGAAAACAGTAGTGTAAAGCCCGACCATTAATAAATTGGAAGGTGCAATCTTCTTCCTGGTTTCAATACCTACTGTTGGGCAAAAATTTAACAGACTTTTTTTTAAAGGTTTATTTATTATTTATATGGCATTTTTTGCCTGCATGTGTACCGGCACACCAGAAGAGGACACCAGATTTCACTATAGATGGTTGTGAGCCTCCATGTGGTTGCTGGGAATTGAACTCAGGACTTCTGGAAGAGCAGCCGGTACTCTTAACCTCTGGGCCATCTCTCCGGCCTCCAAAATTTAACAGACTTGAACCCACAGTTTTCCATCAGAAATCTTTTCATTGAAAAAAAAAATCATGGTTTCATATTGAAACCAATCTAAGCATTTTTCCTTGAAACTATTATGAATTCACAATTTGGAAACCAAGAGCAGTCATAAGTTTATTTTACTTTAAGTCTTTGAAAATGAAGAACTGATCCGATGATCAAACGGCTAGTTTACCATGCATGTCTTGTCTTCATCCACATAAATTAATCCGTAAAACATAAAGGGAGGTCCCCCTGTGGCCTGTGAATGCTGACTTCAAGAAGTTAAACAAGTTATAGGCCAACCTGAGCTACCCTGCTTCAGAAGGAGAGAGAGAGAGAGAGGAGAGAAAAGGAGAGGGAAGGAGAGAGTAGAGGGGAGGGGAGGAGAGGGAAGGGAAGAGAAGGAAGGGAGAAGAGAAGAAAGAGGAGGGGGGAGGGGAGGAGAGGAGGAAGCAGTTAACTGATAGTCTTTTCTTTTTTTTTCTTTCTTTTTTTTTTTTTGGTTTTTCGAGACAGGGTTTCTCTGTGTAGCCTTCACGGTCCTGAACTCACTTTGTGGACCAGGCTGGCCTCCAACTCACAGTGATCCACCAGCCCGTGCCTCTCAAGTGCTGCGATTAAAGGTGTGCGCCAACACTGCCCGGCTGATAGTCCATTTTCAACAGCCTGATGACAAAAGCAATTGATGCTATTTTCTTTCAAAACATAGACCCATTCGGTTAGTTACTGTAACTGCATGAGGGAAGCAGGATGTGCTCTTCTGCTCTCAGTGCCCTCAGAAGCCAGAGAGCTCTTAAAACCCAAAAGAAACTCTATAATGAGAAAGTAACTTGGTTTGGTTCCCCCCTCCCCTCCCAATTAAGGTAAATTGAAGCTCCAAGCCCCAGCTTTAAATTCAAACAGCTGATAGTACATATGCTGATCCCGAACTCTGGCAGAACGTAGCCCATGTCTGAAAAAAATCCCACTATGATTCCTCATTGTCCTGCTGTGTTTACTCTCTGCTTAGAAGGAATCTCTGAGGAGTGTCCTCTCCATTCTGGGCTTTTGTTCACAGAGGTATCGGTAGGGGTGGGAATGTGGGTGGGTTTCGAATTTGTAAAAGCGTGATTAAATTTATCTAAAGTAACCCTATTCCTATCTTATTGGGTCTTGAATTCAGCCTAGTCCATTTGTAGGCAAGATTTTTAGACAAACCCATTCACTGTTTCAAACGCCCTTGTGTTTCAAATTAAACAGAAACCATAAAACAACAGAACCCTGCCAGGCAGTCGGCTATCATTCCCGATACCACAGTCTCAAATCAGAGGAGGCTTCTCGCTGCTTTGCCATGTCTGGCGATCTTTAACGAAAAGCCTGGACTGCTCTGAGCATCTCTGGATCTTCACTTTCTGTTTTAGTGAGATGTAAACCATGTCTGTGGGGACGCCCCAGGACTACAACATGACAGAGGGATGGCCTTTACGCCAACACTCTCTGGAGATTACGTCACAGTGACAAGGGGCTGAGTAGTCTCCAAGGACTGAGGTTCGGGGACCCTTAAAAGCAAGTACACTTCAATGTTGACTTTAGCCATTTTTATGATAGCATTTTTTTGAGACAGGGTCTACTCCCTGGAGTAGACTGGGCTAGCCCTGAAACTGTAGGGATCTTCTTGCCTTGGCCTCCCAAATTTTAAAATTACAAGTATGTGCCTCTAATACCCAGCATGATAACATATATATTATGGGCTGGAGATGTCTCTAAGTTGGTAGAACACTTTATAGGCACATGCAAAGCCCTAAGTTGATCCCCATTACAAAATTAAAAACTGGGAGTGGTGACACGTGCCTGTCACCTCAGCACTCGGGATATAGGGACAGGGACTCAAGATCATCCTCACCTATATGGAAAATTCCAGACCAGCCTGGGGCTACCTAATACCATGTTCTAAAAATAAAAGTAAAAAAAATCACACACACACATATAAAGTGTATTCAAGAAATACAAATGAACAAATGAAGTAAGTTGACAAATGTCTCACGATGACAATACTAAAAGAAGCAATGAAACATCCCAAAGAGAAGGCCACCTTACTCTATGGTTGTAAACTCCCACATAGAGCTGGCTCTAATTTAAGCAGTTTACTCAAATATGCTTGTTAGAAGAATACTGGGTGTCAGCGGGCAAACCTACAGCTGGTAAATTATAGCTCAATAAACCACAAAAGACAATGTAGAAAGCAGGACTGCTGTTAGGGCTGGCTTCAGGTCACACTCCAGACCACACTGAAAACCTCGGTGCTGGCCTCGTGAGGAACCTCTGCTGTGTTGGTCATGCTGCCTGTGGCCCCAGAGCTGGCTCCCAGGGAAGGTCTCAGTCTGAGGATAGCATCTATCTCTTCTCCCTTTCTGCTCGCATTTTCAAAACTCGGATGTCTTCAATAGAGAGTTTCCTAACGTGCCTCCTCCTAAGGCCAGAGATTTCCCAGAAATAGCAAAGGTGGGCAGCCTGCACATTAACTGTGTACAATAGGAAGGGCTGAGGACATCCTAGAATCTCTACACATAGTAAAATAAACCCATCATTGTAGATTAGTGATCTCAAGCATTTGTTACAAGGACAACTGATTAACAAAGTGACCATCTCACACCTGTGACATTCTGGCTTTTTGGTCTCCCAAAGCTGAGACTGGCATCCAATTCCTAATCCTCCTGCCTCCGCCTCCTAAGTGCTGGGATCACCACCGTACCTTGCTTACACCTCTATCTACGATCTATCAATCTCTGAAGAAAAGTGACTATGTAGCAGTGAGAGAAGACTGGCCGAATGCTTAATCTCACATACAAGCAACGAGTGGGTGCTTGCCCCCACCCCACCCTGCCCCATCATGTGACCAGCAGGGCTATTCAAGTCACTGGGACTTGTAGGCTGGGGTGCTGGGTACACCCACAGTGGCCATGTGGGCTTACTGCTTCTCTCTTCACACAGTACCAGTATACTGGGGCTTTACGCAGCAGTGTTTTGAAGCACCGTTCATCAGAGGCACAGCCTGTTTGTAACACAGCCCCTACTGGATTTTGAAAGAACGTAAAACCATCTATTAAACCTACAGTGAAATCAGCAAACTGATTTCAGTGAGAGTTCTACTGCTGAACAGCAGCTGATAATCATTAGAAAAGGCAGCTTAGGCGCAAAACCACCATGGCCACAGGAACAAAGATGGGAAGCCAGGCCCCAGATGCAGCTCTGCCTGAAGCTCGGCACCTCCCCGGAAGACTCATAGGGGCTGGTAAGTTTCTACACTTTAAAAAAGGGAGCGTTCCGAGAGCAAAAGATCGCCACACAAATGTGAGCTTCAGTGTTTGGGTCTCCAGAACCCATATGAGCCCCAAGTGGGGGTGGTAGCCCACCTGTAACGCCTAGCAGGGCCAGAGTCCATGGAGCAAGCTGCCTAGCTAGACTACCTAAATCAGCCAGCTCTGGGTTCAGCAGAGACCCGACCTCAATATATACAGTGGAGAGTAATCTAGAGAGACACTCAGCTGTAAGTCTAAGCCTCTGTGTACATGAGCACAGCTGTGCATGCATATCTAAACCTGCGTGCACACACACACACACACACACACACACACACACACACTCACAAAGTTTCAAACGCAACACATATACACAAACACACATAATCCAGGTGGTGGTGATGCAGGCCTTTAATCCTAGCACTTGGGAGGCAGTGGAAGGTGGATCTCTGTGAGTTTGAGGCCAGCCTGGTCTACAAAGTGAGTTCAGGACAGCCAAGGCTACACAGAGAGACCCTGTTTCCAAAAACAAAAATAAACACATAACACACACACACACAATTTCTATTGTGCATACTATAAGGCAACCAGGTATCCCGTAAATGAATGAGATTAGTGCTTTGGCTTTGGGTCATAGGACCAACTCCATAGACGGAGAACTAATTCAGAGCCACACCAGGTTTTAGTATTAGTATGTACGCTTCTTCTCCTTCGAAATTCTATCTTCTGGAGACTGCTCATCATCTGCCTGGTTCTCCTCTGTTTCGTTTGAGACAGTCTCACCAGGTAGCCTGGGTCAGCCTCCAAATTGCGATCTTTCTGCCCCAGCTCCCCTAGCACTGGGGTGACAGACGTAGGCCACCACACCCAGCTGCAGACGCAGACCCATGGCATAGGGTAAGCCGTACCTTTTACAAGTGAACACAAACATCTTGTCACCCCTCCGGCTGCAGGTTTGGAAGGCTCACCAAGAGAAGGGATCATTGCCAGGTGAGAGGCCTGTAGCCCAGGCCCGAATGGGACTCCAGGAAATCTGGGCAGGCCAAGGGACTAAGAGCCCGAGGGAATTTTGGTGAGCAATGTTCCTCAATGGGAGTCTTTTTTTTTTCCCCCCTGTGGCCTTGTTGCTGGAGGGAGCATACCTAACAGTGAGTAAACAGGACATGAGCTACCTTTTAGATAAGGAACTGTCGGCCATAAATATGATCTATCCTCTCTGCCTCTTCGATCTCAGAGACACGCTAAGCGGAGAGGAAAACAAACAGAGCAGTCGTCGTCCTGTGAACGCTTTGCTGAAGAACTCACCTCTGGAGAGTTTCATTGGGCTTTTGCCTATGAGGATGGTGACAGCCACCTTTAGTTAGCTGAGGCAAGAACACAGCAAGGGGGAGCTAGAAAACTCCTGTCAAGGCCAGTTCAAGGCAAGTTTCGCTTTATCTTATAAACGTCCTTCATTTTTGTCTCGCATCCTTGAAAAGTTAATGTTTTGAAAGAAGCTTAAACCCCAAGCGTTAGGTAATGATTGACTGAAAACGCGGAAACAGGTTGGAATAGATGGACGCGGGATGGTGCCTGGGCTGTTTCCATCATCAGTTGCACCCCCGCCCCTTCCCCCCCCCACACACTAGTATTTAAAGCTTTGCAGTTTGGTCCCTGCTTCCTTTTCTGGCTTTGTTACCTGATGACCTTTATCCCATACAGGAACCTGTGGCTTGCTTCATATCCTTTCTACCTCTGAGTTTTTGTTCAAGCTGTTCCACTCCTCAGAACATCTTTTTGTTTGTTTGTTTTTCGAGATAGGGTTTCTCTGTGTAGCCTTGGCTGTCCTGGACTCGTTTTGTAGACCAGTCTGGCCTCGAACTCACATCAATCCGCCTGCCTCTGTCTCCCAAGTGCTGGGATTAAAGGCTTGCACTACCACGCCCAGCTCCCAGAACATCTTGTTCCTCTCTTTCCCCCACAGTATGTGCCCGTCAAGCTTATATTCTCATGGCAGCTCCATGGAGGGCATTGGCTACCTAGTCTGGCAAGCTGGCAAGCTCCAGGCTTAGGGAGCAGAGCCTGGAGACATAGGTGGAGGCTGGTTGAGGAACACAGGTGATACCAGGCTCTGGCCTCCACATTCAGGCGGCTCACCCATATGCACCTGCAGCACACGTGCACGGTCACACACACATAAATATCAGCTCACTTACACTACACACATGTGCACATGCAAGCAAAATAGGTTGCCCTCATAACCAATGCTGGAGAGGATGCAGAGAAAAGGGAGCCCTTAAATGTTGATGTGAGACTATGAACAAGAGCAGACCCTAGTGGATATGGGGATTCCTTAGAAAAGGAAAGATAGAGCTGCCATGTGATCCAGCTAGACCATTCCTGGGAATAAACCCAAAGTGCTAAGCGAAAGAAGCCAGACGCAAAAGGGCAAATATTACATTTTCTCTTATATGTGGGCTTGAGTAGAAGAGAGATGATCTGGAAAGGACTAGCATGGATGTGGGAAAAGACGGAGGACGTATATGATCAAAACACATGACCTGCTGCGCATGGTGCTGCAGGCCTGTAATCCTAGCACTCTGCGAGGCAGAGGCAAGTGGATCACTGTGAGTTCAAGGTCCGGCCAGTCTACCAAGTGAGTCCAAGACAGCCAGGGCTACACAAAGAAACCCTGTCTCGAAAAACCAACACCAAAACCAAAAAGCACATGCCCTCATAAATCTCTCTCTCTCTCTCTCTCTCTCTCTCTCTCTTTCTCTCGCTCTCTCTTTCCCCGCCCCCCTTGAAGTTTTGAAACATGAGTTCTCAGTCACCATGTCGTGCTCAGCCATCATGGACTCTTATCCATCTGGAACCACAAAGTAAACTCTTCCTTAAGCTATCTTTATCATAGTGTTTTATCTCTTCCTCCCCCTCCTCCTCTTCATCCTCCTTTTTCAGTTTTTGAGACAGGGTTTCTCTGTGCAGCCCTGGCTGTCCTGGAATCACTCTGTAGACCATGCTGGCCTCAAATTCACAGTGATCTGCCTGCCTCTGCCTCCCGAGTGCTAGGATTAAAGGCATGCGCCACCACCGTCTGGTCATATACCTACTTAATGTATCATTTTCAAAGTCTTATGTTGTACTGTAGACTTGTTCTATGTCTGATCTAACAAACTGAATTGCATGACTTCCTGATATAGCATGGAAGCATTTTTCTGTGGCACAGCCTGAGTTTGGTTGGTTGGCTGGTTTTTCAAGACAAAGTTTCTCTGTGTAGCTGCTCTGGACTTGCTTTGTAGACCAGGCTGGCCTTGAACTCACAGAGATCCACCTGCCTCTGCCTCCCTGAGTGCTGGGATTATAGGAGTATGCCAACATGCCTGGCTACAGCTTGAGTTTTTTGGTCGGTCCATATATGTAATTGGGAATAGAAAAGTTAAGAATTCCATTTTGCTGTGGCATGGTGGTGCATGCCTTTAATCCCAGCACTTGGGAGACAGAGGCAAGCAGATCTCTGTGAGTTCGAAGCCAGCCTAGTCTGCAGGACATCCAGGGCTACACAGAGACACTCTATCTCAAGCTCCATTTTGCTGCTGACCTGGGAGCTAGGTACATCATCTGAACTTACAGATCAGTCACAGCTCTAAGGTCTTTGTGCGTATTACATCATTTAGTTATCATAGCCAGCCAATGAGGTTTGTTCTGCCATTATTCCCAGTGACAGACGGGGCAACTGGACTTCAGAAAGACAAATACATTTCTCGAGGTTACAGAGCTAGCAGAGGGCTGTGTTCACACAGTCAGCCTTACTGACAAGCATCCTGGTTACGTGGCAAAAAGCATCTCTGTGTCCATCAGTGTCCTTTAGGCATCATCTTCCCTGGGAATTCCAGGCTCGGGGCTCAGCCTGAGGCGCAGACTCACCAAAGCCTTGCCACCACCACCCCCCCTCAGGAAACACTTCATTTCCTCCAGTGCAATGAGTCTCTTCCCTTTTCATATAATTCAATAGACTTCCACACTGAGACAAAGAGCTATGATTGGATGCCCTCCTCCCTGTGCTGTGGGGAGGAGGCAGGTGCTGGGACCTTGATTTATATTCCCAACTCTTTTTACTTCTTTTATTTTTGAGACAGTGTCTCCCGTGGTCCAAGCTGACCTTGTACTCCTGATGGCCCTGCCAGTACCAACTGCTAGGATTGTAACTGAATGCCAGAGCACCAGCCTTCCAAAACTTTTTTTTTTTAATATTTTTTAAAAATTTGGGAGCTGGGTATTGAACTAGGACCCTCTATGCTCAGAAAATGCTCTTAGTCACTAAGCCTGTCTTGTCCAAAAACAACAACAACTTCTTCTCCTTCTCCTCCTCCTCCTCCTCCTTCTTCTTCTTCGGGAGTTGGGGAGGGAGGTTTCAAGACAGGTCTCTCTCTGTTACCCTTGGCTGTCCTGGACTCACTTTGTAGACCAGGCTGGCCTCGAACTCACAGCAATCCGCCTGCCTCTGCCTCCCGAGTGCTGGGATTAAAGGCGTACGCCACCACTGTCCGGTGGTCCAAAACTTCTTTAAATGCCATAAATACAGTAACTGGGAGTCAGGCGGTGGTGGCACATGCCTTTAATCCCAGCATTCTGGAGGCAGAGGTAGGCAGATCTCCGAGTTTGAGGCCAGCCCGGTCTACAGAGTGAGTTCCAGGACAGCCAGGGCTACACAGAGAAACCCTGTCTCAAAAACTTAAAAAGGAAGAGGAGGAGGAGGAGGAGGAGGAGGAAGAAACAAGAGAAAGATCCTGGAAGAACAGGCATGGTGGCACACACCCTATTTCCCAGCACTGGGAGGACCAAGGCAGGAGTATTCTGGGTTGGAGGCAAACCTGAATAATATAGCAAAACCTTGCTTCAAAATGGAAAAAAAAAAAAAAAATCAAAAAACAAAACAAAATAAAATCAAGCTGATCGAAGTTTCACTCTAGAGCAGTTCAGCAGTGTAGAATTATATAGAGTGAAATATGATGAAATGCCTCTTTACTCCCTGTTCTCCATGTAGCACCGGCTCCTGTCAAAGGCTACAGCTGAACAACGTCTTAAGTTTTCCTATCCCTTTCTTATACATGTGGTGTGCGTGTGTGTGTGCGTACCTGCGTGCATGCGTGCGTGCGTGTTGATCTCAGTTGCCTCCTCAACTGCTTCTTCGGTTCATCTCATCTGCCGGCTGCAGTAAACCCTGAGTGTTTTCCCTGTTAATAGGAATTTCTGTTCCTTTCAATGTGATACTAATTAGCTGGTAATCCTTGGGGACCTTTTCCAGCAAGACTGAAATGCAATGCAGGCTGTGAGGACCCGCGTGGGCCACTAGCTTCACTCGGGGGTAGCTTCAATCTGAGATTTAGTTTTGGGTCCTTTCTTGCCTATCTCTAGTGGCATGTGCCCTTAAACAGCACAGTGAGCCCTAGGTGCAATTTACGTAGAAAGAAATTAAAAGCCTCTTCTAGTCTCGCTGAAATAGGAAGCTAAGCAAGTATGGAGGGGTCAGCACATGCCGTCAAAGCATGACGCTTCCGCAGAACAGCGTGCCCGGAAGCCTGAGTTTGCACAGTGGACTTCTGAGTCACAGCTGAAGCTGCACCCAACCCTGTGGGATTTGGGAATTGTGGCCTGCACCCGTCATCGAAGCTCTTCAGTGCCCCCCTGTGGTCAGATGAAGGGGATACACGTTGAAGCGTCTGCCTTTACCGAATTTGGGCAGAGTTGAGGGCAAGGGAAAAACTGGGAGGAAGGGTAGGGATAGGCAATTTAGGAATCCGTTGTTAATTGGAGCGTTTTAAAAAACAATTATTTATCTGTTCAGTTGGGAAAAAATAAATCAAGTTACGCTTCTCATCATTCTCTTGTGTACAATCTCCAAAACAACAAAAACCAAGTTTCCTGCCATACAGAACTTCAAAATTCCTAAGTCTTCAGATGCACTCATTACAACTTCTCTGGAAAATGTAAGCCTTATGCAACTTTATCATGGGCTTCGGCCGGAGGGCTGGTTTAGCATGAAGGAAGCCCTGGGTTCCATGCCCAGCACCAAATAAAACAGCTACAGGGTCACATGCCTACAGTCTCAGCACTCAGGAGGTGGAGGAACAGAAATGCAAAGTCTCTGCTACATAGTGAGCTGGGGTTAGTCTGGGCTAGATGAGAGTCTGTTGCCAAAAATAAAATAAAATAAACCAGGCGGTGGTGGTTTATTAATCCCAGCACTCGGGAGGCAGAGGCAGGAGGTTCGAGGACAGCTTGGTCTACAGGGAGAGTTCCAGGCCATTAAGGGCTACACTGGGAAACACTCTCAGGGAGGGGGAAAAAAAGAAGGAGGAAGAAATGACAGCCTAGTCATAAGTGGGACATATGTGTCACCTTTCCAAGGTGCAGGAATCAGCTGGGCGTGGTGGCGCACGCCTTTAATCCCAGCACTTGGGAGGCAGAGGCAGGCGGATCGCTGTGCATTCGAGGCCAGCCTGGTCTACAAAGTGAGTCCAGGACAGTCAAGGCTACACAGAGAAACCCTGTCTCGAAAAACAAACAATCAAGCCAAGGTGCAGGAATCATGAAAGGAGAGAGGCAGAGCTATTGGAAGCCTGGGAGGTGCCTTCTCTGCACCGTAAGGCTGTTGCAATCTTGAACTCACACTATTGAGACTGCGCATGCTCAGGGCCGTCATCGTCCCGTCATGGAAGGAGGAGGGGCCGTGGGGACCCACCCCCTATGAAGATGCTATGTATCTGTGTCGTGGGAGGGGGAGATGTTTTGTTCAAGGGCCAGCCCCCGGTAACAAGCGATCGCCCTACTCCTGTAAACACACTATGAAACTCTCCTCCATGGCTTCGCTTCAGTTTCTACCTCCGGGTTCCTAGCCTGGTTTCACTCCGTGACAGGATTTTGCTCCCTGAGGCTTGTAAGCTAAAAGAAACCCATAGTTGCTCCATAGTTCCTCCATAGTTGTTTTTCGTCATGGTTTTTATCACCGCAATAAAAATCCTAACTGAGATACTAATACAGCTGCCATAAACATAGTTATATATTGTTCTTTTTATTAACTGTGTGTGTGTGTGTACATATACCACAGTGCCTTTACATGGACTAAAGGGACAGAACTCAGGTTTTCAGATTTGCTCGACACATGCCTTTACCGACTGAGCCACATCTCCAGCTGTCATGGATAGGTTTATGGCTGATAATATTCCCATTTTCTTTCTTTCGTTTTTGTTTCTGTTTTTTCGAGACAGGGTTTCTCTGTGTAGCCTTGGCTGTCATGAACTCAATTTGCAGACCAGGCTGGTCTCGAACTCACAGTGATCCACCTGCCTCTGCCTCCCAAGGGCTGGGATTAAAGGCACGCACCACCATGCCCGGCTAATAGTCGTATTTTCTTGATAACTTTTCTTTTAAAATAATACATTTATTGTCTCTCTCTCCTCAACAAGAGTGCAGCTCAGAGACTCTCGTGAGCCTTGATAAGTCACCAGCAGTAGCTTGCGCACAGAACTTAACCTTTATCACGAAGTGGCCCTAGCTTCCACCTTCTCTGTGGAGCAAGCACCCTGGCTTGGGATTCTTTAGGTTCTGATTCATTCTGGTCCCACATAAATGCATGCTGAAAGTGAGCACTAGGGCCAGCATGCTGGTGCTCACCTTTGATCCCCAGAACTCGGGACACAGACAGGCCTCATGGACATAGTACATTCCAGGCCGGCTGTCTGGAAGCCTGGGAGTCATTCCTAGGATAATGGGATAGCAGATCTTCTGAGTCTTTGCTTTCTTCCTGTTGTCTTCCCCAGATCTGGCTGCATTGCTCTCAAGCCACTACTGCCTCAGTAAGCGTGTCTGTCAGGCAGCTCTCATTGTCCATGAGATGTAGTGCCTCCTCAGATAAAAAGGGAGTGGTAAGGAAACTCATTCTGAATGGATCTCTGACCTCTGACCTGTGAAACTCTTACCTATCTTCCGTTTTTGCCTGGAGCCAGCTGTCACTATGTGTCAGCGGTCTGTGTTTTCCTTTTAAAGGAAAAAAAGATCCAAAAGAGCCATGTGCTTAGCAACCGCAGGCTTGAAAGAATTTACAAGCCTAGGCGTGGCTTCACATTGAGCCAGAAAGAAGAATTTTGACCAGAAATCTTTTTTTTTTTTTTTCTGATAGAAAAATGGAGCATAATTTTACATAATATTTTACAAATTTGTTCATCATGAGATGACTTGTGGATTCAATCCAGAGGATCCCTCCCTGCCGATGCTACAACAATAGCATAAAATAGTCTCACTGAACTGTAGAATTTTGTGCATTGACTAAAAGCTAACAGAGTGACAGCTTAGTGCTAAGCAAGGTCTCACATGCAGATGAACAGTGTCAGGGAGGGAACAACCTGACACAAAGGACAAACACCCATTGCAACACAGATGTTGGAAGCCCTCCATTTAATTCTTTTGTCATTATCATTGTTTGTTTGGTTGGTTTTTTTGTTTTTGTTTGTCGTTGTTGTTGGTTTGGTGTGGTTTGAGTTTTGAGACAGGGTTTCTTTGTGTAATAGCCTTATCAGTCCTAGGACTCACTCTGTAGACCAGGCTGGCCTCACAGAGGTCCACCTGCCTCTGCCTCCCGAGTGCTGGGATTAAAGGTTGCGCCATCTCCCTAGTTAGACCCTAAGCATCACACTGACACTTGGATAGTGAGGCGGAAGGACGCCAGGTAGAAGTGATACACAGTGGTCCTGAAGTTCAGCCTTCAGGAGGAAGAAGAAAAATCCACGATGAAGCACACAGACTGGGACTTGACAATGACCTTGTACAGGAAACTGTAACACTCTGGAGATATCAGGGCCTGAATGCTTGAATTCACTCTTAAACAAGGGGCAGGCTGGGTGGTGGTGCCGCACGCCTTTAATCCCAGCACTTGGGAGGCAGAGGCAGGCAGATTGCTGTGAGTTCGAGGTCAGCCTGGACTACAAAGTGAGTCCAGGACAGTCAAGGCTACACAGAGAAACCTTGTCTCGAAAAAACAAAAACAAACAAACAAAATAACAACAACAACAAAAACAAAAACAAGCGATGGAAGAGCCTGGCTTCTGAGGGTGCAGCACCCAGGGGTGGATGGGATCAGCCTGAGTGCTGTGGAAGCGGAGAATCTGAGTAACGGAGCCATCTACTCCTCTTTAAGACAAAAGACAAAAGCTGAGAAATATAGGGAAGTTAAGTCCTTGATGGCCTGGTTTATACCAGCCATAAGTAACTTTAAAGCCGGGCATGGTGGCACACACCTTTTAATCCCAGCACTTGGGAGGCAGAGGCAGGGGGATTGATGTGAGTTCGAGACCAGCCTTGTCTACAAAGGCAGTCCAGGACAACCAAGGCTACACAGTGAAACCCTGTCTCGAAAAACAAAAGAAAAAAGTAGTACAGGCAAAAAAAAAAAAAAAAGGAGTAAGTTTGATGCAGTAGTGGGGCAGCTGTCACCCAGAGTGTTCGGTATATGTTTCTCCCTTGGGGAGAAATAAAAGCATATGGGGGAAATAATTACTGACCCAGCCCTTTACCTGTGTGTGGCCAATAGAAAACCAAGGGTCATAGTGCTCACCAGAAGCCTATAAGAACTGGGGATGGAGCCAAGTGGGATGGCGCACGCCTTTAGTCTCAGCACTCCGGAGACAGAGGCAGGTGGATCTCTATGAGTTCAAGGCCAGCCTAGTCTACAAAGCAAGTCCAGGACAGCCACAGTTACACAGTGTTGTTTTTAAATTGAAAATCCTAGATCGTTCTATTTCACCAATAAAGACTCAGGAGCCAGGTGCTGGGGTGTAAAACCTGCTAGCTCAGAGAGACAGAGAAAGCACCCAGCTGACCTTCCTACTCAGCTCATGTCCCAATGGAAAAGGTCCATAAGGCTCACTAGCTCACCTGACAGCCCAGGAAGAAAAGGCCAAAAAACCCAAGGTCAAAGGCTTGCTAGCTCAAAGCCCCAAAAGCCAAAGGCCAAGGAGCTGAGGTGCTCAAGAGCTGATGAGGTGAAAGCTAAAGAGCTAAAGAACTCAAGCTAAAATCCCAAGCCCCAAGAGCTACTTCTACATGCTGTCTTAAACATCCCTCAACTCCAAGTCCCTCCTACTCTTTTTGTTGTTGTTGTTGTTGTTTTTGTTTTCTCAAAACAGGGTTTCTCTGTGTAGTCCTGGCTGTCCTGGACTCAAGCTGTAGACCAGATCAGACAAAGGCTGAATGGTTTATAGCAAATGTGAAATACAGAGAGCGAGATGAGGCCATGTCCTCCATCCACACCGCTAACTCAATGTTGCTCTTCTGAAAAACAATTGTTAGACTGATCTGATCTCTTCAGACTATACTGGACCTTGCGCACTAGTGTGTCTTTTTCTGTATCCTCTCGGCCACCCAGATGGCACTTAATTAAAATCCACGATGGTAAGCCTTCAGAGACTCTATCCATCCTCTCTGATAATGTTTCGTTATATAGTATCGACCCTTGAGTGTGATACAGACTGTCAGAGCACCCAGAGGGATAGTAAAGACAGTAGGTAAGGAGTTGTGTTTTTGTTTTGTTGTTGTTATTTTGGTTTGGTTTGGTTTTTTTTCAAGACAGGGTTTTCTCTGTGTAGCCTTGGCTGTCCGGGACTCCCTTTGTAGACCAGGCTGGCCTCGAACTCACATCAATCCACCTGCCTCTGCCTCCTGGGCACTGGGATTAAAGGCGTGTGCCATCATGCCTGGTTGCTAAGGAGTTTTAAAAGGGGATGCAGTGTGGGTATCAAAGGGCATTCCCAGAGGCCCTAAGGTTGTTTGGTAAAAAGCTCAGTGTCAGGGGTAGGTTACTTCCCCTTGAGTTGTAGGCCAGTATCCTGGCTGTTTTTATTTCAACTTGACACAAGCTAATGTCATATGAGCAGAGGGAACGTCAATTAAGAAAATGCCTCCCTTGGGGCTGGAGGGATGGCTCAGAGGTTAAGAGCATTGACTGCTCTTCCAGAGGTCCTGAGTTCAATTCCCGGCAACAACATGGTGGCTCACAATCATTTATAATGTGATCTGATACCCTCTTCTGGCCTGCAGGTGTACATGCAAACAGCACTGTATACATAATACTAGCTAAGTAAATCTTTAAAAAAAGAAAAAGAAAAAGAAAGGAAATGCCTCCCTAAAATCCCACTATAGCCAAGCCAACGGGGTACTTTCTTAATCAGTGATGGATGGATAGGAAAGGGCTCAGGCCATGGTGGCTCAGAGCATACCTGGGTTAGTAGTCATAGGTTCTGAAAGAAAGCAGGCTGAGCAAGCTATAAAGAGCAATCCTGTAAGCAGCACTCCTCCATGACCTCTGCATCAGCTTCTGGCTCTAGCTTCTTGGCTAGTTTGAGTTCCTGTGTTGGTTTTCCTCAATGGACTGTGATTCAGGTCAAATAAACCCAAGTTGCTTTGGTTATGATATTTAATCACAGAAATGGGAACTCTGAAACAGCCAGAAAGGCTCCTGAAGCACCACAAACCATAAAGATTATGGCTACTGCTGTTATTTGCATGCTGAAGACATATGGCCAATGTTCAGCCATCTTGTCCAAGTCTGCACCTTTAAGTCTCTGTTTTTGCCAGAGCTTGCCTTTCACCAGAAACTAGCTGACCCTGTTGTGAGTCAGCAGTTAGACTAAAGACAGATAGAGATGGAGCGACCCTGTTGTGAGTCAGCAGTTAAGTCTAACTGCTAGATGAAGACAGAGCAAGATGCCCTGTGTGGCAGGGCATTATGACCCTGCCTGGAATTCCCTATGTTTTGAGAAAGGCCTGCAGCTGGGTTGCTATAGCAATATGCTTCCCTGCCTTCTGACTTATAAAAGCTGCTGCCTGACTAATAAAGTTTGAGAGTTTGATCAATCAGACTTGCTCTCCTTCTTTGTGTCTTGCATTTTCAACAGGTGACCTTCCCTCCCAAGTTTTAATCAAACCCCGCAGGCCAGGGCAGAAGACACCAGATGTTTTGGCTGAAGGACATGAAGAAATCAAGTCTGTATTGAACTAGAACCTCCCCCACTACTGGCTTGTTTTCATAATGCCAGAAGGTGGAGAATTGTCACCAACAATCCTGCTTGGCTATCGAGCCTGCATGCTACAGTATCAACATGTCAGGCCAGAAGTTCCCACTGGTTTAATAGTGTCACAACTCCTTTGGGTACAACCAACTGCTTTCCTGTTGTATTTAAAGTCCACAATACTGGAGGGAGTTCACTGGGGCTGGTACAAAACAAAACAAAAACAAGGACTAGGGAGGTAATAGGCCCCAGTGGGGAGGCCATTGCTATTTTTTTTATTGTTAAATAAATGTGATGTTCCTGTCAACTTGCCTTTTATTTTATTATTATTATTTTTTTTTTCGAGACAGGGTTTCTCTGTGTAGCCTTGGCCATCCTGGACTCACTTTGTAGACCAGGCTGGCCTCGAACTCACAGCGATCCGCCTGCCTCTGCCTCCCGCGTGCTGGGATTAAAGGCATGCACCACCACGCCCGGCCAACTTGCCTTTTAAACATTTGTGCTTATGCCTATAAATTACTGTTTCTGTCAGCCTCAATTGGCCGTGGAAGGAAACGTCTTTTTTACAATAGGAAGTACACTGCAGACTCACAACCTCATCATGCTTTTGAAAATAACTGACTGTTGCTGTGATGAAGAAAAATGATCAGACATCTCTATTACCTCGTTCAAGGCTCAGGGATCATTATAGAAGACACGACAGAAAGGCTGCAAAACCTAGATGAAGGGGTGATGTGGTGTAGCAATTCTCTCTAAATTGAAACATTCCTGGAGAGAAATTCATTAAGACTCAAGAAATAAACAAGGCAATGATCAAAAAGTTAAAAAAAAAAAAAAAAATCCACAAGTCTCAGGGAGTTTCTGAAACTTACAAGATTCATGAGAACACTCCTCAAAGCCGCTCCTTGAAGTAGGGACTTGGCAGGGAGAAGATTCCACACCATTTATTAAGCTTCCTCCAAGTTCTCCAGGGAGCCCCAGGAGCTTTTGTGAGTTGTTACTTAAACTGTGCTGGGGTTTTTGGTGAGTCAGTTGCTTTTGAGGTATCCATCCTCTTTTATGTTTATTTCTTTTTAAATATTTATTGAATATTATGTATACAGTGTTTTGCCTGCATGTACACCTGCAGGCCAGAAGAGGACATTAAACCACATTACATTATAGATGGTTGTGAGCCACCATGTGGTTGCTGGGAATTGAACTCAGGACCTCTGGAAGAGCAGTCAGTGCTCTTAACCTCTGAGCCATCTCTCCAGCCCATTCATCCTCTTTTAATTCCTTATCCAGAGTCCTCTTAGTAACCTAAATAAACTCATTGGTTCACCAAACTGGCTTTTTGTGAAATTAATTTTTGGTATGTTGTTGGAGTCCCATCTAGGGTGAGAAGATGCTTCTTTATGTTGCTATGGGGTCTGCTTAGATTCAACATAACTCAAACACCAGGTCAATGATGATGACAAAAATTTATTGTAATCAAGCTGCTACTGATTGATCAGGACTGCAGAACAGACTGAGGAGCTGAACTGCAACTCCAAGCCAGAATATCACAGAATATTTAAACTTGCAAACCACAAACATCTGTGCCAAGCTATTGTTACATTTTCCTACCAATCAGGATAGGAGTTGGTTCCTGGGCCTGCGAACATGAACATGCTTGATCCTGCCCGCAGGATAGAAAAGTTGTCCTTGAGATGTCTGTGCTCAGACAGCTGTCTCCCTACAAGTTGTTCCTGAGATGTCTGGACTCAGACGACTGTCTCCTTACACCAGAAGCTGTCCCACTATTAGAAAGTCACCAGCTCTCCTAGGGCCTATGACCATGAACTTAGTTTCCCTCTATAATTAAATGGAGCCTGAAAACAAAATGGCAGTACTTAGAACAAAATTTTTTTGCTTGTCCCCAACAATATCACCCCAGGAAAAGTCATATGACACTATGACAATACATGGAAAAGAATGTACTCCCTATTGAAGAGTCTCAGGATTTTTATGAAATTAGCCAAGTTTCATGGAGAGCTGATTCCTTAGACTGAGCAGGACTGCTATGCCAGGTTCTTATGGGCAATGGTTGAGATTCAGTAATGGGTTGGGTACATCTTGGTTGATGCACACAAAAGTATTGAACAGCCAGATTTAAATTTCCAGATTTCCCTGAGCCCTTTGAGCTCATTTCTGTGCATTAGAAATCTTTTTTTTTTTTTTTTTTTTTTTTTCTGAGACAGGGTTTCTCTGTGTAGCCTTGGCTGTCCTGGACTCACTTTGTAGGCCAGGCTAGCCTCGAACTCACATTGATCCACCTGCCTCTGCCTCCCATTAGAAATCTTAGTCCTGGGGGCTAAAGAGATGGCTCAGAGGTTAAGGGCACTGACTGCTCCTCCAGAGGTCCTGAGTTCAATTCCCAGCAACCACATGGTGGCTCACAACCATCTAGAATGTGATCTGATGATGTCCTTTTCCGGCCTGCAAGTGTATGTGCAGCCAGAGCACTGTATACATAATAATAAATAAATAAATCTTTAAAAAAAAGAAAAAAAAAAAGAAACCATAGTCCTGTCTTGAGACCTCATGCAGCTCTCCTGAGGATCTGTCCATGGCTAAAGAGGGTCAAGACCCAACATCCAACCAGACCATTGCTGAGCTGGCTAAGAAAATAAAATAAAATTACATTGAGGGAGTCGGCCAATATGTACTGGTTTGAACTTGGGAACGCACATGAGAACAGTTATGGAAGGTCCTGGAACAGGGATGAAACATGAAGCTGGATAAGTGAGAATGTCAGTACAGCCAGAATTTAACTTATTAACACAAAATGACCCTGTGTGGGATTGTATACCTTGATTATATACAGTAATTTTTGTTTGTTCATTTGTTTTTCAAGACAGGGTTTCTCTGTTGTACCAGCCCTGGCTATTCTGGAATTCACTTTGAAGACCAGCCTAGCCTCATAAAGATCACAAAAAAAAAAAAAAAAAAAAAAAAAAAAAAAAAAAAATCCATCTGCCTTCCGAGCAATCAGATTAAAGGCGCGCACCACCATGCTCAGCTTTGTATACAGTGATTGTATGGCCTGACAACCTGACCTTTGTCTCAATTTGTCTTTTCTGCATTCGTCACATTTTACCTAGGCCAACTTTGTTTGGTGTTGGGGGGTGGAGCTTCCCCCTTTTATTTGTTGTTTGACAATCATACATGTAAAGGATGCATCTTGATCATATGTCCCATCTTCTTCCTCTCTCTTCCCTCCCCTCCCCCCAGAACCTGCAACTCCTCCCTCTCACCCCAGAGCATCACCAACATGTCCTCTTATGTCCTCCTTTCTGCAGTTAGTAGCTCTGCCCTCAGATCTGCCTGCTGGATGCTGAAATGTTAACTGACCTTGTTGATTTGATCTTGTGTGGGGAGCAGAGCTGTGGTGAGTTCATATGGCCATGCCATGCCCTGAAGACATATTTCTTTCTTTTTTTTTTTTCTAAGATATATTTATTCTGTATACAATGCTCTGTCTGCATGTACACCTGCAGGCCAGAAGAGGGCATCAGATCACATTATAGATGGTTGTGAACCACCATGTGGTTGCTGGGAATTGAACTTAGGACCTCTGGAAGAGCAGTCAGTTCTCTTAACCACTGGGCCATCTCTCTAGTCCCTGAAGACAGATTTCATAGCAAGCCTCTGCTATCCTCTGGCTCTTAATCCTTTCTATCCCTCTTCCACAATATTCCCTTATAAGCCAAATTCTTTTACTCCTTTGTAGGAGCAACTAATGAGTCTCATTCTCTGTGTTTTTTGTTTTGTTTTAGACAGGGTCTCTCTTTGTAATTCTGGCTGTCCTGGAATTCACTATGTAGACCAGGCTGTCCTGAAACTCACAGAGATCTGCCTGCCTCTGTCTCCCAAGTGTCTCTGCATTTGTTTGTTTGTTTGTTTGCTTGTTTTGTTTTGTTTTGAGACAGGGTTTCTGGGTGTAGCCTTGGCTGTCCTGGATTCCCACTGCAGTCCAGACTGGCCTCAAACTCACAGAGATCTGCCTGCCTCTGCCTCCTCAAGTGCTGGGATTACAGGCGTGTGCCACCACACGGTGCTCCCACTGGGAATTTTATCTGGGAAAAGAAATATAAATTAAGCCAACAGTCAGGCAATCTGAGGTTGCCACCAAAGTTCTTTTTATAAATTGAATTAATTTTTTTTTTAAAGATAGAATCCCATTTTGTGGCCCTGACTAACCTTGTATTCCCAGAGAGCCTCCTGCCTCTGCCTCTCTAGTGCTGGGATTGATCCACTCCAGATCTAAAAATAAGTCCTGTTAACTGCCTAGCTGTCTCTCCAGCCCAGCACAGTACACATTTAAAATATGTATGTAATAATCACAGTCCTTACACATGGCAGTTGTCTACTGGCCCAGCTGTACACACTGCGAGGACTAGGAGGCCTCTTGTCTTTTTATGTGTATGCCCTTGGCATCTACACAAGATGCCTGTCTGGCACCTTGTAGGCTTCTAAAAAACATGTGTTTGTTTCTGGAGAGAATGAAGACGGCTGCTGGGTTTTTTTGTTTTTGTTTTTGTTTTTGTTTTTGTTTTTAATTTTTAAACTCCTTGGTCTAGGACCCAGGATATTTATTACTCTGAACCCAAGGACTAAAATAATATCAATAAAATTATTAATTTTAAAAAACAAAAGAAAGAAGGACAAAGTATTAAAAACAAAACAAAGGCAGAAGAGTAAGCTGTGGGTGTCTATAATCATAGTGTATAGGAGGCAGATGGAGAGGACCAGCCTCTGCACTACAGGAAAGTATGGGCTGTACAATAAGACCACACACACACACACACACACACACACACACACACACACACACACAAGAGATAATAAATTAAAAGAAAAGGAAGGGGAAGCCGGGCATGGTGGCGCATGCCTTTAATACCAGCACTCAGGAGGTAGAGGCAGACGGATCTCTGTGAATTTGAGGCCAGCTTGGTCTACAAAGTGAATCCAGGACAGCCAAGTATACACGGAGAAACCCTGTCTCGAAAAACAAACAAACCAAGAGAGAAAGAAAAAGAAGGGAAAAAAGAGACAGATTTTATTTGAGTGGGTGGACATGGGCATTATAACGGCATCAGTTTAAGGAAGGTCACAGACTCATGAAAAATACAGTGAACTGAGGAATCCAGAATAATCCAACTGGTAATTATTCTCTGCACTACAGTAACATGATATGAACGGGAATGTTTTCTTCAAAATAAACTCACGACTTAACATAGTGTCCTTCCAAACAGGCTAGAAGGAAGGCAGGTGTTTTCCCAAGGCACCTCAGCTCGGGAGCTGTGGGCGCCAGCACAAAGTTCAGAGCTTGAGTAAACAGACAGTATTCCAACTGGCTCAACGCACATTTCAGTCTCAAATGCCAGAAACGGAGTCTGTTGTTCTTCAAAGGCCTTGAGCAGTCTTGAGAAAAACACTGCTCATGGCTTGCTCACGTTGCCGCCCCTGGAATCCGTGTTTAAGGGTTACAGAACTGTTAAACACCCATCAGGGAGAATTCTGAGCAGCTCAACAGACTAATTTGTCCTATTGGTGTGACCACATCTTGAAAAAAAAAAAAGCAGTTCATTTAAGATATGAAGTAACAGTTGAACTTGGATCCCCGTGGAAAGGTGTCCCCAAGTGGCTATATCTATCCCCAGAGTTTTCTCTTGTAATAACCAGCCGCCCAGTTACAATTGCTTCCTAGCATAAAAACATGTTTTCTTGGCCTGGGAATATAGGGATATGGTTCTATCGGCAGAGTGGTTGCCTTGCATGCACTGAACTGTGGGTGGCGCAGGCCTGTGAACCCAGCACTCGGGAAGTGGAGGATTAGAAGTTCAAAGTCATCCCTGGCTTCGTAGGGAATTTGGCTCTAGCCTAAGCCTGCAATGTTTCAGGACCAAAGAAAATGGGACTCCTGGGTTCTGGGGTTAGGCGATTCCAAGGAGCACTGGGCGGAGTCAGAGGCAGGGCACCCCCAGCTAAGCGGTTCGCTCCCGCTGTTCAGGCATCTGCCCTCAGCTCCAGCCTGTGCACGCGCCCGAGGAGCGCGCACCGGCTGCGCGGTCCCGCGCGGGGAAGGCGGCCAACGGTTGCCGCACGAACATGGAGTCGGACCTCAGGATCTCCGAGCCCGAGGCTGCTGTCTGCAGTATCAGCCCGCAAGCGGAGCAGGCCGTCCCAGACACCCCAAGGGACTCAGCGGCTCAGGGCCTCACGTCCCCGGTGCGCTCGGTGGTGGCTTCCCCGCGCCCTGTGAAGGGCAAAGCGGCGCGGCGCCGGCTCCAGCTCCCGCCGGTCTCTCAGGCCGAGACGGGTGACTTGGTGCCCGTGCCCCCGGTGCCCGAGGACCAGGAGGAGGCGCAGCCCCTGCCGCCGCTCTGCGCATCCCCCATGAGGGGCATGTGGCGCAGCGAGAAGGTGGCTCTGTACTGCGACCAGGTGCTGCAGGGCTCGAAGGTGCGAAGCCGCAGAGGGATAATTCGGGGAGGCTGGGTCCCTCCCACAGAGAGGGAAGCAAATCTGTCCCTTGAGAACAGTCTCCCGGATTCAAGGTGTACAGAGTGGCCCTCTTAGCCGTGCCCAGACCCTTAGACATTGTGGGTTAAAATGACGCCTCCTAAAGATGAGGCCATGGAGGGCTCATCACAGCCTGGGCATACATCTTAGTGTACAAAGAGACACCCTTTCTCAAAAAAAAAAAAAAAAAAAAGGCTCCCAGTCAGCAAGCCATGATGTAGATAGATGTTTTGTATGGAATGCCTGTTAACACCAAAGAAAACAAATAGTATACATTTTTTTCTTATTTATTTATATTGGATTCTCAAGACAAGAGTTTCTCTGTGTAGCCTTGGCTGTCCTCGATTCACTCAATAGACTAGGCAGGCCTCGAACTAACAGAGATCCACCTGACTCTTCCTCCCAAATGCTGGGATTAAAGGTATGCACCACCAGGCCTTGCTGAATAGTACACATTTTAATACAATTTTGTTTTGTAAAGTGTATAACAGAAAAATTCATGTACAAGTATATTGGTTGAAGTGATGGCTTTAAAAATTGGCGGCCGAGCATGGTTACCCAAGCCTTTGTTCCTTTTTTCTTTTTCCCCTCCCTTGGGGCAGGGTTTCTATGTAGCTTTGGTTGTCCTGGGACTTGCTATGTAAACCAGGCCATCCCAGAACTCACCAGGATCTACCCTGCCCTGGCTCCCAGGTGGAGGCACATGCCTGTAATCCCAGTACTCAGGATCATGAGTTTAAGGTCATCCCAGGGTTACATGGGGGAGATTTTTGTCTCCACGGTAAAGAAACAGCTGGAGGTGCAGTTCAAGTGGCAGGGTGCGTAAAGTGCTGCCTTTGATCCCCAATATCGCCCACACACTGTGCTTTTATTGACACAATTCTTGCACTCTTGGAGAAGGGGAAGGAGGAGGATGGAGCGGGGGAAACACTACAACGAGGCAGGCATAGTGACATACCTTTGCGATGCCGGCGTTCAGGAAGCAGAGGCAGGAGGATTGCCCAAAGAACTTCGATGGCGTCACACAGTGGAAAACTGCGCAGTTGTAAATTCATGCTTATGATTAGGTTAAAAGGCAAGCAAGCCTGGAGGGGGCCGTGACAGATGGCTGGGAGAATAGGCACGCAGAACTGCTGAGAGGAAACAGCCTGAGCTCAACAGTGCCATGTTAGCACAGTTTTAACTAGTTGTCTTAGCATTTCTTATACTCTTTTTTCGCCCCCGCCCCTTTTGATTTTTGAGAGTCTCACTACGTAGTCCTGGCTACGTGGAGCTCACTAAGTAGTCCAGCGTAGCCTTCGATTAGTGGTGACTCTCCTCCTGCCTCTGCCTCCCCATATTGGAGGTACAGAATTCCCCACAGTAGTGGACATGTATTTCTTGTGTGTGTGTGTGTGTGTGTGTGTGTGTGTGTGTGTGTGTTTTAAATAAGGTTTGCTTAGAGACAGGAGAAACTTTTTAATTTCAAAAGCATCATTACCATAAAACTTAGACTGTGTAAGTACCTATTTTTAATCAGATATTGAGGATTGGGTGTCATTCTGCTAAAAATAAGTGGAAATATTTGTATAAATTATTCTATCATTGATTATGGTCTAATGAATTTCATAATAGTTTGGATTACTTACCTTTTAAGTAGCTGACTTTATATACAAAAATCAAATGGGCAAATATTTACTGAGTGTTTAATACACTCACTTGTTTTATAAAGTGGAGTGCAATTTAAAATTTATATGTACTGAATTTTTTGTTGGGTTGGTTTTTGAGCCAATCTCATGCAATCCAGGCTGGCCTTGAATTCACTCTGTTATGGGCACTGGCCTGAAACCCAGATCCTTCTGTACTGACTTCCTATGTGCTGGGATCACAGGCATGCCTCTGAATATTTTAAATAGGCAATGCCATTTTTGTTTGTTTGTTTGTTTGTTTGTTTGTTTTTCCAAGACAGGGTTTCTCTGTGTAACAGCCCTATCTGTCCTGGACTTACTTTGTAAACCAGGCTGGCCTCGAACTCACAGAGATCTGCCTGCCTCTGTCTCCCAAGTGCTGGGATCACAGGCGTGCGCCACCATGCCCGGCTTTCACTTTCACGGGGGCTCTGGGAATTGAACTCGGATCTTCAGGTTTATGTTTACCTCCACCTCGGTGTCTTCTCTCTCATTAGGCAGAAGACGCAGATGAAGCTATGAGTACATACCTGTCCGAAAAGCTGAGAATGAAGGACAAATGGCTCGGAGTCTGGAAGAGCAACCCAGAGCTGTTCTTTGAGAAGTACGAAGAGGCTTCCATTCCTTTTGTTGGTATACTTGTCGAGGTAAATTTCACTGGCTTTGTTCTTTGAATGAATTTAGCAGCCCCTTTCATGATGGAAATTTTTTTATTAATCTGCAACTGTAATATTCATACAAATATCAAACAGATGAGTGTGTGGAAAAGATAAAGATGAGCACTGGCATACTTATACTTGGGGACAATTAATGACGAACTAGGATCTGGTAGCATTGAATAATAATTATTAGCTAAGTTTCAGTTGCCCAAATTCTGTCAAAACTGTATTTCTTACCATAGAGGCAGAGGCAGGCAGTTGGAGGCTAGCCTGGTCTACAGAGAGAGTTCTGGGGCAGCCAGGTGACAAAAAAAAAAAAAAAAAAAAAAAAAAAAGCAACAAAAATATATCACTTAAAGAATTAGTAAGTTGGGCCTTTTACAAGTGGTCTACTATGTCCCTTTTATTTATCTAAATTTTATATACATTGGTTCAGATGAGGAAAGGAAATTGGGTCAGAAAACTGTTGTCAAAATTTGACCTTGTCAGTGTGACTGACTTGTAAGGCGTCACCTAAGCTTCCGAGCCATTCAGTCCACGGCTGCATAGTGTAGTTCATTTGGTGTCATACATATGAGTCACTTATTGATTATTATCCTTGTATGGGAGTTAATATCAATTAATATTATATTCGTGACTGGTGCTTCTGTCCTCCATGAGATTATTTTTCAATTTTTAAAAAATATTGTGTGTGTGTACACCCTCTTACATGCATGCATGTATACCACAGTATGTGTGTGGAGGCCCAAAGACAGCTTTCAGGAGTCAGTTCTCGGCTTCCGCTCTGTGAGTTCTGGGGCGCGAACTCAGAGAGTGGAGCTCGCTGGCAAGCCCCTCAGCCCCCTGAGCTAGCTCGCTCGCCAACACATGTTTCAAATAGGCTGTTTTGGCCACAAAAACCTTGATACTTATCACATCATACGCTACTTGGAAGCAACTAAAATATACATGCTGGGTGGAAAAAAAGAGTTATTGATACTTTTTCAGATAAAGAATTGGTGCCTTTCCAGTAACGCAATTAGAACATGAGAGCCTAATGATTAGCTAATTTTTCAACAATACTCAGTGGTTTAGGAGGGTTTTTCATTTTCAGATCTTGGGCAGTTTTTGCCTGGATCTTTTATAGTGTCTCCGGAAGCTTTTCACGTGCATAAAGAGTAGGTGGTCTCCGCTCGTGGCAGGAAATGTGGGCACGTGTTTAGTAGTATAAATTGGGGCTTTCTTCTAATCAAGTCTTCTGTGGGAACTTAACATTATAACACATTGCCTCAGCATGTGCACACCACACACTACTGAAAGCAAGGCCAGTGTCCCAGCCATGCCTTTTCCTTAGCGAATTACAGCCCCAGACTCCCAACAAGCTTCCTAGCATTCCTGAGGTTCCATGGAAATTTGCATTATATGGGCTGGATCTCCCTAGTTTTTGACATTTTATCTGTGTGCGTGTGCAATTGCACATGTGCATTTGCACACATGCCACAAGTCAGATGACAACTTGTGGGAGTCAGTTCTCCCCTTCTATGTGGGTCTCAGGTCAAAATCTTGTCATGAGGCTTGGTAGAAAGTGTGCTTACCTGCTGAGCCTTCCCTACATAAGACTGACTGGCTTTCTTTCTCTCCTCCTCCTCCTCCTCCTCCTCCTCCTCGTCCTCCTCGTCCTCCTCGTCCTCGTCCTCCTCCTCCTCCTCCTCCTCCTCCTCCTCCTCCTCCTCCTCCTCCTCCTCCTCCTCTTCTCTTCTTCTTCTTCTTCTTCTTCTTCTTCTTCTTCTTCTTCTTCTTCTTCTTCTTCATTTTTCAAGACAGGGTTTCTCTGTGTAGCCTTGGCTGTCCTAGATTCACTTTGTAGATCAGGCTGTCCTTGAACTCACAAAGAGATCCACTTGCCCCTGCCTCCTGAATGCTGGGATTAAAGGAGGGTGCCACCATGTCTGGCCCCCTTACATAAGATTTTTCAAACATTCTACCAAAGTCTAAGGTTTTACGTAAAATATGTCCATTATTTAATTTGTCTTTTTGCCTTTTTCTTTTCTCTCCTCTCTCTCCTCTCTCTCTCTCTCCTCTTCTCTTCTCTTCTCTTCTCTTCTCTTCTCTCTCTCTCTCTCTCTCTCTCTCTCTCTCTCTCTCTCTCTCTCTCTCCCCCCCATTCTTCTTCCTTTTTTTAGCCAGGGTCTCACTCTGTAGCCCTGGCTGGACTGGAACTGCGAATGTAGACCAGGCTGGATTGATCCATAGAGATCCTCCTGCCTCTGCCTTCTGAGTGTGGGATTCAAGGTACGCACCACCATGTCTTTTTCTGTCCTATTCTAAAAATAGCAATATTGCAAATTATACTACTTTAGAATATTTTTATTTTATTTTATTTGAGAGGGAGTTCTTGCTGTGTTGTTCTGGCTAGCCTTGAACTCAACATAATATATATATCGCATAAGTATTAATATCATGCTGGTTCTCCTGGCCCTGGTTTCTGAGTGCTTGGGTTACAGGCAAACAGGGCATGCACCAACACACCCAGGTGCTTTAGACACCTCTAGGAGATCAGCTTGCCTCTGCCTCCCAAGTGTTGGGATTAAAGGTGTGTGCCACCACTGCCCAGCTGATAACCTCTTTTTAAAGACAAGATTCCATTCTGTAGTCCAGAATGTCCAGGAACTCATTTTGTAGTCAAGACAAAACTTCAAACTTTTAGGAAGCCTCCTGCCTTAGCCTCTCAAATTCTGGGATTAACTCTGGGCATGATGGCACACACTTTTAATCCCAGCACTCAGGAGGCAGAGACAGGTGGATCTCTGAGCTTAAGGTCAGCCTGGTCTACAGAGTGAGTCCAGGAAAGCCAGAGCTACACAGAGAAACCCTGTCTGGAAAAGCAAACAAACCAATCAAAAATAATTTAGAAGAATCAACGTCGTGACTAGCTCATATATTAGAAATCCTGGAACATTCTGGATATTTGCAGTTGCCTCCTGTATGATATTTATCCTAGGTGACATGTAAACCACGCCAGAACTCAACGTCTTGTTTCAAAGTGACAGTTGCTGTGGCTGAGCCCTTTTCTTCTAACATTGCAAACATCTCGAGGGACTTGGTGGACGAGGTCCTTGGGGAACTGGAGTACAGTGCGCCTCTCCTGGAAGTGTATCCCATTGAAGGACAAGATGCCCATGTCCGTGACATTGCTCAAGCCTTGGAAGTTGTAAGGTAACAGGGCTTTCTCACTTCTGAAATTTAAAATTACTTTATCCAGCAGCTCATTTCATGTGTAAGTTTTGCTCATATAAACACCTTATATCTATTATTTATTTACTTGAGACTGGTGAACTGACTTATTTAGAATTAATTTACCCCTTCTTAACATAATAGACTTGTAACTCTGTTAGTTTACAAATTGTATAAGTATTAGATATGGGTAATGGAAGGTTTGCCCTGTTTTTTTTTTTTCTTGTACTTTATAAAAATTGAGTTAAGAAGTGTTATAAGCTATATATGATAGTGAATTCCTTTGATCCTAACAGTCAGGGGGTAGAGGCAAGTGGGTTTCTATGAGTCTGAGACCAGCTTGGTCTATATAACAAGGCCCGGGCCATCCAGGGATACATAGTAAGACCTTTTCTCAAATAAATAAGTAAAACTTTAAAAAAATCTGTGGAATCTAGGGGCAATGGCAGACCCTATGATCCCAGCACTGGAGAGGTAGAGTTTAAGGTGGTCATTAGCTGCATAGGAGGCTGAAAGACAGCCTGATCTAAATGGCACCTTGTCTCAAAAAGAAAACAGATTCTAGAAATGGTTAGCCACTCCTATGTGTGTTTAAGCATCTGTCTTAGATGTCTATTGTGATAAAACACTGAGCAAAAGCAGCTTAGAGGAGGAGAGGGTTTATTTGACTGACACATCCAGGTCACAGTCTTATCATGTAAGTCAAGTCTCTATAGAAACCTGAAGGGAGACACCGTGGAGGGAATACTGCTTGCTGGATCCTGATGGCTCATACTTAACTAGCTTTTATACAGCCCAGGACCACTAGCCTATGGGATGCTGCTGCCCACAGTGGGCTGTGCCCTCACATCAATTAACCATCAAGACAATTGCCCACAAACATGCCTACAGCCCAATCTGATCTGGGCAATCCTTCAACTGATAGTCTCTTAAGAGACTCTAGGCTGTGTCAAGTTGATAGTTAAGTCACCAAGACAGCATCTGAAATATATTTGATTTTGTTTTTTTAACATATGAGGACATATTCTGGTGCCTCACATTTCACCATGTCCCCTGGAGGGGGACACCTGGTGGCACTCAGAGGAAGGACAGCTGGTAGCCAAGAAGAGACTTGATACCCTATGAGAATATACAGGGGGAGGTAATCCTCCTCAGGAACAGTCATAGGGGAGGGGAATAATGGGAAAATGGGGGGGTGGAGGAATGGGAGGATACAAGGGATGGGATAAACATTGAGATGTAACAAGAATAAATTAATAAAAAAAATTTAATAAAAAAAACATATGAGGACATTACAAACACTAGATGTCATTGTTGGTGGTGTGATAGGTTGTTATAAGCTGGCAACATTTAGACAGAGTTATCTACGAACAAAGGCGTATTTATGACATGCTTATGTTTTTCTAATGTTCTTTTCCCATACAAATTGTGTTAAATCTTGCAAATTATTTCTTTGTTGAACAAAGTCATAGCTCAACTCTATAAAATTTAACACCTGAATTTTATAATCTCATTTCCAGAAACACTGGGTTTTTTTTTTTTTTTCCCACCTTCTCATCCTCCTCCTCCTTTTTGATTTTTCAAGGCAGGGTTTGTTTGTCCTAGAACTCACTCTGTAGACCAGGCTTGCTCAAACTCAAGAGTTCCTCTTGCCTCTGCCTCCCATGTTCTGGGATTAAAGATGTGTGCCACCACAGCCTCTCTATTTTCTTTCTTTGTTTCTTTCTTTTTCCTTTTGGTTTTTTGTTTGTTTTATTTTGTTTTGAGACAGATATTTGTTTGTTTTTTTGAGACAGGGTTTCTCAGGCTGTCCTGGAACTGGTTCTGTAGATCAGGCTGTCCTCGAACTCAGAGATTCTCCTGCCTCTGCCTCCTGAGTGCTGGGGCCAAAAGTATATGCCACTACTGCCTAGCCAATTTCTTATCTTTAGTAACAAAAAATATAGTCCAGGGCATTTAATGTTTAAAGTTTGATCTCCTCTTATTATTGGTTCACTCATAGACTATTTTAAAATATTGTCCTTTTGGTGGGGGGGAGGGATTGAGACAGTGTTTCTCTACAGCCCTACCTATTCTGGACTCCCTTTTGTAGAACAGGCTGGCGTTGAACTCACGGAGATCTGCCAGCCTCTGCCTCCCAAGTGCTGGGATTAAAGGCGTGCTCCACCATGCTCGCCTTCAAAATATTTTCCTTAAGAAAATTAACATTTGGCAGAGACAAGAGAATCACTCTGAGTTCAAAGCCAGCCAGGTCTACAAAGATAATCCCAGGACAGCCAGAACTATTACACAGAGAGATCGTGTCTCGAAAACCCCAAATAAATAATTAAGATTTGGGCTGGGAATATAGCTCACAGTTAGAGTGCTTGCCCAGCATGTGTGAGGTCCTAAGTTCAACTCCTACCACTGCAAAAATTAAGGTGTGGAGAGGTGAAGGAGGGGGTCATGGTCATGGCTCGGGGTAAAGGTGCTTGGTCCTAAGCCTTGCTGGGAGCCCCATCAAACCCTTGGCTGTCTTGGACTCACTTTGTAGAGCAGGCTGGCCCCGAACTCACAGTTATCCGCCTGCCTCTGCCTCGCGAGTGCTTAGATTAAAGGCTTGCGGCACCACGCCCGACTAACGACCACATAGGAAGCCACTCTCTGACTTCCAAAGTTCACATTGTGGTGAGAGTGCACACATTAAATACATGTAATTTTTTAAAAATTAGGATTCATATTAAGTTTTGACATGAAATTCTTTTAGAAGCTTCTGAACATGGTCTACATGTTGTTAGTTACTGTCATCCTAATTTGGTTTATTGTAGGTTTTTTTATGATTTTCTTTGGAGAGACTGGGATGACGAAGAAAATTGTGACAATTATACTGCCCTAATCGAAGAGAGAATTAACCTGTAAGTAGAGCTGAGAAAGCCTTGAGCCGCTTGTGAGGGAGCAGCGTGTAACTAACTCCGTTGCTCCTTCCTAGGTGGTGTGATATACAGGACGGCACAATCCCCGGCCCCATCGCGCAGCGCTTCAAGAAAACGCTGGAGAAATACAAAAACAAGCGTGTTGAGCTCATCGAGTACCAGAACAACATTAAAGAAGACCCATCTGCGGCTGAGGCCGTCGAGTGCTGGAAGAAATACTACGAGATAGTGATGCTCTGCGGGCTGTTGAAAATGTGGGAAGACTTGCGCCTGCGGTAAGGATTTGTTCCGTTGAAGGAGCCCCGGAGGAGCATGGGTGTTCTTGTGTGCTAGCGTTTGCGGGGATCGTTAGGCAAGCCCAGGCTACATGAGAGCCTCTTTAAAAACAACAACAACAACATCGGGCTGGAGAGATGGCTCAGAGGTTAAGAGCATTGGCTACTCTTCCAAAGTTCCATTCCCAGCAACCACATCTATAATGTGATCTGGTGCCCTCTTCTGGCATGCAGGCGTACATGCAGGCAGAACACTATATATACATAATAAATAAATCTTTGTTTTTTTTGTTGTTGTTGTTTTGTTTTGTTTTTCGAGACAGGGTTTCTCTGTGTAGCCTTGGCCATCCTGGACTCACTTTGTAGACCAGGCTGGCCTCGAACTCACAGCAATCCGCCTGCCTCTGCCTCCCGAGTGCTGGGACTAAAGGCGTGCGCCACCACGCCCGGCTCTATAAATAAATCTTAAAAACAACAACAACAACAACAACAACAAAAAACAGCTAATCAAGCAGAGGCAGGTAGATCTCCGTGTGTTGGCAGCCAAGGCTACACTGAGAAACCCTGACTCTAAAGACCATAAAAAAAAAAACCAACAACAACAACAAAATAGTAATAGTGACGATGATGCCCTGTTTGTGAGTTAAGCATAAGGTACAACATGAATATTGGAAATTTGTTTTAATTTTAGCTGTTTCCCTTATCAAGCAATAAAGTGCTTCGGAGAAGCCAAGAGACTAGACCTAAGGGAATGGTTGGTAATTGTGTATGACTGCAGCTTTGGGCTGACAGGGATGATACACTAACGCTTTCCCCTGATGGGAAAGAGGGCGCGTGAAGAAAAGTCAAAAGAGAGAAAAAGGCCAGTGGTAAAGAGATAATCCTGCTCAGAGGGCAGCAGGCTGTGGATTTTCTAAGTCACATCATTAAAAAATGAAAGTAACCTGTTCACTAATAATATCTAAAAATCAAGGGAGCCGAAGAGTGAGCGCAGCAGTTGAGAGTGCTTGCTGCATTGGCAGAGGACTGGGATTCGGTGCCCAGCATCCGTGTCAGGTGGCTGACAACCTGTAACTACCGCTCTGGGGGAGGAGTGGGAAGGCTGACTCCCAATTTTGGCCTCTGTGGCGTTGCACTCACACACACACCCTCTCCCACAGACACACATCCATATGTAAATAAAGACAAAGCTTTTTTAAAAAAAGTTAAGCATGTCCCAAAACTTTTATGCCTCTGTATCACAAGACACAACCCACTTCTTCCTTATATATAAACCTACAAGAGTAGATTATGAAGCAAGATCAAGATTTCTTCCCTACTGTAATGGAAGTCAATGGCTACAGCAGGTTGTATGAAGATTTCTCCATTTTATTTTATTTATTTGTTTGTTTGTTTGTTTGTTTGAGACAGGATTTCTCTGTGTAGCCTTGGCTGTCCTGGAACTCACTCTATAGACTAGGCTGGCCTCGAACTCAGAGATACACCTGCTTCTACCTCCCCAGTGCTGGATTTAAAAGTGTGCACCACCACCACCCAGCTGGATTTCTCCATTTCAAAGAACAATCCCCTAAAAACAAAAAGATTTTAGAATGTAAGGTTTAAATATCAATTGTTGGGCTAGCGAGATGGCTCAGAAGTTAAGTGCACTGACTGCTCTTCTGAAGGTCCTGAGTTCAATTCCCAGCTATCACATGGTGGCTCACAACCATCTATAATGAGATCTGATGCCCTCTTCTGGCGGGCATGCAGAGATGTGCATGCAGAGAGAGCACTGTATACATAATAATAAATAAACAAATCTTTAAAAATATAAGCATCAGTTGTCTAAAAGATTTCTGGCCAGGGTTGGCAGTGCACACACTTAATCCCAGCACTTAGGAGGCAGAGGCAGGCGGATCACTGAGTTTTCTGCAAGGCTGCTCTATATATAGAGTTCCAGGCAGCCAGACCCACATAGTGAGTCCTTGTTTCAAAAACCCTAAGTTAATCAATCAATCAAAATGAAAGCTCTTGTTAAATTGCTCTCAGGTTGCTCACTGCTCTTAACATGCTTGTGGCTAACAAACCTTGGTAGCGTACAAAATTTTTTCCATGTTAATTTACTCACAAATATTTTCTGCTATAGAGTTCATGGACCTTTCTTTCCAAGGATTCTGAGACGTAGAAAAGGGAAGAGAGACTTTGGGAAGACTATAACACACATCGTAGCAAAGGTGATGACGACTGACATGGTAAGAAGCCCCTTCCTCCTGTGTATCCACTTAAGCTCCCAGATGTACAGTTCTCATCTGACTTGGTGATCATGCCTTGCGTACTCCTTATCCCATCTCCATGTTGGCATACTAGGTAAGCACTGACCGCTCTCCACAGCACCCTGGCCATGTTGCCAGAGAGCAAGAGACACACCCACAAAAGAGGCTGCAGTCAGTGAGAGAGACGCGCGGATTCTTCATGCATTTCACAGATTCCAAGATGGAGATACGGTCAAGTAAAGAGACAGCAACAGCCATGGCATAGACTAATACATACTGTAACAGGATTATGTACAGGGCACATGTAGGATGGGCCATAAGTCAAAGGATTTTGACAGTGCTGACTGGGAAAAGTAACCCAACTGAAACCTGGGTTGAATGAGCCCTGGGGGAATATGTTTAGCCAGCCTCTGAACACATATAAATTGTTTCAATATAAAAGTAACTATTTCCACCCAACCTGATGCTTAATAGCATTTCACAGCTCTCTCTCTCTCTCTCTCTCTCTCTCTCTCTCTCTCTCTCTCTCTCTCTCTCTCTCCCTCCTCTCTCCTCTCTCTCTCGCTCCTCCCCCTCTCCGCTCTCTCTCTCTCTCTCTCTCTCTCTCTCTCTCTCTCTCTTTCTCTCTCTCTCACGCGCTCTCTCTCTGAACTATTCTACTTTGCTTTGTCTTGGTACTACCCTGGCTTTCACTGTCTCTGGATGCTTTCGCCTGCCCGCTGAGTTCTCAGTGTTCAGTATTCGTCTTTTTCATGCACTGTCTTTTCCCTATTTATCAGTCTCTTGTTCTAGCTTCATTTGTATGTGTACAGTCCAAAGCAGATAGTAACAGGCCAAACCTATCTGCAATCTTATGCGCTGGCTTGTTCAGGTTCCAGAACTCTCTGTCTCAGTAAATAGCCCTGGCATTTGTCTAGTTGCTAGTTAGTTTTTCAGGAATTACTTTAATAGCCCCAGTCACCTTCACACATACACTGTACATGCAGCACACGCAGACTCATTATCATGTCTTCAATGTAATGAGTAACTTTCCATTGTTCAGAATTCTGGGGTTGGATGTGGTGATGCTACCCAGGGGACTGGACAGGAGGATCATTTATTCAAGGGTAGCCTGGGCCTCATATTGTGACCCCACTGAAGGGGTTGTGTCGAGGGGGGAACCTTCTGCACTTTGAAGAATGCATTACATTGCTAAATTCAATTATAGTGCTTTTAGAGTGTTTACCACCAGGCGTGATCTCAGCACACTGTAGATGCTGGCTAACAGTTTTTATTGAATCAATAAATTAGTGTATGACAGGAAAATAAGCTTCATATGAGACAATCAGAGAGGTCCACCCACCCAGGTTGGCATGCAACACTAAGAGGAGTGCGTGAGAAACAAAGCTGAGCTAAGAGCTGCTCTTGTCTGCCGGCGGGCCTGTTTCTATTGTTCTCCCTTTTTTATTACACTTTGTTTATTTACTTTGTGGAAGATGCATGTGTCACATGTGCATGTGGAGGCCGGGCGTGGTGGCGCACGCCTTTAATCCCAGCACTCGGGAGGCAGAGGCAGGCGGATCGCTGTGAGTTCGAGGCCAGCCTGGTCTACAAAGCGTGTCCAGGACAACCAAGGCTACACAGAGAAACCCTGTCTCAAAAAAACAAAAAACAAAAACAATGTGCATGTGGAGGTCAGAGGACATCTTGTGAGAGCCAGTTCTCTCCTTCCACCATGTGGGGTACAGGTATTAAACTTAGGGAGCCATGCTTGCCAACAAGCGCTTTCACCACCTGAGCCAGCCGGACAGCTCCTATTTCTATTATTTGTTTAAAAAAAAAAAATTTCTTTTTTTATTTTCTGGCAATCAAATTCTATACCATCTTTATATACAAAGAAGCCTCCTTTCCAACAGTTTCCTAGAGACTATTTCACACTTCACTCACTGGATTGTGGCCACCAGCCTTTGTGATTCCTTAGCAATAGTGTGGCAGATTCCTTTTTCTCAGGGAAGAAAATTCCAGTGTGTTGCCTTTACTGGTAACAAAAATGTTGGAAGGCTATGGCAAAGCTATTGCCGTTGGTATTTTTTCACACGGACTACATAAAAAGAGTCGGGATGTTTCTCTTGGTGTTTGGTGAGCAGAATTGGTTACTAGTGCCAAAACTTATCACAAGAAGGTCATTCTTTAGTGGCAGGTCCTGAGAGAGAGAGAACCAGGGGATCAGAAGATAAGGAGACCAGGAAGTCTTGTATAAGCTATGTCTTATGCCAAGCAGCTTATTAAGAAGTATAGCATCAGCCAGGCATGGTGGCCCACACGTTTAATCCCAGCACTCTGGAGGCAGAGGCAGGTGGAACATTGTGAGTTCGAGGCCAGCCGGGTCTACAAAGCAAGTCCAGGACAGCCAAGGCTACACAGAGAGACCCTGTCTCAAAAAACAAAACAAAGAAGTACAGCATCTTTTTAGTGGCGGGGTGGAGGGCAAAAGCAGACAGCCCTGGCTGTCCTGGACTCTCTTTGTAGACCAGGCTGGCCTCGAACTCACAGAGATCTACCTGCCTCTGCCTCCTGAGTGCTGGGATTACAGGTGTGCACCATGTACCTGGCCTTTGTTGACTATTATCTGGAAGTTCTGTTTCTAGATCATTGGTTCTATCCCACTGGACTAGGTCTTCCTTATCTCGACACTACACTGCTTGATCATTTTGGCTTTGTAGTAAGTTTTGAGATCAGGTTATTTTTATAAAACAGTGTTTGTTTCCTTTAGCTTCCTTTTCCTTTTCTTCTTCTTCTTCTTTTTGGTTTTTCGAGACAGGGTTTCCCTGTGTAGCCTTGGCTGTCCTGGACTTACTTTGTAGACCAGGCTGGCCTCAAACTTACAGCGATCCGTGATCCACCTGCCTCTGCCTCCCAAGTGCTGGGATTAAAGGCATGAACCACCACACCTGGCTTAGTTTATTTCTTTTCTTTTCTTTTTTTTTTTTTTTTTTTTTTTTTTTTTTTTTGGTGGCTGGAGAGACAGCCGTGGGTGCTGGGAACCAAACTCTTATATTTATGGATGTGAGCCTAGCCTTTAACAGCTGAGCCATCTCTCTAGCCCATTAGTTTATTTCTTAACCCTGCTAAGACAAAAATAATTGAGACTCTTTTATAATACAAGGCTTCACAACACAATATTGAGCAGTTTAAGTCTGTTCTTAACCCTCTATTTATTGTGTTTTACTCTCAGAGATACTTGCACTTTGTAGCTTTCTTCAGCTCCAGCTCCTTCCTCCTAATCTTCCTTGGACTTCTACACTGTGGATGAATCCCTTGGTTCCATCCCCTGCTTCTTCTAATTCCTCATCCCCTGGCTGACAGGAAGTCCAGCCTCTCCCCTGCTCATTGATTGGCTGTAAGATGCTTTATTGACATATCAGGGGGACAATTGGAGAGCACAGCTTACACAACATTTAGACAGTACATTCTTAGAACAAAGCTTGCAACCAAACATGGGTGGGCAGGCGGTAACAGAAATCAGCATTTAGACTACACACTAACCTTATTCCTACTTTCCTGTCTTAGTGCTTACTGCTCTAGTTAGCTGTGAGACCCAGAAGAGTGGAGCCAATAAACGTCTCCTGCAATAGCCAACTTTATTTAGCCTTGCATGACTCCATTCGTGGACTGTATTCCAACAGTGGTTCATACCTTTAACCCAGCACTCAGGAAACAAAAGGCTCTCTGAGTTTAAGGCCAGGCTGGTCTACCTAGCAACTTTCAGGTCACCTAGGACTACATAGTGAGATACCATCTCAGTAAGTAGATAAACAAATGGATGTCATTGCTTTTCATGATAATTAATGAAGTTCCTTTTCTCTCCCTAATGCAAATCTTTGTACTTTTTGTTTGTAACTCCAGAATCTTCAATACATGAAATTGTGTGAATTCCCCACAACTGGAAAGGCATTATGAGCTAAAGAGAGCAAAGCAGGGCTGGCAATGGTTCAGTAGGGGAGGGCGCTGATAACCTGAGGTACCACACAGGGCAGATGGAGAGAGTCAGCAGCCACAACTTGTCCTTGACACACTTGATCGCACGCATGCTGCATCCGTGCCTGCACATGCGCACACAATCAACTAAATAAGTATTTTAAAAAACAAAGTAGAACTGGGCATAGTGGCACATGCTGTGTTCTCAATATGAGACAGGATATCAAGTTCCAGGGTAGCCTTGGCTACTTAGGAAGACTTTGATGTAAAGAGAAGAAAGAGGAGGAGGAAGAGAGCAGGGAGAAGGAGACTATGGGGAGGAGGGGAAGAGGAGAGGTAGTGGTGGCAGCAATAGCAGAAGGTAGTTGGTACATAAGAAAGAGGGCAGGGTCCAGTGTCACTTGCCCTGTATTTAAGGCTTGACCCCAGCACTCCTCCATGATCTTGAGGTAATACACTTAAGGTAATACAAAGTATTCAAAATGGCTTCTGGCCTGTAACCCATCCCCAGCAGTTGGTAGAGGACTAATAATGGTCACTGGATGAATACACACCACCTAGGTAAGCCTTGTGGAGAAAAATGACTGTGTCCAGGAAGTGTGCTCAGGTGGCACGCTGCTGAGGGCGCCTCACTTGCTTTTCCTTTGCAGGTGAAGAACCTGTCTTCAGACACACTTTTGCAGCAGCACGACGACTTGAATCTGGCTTTGGACAGTTGCTACAGTGGAGATATAGTAGTCATCTTCCCGGGAGAATATCAGGCTACAAATCTGGCTTTGCTGACTGATGACATCACTATAAAGGGTTAGCGGGCAGCTCTTTGCAACTTTTCTTACAGCACCATAGAGTAGAGAAAACTGTGTACTTGTGGGCATATCTAATCAAACAACCAGAAACCAGGAAAGTTTATCCTTCTCAAAATCCCGGTGCCCTTTACAGTAACGAGCATGTTGCTCATGCTGCTCCCAACCTTGTAGGCTCAAGTGGGCTCTCGCCGAATCAGCTTGGTGAGTGCCAGGAGCTACACAGTGCACCATGATGCCCAGTGGTTCATTATATTTTCTTTGTCTGTAGTGCTTGGGATTAAACTAGGGGCCTTGCAACCTGCTTTGGCAAGCATTCCACTACTGTACAATAGCGCCTGCCATCTTTTTTTTTTTATACTTCTATGTATATTTCTATCAAAATTCTTGTGCCCTGTTCACTTTGAGGGTATTCTTATTATGGTAAAAAGAAAATAGTGAACTTACTATGTATGCATTTAAAAATTCAAGTATATCTTCACTGTAAATGTATTTTACCAACCTGGGCAGAGGCAGATGGAATTCTGTGAGTTTAAGGCCAGCGTGTCTACAAAAAGAGTTCCAAGACAGCCAGGGCTATTACACAGAGAAACCTTGTCTAAAAAAACCAAACCAAAAATAAATAAATAGATTACGTAAGTACTTTAAAACAGATGTAACCTTCTTGATGTTAAATTTTGGACAACTGGTTTGGTTAGAGATATTATTGGTATGATTAGGATTCTCTGCCAGGTGTGTGTGTGTGTGTGTGTGTGTGTGTGTGTGTGTGTGTGTGTGTGTGTGACTGTGTAGAGGTCAGAGGACAGCTTTGGGAAGTAGGTTCTCTTTCTACCACGTGAGTCCACAGAATAGAACTGAGATCATCAGCTTTGCAGCAAGTGCCTTTACCCACTGAGTCGTTGCTATGGTAATTAATTATGGTTCTAAAAGCAAATTAAGATGTCGTGCATTTTTTGTCTTACATATTTGTACACAATTGTTGATTATATGAAAATATATTAGATCTAGAAGTTGGGCACAGTGCCTCATGTCTATAATTCTAACATTAGGAGGCTGGGGCATAAGTTTAAAGCCAGTCTGGGCTACATAGTGAGCTCCTCAGCTTCCTGAGCTAAGAGGGAGACTTTGTAGTATATTGTTGTTGTTGTTGTTTTGTTGAAAATGATTAGTGGAATAAGTATGTTGAATAAGTACAGTAAATGTGGTTAGATTGATTATAAAAATAGATCTCAGCTGGGTGTGGTGGTGCATGCCTTTAATCTCAACACACGGGAAGCAGAGGCAGATGGATCACTGTGAGTTCGAGGCCAGCCTGGTCTACAAAGCGAGTCCAGGACAGCTAATGCTACACAGAGAGACCCTGTCTGGAAAAACAAAAACAAACAAACAAACAAACAAAAAACCAGATTTCAACATCAAGTAATCAACTTAATTCCCAAAGATTATCTTATAGATGTGGGTGGAAAGATGGCTCAGAGGATAAAGGGCTTTCTGTGCAAGCAGGAGGATCCATATGACTACCGTGGCAGTGGATCCATCTGTAACCCAGAGCTAGGAAAGTAGAGACAGACAGACCCTGGGACTTACTGGCCAGTTAGTCTTCTTGAAATTCCATGTCTAACAACAGGCCTTCTCTCAAAAAAGGAGGCAGAAAGTAGTGCAGGAAGATGGCCTCCTATGTACAGGTGAGCACAGCTGCAGGCATACATACACAGGACTGCATTATAGATACTTGCCAATAGTGCCTATTTGCACAGATGCATAATGAAAGTAAAAATATATATTATTGAATGACAAAAGAACTTTCAATTTTTTGATTACTAATTTGTTTTTGTATCTCTGCATCAGGAGTTGGGAAGAGAGAAGAAATTATGATTACTTCTGAACCTTCGCATGACAGTTTTGTGGTATCCAAAGCTGATAATGTGAAACTAATGCAACTCTCTTTGATACAACAAGGGACAGTTGATGGTATTGTAGTGGTCGAGTCTGGCCACTTGACTCTAGAAAACTGCCTGCTAAAGTGTGAAGGAACAGGCGTGTGCGTTCTTACAGGGGCCTCATTGACAATCAAAGACAGTGAAATAACTGGTGCCCAGGTATTTCCTTCTATAAGAATAGCCTTCTATGACTATAAGTAACAATCTGGAGTGGTCTTAAACAGAAGATAACAACTGTATGCATGTTCGGGTGTGGGAGTGTGGGTGTGGACAGCTCATAGACATGGTGGAGGTCAGGGACAACCTTGGATGTGACTCCCTTGTCTTTGACCTTTGTTTTTTCCACTCATTCATTCTTTTTTTAAATTTATTTTTATTTTTTATTGAGTGTATAATGAAAGAGGGCAAATGAGCTGGGAGGGAGGGGGGTAGAGTACCACCTGTAGGTCAAGAGGAAGGGCCTTCTTCCTATGCTGGAGTGAAGTTTCTTCCTCCTCTCTTTTGGTCTTTGAGTTGCTCTGTGTAACAGTCCTGGCTGTTCTGGACACTCTATGTAGACCAGGCTGGCCTCAACTTTGATTCTGGCCTCCCTCCTGATTTCGCAGGCCAATAAGGGAACCCTTTAACCCCAACACTAGGAGAGTTTGAGTCCTGCCTGCTCTTCTTGCAAGTTATGCTTCCAGGAACCCCAGGCAGGACTTGTAGATTGTTCTGGAAGATATCTTTGATGAAAGCATCTTACGGTCATTATATGCTCCCTGAGAGTCTTGCCCACTCCTTCCATGAGCCTTCAGTTCATCATGAGGGTCTAAATGGAACCAGATGCTGCTGGCCCCTTCAACCTTATTTGAAACAGGGAATCTGTAATTAAAATTGTTTTATTATTTGTGTGTGTGCATGCGAGTATGTTTGTGTGCATGTGTGCACCTGAGTACTCTGTGTGTAAGTATGCACATAGATCAATTTTCAGTAATCGGTTCTTCCTTTCTCCCATGGCTGCACCTACCAGGCTAGTTGACCTGTGATCATCTAGAGCAGCGGCTCTCACTTTGTGGGCCATGACCCTACAGGGGCCACATATCAGATGTTCACATTGATCCATAGCAGTAGCAAGACTACAGTTATGAAGTAGCAATAAAATAATGTTATGTTTGGGGGTCACCACAACAGAAGGAACTGTGTTCAAGGATTGTAGCGTCAGGAAGGTTGAGAACCACTGCTCTACAACTTCCCCTATCTCCCCCTCCACTATCACCATAGAAGCACTAGGGCTAGACAGCATGCTTTCATGCCTGCTTTCCATTGGTTCTAAGGGTTTGGATTCAGGGTCTCACGCTTCCACAAGTGCTTTTCCCCACACTTCCCAAAAGACTGTTTATTATCTTTCCATGGAACTAGACTAACTCAGCTTAGAAAGTGGGGGACATAGGGCTAGAAAGATGCACAGGGTTAAATGCAAAGGACCAGCCTGAGTTCAGTCGTTGTGCAGAACCTACTTCAGGCAGTTTACACCCACCTGTAACTCCAGCTCCAGGTGATCTGATGCCCTCTTCTGTATCCTGTCAGCACCTACATTAGCATAAGCATGTGTCTGTGCACACGTAAACAAGTGTGCATAATTAAAAGATAATCTTTTTTTTTTTTTTTAAAGTGGGAGATATGCCAGGCATGGTGGCATGCATTTGTACTTCCCTATTCCCAGGGGGTGGAAACTTTTAGTAACTTGTGTTGTTTGCTTTGAATTTCAGGGTGCTGGTGTTGAACTATACCCTGGAAGCATAGCCATTTTGGAAGGGAATGAGATTCATCATTGTAACAATCTCAGAACCAGTGACAGTTCAAAAAGCACCTTAGGTGGCGTTAACATGAAGGTATTGTCTTAGTGTTTGTTTTGAGACAGGATCACACTATGTAGCCCTGGCAGGCCTGGAATTCCATGTAGAGCAGGTTGGCCTCAAGCTCACACATACCTGCCTCTGCTTCCTGAGTGCTGGAACTAATGGTGTGTGCTCCAGGCTTGTCATAGTGCTCACTGGAGAAGTGTTCTAAGGGTTTTAGATAAGCCAGGTTTCTTTTTCTGTCACTGTGATGAAATGCTGACAAAAGCAGAAAGGCTCACAGTCTGAGGGATACAGTTCATCATTGCAGGGTCAAAGCAGCCTAAGGCAGCTGGACACACCGCATCAACCATCACAAGTGGAGTAATTAAATGCTTATGTTCAGATTGATTTCTAGATGATGTCTAGGACCTAACCCAGGGAATGGTACCTCCTTTTAGGATGGGTATTCCCACCTCAATTAACCTAATTAGTATAATCCCCTCACCGGCACAGCCAGAGGCTAAATAATCCCTCATAGGTATGCCTGGAGGCCTGGTACTATTTTAATACTATCACAAGTATTAAAAGAGTAATAATCTTGTTCAGATGCTCTTTCTACTTGAAAAGGAATCATACACATAATGAAATATAGTAAATGATAACTGATGGGAAACAAGCCTATCTCTGCACAGACAGATGTGCACGTGCGCACACACAGTGGCAACTGAACTCAGGCTGTTATGCATATGAGTCAGCAATGCCACTGAGTATGTCCCACCATCTTTTGAAACAAAGCAAGTGCAGGATAGCCAAGGCTACACAGAGAAACCCTGTCTTGAAAAATTAAAAAAAGAAAACATATTTACCCTTTTTCTGTTCTTAAATATCTTCCAGTTGCTCAAAAATGTTAGTTTGCACCAGGATCACTATTAACCACTCTTGCAGAGGTACAACCTAGCTACCATTGCAGTAAGTCTGGAGTGAAGTTTGAGAATTTGTTCTTGTCAGTTTCCAAAGTGATGCTGCAATTACTGGTCATTCACTAATCACAGTGACCATGGAACAGCACAACACTGACACCACCTGGTGAATGGGTAGAACTGTCTGTGATCAGAGACAAGAAAGCAGAGGCAGGACAAAACACACACTATGCAAAACACATAGCAAACAAAATCCAACAAAACTCCACAGTGCACTGTATTAAACTAGATCCCTCCCAACTCCTCTGTGTAGTAATGTTAAGCTTTCACCGGATACACGTGTGTGAATTCTCCATTACTGTCACTGTCCTTCAAGTGGTTACTGTAAAGAACAAAGTGGCAACCTGTCTTTATCAAGTCACGAGGTGTTTCATTGACCTATTGTATTTTTCTATTTTGTTATCTGAAACCATTTTCATGTTTATGTTGCAAATGTCAATAGGGTGCATCCCTATCTAGAATTATCTAATTATTTAGGATAAAAACATGAAAAAAAAAAAAAACCCACCTTTCTTATTCACATCTGTAGAATGTGAGGAACATACATTTCTTTGAGCTCTCATAGCTCTAAAGAACCCTTATGACTGGGAGTCTTAGTGCAATCTTGTGTTTGTTACTGCTTGTCTTCATATCAAATCCTGAACAGTTGATTCCAATTTAACAGGTTCTTCCAGCACCCAAACTGAAGATGACTAACAATCATATCTACAACAACAATGGCTATGGAGTGAGCATTCTTCAGCCATCGGAACAGTTCTTTATTGTGGCTGAAGCAGCTCTCAACAAAGGGGCTGCTTCAGGAGACAAGAAAGATGATAAAATGCTCTCCAAGGTCATGCAAACTCTGAATGTGGAAATGAACAACAACAGGATAGAAGCAAACTTAAAAGGGGATATGAGGATAGTCACGGGCTAAAGCATCTGGATAGGTGTTCATATTTTATAGTTCAGTAATGTAATAAATGATTCTTGTTATCTCACAAATATTGTAGTTTTAAATTCAAAAATTAAAACGTTTAAATGCTTTCATTGAATTACGTTTTAACGTATTATTTAAGATACTAGGTGATGTAGCTCGGTATCATGCTAGCCTAGCATGCATAAACAAAGCCCTGGGTTCCATCACCAGGAGCACCATATAAATCCACCCATGTGCTGGTGTGTGCTTATAATCCCAGTACTGAGGAGGTGAAGCAGGACAACCCAAAGTTCAAGGTCAGCCAGAGCTCCACTGGAGTGAAGAGGCCAGCCTGGGCCACTTTGGTTAGATGAGGTACACCTGGACAATACAAATGCTATTCCCTTCTCAGGGACCATAACCTAAATCACGTAAGCAAACTGAACCTGGCCATAATAAAGTATGAACTGAGTGTCTGAGGACTAGGACTATTAACATCTTTGACAATTTGCCTACAACCTATTTTCTCAAAGGGATATACAGCTTGTATCTTTGTATCAGGAAGGGAACCCTGAGCCTTACATGCTCTAAAATTTTGTCACATTATGCCTTGTGCTGGCTAGTGTTTTGTTAACTTGATAGGCAGGTCATCCATAAGAGAACTTCAATTGATTTGGGGGGGAGGTTGTTTTGGTTTTCAAGGCAGGGTATCTTTTCGTAGACCACAATGGCCTTGAATTTAGAGATCCACCTCCTGAGTACTGAAATTAACGATGTGTGACACAAGGCTTGGGTGAGAAACTTTTGATTAACCATGTAGGAGGGCTCAGGCCATTGTAGGTCATGCCATTCCCAGGCAGGTGTCCTGGATGGTGTTATCAAAACACTAAACAAGCCTGTCAGCCTTCCCTTCATGGTTCCTACTTCCGTCTCTGCCCTGACTTCCCTTTCCAACCCAAAGTGCTTTTTGGTGGGTCAGTTTCCACAGCAATAGAAAATCCCAAGGCACCGCCAGCGCCTTTGTGTACATACTTGAAGATCCTCATTTGACTAAATAGAGATGGCTTCACATTTCTCTCCATTTACCTATGTACTGGCTTTTAAGTTATTTGAAACCCCTCACCCACACTCTTTAGCAACTCCAACTTCTGATGTGCTGGACAAAGGACTATGCCATTAAAAGGTTCTGTTACCAAGGCTCCTGTCAGGGGTGAGAAGTCTTTAACACAGCTAAAACCAGGACCACTAAGTCTGACAAAACTTCAATTTGTCCCAGATGTCTGAGACATCTTGTGCTACAAATAAAGGCATAAAGACGCACCCTTGCACTTAGTCTTCTGAACATTTAGGCTTAGAACCTCCACTGAATACAGAAACCATTATAGAAACCAAAAACAGTTTTCTTAGCACCAATCCAATTATAAGCTCCACTTGTGTTCTTCATCACCTTATGTGACAACTGGGCTTGGCTATTTGTTGTTTGGGCAGATCTGAAAGGTAACCACTCTTTTATTATCTAGGTCTGTTCCCATAGCAGAGGCCTAGATTCTGAGTGCAGACACTTTCAGAAATCCTCAAATCTGATAGAACATGGCTTCCTGTTAACTGGCATTTGATTTTTTTTCCCAGATATTCCCTTTTGCTCCCCGCCCCCAGTATGGTGGTTAACTTTGAAAACACTACATAAATAACGCATATAAAAGAGGAAATTCCAGTGAGGTCATGTACTATGCCAACTGCGTAATCTGGTATTTAGACTACTCTCACATGAATAAACATCACTGCTTTCAGACTTTGGGCAACAGATAATGCATCAACTGTCATAATAAATCTTTTTTAAAAATGAAAAGGCTGTCCTTAATTAAGACTTTTGTTTTTTGGGTTTTTTTTTTTTTTTTTTTTGAGACAGGGTTTCTCTGTGTAACCCTGGCACTTACTTTGTAGACCAGACTGGCCTTGAACTCACAGCGATCCACCTGCCTCTGCCTCCTGAGTGCTGGGATTAAAGGCGCGCACCACCACCGCCCGGCAAGACTTTTGTTTTCAAAGACAAAGTTTCTGCTACAGTAAAGTTTTACAAAGGGCACAAAAGTGCTTGTAGCCACTGTAGTGGTGCAGCACACCTTTTATCACAGCACTTGGAAGGCAGAGGCAGATGAGTCTGAGGATTTAAGACAAAACAGCTAATTCCTACACATACTGAGATGTGAGTTCAACTGCTTAAAAAAAAAAAAAAAAAAAAAAAAAAAAAAGACCAAACTACACAGTCAATTTTCAGTGTAATACTTTATTTTCTATTAAATGAAAACCAAAATGTAAACGGGTAAAGTCTTTACCCCTTAAAGAAAAAAATACAAACTGATGTGAGACTTGTATAATAGGTCATATTTTACATTACATAATATAAACAAAATCACTAGTCTACATTCTTCGTTGCTTGAAACTACAATGAACTACAGATTAAGCAGAAAATGAGTTTACATTTTGGTGCAAATAAACATCTTGGAAAAACATAGAGCATGCATTTTTAAACTGTCTATGCATAGGCTATGTCACAATCTTAATAGCCGCCGCCGCCACCACCACCTCCTCCTCCTCGTCCTTGTCCAAAATAGCCACCTCCATAGCCACCTCTTCGCTGGAATCCTCCAGAGCCTCTATAGCCCCCACCAGATCCCCGGTAGTCTCCACTAGATCCTCTGTAGTCTCCACCGAAGTTGTTTCTGTAGCCCCCTTGGGAACCTCCTCGATATCCTCCCCCACCACCTCCACCATAATTTCCACGGTAAGAGTTGGGGCTTATACTATAACCTTCCCCGCCACCATAACCTCCTCCACCACCTCCATAGCCTCCACTGCCTCCTCCATAACCACCACTACCACCACCTCCATAACCACCACCTCCAACACCATAGCCTCCCCCACCACTGCCAAAGCCTCCACTACCCCCAAAGCCTCCACCTCTGCCACCTCCAAAGCCTCCCCCACCACTACCAAAGCCTCCACCTCCACTGTTAAAGCCACCTCCAAAGCCTCCCCCACCACTACCAAAGCCTCCACCTCCACTGTTAAAGCCACCTCCAAAGCCTCCCCCGCCACTACCAAAGCCGCCTCCAAAGCCTCCCCCGCCATAGCCACCACCATATCCTCCACCGCCATAGCCTCCTCCTCCATAACCCCTTCTATATCCACTTCCATTATCGTATCGAGCCATCTTGGGAGGACGTGGACCATCGCCATACCTAGGAAAAGCAAGAAAACCATCAACCACTTTAGTTTTGTGTGTGGCACAGGGGACTGAACCCAGAATTCTGCACATGCTAAGAATCCCAATAAACACTGACCAAATAAGAAAATTAACATTTTAAAAATGCTTTCCCTAGAGCTTGTAATCTAAACAGCCATATTAAAACATGCAGTGTATAAAGTTACTCTGGTTCATAGTATTTGTTATCAAGTATTCCCCTGTACTAACTTTTAAAAATGTCTTTGGTGGAAACTCCTCAGAAATAAACATCCATTAATGCCTCCCATACTGATTATTAAATGTTACTTGCCTTTTTAGTATAGCTGAATTGTTGGCCCATTTTATTAACTGTAGTTTAACATGAATAAACAAACACATGTAGGTTGGGAGGCTTTCATGATTAAGCAAATTCCTTAAAATACTGAAAACTAGTAAACATACACAAGGAACGCTACTGTAGCGCTCGTTTGCTATAAATGGAGGGGAGGGGATTAAGCAAATATTCTATGAGACAGAGTTTCTGTGTAGCCTTGGCTGTCCTGGACTCGCTTTTTAGGAATTTCCTATATTAAAGACAAATAAACACTTTGTTTTCTACTTGACAAAGGAAATTAATACTGTATGAGAAGCCAGCCAGTACTGTGGAAAATGTCTCAACTTGATTACAACATTTTCTGACCCAGAGACTTTGAATACATTCTACATTTCAGGGCTTTCTTTTTTCGGTTTTGAGATAGGGTTTCTCTGTGTAGCCTTGGCTGTCTTCACTTTGTAAAGCAGGTTGGCCTCGAAATCAAGAGACCTCCTTCCCTTAAATGCTAGGATTACAGGCGTGTACCACTGTGCCCAGCCAAGGCTTTGTTATTTTTATTATTTATTTTTTTTTTCAAGACAGTTTCTCTGTGAAGCCTTGGCTATCCTGATCTCTCTTTTGAACTCACAGAGAACTGTCTACCTCTGCTGGGATTAAAGGCATGGGCCACCATTCCTGGTTCTAGGGCTTTATTTCCAATGTAGCAATGTTGTAAATTGATTAACAGAAATAAAGGGAATTAAATATTTTGTTCTGGGTTCAACTCCATTCCTTAATGTTCAAAAATTCAACCTCAGTAGCAAAGTATTAAATTATTGTTTAGTAAATCAAGGTCTGCAAAAGTTATAGACATGTGAATTTAATTAAGTACTCACCTAACATTACCAATCATAAGGTTGATACCAGCAGCTGAGGGCCTAGAAATCTGACGGATTGTATTCAGCATGTGTTCATTTATAGGATCCAACTGGCTGATGATATTTGGTTGTTTGGAGACTTCAACCACCAGAGCTTCCATGGCTGCCCGGAGGGCTGTGATGCATGCTGCAGCTTCATGTGATATTTGCAATCTGATCCTAAGATAAAAGGAAACAAGACATAAAACTAAGAACATACACAGAAAGAGATAGGCGACTATTTGTTAAATTGTCCTCCCATGAGTTAAATAAGCCATAGCATAAATGTAACTACTTATTTTTATCAGAATCAAGATTTGCCCCAAAGTAGGTAAATGTAAGTATGAACTAACAGTAACAGTCAATATTAACCTCATAAAACATCTCAATGATCAATCCTGCTGTTTATGAACCAGACTATCAAACTCTCCAAGGAAATACATTAGGGTCTTACAACTGAAATCCCCCCTTTCCCACCCCCCCCAATATTAAGAGTTCAAAGAGCAGAGCTTAATTCTAAATCTCCATTCTAAAAATTCAGTTTGAGGTTCACAGATGAAAGCCAGCTCGTACCAGTCATCTATAAAAATGAGCTGCCCATCAGACTGGACTTTCTTGGAGGCAAAGAGAAGCAACTGTAAGGGGGTGACTAAGGTCATGCCTTTAGCAGAGATGGCTCGAGTTCGAATCTGTGGATAGAGAAAATGCAAAATGTCACATATTCATAGGTAATTAGCTATGTCAAACTCCTGATCTTTCAGACTTCCTAATCCTCTTACCTTTTCACCAAAAACAAAGAAAGGAGATGGGTACTTCATGTCTTGGCTGCTAAAAGGACAGTTCACAGATGATTTGTGGATAAGTGCATTACGCCCTTCTGTGGTAAGAATCTTTCTCTTTTCTTTATGGTAGCATACATTGGGGTAGACACCAAAGGCCAGCAGCGAGATAACAACATCCAAATTATTATCTGGTCCAGTGTTAGTAAACACTTGTGTCAATAAACAATCTGTTAAAAAAAATTAGAAAAATGGTTTTTAAAAACTAGATAAGAAAAATAAGACTCTACTTAGACTTCTGACAACTTTCTTAGAATCTTTCTAACAGACATCAAGTTTAATTAAAGAGCACTTCTGAAGTTGAGCGTGGTGGTGCACATCTTTAATCTCAGCACTTGGGAGGCAGAGGTGGGTGGACTGCTGGAGTTAAAAGCCACCCTGATCTACAAAGTGAGTCCAGGGCAGCCAGGGCTACACAGAGAAACCCTATGTGGAAACAAAACCAAAAAGAACTCTTCTGATAAGAGTTTAGATCCTCTGCCTGCCTAGTGCTGGGATTAAAGGTGTACACCACACCCGGCTAAACTGTTATTTTTATTAGCAGGACAGGAGCTTCATCTTAAGGCTACTGTTAGATTCTTTCTAATATATAGAAGTATTTTTTCCTTTAGATTTTTAAAGAAAAGGCAATTTTGTCAGTTAACAAAAAATTAATTATTTAATTTGTAATCTTTAGAAATTCTACTAAATATATTTCTTTCTTTTTTCCAAGACAGGGTTTCCCTGTGTAACAGACAACTCTGGCTGTCCTGGAACTCACACTGTAATCCAGGCTGGCCTCTAATTCAGAGATCCACCTGCCTCTACCTCCCAAGTGCTGGGATTAAAGGCTGCACCACCCCCACCAGGCCAATATATTATTTCTGATTAACATACTCCAGCTCAAAGTTTAGTGTATTTGGAAAAGACAAATTCAACTTATTACCACCAAGAAATAGAGCTGTATTAGGTTCATCATAAGTGTGTATTTTGAGCCGGGCGTGGTGGCGCACGCCTTTAATCCCAGCACTCGGGAGGCGGATCGCTGTGAGTTCAAGGCCAGCCTGGTCTACAAAGTGAGTCCGGGATGGCCAAGGCTACACAGAGAAGCCCTGTCTCGAAAAACCAAAAAAGTGTATTTTATCAAATAGCTGACATTACGTAAGTACTGCACATGTAGTTTATGACAACAGTTCAAATAAAAATAAAACTGGTTAAAAATAATTGGTTGTAGGAAGAGGGCTTTTCCTGTATCTGAGAAGCCAAGTCAGAATATCTTTTTGTATTCTCTCAATTGTTTCTATTCTGCCTTTAGCCTCCTGAATGTGGAATTACAGTATGAGCCACATTGACCCCAGGTTACAAAATGGGAGAAGTTTTACCTTCTGGAAAGCCAGAGTTAATCAGAATCTCTTTAAGCTGTACTTTGGCCTCCCAAGTCATTCTTAGTGTAGCCATATTGAGTCTCTTCTGCTCACAGAAACGTATTTCTGCTTCTTCTCCACTCATCCTAAAACAAAATTTTCAAAGCACTCACTCTCAAATGCTCAGAAAGCTCAGATGATTACAAACTCAGACAGCTCACTAAATTCTACAGCAATTGCATCTAAGCCCATACCTAGCATCATCCCAGGCTTGGAATACTGAAAGAAGGGCCACGTGGTCAGAAAATCTGTTTCCAGCAAAATTCCGGTGAATATACCCCAGGCGTTTTCCTTCACTGATAAAGGGTTCTGGAAAGCAGGTAGCAGCAGAGATGGTACAGACAGCATCTCCCACACTGAAACAGTTACAATGAGAATAAATCAATCTTTTTGCCACATCTTCAAATGAGGACTGAACCCTTTGTTGGCTAATAAGCCTTTTCATCAGCAGTCCATCTTTCTACCAACAATAAAAGAAACTTACTAGAAAATGCACCCCATTATCATCATTTTTCCGAATCGGGGCTCAATGGGGAGTTTAGCCAGGATTCGCCCAAGAGGAGTCAGCTCATCATTTGCATCTAAAGCATCAAGTTCTGTGGGAAAATACTTATTTGTGAATGATGTCAATAAAGGCAGCTAGTGCTTCACTATGTGTCAAGCATGATGCCCAGAGCAAATAATTCGATCAACCCCACACCCACAAAACCCATTCTGGTTTACCTAATACATGACACTATGAAACGAGGTTTAAAAAAATTAGACTGTAACCACTGATACAGCAGCAGCATTAGCATCCACATATCCCGTAAGAAATGATATCCAGAAAACCCCAAAGTTTACACAGTAGTTGAGTGGCAGACTACAAGTTCAATGCAAAGCCTTCTGACTTCAATGCCCTCATTTTTCACTATACTACTTTAATAACAGATTTGAGAATTAAGAAACAAATCCTCTAAGACTCACATTTAGAATATTACACACATGTCCAAGAAGTAGGTAATCTGTGCTCAGATTCCTAAGATATATAGTATTCAGTATTTCCTTAATGCTTTCTAAGGGAGGCTCATTTATGCACCTTTATCCCCCAAGCTCCTCATGCAAAGTGTGATGCTTATCTATGAACCCTTACTAATCCAGATTTACTCCTTAAGTGGGATTTGCCAAGCAGAGTCAGAAAGCCTACTGTAGAAAAAGCACGTACCTCTAAGGGTATGCTCTGCTTCAATTACAGCATCCAAAGGTGGAGGTTCAATTGCTTTTGCAAGGAATTGGCCAATTCCTCCCAAACGCAGAAGTTTTATGCTCAAAGCAATTTCATGCAATGGTGTTCTAAACATCTCTGGTGTCATGTGGGTTTCCAGTCTAAAATTTAGAGAAGCAGAAAAGAACAAAGATGAAAACTTAACAAAATCTTTATATAGAGAAACTGAGTACATAGTAGCCCTTTCCTGATACCTTTACAATTACTACAAAACTTTTCACATTCACTATGAAACCGCCTGGAAACTGCCTTCTGACTTTACTCTCACATCCAGGATGCCTTTTCAAATGGGAAGTAAAGGAGGATGAAAAAGTTAATGTTACCACTTCTACTTATGGCTACCTATCTGTTAACAAGCATGGATTGAAAAAGAGTGGTGGAAAGTTCAGCAAAAGGAGGTCCGGCCCAGACAGGACAACTTATTGCTAAATAACTTGAGGAATGCAGCTAGAAAGTAGCCAGACAAGCATAGAAAATAAATTGTGCCTGGCAGCACTCAAACAAAAAAAGAATAAGCAGGTTACCAAGATGAGTTGATAGCTTATGACCACAGACCTAAAGGAGGGGAATAGGGTGAAAGAGGGAGGAATGGGAGGATACAAGTGATTGGATAACAATTTAGTTGTAATCTGAATAACCTAATTGTGGTCCAGACATGGACCTGGGCAGCACTGGGCTAAGTGAAATAAGTCAGTAACAGAAGAAACCCTGCATGCTTCCTCTTAGGTAAGGGCTTAATGTAGTCGAAGGTATAGAAACTGACAATGGCATGTTAAAATTATTAGGTGACACAGAGAAGATATGCTGAATTTAAGTTGCATAAAGTAACAGCTGTATAAAGTTCCAGAGGTACGCACTGTCACTTAGTGCCTGTGGTTAGCAGTAATAGTGTTTACAACATTTTGTTAAGAAAATGAAACTAACATTAACTATCTTTGCCATCATGAAAAACAAAAGGGCCATATGGAATCATAAAAAGGCAATATATTTATTAGCTAGATCATTTATTAGCATATGTATACATACATGTCTAAATTTAACAAGGTATATACACTGATTATATGCAGTTTTGTATAATAATTAAACCTTAATAAAATTGGCCTTGGAAAGATTAAAAAGAAAATAAATTTTATTTGCCCAGTTATTGTGCTTAAGCTATTTAAATAAATCGCTAGGTCTCTATGATGATTATTAGGGGCTAGCCAGGCCATAGGACAAAGTTTAATATAAATATTCAGCAACACATCCCTGGCTGTCCTAGAACTCATTCAGTACACTATGCAGGACTCAGAGATCCGCCCACCTGTCTGTCTCCTGAACACCTCTTAGGTTTACTACACCTAAATTTACAATTGCAGGCTTAAGTCAGATTGAAACTAATTTTTCCATTCTAGTTCATTATTTGCCCACATATCCTTAAAGTACATAAGCCAACACTGGCAACTTCTGAGTTTTATATTCTCATTTATATTTACATAGAACCCCATTATTCAAGCTTGAATATGCCTTACTGAAGGCACTTAGGCATATAGTTCATTCAAAGAAAAAGGGTAGGGAGGGCACAAAAGATTTAATTAAAAATTCATGGATTTTAAAACCTGACTTTGCTGAAACAGCCAAGTGCCTTAGTGGGTAAGAAACCAAATTGCAAAGCTTTACCCAAGTTGTTCACTGATTTATATTTATGACCAATCCCAGTAAACAAATATTATTAATTTAAAATTTTATTTTACCTGTCAAAACGAGCTCGACTACAAAGGTGAAAACAGAACCCAGGTCGTACGCGGCCAGCTCGCCCTTTTCTCTGTTCAAGGTTTGTTTTTGATGCCCACACAGTAGCATAGTTGGTCATGTTGTTGTGAGCAGTAAATAGTTTCACTTTTTGTCTAAAAAGAAAAGTTATTGGAGACAGCAGTCATAAATCAGCAATGACTTTATATTTTCTTAGCTACTCATCTATTCAAAGATATACAAATATCTTTATCATTCACACTAAGCAAAATTATGACATCCTGGAAGTGCAGATAACAAGATTCTAGAAGTTCTCTGATCAGCCAGAGAGTCCCAAGAGCTCAGTGACAGACCTTAGCTCACCTGTGCATAAATGGCTGCATACACATGCAAAAGAACATAGATCAATTAACTAGGTAGGCTGAGACAGCAGGATCACAAGGTAAAAGCCTGTATAGTCTAGTGTTTCAGACCAGATTGTACAATTTTTGAGACCCTATCTCAAAACATAAAATGGAGGAGTGGGTGGGTTGGGGGCACAGAGGCTTACAAAAGCGACTGTCCCTCTAGAACAGTAAGCTGGAAAACAACCAGGACCCGTTCTTTACACTCTAGCAGTGTTGGGACCATACTTCAACAACAGGAGACCTGTTATATATATATATATATATATGGGAGACCAAGGTGTGGGAATACAGAGTTCAAGACAAACAAGAATGACCACATGGTCAGTTTGGATTCACAAATAACCTTAAAACAGCTATAGGTACCCACAACTCCATGACTGAGATTAGAACTGGAAGAATCCCATTCCCTGTTAGGTAAATAGTTAATTGGCAAATCAAATTCCCTTTTACATACATGACGTACTTGTATTCAGAAAACACATAAACAATAAACAACCAGGCTTCTTTATTGCTTTATTACACAATTTCTGTGCACTCATTATACCAAGGCTCAACTCACATAGGTTTAATTAAGTCTTTTAATTTTTGTGGCTGTGTTGCACTACGTATTTTTGTAGGGGAGAGGGGGAAGATAGGTTCTCTATGGACTTGCTCTGTACTCCAGACAGTCCTAAAATGCACAGAAATCCAACTGCAGGCCTGCACCACAGCGACTAAGGCTTGCAGTACATATTCAAGGCTGGCAAATTCTACAACACGAGATTGTAGTGTTTTTTAATTTCTTAAAGTAGTGCCCTTCAAGTCAACTATTTGTCTCATGCTAAGTAATGACTATATTTATAAACTAATGAGAGGCGGATGGTTGTCATGGTGATGCAGACCTTCAGTCCCAGACTTGGAGTGAAGGCACAGATGGAACTATGTTAAGCTCAAGCCCAGCATGAGTTCCAGGACAGCCAAACTTACACAGAGAGAAAGCCTCTCAACAAAGAAAACAAAAAATTCCCAAAACAACAGCATAAATTCAGCAATCAAGGGAATATGCAAGTTACAGATCATGGTATGAAAAGTTAGAAGTTATTTTTGCTATTAAACATGGTTGGTAAGTACTTTACCACCCCCAGCCCTTCGTGTCACTCCATGAATGGAAACTGTAGACCTAATGTCATTGAGTCTAAACACCCAGAGCCTTTAGTTACTCTAGCAGGCTCTGCATGACCTCTGATACATGCCCTGTGACCTCCTGAGTATGGTGGTAAGGTGAGATCTACTACTTGCTAAGGCCTGGGATGGGATTAAAGGTAATGTACCACCATGCACAGCATTTAATTTTGTCATTGGCCTAAGGTGTCAGATACCTTGGAACTGGAAGTACAGTTCTCTTAATCACTGAGCCATCTCTCCAACCCTGGTTAAGTACTCATAACCTACAATCAGTACATACATATGAGTGGTATCTGTAGGAAAATCTGACAATAAAGTTTAAAATGGAGATGTGATGGTATACAGCTATAACCCTAGTATGTAGACAAGGAAAAAAAAAAAAATCAAATCTGAAGTGCAACAGTCAAACTACCTCAAAAGAAATACAACTAGGGGGTGAAGAAATGGCTTAATTGATAAAAGTATTTGTTGTCTGTCTTGGTTTAGTTCCCAGCACCCACATGGCAGCTCACAAGCACCACGCACACAACTAGTGTATAGACATATATATATATATATATACAGGCAAAACACCAATACACATAGAAGGAAACTTTTACGGAAAGAAAACAACAAGACAAGGTGTTAATTGATGAAGTTGGCAGTGGCTAACACAAAGAGGCAAATAAAATTCCCTAGGAACTTACTTGCAGGAGTCAATGACATAAACAACGTCATTTATGGTAATGCTTGTTTCAGCAATATTTGTAGACAAAATAACCTGCAAAAAAAATTTCAAATAATTAACTATAGAAAACACCCACCCATGAACAGTAAGATAATTATTCAATCCACCTAGAATGGGAGCATTAATTCAACAGGATCAAAATGATCTACCAATAGACCTTTTTCTATTTAATTTTTGATGCCGCAGCATTTTTCTAGTAGCTCTTGGAACGTGTATCATTTATTAATCTGATCTTGTTTTGGTGTTGTGTTTACCTTGGTTACTCCATCTGGTACTGGATCAAACACTTTGCGCTGTTCTTCCCGAGGAATCTGAGAATGCAGAGGTAGAATCTGATACCGGTGACTTCCTATAATACACAATGGTTAAGGACTAAAATTAAGAGCAAATTAAAACAGTTCTCCATGACACATACTCTCTTTCAACAAACACTCCCAACATATTAGTCAGGGGAAGAGCAAAAATATTGATAGGCAATCTAAAATTAGAGAACTCATACCAAAATGCGCATTATTTTCCAAATGCTTTTGCATAGTATAAATCAAATTCCAGCCAGGCAAAAAAACTAGTACAGCTCCAGGAACATTAAGGGTTTCTATGTATTTAAGGAGAGCCTCAATGAGTTCAAACGGTGTTTCCTTTTCATTCAACTGAGACATGCTCAACTTTGTTTCTGGGCCATATTCATCACCACATATCAGGTTGCAATTTGCCTGAGGGGGAAAAAAAAAAGGAGAAACACGATTTATCGGTTACTACGGCTCTCAAATTTCTTGGACCCACACCTGTTTCTATGCCCATGGAAGCATCTGAATATATGTCCGTGTAAGTCTTCAGAAAGACTGATAATCCATAATATAGACTCCATAATTTTTCTTCTAATTTATTATTACTTCCTACCAAATGACCTTGGCCTTCCTGGCCATCTCAACCGTAGCTCCAGAGGTACATTCAAACACGGCCATAAAGTTAAAAAACCTCAATGGTAATATGCTTGTCTACCAAGTGAAAAACCCTGGGTTCAATCAATACCTAAGACTGATTAAACAAATAGAAAACCTGGAGTAGGGCAAGTGTCTGTCAAGCTCATAAAGTATAGGCAACTGCAGAAAAAACAGTGACATGAATCCCAGGGCCCATGTAGAGAACTAAACTAGCCAATTTTCTGGGCACTATAACACACAGAAACACAACATAGAAGGAATGGCTTTATTTTTGTTTAAAATAAAAAAAAAAATTTTTTTTTTTAGCCCCCTTGTTTTTAGAGACAAGGTTTTTATAGACCAAGCTGGTCTTGATTCAGAGATCCACCTGCCTCTACCTCCTGGGATTAGAGCCATGCACCACCAGTGCCCAGCTACTATTAAGGCTTCTATACCAGATTTGTATAATACCTGTATAATCTTGACAGCCTCTTGCCACTGAACCTAAAATTTGAATACTCATTTATCTAAGAATAGGCATTACAATTGATTTCACAGGATTGTGCAGCGCTAAAATAATTCATGTGCTTTAAACAAACCACTTGTCATTTCACCAAATATTCTCTAATGCACATTAGTCATTCATAAGTGATCTACATACATCATCATCTTCACCACCATCGTCCTCTTTGTCCTTCTTTTTCTTGTCCTTTGGAGGTGGAATGAATTGAGTCATTTGAATGCAGTCTTCCAAAAAATATTCTGTCAAGGATAACCAAGTTAGTTAAGTAAAATGTTACAGCTATAAATCTGCTAATCCACAGTTCAAACTCCTTTCATCTTTCTCAACTTGGGTCTTCACAAACCGGAAGTTTAAGCAGTAAAATTTCATAGTTAAATCTTAACTATGGAAACTGAAAGAATTTTATTTTTGAATATATTCTTATAGAGTCAGCTGGGATCTCCCATTTATACATATTTCTTAACCAAACATTTACAGAACCTGTGTACACTGTCATAATCTCCACCAGGATCTCAATGTAGACTGGAAGATCACTACCAGTCAGTTTGTATGAAGTTTGCTCCCCTGCCGCTTGAAACCACTCAGCACAAATCCATTCATTTAAGGAAGTAAAATTTCATGCATAAGAAATAACATCTACACATACTTCTTAGAATGTTTCTGCATCTTTGTAATTAGCACTTAATTAATTTCATATTCAGCATATATCCATGTTTTAAACTTTGGGGTTACTCAAATTGTGCCCATCTCTGTGCCTTCTGACTGTAGATTGCCATGTAAGCTCTCAACTACTGTTCCAGTGCCATGTCTGCCTGCCTGCCTGTTAGCCGATATGTTCCTCACAACAATGACCTTGAACTAACACAAAACTGTAACAATACTCTAATTAAATGCTTTTCATGTCTTGGTCAGTGTCTCTTCATAGCAACAGAATAAACTACAGTACCTCACTATGAACTCTAAGACACTTAGTTTCTACTCACTACCATCAATTAATTTCTTTGTCAAGTTGTAAAGCACAGCAGCACAGCACAACTTAGAACTTTGGGGGGAGGTTTCATAGACAGTGTTTCTCTGTCCTAGAACTCTTTGTAGACCGGGCAGCCCATAAACTGAAGAGACCCATCATGGCCAGCAAGAAGTAACTTAGCTTCTACTTCATTCAACTTTTTGTGTATTATATGTACATGTTTGTGTAGTGTCTACCTCAATCACTTTTTAAACGTGAAGTCACGGGCAAGTCAGCAAGCCCCTAGGTATCCTCTCAACCCAACACTCCAGAACTACAACCATGTGTCACACCGTACCTGGCTTTTAGATGGTGATTTAAATTCAGGTCCTCATGTTACCCACCAACACTGAACTCAAGTGCCTACAGCATGTTTTATTTTTAAAATGTAGTGGCACGGCTATTCATTTCCCCATCTCTTGGCCTACTTTCATTTCCTCAATTGAATTGTGGAACAAGTTATTCAATAATATTTTCATGTTCTAAGATGATCGAAGGTTTAAAATGTATAAAAATGATTCTTTCTCAGAAAGTAACTGAAATATGGTTGTACTGCATAGGATCGATTCTGGTACAAAACTAACCATCACAGCGAAGAAAGGCTCCCTAGAGTCTGGTTGTGTTTGTTAATTTGGCATGCTGATTTTTACTTGTATGTGTATAGTGCCTCAACTTAGTGTTCAAGGAAGACAAAGAGGGGGAGTGTCCCCTGGAACAGGTGTTACAGTTGTGAGCCAATGTGTCATATTTACTCAAATCACTACTACCATCTCCAGAATTAAAATGATAAAAACCCTCCTGAATAAAACATGTTTTCTTCATATCACACACACAAAGAGTTTACCTTGAACTGGGAAAGTCCTTCCATAAACTTCAATGATGGGGCAATTAAAGAAATATTCACAGAACATGGTGGTATCAATAGTTGCAGACATCAGAACAATGCGGACTTCAGGATAAGCCAGAACCACATCACGTAGTACTACCAAAAGGAAGTCAGTCTATTGAAATAAAAACACAAATTTAACAGAGGGCTGTAAAATACACCTGTAAGAGCTGTGCTAGTCCTAAGACATTCAGTTGGCCTTAAATTTGTTCAGTCTCCTGTCACATCACCAGTGCTGGGATTACAAGCATGTATTGCCAACCCTAGTTTTATATGCCGCTGTAACATCAACACAGAGCTTCTGTGTATGGTGGGCAAGCACTATCAACTGACTGTATCAGGTATGCAAACACTTCATAATTAAGTACACAACTTTCATAAGGAACATGGCTAAAGCTTAGTTCTAATAAAACAACCAAAACAACAGAGTTCTAGTTTCAAAATATCTGCCAAACCAACATCCTCAATTATAGTTCCTTCCTACATAAGCCTGTATATACACTTCCTACATAAGTGTATATACACTTAATGTTTTCTTCAAGTCTGCCTCAAAAGACTTTTTGCAATAGATTTAAAACAGGTACTCTAAGTTAGTGAATGAAACCACTCCCCAAAACAATGAGGTTATTGAGTGAAAATTCCAGTGTAATTCTAGAATTGCCAATTAAACTGAAAGGTTGGGCATCTTTAGCATGTGCAGGGCTAGGTTTGATACCCACCAGCTTTAAAACACACTTCCAATAGTACTAAGGGGTGTGCATACATCCTCCTTTCGGGGAACATTTTCTCCTTTTTTATGATGTTTGGGCCTTGATTTTCTTGTACTATACTAGATTTTCTCTTGCACAGAACTTTATTTAACCACTGTTTAGAACATTCTGAACTAGGTGGACTTTTCCATGTACTAGATACAGATTTCACCTGATCTTTGCTAAGTTCTTGCAAGCAAAACGCTCATATAATTCTTGAAGTGTGATATGCTATCCATCTGGCAGGCTTTAATAGTTCTAAATTAGAATATTAAATAAGCATCTATGGTTATTCTAGGACAGAACTTCTGTGTAGCTTTGGATTTCTTAGAACTCTCTTTGTAAAATGGGCTTGCTGGGAACTCAGAGATTCTCCTGCCTCTGCTTCCTCCTAAGTGCTGGAATTAGAGATGTGTGCCCCACACCTGGCTGAGACTTTAAACTCTTGAAGACCACTATCATTCAACTTAAAGCACTGTGGAAACACCGGGGTGGGGTAGTTCATACTTGTTGTCACTAGAGAATCTAAGGCAACAAATATGACGCCTGCAAATCAGAGGCCAGCCAGTACTAAGATTAAATAAGCCCTGTTTCAAAAAGATTAACAGCAACATGGGGACAGTTTGAATAACCAAACTACACAGAGACCAGGAATGATTTTAATATGTAAATAGAGCCTTAAAGAAAACTAACTATGGGGGCTGGAGAGATGACTCAGAGGTCAAGAGCACTGACTGCTCTTCCAAAGGTCGTGAGTTTAATTCCCAGCAACCCCATGTTGGCTTGCTTATATGAAATCTGCAAACATAAAAAAAAAAAGTATGAGATCTCACCAGCTACTCAAGTCAAATTACTGACTCAGCTAAGATATGTTAATGCATTCTGATAAGAACAAACATTAATTGATGAGTCCTGAGTACTGTTTACAAGTAGGAGAAAGAGCAGGGATATGATTTCTCCCCTCAACAGAGACAAAGCAAACTCTTTAATTCAGTTACTTACATTGATGTCTCTTTCATGAATTTCATCTACAATTACATGACTGATCCCTCGAATGCCTGCTTCTAATTTTCTTAAGAGCACACCTTCAAGAAGAAAAAAAATAGAGTCAAAGAAGTAATGAATTTTGGTAAGGGTTGGAACATGTGTCTTTAAGGCAAATATGTTCTATAAAAGAACATGTAGATAAATAAGGCTACAACACAGAGAAATCATATCTCAAAACAAAAATTCCTACATAATTGACTGATTCAACACACAATCCTAGCATTATAGAAAATGTCTTCAAAGTTCTGGCTTTTTTTTTTTTTTTTAAAACAGCCTTGGCTGTCCTGGACATACTTTGCAGACCAGACTGGCCTGGAACTCAGAGAGGTCGGCCTATCTCTGTCTCCCAAAGTGCTGGGATTAAAGGTATGTGCCACTATGCCAGCAACTGTCCAGGTGAACACTCTGTAGACCAAACTTGCCTTGAAACCAGAAATCAATCTAACCTGTCTAAGCATTGGAACTGAAATGTGTACCACTACACCAATGACTCTTAGTAGTTTTCTTAATAGAAAGATAACACAATAAGCTGCAAGTGAAGAACCATTACTGACCTACAGTACAAAACATTATACTGGCATGAGGGCGTGGAAGTATAGACTCAAACCGGACACTGTAGCCACAGCTTTTTCCAGGCTCTTCACCTCTCTCATAAGCAACTCGCTCAGCCACTGCTACTGCGCTGATCCTTCTGGGCTGAAAGAAAAACAAAATTACCAAATTAGTTATGCTCGTGTAATATTGTCTCTGCGTGACATGGGTGATAACACATGACCTGCTAAGCAAGTTAAGTCTCATTTAAAGCTCTCTGCTCAGATACACCAATCCCAAGTCAAATTTTAAATTACTGTAAGAGCTCTTTTCTAGGTGATGTTACACACACTTTTAATCCTACCACTAGGGAGGCAGAGGCAGGTGGTTTCCTATGTTTGTGTATGTAAAATCAAACTAACTTGTGAGAGTTTCAACCACCCATATCTGTAACAATCTGAGAACTCTGATCATTCTAATAATTACTTCCTTTCCAAGATGATCCTATCCAAGATTTAATATAATATGTACTTAAATAACTTTTAAGTGACTGTGCTCAAGAATGCCATCTTTGCACATAAAGACACGTCTCTCTAATATGTTTCCCTAGGTGCCTTTGGCAGGATTAAAAGATTTAAATCCTTAAAAAAAAAAAAAAAAAAAAGATTTAAATCCTTAAGGTATTAAAAATTCTGCTTCCCTGTTCATGAAGAAATGTGCTGGAAGTGATATTCAGTATTCCTTGGTCTTCATGGCTTTGCACTCACAGGCAAAAAATGTCTGGTTGCCTAATCTTATTTCCACAAGCCCAGCTTATCATTTAAAAGTCCAAGTAAGCCATGAAGAACTCAACTGTTGCTAATTAATTTTCACATTCCATTTTTATGACTGAACCAAGAATACAGCCCTCTTTCCATGGTATTAGTTTTGGAAATCAAGAAGGTATATATACTGCAAATTTAAGCTGTATTCATACTTAAATGCAGAATAACTGACACACAAGTTTAGTGCTAAATCCAAATGTGGGCATTTTACAAATAAGACAAAACACAAAAGGCCGTTCAATTTTAGGGTTCATTACCTTTCCTGAATAAAAATCCCTAAGTCGAAGTCCTCAAGTGGGGTTTGTGTGATGCCCTACCCTTCTTTTCAAAAGTACCGTTTAACCTAATAATCCTGTAAGAGCCACTGTCCCCACAACCCTGAAAGGTTTGACAGGCTATCTTACAAAAGATAACACAATACTTTAAAGGATGAGCTCATGGGCTAGAGAGATGGCTCAGAGGTTAAGAACACTGGCTCTTCCAAAGATCCTGAGTTCAATTCACAGCAACCACATGGTGGCTGACAATCATCTAATGAGATCTGGTGCTCTCATCCTGCCTGCGGGTGTACGTGCAGGCAGAATACTGTATAAATAAATAAACAAAAATTTAAAAAAAATTTAGGGGACTTAAAATAGGTATTGTTGCTTAAGCCTATTATTCCACATACATAGGATTCAACTTCAAGGATTACCTGAATTATAGAGTAAGTACAAAATCAGTCCTGTCAACTTTATGAAGTCTTGCTTAGAAATAAATAGGCAAGGGCTACAGATCAGTGGTTAAGATTATGTGTTAAAGGCTCTAGACTAGAATCCCAGTACTAAGGAAGGTGACAGCAGGGAGTAGAGTACTGTTACAGTCAACAGCCTTGAAACCTTATTTGACCACAACAAAAAAATTCTCCGACTATCAAACAATTGCTAGAACGTATATGCTGGCTTGCTACTTACCTGAGTCACAACAATATTACACTCCGCTGCTCTGTCATTCTGGATAAAATCATCCAAAATGTACTGTGGAACTTGTGTGGTTTTACCACATCCAGTAGCTCCTCGGATAATCACAACTGAATTTTGACTAATGGCTTCCAAAATTTCAGCTTCAAATTTCTTCACAGGAAGCATCTCTCGCTCTTGCAACACCTGTGTTAGCAACGTTAAAGCTCATTTAAAATATTTACTTAAAAGAGTAATGCTTTCTAACAGGTTTAGTACTTAAAATACCTAATAAAATTGTTCCTACTTTGTAATGGCTTGTCACAAGTGTTATTACTTTATATTTGCTAAAAACATATTCAAAAAATTAATATCTTAGTCCTGAATTAACAGCCACTACTATAGTTAGCTATAATTAGTAATTTGGTATAAACCTGACATTCATTTTAAAGCTCTAAATAATGTATGTCTAAGATTTTCAACACTTACACTTTGTAAATTATGATCCTGCTCCAGCTGGTATGTTAATTCATTCTTAAGGTCCATGCTTATTTGTTCTGTAGACGCCTAAAAAAAAAGAAGCAGTCAAACAAATCTTATTTTTTTACTCTGACCTAAAAAAGTATATACGAAACACAAAAACAAAAACTGGTATTAGAGAGGCCGGGCGTGGTGGCGCACGCCTTTAATCCCAGCACTCGGGAGGCAGAGGCAGGCGGATCGCTGTGAGTTCGAGGCCAGCCTGGTCTACAAAGTGAGTCCAGGATGGCCAAGGCTACACAGAGAAACCCTGTCTCGAAAAACAAAAAAAAAAAAAAAACTGGTATTAGAAAGCAATGCTGTACTTACATAAGCAAGGGGCCCCTCATCAATGTTGCTACTAGTCCAAGGATTCCAGTTGGACTGTGGGGGTGACCAAGGAACCACTCCCACTGCGTTTTGTCTCTGAGATGGTTCAAAATGAGCCAATTTCCCAATGTTGAGTACAACTGGACAAGACGGATCAACAGGCTAATAAAAAAACAAAAAACAAATAAATAAAAAGGAAACACATGTCTAGACTTTAAAACAATGTAAACTACAAATCTGTATATATGCTTACTGGAGGCACAATTTCAAGATCTAGCTCTTGAACCACATTTTGCAGCTGAAGCTCCAATTCTGGAGAAAGGAAAACTTTGTAAGGCTCCACCTACAAAAAGGAACAATGAAAATCATCAATACATCCACAAATAGCAGTTTCACCAAAAGTAATATAGAGCTCGTAACTAGGGCTGTAACTGCCAGAACCAGCAATTCCTTTTAGTAAGAATTTTTTCCATGACTCATTCACCACTATAAATGTGGGATTTTCAGAGTGCTGATTAGTAAGTACAGCGTTTTTTCTTAATCTATTAAGCTAAGTATAAATTCAACTCCTTTAGCCAAATATTAAATAATTTAGAGTGTTTGGGCCTTAAAACTTACTCTCTCTCCTTCTTTCTTCTTTGTAAGCCCAGAGTAAGCCTCAATTACTCCAAGATGATACAGTTGTCGGACAAGTGAGAGGGCACAGGATTGTGCTGCTAATTTCTTATTTGATCCATGTTCACGTGCAAAAATCCCTATAAGGATTACCAAAAACAGAAATGAGCTGTGTGAAGAAAGAACCATTGGAAACTAGACATCTATGTAACTAAAGAATCAATGATAAAGCACAACACAGATCTTCTTTTACCAACCAAATGCAATTCTATAACTAACATCAATACAAGCTGGCACTAAACTGTCATTAAATCATATTTAAAAACTATAAACTTGAAAATTAAGTATAAAACAAAATTGTGTATACAGTCTTTACTTAAATCCATCAAGATGGGACTGAAGAGATGGCTCAGTGGTTAAGAGCACTGCTCTTCCAGAGACCCTGAGTCCAATTGGTAGCAACCATCCACAGTGTTATCTGGTGCCCTCTTCTGGCATGTAGGTGTACCTGCAGGGAGAGCCAAGGCTACACAGAGACCCTGTCTGAAAAAAAAACAAAGAGCCCCACAACCTCAGCTAAGCAGTCTACCTACCTATGTGAGTAGCTCTTATAGCTACAAAGTTACCTATTTGCTTTCTGAGTATACTTAACCACTGGGGTTTTAAAACAGTGTTTCTCTATGAAGCTCCCCCTCTCTGCCCAAAATTTTATAGACCAGGCTGGCATCAAACTCCAGAAATCCACCTGCCTCTGCTTCATGAGTATTGGGATTAAAGGTAGTTTTTTCCCTTCAAGATATTATGTATACAGTGTACATGTATGCCTATACACCAGAACAGGGCGCCAGGTCTCATTACAGTTGGTTGTGAGCCACCATGTAGTTGCTGGGAATTAAGTCAGGAGTTCTGGAAGAGCAGATCCTGCTCTTAACCTCTGAGACAGCGCTCCAGCATTTGTTTTTTAACTAAAGTTTCACTCTGTACCACAGACAAGATCAGAATGTATGGTGGTATCATCCTGTACCTTAAGTAACCCACACAAGTAATAGGCACTTACCACCGTGCCTAGCTTTGACAATGTGGCTCTCAAATGCAATAGTTTTCTCTGTCTCTCTCCTTTTTTGGTTTTTCCAGACAGGGTTTCTCTATGTAGCCTTGGCAGTCCTGGACTTGCTTTGTAGACCAGGATGGTCTTGAACTCAGAGACCCACCTGCCTCAGCCTCTCTAGGGCTGGGATTAAAGGCACGCGCCACCACGCTGAGTTCATTAGCTATCTTTATGCATTAAATCTATTACCCAATCCAAACCTCCATGTTAGTTTCCATGTTGTTGTTTTAACCTTGACCTTTAAAATTAGCATCTTTTTTACACGCAGACTTATTGATTAAACCTTTGTTATTAAAGATCAGTAATATTCTAAAATATTAATGCTGCAGGTTCTATAGGACTTTAAATTATTTATTACATATACACTGTTCTGCCTGTACACGTGCACGCCAGAAAAGGGCACCAGATATCATAGGTGGTTGGAAGCCACCATGTAGTTGCTGGGAATTGAACTCAGGACCTTTGGAAGAATAGCCAGTGCCCTTAACCTTTGAGGCATATCTCCAGCCCTCCATAGGACTTCTGTAGATATCTCAAATAGATTTCTTCAGCATATTTCAAGGTTATAATATTCTTAATAGTTAACTCTGAAACGCTCCCATTCTCAAAAAAAGAAGCATCTATAAAGGAAATTTACATCAGCTATGCAAACAAGAAATATAATCAGGCTTGTTTTGTGCTTAGGAAAGTCTGAGACTGGAGCCTACATCTAGACCAGTTACCACAGGTGCTCATTAGGATAAAGCGCTTTCCTGGGAGCACCTCCTTCCCTCAACTTTCCCTACCTTCCTAGGTCCTCCAACTCTTCCTTAACTGTGTGTGAAATTAAACATCTAGCTCTCACTTTACAGTATCAACAACTTCCACAACCCTACATGATATTCAATCTATTGTTCTTACACATTAATAAATGGTTATTTTTCAATTATGTAATGGTCTAAGATTATCTCTATCAAAAGAAAATTTAATAACTTCTCTATAGTGTTCTGTAGCCCAAGCCTTTAACGTGAAATTATCTTCTTTGCCAAAACTTTTAAGAATACTATAAAAAAGCAATCACACTTACTTCTGCCCAGCTGCTTGATATAAATGGTCATTTCTGCAATAAAGCTCCTGTAACAACATATACAATCAACGTTAGGAATTTATTGCTGTAAATTACAAACTCCATTATCTCCCTAGTCAGGGAGGTTTTCCAAAAATTATAGCAAAAACCATTCTGAACAATTATTTCTGTCCAATCCTGGAACAAAAGGCATGTAAACTGCAAATATATGTGATATTAGTTGATGCGCTTTCTTTCATGAAAAGAAAATGTTATCATTTTGGATTAATTTACTTATTTTCATTCCAACGTAGATTTTGAATATGAGAATGCTTTCAATGAAAGAAAATTTTGTTTATCTTGGAGCTAAGAAAAACACCAAACTCTTCAAATTATCTATATAGAAATTTACAACTGCAACCTGTTAGGGTAAGTTTTGTACATGCAAACCACAATACCAGTAGCTCCTGTGGCAGACTCTCGATTTATCTATAGCTGGAAGAAGTCCTTGATAACAAAAAAATTTAGCCTACTTTTAGATATTTAAACCAGGGCCTAGAGAAAAATCATTTTTCACATTATAGCTAGAACTGCTAGCAGGTTCTAAGGAGTGAATTTAGGTTTTAGCAAACATATGCTGGTCCTTCACTGCTCACATTCAAACTTGACTTTGTGCTGTGAATAAAAGGTTAAGTGAAGCTTAAGGGGGGAAAATTGTTAGTTTCCTTCCTATACTTCTTTGTCAACTGACCTTCAGGCACAAGTGCTTCAAGGGGTCAAAGGCCACTGGCTTTCAGGGGAACAACATCCACCCTTTCATTAATGACACCGATGACAGTATGTTTCTCAGCCAGGCTTAAAGTCAGCACTCAATCTCATTCTCCTCCACCTAGGGGGGAACAGCAACACCAGAAATCAGTTTACAATAGTATCCCATGTGATTGCTTAGTTCAGCCTAAGCATCAGCACATGTGTATATGAACACAGACCTCTGGTGTTGCTGTCTGTTATGCCTTTCAATAAAGGACATACAGGAGCAATGTGTCCAAGCTCCAACTGTCTGCCTCTTACATTGTCTTGTCCTGAATTCTTTGTTTTACATCAGAAATCAGTAAGATACTGACGTCAATGATTGGGTTGGGGAGGAGAGGATGGCAGCAATTTAATGAGTTTTAGACACTTATAATACAGTAATAATTACTACAATAATAAACATTATTGATGCTGGGAATTTGAGCTCAAGGTCTCACGCACACTTTGCGGGTGCTCCACCCCTGAACTCTATCACCAGCCTTTCTAATTATTCTTTTGTTTGTTCTTAAGAGACAGGGTTTCTCTGTGTAACTTTGGGCTAGCCTTGAACTCAGAGATCCACCTGCCTCTGCCTGAGAACTGGGATTAAAGGTGTGTGCCACCATGCACGGCCTTAAAATATTCTTAAAGCTGCCAAAGCCAGTAAGTTGTACACAAAGCATTAAAGAAAGTATTTCTTCTTCTTAGGGTCAAGAGTTTGTGTTTTAATTATAACACCAAAATGGAGAAAACTCTAAAATTGATATTATGTATATAATATTTGAGAATTCAGGACTGAACAAAGCAGTAGGAAGCAGGAGGAGCCATGCTCTGATCATTTTGAATATGAGGTCAATTTTTGTTTTGTTTTAGGTAATGATTATTTTAGGGTTGCTACTTGCACCCAAGGGAGAACACTGATGTAAAGAAAATGTTTTAAATTTATTTTGGATAATTTATTTTGTATAATTAGAGACAACAAATCGAATTGTCAAGATGTTTTCAGAACCACGTCCTTTCTCTTCCAATAATACAGTGCCTCCCTGAGGAGTCTAATCTGTATGAGCCTTCCTGGGAGTAATAAGCACTACACCCTGGAATGCTCTTAGGAAGAACATCAAGCAGGCTGAGAAACATACGGTCACATAGCTTCCCTTACATTCAGTTTTATAAGCTTAACAGAAAAAAAGCATTTAAGCCATGTATAAAATTTCACGATCCTTCAACTTCATGGTACACAAGTAACAGGATTCTTAAAAGAGCTGCCAACATCAAACAGGAATTAAATTTGTATATAGAGGTAATACAATCTACTTCTTAGACAACAAAACATACCAGAAGTATATTTAAGCACTTAAAACTATGACCAACGAAACTACATCGACCATCCAAACATCGAACAAATTCACAACCTCTGTCCAATTAAGTCTACTAGGAACAAAACATGTTAACTTTGACCTCCACCCAAAGTCCAGCATTAAAAATTTTTTGCAGGACTTCTTACACAATTTAAATAAAAACTGTTAAAACTACACGTCAATAATTTATCTTTTCACAATTCACTGCTAACGCACACAACAAATTGGGTAACATTTGGCTGGTAAACATATAGTCCAACCCCCTTAATTTTTTACAAGGAAAATAGTGAAACAAGCAAACCTGTTGTGGTCGGGACCCACTTGGGTGTACTTATATTCTCCTTGGATCTTTTCTTTTTGGAAATACTGGTTCAGACGAGCCTTAGCATTTTCCAATGTCCAGTTTCCATGAAGCCCAGCATTTAAATCCACTTCTTCTGACTCTAGAGTCTGTGGAATCAATGATGATTAAATTTGGCTGCACTACTTAGTCATATTTTTTTTGTATGATTCTCTAGACAAGGTTTCTCTGTGTAGACCAGGCTGGCCTCAAACTCACCTGCCTCTGCCACCCCAGTGCTGAGTCTAAATGTGCCACCATGCCCGGCTATTCATACTTTTTTTTTAGGAGTCCCCCAAGGGGGTACACCATTTCTGGATGTACTCTAATACCAGGTCAATACTTGGAGTGGATGGAGCAAGCTCCTATTCCAACTCCTACTTCTAAAACTCTATTTAATATACTGTCCTCAAATAGAGGCCTATCAGATACTAAACTGATTAAGAACAGATACTACCCTTGATCTTAACCAAATGGCCCAGACAATTTACTTATCCATACTTAAGAGGTACAATAACAACATGTAACCATTTTTCAATATAAAAGTCAGGTTTTCTTCAGTAGTGCTGACGTCCAGCACTTTATCACCGACCTTGTGTTTTTTAGATAGGATGTAACTATGTTCTTAGAACTTTGTAGTCCAGGTTTGCCTTCAATTCATTCCCCTGGCCCTTACTTCCTACTGCTGGAACTACAAGCATGCACACACCAGGCTAGGGTGTAAAACTGGCTTTTAAGCTAAGGCCACTTGAATGAAGGCAAGCCTGGGATTCAAGAGACTGTCTGAAAACAACACAAAAATACCCCAACAATTTACTATGCTATTTACCTATAGAGGTTTACATCCATGCTGTGAAGTAAAACCCAAATTTCATTTTCAAGGATGTTAACACTTGAGATTTCTTACCGCTTGCACTTCTTGCTCCTCCTTTCTAGAGTAGTAGTCCTTTAAATTGGCTCCTCGGTCCCAGGTGGGTCCAGGAGAACCATAGCCAGAAGAAGACTCAACTCCAGAATTATTTTCTGCTAAAGAAATGATTGCTTGTAATTAACCAAACAGAAAAAAAAAAATTTAATGTCCCTAGGGAAAACCTGAGACTTCATGTTTGGATACTTTTCAATTATTCAGAAGTATGATCTTGAAAATTCTAAGTAACTGATAGCCTAGTCTGCTTCTTTGCCGGTATCTTATGCCTGTGCATGTGGAAATCACAGTATAACCTCTGATGGACTTTTTACATGCAGAATAACAAACTAAGGACAAAACTATCCAGCCAGGAAACGTCTAACTGGAAAAGAAATGAGCTGACCTGTGTTTGTATTAGATGCTGAATGTATTTTGTCCTGTCTCCTATATACTTGTGCTATGAAGGGGGCCCTTAAACACAAGCATGAACATAAAACACACACACGATAGATAAACAGAGCCAGCTCGAGCTATATTATATAGCTCTGGATGTACTATGACTTCGTATGTATACCAGGGCACCTTTGAACAAGAGATTTACTTGCCTCTGGCCTCCCAAGCGCTAAATTTATGTGTCACCATGCCTGGCCCCCAAATAGTACCTTTTTTTCTCTTTAAGTAAAACTTTCTATGGAGATGATGGGAATACAGCTCAATTAGTAGAATGCTTGCCTAGCAAGCACAGGGTTCAACACCCAACAGAGTAACACTGAGTATGGTGGACATGTCTGAAGCCCAGCTCGTGGAGGTGGGAAACATTTGAGAATCTAAATAAAGTATAAATTCACCCTCCAAATTACAGTCTGAATAAAAACAAAAAAATCCAAACCAAATAAAAATATAAAGAAAGCTAATCCTGTGACTACTGATGAAATGCCCTCTAGTGACATCCACAGGTACTACAGGCAAACACCCATACTTAGGAAATCTTAAGTGACAGGTTACTATCGTTTTATACATGTTTTCAATTTTTACTCCATAAAAACAACTGGATATTGCAAATTTAAAACAAAACAAAAAAAAACCAGGATTTGTTAGAAAACTGGACAAAAATCTATCTCCCCCCCGCCCCCGGACAGGGTCTCTCTGTTTAACAGCCCATTCTGTCCTGTAACTTGCTCTATAATTCAGGCTGGCCTTGAATGCATGGAGATCTACCTGCCTCTGCCTCCCAAGTACTAGGATTAATGGTGCGCACCACCACTGTCCAGCAAAATCTCTTAATATATTCCCCCTGCACCAAATTTTCAACTATATGTTCAACTCAGCAGGGCTAAAATCCAAAGCAAGTAGTCCTGTTAAAGGTAAGAGAAAAAGCATTAAGTGTGAAGTATAAACCTCATTCAGTGTATCTGATATGTGCAAAAGCCTTTAAACTCGAAAACAGCCATATTTTTATTAAAGGTGATTTATATAATTATTTAACCATGAGGAAGGCATTTTGCTCTAAGTTCAAGGCCAGTCTGGTCTACAGAGTGTGTACAGGATAGCCAGGGTGACACACAGAAGCCCTGTCTTGAAAACTGTTTGATCATATGTTCTAACTTATGCTAAAACCTATTTTGGCCAATCAATTATAGTTGTTTGCCTTCAAAATCAGCAAAGGCAGATGAATCTCTTGAATTCAAAGTCAGCCTAACCTGCACTGGTCTACAAAGTGTTCCAGACCAGTCAAGAGCTACATAATATAATCTGTCTTTAAAAACAAACAGTACTCGGGGAGGCAGAGGCAGGTGGATCGCTGTGAGTTCGAGGCCAGCCTGGTCTACAAAGTGAGTCCAGGACAGCCTAGGCTACACAGAGAAACCATGTCTTGAAAAACCAAAGAAACCCTATCTTAAAAACCAGTGTTAGGGTTAACAGTTCTTACTACTTCTGAATAAAACCTGGGTTTAGTTTCCAGCACCCACATGGTAGTTCAGTCATCAGTAAGTCAAGTATAGTTCTGGGAGTCCAAGGCACCAGGCATACATGTACACAAGCATACTTGTAGACACAACAGCTATAAAAATAAAAAACTTTCAAACAAAACAAACTCTAAAACAGTGGTTGCTTGAGTGGTATTTCCTATTTTTTTTTTTTCATTTTTCTATATAAATGACAAGGTAAGATGATGACCAACCATTAATTGTGTTATTCTCAGTCAGGTACAGGTATTTAAGTCCCTTACCTGCTTTGAGAGCCAGATGTGGAGGAAGTGGTCCTCCCATGGGTGCTGGTCCACCTTCACCGGTACTTGCTGTGCTATCAGAGGTGTCACTAAGTATCGGTGGGGGTGGTACAATCTACAAGAGGAAAAGTCAAAACAGAGTCAATGCTTGTTTAGGGTTTTTTGTTTTGTTTTGTTTTTTGAGACAGGGTTTCTCTGTGTAGCCTTGGCTATCCTAGACTCACTTTGTAGACTAGAGTGGCCTTGAACTCACAGAGATCCGCCTGCCTCTGCCTCCCGAGTACTGGGATTAAAGGAACGCACCATCATGCCCGGCTTTCAATGCTTGATTTTGGCAGGAAGGCTTTTTCAAGACTATTCAAAGATATCCATGTATTTTCTTTTTCTGAGGCAGAATTTCTCTGTGTAACCTTGGCTGTTCTGGACTTGCATTGTAGATTAGGCTAGTTAGGAAATTACTGTGATATACCTGCCTCTGTCCCCGAGTGCTGAAAAGATGTTCATATATTAAACTCCCTTCCCAACATTATTTTTGTCATATGGCTTTGGAGACCAAGTTTCATGTAACTTAGAGTAATGATGAACTCCTGTACATTCCACCTTCACTTGCTGCTGGGATCACAAGTGTGAGCTAGGCTGGCTTTCACCACTGGTATTTGTTTCCTCAATATCTGAATGCCTTTTTAAGGTTGTCCAATCATACACCCTTATCAGAAGACAGTACTATCCTCAAGGGTATAAGTGGTACCATATGTCCTTCTAAAAAAAAGAAAATGCAGCTGTACCATTCCCTCTTTAAGACTGAGTAGGCGGGGCGTGGTGGCGCACACCTTTAATCCCAGCACTCCGGAGGCAGAGGCAGGCGGATTGCTGTGAGTTTGAGGCCAGCCTGGTCTACAAAGTGAGTCCAGGATAGCCAAGGCTACAGAGAGACCCTGTCTCTGTCTCGAAAAAACAAAACAAAGGGGGGCGGGGAAGACTGAATGGTCAGCTACAGTACTAACCTACTCTTATTTCCAGTTATCACCTCTGCTGGAAGAGGAACCACTCCAAGTGTAAATTTCATGCTGCCTATTATGCTATATGCTGCTTGTATTTAGAAATTCTGTATGTTCTGTCAGGATCTATGCAACTGTGGCAGGCTAAACTGCTCAAGTTTGCCAAGTATTGTAAAAATTGAAAGCTAGGAGTTTCTTCCATTTCCTTTTATTGAGAAAACAGCTAGCCAGGCGTGGTGGTGCACGCACGCCTTTAGTATCAGCACTCGGAGGCAGAGGCAGTCGAACTCCTAGCAGGTCTAGAGGTCAGCCAAGGCTATACAGAGAAACCCTGTCTCAAAAAACCAAAACAACAAAAAACCCAACAACAAAAAGATGAAAGCAAACATCAAATATTTCAAGTTCTTGGCCATAAATACTTACCCCAACAGCTGGAACTTCTTCACTCTTTACTTCATTTATTCGAACCAAATAGTTAACAAAGTCTCTGGCAGCATTGCTCTGTGCATCTTTTTTATTGGTGGAATTGCCCATACCAGCATAATTAAACCCTTCTACTCGAACCTTTAAGATTCAAGGAAAAAAATATTGTATTAAAGCTGGGTAGTTCTAGGATTTTTAAAAATACATCATTAAATAGCCTGTTAAAATAAAAACAACTTTTAGTATACCTTATCAACACATGGATTATTTTATTATTGTTCATGGATGTGCTGATTTAACTATATCAATTTAAGTGGCTCAGGTTCCGACAATTAAAATTTTTAGGGTTGGGTACCTAACTAAGCTCTGAGGGAGAGTGCTTGCCTTAAGTTCCTTTCTCACCACCATTAAAATGTGGTGGTAGTGATGGACAGCACTTGCCTCCAAACTGCATGACCTGAGTTGAATCCCCTAGACTGGTACAACAGCAAGAGAAAGGGAACTCCCACAGGCTGTTCTGACTTTCACATGCTTCTATACACACACAAGCATGTAACTTAATAACAATCTTGTAACTAAGAAACAAGCTCTTCACTTTCCCTTTAGATACTCTGCTTTTCTAAATGAGTTAGAGAAACCAAGCATGGTTGTGCACACCAATACACAGCACTTGAGATGACTTCGAGTCTGATGCCAGCTTATCTATGTAATGAGTTCTAGGTCAGCCAGATATATGGAAGTAAAACTGTTCTCTCCCCACATTAAAATAATAATGATGATGATGGGAAAATTACAAATACTTGTCTTCTGAGCTTACTAGCACCATGAGAATTACTTTCCTAGCAGAGTATTATAAAATAATGCTCCTTTTGCTGGGCGTGGTAGCACAGACCTTTAATCCCAGCACTTGGAGGCAGAGGCAGGTGGATCTCTGAGTTGGAGGCCAGCCTGGTCTACAAAGAGTCTAAGATAGCCAAGGCTACAACAGAGAAACCCTGTATCAAACAAAAGCTCCCTTGGAAAAAAGACCAGTCCTGGGCATGGTGGTACACGCCTTTAATCCCAGCATTCCAGTCTAGTTTTCATAAACTGTCCAACTAAAAGGCATAATGCACATTTTTACAATAACTATACTGCTATGAAAATAAGCCATGTGTGGTGGCTCACGGCTTTAATCCCAGTACTCAGGAGGCAGAGGGAGACGGATCTCTTTGAGAGTTTGAGGCAGGCCTGGTCTCCACAGCGAGTCCAGGAAAGCCAAGGCTACACAGAGAAACCCTGTCTCGAAAAATCAAAATAAAGAAAAAGAAAACCAGTCAAATCAAAATAAATTAATCTCCCATAGCCTACAGCAACTTAGCTTTTCCAATAATACCCTCATAAAGCATATAAACAAATTATTATTTAATACCTCACACATGAATTTCTGTCTGTTTTTGTTTCCTACTGCTCTAATTTCATATGCTGGCGTCATCTTCCTTTTGCCACACCAGGCATACAGGAAATTTTTAATGTCACCCATGATTCAGGTGTCTTCTTTACACCTAAGGGGGGAAAAAAACATTATGATAGCAAAACCTCAAAACAGATACAAAAACCACTGTAAATCTAACAAGAATAAAACATTCTAGCTGGGCATGGTGGCGCATGCCTTTAATCCCAGCACTCGGGAGGCAGAGGCAGGCGGATTGCTGTGAGTTCAAGGCCAGCCTGGTCTACAAAGCGAGTCCAGGACAGCCAAGGCTACTCAAGAGAAACTCTGTCTCGAAAACTAAAAAAGAAAAAAGAGTAAGACATTCTATTACACCACTACTGAACTTACATATTAAGAAATTTTAATATTGATTAGGAAGTCTTTCACATTTAGTTTTTTTAAAAAAATTATACACGCACTCTCAAAGGTTATCCTTTAGGACTAATTTTTACCTGCGAATATTTTATGAAGTGTGTATATTACGTACTTTAAAGTTTTCCCTCTCAGCAATAAAAAATAGATCCATTTTATTATTCTTTTCCAGAGGAATTTTAAGTAATACTGGGATAGAGAAAATAGATGGTTCACAAGTTAGGAGTACTTGAGGCTCTTGAAGATGACAAACGTGCTGGGTGTGGTGGCACACACCTTTAATCCCAGCCCTCGGGAGGCAGAGCCAGGAGGTTCTCTGAATTGGGAGGCCTGTCTGGTCTACAAAGTGAGTCCAATACAGCCAGGGCTACACAGAGAAACCTTGTCTTTAAAAAACTGAGGATGACAAAGATTTAGCCACATGTTGACTGGCAATCATCTCTGCGTCCAGTTCTAGGGGAATTTGACCTCTGAAGGTTACCTGGCATGCAAGTAGTACACAAACATACAGACCACTCATACTCATAAATAAGAATAAGCATTTTAGCTGAGTGTGGTGGTACACCCCTTTAATCCCTAAAGAAAAATTAATTCATGGCTAAGTCAACTCCAAACTACCATAGTTAAGAAATTCTCTATTCCCTCCCCCGCCCAAAACAGAGCCAGGTAGGGAGGGACTCATATTTATAACCTTAGAGCGCTATAAGATGCAACTGGAAGATGACTAAAAACAAAGGCTTGCCTGGGGCTACATATGGAAGACCCTCAACAAACTAAACAAAAACTAAAGAAATGGACAATTTGCATATAATGAATCTGAATAAATTAAGCCTTCATTTTGACATGTAGCCTAAACTGACCTTAACTTCCGTATTTTGTTTCGTTTTTAGTTTTTTTTGGAAACAAGGTTTTTCTGTGTAGACTTGGATGTCCTGTCCTGGCTCCTCCCTCTGTAGACCAGGCTAGCATCTAACTCAGAGATCCACCTGCCTCTGAGGTATGTACTACAAGTGTTTTTTTTAAGCATTTAAAAACCAGGGAGAACCCGGGTGGTGGTGGTACATGCCTTTAATCCCAGAACTCAGGAGGCAGAGGCCAGCCTGGTCTACAAATTGAGTCCAAGACAGCCAAGGCTACACTGAGAAACCCTGTCTGGAAAAACAAAACAAAAACCAAGGACTAGATGCCAGCAGTTTTGTGAGTTAAAGGCCACCTGATTTACATAACCAGTTCCAGGCTTACACTGTGAGAACATCTCAGAACAAAAACCCCTAGAGGCTGGAGAGCTCAATGGTTTTAGAGCATTGCTCTTGCAGAGGATCCAGGCTTGATCAGCAGCACCCACAAGCTAGTATACAAATATACATAGATGATTCTCATTCCAAGGTATCCAATGACCTCCTCTGGCAAATGGTGCACATACATACATGCCAGACTCACATATATAACAAGATACAGGAGGAAAAATCTATTTTACTACAGTAGGCTGCAAGAAGACAACCATACTAAACTTAAATCTATTCCCACCAAATCTGACCCTCTATTAGTTTGTGGCCAGTCCAACTTTCATCCATTATTTATCAAGGCAAATGGCATAGCCCAATAATAGAAAATCGGAAAGCTCAAAGACAATGAAGTCCTTCCCAATGCTGGGTGTGGTAGTCAATACTTTTAATCCTATCACTTGATGGAGCAGAGATAGTTATCTTTTGAGGTCAGTCTGGTCAAGAAAGGAGTTCCACGACAGCCAGCAGCCATAGTCAGACCCAGACTCAAACAAACAAACAAACAAAACAAAACAAAAAAAGACCCAACCAAACACAAGTGCTCCCGGTAGGTTCCACTCAATGTAGACTTGTGCTCTATTTGGGCCCAATCATCTGCTACAAATTGGCCAAGACTTTACACAACAGCTGTATTCCACCATTTTTTGCTGTTACTTCACCAAACTCAGAAGAAATGAGACCAACTCATCATGGCCCAAAACCTGTAAAACTTTATATGAGCAAAGGTCTCATGGAGCCCAGACCAGGACTAATCTCCCCCCCCCCCCCCCCCCCCCCCCCGGGTTTCTCTTGTAGTCCTGGACTTGTTTTGTTGACCAGACTGGCCTGGAACTCAGTGATCTGCCTGCCTGCCTCTCCAGTGCTGGGAATAAAGGCCGGCACCACCATACTTCGCAGAGTAGGACTAATCTTAATCCTCCTGACTCCACTTCCCATGTACTGGGATTATATTATAACCCTTTTGTTTTGTTTTTTCCCCTCCCGTTGAGGTTTCTGTGTAGTCTTGGATTAATTTGTAGACTAGGCTGGCCTTGAGCTCAGAGATTCACATGCCTCTGCCTGAGTGTTAGGATTAAAGGTATGCCACCATTTAATCTGATTATTTTAGAAGTGGAGTGCATGCCTTTAATGAGTCCATTCAAGGCAAGCTAGGAATATAAAGTGAGACCTCAGTTTGAGGCCAGCCTAGTCTACAGAAAAACCTTGTCTTGAAAAAGAAATAGAAAGGCCGGTGGTGGTGGCAGTACACGCCTTTAAATCTCAGCACTTGGGAGGCAGAGGCAGGTGGATCACTGGGATGGAGGCCAGCCTATCTACAGACTATGTAGTCCAAGACAGAGAAGGCTACAGAGAAACCCTGTCTCAAAACACAAACTCCAAACAATAACTCATTTATTAGCTAAGTAGAAGTCCAAGGAGGCTCCTGGGTACAACCCCAGTTAATCCCAGCCCTTGTAAGGCAGACACAGGCCAATACAAACACAGGAAACAACGAAAATAGTTGGGCAGTGGTGGCACACACATTTCATCCCAGCACTCGGGAGGCAGAAGCAGGAGGATCTCTGAGTTTGAGGCCAGCCTATCTACAGATTGAGTAAATGAAGGACAGCCAAGGCTAGAGAAAACCTATCTTGAAAACAAAAAACTCACCGTGAATAAACGCAGCGAGTAAATGAATAACACAAATTGCAGGGATTATCAAATTCCTTTATCTCGAAGGAAACCCACTTATTTCCAAATATTCGTGTTAGCTAAATTCAAATACATACAGCCTTTTAGGCTTCTTTCTTTTTTTCCGTTTTGGAGATAGTGTTTCTCGGTGTAGCCTTGGCTGTCGTGACTCACGGTGTAGACCAGGCTGGCCTCGAACTCAGTAATCCACCTGCTTTTGCCTTCCAAGTCCGGGGGTTAAAACGCACGAGCCACCACTCCGGCTCTAGGCTCCAAATTTATCCAAGGAAAATACTAATATTCCCATGGATACACTAACTTGGCACTAGAATTTCTTTCTTTTTCGGAGACAGGAGTTTCTGTGTAGCTGCCCTGGCACTCGCCTTGCATACCAGGCTGGCCTCAAAACTCACAGGTATCCAACAACCTATACTCCCCGAGCCCCCCACCCCCAAATGAGGGGACGCGCGCCACCACTCCCGCCTTGGACGATTTTCTTTTTCATTCTTACGACCCTGAAACAAATTCTTCAATCTCTTTCGTCACCTTCAAGTCACGTGGGCGGCCCTCTTTCCCCCCCTCCAGGTCAGTCATGGATAGCCTTAGGCGTAACTAATCCTTCTGCTCTTTGGGGGGTACAGTCTGCGCCCCAAGGCCAAACTCAGGATGGACTACCCCTCCGACTCCGAGGCGCCATCCCTAGCGACCGTTATCTAGAGCAGGGCGATTCCGTTGCACGGTGTAATTCCGCCATCACTTACTAAATCATGCATACATTTTCCTGCTTCTCGCTCCGCCCCACCCATCCCCGGTAACCTGTACCGAGTAGGAAAAACTGCAGAGCCTCGTGCGCCAAATGGGCCGACCCCGACGGGGCTCTGGGTGGCCCGGATGAGTGACCCGAGGGCCCCAAGGGACCGTGTGGCGTCGAGCAGCAACCACTACAGGGCGACTCTAGATCCCCACACCCGCCGCGTGACAGGCCGAAGGAGGAAGCGGCTTTCGAGAGTGGCCAGCTCGTGTGAGGGAGACCACGACCTAAGGCCAGAGCCACTCGAAGCTCCGCCGCGCGAGTTCGCCAAGGCCCGCGCGCCCACGGCTCGTAATCCGGGCACCCGCCCCTCCCCCACCCGCCGCCAGCGCCTCACAACAAAGCCACGGCCGAGCCCAGGAGGCCGCCGCGGGCCTGCGGCAACGAGCCCGCGTCGGGACCGCCAGGCTGCTTCCCTTACCCTCCTCCGCTTCTCGGTGCCCGAGAGCACAGCCCTCTTAGACGACTTCGCAGCTCCAATCTTCCACAGAGACGGCGAGGGAACACACCTCAACCCGCATGGAAGCAGCGGCGAAATGGCTCCGACCGCGGGACCCAGGAGGCGGAGTCAGCCGCTCACGCCTGCGCAGAAGGCCACCTCCGCGGGCCAGCACGCCCAGAGAGGGGCGGGGCTGCAGCCACTTCCGGGCGCCAAACCCGAAGTCGCGCGCCAGATCCGCTGGCCTCGGTCTGCCATTTCCTGTCAGGCGCTGAGCGGTCGGGTTTCAGGAAGTTAAAGGCCCGCTGCTTTTGTCTTTGTGGAGCAGGCTGGCCGACTATTTAGCGCAGTCTCTACCTCCCGAGGGCACCACCGGCCTCCTTTTTGATGGTTCTTTTACATGTGGGCAGTGTTGCAGAATTAATCCTTTCAGAAGTTTTATCAGAATAGCCATTTTAAAATGCTGCCCAAAGCATGCCTGTTATTTCAGAACTGGGGAGGCAGAAGCAGGCATATCTTTGAGTTCGAGGCCAGCCTGGTCCTCAGAGCAAGTTCTGGGACAGCCAGAGCTGTTACACAGAAACCTTGGCAAAACAAAACAGAAACAAAAATAAGAGAAACTCTGTCTCGAAAGACCCGCGCCCCCCCCCAAAAAAAGGCCGTGTGGTGGTGGTGCACACCTTTAATCCCAGCACTGGGGAGGCAGAGGCAGGTGGATGTTTGTCAGTTCGAGGTCAGCCTGGTCTACAAAGTGAGTTTCAGGACAGCCAGAGCTGTTACACAGAGAAACCCTGTCTCCAAAAAGTAAAAAATAAAAAGCAAATCAATAAATAGAAATAAAAAATGTTTCTTCAAAGCTGAGCGTGGTGGTGCACTCCTGTAATCCCAGTATGCTAGGCGGCAGAGGCAGGCAGATCATCGCTGTGAGTTCGAGGTCAGCCTGGTCTACAAAGGTAGACCAGGACGCCAAGGCTTTCGATAGACCTTGGGGGGGGGGGGGAAGGGCGGCGGCGGAGGGGGCGGGGATAGCTTCACCAAAATGCTACGAGCAATGCTGGCAAGCTTGGGTCATGCCTTCAGTCACAGTACCCAAGACGCAGAAACTAGCTGACCTCCCTGTCTAAAACAAACAAAAATTCTGCAGGCATGCCAGGCTGAGTCCCCAGGCTACCTAGTCCACCTAGGAAGACAGCTGGTGTGAACGGGCTTTTCTGTGTCTTTGTGAAATCTTCTCAGGCTTTCTGACACCTGACCCAACTACGCATTACCGCAGGTGGTTGTTACCTGGGAGATTCATCTGTATTTCAAAACAAAACAAAACAACAGCAAAAACCTCTCTCAGCCTGGAGAGATGGGTTAGAGGTTAAAAACACTCGTAGCCCTTGTAGAGGCTTGGGTTCAATCCTCAAGCACCCACATGGTGGCCTACAACCATCCACAACCTCAGTCCCAGGGGATCCCACAGGCAAGAAACTGGTGCACTTACATACATGCAGGCAAAACATCCATAGAGCAAAATACATCTAAAAGAAGAAAGAGAACCCTGGCATATCGCCATGGCTGGTGGTATACGCCTTTAATTCCGTTGTAGGGAGACCCAGCCTCCTCTCCACCCCACAAAAAAGAACAGCCTAGGTCAATATGTGTCTCCTCAGCTCCATTTCCCAACCATCTCTTGTCTCAAAATCCTATCCCTTTGTTTAGTGTGAAGGCTCCTTTGTGCTTAATAGTTGGTTTTTCTGGGGGGAGGGGGGGCATTGAATTTTTGAGGTGCTGAGGAATAATCCAAGGTTACCCTACCACTGAGCTACACCTCAAATCCCACATCTCCAACCTGTTTAGCCCTGTATTATTGTTATTGTGATAAATCCGCATGCCTCCAGCCCTGGATTCCATCTCCACCCCATGTAACCAAAATTAAACTTCAAAAGGAAGCATTTAACACTTCCTGGGCCAGAGAGTGAAGGCAGCAGCGCTCAGCTGGTGTGCTTGCCTAGCGTGCAGAGGAAACGGATTCAAACTCTGGCAGCTGAGAGAGCCCGCAGAAATCTCACTTCTGCTTACTTTCACCAACCCTCCCTCTATTTTAAGGACCCATCTCTTTCATGGGGTGTCGGAAATTCTCAAGCGCCTCCTCCCCCATCGCCCCAAGGGCTTCCTCTCAGCTCCTATGACTCTGTCTGAAGATAAAATACAGGTGCTGCTACGAAGTGAGTCCAGGACAGCCCAGCGCTACACAGAGAAACCCTGTCTCCAAAAACAAAACAAACCAAACAAACAAACAGGTGTTGACCACAGAAGTCCCACTTCCAAACTTTCCAAAAACCAAGCAAAGTCCTAGAAAAGGCTCTGCTTGTTGAGAAGATAGCCTAGCCATTGTCTCACTGGGACCTTTCAGTGACCTTCCCACTCTTGAACTTACCCCCAAGAGATTTGAGACAGGAAAAAAAAATATTTTTTTCCCCCAGGAACAGTCTCAGCAAATCTGTTTTCTCTTCCTATCTTCTGTTTCTTGGGTTCTTTGGTAGAAAGGAGAGCAGTAGGAACCTTTGATTCCAGTAAGAGCACTGAAAAAAACCAAAACCAAAAACCGAAAACTGGGACCTGTGGCTTAGTAGAGATGTAAGGGCAAAAGGTAATGCCATATTTTATATGTAATGTATATTCTACAATTAACGCCGTGGTCTGTGAGAAGTTGTCCTCCAGGTGACTTCACTGCTTCCTGCGTTCCAGGAAAGACCACGCACTGCCATAAACTAGATCTACCAGCAGTCTCCAGAAACTCCCCAGGAGCGATTAGATACAATTAACTCCCAATGTTCCTCTGAGATTAAAAAAAAAAAACCTTCCTCTCCAGATCCAGCCGCCACCCAACCTCCCTAAGGACCCACATTCCTGTGACCCCCCAACGCCTAATTACAGTTTTTCCTTATAAACCCATTACCCCTGAAGCTCCAGGATCATTCTCCTAACTTGCTGTGTCAAGGAAGGATTGTGATCCGAAGCTCTGAGCCCTATAATACAGGACCCTATGTATATTGCATCGGTATCGAGTCCTGGTGGTCTTTTGGGGGGGGCGGGGTGTCTCGCCATCTGGGTAATCTCGGCACAACAGAGAGAGTGCTTTGCTGGGAGTGCCTGACACCCTGACTTCCAACTCTAATATCATAAAAAGCCTAGTGTGGTGGCTCAGGTCAGTAACAAGTAAAAGCAAGAGGATGAGGAATTCAGAATCATCGTCTCCAGTAAAAAACAAGTTCGAGTAGCCAGGTGCAGTAGTGCACACCTGTGATCCCAGCACTTGATTTCGAGGCCAGCCTGGTCTACAAAGCAATTCTAGGACAGCCAAGGTTAAAACAAGTTTGAGGCCCAAACCTTACCACAAGTGACTCCATCATGGAAGTACCAATCGGGCTATAAAACTCAGCACATAGACCACACACCACCTGACAAAACCAAAACAAAGGCCCAATCCATCAACACGCCCATAGTCCTGGGCAAGTTACTCAATGTACTGACCTTACCTTTGTCTTCTGTAGTTCTGCTCCTGACTAACTTCTTTTAACTGAACTACATCAACCCAGAACATGTTTTTTGTGCTTAAATGCTCATCCTGAGGGGCTGGAGAGATAGCTCAGAGGTTAAGAGCACTGACTGCTCTTCTGAAGGTCCTGAGTTCAATTCCCAGCAACCACATGGTGACTCACAACCATCTATAATGAGCTCTCATCCCCTCTTCTGGTGTGCAGGTGTACATGCAAGCAGAACACTGTATACATGATAATAAATAAATAAATCTTTTTTTTTTAAATGCTCATTCTGAGAAATGGATCCTGAACACCCAGTGTAGTTGCTTGCTGGCTAATAATTACTTTCCCGGCAACATCTTTGCTGAATACCCCTCAACAATCCTAAAACACTTAGGACTCTGCCACAAAACAAACAAACAAAACAAAATGACAACAAACCCCTGAAAATTAAGAAGGGTGAGGTTACTAAGTGATACTCCACCCTTGCTAACAAACCCCAGGACCCACATAGTGAAAAGAAACCTAGTCCTTCGAATTGTTCCCTGACCAATACACACACACACACACACACACACACACACACACACACACACACACACCATGCTGTGCTTATGCATGCACACACATGCATTAAATAAATATAAATACATAATTCAATGCAAGCTATAAACTATTAAAGCAGATGCAACATTTAAAAAGAAATGAAATGAGACTAGAGGTGTAGCTTCCTGGTAAGAAATGGGCTTAGCATGCCCAGGACCCTGGCTTTAACTTCCAACACATCCGTATTGCACAAAAAAGCCAGGCCCAGCACTGCAAGCCTATAATCCCTTCAGCTCAAAATAAAACAGGGGATGGTGGAGGGCACTGAGAATATAGCCCAGTCGGAGAGGAATTGGCCAACACAACTGAAGCCCTGTGCTCAATCCCCAGTGCTTAAAAAAATAAAAAATAAAAATAGAGGCCAGGAGTGGTGGCACATGCCATTAATCCCAGCACTCGGGAGGCAGAGGCAGAGGCAGGTGGATGTCTCTGTGGGTTTCAGGCCAGCCTGGTCTGCAGAGTAAGTTCAGGACAGCCAAGGCTACACAGAGAGACCCTGTCTCAAAACAAAACAAAACAGAGGCTGGAGAGATGGCTCAGAGGTTAAGAGCACTGTCTGCTCCTCCAGAGGTCCTGAGTTCAATTCCCAGCAACCACATGGTGGCTCACAGCCATCTAGAATGTGATCTAGTGCCCACTTCTGGTGGGCAGGCACACATTCAGGCAGAGCACTGTACACATAATAAATAAATAAATAAATAAATAAATAAGTAAATAAATATTTAAAACAAAAGAAAACATAGAAAGATAGATAGATGAGAGCCTGGACTGAGAACTGTTAGGTTACATATCTTTTGGCTGCTGTTCTCTTCCTAAAATCAGGCCTTCTGCCCTAAGGCCTCATATTTTCTCTCTCTTTCCTTATTCCCTTGTGCTGTAACCTTGAGGCAGCACTCACAGAATCCTCCCCCTCCCCCTCCCCCTTTGCAGCTAGCAGCAAACAAGCTCAGCTCTCCCACTGATACCAAGGCCTGAGACAACTTTGAATTGTAACTTTTTTCTCTAGGGCCCTCCTTCTCTATTTCAGGGGCCATGCAGGCTGGGTAACAAGTAACTTTCTCTTCCCAGCCCCGCCCCTTCAGAAAACTCCTAAGAACCTGGTGTCCTCTGGATTTGAACATCTCCCTCCCTTCAATACCCCATATGGTTGCCTGAGCTACAATGTGCGAGCTAGCGCTCTCTCTCTCTCTCTCTCTCTCTCTCTCTCTCTCTCTCTCTCTCTCTCTCTCTCTCTCTCTTTCTCTCTCTCTCTCTCTCTCTCTCTCTCTCCCTCTTTTGAGACAGGGTTTCTCTGTGTAGCAGCCCTGGCTGTCCTGGACTCCCTTTGTAGACCAGGCTGGCCTTGAACTCACAGCAATCTGTGAGTGGTGGCACACGCCTTTAATCCCAGCACTCAGGAGGCAGAGGCAGGCGGATCACTGTGAGTTCAAGGCCAGCCTGGTCTACAAAGTGAGTCCAGGATGGCCAAGGCTACACAGAGAAACCCTGTCTCAAAAAACCAAAAAACAAAACAAAACAAAAAAAAAAAGACGTGCATCACCACGGCTTGAATAATACATTGTCTCTTAAACATTATTATTCTCTTAAATTTTGAACTCTAATTTTTATTGTCAATCGGTTTTGGTTCAGAGACTGTGACAGCATAAGAACTTTATTAGGGTCTTCGGTGAGTGGAAGAAAAAGAACTAAAAAGGAAAGACATGACTTCTCCCACGTATGATGGAGGAGGTTTATTGTAGATAAAAGGGAGAGTGGAGCGGAGCCAGAGGCAGAGACATCTGGGACAGTCAGAGTGAACATGACCCTGAGCCAGGTCATGTGAGGAGAAGCAGGAAGGGAAAGGAGTAGGCAAAAAAGGGAAGCTAACAAAAATAGCTGCATTAAATAGAGAAGGGCAGTCCAGGCCCTGTGGTGGAGAACTTTAGGGTACAGGATGGGATACGCCAGTCATTGCCTGTAACAGATAGGAACTGAGGGATGCTGGGAGAACCTGGAAGCCAGGTCTTCTTTGATATGTTAAGTAGTAGCCATTTATCCCAGGTTTGAGACCTAACATTGGGAATTACAACTTGGAATATATAGCATGCATTTAGAATCTTTTCTTTGTTTTGTCTCTCTGTGTTAGCCCTGGCTGTCCTGGACTCACTTTGTAGACCAGGCTAGCCTCAAACTCACAGAGATCCCCCTGCCTCTGCCTTCCGAGTGCTGGGATTAAAAGTGTTGGCCACCATGCCTGGTGAAACTTTTTTTTTTTTTTAAAATACTAAAAGCATTGAGCACTCTTCATTGGCATACACAAGACAATTATAAGTAGCATGGTGGCTGGGCGTGGTGGCACACACCCTTAATCTCAGCACTCAAGAGCAGAGGTAAGCAGATCTCTATGAGTTCCAGGCCAGCCTGGTCTACAAAGCAAGTTCCAGAACAGCCAGGGCTGTTACACAGAGAAACCCTGTTTGTTTTGTTTTTGTTTTTTTCAAAGACAGGGTTTCTGTGTGTATAGCCCTGATACTTAATACATCCCCTTCCTTTTCAAGGCTGACTACACAGAGGTAAGAGGGCTCAGCTTTTTATAACATCCTGTTCAAGATACCCTTCTGCTCAAAGGCCAGTCATTGTCATAAACCTGAAGACATCCTGAATGACAGAAAAAGCATAGCTTGTAGAAATAAACCAGCCATGAGATAAGGGCAATTGTCTATGATGGCGGGGCTGCCCTCTGGCAAAGCAGCTGTCATCTCCAGAGAGCAGGCTTGTCCTCCCAAGCAACAAGGGCTCCTTTAGAACACCTTACACAGCTAGGCCTGAGACAATACCCAACCAGCCATGACTGGAGCAGATTGTGCATACCTTTTGCTCAGTCCTTCCCCCCCCCCCCCAATTCTTTCTCTATTTAAACCTAGAGCTAATGTCAGTATCTTATACATGGACTTGTGGGGTCACTGGACCCCCTTGATCTGTTATTGTTTCCAACGTTTAAGCCTCCTTTCTTTGTTTACTCTTCTTCTTTTTCTTTCTTTCTTTCTTTCTTTCTTTTTTGATGCAGGGTTTTTCTGTGTAGCCCTAGCTGTCCTGGACTCACTTTGTAGACCAGGCTGGCCTCGAGCTCATAGAGATCCACTGCCTCTAACTCCCAAGTGCTGGGATTACAGGTGTATTTCTCTTCTTTTGAAATAGTGTGTGGCAGAGCTCATTGGGGCTACTGGAGCTGAAGGTGTTTGCTTGTTTTTGTTTTGGGTTTGTTTGTTTGTTTTTTGCCTAAAACTCTGATTACTGTAGGTCACACTTTAAGTGTGGACCTGGTGACTTCACTGTGCAAGCAAAAAGCACAGCTTTCACCTTAAAGGGGATAAGAGTTTATTCTGGCACCAAATATGAGTGACCATGGTCCGGGAGCACACATTCAGGTTACCCCAAGCACCATGTTTCACTATACTAAGAGTCTCGTGACTCTTTTGTAGCAGTAGAATAAAGGAAACCATAAACAGAGGTGTTCTTTCACATATCTTGGTGGGCCACAGCAAAACAAAGCAATAACTGTTCAAGGCCTCAGAAGCAATCTGATGTTTCTTAGCCTTTGGGCTGGTGGGAGCCAGCGCCTATTTGTACATTTTAAAAAAGGAAATCTGTCTGATAATCACCAGGTCAAAACCAGAGGCGGGCAACAAATGGCTGTAGAGGGATGTTAATTCAGAACACAGGTGTTCTGGCAAGAGATCACACCCAAAGACCGTCTAGGGCTGTGTGCTCCTGTTATGCTCAAATTTTGAGCAACTCCCCAAACAGACCACCCAAGAGCCGAGTCCAAATGCAATCGCAAGGAAGTCTTTATTGCAGGTTTGAACCCGGGATACCCCTCCAATGCACTGACACAGCAGATGTAGGGAAGTGGCCTCGAGTCTCAATTGAGAGGGGTTTTTGTAGGTTTTAGACAAAGAAATGGGTTTTACAGTATATGATTGGATGACATTTGGGCAGAAAAGCTGCAAGCAGGGAGTTACAAGCCTTGGCATTTCATGGTTGGGTAACAGGTGTAGGGACAAGTTGGCCTATAGAAAAGATTGGTTGGGGCTGGAGAGATGGCTCATAGGTTAAGAGCACTGGCTGCTCTTTCAGAGGTCCTGAGTTCAATTCCCAAAAACCACATGGTGGCTCACAACACCATGCATACCTGTAGTCTAGAAGAGGTCATCAGATCACATTATAGATGGTTGTGAGCCACCATATGGTTGCTGGGAATTGAACTTAGGACCTCTGGAAGAGCAGTCAGTGCTCTTAACCTATGAGCCATCTCTCCAGCCCGAGTTTCTTTTTCAAAATAGATTTTGTCTGGTCTTTACAATACAGCTGGAATACAAACACACCTTTAATCCAGGAGACAGAGACAAATATATCTGAGTTCAAGGCCAGTTTGGTATAGAGCAAGTATCAGGTAAAGAAAAGATTAGATCCAAGCACAGTGATACATACCTTTAATCCCAAAGGAAGGTAAAATTAGTTTATAGAAAGAAGCACCCATGGTTGAAAGAGGCTTGGCAGAATAGTATATGCCCAACTCTCACGAGAAGAGAGCGAAAAGGGAAGCTACTTAAGAGGCAGTTTTTCAGAGAGGGGGGCAATTTTTACCAGGATAGTAATAGAGAGATGGGTTACAGAGAGAGAACTCAGGTGAAACCAGAGTGAGCCAGAGAATGAGAAGGAACCAGAAGATTAGAGCAAATTGCTGAGTTAGTTTGAGTCCAAGAAGAGCAAATCCGGGCCAAGAGAGAAGGCAGATTAGATAAGTCCGCTGGGAGAAGAGTTTGAGCCAGAACAGCTGAGCTGAACCAGAACAAGTAAGGGTGATCTTATTAAGCAGCAAGTCTCAGAGGCTAAAACCTTCTAGGCCTAGATTAGCAGAAGGAGGCAGTGAGCCCCCCAGACAACAATTGTGCAAGGAGAATAAAAGTTACTAAGTTAGCACCAAATAAGTTGTGCCCAGCCTTCCAGAGTCTTTGAAGTTCTAAATAGACAACCAGGGGGCTGGAGAGATGCCTCAGTGGTTAAGAGCGCTGCCTGCTCTTCCACAAGTCCTGAGTTCAATTCCCAGCAACCACATGGTGGCTCATAACCATCTGTAATGTGATATGGCGCCCTCTTCTGGCTTGCAGAAGTACATGCAAGCAGAGCAGTGTATAAATAAGTAAATAAATAAATCTTAAAAAAAAAAAAAAAAATAGACAACCAGTTCTGAAGACTGTTTAACACAGGGGTTGCTTTTTTCTGGGGACTTCGGTTCACGGTACCCACAGAGCTTGCGTGTCAGGTCATGCTCCTCGTCCAGAGGCCACATCACACCATACTGAGTGTTACTTCCCACTGCTCCAGTAGGTCTCTGTGCTCTAGCTAAGGGGATAGGGTTACAGGTAGGCTCTGCGTTTTTCAGTCTGGCAGAGTCTGGTATCATTGACTTCAGATGCATTTTTCTGGGGGCTGGAGTGATGGTTAAGAGGACTACTTGTTCTTACAGAGGACCCAGGTTCAGTTCCTAGCACCCACGTGGTGACTAGCAACTGTCTGTGACTCCACTTCTGGGTGTCTTCTGGCCTCCAGCACGCATGTGGTACATAGACACACTGGCAGACAAATGCCCACACACATAAAATAAAAATAAAGTAAACCTTAATCCATGTGTGGTGGTGTATTCCTTTCATCTCAGCACTGCAGAGGCAGAGGAAGGTAGATCTCTGTCAGTCCAAGGCCAGCCTGGCCTACATAGTGAGACCTTATTTCAAAACACAATACACAGCCAGGCATCGTGACACATGCCTTTAATCCCAACACTCGGGGGGGTGGGGGAGGGCAGAGGCAAGCAGATCATTGTGAGTTCGAGGCCAGCCTGGTCTACAAAATGAGTCCAGGACAGCCAAGGCTACTCAGGAAAACACTGTCTCAAGAAAAAACCTCACAACAACCCAATAATAACTACATCATTTTCTGGTTTGGAATGTAGCTCATTTGGTAGACTGTTTGTCAAGTGTCATGAACCCCCCCAAGTTCCATCCTCACTACAATATAAACCAGGTGTGACAGTATACGCCTATAATCCCAACACTCAAAAGGTAGAGGAAGGACAAGTAGATAGAAACTTATGGTTACTAGATTACTAGATCTAGTTTGAGGCCAGCCTGGGCTAGCCTCATCACATACTCTCTAAACAAAACAAAATAAACAAAACCAAAAAACTCTTTTAAAAATTCATATTCTCGCTCTGACACAAATCATACAATCACATGCGATCTTTCGTGAGATTTTAAGTGGCATGTTTATTTTATGCATATGAATGTTTTGCCTTCAAACATGTCTGTGCACCACACACTATGCTTGTACCCAGGATACTTGGGGGTCAGAAGGTACCAATGTCCGAAGAGCCACCAGCTACCCTGTGGATGCTGGGAACCGGATCTCTTCCTCTGCAAGAGCAGCAAGCGCTGTTTCTTTCCAGACTGGCCTCGCAGCGTTCCTCCTCTCGGGCCTGAGTGTGCTGCTGTTCTTGATTGCAGTCTCTCTGGCCCCTTAAAGCCTACCTCTTTCAACTCTTGCCAGAGTCTGAGCTCAGGTCCATTGGCTTTTATTCACCTCTTTGAACTCCAGAGTCTTTAGCCAAAGATGGTCAAATCTGTAGCTTCTTCCTCTTGGGATGTATCTTTTGCTACTCTTCACTTTACCAGTGTGCCTTGTTCAGTTAATTAGGTTAATTAACAATTAATGCTAATAAGGTTAATTGAGGGAGAAAGACTCAATCACTGTGGGAGGCACTATTTTCTGGAATGAGAGCCTGGATTGTTTAAGAAAGTGAGCTTAGGACTCCGGAGGCAGAGGCAGGTGGATCACTGTGAGTTCAAGGCCGAACTGGTCTACAAGAAAAGAGAGAGAGACAGAGAGAGAGAGAGAGAGAGAGAGAGAGAGAGAGAGAGAGAGAGAGAGAGTGGCGCACACCTTTAACTCTTGTACCTTTAATCTCAGTTGAGAGGCAGAGGCAGGCAGATTTTTGAGTTGCAGGCAAGTCTGCTTTAACTGAGTTCTAGGATAGCCAGCGCTCCGCATTGAAAAAACAAAACAACAACAACAAATAGAATAGAGCTAATGAAAATGAGGGTCCAATGATTTGGGCTGGAGAAATGCCTCAGTAGTTAAGAGCACTGGCTGCTTTTCCAGATGGACCCAGTTTCAATTCCCAGTGCCCACAGGGCAGGTCACAACGGTCTAAAACTCCTGTTCCAGTGGACCCAACTCTCATACATATGCATGCAAAACACCAATGTACATACAATAAACAAATTATTTTTACAAAATTAAGTAAACCTAAATGGGTGGGGGTGACACACGCCTTTAATTCCAGCACTAGGGAGGCAGAGGCAGGGGGATCTCTACCTGATCTACAGAGCTAGTTCTAGGACTGGTGGAGCTAGGATCAGCCTAGACTACATATATTCAAGATCCTGTGTCAAAAAGGCAAACACACACACACACACACACACACACACACACACATACACACACACACACACACACACACACACACACACACACACACAGCAAAGGCAGACAGATGTGTGTGAACCAGCCTGACCCATTTGGGACTTCCAAGCCAGTCAGAGATCCATAGTGAAACCCTGTCTCAGAGCACAGGCATTCATCACCTTTGGACCCATGACCACAGATGCACGTGACCAGCCACCTCAAGCTTCTGCGGCTGCGACTTCTGTGACCTCAGATAAATCTTTCCTCTTTGTTTGCTTCCCATTGGATACTTTATCAAAGCGACAGTAAAGATAATTAATGCTCAGGGTAACCTTGGGTGGGGCAGATAGAACTTGGATTTAACCCCCAGGGTGCTGCCATACTTCCTCAAGGACATGTGGATTCCTCACTCCAAGGACCTCTGTCCTTTCATATCCAACATCTGGCTCAAACGTAGGACACTGAAATGTATGAGAAATAGTACAGTTGTCGAGTAGAAAGTACGTTAGCCATGGCTTTCTTAGCGGTTCATCTTTCAGAACCTGAGCACTGTCTGTCATGTTCAAAGGTAACAAGCCCTGCTGGGAGCTGGGATACAGGTTCTGTGGATGTTAGCAGACTTGTGACTATGGTTTCAGATAATCCTTCCAATTTTTTTCTTGGTTGTCTAACTTAAAATGCTAAATTTTACTCAGTTAGGGGCGGTGGCACACGCCTTTAATCCCAGTACTCAGGAGGCAGAGGACAGCCAAGGCTACACAGAGAAACCTTATTTTGGAAAAAACCAAAACCAAAAAAAGGTAAAGTATCCCATGTTTCAAATTGCTTCATGTCACAAAAGTATTGACAGAGAAATCACAATTTAGCTAATATTTTTTTGTTTTTTGAAAGAGAGTTTCTTATGTAACCGTTCTGGCTGTCCTGGAACTGGCTCTGTAGACCAGGCTGGCCTCAAACTTACAGAGATCCACCCGCCTCTGCTTCCCAAGTGCTGGGATTAAAGGTGTGAACTACCACTGCCCCGCCTAATAATTTTATCTACTCAAATGAGTGGTGGTGAGAAGTGACCTTCCACCTTTAGCTGGGCCTGGGAGCTGCTGTCTGCAGAACCTGGTTCCAGGCATCCTTTTCACTGAAGAAAGCTTGGGGTTGAATAAGCATATGGTGGGGAGGTGATTTAATGAGTGTTGATATGTTGTTTGCTTCCCTATGAGGAGCTGCAGGCTCCACTTCCTTCCTGTCCCCAGATGAAAGGACAATACGAGTGAGGCAGGTAGATGTGTGGGTTTGAGCTATAGTCATTCTAGAAAGTCCCCAAGGGCAGGAAACCCTATGCCTTTCAGATAATAAAGGGAAATTTCCCCTAGGTTCCAGGCTTTTCTAGGAAAGTGCGTGTACTACTCCCCACTCCTAATTCCATACCTGCCCAGGGAACTTTCCTTCATTTTCAAATAACCTCCAAGAGGGATGGAGAGATGCCTCAATAGTAAATAGCACTGTCTGCTCTTCCAGTGGTCCTGAGTTCACCAGGCAACCAGATGGTGGCTTACAACCCTCTGCAATGTGATCTGATACCCGCCTGTAGCATGCAGGTGCACATACAAATAGAACACTCATATACATAAAATAAAAATAAGTAAGTCAAAGCCAGTGTGGTGGCACACACCTTTAATTCCAGCATTTGGGAGGCAGAGGCAGGTGGATCACTGTTAGTTTGAGGCCAGCCTGGTCTACAAATAGAGTCCAGGACAGCCAAGATAACACAGAGAAACCTTGTCTTGAAAAAAAAAAAATTAACTCTTAAAAAAAACCCCAAAACCCCAAGAAGTCCCAAGTACAATCAAGTCTCCAAGACTGCTTTGTACTGCCAACTTCCCCAATGAACTGGTTTTAGAATTTTATCTTGAAACAGAGGTTATAATACACAATATACAATTAATTTCTAACTAAATTAACTTTTGTTTTGTTTTTCTGTTTGTTTTTTGAGACAGTGCCTCTGATTCCTGAGTGCTGGAATTACAGACATGAGCTGCTGTCACCTGGCAGAAGTGTAATTTTTGAAACAACAACAACAAATATTTACTTAGAGGCTAGTCAATATTTATTTTTATGGGAAATTTAGTGGCACATACCTACAATTCCAGCACTAAGCAGGCAGGGCAAGAGGACCATTGCAAGATTGAGACCAAAAGTGCTACATGGCCAGAAGAAAGGAAAGAAGGAAGGAAGGAAGGAAGGAAGGAAGGAAAGGAGACAGAAAAGAGAAGGGAGGGGAGGGAGGGAGAGGGGAGGGGAGGGAGGGAGGTGGGGGAGGGAGCGCCAGCCAGATGGCTCAGCAGCTACGAAGCCTGACAACCAGACTGGGTCCCCAGGTCCCACATAGTGGGTCCACACACACTGTGGCATTGCCTTAGTTGGGTTTTGTTTTTTTTAAAGGACTCAGGACATCTAAATAAGCTCCAGCTGGGGTATAGGCTTTCTGGAGCTTAGATAAGAGCCAGCATTCCTCGGGAACTTGTTAGACCGGTTTATTTATTTATTTTTTATTCATTTATTTATTTATTTTTTGGTTTTTCGAGACAGGGTTTCTCTGTGTAGCCTTGGCCATCCTGGACTCACTTTGTAGACCAGGCTAGCCTTGAACTCAAAGAGATCCGTCTGCCTCTGCCTCCCAAGTGCTGGGATTAAAGGCGTGCGCCACCACGCCCGGCTTTTACCTGCCAAAAGGAGCCATTCGCTTACTTCCCTTACCTCAGGCAGAAAGGGCATATACTGTTGTGGGGGTCACTTAAATCCAACCTAATTCAAACACCAGGTCAATGCAGATGACAACCATTTATTGTAATCAAGCCACTACTGATCGATCTGGACCGCAGAACAGACTAGGGTGCTGAGCTGCGACCCTGAAGGGACATTGTATAGAATACGTAATGGATGAAACCACAAAATCCAGGGTGGGCTAAAGCACTGTCCAATCATGTTTTGACATAGAGGTTGAGCAAGAGAGTTTCTATCAGTCGGGATAGGTTAAGTCCCTGGGCCTGACAGCAAAAACTTGTTTAACCCTGCCAGCAAGATGGAAAAGTTGCTGGGTGGTGGTGGCGCAGGCCTTTAATCCTAGCATTTGGGAGGCACAGGCAGGAGGATCTCTGAGTTTGAGGCCAGCCGGGTCTACAGAGAGAGTTCCAGGACAGCCAGAGCTGTTACACAGAGAAACCTTGTCTCGAAAAACGGGGAGAAAAAAAGATGGAGAAGTTGCCCTTGAGATCTCTGGACTCAGACAACTGTTTCTTTACAATTGAAGCTGTTCAGCTATTGGGAAGTCCCCTGTTCCCCTAGGGCTGGGGTCCTTAAACTTAGTTTTATCTATGCTTAAATGGGGTCTGAAAATGAAATGGTAGCACTTAGGATACTTAGTAAAGACTATACTTTCAGGGATTATTTATTTATTTATTTATGGTTTTTCGAGACAGGGTCTTTCTGTGTTAGCCTTGGCTGTCCTAGACTCCCTTTGTAGACCAGGCTGGCCTCGAACTCACAGTAATCCGCTTGCTTGCTCTGCCTCCCGAGTGCTGGAATTAAAGGTGTGTGCCACCACGCCTGGCTCAGGGATCATTTCTACTGTTACTAGAATACTTGGTAGCATGCTTACTATCCCAGCACTCAGGGAGGCAGAGGCAGGTTGATCTCTGTGAGTTCAAGGCCAGCCTGGTCTACAAAGTGAGTCCAGGATAGCTGAGGCGACACAGAGAAACCCTGTCTCAAAAAACAACAACAAAAAAGTTTTCCTGTAAAAGAGTAGCAGTGGCAATTGGTCATGGTGTCTCTTCACAGTAATAAAACCCTAACTAAGACAATACTGAAAATATAAAACTTTGGCTGGGCATGGTAACGCATGTATTTAATCCCAGCACTAGGGAGGCAGAGGCAGGTGGAACACTAAGTTTGAGGCCAGCCTGGTCTATAAAGCAAGTCTGTAACAGCTAAGACTACAAGAGATACCCTGTCTCCAAAAACAAAAAACAAAAACAAACTAACAAACAAACAAAAAACCCAAAGCCAAACCAAACCAAAAACCCCAAAACCAAACCAAAACAACAACAACAAAAAAACCCAACCAACCAAAAAGCAAACCTTTGATGAAATAAGATTAGGACAGTGAGTGTTCCCAAAAGGCAGATGAAATATATTAATCAATAATATAATTAATACAGTATTTTTAATATAATAGTATTAATTACCCTAATTAATGTAATTAATTAATCATTGTAATTGTTATTACAATTGTCACTTGTTCCCACTGCATCTGCATAAGCAGAGATTTCTTTATAATAATTTTGTAAAATGAATGACTTACAGCTTATGACTCCTTTATAACAAAAAAGTTTTAGGTTCACAATTGATATTTAACTGTTTCTTGATTGGTGTTGGATTCCATTTGCTAAAAGAAAGCTTAGTTCAAAGTCATCTAAAAAGTCCCTGAGAAAAGAATGTACTATGGAAGATGGATGAGGTCTCAGCTTATCCCCAGACCTAGCGGGCACTAGCTGCCGGCTCTCAAGCTCCCATCCTTTATAGCAGGGGAAGAAAGGAAATTCAGGCTCTTCAGCTTGGCCTCAGCGTTAGCAGTGAACTCCTGGGTGGCTTTCTGCAGAGGAAGCCGGGGTGGGCCCATTGGAATCCCAGAGACCAACGTCATGATGGCTTTGGTCTGTGACACTCCAAAACCTAAATAGGAAAAAATAGTGAAATATATCAGGTACTGCCCACTTTCTCATGAACATCCCAAAGAAGAGGTTATATAAAAAGTAACACTAAGCCGGGCAGTGGTGGCGCACGCCTTTAATCCCAGCACTTGGGAGGCAGAGGCAGGAGGATCGCTGTGAGTTCAAGGCCAGCCTAGTCTACAAAGTGAGTCCAGGACAGCCAAGACAGAGAGAACCTGTCCCGAAAAACCAAAAAGAAGAAGAAGAAGAAAAAAACTAACACTAGGCTACACAGAGAAACCCTGTCTCAAAACAAGAACAACAACGACAACAAAGTAACACTACGCTAGGCAGGAGGCAGAGGCAGGTGGATCTCTGTGAGTTTGAGGCCAGCTTGGTCTACAAGAGAGTCCAGGACAGCCAGGACTACACAGAGAAACCCTGTGGGGTTGGGGGCGGGGGAGGGAAGAATGCTCTTAGTCAGTTTGACTGAGCTGGGCATTTGTACACACATCCATAACCCCAGCACTTGAGAGGTAGAGATAGGAGAAGCAAGAGTCCATGGTAAGTTCTGGGTGGACTACATGAGACCCTGCCTCTCACTCACAGAGCAGGATAGGAATGCCCCATCTCAGGGCGGGACAGACAGCTCAGCACTTAGAAGCATTCTTAACTCCCCCTCTTTGTTTTTTTAAAAATCGTTTGTTTGTTTGAGACAGGATTTCTCTGTGTAATCAATCCTGGCTGTCCTGGAACTTGCCCTGTAGACCAGGCTGGCCTCCAATTTACAGAGATCCACCTGCCCCTGCTCCCTGAGAGCTGGGATTAAAGGGTGTGTCACCACACCGGGTGAAATATCAACCTTTTTCATCCTTTTCGGCCTATGAGATGGCTCAGCTGGTAAAGGCACTTGCAGCTAAACTTGACAACCTAGATTCAGTCCCCAGGATGGCTGCAAGTTTCCTTTTGACTTCCCTGTTCATGCTGTGACATGAACATGCACATATTCAAATAAGAGAACAAATGTTAAAATAAATCCCTCTTGCTTGTATTAACAAATTAACAAACTATGGACAAAAAGAGTGTAGCTCTGCCAGAGAGTTCTTGCTTAGTGTATGAGAGCCCTTGAGTTCAAGTCTCTGCATTACAGTAAATAAACAAAGACAAAACAAAGTCAAAGTCAAAGTCAGAGTTTGCAATGTGGTTCAGCAGGTACAGGCAGACGCTGCCAAGCTGCTGGCTCCACAAAATAGAAGGACAGACTTGCTGAAGCTGGCCTCTGACACCCACCTGTGGGCTATGGTGCACCTGTGAGTTCACAGGCAAACTCAAAATAAATAAGTAAAATGAACAAACAAACAAACAAACAAACCCCATAGAGTCCAAGTGAGCCTTCAAATCAAGAAGGAGCCAGGCACGGTGAAATACATGAACAGTCCCCACATTCAAAGCATGTGTGGGAGTTTGCTCAGGGCAGCTGTGCTGGCCCAGGCTTTTGATCCCAGCACTGGGGAGGCAGACGCAGGCAGATCTGGTCTACACAGTGAGTCCAGGCTCAGTAGTTAAGAGCACTGGCTGCTCTTCCAGAGGACCTAGGTTCAATTTCCAGCACCCACACGGCAGCTGCCAGCTCTATGGAACTCTAATTGGAGGGATCCAACACCCACCTCTAGGCGGCTTGGTACCAGACACACGTGTGGTGCACAGGCATGCATGAAGCAAAATACTCATACACCTAAGATTAGAATAAAAACTTATTTAAAATAAATAATAGAGCTGACTTAAAAACAAAAAGTTCAAGGTGGATCCCTGAAGCTCATTGGCCAGCAAGTCAAGCCAAATCCAGGAGCTTCAGGGTTAGTGAAAAACCTTGTCTTGGGGCTGGAGAGATGGCTCAGAGGTTAAAAGCACTGACTGCTCCTCCAGAGGTCCTGAGTTCAATTCTCAGCAACCACATGGTGGCTCACAACCATCTATAATGTGATGTGATGCCCTCTTCTTGCCTGCAGGTGTATGTGTAGGCAGAGACTGTGTACGTAATAATAAATAAATAAATCTTTAAAAAAGATGAAAGAAAAAAACCTTGTCTCAATAAATACAAGCGGAGAACAGTCAGTCCTAAAGGAGATATCTTCATCACTTCCCTTGTCTACTAAGGGATTAGGGAATATGGGGAAGAGGAAGTGGGAAGACGGAAGATTGGAAGGATGACTCCAAGGAAACAGTGTTTTCCAGACACAGCAGGACCGCTGAGCATGCACAGGGCCTGCACACACAGGTTCCAGGCAGGTGGCTGCTGAGAGGGGAAGTAGGCACCACTTGCAAAGGAAAAGTTGGTTCTCTCCAGGGGAGTCTCCTTGGGTGTATGACCCTCGCTTAAGGGTTAGGCCCTGTGGCCAGCAGCAGATGGCCAGCACAAAACTCAGTGGTCAGTGGTCTTTTTGTACAGAGAAAGAAGGCGATGAAGAGGTGGAAAGGACCTGGGAGGGGTTGAGGGAGAGGAAACTGGCTGGAACATAGTGTATGAAAAATATTTATAGTCACCAGGCAGAGGTAGCGCATACCTTTGATGCCAGCACTCAGAAGGTAGAGGCCAGTTTTGACTACAGAGTGCCAGGACAGGCAAGCTATGCAGAGAAATCCTGTTGAGAACTCCTGCCTACCGCCCCCTCCCCCCCAAAAAAAAAAGAAAAAGAAAAAGAAAAAAAGTAACAGAAGAGTCAGCGAACACACAAGTGACACAATCCCAAGAAGACAGGAAATTCTGAAAGAAAACGAGGATAAACCAGGCGTTGTGGCCCACACCCTGAATCCCAGCATTTGGGAGGCAGAGGCCAGCCTGGTCTACACAGCGAGTCTAGGACAGCCGAGGCTACACAGAGAAACCCTGTTTCCAAAAACCAAACCAAACCAAAAAAGCAAAATAAATGTTAAGTTTAAAAACTATATATCATCTTGTTTTTGTTTGAGTCAAGGTATTGCTATGTAGTCCTAAAATCCTTGCCGGGCATGGTGGCACAGGCCTGTAATCCCAGCACTCGGGAGGCAGAGGCTGGTAGATCGCTGTGAGTTGGAGGCCAGCCTGGTCTACAAAGTGAGTCCAGGACAGCCAAAGCTACACAGAGAAACCCTGTCTCAAAATACAAAACAATCCTTTCAGAGATCACGTCTTGCTATATATCTCTGGCTGTCCAGAACAGTGTATACCAGTTGGCCTAGAATTTGTGGAAATCCTTTTGCCCCAGCTTGCACAAGGCTAGGATTCCAGGCATGTGGAACTATACCAAGCTATAGATATTTTATTTATATTTTGCCCCGGCCTGCCGGGGTTCGACTAACGCTCGGGAGGAGAATTTTCCTGTATAGGGACAGAACACAAGACACGAAGAAGGGGGCAAGCCTGCATTCTGATCAAACTCCATTTATTGAAAATTTTCACAGAGTTTATTTTTGGCTGTGAGCCTAGCCTTTAATGGCTGAGCCATCTCTCCAGCCCTTCATAGAGTTTATATAGGCACAGAGGCATAGGTATTTGCGTAAGCAAGGGTTGCTATGGATACCTAACTCTGGAATGCTCCAGCAGGTATCTACCTTTACGGCTGCTATAATTGCAGGAGAGAAATTCTAGGAAAGTCGTGAAAGATCTGGTTAGTCAGGAAAAAGCTCCCGGAACTGCTGTTCACAGGCAGCTGGCCTTTGATCTTATCAGTAGTCTTACTGGAAAAGGAGTAGCTCGGGGGTCTAGAATGACCAGCCCCCCAATAAACCACAACAGGTGTCTAACTGCTGACCTACGACAAGGTCAGCTAGTTTCTGGTGAGTGGCAGACTTCTGGAGAAATAGGAACCTAGGCTCTGACAAGATGGAAGAACATTGGCCCGTCCCCTACAATATTTCACTTTATTATTTATTTTATTTATTTTGACAGGCTCTATAGTCCAGCCAGGCCTTAAAATCCTTCGCAGCCAAGAATGACCTTCGAAATGCTGATCCTCCCGTCTCCACTCTCCCAGCACTGGGATTATAGGTATGTGCTACCATGCCTCATTTCCCAATTAATTTTCTACCTTAATGTGCTTTAGAAAAACACAATTAGTATATTAAAATCACAATCTTTGTTAAAAGTATTGGTTAGGACAAAGGAATAATAATTAACAGGACCGGCGACACCTCGCTATGACAACGGCACTAAAGTGGGAAAGCAAATAGAAATACTATCTTGCAGGGATTGGGAAAGCTAGCTGAGGCTGTGGGAAGGACACCAAGTAGACAATAGGTGCTTGAGCAGAGCAGAGAGTTGCTACAATAGGGCAGAGAGGTTTTGAAAGGGAGGTGGGAGGTCTGCCAGGCACACACTGAAAACAACTGGACTTGACCCAGGACGAGTCGCCCCAAGGGCCCATCTCTTGCAGCAGTGGAATAAATGGCAGCACCTGTCCTGGGCTGTACAGCAGAGGTTCCTCTACTCAGACTGTTTTCCCCTACTTATCTTTTCTCATCCAAATCTCCATCCGTTTAAATTTACTGGTGTTAATAAACTCATCTTAAGTCTCAAATACTCTTGGGGGGAACTGTCATGTCATTCATAATTTAGTAAGATGTGTATTCAGATTGCTTTCCTCCAAGTACCTAGGATGAAATCAGCCGTAGTTCCGCAATAGAATTTTAATGAGCTGAGGCAAACAACGGGAGTGAGAGCTGAGGCTATATGGAAGAAGGAATAGAAAATGGTGGGGGCGGGGGCGGGGCTTTGTAGAGACGTCTAGAGTTAATTTTGCCATGTTATTCTGCTGACAATGAAGGTCAGGTCAGGACTGGGCTCAGCACTGAGCACTCCAGGTATGCTGGTTGAACTCTTATAGGGAGCGAGAGAAATCTATCTTTTCCACCTGGTCAGCTTTTGGGAGCCATGGAATTGACCTAGTCTAGCCGCCTTGAGAGGCACGCATCATGGGATTTTCAGGTTAGAGTCTATGGCTCCTGGGACACTCTGTGCCTCTCAGTGCTTTAGAAAGAGAGGCACCCCTCTGGCGGGGCAACATTCAGGCTGCCTGGGCTTTCTCTAGACGCCAGTGAAGCTTGACAGAACAACGTCAATGATTAATGTCTAAGGATCTTATAGACACCGTAGCTTGCAAACCTCACTGTATCATGGCAACTACAATTGTATTCTTCCTGGCAACTACCATTATCTTCTGGTGTGTGTGTGTGTGTGTGTGTGTGTGTGTGTGTGTGTGTGTGTGTTTGTGTGTGTGTTTGTGTGTTGTTTACCAAGACAGGATTTCTCATTGTAGCTTTGCCTGTCCTTGATTTCATTCTGTAGACAAGGCTGGCCTAGAACTCAGAAATTTGCCTGCCTCTGTATAGAAAGTGCTGGGATTAGAGGTATAAACCACCACTGCCCAGCTAGATTCTGTTTCTAATTGAGCCAGTGGTGATGGGGCACATCTTTAATTCCAGGAGACAGGGGCAGGCAAAAACATTTTTTTTTTTTCGGTTTTTCTCTGTGTAGCCGTGGCTGTCCTTGAACTCTCAGAGATCTACCTGCCTCTGCTTCTCAAGTGCTGGGATTAAAGGTGTGTGCCACCACCACTGCAGCAATTTTTTTTTCAAGACAGGGTTTCTCTGTGTAGTCATGGCTGTCCTGGACTCGCTTTGTAGACTAGGCTGGCCTTGAACTCACAGAGATCTGCCTGCCTCTGCCTCCGGAGTGCTTGGATTAGAGGCATGAGCCACATGCCTGGCTGCAGATAAATGTTTGTGAGTTCAAGGCCAGCTTGAATCCAGGATAGCCAGGGATGTTACACAGAGAAATCCTGTCTTGGAAACAAAACAAAACAAAACAAAACAAAACCCAACCTAGGGCTGGAGAGATGGCTCAGAGGTTAAGAGCACTGGCTGTTCTTCCAAAGGTCCTGAGTTCAATTCCCAGCAACCACATGGTAATGAGATCTGGTGCTTCTTCTGGCCTGCTGGCTCACATGGAGGCCAAATACAGTACAAATAAATAAATCTTAAAACAAAACAAAACAAAAAAACCCCAACCCAACCCAAACCAAAGCAACACTCCCCACCACCAAAGTTTGATTGCTTACAATAAGCTTGTCTCGCCTCAGTCTTGCTATGACCACTCTGTCCCAGGCCTGAGAGATCCCATTCCCTCTGACCATAATCAGGTGACCCGGGCTCAGTCAATGCAAGGCAGAGGAAGTGACGGTACTCACCTAGCTTGGTCACATAGTTGATAAATCTCTGGATACAAAACTAGAACGGAACAAAGAAATCTATGGTCAGCATCATCAACATTGTGAAAACCATTTATAATATAGTTGGAGGCCGGGCATGGTGGCGCACGCCTTTAATCCCAGCACTCAGGAGGCAGAGGCAGGCAGATCGCTGTGAGTCTCGAAAAACAAAAAACAAACAAAATATATAATATAGTTGGAGAAGTCAAATTACGGAAACTCCACAAAGTCCAGCCATCTTAGTTTTCTGTAGGTCTATCAGCGTGGGAGAAACAAGTCAATAGGGTTGGTAGAATCTGCTCAGGCTATGACAGGAGAAAACCAACTTCCCCAGCCATCCTCTGCTCTCCTATGGGCAAATGCCTATGCATACAACTTCAAACCTGGCTCAGAATTGTGGTAATTAATGGTCTTATTCTCAACAAGTAGGATTAACATTCTCCGCTCTGACTCTTCCATGTCCTCTGGATATCTCTCTTACTCACAATAAAAACCTTCCCCCTTGGGCTGGAGAGATGGCTTAGAGGTTAAAAGGTCTTTAGTTCAATTCCCAGCAACCACATGGTGGCTCACAACCATCTATAATGAGATCTGGTGCCCTCTTCTCTCGGGAAGGCACACATGCACATTGTATAAATAAACAAATCTTAAAAAATAAACAAAGAAAACCCCCCAAACCATTCCCCTTCAAGGAGCCAGCCGTCACGTTCCTTTACTGCACCCCATTACACACAGCAACACTGGAGAGCCTCAGGCAAAAGAATTGCCATGAGTTTCTAGCTAGCCTGGCCCAAAGTATGAGACCCCGTTCCCCAAACAAAAAATTAATAACAAAAGTTAAGCATGGATGGGACTGGAAAGGTGGTCAGCAGTTAAGAGCCCTGGCTGCCCTTCCAGAGGCCCCGGGGTTCAACTCCCTGCAACCACACAGCAGCTCACAACTGTCTCTAACTCCAGTTCCAAGGGATCCAACGTCCTCCTACAGACACACATGCAGGCAAAACACCTAAGGATGGCACGTAGTGACTTTCAAAGAAACTTACGGCCATTATTTTACAATCACAAAACACTTTGAAGATAGAAGAAAAATGAGATCCTTTGTAGGAGGAAGAGTGGGAGGACTCTTTCTGATATGGGCCTTGCATCCCCTTAGATTCAGAGACAGAAAGGATGGGGGAAGGCTCCATTTTCAATAAGAAAGGTAACAGAAGAAAGATAAAGAGGCTTCAGGGTGACCTTCATGCCCCGCAAGGAGAGGGGATGAAGGGTCCTCAGACAGAAAGAAGGGAGAGCAGGTTACCTGGGAATTGAGTGCTGAAGTGAAGTCTTTCTGTTCAAAAGCCTCCAAAATCTGGTTTGTCTTTTTTCCCAGGTAGTTATAGGTACTGGTGAGAGGACAGAAAATATTCCACCAAAGTTAATAATTCGGCAGGAAAGACCCAAGGCCTTTATAGTCACCTGGTGTTAAAAGGGCAAAGGTAGGACTTGCAGATTGGCTCTGCGGCAGGGCTTATCCAGCAACACATCCCCCCACAGCCCTGTCCCCCTTCCACCCGCCCCCCTCCAGCCACTATAGAAAAAGAATTCTAGGCCAACCAGCGTGGGCACCACAGTGAGAACTTAGTCCCCAAACAGGACCTAGGTGGGTAGAAGCAGGAGTTCAAGACCATCTCTAGCTATACAGTGAGCGTCAGCCTAATTTGGCCTACATGACATCTTGTCTTAAAGAAAAAAAAAAATTAATACAAACAAACATAAAGGAAAACAAACACTGAGGGCCCCCTACTGGTCTATTTGTAGGGTCAGTTGATAGGAAACCCAGTCTGTCGTCACTTCTGAGATTTTTAGCAACATAAATCAGGATCAACACAGGAGGCAGAGAATGTCAGAGGCGATAAAGAAAAGGAAGAAAGTTTTAAAATCAGAGAGTAAAAGTTGGAGGTGTGGCCAGGTGGTGGTGGAGCAGCCTGGTCTACAAAGCAAGTCCAGGACAGTCAAGGCTCCACAGAGAGATCCTGTCTCAAAAAAAAAAAAAAAAAAAAAAAAAGAAAGAAAGAAAGAAAAGATGCAGGCAGATCTCTGTGAGTGAGGCTGGCCTGGTCTACAAAGCAAATTCAGGACAGCCAAGGCTACACAGGGAAAAAAAAGGCCAATAGTTGCTTAGGGCACACACAGACTCAGAGGTAGACAGTTGGGGCTCAAATGTAGCACCTGAGGTAAGTACTGGAAGCCATATGGTGCAATGCCCGGTCACATATGCCTGTAATCTCAGCCTCCAGGATGCTGAGGCAGGAGTTTGAGGCCAGCCTGGGTTGCACAGCAGGTACTAGATGTTTGGGAGGTGGAGCAGGAGGATCAGGAATTCAATATAGTCATCTTCAACTATATAGTGAGTTTGAGGCCAGCCTGGGCTACATGAGATCATGGCTCAAATACAAAAACATAATAAAAAGAGTGTCCAGTGGGCTGGGGGTGTAAAGTAGTGGTAAAGTATGTGTTTAACATTCATGAAGCAATGGATTTGACTATAAATGTTTAAAGGATCAAGACAATAGTGCTTATCAAAAGCATTCATATCAAGACTCATTGTAAATAGTTCCTTAGCTATGCCTGAGGAAACACACGCAGTTTGCCATGCCTGCAGCATATCCTACTAAAATTGCCAAGCACAATGGCTATGTGGATTGAACCGTCTGACCTGTGCTGAGCAGGCTCTGGGCCTGCTTTAGGCCACATGATTGTGGTTTCTTAGACCCTTGACTCAAGACAGTACAAATGATAACCTGAAGAGAACAGAAGCAAAGATGTGCAGAAGATGCAGAGGTGAGAGCATCTTCAGGGGACCCCTGGGGAAGGATGGTTTGCTGGGGCTGCTGAGAGCTTTGTGGTTTCTGGCTTTCATGAGCTCTAGGAGGGTCTGGCTGCCTTTATCTCTGTTGAATGTTATGTGACTTGTCAGCATCTTATAATAACTTCTTCTTCTTTTTTTTTTTTTAAATGCATGTTAGCTTGAATGGATTTCTGTCATTTGTACCTAAGTTTCTGACAATCCAGCTTTGAGACACTGACCATCAGGGTCTACAGAGGTAAGCTGGGGTCCCTGGGCCCCTTTAGCCCATGTGCTCACCTGCCTCCCCTGATTACAATGGATACTATCACATAAGACAACTTTTTTTGTTTCAAAACAGAGTTTCTCTGTGTAGCCTTGGCTGTCCTGGACTCTCTTTGTAGACCAGGCTGGCCTCGAACTCAACAGCGATCCACCAGCCTCTGCCTCCCAAGTGCTGGGACTAAAGGCGTGCACCACCACGCCCCGCTCAACTTTCTTTTTTAAGATTTTAAAAATAGGGGGCTTGAGAGATGGCTCAGAGGTTAAGAGCACTGGCAGCTCTTCCAAAGGTCCTGAGTTCAATTCCCGGTGACCACATGGTGGCTCACAGCCATCTGTAATGAGATCTGGTGCCCTCTTCTGGTCCGCTGGCTTACATGCAGGCAGAATACTGCATAAATAATAAGTAAATAAATCTTTTAAAAACAGCATTTTAGGGGCTCAGCGGTTAAGAGCACTGACTGCTCTTCCAGAGGTCATGAGTTCAATTCCCAGCAACCACATGGTGGCTTACAACCATCTATAATGTGATCTGATGTGCATTGTATACATAATAAATAAATAAATCTTTAAAAATAAAATAAAATAAAAACAGGATTTTAAAAATATGTATTTAGCCGGGCGTGGTGGTGCACACCTTTAATCCCAGTACTTAGGAGGCAGAGGCAGGTGGATCGCTTTGAGTTGGAGGCCAGCCTGGTCTACAAAGTGAGTCTAGGACAGCCAAGGCCACACAGAGAAACCCTGTCTCGGAAAAACCAAAAACCAAAACCAAACCAAACCAAAACAAAATATGTATTTATTATTTTATGGGTCTCTGGTGGGCCTCGTGAGTTTGTGTGTACCATATGCATGCCAGGAGTCTGCAGAGGTGAGAAGAAAGTGTCAGATACTGCAAATACAGTTGCAGGCAGTTGTGAGTTGCTGTGTAGGTGCTGGGAGTGGATCCCAGGCTCTTTGCAAGTAATTGTTAGTTGTATAGAGTTTTTCTAGTAGCTACCTCAGAATCATGGCTGTCCCCCTACTTCCAATGCTGGCTGTGGGTATGGGCCACCACATGTGACCACTACTGAAGTGTTTTTATTTGTTTTGCTGTTATTGTTTTGAGACAGGGTCTTATGTAATTCAGATTGGCTCCAAACTTTTTAAAAAAAGACTTATTTCTTTATTATCTATAGCCTGCAGGTCAGAAGAAGACACCAGATATCATTATAGATAGTCATGAGGAACCATGTGGGTGCTGGGAATTGAACTCAGGACCTATGGAAGAGCTGCCAGTGCCCTTAACCTCTGTGGCATCTCTCCAGCCCTCTTCAAACTTTCTATATAGTTGGGGAGGGGGACCTAGAAATTCTTTTTTTTTTTTTAAACTTTTTTTAAATTGAAAAATAAAATCATTCATATTACATCTCAATTGCTATCCCATCCCGTGCATCCTCCCATTTCTCTCTCCCTCCCGCTTTCACCCCAATTCCCCTTCCCTATGACTGTGACTGAGGGGGCCCTCCTCCCCTTGAATATGATGCTAGGGTATCAAGTCTCTTGGTAGTCTGCTATCCTTCCTCCGAATGCCATCAGGCCTCCCCATCAAGGGGACATGGCCAAATATGGGACACCAGAGTTCGTGTGAAAGTCAGTCCCCACTCTCTACTTAACTGTGTAGAAAGTCCTGTCCCTTGGCTAGGTCTGGGTAGGGGTTTGAGGATGACTAATACCGGGACCTTGAAATTCTAATCCTCCAGCCTCTACCTCTCAAGTACTGGATTATAGGTTGTGGCAGTCCCCATGCCTCTCCCTGCCTCCCTCCCTCCCTTCCAAAAGCTTGAGGGTCATTTCATTAGCATTGGAGAGAAAAGCCCCAGAGTGAGCAGAGGGAGGGCAGAGAGGGAGAAAGCACCTCACTCTGTTTCTTTTCAATAACTGCGTATGACAACGACAGGCACAGGCGACCTGTGTTAGGAAGCACGTGTATGCAGGACACCCATCTCTTCCACTGATGAGTGACTTTACCTTTGTAATCACTAGAGAAGACAAGTCATCCTTACCTGCCTACTGCTCCAGTTGCTCCCATGACCAGAGCACTCAACAGTTGCTGATGAGAAAGAGAGAAAGAGATTCAGGTTTTTGAGAAAGAGAAGAGCTGTTATATCATAAAGGGCTGAATGGGTGCCTTTGAAGCTGGGACACACCCAGGCCGGGTAACTGACCTCATCCACCCCAAACAGCAGATCAAACTGTCGCTGGTGATTCTGATCGACACACTGCCCGAAGTCTAAGAGGTCGGTGTCACTGAACTTCAGTCCTTGAAAGGTGGGGATTTTATCCCGCATGCCGACCAGCAGCTCCTCAGCTCGGACTAAGGAACAAGAAACACTTCAGTTATCCACACAGCCACAGACATTATCAAATACCTGCTTGACTTGGTACTTTGGCTCATAGCTACATTCCCATGCAATCTGAAGGCTGAGGCAAGGTGATTCTGGGGCCAGCCTGGGCTACGTAGTGAATCTGAAGTCAGCCTGAGCTACACAACAGGAACCTGTCTATAAAAAGTGAAACAGAGCTGGGCGTTGTAGCACACGCTTTTAATCCCAGCACTGGGGGGCAGAGGCAGAGGCAGGTGGATCACTGTGAGTTCCAGGCCAGCCTGGTCTACAAAGCCAGTCCAGGACAGCCAAGGCTACACAGAGAAATCCTGTCTCGAAAAACCAAAAAGGGGGAAAAAAAAATTAAAATACAGGCTGCATAGATGGCTCAGCTGTTAAATGCTAGGCTCATAACCCAAAATATAAAAAGCAAAACGCAGGCTGGGCATGGTGGTACACACCTGTAATCCCAGCAGAAGGCAGAGGTAGGCAGTCTTTGTGAGGCTGAGGTCAGCCTAGTTGACATTTCCAAGCCAGCCAGGGTGGAATACATAGTGAGACTATCTCAAACAAACAAAACAAAAGAAAAAACACCACCACCACCAATAACAACAAAACAGGCAATTGGATGGATTCCATAGGATGAGAGTTGGAGAAAATGTAAGGAAGACTGTCCTTCCAGAGGATGGTGGTTCAATTCTCCATCCTCACAATAGCAGCTCACAAGCATCTCTAACCCCAGTTCTGGAGACCTCTTCTGACTTCCTCTTCCAGAGGTCCTGAGTTCAATACCCAGCAACCACATGGTGACTCACAACCACCTATAATGTGATCCATCTGATGCCCTCTTCTGGTGTGCAGGTGTACATGCAGGCAGAACACTATATGTAATAAATAAATAAATCTTTAAAAAAAATAATTTTAAACCATACTTACTCTTTACTCCGGTCAGTGAAGGAATGTGATAGTAATAAAATGGCAAAGCAGGGGCTGCGGCAGCCACCTCCCTCAGGAAACTTATCAGGGCATCTGAAAGAACAGGAGTCACGTGAACAAGAATAAAGCAGTGGCTTCCTGTATTAGCAAATGAACCGTTCAGCTGGGCGTGGTGGCGCACGCCTTTAATCCCAGCACTCGGGAGGCAGAGGCAGGTGGAACTCTGTGAGTTCAAGGCCAGCCTGGTCTACAAAGCCAGGCCAGGACAGCCAAAGCTACACAGAGAAACCCTGTCTGGGAAAAACAAAAAACAAACAACAACAAAAGAAAATGAACTGTTCGGTGAGATGCAGCCACCCTGCCCTTACCATTCCACTGTGCGGCCACAATGTCGCTTCACCTTAAGTTTAATTTTTCTTTCTGTAGAAAGGTCAAAATAAGAGGGCTGGAGAGGTGGCCCAGTAGTTACAAGCACTGGCTGCTCTTTCCGAAGAACCAGGTCTGATTTCTACACTTACATAGTAACTCACAGCCATCTATTACGTCAGTCCCAGAGGAGCTTCTGGTCTCTGAGGGCGCCAGGCAAGCATGTACTTTAGACATACATGCGGAGAACAAACACACGCAAGCCCGCATGCATTTGCCACAAGCGCACGCACTTACCACAAGCGCACACATACCCTTTGGGGCTGAGGTTGTAGTTCGGCGGTAGGTAGGTGTATACACATCATACCTAGGGCCTGGGTGTATCACTAGCACGAGGGAATAAAGGAAAACCAGACCCAAGAGTTTCATATACTATGAAAACCTGTCACTGGGCATGGTGGCGCATGCCTTTAATCCCAGCACTCGGGAGGCAGAGGCAGGAGAATCAATGTGAGTTCGAGGCCAGCCTGCTCTACAAAATGAGTCCAGATCAGCCACGGCTACACAGAGAATCCCTGTCTTGAAAAACCAAAACCCAAAGAAAAACAAATTGTTAGCCAGGCCTGGTGGTCCACGTCTTTAATCCCAAAGAAACCCTGTCTTGAGAAACCAACCAACCAAAACCCAAATTGTTAAAAAATTGTAAAACAGGGCTGGAGAGATGGCTCAGAGATTAAGAGCACTGGCTGATCTTCCAAAGGTCCTGAGTTCAATTCCCAGAAACCACATGGTGGCTCACAACCATCTATGAGATCTGGTGCCCTCTTCTGGCCGGCAGGTGCACATGCAGAACACTGTGTTCATAATAATGAATCAACACAACTTTTTTTTTTTTTTTTTTTTTTTTTTTTTTTTTTTTTTTTTTGGTTTTTCGAGACAGGGTTTCTCTGTGTAGCCTTGGCCATCCTGGACTCACTTTGTAGACCAGGCTGGCCTCGAACTCACAGCGATCCACCTGCCTCTGCCTCCCTAGTGCTGGGATTAAAGGCGTGCGCCACCACGCCCGGCTTCACAACTTTTTTTTTATTTGTTTGTTTTTGTTTTGTTGTTCTCGTTGATTTTTTGTTTGTTTGTTTGTTTTTGGTTTTTGAGACAGGGTCTCTCTGGGTAGCCTTGGCTGTTCTGAACTTGCTTTGTAGATCAGGCTGGCCTTGAACTCACAGTGATCCGCCTGCCTCTGCCTCCTGAGTGCTGGGATTAAAGGCATGTGCCACTACTCCCAGCTCACCTTTTTTTTTTTTTTTTTTTCCGAGACAGGGTTTCTCTGTGTAGCCTTGGCTGTCCTGGATTCGCTTTGTAGACCAGGCTGGCCTCGAACTCACAGCGATCTGCCTGCCTCTGCCTCCCGAGTGCTGGCTGGGATTAAAGGCGTGCACCACCACGCCCGGCTTCCGGCTCATCTTTTTTAAAAAAATTGCAAAACAGCATGAAAAGAAAATGTTCGTTCTGATTCTGGGTTGGGGTAGCCATGGCGGCTCGTGTCCTTTCCTCCTGTGTCTGCCGCCTGCCCATGGCCTTTGCGCCGCTACCGCGACTTCCCACTCTGGCCTTGTATCAGCCGCTCAGCACCACTTTCTGTCCTGAGGGAATCCGCAGGAGACCGGGAACTCTGCAGCCTGCCTTGGCCCTCGTGCAGGTGCCTGGAAGGGTCACACATTTGTGCCGCCAGTACAGTGACGCACCCCCACTAACATTAGAGGGGGTCAAAGATAGAGTTCTGTATGTCTTGAAACTCTACAAGACTGACCCGGAAAAGCTCTCAGTAAATTCCCACTTTATGAAGGACCTGGGCTTAGACAGTTTGGACCAAGTGGAGATTATTACGGCCATGGAAGACGAATTTGGGTTTGAAATCCCTGCTATAGGTGCGGAGAAGTTAATGTGTCCACAAGAAATTGTAGATGACATTGCAGATAGGAAGGGTGTGTATGAATAAATTACCAGAGCCACTTTCCTCACTGAGAGGACTCCGAGGACACACCAATGGTGGCTGACCAACCGTGGTTCTTTTGAACTTTTATTTAAATTGTCTGAGTGTTTTACCCTTTCAAAGTAAATCTCTTACAAAACAAACAAACAAAGAAAATGTTCGTTCTAAACTCCCAAACTATCAGTAAGTAGGTTACTTACCTGTGAGTGATTGTTTTCTATCTACTAACAAGCAGTGACATTTCACGACCATTTATGCGTTTAGTTATGGTTTTCCCCTCCAAGACAGGGTTTCTCTGTGTAACAGCCCTGGCTGTCCTGGACTCACTCTGTAGATCAGACTGGCCTTGAACTCACAGAGATCTGCCTGCCTCTGCCTCCAAGTGCTGGGATTAAACCTGGTTTAGTTATGGTTTTAATCCTCTGCACAAATATCTCCTTCTACCCCTGTCCACCAAATCAGGATATCATATACCCTAGGTGAATTAAATTAAAAAAAAAAAAAAAAAGGAAATTAAAATGGAAAGGGAAGGGCTCAGATGGTCCTAAGTATGGTGGAGGAGAAAGTTATGTGGAGAGCATAGCCAGAAGCAGACACACCTGGGAGAGTGCGGAGTGATCATGACCCTGAGCCATGGGAGGAGAGGGGGAGGGAAAGGAGAAGGAAAAGAGGGGAGCCAGGCACAGCAGCCAAGGAGGCCAAAAGAATAAAAGGGGTGGGCAGGTAAAATGTCCTGATCACATATGCAATAGCCTCTGGAGGCCAGGCAGCCCAGCCACTGGGCTGGAGAGTTCATTACAGGAGGACTGGGTGTGCCAGCCATACCCTGTAACAGGTAGGAGCTGAGGGTAGCTGGGAGAACCAGGCAGGTTTGCTTTGATATGTTAAATAGGCACCTGGGTGTGGAATTGAACACTAGGCTGGCCTTAAACTCCCCAGGTAGCTGAAGATGCCTTTGAATTTCCGATTTTGCTGCCTTTACCTCTTCAGGGCTGGGGTTTCAGGCATGTGTCACCAACCTGGAATCCTAGAGCTTAGTGTCTGCAACGCAAGTACTCAGTGGACATTTTGTTGAGATCCCTTTTCATTTCATCAACTCTGTTTTATTTATCTATTACTTGTTTATTTTTAAAGATTTGTTTATTTTATGTGTATGAGTGCTCTATCTGCATGCACACCTGCTTGCCAGTAGAGGGCGTCAGAGCACAGTATGGATGGTTGTGAACAATGCTCCATTACAATGTCATGCCCCTAGTCTATAGGACTTTGCCTTTATGAATGAATTGTTATTTTTGCATGAAAGCAAGAGGTGGACAGTACAAAGCACTGCACACTCAGACCAACTTCCTTCCTTACCTTTGTTCAGTGACTTGAAGAAGAAAGGTGCAATGACAGCAATGCCATCAGCTCCGATTTCTGCTGCATGCTGGGCCTTTATAAGGAAAAAAAAAAAAAAGAGAGAGAGACCCTAATAAAGTAAGTGATTATAGTCTCATAGAACCTACATATACACACAGACTCTGGAGTTCAGGAACTTCTTCAAATTCAACAGCCAACCCTCCCGCTGCCCAGAATGGAAAGATTAACCAATTCAGTGAAAACGGCAGTGCTCAGCCTGTTTTCAGGCAGTGCTGTGATGTCCCTCAACCACACAATTATTTTCTTTTTCTTTTTTTTAAAGATTTATTTATTATTATGTATACAGAGCTCTGCCTGCATGTATATCTGTAGGCCAGAGGAGGGCATCAGATCACATTATATATGGCTGTGAGCCACCATGTGGTTGTTGGGAATTGAACTCATGACTTCCAGAAGAACAGTCAGTGCTCTTAACCGTTGAGCCATCTCTCCAGCCCCACACAATTTTCATTGGTACTTCTGAACTGCAACTTCGCTGTTATGAGTCATGATGTAAATATCCATGCTTTCCGGTGGTCTTAGTCTACCCCTGTGAAAGGTCTGTTGATCCTCTCCCAAGGAGGTGGGGGGGGGTCTTAATCCACAGGCTGAGAACCACTGGATTAAAACATCTTTGCCAGGAGTGTCACAGGCTGCAAAGCAGAGACACCTGGGTCAGGTAGGCTGAGGGCTTAATTTTATTTTTCCAAGTACTTCTGCTCACCGAGCCATCTCACCGGTTCCTCTTGTTTTATTCTCATTGATTTAAAAAAAAAAAAAAAAGATTTATTTTTACTTATGTGTGTTTGTACAGAGCCATCCACAGAGACCAGAAGCGGGTGTCAGATCCCCTGGAGCTGGCAGTAGTCAGCTTCCATGTGGGTGCTGGGAATCAAACCTGGGTTCTCTGGAAGAGCAGCCAGCACTCTTAACCATCTTTCCAGCCACCTAGGATATTCTTTGCTTGCTTTAGATTTTTCTTTTTCTCTTTTTCCAGACAGGGTTTCTCTGTGAAGCCTTGGCTGTCCTGGACTCAGTTTGTAGACCAGGCTGGCCTCAAACTCACGGAAATATGTATGCCTGCCTCTGCCTCTGGAGTGCTGGGATTAAAGGTGTGAGCCACCATGCCTGTGGATGGATTTCAGTCAGTACACACACACACACACACACACACACACACACACACACCCCAAAATCACTTTGCTAAGAAGTGAGCAGTTTCTCTACAACTGTTAACTGAGAAACTTGCATGTATAATTTCTTTTCCACTGTTCTGCCTACTCAATGATATTATTATCTTTCCCTTGGGATGATGGTATAACACTAATATTTTAAGTTGCCATTACAGACTGGGAATGTGGTTGAGAAAGGTTAAGAAGAAAAAGATCACGTATATCACAAACGACACACAGCACTATGCTTTCACAGCTTCTTCAAAATGCCTGGAGGCGGGGGCAGGGAGGACGTTTCCTCTCTGTGGGCATTTATAACACTTAAAACATTTTTATTTTATTTATTTATTTTATTATTTTGTGGTATGTAAGTGTTTTGTTTACATGCAGACCTGTGCACCCCATGTGTGCCTGGTGCCCAGGGAAGCCAGATGAAGGTGCCTAATACACAGGAACCGGAATTACAGTTGTGAGCTGCCATGTGAGTGCTGGGAATTGATCTCAGAATCCCAGCCCCTAACATTTTAAATCTATCTTAGTTAAGTAGCAAGGCAGCTTTGAACTTGGATCCTCCTGCCTTCCCCTCACTAGTGATGGGAACAGTTATATGCAGCCACGTGTGGCCTAAACCTATTATACTGCAAGACAGTTGTACTAGGTGACAGTCGTCCAGTTCCAGGGTTCGTGCCTGGGGGACAGATCCTGTTCGGCCTTGTGTCCAAGCTGTGTACAGGACACAACGGGACTCAGCATATGCTTACTGATTGTTTCAGCCCACATCCCATAACCAGAAAGGAAAAGGGCTTGTTTGGAGACAGTAAGCTAAGAACATCAACACCAGGCTGGGTGTGGTTGTGCATGTCTTTAATCCCAGCACTAGGGAGGCAGAGGTAGGTTGATCTCTGAGTTCAAGGCCAGCCTGGTCTACAAAGTCAGGGACAGCCAAGACTACAAGAGAAACCCTGTCTCGAATAACCAAAACCAAAAACCAACCAAGAACATCAGCATCTAGCAGATATAATGAACTCTTTTGCATGAGGACGGGGATTTAGCTCAATAGAAGAGCACGTGTCTGGAAAGTGCAGGTTCCTACATTTAGTCTCCAGCATTAACAAACAAATAAAACCGTTCCACTGTAATCAATCATGGGATTAAAAAGAGAAGTTCCGGATATAGTTCAGAGATCAGTGTGGACATCAGTCCAGGACCAGCATGCACTGTGTGTGAACCATTTAGTCACTACTCTGTTTAAGAAAAGCAACCTTAGCTGAGAGTTGAGAAAAGGAAATGCCAAGAGGGAGCAGGTGATGGTGACTGTTTAAGGCTCAGGAGGGAGCTAGCTAAGCAGACACCAGTACTGTGGCTTCCCATTATTGATATTTTAGGAGCTCATCCCTGCACCAAACGATGACATTCATGATCCTCTCCACAGCATGAATGTTCAGCTGTGTCCTTCCCACAGGACACAACAATATTATTATCCTTAAGTATTTATTTTATGTGTGTATATGCATGTGGGCACACATATGGGGTCAGAGAACAACTTGTGGGTTATTATTTTTGAGACCTGACCTCACTGTGTGGTCCTGGCTGGCCTGGAAGGCTTGGATTCAATTCGGGTACATGAAGCTCATTCCTTGGGCTGGTCTGGCTGAGAGCTGCCCTAAGGCTGGGGTTATTTATATGCGCTGTAGCCATGTTTGTTTGTTTTCAAGACAGGGTTTCTCTGTGTAGGCCTGGCTGTCCTGGAACTCACTCTGCTGTCCTTGAAACTCAGAGATCTGCCTGCCTCTGCCTCTTGGGTGCTGGGATTACAGAGTTTCTCTGTGTAACATCCCTGGCTGGAACTCACAGCTTTTTTTTTTTTTTTTTTTTTGAGACAGGGTTTCTCTGTGTAGCCTTGGCTATCCTAGACTCACTTTGTAGACCAGGCTGTCCTGGAACTCACAGTGATCTGCCTCCACCTCCTGAGTGTGCATTCTTGATCTTGTGTCCTAGCTGAGGGCTGTGTCGAGATAGTTTCTACCGTTCTGTGGACCATAAGAGCTCATCTGATGTGCTTCCGGTTTACAGTTTTGGTTTTGAACCTCTGAAGAACCCCACTTTCCAGGCTAGCCCCATTTCCTATTCCCCTTCTGTCCAGCAGATGGCATTGCCCTTCACTTTGCAGAAAATACGGATGCTGGCTCAAGCTCTGCAGACTCAGCTGCATGGATATCCACCCTCTGGGAGGAAGTTCTTTTGACTCTTGTCCTCCAGTTGGCAGTCTTTTGAGTTACAGCCTTTCCAGGGCCCCGTGCCTGCTCCAGCGGCCCCTCACTTGATCTCCTCCAGCCAAATTCAGGATTGGTATTTAATTGTAGCATAGAAATGGAGGTTCCCCCCAAATAGTCTCCTCACAGAGGGACTCACAGCCTTACCAGTTCTTGTGACTCTTTCAAGCTCAGTGCTCCCACATGAATCAACACCTGGTCCAACCTGCAGAAGACAAGCAGTGCGAATCACCTGGTGTTTAGAAGAACACAGAAAGGCTGCACCATCCTGATTTGTGCTGGCTTAACAGTTAGCTTAATAGTAAGTTGTTCTTTGGCCTCCGTACACATGCCATGGCACAGGTGTTTATGTGCGTGCGCATAAAACCCACAAACTCCAATACTAGTCAAGAATGCATGAAAATAAGGCAGGCTCAGCGGCATGCTCCTTTAACCCCAGCATTTAGGAGGCAGAGGCAGACAGGTCACTGTGAATTCTAGGCCAGCCTGGTCTACAAAGCAAGTCCAGGACAGCCAAGCAAAAAAAAAAAAAAAAAAGAAAGAAAGAAAAAAAGAAAACATGAAGATAATTTATGTTACGTAGCAAGTAAATTGTCCATAAATGGTATACATATATACATATATGTAAAACACTCAAAAAATAAAATGAATAAATAAAAAAGAACATCTTTAAAAAAAAAAAAAGAAATGAAAAATAGGCAAACCACAGAGGAAAAGAATAATCTTCTGTAGGAAGAGGGAAGGTTGACCTCAACTTCCCAAAGCTGAGACAGCAGGGGGAGACTTCCTTTCCCTATCCAACAAAGGAAACTTCAGCTACCAGTTTTTGCATTATTGGACCTCACAGCTTCCCTTGCTCCGCTAGAACCAGCCTTCCCACCGCCACAGAAACACATCCCAGGACTGAAAGAAAGAGAACCCTCACATAAAGACAGTATAATTATAATCCTGCAGGAGGCTAGAAAAAGAAAATGTTAAACTAAAACAGAGAGACCACGCCTTAGAAAGGAAGCAAGGAGCCTGTGATCCCAGCCCTCAGGAAGGCAGAGGCAGGTGGATCTCAGTGAGTTCGAGGCCAGCCTGGTCTACAAAGTGAGTCCAGGACAGCCAGGGCTCTGTTACTTAGAGAAACCCTGTCTGGAAAAACCAAAAAACAAACAAACAAACAAAAAACCCAAACCAAACCAAAAACATGCAAGGTGGCCCACCTTTAATCTCAGCGTGTGGGAAGCAGAGGCAGGTGGGTCTCTGTGAGTTCAAAGCCAGCCTGGTCTACATAGTGAGTTACAGGACAGTCAGGGTTATATAGAGAGACCTTGTCTCAAAAAACCAAAAAGAAAGGAAGAAAGCAAACCGACCCTCCAAGGCACACTGCTCCATGCCTCTGCTGACCTCCAGGTTCCTGCTGCCCTCAGTGAGGAACTATGGTGTGGACATACAAGCTGAGTAAACTGTTTCCCTCCAAGCTGCTGTGGTCAGGGTGTTTCACCATAGCAACAGAAACCCCAACCAAGATGGGGTATGTGTGTGTGGGGAGGGGTTGGGGAGCAGTACACAGGAGAGCCAGTGACTTTCTTGCTCTCTTCCTCTTTCATCCCAAGGTCAGGAGACCCTGAGAAGACTAGCCTGACAGGTGGGTGAGAGGGAGTTTCTGACCGGGAGCAGGTGTGCTTTGTGATTTGGCCTCCCTTCCACAGAGCAGGAAAGGATGCTTGTTGCCAAGTGTGGAGGAGGTGACAGGACTGGGACAGTGGGGAGAGCCTTGCTCAGTATAGATCTTGCCCATGAATCACACCCCCCCCCCCCAGCACAGTTACTCACTTGTTCCTCCCTTGTGTCACCCACTCCTCTGCGACCTGGCGGCGTTCAGAGACACTCAGGGACAGGCCTTCTCCTGTGGTGCCATTCACTGTTTTAAACAAAGAGCCAGTCAGTGTGATCAGCCAAGGCCTTTTGTTCCTCCAACCCTAAGTCTGGAAGTGTAGGATCTGAAACTCCTGCTTGACAGGAAAGTGCACAATGAATAAACAGAGCTGGAGGTGGGGTGGGGGGGGGGGAGCAGGGGAAGTACCACTTGTCCATTTTTACTTCAGACTTGGTCTTTTTCTACCTTCTCTAGCCAAAAGTAGTGGAAAGATCAACTGTGACTTGTGGTTGTAAATCTCTCTTTGCCATTAGGGACAGATGAGAATTTTAAAAAGATCATTATTTCTATTTATGTGTGTCCATGTATGTATGTGCCGAAGGAAGCCAGAAGAGTGTGTTGTATCTCTTGGAGCTGGGGTTATATTATAGGTGCTTGTGGGAGGCTGATGTGGGTGCTGGGAAGCAAACCCAGGTCCTCTGCAAGAGCAGCAAGAGTCGGAACCACTAACCACTGAACCATCTGTCCAGCCCATTGTTTGCTTTTGTTTTGCTTGGCCTTGGTCTCAGAGAGATTCCCCTGCCTCTGCCTCCTGAGTGCTGAGATTAAGTGTGTATGGTACCACTGCCTGGCCCTAGTTTTTTGTTTTGCCTTATTTTATGTATGTATGTATGTATGTATGTATGTATGTATGTATGTACGTACGTACGTACGCATGTATGTATTTTTAAGGCAGAGACTTGCATTGTATCCTAGGTTGTTCTTATGAACCTCCTGCCTCACCTTCTTAAATGCTTGGATTATAGGTGCATGCTACTACATTGGCTTAACTTTTATTTTTTATTATTAAAAATTTTATTATCAGTTGGGCGGTGGTGGTGCATGCCTTTAATCCCAACACTTGGCGGGCAGAGGCAGGCGGATCTCTGTGAGCCCAGCCTGGTCTACAAAGTGAGTCCAGGATAGCCAGAGTGGTTATATAGAGAAACCCTGTCTTGAAAAACCAAAAAACAAACAAACAAAGAAACAACAAAAAAAACCAAAACCAAAACCAAACAAAAATCCAAAAACCCCAAAACCAAACAAAAAATTTATTTTAAGTTTTATTATTTATTTATTGTTTTCATTTTTGTAATTTTAAAAGCCCTTGTAAATGTTCTCCCTTCATCTCCCCTGCTTCTCGGTTTTCCTTCAGAAAAGAACAAGTGGACATTTATTTTCCCCTGAGACAAGATTTCTTTGTGTAGCCCTGGCTGGCCTTGAACTCACAGATCCGCTGCCTGTGCCTCCTGAGTGCTGGGATTAAGGCGTGCGCCACCACGCCGGGCTAAGACATTACTCAAGGGTTTGTTGTTATTCTTTCCTCTCTTGGTTGCATGACCTCAAGACTCTCTAAACCATAGAGTTTTGTCTCTAAGTGGGGGAAAAAACTATTTGTTGGTACACTGCCAAATGAGATACTCTTTTTTTGTTTTGTTGTTTGTTATTTTTTTGTTTTTCGGAGACAGAGTTTCTCTGCATAGTCCTTGCTGTCCTGAACTTGCTGAACCTCCTAGTCAGGTGAGATCTACTACTTGCTAAGGCCTGAGACACATAGAGGGAAATCTCAAGATGACTTACCGAAAACGTTCTTCACTCCCTGTTCTTTCACCAGGTAATCCACATACTGACCAATTACAGGAAAGTTGATTTCTCTATAAGACAGAGGAAAATATGGAATAATGCACATTTAGTCTTTTTTTTTTTTTTTTTTTTGGTTTTTCGAGACAGGGTTTCTCTGTGTAGCCTTGGCCATCCTGGACTCACTTTGTAGACCAGGCTGGCCTTGAACTCACAGCGATCCGCCGGCCTCTGCCTCCCGAGTGCTGGGATTAAAGGTTTGCACTTTTTTTTTTTTTTTAAAGATGATTATTCTACCAATTCCTGGCTCATGAACTGCTCATATTAATAACTGTTAAATATCTACTCCAAGGATGGGTATATAGATCAGTTGATATGCACAACACTAGTGCATATTTGGTGTGTGTGTGTGTGTCACAGCATGTGTGTAGCAGTCACTCCCTTTTGGGGAGTCTGTTTTTTGCCCATCAGGTGGGTCCCAGGGATTGAACCAAATTATCAGGTTTGGGGTGTGGTAAGTTCCTTTACCCACCCAGCCCTCTCACCAGCCTAGCATCCTTTCTTTACTGGTGCAGCTGAGCGACCCCAGAGGCATTTCTGTTGCTTTCGTCCTTTCTTTTAGCATGCCTCCAAATGTTTCTACCATCTTTTATTTTAAAACATGCCTAGGACTAAATGTCCAGAGTCCTTCCCTCAAAGCCTCATGCTTCCTTTGGTGGCAGAGAGCGCTGTTTTGGAAATAACTCCCACATTCTCCTGGCCTTCACTCTTTTATGTCCTATCTGAGCTCTCTCAGTAAGATGTGAATCCATTATGTCCAGTTACAGGGTCTCATGTAGCGCAGGCTTGACTGCAGCTGGCCTTGAACTCCTGATGTTCCTGCCTCAGCTTCTCAACTGCTGACATTGCCAGCATGGTCTATAAGAACTGGCTGGGAATCTGCATTTTGACAAGCTCCTCAGGGGCTGGAGAGATGGCTCAGCCGGTTTCCAGAGAGCCTGAGTTCAATTCTCAGCACCACATGGTGGCTCACAGCCATCTATAAATTGATCTAATGCCCTTTCCTGGCATGTAGGTGTACATGCAAATAGAGTACTCATATACATAAAATAGACAAAATCTTTAAAAGATTGTTTTAAAAAAAAAAAAAAAAAAAAAGAAAAAAAAAAACCCCAAGCTCCCCGTGGGATCTGTCTGTACTTTTCAGTCTGAAGCACAATGACCTTGGGAAGATCTGAGGCTTAAAAAAATTGATAAATGGCCTTAAAAATCTGCATTAAATGGCCCACCAATATGAAAGACTAAGGTGGCACCGGGCAGTGATGATGATGATAATCTCAGCACTTGGGAGACAGAGGCAAGTGGATGTCTGAGAGCAAGGCCAGCCTGCTCTACATAGTGAGCTATGTAGTCAGGGCTATACAGAGAGACCCTGTGTCAAAAACAAAACCAACAGAAGAAAGAAAGAAAGAAAAAAAAAAAACAAAAAGAAAAGTAGAAAAGAAAAAGAAAAATTAAGGTTGGGAGAATGGATGACAGAGCGTGTAAAATTCAAAGGGAAACTGGCATGTCTGGGCTCGCTGTTGCAGAACCTTGGTTACACTGCCAAGAACACAGAGAGCTACTTGGCTGTCACTTAGGCTTTCGGGTTTAGCCTTATTACCATTCTTTTCATCGTTACTTATTCTATTTCTTAAACAAACAATAACCCCTAATGTATCTAGAAAACAGACATCACAGGGTATTCCAGCAGAGGGAATGAAAACAAAGGGGCAGATTTCGAGATGAAAGGAAAAGACACTAAGAGCGAAGACTGCATTATGGGCAGTGACTCCCTATAGTGCAGAGGGGAGACAGTTTGGCCTACACTCAGGAAAAGGGGTGCTGAGAGGCAGTTTTAAGGCCGCGAGGGGAGGGTTCTCTCTACTGTGGCTCAAACCCCATGCACCCTTTCTTTCTATCTAAGGTTTTGGAAACATGTCAGAAGGGCAGATTTTTATTTCTTTATTTACTTATTTAATGTATTTTATTTTTTGGTTCTTCCTTTCTGTGTAGCCCTGGCTGTCCTGGACTCACTTTGTAGACCAAGCTAGTCTCAAAAATCACAGAGATCCCCCTGGGATTAAAGTGTTTTTCTGTGTAGCCTTAGCTGTACTCTGTAGACCAGTCTGGGCTTGAACTCAGAGATCCTGCCTCTGCCCACACCCTTCCTCCCCTCCCCCAGTGCTACCACACCTGGCTAGAGGGGCAGATTTTAACTGTGGCTAAATTGGTCAATGCTCACTTTCTCCTGGGTGCTCTACACTTTCTGTATATATACAAGTGGTCTGGTTTGCTTTAATTTCTTTTAAATTTATTTATTTAACATGTATGGGTGTTTGCCTGCATGCACCATGCACCACACACATCCCTGGTGCCTTTAAAGGCCAGAAGAGGTCAGATGCCCGGGACTGGGGCTACAGAGTGTTGTAAGCTACCATGTGGGTGCTAGGACTTTAAACCAGGTCCTCTTGGACGAACAGCCAGTGCCTTAACCACTGAGCCATCTCTCTAGGCCCTGTAAGAGTATTTTAATGGAGCAAGCGATGATGACAGAAAGAAAAGTTAACATACCTCAGGCTGCCCCTACCCTCGCTGAGTAGTTAAGGAGGGGGGGGGGGGTGCTTCAACTGATTCTCTCGCCTCTCTCTCCCAAGAGCTGGACTCACAGGTGTGCACATCCTTGGCTCCAGAGACCTGCTAATCATCTCTAGTCCTTTGGGTCTGTGCTTCCAGATAACAGCAGACTAGGGAACCACACACAGCTGCTCTCAGTGTCCCAGATGAAAAGTAAGGCTGTTTGGAGAAGCCACTCCAGAGGTTAATGTAGCAAGGAGCAGATGGAATGTGCTGAGCTGTGTTCCACACACGCTCTCTTGCTCTGCAGCAGGAAGTAAGTCCAGCCTGGTCATGCAGTCACATGTCTCTTGCTTATCTACCCAACAAGAGGCTGATGCATTGAGAAAGAGCTGACTTCAGCCTTTCCCAGGAGTTCTGGAAAGGGAGAAGTAACAGAAAAAGAGAAAGAAAAGATTGTCACCAGCAGAGTGGCCTAACTAGCACGTTAGCTCCAGGAAGGATGGATGCTTTTCTTTTCTTTTTTTTTTTTTTGGATGCTTTTCATACATCTTGGAAGTCTTGGGCTCCAAATAACTAAGGGAACTGTGCTGTGGCCACCTTTGAATGACAATTGAAAATTCTTAGGTTTACAAATTCAGGAATCCAACTCCCTAAAGAAAGGCCCTTTAGCTGGGTGGGCAGCTAGGGCTACACAGAGAAACTCTGTCTTGAAGAAGAAGAAGAAGAAGAAGAAGAAGAAGAAGAAGAAGAAGAAGAAGAAGAAGAGGAGGAGGAGGAGGAGGAGGAGGAGGAGGAAGAGGAGGAGGAGGAAGAGGAGGAGGAGGAAGAGGAAGAGGAGGAGGAGGAGTACTTTTAAGAAGGAGTATTAGCCAGGCAGTGGGAGTGCAGACAGACAGGTGGATCCAGCCTAAGGAGTGAGTTCTAGGATAACCAGGGCTGCACAGAGAAACCCTGTCTGAAAAACAAAACAAAACAAAACAAGAAGAGAAAAGAAAGGCATATTAATTGGCCCATCTTCCTCTTATCCTTGTCCCTTCCCACAGTGACAATTCAAACCTGTTGTCCTAACTGCAGTGACCAAGCACTGTTGTAAGGATTAGCTTCCTTAATGCTCATCAGTCTGCAATGTAGGTATGGTGATAATAACTTTTTTCTTACAGGAGGAAGTTTAAAGAAGCCAGAATTCACCTCCAATGGGCCCATAGCGTTCAGATGGGGGAAGTGTCCGCTCCCCTTGTGTCCAGCGACCAAGGGGAAGGTACGTATAGCACATAATCATGTATGGGGCATGGCCCTTATCTGATCATGCAAGCGGAGAGGTTGCCACAACCTACCTCTGGAAGTCAAGACACCTGCATGAGAAATGCTCACTCAGCCAGCATCCGCTGCTACCTCTGCTGTCTCTCTTCCTTCTTCCCCACCCACCTCCCAACATTTAACTAGTTTCTAAATGAGACCGGAAAGATGCCTGGTGAGCCCACCTTGATGATGCCTTCCCCTTTCACGGTGCTTCCAAAAACGCTGCTCCTCCTCCCCGTACTTGTATGTCAACTTGACACAAGCTGAAGTCATTTGGGAGGAAGGACTTGAAAAAAAAAAAAAAAAGCCTCCATAAAATTTGTCTATAACAAAGCTGGGCCTTTAATCCCAGCTCTTGGGAGGCAGAGGTAGTTGATGAGTTCAAGGCTAGCCTGGCCTACATAGTGAGTTCCAGGACAGCCAGAGCTATTAGTGAGACCCTGTCTCACTAGAAACCAAAACCGAAACCAAACCCCTAAACAAGCAAAATCCAAAAGATTTGCCTATAGGCAAGTCTGTAGTACAGTTTCATAACGTGGGAAGGGCCAGCCCATTGTGGGTGGTGCCATCCCCTGTGCAGGTGGTTCTGGGCAGGCTGGGCAAGCCAGGGGAAATAAGGCAGTAAGCAGCACTGCTCCATGGCCTCTGCATCAGCTTCTGCCTTGTTTCAGTGTCTGCTCTCACAACCTTTGATGACTGTGATATGAAGAGTGAGCCAAATAAACCCTTTCCCTCTCAATTTGCTTTTGGTCATGGTGCCACCAGAGCAATAGAAACCCTAAGACTTCTGTGGACAGCCTGCTTTGTTTTCTATGTGTAGCGTGTGTGCGTGTGTGTGTGTGCGTGTGTGTGTGTGTGTGTGTGTGTATTTTGATGATTGTGTGTAATGCGATCTGGATGTGTTTCTGAGTGTACATGGGTGTGGGTACATGTTTACATGTGTATACAAATATATGAAGGCTGGAAGCTAACTTCCTGTGTCTTCCTCAATTGCTCTCTGCTTTATTGATATTTTTTGGAGGCAATATCTAAACTGAACCTGGAGCTCACCGATTCGGACAGACAGGCTTGTCAGCAAGCCCGAGGGATCCTCCTGTCTCTATCTCTGCAATACTGGCATTTCCCGATGTTTACACAGATGTTGGTGATCTGCACCTGGGCCCTCATGTTTGGGCAGCAAGCACATTCCCAGCTAAGCCACTTCTTCCACACTCTCCCCACCCCTCCCTTTTTTTTTTTTTTTTGAGGTGAGTTCCGTGGATCAAACCCAAGCACAGACTCTATCTTCAGTGGGCCACACCCGCCAGGCACTCAATGATGCAAATGTCCAAAGTGACAGGAATTCCCTAGAGGGACCAGGATGGTACTCAGCTAAGACAGGGTTCTCCTCTCACTCCACGGGCTGGATCTCGGAGAACTTCCTTCTCCCTTCCTTTTTCATCACGATGATGGCCAACTCTCTTCTGACTTTTTCTGGCTCACTGCAGAAGCTACAGCGTGGTAAAGCCACCCCAGGACCGTCTGACCTTTTCAGTGAGTGGGAACAGCCCCCAGAGAAACTTACCCATTCTCAGTCATTGGAGTGATGGTGGCAGCAACAAGACCTCGGAGTCTCTTTTTAGGGAAGGCCATGGAGGCGCTGGAAGGTCTGGAAAATACACTGCCATTACTCTTTCTTCAAGGAATGCCAACGAATGGCCAAACTCCCAGTTTAGAATTGTAAAATAAGCTTGCAACACAGAAGCACCCAGAGCAAGGAGACCGAATGTAACCCTTTTGGGTTGAATTGGTGGGCAACCCGTAAGACAGAAAGAGTGTGGGCCTGGGAAAATACTATCTGGAAGGCCTTCCACTTTAGCTACCTAGAGAGCTGGAGAAACCAGACCTCAGGAGTAGGAATCAAAGCCAGGAGACCCAGGAGCAGGCTGCAACGTCACTCAGGGGCCTCAGAGGGCTAAGGTTGCTATGACTTAAGCTGGAAATAGGCAAGAGAGAAGGCACTCTTCTCTTTCTTTTCTTTCAAGATTGACTTATTTTTACATGCATTGGTGTGCTGCTGCCTGCATGTCTGTGTGGCGCTGCCAGATCCCCTGGAACTGGAGTTATAGACAGTTGTGAGCTGCCAGGTGGGTGCTGGGAATTGAACCCCTGTCCTCTGGAAGAGCAGCCAGTGCTCTGAACAGCTGAGCCATCTCTCCAGTCCCAGAATCCTTTTTTCTATTCATATTGTAAGCTGGAGTCCCACTAAAACCCAGCACTTAGAGGTTTTGATGAATCATTAACTATCATTCAACTAAGTATCCTCTGCTATTCTACATTTGAGTTACTTACTTTGCAGCTTCTCTAGGCTTTTTTTTGCGGGGGGGAGGGAGTCTCTTTTCATTTCAACATTTATTTATTGTGTATGTGTCTAGGCGTATGGGCACACACGTACTACAGCAGAGGTGCAGAGGTCAGAGGACAACTTGTGGGAACCAGTTTTTTCCTCTCACCATGTGGATGCTAGAAATCTAACTCAGGTTGTCAGCTTTTTGCTTTTGTGTTTCTGAGGCAAGGTCTTTGTTAGCCATACTGGCCTCTCCTTTCGCTATGTAGCAGAGGGTGATCTTGAACTCCGGCTTTCTGTCTCTCCGGGATTACTGGTGTGTGCCACTATATCCAACCTGTTTGTAAACTGAACGTTTAAGGCCACCAGAGGAACGTATTTTGTTGTTCAGGATGGAGCCCTGGCTTTTGTGCATGGTAGGTACTTAAACAACCTAGCCACACCCCCAGCTAACACCTGGGTCTTTTTGTTGTTGTTTGTTTGTTTGTTTCAGGGTCTCTCTGTGTAGTCTTGGCTGTCCTAGACTTGCTGGCCTCGAACTCACAGAGATCCACCTGCCTCTGCCTCCTGAGTGCTGGGATTAAAGGTGTGCGCCACCATGCCTGGCTAACACCTAGTTTTCAATGCATGTGCGAGGACTAAATGAGAGACTGTAGACGATGGTGATTTCCCTGATAGGTACTTGCTCCTGGAGCAGCAACCTCATTTCCTTTGGGACTGATGGACCTTTGCGTCGGGCAGAGTGACTCTGCCCATACTAATGTAGAAGATCCAACAGAGGAAAAAAGCATCCTGGGAAATGCCTGCCGCACGTCTCCATCTGGTACTCCTACAGTGATCTTAGCTCAAGATACCCAAAGTGAACTGCCATCTTAGCCTCTCAAGTTCTCTCCTTTCCATACCGGAAGGATGACAGAGGGTAGCCCTGGAGTCAGACTGCATTTTGCTGGCTCCACCCATTTATCCCTCTTTGATGAGGACACTAGGGTTGAATGAGTGAACTGACACAGCATGCTTGACGGCTGTGCCAGGCACATGTTGAGGGGCGGCAGATGCCCAGTGCTCTCCGTGCGCGAAGTCCTGTCTAGTAGGGGTAGTCACCTGTGCTGGCGCCTTCTCCCCAGCACATAGGCGTTTGTCTACTGAGGTCCTGAGTCATCTAAACTCTGCTATCTTCGTACTGGGAACTCATCCTTCTCCTTTCCTGCCCTTCTCATGACTTACCCCGTGCTACCTTTTATCTGGGTCAGTGACCATTGACCCAGGTCCAAGGGGCCCTTCACGGTATAAGAAGGATAAGAGAGCTGAGTGCTGGAGCCAGGTAGCATCAAGCATCCTAGATCAAATGATCTGTTCTGGCTACGTAAGCTTTTGTGCTTCCTTCTGGCAGCATTTATTTCATGTTTAATAACTCTTCTTCTTCTCCTTCTTCTTCTTTGTTTTTGGCTTTTCGAGACAGGGTTTCTCTGTATAGCCTTGGCTGTCCTGGACTTGCTTTGTAGACCAGGCTGGCCTTGAACTCACAGCGATCTGCCAGCCTCTGCCTCTCGAGTGCTGGGACTAAAGGCATGCGCCACCACGTTCTTTAGGTTCTGATTGGCAGTCTTACTGAAAGCTATTAAGTGAATCACGACTTCCATGCAGTTTGAGTAGTTAAAAACGTAGGGCATAGCTGGACATGGCGGCACATGCCTTGAATCCCAGCACTGGAGGCAGGTGGATCACTGTGAGTTTGAGGCCAGCCTGGTCTGCAAAGTGAGTCCAGGACAGTTAGGGCTACAGAGAAACCCTGTCTCAAAAAACCCACACATAGCCGGGCATGGTGGAGCATGCCTTTAATCCCAGCTCTCAAGAGGCAGAGGCAGGCATATGGCTATGAGTTCAAGGCCAGCCAAGGCTACACAGAGAAACCCTGTCTCGAAAAACTAAAAAACAAAACAAAACAAAACAAAACAAAAACAAAGACACCCCCCCCCCCCCCCCCAAAAAAAAAAACCAAGAACAAAAGCCAGAGAAGACAGCTGGGCATAGTAACACACACCTTTGATCCCAACACTTGGGAGGCAGAGCAGACAAATCTGTGAGTTCAAGGCCAGCCTGGTCTTCTTATAGGGTTTCAGAACAGCCAGGGCTACATAATAGAAACAGCTAGTATCCAAAAGGAAATGAAAAAAGAAAGAAGACAAAGGATTCCTTGATCCTTCAAACTGAAAATTACATAACTTCAGATTTTCCTCTGAACCATTGCATTTCATAAAATGCTCAGAATTATAAGCAAGATCTAAGTTCATTTCTGTCTAAGACTGCAAGCCACCTGGAGGCAGGAGGATCAGAGTATAAAGCCAACTTAAGATATGTGAATCTGCCAGGCGTGGTGGCACACACCTTTGATCCCAGCACTCGGGAGGCAGAGGCAGGAAGATCTGAGTTCAAGGCCAGCCTGGTCTACAAAGCAGAGTCCAGGAAAGTCAGGGCTGTTACACAGAGAAACCCTGTCTCAAAAGGCAAAAAAACAAGGGGCTGGAGAGATGGCTCAGAGGTTAAGAGCACTGTCTGTTCTTCCAAAGGTCCTGAGTTCAATTTGCAGCAACCACATGGTGGCTCACAACCATCTATAATGTGATCTGGTGCCCTCTTTTGGCATGCTGGCAAAATACTATATACGTAATAAATAAATAAATCTTAAAAAACAAACAAATAAACAAACAAAAAGATATGTGAATTTGTGTCTCCAGGACACGAAACACAAACTGGGTTGTAGTGGCACACGCCTTTAATCCCTGCACTTGTGTGGCAGATCTCTGAATATTCAAGGCCAACCTGGTCTGCATAGTTCTGGAACAATCAGGGCTATATAGAGAGACCCTGTCTCAATGCTCCCCCCACCTAAAAACAACAACAACAACACAACCACCACCACAATACAAATTTTAAGATCAACTTGGGTGTGTTATGCTTTTAAGTCCTTCATAGTTTGAATTAAGAGCAAATGATCACTGGGCGTGGTGCCGCATGCCTGTAATCCCAGCACTCGGGAGGCAGAGGCGGGCAGATCTGTGAGTTCGAGGCCAGCCTGGTCTACAAAGCGAGTCCAGGACAGCCAAGAACACACAGAGAAACCGTGTCTAAAAAAAAAAAAAAAAAAAAAAAAAGGCGGGGTGTGGGGCCGGAGAGCAAATGTTCTCACATCCACGACTTAAAAGTGAATTTGGAAAGTTCTTATTGAAACGCTGGGGACGGAGTAGTACCCTGGAAACCCCGACCTGCATCCATCAAGGCACACAAACCAAAATTCGTTTTTAAAGCCGCCAAAGTTTAAAAAGGGAGCAGAGATGCGATGTAGTTCTGAACAAGGAGATTCACTTGAGAAAGAAATACTTGGCAACACTAGAAACTTGGCAACACTAGAAACACGGATATTAAAAAACACAAAACCAGAAGCCGAAATACAAGTAACCTATGAAAGTGAGAGATAGATGTATTACAACCAATGGCTAAATTCCCTTCTGTGACCTATTCAGACAGGGTTCCCGGAGGCCAGGCTACGGAGGTCTGCAAAGAATCCCCGAGTGACACTGGCCCCAGGCATCACAGTTCCGGGGCTACCCTGCCCAGCGTACCTGCCTTCGCTCCTCTTCGTCAGCAGCGCTGCGCTCCCCTTGGCCACCAGGTTGCTTCTGAGCACTTAGGGTCTCCAACCAGCGCCGCGGCTGCGCCCTTCATCTCAGGGGCTGAGGGACCACGTGCGGCCGCGCGGGGTGCCTGGGGGTTGTAGTTCCACGGGCTGGACTCCCGAGACTGTGCACCAGATGCTCCTCCCCGGGTGTGGCCTGAGCCTGTCCTCGGAAAGGCAAGGCTCCTGCACCTCTTGGGCACGCACACTCCTACTCCTCCAGTCCTGGAAGTTATTCCTGTCCACGCCCTGCAAGAGCGAGTCTTGGTTGTGGTGGATGTGAGATTTATGACTGTGGCACAAGCGTATAGAGCTCCGTGGCTGCCCAGCCGGCGCTTGGCACTCCCCAGGCTGCCGCTTGTGCTCCAGCCCCATCTCTCTCTCTTCCGTAGAAAAAAAGAGAAGTGAGAGGATTATAAGAGTGAGCAGCTGGTGGTTGTGTACACTAACAATCCCAGCACTGGAGACTAAGGCAGGGAGATCTCGGAGTTCGAGGCGTAGTTTACAAGTTCCGAGACAGTCAGAGAGACCTTGTCTTGAAAAACCAAACCAAACCAAAACCAACCAACCAACCAAACCAAGAATTATGGGCTGGAGAGATGTTTCAGTGATTAAAAGGGTTTACTGTTTTTTGTTTGTTTTTGTTTTTCAAGACAAGAGTTTTTCTGTGTAACCTTGGCTGTCCTGGCCTCGGAACTCAGACATCCGCCTGCCTCTGCCTCCTGAGTGCTGGGATTAAAGGCTTGCGCCACCACATCCTGCTTGTGTTTACTGTTCTTGTAGAGGATCAGGGTTCAAGCCCTGGCAGGCGCACTCAGTTTCGATCCCCAGCACCCATATGGTGTCTCACAACTGGCTGTAACTTCAGTCCAAGGGGAGCCAATGCCTCCTGCGTACGCTCAGACACAAAACATAAAATAATAATAATAATAATAATAATAATAATAATAATAATAATAATAATAATAATAATAATAATATTGCCCTGTCCTGTTTTTGTTTTTCCAGGAAAGGGTTTCTCTACGTTATCTTGGCCGTCCTGGACTCATTTTGTAGACCAGGCTGGCCTCGAACTCTCAGTGATCCGCCTGCCTCAGTCTCCCGAGTGCTGGGACTAAAGGCATGTGCCCCCACGCCTGGCTATTGCCCTGGTCTGGAGAACAGTTGAAAGGCTTTTGAAATGGGAACACGAATTTTTAACCAAACCAAAACACCTCTACATCTCTGCATTCTGGAACATCACCTTTTTCAGAGTCTCCGGAAACCGATTTTTGGCCTTACACTGACTAGACTGGCTTTAAACTCTTTATTCCTCTGCTTCCACTGCCCTAACACTGGGATTCCGACGTGGCTTAAAACCCAGGGCTCCAAGCATGCTAGAGCTTGCACACCGACTGACCGACTCCCTGACCTGTGTCTGGCTCTTCAAGTCTTTCCACTACCAGGCTCTTTGCTCAGAAACCAAGAGCACAGCTGTACACAAACCCACAGCTCTCTCTTGGTGATGTGAACCCATCTCAACTTTTCATGAAAGGCCATGATTGATGCTTATTATTTTATTTAAGGAAAACACATCTTTCTGGTTTGCAAAGTGCTTTGGACTCCATTGTAGCTTTTCAGATCCCGTGGGGCTTCAGAAATTATAACCAACAATCATGTTCTCTGTCAAGTGCTTTCTTTGCCTGCACCATTCCAGCTATTTAACCTTTACTTTATAAAACAAACCCATGTGGGGGCTGGAGAGACGGCTTAACATTTAACAACACTTACTGCTCTTTCTAGAGGACCTGAGCTCAATTCCCAGCACCCACATGGTAGCTCACAAACTGTCTGTAACTCCAAGATCTGACAACCTCCCACAGACATACATTCAGGCAAAACACCAATGCACATATAATAAAATAATAATAATAATAATAATTATTATTATTATTATTATTATTATTAATTTGGTTTTTTTGAGACAGGGTTTCTCTGTGTAGCCTTGGCTGCCCTGGACTCACTATGTAGACCAGGCTGGCCTCAAACTCACAGCGATCCACCTTCCACTGCCTCCCAAGTGCTGGGATTAAAAGTGTGTGCCACCATGTCCCGCTAAAAATAATTTAATTATTTAAAAAAATCATGTAGAGCTGGTCGTGGTGGCATATGCCTTTAATCCCAGCACTCAGAAGGCAGAGGCAGGTGGATCTCTATGAGTTCAAGGCTGGAGCTGGAGAGATGGCTCAGATTGTTAAGAGTTCAAAGGTCCTGAGTTCAATTCCCAGCAACCACATGGTGGCTCACACCATTTGTAATAAGATCTGGTGCCCTCTTCTGGTGTGTAGGTGTACATGCAGGCAGAGCACTGTATACATAATAATAAATAACTCTTTTTAAAAAATTAAAAAATGAGTTCGAGGCCAGCCTGGTCTATAAAGTGAGTCCAGGGCAGCCAAGACTACACAGAGAAACTCTGTTTTAAAAACAAAACAAATACAAGTGAGGGAATAACAATCGAAAAGTAATCTGAATAAATTACTTAAAACAAAAAAAAAAAAAAAAAAAAACAAAAAAAACCCATTAAAAATTATTTATTTAATTTGTATGAGTGTTTTGTCTGCATGTATGTATGTGGAGCACACATCTGCCTGGTACTCAAGGAGGTCAGAAGAGGGTACCAGATGCTCTGGAACTGGAGTTACAGATGGTTGTTAGCTACCAGGTGAGTGCTGGGACTTGAGCCCAGGTCTTCAGATAGAGCAACCAGTCCTCTTAACCTCTGAGCCATTTTTTCCAGGCCCTGTGCATATTTGTTTATTTTTTCTGAGACAATATCTCAGGTTGCTGTGGCTGGGATTAAAGATGTACGCTACCAGCCGGGCGGGTGGTGGACTCCTTTAATCCTTGCACTCGGGAGGCAGAGGCAGGTGGATTGCTGTGAGTTCGAGGCCAGCCTGGTCTACAAAGTGAGTCCAGGACAGCTAGTGCTATTGCACAGAGGAACCCTGTCTCGAAAAACAAAACAAAACAAAACAAAACAAAACAAAACAAAAGTATGCTGCCACATCTGTCTCTGTGTATACTTTAAAATACTTTCTATACTATTGACACAGAAGAATCATTCTATTTCATGGCTCAGAAGCTGAGGCCAAAAAAGCTTAAGTAATGTCAAGTGTTACAGAAGATGTTGAGGAGCTGAGTTATAATTTAATTTCACTGGTCTGGAAGCCTGTAGTCGTTTATTCTCTCCCACTGACGTTCTGGTTGTCAAATCCAGTCAGGGTTCTATTGCTGCAACGAAACATGAGCAAAAAGCAAGCTAGCTTACATTTGTACACTGTTCACCGCCGATGGAAGTCAGGACAGAAACTCAAGCAGGACGGGATCCAGGAGGCAGGAGTTGATGCAGAGGCCACGCAGGGGTGCTGCTTATTGGCTTGCTCCCCATGCCTTGCTTGACCTTTCTTTCTTTTTTCTTTTCTTTTCTCGAGACAGGGTGTCTCTGTGTAGCCCTGGCTGTCCTGAACTCACTTTGTAGACCAGGCTGGCCTCAGACTCACAGCAATCCGCCTGCCTCTGCCTCCCGAGTGCTGGGATTAAGGGCGTGCGCCACCGCACCTGGTTTGTTCGACCTTTCTTCTTCGTTTTGTTTTTGTTTTTGTTTTTTCTTTTTGTTTTTCGAGACAGGGTTTCTCTTACAGTCCTGGCTGTCCTGAATTGGCTTTGTAGACCAGGCTGGTCTCAAACTCTCAGAGATCCACCTACCTCTGCCTCCCTGCCTGATTTTTTTTTTTTTATAGAACCCAGGACCACCAGCTCAGGGATGGCACCATCAATGAAGGGCTGGGCCCTCCCCCGTCAGTCACTAATTAAGAAAACGCCCCATAGCAGGATCTCACGGAAGTGTTTCCTCAGTTAAAATTTCCTCCTTTCAGATAACTCTGGTTTGTGTATCAAGTTGACATAAGACTATTGGGAGGACAGCCTTGTACATCCTAGGGTGGCACATGTTTGACACAATGACCAGTCTTAAGTAGTTCTGGGGTGGAACTCAGGGCTTTGTACATGTTAGGCAAGTACTTTACAAGATGGGTCAGCTGACAAAGGCTGACTTGCCTTTAAGCCTGACAAACTGATCCTCAGCCAAGGACAGCAGCGCACGCCGGTAATCCCAGCACTTAGGAGGAAGAGGTAGGAGGATGGGTTTGAGGTCAGCCTAGGTCATGTAAAGCCTGGCTGCACTCTCCCTGAAAAGCAAACATACAAATAAGACAAAACCTACCGTGTGATCCAATTGTACCACAGAAGCATGTGTATCTACATTACTGCTCAACTATTCACAATAGCCAAACTATGAAAACAGTCTGGAGGTCAACAGGTGAATGGGGTTTTAAAAAATGTGATGTTTTTATTCGGCCATAAAGAAGAGTGAAAGTATGGCATTTATGGGTAAATGGATAGAACTGGAAATCATCATGTTAAATAAACCAGAGTCACAAAGACATACTTCTTTTAATTTTCAGAATCATCTCTCTCTCTCTCTCTCTCTCTCTCTCTCTCTCTCTCTCTCTCTCTCTCCTTCCTTACCTATCTGTATCCTAATATATGTATATATGCACATGTATATGACATGAAAGTTGAGGGGAGACTGGTGGGGAAGGAAGGGGCTCAAAGGTAGTGGGAGGGAAGGAACAAGAGAAAGTAAGGAGGAGGACAAAGAGCAACATTTCTCACACGAGCAAACTAGAGTTAGGGTGTTTTTTTTGTTGTTGTTGCTGTTGTTTTGTTTTTGTTTTCCAAGACAGGGTTTCTCTGTGTAGCCCTGGCTGTCCTGGACTAGCTTTGTGGGCCAGGCTGGCCTTGAACTCACCTCCCGAGTGTTGGGATTAAAGGTGTACGCCACCACGTCTGGCTTCGACCTTAGTTTTGAGACTTCCTCTGAGCCTAGAGCTCACTGACCCAGCTAGACTGTCTGATCAGCAAGCTCCAGAGATCAGTCTCAGTCTTCAAGTGTGGGGATAACTTGGATTCAGGGATCGAATTCAGTTTCTCATACCTCAGCCCTGGATGGCCTTCCACTTGTAGGTAATCTTGTTTCTGTTCCAAAAAATTAATAAAAAAAAATTTATTTATTATTTATACACTATTCTGCCTGCATGTATGCCTGCACACCAGAAGAGGGCACCAGATCTCATTGTAGATGGTTATGAGTCACCATGTGTTTGCTGGGAATTGAACTCAGGACCTTTGGAAGAACAGCCAGCGCTCTTAACCTCTGAGTCATCACTCCAGCCCCCTGTCCTACAATTAAAAAAATATATTTATCCAGTAATTTTTATGTGTCTGAGTGTTCTGACTATATGTATGTATCAGCACCATGTGTGCCTGGTTAATGCAAAGGTCAGAAGATGGCATCAGAGCTCTGGGAACCAGAGTGACAGATGGCTATGAATTACCAAGTGAACCACCAGACCCTGGCCCTCTGTCAGAGTAGCAAGTGTTCCTATGGCTGAGCCCATTAGGAACCAAACTCCTTGCTGTTGCTGTTGCATCTTTATTCAGTGGAATTAGCTTTTCAGAATGCTAGCCTCTCTTTAGTTCCCCAGAGATCCCAAATTCTTGCCGAGATTTGGGGTTTCCATGCACCCAGGATGCTTCTCATCTCATTGACCTCTCATCCTTCTGATGTGAGTGGGCTCCTGCCTCAGAGCCTTTCACATCAGGGGCTGCCTCCCTCCCCTGAAGGCCAGCACTTTCTCTTCTGATTACATCTCAAGTGGGTTTGATCTTTCCTGTTCTGTGGGACACGAGAGTCCCTACGCTCCATGCGTGGTTGATTTGGTATGGGTTGGTATAGAGAGAAGAGTAGATATGGCTAATAGATCAAGGCCTGTTGTCCAGGGACAGCAGTCAGCTTGCTGGGAGAAGGATGACTGCTGGTGGTAGGTGTTAACACAACAACAGGTGGCCAAGTGAGAAAACTAACAGCTGTTGGGGACCCTGAGGACTGCCATACTCTTCCAGAACAAAATGGAGAATCCCTAGTATAGATTGAATCTGGAAATTGCCTCACTGTTGGCCTATGGCTTCATGAGGAACACCTTTTGGCATATGTGATGGCTGCTCACATACATTGATTTACAATAGTCTAGTGGTGGGGAAAACCTTTGAAAATGCAGGCCTGATTTGATCATCTGCATGGGAAACTATGAACATACCATTGACTGTTAGCAGAAGGGAAAGTATTAATTTTGCTGGCAGGGTTTCTTTGATACTATTCAAGTAAACACAGAGGCAAGAGTTTCTTTTGAAGAATTTTCAGCCCATGCTAGTTATTGTGCACATGAACATTGGGCTGCTGGGAAACACACAAGCAATTTATACTCTGCTTGTCACAGCTTGTAAAAACACCCCAAGGCACTCGGGCTATTACCAACACTGTATGGCAGAAACCTACCACTAGATGGCAGTCTACTAGCAGAAATCGTCTTTTTCTTGTTTCTTCTTCTTCTTCTTCTTCTTCTTCTTCTTCTTCTTCTTCTTCTTCTTCTTCTTCTTCTTCTTCTTCTTTTTCTTGTTTCTTCTTCTTCTTCTTCTTCTTCTTCTTCTTCTTCTTCTTCTTCTTCTTCTTCTTCTTCTTCTTCTTCTTCTTCTTCTTCTCCTCCTCCTCCTCCTCCTCCTCCTCCTCCTCCTCCTCCTCCTCCTCCTCCTCCTCCTTCTCTTTGTTTCCAGACTGCAAGTTCCTTGGAACTTTAGCAATCAATGAAAATATTAGGACTGGAGATATGGCTCAGTGGTTTAAAAAGCACTGGCTACTCTTCTGGAGGTTTCGGGTTCAATTCCTAGCACCAATATGGCAGCTTATAATGATTTGTTACTCCAGTTCCAATGGATCCTGTACCCCTTTCTGTCCCCTGTAGGCATCAGGCATGTACTTGGTGCATAGGCATCCATGCAGACAAAACATCCATATGAATAAAATAGCAATACACATTCCCCACAAGCACTGGTTCTCTGAGTTTTGAGCAGAAAGATGAGACAGATAATTTCAATGAGAACACAAAGGCTGAGGATATAGCTCAGTGGTAAAATGGCATCTGAGAGCATACAAAGCAGTGAGTGGGACCTTCAGGATATCCCATATAAAAATGCAGCAGCTGGAAGTTGTGCCAGGTGTGGTAGCACACACCCATAATCTCAGTGTTTGTGAGGTGTTGGCAGGAGGATCAGGAGTTCGTGGATGGCAAGGTCCAGGTAGGCCTGGACAGTATGAGATGCCTTCTCTTCCTATCCGTGTGTCTGTTCTTCTGAGCACACTCTTTTCTTCCACCCCATATCCTCCTATCCCTGAGACAGGGTTTCTCTGTGTAGCCCTGGCTATCGTGGAACTCTGTCTGTAGACCAGGCTGTTCTTCAACTCGGAGATCCTCCTGCCTCTGCCTCTTAAGTGCTGGGATTGAAGGTGTGCACCATCACACCCAGCTGAGACTCGGTATCAACACACTCCTGGCAGCATGCCTACTATTACTGGCTTCTTGAGAAGTAGAAGACAATTGTCGATTTCGGATGACTCAGAGTGTGAAGGAGCCTGCTACCCAACCTGATGACCTAAGTCCAATTCCCAGGACCCACAGAGTAGAAGGAAGAAGGAACCAACTTCCCCAAGTTGTCCTCTAACCTCCAAGTCCCATGGCACGTTTGTGCACACACTCTTGAGGACACACACACCCACACCTGCACACACCCATACTCACACTCACTTGTAACAAAACTCTCGTTGTAATTTGTATTTTCTTTTATGAGTTAAGACGTTGTGCATCAGAGGCCATGAATCTGAAGGAGAGCAGGGAGGAGTATATATATATATTTTTTGGGGGTGGTGGTGGTGGTGGTGGTGGTGTGAGACAGGGTTTCTCTGTGTAGCCTTGGCTGTCCTGGACTCACTTTGTGGACCAGGCTGGCCTCGAACTCACAGCAATAGCAGGGAGGAGTATATGTCAGAGTCTGGAAAGAGGAAGGGGAAGGGGGAAATGAGCAACAAAAGACTCTATACTTCACTCATCATCTGAGGTAAAATAAAGGACAATTAGGAGAAAAACATTTTAGCTTTTCTTTCTCTTTCTTTCTTTCTTTCTTTCTTTCTTTCTTTCTTTCTTTCTTTCTTTCTTTCTTTCTTTCTTTCTTTCTTGGGTTTTTCGAGACAGGGTTTCTCTGTGTAGCCTTTGCTGTTCTAGACTTACTTCGTAGACCAGGCTGGCCTCGAACTCACAGCGATCTGCCTGCCTCTGCTTCCCTAGTGCTGGGATTAAAAGTATGTGCCACCATGTCCAACAGCTTTTTTTTTTTTTAAACAAAGGATTTCATTTTATATGCAGCTGACCCGCCCCCCCCCAAAAAAAAGATTTTCTCTGAGAAGTGCATAAAGTAGGTGAAGTTTGAAGGATACTTTGTTTCTCCTACGTGGTCCATGCTAATAGCTATGGGCATAGGATCTGAGATTGCAGGCCTTTCTAAGGCCTTCAAGGAATTTAACTGATCCTGCGTCCTCCTCCCACCTTCTTGCATACACCTCAGGACACTGTCAGCCGGCAGCCGTTGGCCATCCGCAGATCCCAGCTCTCAGGACTGTTGGCAGTGACCCCTTTGTCCAGGTTCATCTGGGTCTGTGGCAAGCTCCCAGAATATTCCAGGCTCTCCCTTCCTCACTCTGTGTTCCATTCCTCAGGTTAGACATCTTGCTCTATAGCCTAAGTTGTGTTTCCTGGGAAAGAAAAGTCTAGTTCAATATTTGATGTATTTAAAGGTGGACCAGGAAGTCAGGGAAGAGCCAAATACAGAGCAGTATTTACTTAGGCCTCCCGTCTGTGTGGAAGGGAAATGCCACTTGCAGGAATAACTATATGCATTAGATGTCCAGGAGGGCAGGAGCAATGTTAAAATATTCCACATTAGCAAACTGGTCGGGGGGGGGGGGGGTGCTGACCTGAGAGCCGGGGAGATTCTGGAGGTCCTGATGTCTGTGCTTTGACCCTTTAATGACAATGGTGATTCTGGGGACTGCATTCCAAGGCCTTGAAACAGCTGTGGGGAAATAAATGCCAAGCTGTGTCAATCACCTGTGGGGGAGCATTTGTTTCTCTGTGAAAGGATCTAGAGGTAGAATGTATGCTTCTCATATTCTTTTAAATGCTTCTTGTGTATGTAGGTAGAATTTTATTTTGTTCCGCTTGGGGGATATCTGTTTTTTCAGAACTTAGCTCTGTCCTTTCCCGTTTGCTTAGCTGACGTCAGCCTGGCCAGCCAGTTTCCAGCCTCCACTGGGCACTTGAGCCTCTCTGTTTCTCGAGGAGGTTCTGAGAAGCTGACCTGAAGTCTTTCTCATCATTTAGGGCTCACGATCATCTCCTTAATGTTTATCTTGGGCCTCTTGTTTTTTTACTACCAGACTTTCAATTCCATTATAACCAGGGGATAAGGCCTAAGTGTGTGACCAGAACAGTGCTCTGTACGTATGTGTTGGGTTTTCTCTGTGCAGTCTGGGCGGAACCCACACTGCTCACACTGTATTGGCTGTGCTCTCTCTCTTGCAACTCTCCTCCTTGGTTTACGGTGGTACATCCAAAATGATGCAGCACAGTGTCCTTTTTTTTTCAGCTCTTCGACTTTGGGCTCTGGGTTGATGTCCCCTCCCACTTGGGGGCAGCGTCTGATTTCAGCCATTATCAGGCCAGGTGTCTTCCTGTGCTCTCAGGACTGTCAGACTCAACTCCTCTAAAGCTGAAGGAGGGTGGAGAATTGGCATGTCACTTTTGTTCCACAGTTTTCCACCTACTGCGTTCAGTCACAGAGCGAGGTCAGGGGGCCAAGCATGGAGACAAACGTCTCATACGCAAGGATGCCCTTCTTGTGCTTTCTTCTTCATTCTGAGACCAACGTAAGCTAGTTTTCAAGCAACCCCCTTCTCTTTGGGTCAAAGTGCATCTACAATCAGGTCAACTCTTTCCTTAGCTCTTATCCAACAAAGTTGACTCTGTGGGAGGCACAGCTGGCTCAAACAGGAACCTGAATTCTTTCTTTCTTGTTTTTTTTGGGGGTGGGGTGGGGCAGGGTGGGGTGGGGAGGGGTGAGACAGGGTTTTTCTGTGTAGCCTTGACTATCCTGGTCTCAGTTTGTAGACCAGGCTGGCCTCGAACTTACCACGATACACCTACCTCTGCCTCCCAAGTACTGGGATTAAAGGTGTGTGCCACCCTGCCCAGCTTTCTTTCTTCCTTCCTTCCTTTTTTTTTTTCTTTTTTCTTTTTTTAAGACAAGCTTTCTCTGTAGCCCTGGCTGTCCTGTAACTCATTCTGTAGACCAGGCTGGCCTCAAACTCAGAGATCTGCCTGTCTTTGCCTCCCCAGCTGTGGGATTAAAGGTGTGTATTACCACTGCCTGGAGGGACCTGAATTCTACTCACAATGATCTCCTGTCTCTTGGCAGGTCTGCTTCCATTAGCTTCGTATTCCAGTACGTTCCTGGAATATGGTTTCAGGCTGGGCGGTGTTTATTTCTCTGTCTCCAGCGTGCAGTACCCTGCCTGTGGCATGGTTGACCTACAAACACTCCTGAAAGAATAAACAAATCCAGATAACTGGATAGACGGCAAAGGCAACAGGTAGTTCCATGAAGGGGGAGCTATGCAGCCCAAGCAGAGGAAAGTGTTCTTTTTGTTTGTTTGTTTGTTTGGTTTTTCCAGACAGGGTTTCTCTGTGTAGTCTTGGCTGTCCTGGACTCACTTTGTAGACCAGGCTGGCCTAGAACTCACAGCGATCTGCCTGCCTCTGCCTCCTGAGTGCTGGGATTAAAGGCGTGTGCTACCACGCCCGGCTCTGGTGGGTTTTATTGTGCACCTACCAATTGAAAAACAAGAACCAAAGCATGAAGGGAGGTGGTGTGGCAAAACATTGATCAGCAAGGGAAAAGCAAGTGGCACCCAGGGACAGAATCCAGAACTTTTTTTTTTTTTTTAATCATTCCAAAGTCAGAGAACCATGGTAAACACCTAAGTGTTTCTAGCAGAGGTGAGAGTCACAGACTGTGGCAGGGCTTCGTGAGTTCTGGAGGTGGGGTGTTCCTCCTCTCCCTACTTTAGATGTAACTCTGATGTTGTGTGGCAGGCCATTAAGCAGTTACGACCTCAGCTAGAAAGAGAAATTAATTGTGTAACTCTGACCTTATTTCCTACACTTACTGAGGGGCAAACCTGTGAGTCACAGCCAAGGCAGACACGGTTCAAGGAATGTGTGAGGCAAACAGAGGTATTAATTATACTTAGTATGTTTGTGATAAGGCTTCATGTTTACTTCAGAGCATTGCTGTAGCAGAAATTGAGAAAAGTAAGGTTATTCCAGAAGGCTGCAGACACTCAGCAACATCACACACAATCACAGACAACGGACTCATTTCAGACATGAGGAACCAGTGTTTAGCTTTAGAGGGACGGGAGAAAGATTAAACAGTCAGCTGATCAAGGCCAGCCTGGAGTCAGAGCGAGTTCCAGGACAGCCAGAGCTGTTACACAGAGAAACCCTGTCTCAAAAAGCCAAAACCAGCCAACCAACCAGCCAACCAACCAACCAGCCAACCAACCAACCAAACCAACTACAAAAAACCAGTCAGCTGAAGACCACGCAGTAGGCTTGAAGTCTGTAATTCCTGAGAAGATCCACTTTCCTGTTTACGGCAGGTAGCACCCCAGCTGGAGAGCGCTACATTGTAGAATCGGTGGTCCGGACATATGTGTTGTCACATGTTTTGGCGTTCTCATTCTGTATACATAGAAAACCAAAAACTAAATGATGTGTATGCCTCAGGGCAGATGGGACAAAAGGCATAGGAGGGACCAGCGAGGGCACCACTCCATTTCCTGGTGCCTCATTTGCTCCCTACTAGAAGCTTGGATAACTCAGTCTGTTCAAAGTCCACCAGAAAGTCAGTTCACCACTCTTTCAACCTCCTCACTTCCCACCAGCTAGGACTTGTTTGGAGGGGGTGGCGGGGGGGGGGGGAGGTCTGTGCTTGGCACAGGAACTGTGCTGTGGGGAATGGCAAAGCGGGACCAGACGGGACCTTGCCACCCTGTGCTTGTAATCTCGGGAGAGAGATAGGACAAAAATACATGACACAGTTACAGATTCTGACAGAATGTAATAAAAGTGCTAAATTGTGTGGTACAGACAATTAGAGAACAAGACAGTATATAATAAAGTGCTAATTGTGTGGTACAGACAATAAGTATAATAGGAGTTCAGTGAAGGGATGGGTGAGTGTGGGCTGCGCTCTTCAGGGAAGCCTTCTCATCATGTCAGTGCTGCCGTGTTTACCCAGGGCATGATGGGAAATGGAATATGAAATAGAAGGTGGATTAAGCTCAGGAGAATGGTGCTGTCCTGGCATCGCTCTTCTCAAGACTGGGCAGAAAGAGGTCCTTTGAGAGTGGGGCATTCTCTATGAAAAGAAAAACCAAATACAGAGAAACCTTACTTTCTACACTGGTTCTATATTAGTTATGCTACAGAAAATTTCCACAGAAACCTAAAATCACATTTTACCCTATTGTTTTGCATATGTGCATATTGTATATGTGTGTATATATGTGTTCATGTGTGTATACATGCATGAATATTTTAGGTGAGAGGTCAAAAATGGATGTTTTCCTCTATTTTTCACTTTATCTTTGCTTGTTTATTATTTTTATGTGAATGAATGCTTTGTCTATTTGTATGTCTGTGCACCATGTGAATACCTGGTACCCAAGGAAGCCAGAAGAGGATGTCAGATCTCCTGGAACTGGAGTTACAGATGGTTGTGAGCTTCTGTGTAGGTGCTGGGGCTCAAACCCAGGTCCTCTGGAAGAGCATCCAGTGCTCTTAACAGCTGAGCTAAGTTTCCAGGCCCTTTATCTTAGTTTTTGATACAGGGTCTTATTGATTCTGCTACATGGGCTGGCCCGCAGCCAAAGGGATCCTCTTGTCACTGCCTTCCAGTGCTGGGATTACCACCATGTGCCACATGCTTGGCTCTTGGTGTGGCTGCTGGGACTCCAAATGTAGGTCCTTTTGCTTGAGTGTCTAGCCCTTTATTGACAGAGCAATCTCCCTAGGCCTCCCAAATAATATTTAATTTAATTTATTACTTTATTAAGACCTTTAAAAATCTACTTATTTTACTTTGTGTGTATGAGTGTTTTGCCTGCATTTATGTAGGTGAACCATGTGTGTGCCTGGTGGCTATGGAACGCCAGAAAAAGATGTCAGACCTTGTGGAATTAGAGTTACAGATGGTTGAGAACCACCCTGTGGGTGCTAGGAACTAAATCCAAGTCCTCTGCAAGAGTAGTAAGTGCTCTTAAGCACTGAGCCATCTCTTTGGTCTCCCATTCTTATTTTTATTTTTTAAAGATTTATTAATTTATTAAGTATAAAGTGTTCTGCCTGCATTTATGCCTCCAGGCCAGAAGAGGGCACCAGATCTCATTACAGATGGTTGTGAGCCACTATGTGGTTGCTGGGCACTGAATTCAGGAGTTTAGAAGAGCAGGCAGCACTCTTAACCTCTGAGCTATCTCTCCAGCCCTCCCACTTTAAACAGTCCCAAATAGAGGACTGTTGAAATAAGCTCACACGGGGCTGGAACAATATCAGTGCCTAATCACAAATAAATATTACAAAGGAAAAGGAAGAAGCTCTTCACTGGAGATCATGCCTGCTTAGGCTTTGCCTAGAACTGTGGGCAGAATGGTGTTTCAGGGGTGGGGGAGGGGGGGGGGGGTGGGGCAGGGCCAGAAAACATGTATAGAGGACTTTGGGATTTTGGGTGCAGGGTTTTATCCACTTCTAAAATGAGAACAACGGTTTCTCTCTTCTGAGAGCTTTACATAGCACTGCCCTGAAAGGGCCCTTTCTCTGGAAAATTCTAACACTAAACCACATCACTGTCTCATCCTCTGACTCGGTGTCTTCCATTTCCTAGATTTTGACTAATGTAGTGTCTTAAAATATCATGTTTCAACCCCTTCTCGTTGATAACTTTCTATTTTAGCTTCCCCATCTCCCTCAGTGGAAACAACACAGTGGGGGGAAAGCTTTGTCCCCCAAGAACACAGAGGTGATCTTTAAGACTTAACCTTAGCCAACACTGGGGCATGTTTACCTCTTCAACATTAAAAAAAAAAAATTAAGACAAGTTTCTTTGTTGTTGTTGAAGATGACAGTGACCTGGTCAAAGTGTCTTCATCTGCCAAGTGCTGGAAGCACACTAGGTAACATCACGCCCGGATGCATGCGTGCTGGAGTCAGGGCGTCCTTTTCTATAGGCTAGGCAAGTGGTCTACCAACCGAGCTACCATCTCCAGCCCTTGCTTCTTTTATTTAAGCTTTGAAAATTATTTTGTTTAATCATTACCGTGTGTACGGTGTATGTGGTGTGTGGGGTGGGGAGAGGGAGAGAGAAAGGGAGAGAGTTGAAGATCAGAGGGGTACTTCAGAAATGATTTTCTTTCACCATAGGTTCTGGGGATGGAATTTGGGTCATCATTGAGTACTTTCACCTCTCTCTCTCTCTCTCTCTCTCTTTTTTTTTGGTTTTTCAAGACAGGGTTTCCCTGTGTAGCCCTGGCTGTCCTGGACTCACTTTGAAGACCAGGACTCAAAGCAATCCACCTGCCTCTGCCTCCCTAGTGCTGGGATTATAGGCGTGCACCACCACCTGGCCAGTACTTTCACCTCTTGATTCTTTTTTGTTTTGTTTCCAGACAGGGTTTCTCTGTGTAGCATTGGCTGTTCTACTCTTTTTGAAGAAAATTCCTCTAGAAAAATCCCTTTGGTGTTGTAGTCCAGCGTTAGAATGCCTGCTTGGCCCCAGGTCATGGTGACCATTGAAAATTTCCTTTGCTGATATGCGCAGCAAGAGTGCTCATAAGGACATCCCAGGCATTCCTCTGCCTTCTGACGAATTTGTGAGGAATAGCCCCTGTGCGCTCCAGCATTTTTGCTGAGTGACATAATACCTTGCTCCTCTGGAGAAGGAGGGCCTTATATAACACAATGAAAGCGCCTCTGAGCACAAGGCAGATCAGCACCACTGCTACACTGAACATCCTCAGAAAACGTGGCAGCCATTTAAAGCATTCTCTGTAACCACTACTGAGAAAAGCAAGGGAAGCGGGTCCCCTGGAGGTAGACAGGAAACTCAGAGGTGAGTAAACGTGGCTGGTGACGAAGGTTCTGTTGATAAGCCCTTGGACCTAGAGGCAGGAGGCTACACAGGGACAGGACAGTTAGCTCCAGGCTGAGGGTGGGCAGGGCACCCTGTGGAGGGATGGCAAGGAAAAAGACAGTTGTGGTTAGAACGCGAACCATTTCTCTTACGCACACACACTTGGTCCCCAGTTGGCGATACTGTTTTGTAAGACTGTGGAACCCTCAGAAGGCAAAGCATCCCTGGAGGAAGTGGGCTGTCGAGGGACCGGCCTTGAGGCTATACAGCCTGGCCCTACTTCCTGTTCACCCTCGGCTTCTGCAGGAGTCTGAGGCATTGTGACCTGTGGCTTCCTACAGCCAATGCCATGCTTCCCCCAGGAGTTTCTGTGCATTCCCCACCGTGATGGAACCCTCCCTGAGCTGTAACCAGAACGTGTACTTCCTCCCTTACATTACTTCTTATCAGGCATTGGGTCACAGCAGCGAAATAAACAACTAATACATCAGCTAAGCCAGGATTTCAGATCAACAGTACAACAACACTCTTTGATGTAAATAAATGCTGCACTGTTTATTTGGAATTTAAATTTAATTAGATATCTTTTTTTTTTTTTTTTTTTTTTTTTTTTTTTCGAGACAGGGTTTCTCTGTGTAACCTTGGCCATCCTGGACTCACTTTGTAGACCAGGCTGGCCTCGAACTCACAGCGATCCGCCTGCCTCTGCCTCCCGAGTGCTGGGATTAATTAGATATCTTATTTTTAATTTACTTTTTTGTACACATGTATGCATTTATTTACTTCGAGAAAGGGTTCTCTGTGCAGCCTTGGCTGTCCTGGACTCACTTTGTAGACCAGGTTGGCCTCAAACTCACAGAGACCCACCTGTCTCTGCCTCCCCAAATACTAGGATTACAGGCATGCGCCACGGTGCCTGGCTTTTATTTAGTTTTAAAAAATAGGCTGTCACTGTTGATTCCTGCCTGTCCAGGAACTCACTATGTAGACTATGCTGCCCTGGGTGGGACTCATAGAAATGTGTGTGCCTCTGTTCTATGAGCTCTGAAATTAAAGCCTTGGGCCACCATACCTGGTGACATCTATATCATGAGTCTCACTATGTAACCAGGTCTGCCTTGGAACTCTGTAGAGCAGGCTGGCCTCAAGCTCGTATAGATGTTTGTGTCTCTGCATCCTGAGTCTGCCGAGTGCCAGTTATTAAAGGCATATACACCACCACATGGGACTTTCTCCTCTGTTTTGTCTAGTGACTAGTTGGAGCCCAGTAGGTGTGCTCAGGGGGAATACCCTGACGGCTTTTGGGACTGTGAGAAGAAGCACAGCCTGTTCTGGGGCTGTGAGTGGGGATATGTAAGTGTCCCATAGACCTTACCGTGAGTAGATATGGGAGTATATATAAATACCTGGGAGATATAAAGTCTCAACCTGAGGCATTACCATTAAAAACAAGTCCTGGGGCTGAAGAGATGGCTTAGTGGCTAAGAACACTTGCTGCTCCTCTAAAGAATCATTATTTGGTTCCCACAACCACCTGTAACTCCAGTTCCAAGGGATCTGATACCCTCTCTGGCTTCTTTAGGTACCCCAGACATGCGGCATTCACATGTACACATACATGCACACACACACACACACACAGACACACACACACACACACACACACACACACACACACACACATGCTGAATTATTAAAGGCTATCTCCCCGAAAATTAGAACTTAAATACAGAAAGTTGGGGAAGGGTGGCTGGAGGGAGAACTCAAGGGTTAAGAACACGTGCTGCTCTTTCAGAGGACCTGAGGTTCCCAGTGTCCATGCCAGGCTGCTCACAAGCACTTGTAGCTCCAACTCCAGAGAAGCTCATGTTTTTGGCTGGCATCTCTGTGCATTCACACTCATGTGTACACACCCAACACATAGATACATGCAATCAGTTAAAAATAAGATGAATTTTTTTGAGTCAAGGTTTCTCTGTTTAACAGAGCCCTGGATGTCCTGGACTCCCTTTGTAGACCAGGCTGGCCTCGAACTCCCAAAGATCCGCCTGCCTCTGCCTCCCTGAGTGCTGGGATTAAAGGCATATGCCACTATGCCAGACCCATAAAATAAATCTTAAAAAGAAAGGTATGGGACACAACACAGGATGGTACTTTCTCTTTGTATAATTTTCTTGAACCTAAATATGCTTAGAATGTTTCAAAATATATAAAGAAAAGTGAGACAGTGCTATGAAGACAAATGGTATCATGGGAGGCACATCAAATTACAAAAGCGAGATCTGGGCATGGTGGTGCACGCCTTTAATTCCAACACTCAAGGAGGAAGGGTAGGCAGGCGATTTTCCATGAATCCCAGGCCAGCCTGGCCTACAAATAGAATTCAAGATAACCAAAGCTACACAGAGAGACCTTGCCTCGAAAAACAAAGAACCAAAAAAACCAAACCAAAACAAAAAAGTACAAATGAGGAAATTTTGGCTCTGGTCTCTGGTGTGACACTTTGTTACTCAGACATTATGATTATACTATATACTTCCAGAATTTACTCTAATTTAAAACAAAAAGCCCAACCCTAACTCATTACTTTTATGACTTAGCATGACTTATGATTAGTCTTTGCAGTTTAAAATGTGAGTTTAGGCCGGGCATGGTGGTGCATGCCTTTAATCCCAGTGCTTGGGAGGCAGAGGCAGGAGAATCGATGTGAGTTCGAGGCCAGCCTGGTTTACAAAGTAAGTCTAGGACAGCCAAGGCTACACAGAGAAACCCTGTCTTGAAAAACCAAAACCAACCAACAACCAAACAAACAAAAAGTGAGTTTTGGATTATGACAGTTCAAATTCAAATCTGGGCTCTGTGATTAGCTACCTTTGTGATCTTTAGTAAATTACTTAAAGAGTCAGCTTCTGTATTTGCAAAATAGAAAATACTTTTATGGTGGTCGGAGTTTTGGACAAAACAAGAAAAGCCAATTCTTAAATAGGTAGAAAGAGAATTTGTTTAAAAACAAAAAACAAGTAACTGGGTGGTGGTGGCACACACCTTTTATTTCAACACTCAGGAGGCAGAGGCAGGAAGATCTCTGTGAGTTTGAGGCCAGCCTGATCTACAGAGTGAGTTCCAAGACAGCCAAAGTACATACAGAGAAACTCTGTCTCGAAAAACCAAATATATGTGTGTGTGTATACACACACACACACACACACACAGTGGATCAGAGAATTGTTGAGTAGACTGGAAATTTGGCCTGAGGGTAAACCTGGAAGAGAAAGAACCCCAATTCAGACTGAGCCATAGATCTAATGGAAGACTTCTGCACCAGTCTGCAACTTCTATGTCAGGAATACTCTTTTATAACCCTTGAATAACATCCAATATTCAAAACCATACACTTCTGCCTCCCTGTCATCAGCAAAGATGGAAAGTCTGCGCCAGAACCTTTTTTCTCAGTTAAAATCTTGTAATATACAGATGTCCTTAACTGGCAGCAACTGTTCAAATGCTAGCTGCAAGAGAGCCTGGAAGTCAGTATTCTGACTTCTAATTTAGTGATTACTCATAATTTAGAAATTATCCAAATATAGAGAGGAGAGCCGAAAGATGATAGGCTGCCATGAATAGGGGTAAATGTTTTCAGTAGCAACAACAAGAACGGCAACATTTATTATTCAGAATTTGAGCTTGCCTATATTTGGGGAATCCACCATGTAATAAATCTTGCTAGATAGAGGATCTTTATTGTTGTTGTTGTTATTATTATTGAGACAGGGTTTCTCTGTGTAGCCCCGGCCATCTGGAATTTTTTCTGTAGACTGCCTCTGCCTGGGATTAAATGCATGTGCCACTATTTCCCTCCCAGTGCTAGGGGGAGGCTCTTTATCCACAGAAAATTTATTAAAAAAAAAAAAAAAAGACTAGACTAGAAACAGGCTCATTTAAAATCTTGCCAGCTAGCATATGGACATGAGACCTGAGGCCACATAATAGATGCTCTTGTCCTGAGCCCACGGCTCTCTGGGTGATGTAAGGAAACAGGACAGTCTGACGGTCGCTCTAGGAATATTGATGTTTATAATGGGCAGTGTCCAAGGTCCAACTGTACTAATGACAATGGCACCCAGAGTTCAGCAGCTCTTTTTAGTTTAATAAGCATCTTTTTCCTCATCTTAAAATGGGTATTCTTTATCTTTCAAGGGCACATATAGAGATTAAATGAAAATTGCGAGCAAAAAGGCCTCTGGGAAACACCAAGCCCTTTGCACATACAATTCCTTATTCTTTTCTACACCAGCGCCAGCTCTGGGATCATTGCACAATGCTAGGAGTCCGAGCCGAAAACGAGCTATCCATTTAAATTATAAGAGAACAAATACAAAATGGAAAAAAAAAATACATCCATCTGGCTATTGTGTAGTGAAAGATGGTAAATACAACCCTGCATTAGTTCACTGGGGTAAATGACAGCCAGCAATGCATTTTTATTCTGTCCATGTCACCTGTTTGGATTAGTAGATTGTTCCACTATCGCTATGCTCAGTCCACAGTTGAGATGCTAGAATTTCAGCCGCAACAGAACTTTTGAATATATTCACTTGAGGATTCAGATAAGGCTGAGTCAAAATTCTCTGGCATATTACAAGGTCTCTCAGTTAAAAAAAAAAAAAAAAGCTGAAGAGATTTCACTGCCAGATCTGTAAGTGGCAGGCATGTGCAGCTGATGTAGCAGGGCCTTTGGTTTTATTTTATTTTCCTCTGTCCTCATGCTGTGCGTTGTTTCACATGTAGTATTTGTGTGTGGCCAGTGTTTCTTCTTAGTAGCACTAGAGTGGGGCACGCTGGCAGGAGGGATACTCAGAGCCCTGGAGCTCAGTCATCCGTGCGCTGGTAAGCCCCTATGGGAGAGGAAATGAGACTTTCTGATAAATAGCATTTGTCAATTATCATGGTGTCAAGACTCCTAGCCATGGTCAGTTTTAAGTCACCAAAATGGTGTGACCTAGCTTGGAGTGAGGGGAGGGGGGAGACATGTGGCCACTGTAGGTTCCAGTACTGCATTGCCTGAGGTGGATGTGCCATTTGCATCTTTCTTATTGGATGCATTTTATTAGCATATGCTAATTTTGCATGCTAATGGGGTTTATGATGGCATTTTTTTATACATGTACTTTGATCATATGTATGCTCTATTAACTCCTCCTGTTTCCCTCCTGGTGATCTCTCTCCTCATTCCAGCCAGTCCCTCATCTGCTTTTTTCATTTATTACAATTGTGTGTGGGTGAGTGTATGTGAGTATGTATATGTGTGCATGAGTGTGTGTGTGTGTGTGTGTGTGTGTGTGTGAGTGTGTGTGCATGGGCACACAATTCACAGTGTAGGCACGTGGAGGTCAGAGGATTGCCTCTGTCCACTACAGAAAGGGGCTTCCATGACCAAAGGTGATGATGGTAGCACTCAACTACAGGCATGAACCTCTGCTCTGTAAATATATGATCTTAGGTGAAGAACCATAGTTGAGAAGTCACACCATAAACTTCCATATGCTTCAAAGCTATAGTGTCCTCCAAAGGCTGACTCTTCTTTGAGGTGAGGGGGTTTGAAACAGGGCATCTTTTTGTAAAGGTTGTCCTGGAACTCTCTTTGTAGACCAGGCTGGCCTCAATCTCACAAAAGATCTGCGTGCTTCTGCCTCGTGAGTGCCAAGACCAAAGGTGTGTACCACCATGCCTGGTGAAAGGCTGACTCTTTTTTTTTTTGAGACAAGGTTTCTCGGTGTAGCTTTGGCTGTCCTGGACTCACTTTGTAGACCAGGTTGGCCTCAAACTCACAGAGATCCACCTGCCTCTGCCTCCTGAGTGCTGAGATCAAAGGTGTGCACCACCAACGCCCTGAGAAAGGCTGACTCTTAATACAATTAAAAAAAGATTTCATTGTTCTTATGTGTATGAATGTCTTGCCTACATGCAGGTAAGTGCACTGCATGGGTGTCTTGTGCCAGCAGAGGCTTCAGGAGGGTGCTGGATTTCCTGAAAACTTGGGTTATGGACAGTTTTAAGCTGCCATGTGAGTGGCTGGGAACTGAATCCTGTCTAAGAGGTAAGAGCTCTTCGCGGCTGAGTAGCCTCCTTAATACAACAGGTCTCCCCGCAAGCCTCCACACTTTTCGTCTCCTTCAGTTTCTTTAAAGCTTGCTACCTTAACTGGAAAGAAGAGTCAGCCCTTTCAGCCCGGCGGTGACGAGGTCACAGAGACCCTTATAGGATAGAAGCCCTTTCTATGAATTTATGGGTGATGTGATCTTCCCTAGCCATGTCACGTGGTTTCTTACATCTGCCTGTGTGGTGCTTTGCAGTTTCCATTGGATTTTCTACTCTCAGGAGGAGAAAGCAAGGTCATTAACACAGAGGTGCAGGGTGATTCTGGTGAGCTCCTGCCTCTTCGCGTGCTGCCTTCCCACGGTGGCCAGAGCCTTGCCTCCTGCAACAGGAACTCAGGCAGGATGTTTCCTCTCACGGCCAGGAAACTTCTGATATCATCAACCCGTCTCACTTTCACAAGGTCACGTTTTTCGGCTTTTCTGCACATGCTAATTTCAGAGTCTCTTTGTTCTCTGTTATCATTACTTTTGAGATGAAGGCTCACACTATATGGTCCAGTTAGTTTGAAATTTTTCATCCTCCGGCCTCTGCCTCCTAAGTAGCTAAGATTACAGCAAGTGCCACCAGCTCAGTCGTGTCTTCTTGGGTCATATTTCCACAGAGGCCCCTTTCTCCTTGCCGATCCACTCAGTCTGATTGTTTCTTCACAGATCTCTCCTGGGTCTTAGGACCTGTCCTCAGACCCAAGATGGACGGATGCAGTGTTTGACATCTGCCCAAGAAAACTTTAAGGTTCATCTCTGTAAGTGACACGTGTTAGTCCAAGACACTTCGGTGTCACATTAGCAATGTTCATTTGCTCCATTTACACATTTACGCGCATGTGTGTGTGTTGTCATTGTTGGATATGTTCATGTTCTCATGTGTGTGCACTCTTGTGAAGGCTGGAGGTTGATTCTGGGTATTCTTTATTTTTTGGTTTTTTTGAGACAGAGTTTCTCTGTGTAGCCTTGGCTGTCCTTGACTCATTTTGTAGACCAGGCTGGCCTTGAACTCACAGCGATCCGCCTGCCTCAGCCTCCCGAGTGCTGGGATTAATGGCGTGTGCCACTATGCCGGGCCTAATTCTGGGTATTTTTCTCAGTAACTCTCCATCTTATTTTTTCGAGACAGGTGCCTCGCTGTAGATGGAGCTCACCAGCTCAACTATGCTGATGGCCAGTGAGCTCCAGGAAGTCTCCAGTGAGAAACAGGAAGCCTGTTTCTGTCCCCTCACTGCTGGAAATTACAGGTGTGTTACTGTACCCAGATTTTTATGTGGGTACTGGAGATCTGAACTCAGACCCCCATGATTGTACAGCAAGCACCCACCTCCCTAGCCTGGCCTTCCTTCCTGCTCCGTTCCTTCGTCCCTCTGTCCCTCCAGACCCTGAAACATTGATATCACTATCCTCACTTTAGGCACCCACGTCATGGAGAACTTAAGCGACGTGCCCTGCGTCACTCAGCCTGGGAAACAGCTGAGCATCGGACCTAACCACTAACCTCTTACTTTCCAAACCTGACCTGCAGTGCTTATGTAGGAATGTGTGAGAGTGGGGGAGGTGGAGAGCGCTCCAGGCTGAGGCAACAGGGACGGCGAAGGCCCCAAGAAAATACATGCCTGTGGTGTTTGAGTGTGAGTGGGAAGAGAACACAGAGACGTTGATCATACAAGCATGTTTCCCCTTTCATCACAGAAAAAAAAAATATTTCCCCAAGAGAATATTTGGAAAGTGATGAATCAACTCTAATTCTTATAACTGCAGTGTTTCCAAATGGCCACTGTCCAACCAGTCTTCCTGCTGAATTGCTGCCCGATGGCAGCTTTAAATCCTTCCCCGGAAGAAAGACTGTGGATCCCCTGATTAGTTGGGATTCCTGGAATTCATTTAACTGAATGTTGTTTGAGGTCAAGGTCTAAGATGAATTTCCACAGAAAGTAGCATTTCCAATAGACCATTATTTGGCACAACCACACCGTGCATTCCTGATCATGGTTGACATTCTTGTCACTGTCAGCTGGCCGACCAATGGGCTAGTGTTTATGACTACATAAAGTATCTCTTTCTGATACTGCCTTGGGGTATATGACAAATAAGAAAGTATATGCAAAAAAAAAAAAAATGCAGTAGTGAAATTGCAGTAACAAAACCAGACTCTGGCTGACTATCAGCCCGGAATGGCACCTAAATGTAATAGTAATTCAACATTTTTTTGCATATTTTTCTGTGCTTCAGGAACCAGAGGGTTAGTCATCAGCATTTTCCCAAGTGCCCACTGAAATAAAGGTGGAAACATCCTTCACATTTAATAGGGATCTTCCTGAATGGCAGGCATCGTGCTAAGCATCTTTGAATTATCACAGTTGAATCCTTACCATGGAGCACCTATGATGTGTGTATGACAGAATCCCCAGGTGAGAACACAGAGGAGAGAGGAAGCCTGTCCCAGATCACGGAGCCTGAGTCCCATCCTGGACAGTCTTCTTTTACGATCTGCACTCCAGCTGCTGTGCTCACTCACCTTTCCTGTGAGGTCCTTGGGAGGCATAGGTAGGGGCGGCCAATAGAAAACAGCAGTGGAGCCAGCGGGAAGCAGGGATGGAGCACCATCTCTCAGCTTTGTGCCACTGGAAGCCTGCGGCAGGTGTGGTGCAAAGCTTGCAGAGAGGTTCCCTCTGGGACCATACCAGCCTTACCATCACCTGCCCCTTTCACTTGCATCCCGCCCCAGGAAGCATATATCATGTTAGGGGTCACGTTGCCAGAGAAATGACATTGAATCAACACTAATTTATGGATGTGTTAATCCTGTGCACATTCTGAACACAAAGGTGACTAAGAAATATTTTTTTTTCCTCTAGCCATCAACTTAATTTTGGTTCTGGGTACTCAGACATTAGGCCTGGCAGGGATTTAGCTCCCGCATCTTTTGGGCCAATCTCCTAAATGTGCTGTTAACTTGAGCCAGGATTGAGACCTTTCACAGGGCCAATGTGACATTTGGGACAGTGATTTACTTTCATCCTCCTGGTAGTGCTGTGGTATTTTGCCCAAGAGTCTCTTAGGCTCCTAGAGCCCAGCGCTAGAGTCCAGCTTCCTGAGGCTGCAAATGGCCTTCTCCTTCAAGGCATTGTATGTCTGTCTTTCTCCCTACCTAGGCTCTTTGGTTCTCTGACAGAAATCCCCTCACTTTTCTCTTCTCTGAGACACACTTTTCTCTTACCAAGTCCTCTTCTCATTAGTGGGTTTTGTTTTGGGAGCAAAGAAAGACACATAAAAAATATTTTCTCCTGCAAATTTATTTGAAAGTAAGAAAACAAGACTCTGTCTGATTGAGGAGAGAGAGACAGTGACCACAACAGGAACTGATCACTAGAGCAGCATTCCTGAAAATGGCTAGTCTGCTCCTCTTTCCCCTTCCACTCTCCCTTCTTCATTCCTTCCCTCTCTCCAGCTCCCTCCTTCCATCCCTATTTTCTTGCTCTCTCTTTCCCCAATATCTTTTCTTCTCTTTCTTCTTCTTCTTGTTCTTGTTCTTCTTCTTCCCCTTCTCCTCCTTCTTCCTCCTCCTTTTCCTATTCCTCCTCCTCCTCTTCTTCCTTTTGCTTTTTTGAGGCAGGGTTTCTCTGTGTAACCTTGGCTGTCCTGGACTCACTTTGGGCCTCAACTTCATAGAGCTCCACCTGCCTCCGCCTCCCAAGTGCTGGGATTAAAGGTGGGCGCCACCACACCAGTCCTTGTCTACCTTTTAAAAAATACAAGTACCTTGTTCTATTTTGCTTTGTTTTGGTTTTGTTTTTTATTTTCTCAAGACAGAGTTTCTCTGTGTAGACTTGGCTGTCCTGGACTCGCTTTGTAGACCAGAAGGACTTTATTCTTAATTATGAATAATGACATGAAGGGCCAGCAAGATAGTCGTGGGCAAAGGTGTTTGCCACATGACTTGATGATCTGAATTCAATCTCTGGAACCCACATGAAGGTGGAGGGAGAGACTCTGTTTCAAGGGAATAAAACAGAGATGGAGGAAGATACTGATGTTTCCCCTGGCCTCACACCCAAACACACATGTTCATGCAATACCCCCTTCAACAATGCATATATTATGTATGTACATGCGTGTACATACAAACGCCTCCCCCACAAAACAAGCATTTCTTGTCCACACACACACACATGTGTACACACATAAGAAAGCTGGTTTGGAGGCTGGAGTGATGGCTCAAATACTAAGAGCACTTGCTCTGACAGAGAACCTGGACTAGACTCCCAGCAGGGTTTACAGCCATCTGCACCTCCAGTTCCAGAGGATCTAACACTCTCTTCTGCCTTCTCAGGGCATTGCACATAAGCGGTGTACAGACATACACGCAAAGAAAATACCCACATATTAAAAAATAAAAATAAATGCAATTTTAATATAAAAAGAAAGTTTGTTTTTGTCTATTTCTGCTACATAGTGAGGCCGAAGTTATATGATACCATGTTTCAATCCATGTACCCCTCTCTAAGGGGAAAGAAGAAGAAGAAAAAGAAGAAGAAGAAGAAGAAGAAGAAGAAGAAGAAGAAGAGGAGGAGGAGGAGGAGGAGGAGGAAGAGGAAGAGAAGAGGAAGGAGACCATTCTCTAAGTTTTAGAATTTTCTAGAGGCTGTAGCTAGGAATCTAGCGTAAAAGAATGACTATGTCAAAAGCGTAACACCCAGCGGTTTATCAAAAGGTGTCCTTTCCAGAACACTCAGTTTTAGGCTGCTGCTCTGCTCAGCCAGAGGCAACTTTCCTCATCTTCCTTCTGTTGGCTTACAACAACAACAACAAACTCAAAACCCAAAAACAAAACAAAACAAAAGCAAAAGCCACCCAGGACTGGAGGACTTAAAATAGAAGAAACAGGGCTGGGAGTAGTGGCACACACTTTTAATTCCAGCACCTGGAAGGCTGAGGCAGGTGGCTTTCTGTGAGTTCAAGGCCAGCCTGGTCTACAATGCAAGTCCAGGACAGTCAGGGTTACACAAAGAAACCCTGTCTTGAAAGCCAAGCAACAAACAAAAAGATAGAAGGACCCTTCATTGAATACAAAGTGAAGTCTTCTCTATTTCAGCTCTTTTACACACTCGGGGCTCTTTGTTTCTACTGTATCTTACAGGAAACATGCTTAATATTTTTCTGCTGGCTTAGTGTCTGTGTAAACTATTTGGAGGCCACTGTCTAAGCACTGAACCAAGGCAAATGAAATAGTCAGGGTGGTTTCCTCTTATCAGGCCCAGGGGACAGTGGCTCACTGCGGCTAAGCAATTCCCTCATGTAATTACAAGTGGAAACCACCATGGGATGCTTTTTAAAGCCAGCAGTCTTTCAGTCTTGGAGAAATGGAAACAGTAAAAAAAAAAAAAAAAAAAAAAAAAAAAAAAAAAAAAAAAAAAAAATTGAAGAAGTCTCCCAAATTTAGATCACCATTAATTATGAAAAAAACAACGAGCCTTACTGGTAATCTAAGAGGCATCTCAGGAAGCATGGAAACAGTTGGTGAATATTATCGGAAAACTCAAATGTAACGCAGCAAGATGGAACATTTGTTGGCTCACACTTCGTTTGCATTTGCAACAACTCTCACATCCTTAGAGTTAAGCAGAGATGATCTTCTTTCAAGCTCCATAGGTTTTTAAGATTCTAGTATCTTTCAGACACCTTTGCCAATGAAAAGAGAACTCACTGCATTCTCCCTCCTTCCTCCCTAGGTTCATGTGAGACTCAGAAAGCCTTGCTTTAAGGATTTGATTTTGGGAAGGTGTAGTGTGTAGCATCAAATCGACACTCTTGGGAGACCTGTAGATTATGGTTAAAGCCAACTTGCAGCTGTATTGGCACGGGCTGTCATGCCAGTTGTTATAAAACCAACAAGATGGTGGATGGCTTGCTGGGGGCTATTACTGCTGTTGTTTCCCAGAATCCACCAGCAGAAAAAACAAATGTGGAAAGGTCACGACTCTCAGGGCTTCTAGCTTTTTCTTTGCAATAGCCAGTAGTAGGGTTTTGGGTGTCAGCTGTAAATGAATCACTCTGTTTATGTGGTTCTGAGACAGGTACCAGACCTCGGCACTAACACGGGGAGCAGCAAGGGTATCTGGGCACAAAGCTGGAGTGTGGTGTTAAGAAGACTGGCACTAGCCAGGCGTGGTGGCGCACGCCTGTAATCCTAGCACTCAGGAGGCAGAGGCAGGCAGAACTCTGTGAGTTCTAGGCCAGCCTGGTCTACAAAGTGAGTTCAGGACAGCCAGAGCTACACAGACTGACTCAAAACACAGACTGACTCAAAACACACACACACACACACACACACACACACACACACACACACACACACACCCCAAAAAAGAGCATTGGCACTGAAGATCCATTCATTGTCTTAAGTAAGAGCATGAGCCAGGACTGTAGAGAAAAACACGTTAATAAAAAGGGAACAGAATTCTGTAGCCTTCACACTCTGTGGAGGAATGAATGCTTACAGAAAAAGGCAATCCTACTTGGGCTCAGGAGTTGGGTGCAGGGTTTTGGATGTCATGGAACTGGTGTTCACCTGGAGCTGGAGTTATTGGAATTTGTTAGCGTTCCCACATGGGCGCTGGGAACTGAACACGGGTCCTTTGCAAAAGCAAGGTCCTCTCTTAACCACTGATCCATTCCCCCAGCCCTTGGGCAACTTTCTAAGAAACAAATTCCTTTGTGTTTTAGAAAACAGAGTGTGACTTTTCCACGTTGTTTTGGATATGCATGGAGAGCATCTAGCATAATCTAGTGCTCAGATGAGCTCTCACAAACCGGACACCATAACTGGGATATTCACCCCCAGCTCCGTGAGGGTGCTTATAATACATAGTCCTGAGGTCTGGGTCGTGCCCCTGCCTAGCCTACAGTTTTTTACAAGTGCCTAACAGGGCCCAAACTCAACAAGTCAAAGCATCCACAGCTTCCCCTCCAGGATAGGAAGTGTGGGTGGGGCTTCAGGGCCAGCTCCCTGCCTGGACAGCGATGTGGGTGGGGCTTCAGGTCCACTCCTGCCTGGAGAGGCGATGTGGGGGACAGGCGATGTGGGTAGGGTTTCAGGGCCAGCTGACTAGGAAAGCTGAAAGGTGAACCTGCCTCTTGAGCCCTAGGCTCATTTCTCTCTGCCTGCTTCCTGCTCCTTTCTTTTAGTAAAGCATCTACCCGGGAAAAGACCGGAACCTGCTGCTTTATTTTTCACTCAGGAGACTGATTAATGAGGGCTGCTGGGTTTAATCAATGGTTGTCTTCTTCAGCATAGAAAACACTATTTTAAGGAGTTGGAAAAAATATTGGCATTCATTCACCTTGTGGAGCTGTATTCTTTTACTGGTGGTTAAAGGGCCCAGCTTCTACATTAGGGAAGCCGGTGCTAAGATCTCCGTGCTTCTGCCTGAGTGCTTGAGAGCTGTGCGGCAGTGTTGATTTCACTTCACGCGAGCCTTATCCCCAACTCCCGGGAAACGACAGCGGTCATCAGACTGCTGTGAAATTGAGTACGAACCTGGGTGCGGTGAACGTTGGACAAATGTTAACTCTAACCACACTTCCTCTCTCCTGTCACCTTTTCAGAAGAGCAGGGGAGGGAGGATGCTTGCCTATGAGACTTTGTATTTGAGCCTCTACTTTGAGTCAAATGTCGTGTGTGTGTGTGTGTGTGTGTGTGTGTGTGTGTGTGTGGTGTGTGTGTTCTGACTCTCACCCATCAGGATAGAGCCTGGAGAGTTGGCTTTAACTCCTTTATTCTGTCTGAAGAATTCCCCTCTCTGGGAAAACAGAACGAACTGATATCGAAGAGAAGCTGACTTTAATTCCCTGCGAGGAAGCTGTGGAACGATGCTTTGACTACTGATTTGCTGGGTTTGGGCCGTGCTAGGTAGCTGTAAAGAGTGTAGGCTACTGCCGGATGCATGGTGGCACACGCCTTTGATCCTACCACTTGGGAGGCAGAGGCAGGAGGATCTCTGTGAGTTCGAGGCCAGTCTGGTCGAAAGGTGAGTCCAAGAAAGCCGAAAAACCCTATGTCGTTGGGGGGGGGGGGGGCAAAAAAAAAATTGTAGGCTGGGCAAGGGTGTGACCCAGGCCTCAGAACTGTATCACTGGGCAGTATAGAGGCACCGAGTCCGCTCAGCACTCATGAAGCGGGTACATGAATATCCCAGTTATGGTGTTTGGGTTTTTTGTTTTATTGTTTTTCGAGATAGGGTTTCTCTGTGTAGCCCTTGCTGTCCTGGACTCGCTTTGTAGATCAGGCTGGCCTCGAACTCACAGAGATCCTCCTACCTCTGCCTCCCAAGGGCTGGGATTAAAGACGTGCACCACCATGCTCAGCCCCTAATGGTATTTGATTGTGTGAGAGCTCATCTGAACAGACCATGCTGCTTGCTCTCCATATCCAGAAGATGTGGAAATATCAAACCATGTTTTCTAAAACGCAAAATTGTTGTTCAGAAAGTTTTTCAAAGGCTGGAGTGATGGCTCAATGGTTAAGAGAAGACTATGCTCTTGCAAAGCTCCCAGCTCCCATGTGGGAAAGCCGACAACTTCCGCTAATTCTTCAGGTGACCGATGCCCTCTTCTGTTCTTTGTGGGCACCACAATCCTGTGGCATAAATCTGTCCAGATACATACACATAAAACAAAACAAAACAAAACATTTTTTTTTTACTTTGAAAGGAAGTTGTTTGAAGTCGTTAAAAGTGGTAGAGGAGGTGGGCTGTGGTGGCGCATGCCTTTAATCTCAGTGCTCTGGAGGCAGGGGCAGGTGGATCTCTGAGTTCAAGGCCAGCCTGGTCTACAAAGCAGGCCCAAGACAGCCAGAGCTGTACAGAGAAACCCTGTCTTGGAGATGGGGGTGTGGAGAGATGCAGAGGAGTGTAGGCCAGAGCACTGCAGAACAGTGACAAGTAAATGACAAGCCATGCCTTGGAGAGGAAGTGGCATGGCCGTGATGCAGGGACCAGAAAAACAGCATTGAGAAGCTACGAATGTTCCACCCCCAGTTGTCTGGACAGTGGAGTATGGAGTCTGCCCATCTGCATTGGCCACCTGCCTCTCCATATCCACAAAAATCACTGACAACACGGACATCTTCCCTGAGGGCAGCATGTAGCAAAGACAGCAGTAAGACAGCTCCTGCTCTGTTGCCACTCCCCAGTTCTCCTGTGAGTGGGTGGGATTGTCAGCATCGAAGTTGCATCCAGTCCCCTAATTGCAGCCTGGAAATGTTTGATATTTCCAGGTCCTGAGATATTAAAAATGTGTGAGAGGGGATGCTGAGGTGGAGCCAATCAAATCCCAGGCTGTCTGCCTGGGTTCCATCAGACTGTCTGTAATTTGGCTCTTACATGCAGCAAAATCAAGTTGCTGATGGAGGAGAGAGAACGAGAGAAGAGAGAGGGAGGGAGACAGGGAGGGAGGGTAGTTATGCTGAGCTTTTCCTTCACGGAGCCTAAGCATTAATCAGGTCTTGAGTGAGTATGAGATGAGAGATGTGGACCTGCTGGTCCCTTGGCTGAACGCAATGCCTGACATTAATACTCGGGACCTGCTGGTTTTGGTCTATATGTTGTGAGTAGAATGACTAAAGAGCCACACTTTTGTCACCTGGCCACCCACATAAAGTCACACCCCTTCATGTTTACAAGATAACATGGTAAACAAAGACATTCTAGGAGGACAATTTAAGATGAACACTGTTTGTGAATTTCAGTCTTCCTGTCTGAAATTCTAGACCCTTCTCCATCCTCCCATAAGATCTAGCTTTACAATAATACACCAAGAATCATTGGAATGAAATCGAACGAGCAACCGTGTGAAAAAGGAAAAACTGTGTAAACTGTGAAGTGTCACTGTCACATGCAGAGCTTTACACAAAATTGTTGCTGTTAATATTTTGCCAAAATTGCTTTACGACATCTTTCCCTCTTTACAGGTATGTGCAGGCACATGCATGCATTCATGCACACACACAGGAGAGAGAAAGAGAGAGAGAGAGAGAGAGAGAGAGAGAGAGAGAGAGAGAGAGTCTTTATTTTGAGAGTTTTGTATCTTTGGATTCAAGTACCTTTGATTGAAAACATTAAAAAGAATGTACCTGTATTGAACAGGTACAGACTATTTCTTTGTTTTAGATTTCTAAACAATCGAGGACAATGATTAGTTGCATTTCATTCTCACTCATTGTATTACATATGTAGTCTAGAGAGAATTTAAGGCATAGGAGGATATGTGTAGGTGTCTGTGAACAGGACTTAAACATCCTCATAATTTGATAAGGTCGTGGATGTGGACATGGGTGGCTATCCTGAAACTAATCACAGATGGTGGATATTGGGGGATGACCATATATATATATATAATTTTTTTGGTGACCCACATGATTACAAACTTCACATGTTATGCTCTTTTCTCTTTAGATGCCTTTATTTACATTATTCTAAAAATATTCATTCAGGATGTTTACACTGCTACACTATTATCTAATCTGCAGGCTTTACTCACATTTTTTTGCCAATTGCCCCTATTTTAAAAACTAACCATACTCCCCCCACCCCTCCCATTCCCAATGCATTTCAGAATTATATACCTGGAGTCGTGTTCTAGCCTTTCTTTGATTTTTTTTTCATGACCTTGACATTTCAAAAGAATTTAGGCCAGTTGTTTTTTTTTTTTTTATAATGTCACTCAAAAATTGGGTTTTGTCTGATGTTCCCTCATGAGTAGAGTTATATATAATTTCCAGGAATATTAAATCAGCGGTTAACATTTCTTGAACTAAATAGGAATTTCCAGCCCAGGCAGATTCACTAAGTGGCACTTTGAAGATCACTGAGCGGAGAGCGATGGAAACAAGGACACTGACAAGTGCTACCAGTCCTCGTGCAGTGTTGGCCTGTCAGACAAAGTGACAGTGGCCTTTACATTCATGTTTTTCATGTAACTCTTCAGCCCTGTCAGGAGGCAAAAATAATATTCTATGGATGAAGAAGGTACTCCAATGCCTTGCCCAAAGACACTCAGGTTAAAAAAAAAAAAAAAAAAAAATGGCACATTCAGTGGGAAAATCCAGGTCTATCCCAGCACTTGGGAGGCAGAGGCAGGCGGATCACTGTTAGTTCCAGGCCAGCTTGGTCTACAAAGTGAGTGCAGGACAGACAAGGCTACACAGAGAAACCTTGTCACAAAAAACCAAAACCAAAAGAAAAAGAAACACTTAGATTGTGTGCATGTGTGTGTGTGTGTGTGCGCGCGCACGCGCTCGCGCGTGTGTTTCTGTGCACCACGTGAAGGCAGGATCCCAAGGAGTTCCCAAAGAAGCCTCAGATCCCCTGGAAATGGATGGTTGTCTACTGTCCCATAAGACCTGGAAATAAACCCCAGTCCCTCTGTAACTGTGCTTAACTGCTGAGCCATCTCTCTACCCAAGTCTTAAACTAGATTCCGAGGCGCCATGCTTTTAAGGTAACATGTTGGAGTGGCAGTCACAGCACCTTGCTGAGATTCATCTATAAAGGAAGAAGAGTAAATAAAACAAGATACATACGGAAGGAGACCCAACAGTTTGGATTTTACAAAACATTAAAAAAAAAAAAAAAAAAACAAAAACTGAAGAACAGAAACAAGGTTTTAAAACATTTATATCCCCAACCAGGGATATTGTTATGAAAACAAAACGCTATACAATATCGATGCCGTCTCAGAAAAGAAAGGGCATTTTAATATTGAAAAAGGGAAGCTCATAACCATAGAAAAGGAACATTCTTGGAGGCAGAGAGCATTAGTTCTATATTGGAGCTGGTAGCTAGGTTGGGCATTGATTTTCCCAGTCCTCCCAGTTCTAGTGAAAACATGAGTTAGGACAGCCGCAGCCCACAGCCTGGCATGGACGCATGCCGAGATGTCTTGTGCGCTGCTGTGTCTGGAAGCTGTGTGCTAAGCGGTAGGAGTATGTGGTCAGGGGAAGGAAGAGGCTCCAGTGGGATGGAGCAGGGCTGGTGGGAAGTGTCTGCCTTGTCTGCCTTGTCTGCCTTGGCTGTTCAGCGGGTACCTCTGATTCTTCCGTCTTCCACGCTTTCAGCTCCACTGCTTCCTGCCTTCACTTACTCCCCTTGTCCTTTTCTCCTTTTCTTGCCCATTCACAGTGTTTCCCTTCTCACTCCTCTTCCAGCCCTTGCTTCCAAAGGACAGTAGTCAGCAAGGCAACGCAGCATACTTTTCGGTACAATCGGGACAAAATGTCACTTCTTTCGATGTCTCAGGGCTCATGGGTGAAGGTTCCAGAAGCCTCTGTCTTGGCACAGTGGGTTTTTAAAAAAAATTTTTACCTGTATCTTAATTATTAATGCAAGAAATAACCAAGTCTTGTAGAAGGCCCAATAATCACTAATTTCAAAACAGCGATGATTTTAAGTAATATTTTATAAGGCTACACCAACCGTACTGTGATTAAAATAGCTGTGTCAGGTGCCAGTCACAGGTTACAACTACTCAAGTGTGAAGGAGTCACATTGAAGGGAAGGTACAATGTCAATGAAAGGCAAGTGGAAATCATACTTTAATTTGTCCCCTTTCAGTTCAAGTTCATAGATAACCTGACTTCTATCCACGAATGCCCAGTGAGTGGGGGATATCTGCAGACTCAGATTAAAGCTCCTTTAAAAATAAGTCTTTACTTGAGGGCTGGAAAGATGGCTTAATTGTTAAGAGTACTAGCTGCTTCTCCAGAGGGCCTGAGTTCAATCCCCTTATAGCAGCTTAAACTACCTGGATTAACTGTATGTAGTTCCAGGGAATCTGACCCCCCTTTCTGTCTTCGTCAGGCACCAGGCAAACAAGCACTGCCCAGACATACATGCAGGCAAAACATGAATCATAATGAGCTTACAGTCATGGCCTCTTTCTTGTCACTTTCATGTCTCAATTTTGTGAGCTCCCAATTATTTAAGTGTGTATAAGAGAAAATAACATTTTATAAAGTGAGTTTTTACTCTCAGGACCCAGGGCCATTATTTGAGTCAACAGTCTTCCCCTGAGTTTGAAGGACCTTTTCCATGCCTGCAATTAGTATCTTTCTGTTGAAGGCCCACGTGTCGAACCATTTCCTCTTCGCATGTTCTTCCTGTGCTTCTGCATCCCTTTCTCCACATAGTGGTCCTAACAGTGGACTCCCGCTCAGAGCGTCTCCGAAGCTCAGAACCGTGTCTGCTCTCTGGGCACTTTGGGGAAGAAGATGTGAAGTGAGGTCCAGTCACTCACTTAATGCTACACGAGCAAATTCAATTTATACCAATGGGTGAGAGTCACTGCCGTGGTGATTTGTGCTTTACTCCGTCACTATCATTGTCATCGCTGTCACCTGCCTCCTCCTCCTTCTCCTCTTCCTCCTCCTCGCTATCATCATCACCATCACCACTGACTTAGGATTTATTTTCCCCCTATTTAACTGCATTTCAAATAATAGTTCTCATTTAATCTCCTCTTGGGTTAATTTGCCATTTCAAAAGTAAAAACAAAACAGAAAAATTCCATTTCCTTCAACAAAGTGATGTACATATTAATGAGGCAATGTCTGCACAATGCTTGCAGTGTCTGGAATCAAGTGTATTTTGTAACAATGGGACTTCTAATTTCTTTATTTTGGAAGCAAACAGAGAAGACATAGGCAGATTATAAAGCCAGGGGTGGCTTGTGATAACGTCTTGGCAGTGATGAGCAGCATTGGTCTATGTGTGAGGATTTGAGATGAGCCAGACGCAAGCACTTGTAGGTGTAAGTTTATCCATAGCAGATCTAGCTAGCAGAGCACAGCCAGAGAAGCTTACAGAAACATGGATCCTTAAAGTGGAAGGAACCTGAAGGCCCTCCTTCTCCAACCTTCATTCCACACTTGACTCTGTGCTGTAATGACAGTCTGTCATGACCATTTTATGATTTGCCTAGGCTCTAGCCTCTTTTGTATTAATACATTTTTTGTTCCATAAAAAGAGTCAAAATTGTGTTTTATGACTGTATGGTTATACAATCAACTATGATCTTGTCTGGATTTGTTGATATTTTTTTTTATTATTTTTATTATTGTTGTTATCATAGTAATATTTTCCTCCTGAGTTTAAGAGAAATTAAAATGTAAACATTTCTGTGATTGCTTAAGGAGTCCTGGATCCTAGGTCTTTGCCTCTTGTGTCTTCTGGGTAAGGTTAGTTCTGCCTGAGTGGGTATAGGGGGCAGTTGGAGGTGGGAGGGCCTTCCAGATTTAGAGCAGCCCAAATATTTCCTCTTGAAAGACCATTTTGATTGATACTAAGCCTTTTTTTAAAAATTATTTTGAGCTGTTATACTTTAAATTTTTTCAATGTACTCTTTTTCTTTTCTTCTTTTTTTTTTTTTAAACTAATTTATTTAATTTGCTTTATTTGCTAATGGTTTGAGGCCATTAGATCCCTTGGAACTGGAATTATAGACAGTTGAGAGCTGCCATGTGGGTGCTGGGAATTGAACCTGGGTCCTTTGAAAGAACAGACAGTGCTCTTTACCACTGAGCCATCTCTCCAGCCCCCTTTCTTTTCTTCTTTTTCCCCTAGCAACAAACTATCTTTTCTTCTTCCTCCTCCTCCTCCTCTTCTTCTTTGGTCTTTTGAGACAGGGTTTTTCTGTGTAGCCTTGGCTATCTTGGACTTGATTTGTAGATCAGGCTGGCCTCGAACTCACAGAGATCCTCCTGCCTCTGCCTCCCTGAGTGCTGGGATTATAGGTGTATGCCACCACAGCCTGCCTATCTTCTCTTTCTTAATAGTCTGCAGAGTGGACCCTGGGTCAAGAACCAGAAGCACTGACGCACAGGAGCTCAAATCTCACGCTGTACCTAAGGAATCAGAATCTGCGTTTGAGAAACCTCCCCAAGGAAGCCCCCATGCTGTAGACCATGCTGAGCACTGCTCTGTGCAGGCTACTGTTCCAAGAACTTCACACGGGGTCTCTAACCATTCCTTCACCACTCTGTTTACTTCCCTCATGTTGCACGTTAGTAAACTGAAGCGCTTGGGGGCCAGGTGTCGTGTCCAAGGAGTAGAATTCAAACCATACAGTCACCCTGGAGCCTATGTTGGTCCTCTCCAGGTCAGCTTGTGCTCTTTCCTTTCAGGGAGAGAGTTGCTGCTGTCTTATTTGCAGCCCAGGTTATAAGTGTGGGGGCAATTTCATTGTACCACTTTTATCCCATTAGAGCAATCAGCTTTACGTCAGTATAGTAAATCCCGGAGAGAAACAATTTAAAAGGAGGGCATAGCGCTTTCAGTCTGGGGCATCTGCTCTACTGTCTCTGGGCAGTGGGGCGGTAGAAGATTAGGACAAGAGTGTGGGGCACAGCAAAGTTGTTCAGCTCACAGAGGCCAGAAAACAGAGAGAGGCCGTGGAAAGGAACCAGATAAATCACCCAAGGCACACCTCTGACACACTTCTATCTAGCCTCCATCACTTCCCGGTTATCTATTCAAAATTTTAATCCATCAGTGGACTGAGCCAGTGATCATATCAGAGCCCACAATCTGCTTGTCTCTGGGAATGGACACACACACACACACACACACACACACACACACACACACACACACACAGAGAGAGAGAGAGAGAGAGAGAGAGAGAGAGAGAGAGAGAGAGAGAGAGAGAGAGAGAGAGAAGAGAGAGAGGAGCTATCCTCATTAATCTCCTAGGTACTTCTCAGTCTAATCAAGCTGACAACCATGGTTAGCAATCAGACCCACCCTCTGGTTAGAGCATCCACTATGACTCCTGCACCCTTGATTGACGGCCAACAAAGCTCTTCCACAAACCACCAACTGGTGCTCTGGTAAAAGCAGAGGAAACCCAGCTCGGATTCCCACCTACTGGCCTTACAGTGAGGCAACCAGGAAAGAATGTGCTCACTGGTAAGAGCCCAAGGAAGTGATGGATGGGGTGGCCCACAGATGACTCACGGAGAAGAGATTTCTCTGGAAAAAAAAAAAAAAGGCAGCGGACCTTTGCTACTTCACTGTTGAGGGCACTTTCCAACCAAACCCCATCTCCCACTCATTTCTTTTCAAGATTTCCAAACCTATTATGGCTTTTGTATTTCCCTGGGAGTCTTTTATCATATCACGAGAAGCCCTACAATACTATCTCAGCTTACTTGAGTTAGCTCAAGTAGGTTTCTGACTCTTTCCATAAAAGCTAAATTATAAGACTTCTCCTTCCGTTGCTGTAGACAGAGTCCTGATATGTAATCCTGGCTGTGCTGGACTTGCTATGTTGACCTGATGATGATTCTCCCACCTCTGTCTCTCGAGTGCTGGGGCTTCTAGGAGCACGTCATCACACTGCCTTCACACCTGCACTCCTTGCTGAGTGTACTTTTTCAGGGATGGCAGCCCACTTCTTTCAGTTAACCTCATGCCACGTGTCTACTCCCTGCCTAGGCCCTTTCTCTTTGGGCCATGCTGTCACACCCACCAGCAGTAGAGCAACATGGGGACTGTATTGGAAGCTTCTTTCATAGACCTGTTTGACGGGTGAGAAGTGGGCCTGTCATCTGTAAAACTCCTTCCTTAGCCCCTGACAAGCTTCCCTGGAGCCTTAAAATAAGATCTGTATGTAAGAGGGCGCAATAGACCCTGGGTTATACCCTCTACAAGATCCCCTGCTAAGGCTCTATGCAGATGTGTGGGAATGGGGCCCTCGGAGTAAAGCAGCAGAAAGCGGCAGTGGGGAGAAGGCGGCAGAGCTTTTCCCCAAGCCCGCTGTCACTTCACATTTCAGAAGAGAAACCCTGACATAAGGCTGTGTCTCCAAAACTCTCAAACCGGAGGGAGCGGCGGCACCAGTAGCAGCGGCAGCAGAGAGGAACTCCGGCCCATTCTCCCTTGAGACCATCGTGTTCAGGTCAGTACTAACTTTAGCCCTGCAGTCTTCCGAACGGGGACAGTCCACTGGTGGATTCAGTCTGCTGTAAATGGCTAAAGGAGCTCCTAGCCAGAGAGCGGACGAAGGGAAAGGAAAATTATTTCATCTAGTCCCTGTCAGGTACGTGATGGTTTCTGGGGAAGCCATCCTCCAGTGTTTTGCAGTATAATGACACTTTCTATTCATATAGTACTGATCTTCCGGGAGCTCCAGTTCACCACAAGCACCTCATTAGCTCTTTTCACCTGGGAGTTCTGGGAGGGAGGGGAGATGAGAGGACAGTATTCGCTTCATCTTCTTCCTGGTGAGTGGGTGGTTGCTGAGACCGCTACTCCTTTTGAAAGAGATGATGGGTGGCCAGCCAAAAGACTTCCTCACCAAGGCTGCATGCTAGGGGTCCAGATAACTACCGCTATGGAGTTATCCTAATTGCATCATCCATTTGCCTCATTTTAATGTTGGGCAAACATTTCTTCCCTGGGCAAATTGAGGTCCAGATAAGCCCTACAGGCTGGCTGAGCTCTCTGCCAGGCGTCTCTGGTGAGTCTGAAGCCTTGGTAAATGGCCCACTGACTTGTCCTTCCATCTTCCTTCTGCTCACACTCTGCAAAGGATGCTTCTGAGGTGGGCTGTGGCCCTGCTATTTGAAGGAAGTCTGTCCTGAAGAAAATTTGGGGAGACAGGGGATACACATGCAAGCCCGAAGGCGGTCTGGCTGCCTTTCTGACATGACCCCCTCAGTCCTCTGTCCTGTGCAGTTTTCCTGGGACCAAGCCGCCTCTCTGGAACTTGAATATCTCAGAAAGAATCCAAAGGGCCTTTCAAACGATGCTGGGACAGAAATAGCTTTCACAAAAGAATGTTGCCTCAGTGATGTGAGGGCTGAATCAGCACCATATTGAATTAGCAGCAATCTGGTGCTCAGGGTAATAGAGTGATGGAAAATGAACACTATTACATTTTTTTCTTTCTTTTTTTACCCTTTGAATGAGTCTTTAGTAAAAAGGACAAGTGGCGTCCAGGTGTCTTGCTGAAAAATTTCAACCACTGAGTCACTCAGCTGGAAGAACATGAGGCAGCAACAGACTCTCCCAACTCAGTGGCCGCCAACTTGGACTGTCCCCGTTCCAACTTTAGCAACTCTTCTTTAGTCACTCTGCCGCACAGTCAGTTCCCCTTTGTAGATGCACAATGGGAGGAAATTCTAACGAAGGGACAAAACTGCCACTGTCCCGTCTGACCAAACATCCCCACAGAGAACTGCCTACCCACGCTAGGAAAAGCTTTTCTTCAGAGGAACCACCTGTGGATCGCCCGTGTCAGGACCTTGAATCACTGGTTGCCCCAGACATGGCTGCTGATTGATGTGCCAATTCCTGTGTGGTTGCCAAGGATACAGAGAGATTCTTCCAGAATGCCCCATCAGTTGGCTCACCTCTGCCCCTTTGTTGCGGCAGGAAGTGGGATGAGGTGGAGGGGTACTGGTTGAAAGTTCTGTATGGGTGTGTGCATGCTACAGTGTGCATGGGGAGGTCAGAGGATAACTTTCAGGAGTTGCTTCTCTTCTTCCCCCATAGGAACCAGGGACCAAACTCAAGTCAGAATCCAAGTTTGCACTCTCCAGCTCAAGGCCTGGGTCTCTTAATAAAGAGATGGGATTTATGTGTGCTGAGAAATGGCAGTCATTGTATTATATAAAACCCAGGGAACATCATAGTGCCAAAAGCAAGGCACTTGTTACTAGGGTATTTTTCTGCTTTTGTATAGCTTACTCTAGTAAGATAATATGCATTAGTGATTTTTTCTGTTGTTGTTGAGCTGGTTGAAGTGGCACACACTGGTAGGATCTGCTGAGGCAAGAGGATCATGAAAATATTTTCAAAAACCATCAGTTGACTAATCTTATTCCTTTGTCTTTTGCTGTAAAAAGGATGATTTTTTTTTTTTGAATGATTAAACTGTGCTGTTGATATCATTTTTCATTAATACATCTATGTCTGCCCTGGCTACAAAGATGATAAAATTAGAGATCTGACCTTTACATGGTGTAAAGACGGGTATAGTGTTGTAGTGGCAACTGCTAGGGATGGTCACAATGACAGAGCAGAGGTACTGCTACATAGAGAGCCTGGAAACCAAATCTGCTGTGGGAACTGTTGCCGTGTGTGGTATGCTGGTTTAGATAAAGATAAGACTGGCTCCACTAGGCTCAGATATTTGAATGATTAGTCACCAGGGAGTGACACTATTTGAAACAATTAGAAGGATTAGGAGGTGTGGCCTTGTTGGAGGAAGTGTGTCATTGTGGGTGGGCTTTGAGGTTTCAAAAGCCCATGGCAAGCACATTGCTTATTTTTCTAAGGTTGCGGATCAGGATATAGCGCTCAGCTACTGTTCCAGCAGCATGCCACCATGCCCCATGACAATAATGAACTAAACCTCCGAGACTGAAAGCCGGCCCTCAATTGTTTTTTTTTTCATAAGAGCTGCCTTTGTCTTGGTGTCTCTTCACAGCAATAGAACAGTAACTAAGACATTGTGTCTTGTTTGTTGTCCAGGCAAGAGGGCCTGCCAGTCGTAATAGCTAGTTCATTTGGCTCCTGCTCAAAGGAAAAGTCCTTAAACAGACCCTATACTTGAGTAAGATGTGGTGATACATGCCTTTAACCCCAGCAATTGGGAGGCAGAGCTGGATGGATCTGTGAGAGTTCAAGGCTGGCCTGTTCTACGTAGTGAGTTCAAAGTCAGCTAGGGCTACATAGATAAACCCTGTCTCAAAAAAACAAAAAACAAAAAACAACAACAACAACAAAAAAAAACAAAAAAACCCAAAAAAAAACCAACCAACCAACCAACCAACCAAACAAACAAAAAAAAACCAAAAACAAAAAAACCAACCAACCAACCAAACAAACAAACAAAAAAAAAAAACCAAAAAAAACACAACATCTACAACAACCCCGTCCTATAGTATTTGTTCTAATCACGTATTCACCAATTTAGTTAGTAATGATTAACAGACAAATAATAGATAAGAAGATTGGTGAGTACAGGGCAGTTGAGATGGCTCAGTAGGTAAAGGTGACTGCCACCAAGCACGAGGACTTGACTTGGGTCTCCAGGATCCACATAATAGAAGGAAAGAAGCTCCCTGCAAGCTGTCTTCTGATCGCTACATGTGCGGTGACATATATGTGCCAACCTACTCAGAGCCTAATGCTTATATAACTTCCTCAAAGCTACGTACAGGAAAGCGGTAGGCATACTATGTGTGTAGCACGTGGGTTAACTCTCAGACCGTGACTGCTTCTCTGCGCTCTCTTCCCTGCCAGAAAGGACCTGCTTGATGCTTCTTACTTGTTCCACTCTTGGGACAGAGCTGTCTCTTAGGTTAGACGCGAACTAGTCCATACACTTGCTGTGGCCACAGTCCCAGGGCGCAGAGGCTTTGACTACAACAGACTGTGAGTTTTCTACTTGTACTAGTTACAGCCCTGGTGAAGCTCCGGAAGGACTGTGACAGCACAGAGCATCCTCTCCGTAGACTCTTTCAATGGGAAGAATGCTGAAATTCACTTTTTCATCTTGGGAAAGCTCCAACTGGGATGAAAGTAGCCTGGCATTGTTATTTTTGTTTTTACAGCTGCCCAAATTGCTGTGGTTCTCCTGGTTCCATTCATGATATCTTTGTTTGAATGAATGTGCTAAAGATAGGAACTGCAGCTCCTTTGTTTGAATTGTCCTTTGCTTGAATAGGGCTGTTCATTTTCACGTAGAGCAGCCGTTGACCACAAATATGAGCAAACTGCAGACCCCCTAATTAGGGAAGATTTCATGCGTAGTTCCCAACACATATGTGTGTGTGTGTATAGTTTAAATTTATTTTAGCAATTAACAGGATTAATTTAGCAATTAACAGGATATACATATTCCCTGCAACACATTGGGAAGGCTCACAGTTAAATGAGCACATTATACAATTATACCGAGGAACATCGATAACAGGCAGATGAGCCCAAAGGTGGAAATGGGTGTGACACCCATGTGGTAGTGCCGAGGAGAGGAGGGTCTGGAAGGCATTGAGAGTTGTTTAGCTTCAGGGAAGAATTTATAGGCAGGAGAACCATTTTAGTCATTTGAGGAGCTTGCTTATCTTCTGCATGTAGTGGTAGCCTTCCCCTCTCCCACACTAGAGGGCAGGACCAGGGCTACAGGGTCAGGGTAGGGGGACAGGGATTTGCATGTGAGTTTATCACAGGGAATATTAATTGAGTTTCACATTGTTTGAGGTGATGGAGGGAACTCATTGGAAATGGAACTGTCTGGAATACTAGAGTACAATCAAGCCGGGGAAGCTATGTGTTGCGGAACTTGCAGTACAGGAGACCTGCCACATCCAGTAAGCAGGAGGTCCATCCCTGTCCTGAGAATGTAGCCTGTGGTTTAATTGGCACATTGATATCTATTAAATATGGCAGAAAACTTAGTAATATTTGATGAAGCAGAACCTATCTGTATGGGAAAATCTAATGAATTTTAAGTAATTGAAAGTAAAGCTAGTTTGGTTGGTGGAAAATAATAATAATAAAAAAATATTTTATCACTTTCAAGACTACGGGCACATGGACCTGTGTCTATCAGAACTGCCCAATCAAGAGTTGCTTTAATAAATAGGGATTTGTAATCAGTGTGGCAGAGCACTGGACCTACTGCTCCATATTTAGATTAGAGTTTAACCGATGTTAATTCAGAGCATCTGAAAACAGTTCACTCCCCTGGGTAAGTAAATAGGCCCTTCAGAGAGTTCATTTCATGATTTTTTGTTTGTTCTGTCAATTCCTCCTTTTTTCTGTTAATAGATCAAAAGATTCCTGTCAAAAGCCACAAACAAACAAAAGCACTCCATGAGTAAATAATTTTTTACTGTATCTTTGTGAGGCTATTTCTGTCTCTTAGATGGGTTAGTAGATAGTTCAAGATCCTATGAAACAAGGTCTAATAATCAGGTTAACATAACTGACATAATCATCATCTCAAACACTAATAACTTTAAAGAGCTGCATGAAATGCAGATAATTGGAGTAAGTCCATTTGAGCTTTTGCAAAGGACTCTGAGTTAGGAGAATTTAGACTACTCAGCCAAGAAAAGTGACTGAGAGCTAATGGGGGATGAGGTTGAAGAGGTTGGCAGAGGCCATATCACCAGTCATATCTATGAGTTATCCAAGGGGTTCTGTCTTGTAATCATCACTCACTACCTGTATATTACGTATGATTTAAGAAGTCCTTTTCAACAGCCACTCTCTGTTGATGCCCTCAGCAAGCACAAGAAGGTGGCTGTTAGTCTTTCAGTCTATAGAGAAGAAACATACAAAAAAAAAAAAAAAAAAAAAAAAAAAAAAAGAACCTGCAATCACCCTTGCTCCTGATCCACCTCAGGACCTGGCTTGAGCTTAGTAATCTTATTTCCTTAAATGGTAAGGCAGAGCTTTGTGTAAGATAGAGGCTCAAAGTATGCTTATTTAATTAACGTCTCCCAGGGCCCATGCGATTCATAATCATGTTGCTTCTCTCTTTTGATCTCTGAATAAACAGGAGGTAGAATCATCAGTGGTGACCTGTGGTGTTTACATAAAATTTCCAGTGGATGCTAAAGGAGAGGGCTGAGGCTGTCTTAGTATGCATCCCCACTTTTGAATATTAATTAGATGATGTTCGTAGAATTGGTTTTTATCCTTTCATTCTTGGAGTTTGGGGATTTTCATCTTTGCCTTCTCATCCGGCCTTCCTCTTAGCTCCACACCACCTCTTACCTTTAGCTATGTACAGAAGGAGTTAAAACATCAGATCAAATCCTGGCCCCATTTTTAATAGATACATGCCCATTGTCACTCATTCTAAACCTCAGCTTTCGTCATCTGAACAATGGAGATACTGCTCTTACTGAGGTCATTGGGGCAGTTCTGAAGGTCAGACGTGTCTGTAGAGTGCTCACTGCAGAGCTTAGGCTATTAGTCACTATTAATTACATTCCCTCGTGGTACCCATTGTCCATTAGTGGCTAGGGAGGCAAGATATGAGGCAATTCTCACTACATAACATTTAGGGTTCCATTATGGTACAGCAGTTGCGTAGTCAAAATACATCACTGGATGGGATCAGAACACACACACAGACCTAAACTCGGGTCACGTGACTTTTGAGGGTAAAGACTGGGGATCTGGCTCAGTTGTAGAGCACTTATGTATGCAGAGTTCAATCCCCAGCATTGCATAAAACCAAACACAATGACTTTCTCCTAATCTGCTTAGGCGGGCATGGTGGGCCACAGCATTAGAAGACAGAGGCAGGAGGATCAAGGAGTCATTTATCTTTGGTTCCCATAGCAAAGCTGGCCTGGGTTGCCTGAAACATGTTGTCTCAAACAACAACAAAACAAACAAAACCAAGAAGACACCAAGAAACTCTTGAACTTTCAACATCAGAGCTAAGGGAAGAGTGATGGAGATTCTCCCCAAATACTCGATCCCACGTGAATATTTGGGTCTGTTACTGGTCCTCCAACTGGAGGCTATTTTTACTAGGCAATCTTAGACACTGAGGGTTGGACTCGGACAGGGAGTATGTGTGTGTGTGTGTGTGTGTGTGTGTGTGTGTGTGTGTGTGTAAAGCCATTGATAAAAAGAGTCATTGTCAGCCTTTCCTTTCTCCACTCACGTTCAGGAAGAGGCAGCTACTTTCTACTGCTGCTTTATCCTGTTAACACGATTGTCACTGTTGCCAGGTAACTGCGCCTTGCAAGGGCTCTGGATTGGCAGCCAGCTGGCTGGGTGAGAGGGAGGGGCCGGTTGGCAGAGGTCAAGGTCAGAGGAATGAAAACAGCCACTGTACACACAAATGAAGGCCATGGCAATTTTAGGTTTAGGGGAAGAGGCGAAGGTCTGAAAACCTGAAGATAACAGGAAATCTTCGAATAAAAAGCCAGTAAATAAATAATACTATTGGAAAGGGATAATTTGGTTTCTATTCTCTTCTTTTAAAAGAAAAGCTAACTCCTCATGCATCCTAAGCAATGTTTATGACACCGCACTTTGTCTTTTGCCTCTGTACTCAAGGTTGGCTCCCCTCCCACTTAGTGTCGTCCTTAGTGAGACAATGAATAGTGCTACCAGACTCTGCAGAGTCCCTTGGAAAGCCATCTTTCATGTTCTTTTTCTCTCACACACATTAAGCAGTAGTTCTCCCACTAAATGAGGAGTGAGTAGCACGCTGATTCGGAGACGGGGAAGCCAGATGGGTTCTGGCCGTGAGCTGTGTATTCATCATTCACCTCAGAGGCCAGCAGGTCAGCTGAATGATTCAGATTCAGTGAGATTCTTTACTTCGGGATGAAGAGAGACCATCAGTGCTTATCAAGTGTTGGAATAAGTCTGTAGCTCTAATGGATGGGGGGGGGGATGGGGAGTTGGGGGAGAAAGTGGGGGAAGAGGGAGGGAGGGAGGAGGGAGAGAGGAAGATCCTTTTTTATTTAGTTCTCTAGCTCCCTCCTTGTTCAGTATCCTCACCATTAACCTTCAACCTCATGACCCACAAAGTGTTTCTGAAACTGTCTCCCCTGACTGCCTCATGACCTGGCCTCTCAGCTCTGTCACAAACAAAGGACCTGTCATTAATCTCTGAGCTGTTTTCCAGACACTTTCTTGGTCTCAAGGCCCTTTATTTCTTTGCTCTTATTAAGATTAAGTGGTCATATCATCTCTTTCCATCAATAAAGGTTTCACAACGATTTGGTTTTGATTTCTTTATTCCTTCAGTTTGCTGACTTGATACCTTAATTACAGGACTGCGCCCCTAAGTCCTGGCTTGCTTTCTCTTGCTGTGATAAAGACAGTGCCCAAAAGCAACTTGGGGAGGAAAGGGTTTGTTTGCCTTGCATTTCCACATTACAGAGCATCCTCGAGGGGAGCCAGGGCAGAGACTCAAGCAGGAACCGGAGGCGGAGGCGAGAACTCATGCAGAGACCACAGAGAAAAGCTGCTTAGTGGCAGGCTCTGCTCACTTTCCTTTATACCATTCAGAACCACCTGCAAAGGCGCGGCTCCACCCACAATGGACCCCGCCCTCCCACATCAATCACTAATTAAGAAAATGCTCCACAAACTTGCCTGCAGGCTAATCTTATGAAGGCATTTTCTCACTGTGGTTTTCTCTTCTCAGAGAACTCTAGCTTGTGTCACGTTGGGAAAAAAACAAAATCCAAACAGGACAAAAAGTGTGCCCATCTGTGTTGGTACAGCTAATGGACAGGCTACCCATCGCAGGGGCTGGGTGAGTGCTTGCGCGCATGCGTGCATGTGTCTCAGCGGCCCGCAGAAAAGGCCGCTAACCAGCCCAGCCCTCAATTTACAGTGATTCTCCTGCCTCTGTGTTCCAAATGCCGGGATTCCAGGTATGTGCTACCGTGCTTGGCACAATTTCACTAAAAACTCTTACGCTGGTAAGTCTGAAATATATTTCATGCTCTTTTATTTTAAAACGTGTGTGTTCTTAAGCTCCATATGAACTATGTAAGCTTTCTTGGTTCTCTTCTTCCTTTGTTTTTGTGAGACAGCCCAGGCTGGCCTTCAACTTGAAATCCTCCTGCCTCAGCCTTCTGAGCAGTAGGGTTATAAGTGTGCTACCTTACTCAGCCTGGAATTCTTTTTTGGTTTTTGGACAGATTGGTTCCTTGGGCTCCTGATCTTCTTCTTGCCTCAGTTTCTCAAGTGCCGGGATTATAGACAGCTGGACCGTCCCTGACACGGTCCCTATTGAGGATTGAGTACATAGCAGATCTTGAGTAGATTTTTTTTTTTTTTTTTTTTTTTTTTGAGACAGAGTTTCTCTGTGTAGCCTTGGCTGTCCTGGAACTCACTCTGTAGAACAGATTGACCTCGAATTCAGGGATCCTCCTGCCTCTGCCTCCTGAGTGCTGGGATTAAAGGCGTGTGCCACCTCACCGCACCCAGCCTTGAATACATACTTTAAGTCATGTTTTTGGTTTTATTTCTTTTCTCTTTCTTTCTTTCTTTCTTTCTTTCTTTCTTTCTTTCTTTCTTTCTTTCTGTTTTTCGAGATAGGGGAGCCTTGGCTGTCCTGGACTCACTTTGTAGACAAGGCAGGCCTCACATTCACAGGGATCCGCCTGCCTCTCCCTCCCCCAAGTACTGGGATTGCAGGCGTGTGGCCACTGCACCCGGTTAAGTCATGTATCTTTTTATTTAATATTATCAACAATAAAGCAGGAAAAGTATTATTATCTCTGCCTAACATAAGTAGGAACAGAGCACAGAGAAGTTAGGTCAGTTCACTCAAATAGGCCCAGTGTGTGGCTTTTTCTAATTTTGTAGCTTGTATTCCTGCTACCCTATCAGGGTGCATCTATTAGTTAAATACTTTCAGCTTGTCACACTGAACACTTGTATATGTAACATAATGAATTAGCTTTGTATGACCCTTGAGCAAAGCAACTGTTAGTTGTCTTTTACTGTGTAACAAACGTTCCCAACACTTAGTTGCTTAAAAATTATATATACTCTTTAGTTTTTCTGGGTCAAGAAGCTCGGTATTGCTTCCCATCATTCTGTGGTGCTGCAGCTGGGGATGCTGCTGGGTGGGGATGCTGCTGGATGCAGTCAGCTCAAGGATGGGCCAGGAGATGGTCTGCTTCCAAGCTCTGAGTGCTGCTGGACAGACTCTAGCTCTTCCTAGCTGTTGTCTGGGTGTCATAGCAGACTCCTGGATAGTGACTTCCGATGATGATGGCAGAGCCTAACCTCTGTGCTGTGGGAATGGCATCTTGAATGGTGGTGCTTTAAAAAGGTTCTTCTTGCTGTGGTAAATACATGTACCACAATGTTATCATGTGCGAGATTTTTTTTTTAAAGAATGAGATGACGATGATGATGATGACAACGACGATGATGATGATGACGACGATGATAGTGGTGGTGGTGATGATGATGATTGTTGTGCTGGAGACAGGACCCACGCCTTTGTGATACTAGGCAGTTGCGTTTCCACTGAGCACGTCCTAAGGCTGGTGCTAATTTTTTTTTTTTTTTATTTAGATAAGGAGATACTTTGAACCACCAGAGAGGGCTCTTCTCTGCCAGAAGTGGCCATATGTGGGAGGCAGAGGGCAATTAGACACAGAAGGTAGGTGACATGACTACAAAGGAGAGACTGGAGTGATGGAGCCATGACTGTTGGGGTATGGATGGCCACTTGAACGCTAAAAAAGGCAAGAACACTCTATATCCTCCCTCCAGAGCAACCACAGCATTGTCAGCATATTTATTTATTTATTTATTTATTTATTATGTATACAGTGCTCTGCCTGCATATACACCCACAGGGCATCAGATCACATTATAGATGGCTGTGAGCCACCATGTGGTTGCTGGGAATTGAACTCTGGACCTCAGGAAGAGCAGTCAGTGCCCTTAACCACTGAACCATCTCTCCAGCCCCAGCATTGTCAGCATCTTGATCTTGGCCCAGAGAAATGAATTTCTGACTTACTGGCTTCCAGAACTGAGAGAATACATTTCTGTTGGTTGAGCCAGCCACAAGCTTTGAAGTAACTTAGTGCATTACAGTGGAAGTATTCTGCCCCCCTTGGTCCATCATCAGTCACATGGTATGACACGGAAGCTGGGTTTGTCAAAGTGAGCAAGCAGAAAGAGCTGGAGAGGGGAGAGCTAAGTGAGCAAGATGTCGGCCACAGGATTAGAACTTGACGTAAGCCTTCATTCACTTTGTGTTCTGTGAGCTCGAAGCAAGTCAGTGTCTTCAGCCAACGCCAGGGTAGAGGGGATTCCACAAGGCCACTGCTATAGTTTGTATCTTAAGTATCTCCCAAGGTCCATGGGTAAAAGCTTGCTTGTGACGCAGTTAGGGAAGTGGTAGAAAGTTTAGATGCTGGAGTCTACTGGTAGGTCTTCAGGTCAGAGGGTACAACTGTGAAAGAGATTGAGGGACCCCAATCTTTGCTTGGCTTCTTTTGCCTCTTGGCCACAAGGTGAGCAGTTTTGTTCCTCCATCCGTTTCAGCCAGGATGTATCATCACAGACCCAAAACAATCTGGGAGCTTCGAAACTATGTGTCATTTAAACTTTTCTTGTTTATAAGTTCATTTCTGAAGCCTTAAAAAAAGTTATTTTGTGTATGTGGTGTGTGTGTGTGTGTGTGTATTTGTGTTTGTGTGAGTGTGTTGTAACCTGCTTAAACTCTATAGGCCCTCTGTTGAGACCTACTTTAGTTCCTAGCATAACTATGGCTTCTCTGTTAACACCTGCTGTTGCCTTTAGCATATCAGAAACCATTTTGACCCCATTTTGATTACAAGGTGAAATTAAGTTCAAGTTTTCAGGCCCTACGTGCCTGAAATGAGTAAGGCTCAATGCTTGCTGCTTAGAATAAAACAATAGATGATAAATTCATGTTCTGCTTGGGTTAAATTCAAATGTATGTTTTATTAGAGTTAAGACAGCAACATCCTGCTATGTTCCTTACTCCCAGAGAGCTGGAAAGCCCCCAAGAACTCTCCTACCCTAAATCCTAACCAATCAGCTTAAAATGCTTTGTCTAACCACCTGGACATTGTGCTCAGAACAAAATGAATTCTTCTTGGGTTTAACTGGTCAAAATGATGTAATGCTGCCCTCCTCCTTGCTTCCCACCCGGTTACCTAGTTGTTACGTGGTTATAGTTTAAAAAAAAAAAAAAAACTGCCTTAGAAGCAGACCAAAGTCACACTTAAGTTCCCTAGTTCTTACTGTGTCCCTGGCAATGAATGACCAGTCTTGGGGTGTGGCATTCTAATAAACCATCAATATCTCGCTGAGATTGGTGCTCGAGTGGTTTGTGCGACAATTCTTGTGTTATAACAAGTATGTGGGTGATGGTGAGCATGTGGAACTCAGAGGACAACACTGTGTAGTCACTTCCCTCTTTCTACCTTTATGTGGGTTTTGGGCATCAGACTCAGGCCATAAGGTTAGTGAAACAACCCACTGAGTCACCTGGCTAGCCCTCAGGTCTTTGTTAGAGTAACAGTAAGCTGAATAAGACATAGACAAAAATTCCATGGAGGCCAAGGTTTTTGGAGGGCATTGTAGAAGCTGTCTGCACAACCATCTACAATGTGTATTGTGAGGGAAGGGGGAATCAGAAAACATCTTAAATTCTAGACAGGCCCTGGCTGAAGTCTGCATCTTGCTTGTTCTATGGTCAGAGAAGACTTTACCGGAGGATTTTGGTTAGGAATTATCTTTTTGTTTGTTTGTTTGTTTTTCAACAGAGGGTTTCTCTGTAGCCATGGCTGTCCTGGAACTCGCTCTATAGACCAGGCTGGCCTTGAACTCATGGATATCTGCCTGCCTCTGCCTCTCGAGTGCTGGGATTAAAGGGGTGTGCCACCACTGCCTGGTTTAGGAATGATTGTATTCCCTATGGGGCCTGTATGGATTCACTCCATTTTATTGGAAAACAATCTATAATGTTCTCCTCCTTTTTATACCAACCTAAAAGCTCTTCTTCTTCATAGGTTTTCCATGACTACGTAGGACTTAGCTAGAGGAAGCAGGCCATGGCTGCTTTTGAAGGTTCAGCCTGACTCCTGATTCCTTCTCTTTCCCCCGATTCTTGTCTGCTGTGAGGTGAACACCCCTTCTTCCACATGCTCCTGCCATCAGGGTGATGTGCTTCTTCATAGTCCTCATGTCAATAACACAAGAGTAACTAAGCAGGGTGTTTTTCTCGTAAAGCCGTGTCTGCTGCTGCTGCTGCTGCTGCTGCTTCCGCGCTCCATGCATTTAGCCTCGTAACCATCTAATGCTTGAGTTCCTCGGCTTCCACATATGAATGCTGATGCTCTGATCGCATCGTGACCACTTTCCATTTTGTAAACTCAAACCTGAAGTCAAAAAACTAAATTGGTATCAAGAGCTGCCTCTTTACTTTTGTTTATGGTACTGAATAGAAATGGGACGCTATTGGCTTTCAGGGTCTTCCTGAGACTGCCAGTGTGGCTCACACATTCCTGGTGTTGTCAGATAGTGAAAATGGGCATTGGCAGCGGACCCGCCTCTGTTCCCCTTCATTCATCTCTTTCTAACCTTGAACTTTGGTTGATTCTTGACACTGTTCTTACCTCTATCTTCTTTGCTTCTCCATTAACCAGGCAATTCCTCACCCCCAGGAGCCCTGGGTCTGACATAGGTTAAGGTCACTTTAAAGCAGTACGTGCTGATTTGGCACAAGCCCATGCCTAGACCCAAATTCTAGTCCTACATTTTTTTCTGGGCTATCTTTGTTCTGCCCTGGCGTTTGATATTTGATGTTCCTTGTCAGCTAACAAGTGCTAGCAGGAGAAATAGCAGATGTATATTAAAATGCAGCCTTGTAATGTCTGCAACCCTCCAGGAATTCTCTTGGGTAATTAATTTCCTAGAATATTGAGCACAGTGCAAAATTTCTTACTCATTGCACCTGAGATCTGAAATATGCAATAAATAATCTTGCTTCAAATTTATATTGAGATTTAAGTTAAAAAAAAAAAAAAAAAGATTTCCTTAGTGTCTTCTGAGGATTTGTTTGCAGACTTCCAGCCTACCTTCTACCTCCATGGCTCCTTAGCTCCTGAGGTGCCCATGCTCCTTACATAAATGGCATAGCATTTTCATAAAACCTATGCATCTTTGTCTCCCACACTTTAAATCACCTTTAGGTTTCATATAATACTGAACATATTAGAAATGCTGTGTAAACAGTTGTACTTTATTGCTATACTGGCTAATTTTATGTCAAGTTGACACAGGCTAGAGTCATCCAAGAGAAGGGAACCCTAATTGAGAAAATGCCTCCATAAGATTGGACTGTAGACAGACAACACTGTAGAGCACTTTCTTTTCTTGTCTTTTTGTTTTTGTTTTTCGAGACAGGGTTATTCTGTATAGCCTTGGCTGTCTTGGACTCGCTTTGTAGACCAGGTTGTCCTTGGGCTCATAGAGACCTCCGTAGAGCATATATGTATATATATATATAAAATGTATACAGTGCTCTGCCCACACATACACCAGCAGGCTAGAAGAGGGCGTTAGGTCACATTATAGATGGTTGTGAGCCACCATATGGTTGCTGGGAATTGAACTCAGGACCTCTGGAATAGCAATCAGTGTTCTTAACCTCTGAGCCATCTCTCCAGCCCAAGCATTTTCTCAATTAGTGATTGATGGGAGAGGGCCCAGCTCGTTGTGAATGGGGGCCACTCCTGGGTGGGTGGTCCTGGGTTCTATGAGAAAGTCAGTAAGCAGCACCACTCCATGGCCTCTGCATCAGTTCTTGCCTCCAGGTCCCTGCCCTGCTTGAGTTCCTGTCTTGACTTCCTTTGAGGATGAACAGTGATGCAGAAGTACAAGCCAGATAAATCCTTTCCTCCCAAAGTTGCTTTGTTCATGGTGTTTCATCACAGCAATTGAAGTGCTAGCTAAGACAAAAATTGGTGCCAGGATTATGGGGTATTGCTGTGACAGCCCTGACCATGCTGTTTTGGGGAAGATTGTGGAAGAATTTTGGAACTTTGGGTCAGAGGAACTGTTGAGAGTGCTGAGAGCTCAGGGGGCTGTTGTTGCATAGGAGTTTGGCAGATAATGTTGAGAGCAGTACAGAGAGGACGGGGGCCTGGCTTGTGACGTTTCAGAGGGAAGCAAAGACTCTACCAGGCCATTTGTTCAAAGAATTTATGGTGTCCGGTCAGCTGGAGCTGAAAAATCAGCTGTGATTAACAAGAGACTCAAGTAAAACCTTTATTTACTGGGACAATTGATGCTGCTCGGCTGGTGCTGAGAAATTGGCGATGACTAAGAAGAAACCAGGGGTCATTGGGGTGAAATCTTCTGGGAAATTTTTCCTCCGAGCCAGCACACAGAAGCTGTGTTCTAGAGGTGACCAAGGTTGCAGCTCACGCTGGCAGCCAAATTTGGTAGTATAAGTCTCCCAAACTGTACTGGTTTTTACTGGAATGAAGGGGCCATGGAGAAAAGTTGAGGCTTTGCATCATTAAGAGTATCCAGGAGATGCTATTGGTGAAAGTACAGCCCGGTTGCAGCAGAAGACCCCAAGTCCTGTTGTCAAATTGGCACAGGCTAGAGTCATCTGAGAGATGAGAACCCAAATCAAGAAAATGTCTCCGGGCGTGGTGTCACATGCCTTTAATCCCAGCACTCCGGAGGCAGAGGCAGGTGGATTGCTGTGAGTTCGAGGCCAGCCTGGTCTTTAAAGTGAGTCCAGGACAGCCAAGGCTACACAGAGAAACCCTGTCTCGAAAACCTAAAAAAAAAAAAAAAAAAAGTCTCCATAAGACTGGGCTGTAGACGAGATCAGCGTGTTCAGGGTGGTATGGCCATAGACGGGCGTGGTGGCAGATGCCTTTTATCCCAGCACTTGGGAGGCAGAGGCAGGCAGATCGCTGTGGGTTTGAGGCCAGCCAGGTCTACAAAGTGAGTCCAGGGCAGCCAAGACTACACAGAGAAACCCTGTCTCAAAAAACCAAAAACCAAACCAAACCAAACAAACAAACAAAAAAGACTGGGCTGTAGGCAAGCCTGTAGAGCATTTTCTTAATTAATGATTGATGGGGTAGGGCCCAGCCCATTGTGGGTGGGGCCACTTCTGGGCAGGTGGTCCTGGCTTCTTTAAGAAAGCCGGTTGAGTGAGCCATGAGGAGTGAGCTAGTAAGCAGCACTCCTCCGTGACTTCCGCATCAGTTCCTGCCCTGTTTGAGTTTCTGTCCTGAGCTCGTCCGATGATGAACAGTGATGTGGAAGAATAAGGCAAACAAACGCTCTCCTTGTCAAGTCGCTTTGGTCATGGTGCCTCATCGCAGTAAGTGAAACCCTAGCAAAGACAGTAGATTAGTGAGTGAAAAAAAAAAAAAAAAAGTATGTGCACAGGATAGGTGAAATTTAAAAAAATATTTTTGATCTGTGAGTGGTTGGTTCCACAAATGCAGAACCCGTGGATATGGGGAGCTGTACGACACGTGCATTCGACGTTGTGTGTCTTTGCTTGTACACAGCATCTGGCTGGCTGAGCGCCATGTTGTGAAGTCTGCTAACTTCATTCGCTGGTGGCATTTGGTTCCTTCCTTGCTGCTTGTATTTAAGAGGATCCTAGGCATCTTGTCTCCCCCGCTCCCCAACTCCCCCATGGCTGCCGTCTAGGTTTTTATTTAACAAACGCCCCGAAGGCTTCATCTAGTCAATGAGCTGGTTTTTGTTTGTTTGTTTGTTCTACTATAGTACACACTTATTTGTCAGTTTTTTACCAGCGAAACACTCAGCATTCAGGGGCTGGAGAGGTGGTTCAGTGGTTAAGAGCACTGGCCGCCCTTGCAGAGGACCCAGGTTTTGGTTCCCAGCACTCACAATAGTGGCTCTCACCGCTGTTTGTAACTCCAGCTCCAGGGCACACAGTGCCCTCTTCTGACCTCTGTAGGCACCAGGCATGAACATGGCTGCTCATATGTACAGGCAGGCAAACTCGTGCAGTACAAGAATAAGATAAATAAAATCTATGCTCAATAAACAATTTAGGACAAAAAAAAAAAAAAAAAGATAAATAAATCTAAAACCCAAAACACATAGCTTTTAGTCACCGCCCCCCTCTCCCCGCCTTGACAATCTCTCTACATAGCCTCCTCCTCCTTTTGTTTTGTGATTTTGTTTTTTTTTTTCTTGGATAGGGTTTCTCTGTCAGGCTTTGGCTGTCCTGGATTTGCTTTGTATACCAGGCTGGCCTCGAACTCACAGAGATCCGCCAGCCTCTGCCTCCCTGAGTGCTGGGATTACAGGTGTGCACCTGTACCACTGCGGCCAGCTCCTCCTACTTCTTAAAAAAAAAAAAAAAAAGAGTTTAACGTTCTTTTTTTTTTTTTTTTACTTTACATTTTGTTATTTGTTTATGTCTATGTTTATGATGTATGTGTGTGGATGCGCATATAGACTCGAGCATGTGCGCATTGGTGTATGTGCAGATGGAGGCTGACATCTGGTGTCTTCCTCCACTCCTCTCAGTCTTATGTGTTGAGGCAGGATCTATTGCTGAGCCCAGTGCTTGCTATGAAGGCTAACCTGGTTAGTTAGTGTGCTCTGGGCAGATTCACTGTTGGCATCCTTTTCTGTGCTGGTGTTACAGGCAAGCTGCGTGTCCACCTGGCTTACACATGTGTTTTAGGACTACGAATTCTGTTCCTCCTGCTTTACCCACTAAGTCACCGGCCTAGCCACCCCCCTCCTTTGGCTGCTTTTGAGACAGAATCTCACTCTGTAGTCCTGATTGGCCTGAAAGTCACTATGCAGCTCAGTCTGACTTCAAGCTCACAGCAATTCTCCTGCCATAGCCTCTCAAATACTGGGACTGAGCCACCACACCAGGCTCAGAAAATTCCTAAGCATGTTAAAATCTCGTAACCCTACTGGCCAGAAGATTTCCTCTGCAAGGTAGAGTGGGAATGCGGAACCTTAAGTTATTGGATGCTATAAATTTCTCTTTTAAATTTGGCTAAATTCTTTGCCAGGAAAAGCGAATTACTTCTTGGTGTGTGTTGCGGTGCGAGTGCTTTAAAAGCTGCCACAGCCGTGCGCGATGAGTCACTAAGCACTTCGTGACTCCATCATTTCTCTTTTGAATTGTGCTAAGGGGATAATCCTTATGTCTGTATTACTTAGAATCAATGTTTTTTGCACCCAGAAAAGACCCAGAGCGAAGACCCTGCAACACAGCGCAAATAATGGAAAAGATGCTGAGAGAACAAAGCAGAAGACAGGGCGCTCATGCTTCTCCGGCCCTGCCGTTTGCTCCCCCCTCCCAGGTCCCTACCACTCATCATCCTGCCTGTCTTTCCCAACCCTGAGCCTTGCTTGATACCTTTGTCTTCTAATGAGAACTTATTTCCTTCACCAGCTCATGTAGGATGCATTTGGAATTTTTCCTAAACAAGACCTGCCAAACCTGGCCTGTGCTATTTTTAGTATCTCCCTGACATATGTGCCCTGAGGAGATAGGATTCTCCTTACCTTCTTTCTTCTGACGGGTATTTGATTGGCAACCTTAAAATTTCTCATTGTGTTTAAATTATAAACTCACTGCAAGCACAAGGTTCCTTTCCTAGCCTTTTAAACTACATGTCAATATGTGTTCTTGTAGCACTATAATTACCTATTATTTCATAGCTTTCTGAATTAAATATTCATTAAACAAAAGCAGAAAAAGGGATTAAATCTATGTAAAAAATTCATTGCACAAAAGTTATTTATCGATATGCTAATATTCCTCCATCAAGGTTCACATAGATAGTGGGAAAGGGCAGTATATTTTTAAATAGTGCTTTGTTGTTATTTAAAAGCCATTCATATTTAAAGAAGAATGCCATTACTAAATGCAAATGAGAAACAATTTTACAGTGCTGTCTTGGGAGAAGGATGTGACTTTTAAATAAAAATAGAAGCTTCCCACTTTTGCCAATACTCAGTCAGCATTGCTAGTGACAGGGAACATACTGGGTAGACCTTGACTGAGGCCCCCGCCCTCTGATCTAGGAGCAGGGGAGAATTCTGTTAGAACTTTTCAGCCACACCACTCCCCTTCACCCCAAGGTGTTCTCACGTGAAGGACTTAAGTCACATAGAGGTCAGTGTCTTGACTCTCTATGCAGACATAAACACCCAGACATCCTGCGGAAAGCTGTATATGTATCTTACCTTGCCCACTTCCATTTTCCACAGGCACCTAACACGCTGGACAGGCATGTTACTTCTGAGGTATTGTCAACCTTAGCTCTTAATTGGTTTTGCTGTTGTTGCTGTTGTTTTTTGTTTTGTTTTGTTTTAAAATTTGAGATAAAGTCTTACTACATTGCTCAGGTTGACCTGGAACTTGGTGATGTGTGCTTCAACCACCCCAGTAGCAGGGGCTGCATATGCCTGCCACCACATTCATCTGTTTTTCTATTTCTAAACAATACATGGTCTTGTTAACATTTGTTTGGTTATTTTAAATATCCATTGATTCCCATTAACAGATATGAGTATTATGCTGTTGGGAACAAGCAAAAGAAACTTATTCTAAGTACTATCCTTTTGTTTTCAGACTCCATCTAATAATAGGGAAGAAGTAAATTCAAGTGACTAAGAAACACTGAGAGTGGGAAAAACAGTCTTCTTCGGGAAAGAACATACCCATTGTCTATCCAGCACCAAATGATCATCCCTGAAGACATACACATGAGTAAATTATCCAGACTGAGCAGGTTATATTTAGAAATATATATGTATATGCATATATAACAAAATAGGCCATGAGTGTGAAAGGAAGCAACCAGAGATATATAGGGAGGCTTGGAAGGAATAAAGGGAAAGGGAAAATGTTGTAATTACATTATTATCTCAAAAATAAAAAAAGTAGTCGTTTCGTCTGGGTCTGGAGAGATGGCTTAGCAGGTAAGAGCATTTGCTGCTTTTGCAGATGGCCCAGCTCCTACACTGTGCGGCTCGCAGCCACCTATGACTCCAGCTCCAGAGGATCTGACACCCTCTTCTGGCCTCTGTAGCAGGCACACATATGAACATACATACATGTAGGCAAAGCATTTACACACAACATCAAAGTAAAAATTTAAAAATGTTAAAAAAAAAAAGTTTCATTTTATTATCCCATCATCCTGGCATCATCAGTTGCTGAAACAGCATGAAGATGGTTGGAACAAGAGAGAAAGTTGCTGTTGAGTAATTCAACTCGGTGTCCCAGGGGCTGATGGGTGTACATGGCCCTGGGAGGTCCTCAAATACATGAAGCCCTTGTCAAAGGTCAAAGCTACAGTTGTTGGAGGCACAGACTGCTGTGGCTGGACCATGAGGACAGCTGCCACATTCAGGCTTTGTTAATGGCAAATGCATTACTTTCTAGCTCCCATGGGGAGGAGGAAGTGGAGACAGCAGGATTTGTGGGAACACACTTAGCTCCACCCCAAAGAAGAAGTAGGTCATCTGGGGCTGCCAGAGGATGCGTGCAAGCCTTCTGCAAAGAACAGCTTAGTACATCCCAAAGCAGTTTTCTTAACAACAAAAAGTTTTAAGAACCTAAGGATTTTTCTGGAATTAGCGTTTCACAGGCCGAAATGAAATTCCTTCCCAAGGACAGCTTGCTTACTGCAATTGAGTCAAAATTGCAAACAGCAGGCTGGCAGCAGTGCTGGGCCCAGATGTTAAGAACCCAGAGCAAGGCTGGAGAGAAGGCTCAGTGAGTTAAGCTCACTGGCTGAGCTGGCCATGGTGATGCACACCCTTAGTCCTAGTACTTGGTAGGTAGAGGCAGGCAGATCTCTGTGAGCTTGGTCTACATAGTGAGTTCTAGGGCAGCAAGAGCTCCATAGTGAGAGCCTGTCAAAAACAAAGACAAAGGAAACAAAACCCAATACTGCTACTCTTTTGTTTTTTTTAATTTATTCTTGTTACATCTCAATGTTTATCCCATCCCTTGTATCCTCCCATTCCCCCCTCCCCATTTTCCCATTATTCCCCTCCCCTATGACTGTTCCTGAGGGGGATTACCTCCCCCTGTATATTCTCATAGGGTATCAAGTCTCTTCTTGGCTACCTGCTGTCCTTCCTCTGAGTGCCACCAGGTCTCCCCCTCCAGGGGACATGGTCAAATGTGAGGCACCAGAGTACAATACTGCCACTCTTGTGGAGTATCCGTGTTTGATTCCCAGAACCCACAGGGGAATCATAATTGTCTGTAACTCTAGTCTCTGGGGCTCTGAAACTCCCTTGGCCTCATTAGACATCAGGCAGGTATGTGGTGCACAGCCACACATGCAGGGCAACAGCCATATACATAGGAAGGGAGGGGGGCAGGGAGGGAGGAAGGAAGGGAAAGAGGCGCAGGATTCCCAGCAGTTGTGGAAGCAGAGGCAGATGCTTACTTGTAATTAAGTATCCATAGTTTACTGATGATTTCCTCCATCCTGCACCCTTTGAGCTGTGTATAAATGTTGCTCATAAATTGTTAATGTTTTGTTATTTTAATGGAGCTATGCTATTTTATTTTAAAAGTTCAACCAACGTATCCTTCTTTTACCTGTAATAGAGAAGCTTGGTAGAGTCTGATTTCACCAGAATTCCAGGCCTTCATGGACACATTCTACTAACTGAACTCTATCCCTCCCCCTCTCTCCTTTCTCCTCCCTACTCCCTCCCCTCTCCTCTGTGAGCTCACATGCGCATGCGCACAGTGTGTCATGGTATGTATGTGGAGTTCAGGAGATAACTTACAGAGTTGGTGTTCTCCTTCCCCCATGTGAGTTCTAGGGCTCACACTCAGGTCCCTAGTCAAGTGCTCTCCCTCCACCAGCTGAGCCGCATCTGCTGCCCTGACCTTCCCTGTTTTAAGACAGTAAGTTGTGGTGGTGCCTAGAGGCATCTTCAAGAGGACTAGAAACTGCTTAACATACGGGAATGTGACTGGTAGACACATGGAGTAGTTCACACTATTCCTGCCTCAGTTTACCCTCAGCAAGTGCCTAAAATGCCCTTTCCCGAGGGGGAAAACCCCACCTTTCTTTCCTTAGCTTTTAACCGCTGCAGCATCATGGTAACTGTGGCCATTTCAGTCACTCTTCAAGACAGAGAGTAAAACGTTGTCGACAAAAATACAGTTAGGAGAAGCATCTTTTGAGAGGAGAGGTGGGAGAGAGTCATTTCCCACATCCTTAGATCCCATTATAACCAGAACTGGAATTAGCTTTTCCATTACAAGAGCTGATTCGCTTTTCCCTGCTGTTTTCACCATGACATCCCAACTCCTAGACCCTAGCGCTAGCAGGCACTGATTAAACATTTGTGAAATGAATGAACAAAGTAAGCTGTTACTTTACTTCTTTTTATTCATTAATTTTTTAAAAGATGTGTGTGTGTGTGTGTGTGTGTGTGTGTGTGTGTGTGTGTGTCTGTGTGTCTGTGTGCCTGTGCATGGGCACATGTGCTTGTGCGTGCATAAATGTGTCATGGCCTGTACGTGAGGGTCAGAGGACACCTTGTAAAAGTCCATTCTCTCCTTTCTCCATATGAGTACTAGGGATGAAACTCACATCACTAGGCTTGGAGGCACATGCTTTTACCTGCTGAGCCATCTAGCCAGCGTTGGCTCTGTTACTTCAAAGCAGAGGAGTTTTTACAAAATCAAGAGGATTAAAAGTATAAATATATGTGCACGTAGGTGTGTGCATATATATATACACATATTTATGTGTATATACAATTATAACCATGTATGATGGTGAATCTTGATTGTCATCTTAACTGGATTTAGAATCACCTAGGAGATACGTCTCTGAGACCAAGACAACTCACACTTCGGTTGCCTCAGCTGGAACCGCTCAGGCTTAGTCTAACTTGCCACGACAGACTTACTCTTACACAACAAGCCAGAAGAAACCCTGTATTACGTCGCTTTCCTCACAACAGTGAGAAGAGTAATCAACAAACTAAGGTAGAACTGAAGTGTTACCAAGCGATGCTAGACATTGTTGGCAAGCCCACGTGATGAAGCAGAGATGGAGCCCTGGGACCAGGAAGGATGTACTGGGCATGCTCAGAACTCAGAAGTGCTGTGGTGCTGTCAAAGATGGCAACAGGGACAAATGTTGGGCAGACAGGGTAAGCTTTGTAAACCTTAGAACTTTTTGGTAGCCAGAGGGAACCAATGGAAGATTGAGCGGGGAAATGAGATGTTACCCTGACATGGTTCGTTTCAACAACAAACCGGAAGCTTCTACCCCAAGGGTTATATTCTTACATAGCAGAGGTTCAAGACCGTACAGCATGCTAGAGAAGATGTTTAGTGAGAGAGCTTTCGAATTTATGTCATGTAGGCCGCTGTTATGATGAGTTATTTTCCTATGATGGTCCGTGGTTAGATACAGTCATTCTCAAAAACATTAGTAATTTCTGGTACTCTAAAATAGAAATATATAGGCCTGATGGGGAGACAAAGGGAAGTAAAAGAAGAAGATTCTAGAAAAAGCATTTTTGGGTTCAGATCAATCATTCTATCTGTCTATCCATCTAAATTTATATTGTAATAAAACATGTATTTATCAATAATTTAATATTGTGAATAAAGTAAGTGCTTATCAATAATGAAGTGATCGAATAATTTCAAAGTGAAATATCTTTTAGAAGAGGCAAAAATTGAGTGAATAGCTCAAAAATTGGAGGGTTTGGAGAAAAAAAATTCATAAATAATTAAGTTACAGTATATAACATATTTTATATACTTGGCTACTAGTGGCTTAGAGCAATGTAAGCATATATCACATATTTAATTCTCTGAAACAGATTTCCTTTTTTTGCAATGTATGTAAATTAAAAGTAAGAGTTTTTTCCTTTTGATTTTGAAAACTTGGAGCAATATTATATGTCTACTCTTAAGATGCCCTTTTATTTCTTTCACATTTGCATCAATTTTGCTCTCTTTTGAAGTGCAGTACCTTTTGTAAAGATGCATTTATCATGCAGAAATGACTTTTTAGACAGTAATTTTTTCCTCTGTCCTCACCTAAAATTGCATTCTTTTTTCTGGCTTTGATTTTTGTGAAACAGGAAAATGATGGTAAGCATTGCTGTTTCTTTACAAGGAGGAAGGGTAGTTTGTTCTATACAATCCTTAGCCTTGGATGTGGGGAATGCAGTGAGGATGGAGAGGGAGGAAATGGAGGACAAGTCAAGGATAAGATTCTGGGAGGATAAGGAATACAGTGAGGATGCAGGGGGGTTGGGGGGCAAAGGGAAGAGACTGGGGAAAGGTCAGGGATAAGATGTTGGGAGGATAAGGAGTACAGTGAGGATGGGGAGGGAGGAGACTGAGGACCAGTGTAAGGATGAGATGCTAGGAGGATGAGAAGTGAGCATCTGAGACCAGAAAGAAACTTGTAGACTTCAGTCACTGCTGCAGGTAGTTGGGGTGGCCAACAATGATGATGTTGCTGCTCTGTTTGTTTGTCTGTTTTTTTGTTTGGAGACAGGGTTTCTCTATATAGCCATGGTTGTCCTAGAATTCACTACCTAGTCCAAGCTGACCTTAAGCTCACAGAGATCCATCTGCCTCTGTCACCCAAGTGCTGAGATTAAAGGCATGCAGCACCACGCCTGGCTTGTTTTTGTTTTGAGATAAGTTCTCATTGTGTAATCCTGACTGGCCTGGAACTTGGCATTTAGCCCAGGCTAGACTAACTCAGCTGCTCACTCCTCATCTCATCCTTAACTGGTCCCTAGTCTCCCGTTCCCCCATGAGATCTGCCTGCCCCTGCCTTTTGTGTGCTGGCATTAAACAAATTTACCATTACACCACATTAAGAACTATTTTGTAATAACTTATTTATTTTTATTTTATGCACATTAGTATTTTGCTTACATGTCTGTGTGATTCTCTGGAACTGGAGCTGCAGACAACTGTGAGCTGCCATGTAGGTGCTGGGAATTGAACCCAGGTCCTCTGGAAGAGCAGGCAGTGCTCTTAACTTCTGAGCCATTTCTCCAGCCCCAAGAATTATTTTAAGCAAGTTTTTATTTGGGATATAGAGTATTACATCTATTTCTGAAAGACTAAGGGCAGACAGTCCTGTTCGAATGTCCCATTTCCCTATAATGTTCATAGGTCAGATTTATGAATGTATTTGTGGTTTGTTGGTTTGTTTGTTTGTAGGAGCAGTGAACTTTATTGATGGTATTCAAGAGAATAGGGCTCCCTGGCCCCTCCTGTTACTCTGGGGTCTAGGATGGAAACTGTGAGAAGAGATGGTCAGTGTCAGGGGGTGAGTTGGAACAAGGACTCCTCAGCAGCGGCGGGCCTCTCTCTCTATTGCTATAGTGTCCTCGCTGGGGTGGGTGGTCCAGAGCTTCTTACTCCTTGGAAGCCATGTAGGCCATGACGTCCACCACCCTGTTGCTGTAGCCATATTCACTGTCATACCAGGAAATGAGCTTTACCAGCAGAGTGATGCTAGCCCCCACATCAAAGGTAGAAGAGTGGTAGTCACTGTTAAACTTGTAGGAGACAATCTGGTCCTCAGTGTAGCCCAGGATGTCCTTTAGTCGGCCTTCAGATGCCTGCTTCACAACAATTTTGATGTTATCACACTTGGCATGTTTTTCCAGTTGGTATGTCAGATCCATGGCAGACACATTGGGGTAGGAACACAGAAGGCCATGCCAGTGAGCTTCCCGTTCAGCTCTGGGATGGCCTTGCCCACAGCCTTGGCAGCACCAGTGGATGCAGGGATGATGTTCTGGCTAGCCCCATGGCTATCGTGCCTCAGCTTTCCAGAGGGGCCATCCACAGTCTTCTGGGTAGCAGTGATGGCAGTGAGTCCTTTCACAATGCCAGAGTTGTCATTGATGATCCTGGCCAGGGGGGCTAAGTAGTTGGTGGTGCAGGAAACATTGCTGACAGTCCTGCGTGAGTTGTCACACCTCTCGTGGTTCACGCCCATCACAAACATGGGGGCATCGGCAGAAGGGGCAGAGATGATGGCCCTTTTGGCCCCATCCTTCAAGTGGACCCCAATCTTCTCCATAGTGGTGAAGATACTAGCTGAGTCCACAACATATTCGGGACCAGCACCATTCCCATTTGATATTAGCAGGATCTCTCTCTGGAAGATGGTGATGGGCTTCCTGTTGATGATAAACTTCCCGTTCTCAGACTTGACTGTGCCGTTGACTTTCTATGGGTGGAGTCATATTGGAACATGTAGACCATGTAGTTGAGATCAATGAAGGGGTCACTGATGGCAGCAATCTCCACTTCGCCAGATAAGAAGCCATCATCCCTGGGTAACCAGGTGCCCAATACGGCCAAATAACGATTACTCCAACCTTCAACCATCGTGTCAGTGGACGAGGCTGCCACTGCATGAGAAGCTGAGAAGCTGAGAAGGTGCTGCTGTCTCTGGAACAGGGAGGAGCAGAGAACCACATTAAAAAAAAAAGTGTTGTGACGGCTTGGATAAGAATGGTCCCCCATAGGCTCATACCTTGCCCTGCAGGTTATGAACTCTATCCCTCTGGAACTGTGAGCTTCAAATTAAATGCTTTCTTTGATAAGTTGTCCTGGTTATGGTGTAGTAGGAAAGTAACTATGATCCATGTCAGTGACTTGAGGCTCAATGTCATTGTTAATCTGGCCCCATGTTATTTGGGTTACTCCCCCTCCCCCTTTCTAAGCAATGATATCACGGTGATCAAACCACAAAAAAAAAGACTTTCTATAAAGGATGATCATGATGGCTATTTCTAAAAAGTTTTTGTTATTTTTTTCAGGACAGTCTCAATATATATAATAGGCTGGCCTTGAACTTGGGGCAATCTTTTTGCCCCAGTCTCTCAAGTGCCATCTGCTCAGTAAAAATATTTCTGTTCTCTCTTCCCTCTAATGATTCACTGCTCAAGGGTTCTGGGTTCTGCGTTGTTAACTGTCTCTGGGGCTGTGAAATGGGTTCCATTAGTTTCTCCTTCTTAGCTTGCATCTCTGAGGTTATTACAGTGCCTTCTTCAGGCTCCCTCGCTGACATTTACCAAGGCATGACTGATCCAGTAAATGATGTTAATGTCACCCAAAGGCGTTGCCACATTGCCTTACAAGATGTTTCTGAAGCCTTTGAAAGTGCCAAGTGCGTATGTCGGGTATCCCCTTTCTTGAGCCACTGAGTCAATCCTGGCCCCCTGAGGCTGGCTTGCTTTCACTCTCTCCAGGAGTCAGGTGCAAGTCCCTGGCTATGGGACACACCTGCAAGCTGAACCCGGCTGAACTCAGAAACACTCTTTAACACTGGTGTGCCCTGTAGCCTGCCTCTCGCCGTCTCCACTCTCTCAGATCCTGTTCTCTACCAGGGGTGCTTTGGCCCCTCAGGTGAGAGTCATTACATACCTGGCCAGTTTCGACAAGTCTAAGCTGAGCACGAGCTCAAGCTAAGTGAGTCCTTCACAGCTGCTCTCCTTGGTGAGATACAACTAAGTATATAGTTAGGATAATTGGGTTACTGTCTCACTCAATGAAAATGACAGTTCGGAAAAAGCGACGTGCTTGTTTCTGTTATTTAACTATCCACTTATTCATTTCATTTATTCAATATATATGCACTAATACTAATTAGCATCAAATATATGATACTCCAGGGACTGTTCTGGGATTGAGGACAGACATACCAGGCATGGAGACAGGAAACGTTCTTCCTTTCTTGGAGTTTACTTTCATGCAAGAGGACAAGACAGTTGTCTCCTATTAGACAAATTGATGCTGTCATTTCAGATGGTGGTATGCTATCTGGAGAAAATATAGCAGGGATAGAAGCTGAGAGTGACTGCAGGTGTCAGGTGGTGACCCAGCAGTGGGGGCCTTTTTAAAGACCCGGAAGCACCAGACTTAGGAGTGTGGCAGATGATATCAACTGCCGAGCTTATTCCACCTGCGCTCTGGGTTAGACTTGTTACCACATTGCAACAGTTTCATTTCTGAGGCACTGTCGTGAAACCCTCAGCTTGAGAAAGAAAAATGAGCCTTGGCACTTTCCCATCAGGAAGTTGTTGGTGCTTCTGGTAGCCTCTTCTGTCTTCCCCATCACTCTTCCGGCATCAGCTTCAGTGTTCTGTTGAAAGGAAAAACGATTTTCATTTTGTTCTAACAGGACACTATGTGGTTTTCACTTAACTAACTGCTTATGGCTCCAGTGTAGAAGGCGGTGTCCTGAGTGTTATCTCAGGGTGGACTTAGTCTTCCTAGGTGTTCCGCAAGGCCCTTAGTTTATAGATGAGTGTCCTAAGTCATAGAGCTAGGAATAGTAATGAGAGTTATCCGCATGTGTTCTGCCAGAGACAGGGATAATCAATAAATAATCAATAAACCAATTTCTGTCTCTCCTTCCCTACTCCCCCCCCATCCCTCCAGTACATATATATGTATACAGTATGTAGAAGTCAGAACTCAATGTCAGGTGTCTTCATCAATTACTCCCAATCTTATTTTCTGTGGCAGGTTCTCTTACTGAACCTGGTGCTCTCTGATTCCACTAGGCTGGCTGGCCATGGAACTCCAGGGATTCTCCTGTGCCTGCCTCCATGTTGCTGGGGTTTTAACTGTGCCGAGAGCAAAGCTTTCATGTGGATGCCAGGGACTGAACTCAGGACCTCCCTATGCAGCAAGCATTTTACCAGCTGACCCATCTCCTTAGCCACAGGTGCTGAATTCCTTGAGATGAGTGTTAGATGTTCTTTATGTCTTTGAGGAGGTTGAAGTTGGGTAGATAAGGCGACTTATTGTCTCACACAAACACTGAGCATAATTTTCTCCCTGATTCTAAAATACATGTACTTTCCATTAAACTGTAATCATCACCAAAACGAAGTCGGGTGCTGTCGTCTGTGCTTGATCTTGAACGATGATATGAGGGCCTGAAGAGCCATGGGCCATGGGGATAGAATTCAAACCCAGGTCCCCAAACTAAATGCTAGCCAAATACATTGGCCACAAGAGCCACACAAATAGAAGTTTAAATCCAGGCTATTGGACTCACTAGTGGTATGACTATTGATTACCCGGAGTTTCAATATTCTAATTTGGCAAATGGGCATAATGAACGCTTATCTCTAAGAGTTATTTGGGACAGCAAATATATATATATATATATATATATATATATATATATATATATATATATATATATATATTTTCTGGTTTTGGTGCCTATGAGTCTGTCTAGCCATTGTTCTGTTTCACTACAGCAGACTTCTCCTGTTCTTTACTAAAAATCCATGCGCTGTGTAGCTCTTGGGCTTCTCTTAGCCCAAATAGATCATGATCTAATTCAGAATTTCTCTAAGTATGACCGACTCCTGGATGGAAACATCAGTACTGCTCTATGTTAGACCTGCTGAACTAAAACTCCAAGCCTATTGCCATTCTTATGGAATGTCTGTGCCCTTTGGGATGCTGGAGTTGAACTGTGGGCTTTAATCGTACTATTTATATCTTCTCCCTGCGTTGGCAGTGGAGGACCTCCAGAATGAATGAGCCAGTGAGATGCCAAAATCCTGCATGAAGAGAGGCTTGGTTATTTATGCCAATGTCCAGTTACACATTCAGATCAAGTTAGGCAAAGGAGAAGTTAGGCTGTTGGGAGAGTGACTGGGCTGTGGCGTTTACTCTGGGGACCAAGGAAGCACCATCTCCAAGGAGACATTTAAACTGCAACCTGGGATAGTGGGATTGCGTGTGGGAAGATGAGGGGGAGGAAAGGTAAAAAGTCTTCTTATAGGAACTGGCATTTGCACTGTCTCAGAAGTAGAGCTGGTGTGGCAGAAAATGGCTCTGTATGTGCAAAGAACAGAAGGCATAGGTCAAAATGTCAACAGGGCCTGTCTTTGTAATGGACTAGATGTACTTTGAATTTCCTTGTTTGTGTGTGTATTTTTTTTAAAAAATATATTGCTTGTATAGCTCTTTACAAAAGTGACCATAGGTAGATGTGCAGCTCAGGTCTCCTAGAGGATTTACCTAGCATTAACAAACAAACGAAGCCTTTGTACCAGCCAATAAATCTGTCATGGTAATGCAGGCTTGTGATGCCAGCACTGTCTCAAAAAGAAAAAGTTCATAAAAGGAGGAGGGAGCGGAGGAGAGGAGGAGGGGAGAGAGAGAGGGCGGGGAGAGAGGGGGGCGAGGAGAGGAGAGAGCGGGGGAGAGAGGAGAGGAGGGAGAGAGAGGGAGGGGGGGAGGAGGGGGGAGAGGGGAGAGAGAGCTGAGAGAGAGGAGAGGAGAGAGGGGAGAGAGAGGAGGAGGAGGAGGAGAGAGAGGAGAGGGAGGGAGGGGGAGGAGACGAGGGGGAGGAGGGGAGAGAGAGGGGAGGGAGAGAGAGGAGAGCGAGAAGAGGAGAGAGGAGAGAGAGAGAGAGAGAGAGAGAGAGAGAGAGAGAGAGAGAGAGAGAGAGAGAGAGCCCACAGGTAAGAGAGAGAAATTGGTTGACTCAAAAAGGCCTTCCTGGCTTTCCTTGGGTTGGAATGTATGCTGTGGGGGAGGGGTGACGTTTCCAGGCAAAGGAAACAGCTTGGCTCCTGTGTTTACATAACTGCTAGTTGCTAATAACTGAGTTCTAGCTACAACATCGTGTGGGGATGGGTGGGTGAGCTGTGAGACAGCAAAGTAGGCAAGAGATCAAATCCCAGAGGCCGTGTGTCAGCAGGAAGCTTCGTGTTCACTCCATGGTCGACGCAGAGTGAATTGATCAGATTTCTGTTTCACACACATCCTGTGGGATAGCATGAGACAGTCAGACAGCTGCGCCCGCCAAGATGAGCGATGCGGTGCAGTCTGGAAACTGGATGATTGTTTGCTTGTTTGTTTTCTTTCTTTCTTTTCCTTTCTTTCCTTTCCTTAGAAATCAAAACCAAAAACCAAATGCAACATAATTTTTTTTTTTTAAAGTTTGGGGTATATGTGGGAGGGAGGACAGTTCTGGGGAGTTGGTCCTTTACTTCCACCATGTGGGGCCCAAGGTGGGGGGGCGATCTAGCTCAGGTCATCAGACTTGGTGGTAGACAACTTCATGACATCTCACCAATCCTCCTTCTGATTTTTTTCCCCCTTTAAGGCAGCAAATTCAAGAGTGTGACCTGAGATTTAGTCTTAGTTGCTTTCTGATTAAATATTAAATTCAAAAAATTAGTGTGACCACCTGATGCCAAACGACGAGGCGAGAGGCACTCTCTCTAATTCACCGTCTGTTCTAGTGGACCACGGGCGATCCCCTCTCCTTCTGGCTGGAGTCCTGTGTGCATCCTCAGCCCAAGAGAGTACTTGTCTGCTTCCAACCTTAGGGCGAGACGAGAATGAGACAGCGCCTGCAGCACGGTTGACATCCTGAGACACCAACAGCTGAGGCAGAGGCCGTCAGCATTAGTCGCAACAACCTTTTTTTTTTTTTTTTTTTTTTAATGCAGGCTTTAATTTTATCTGTTCATTTCAACCAACTCTGAGGTCTCCATGACTACAATAGAAGAACAGAAGGAAAAGAGCACTTCTGTGTTGGAACACCCTAAATGGTATTGTTTATTATAAAACGTGGGTATTTTAAAGGATGCCCACGGCTTTAAAAGGTGTCAATGCTATTCATATGGTGTTCCAAGCCACAGACATTTTTATGTTCTAGCTGTGGGTGATATGGGAACACGCTGAGAAGATGCATCAATAAGGGTGCTCAAAAAAAAAAAAAAAAAAAAAAAAAACGACAAGAGGTAGATGGAGTTGAGATCAAATACAAATGGGAAAAGATGTATATGTTCCTAGCTGCCAGAGCTCTCTGAGACCTGAGTCATGATGCGGTCAAGTGTGGCCACGGATTGATGTTAGACAGTTTATAGTCTGAAGACCTGAGTAAAACAGCCACGAGAAACTGCAACACTTCTTGGTTAAGCCAACGATGGCACACACACCTGCCGCATCCTTTTCCAAAGGGAGCAGATGTGTCTGAGGCTTTTGAAGTTAGAACTGAATTCCAGCCGTTCTGCTGACTATCCGTGGACTTAGATGTCTTCAGCGGTCCACAGTCCACTTGCAAGGTATTATGGGGGAAACCAGATGTTATTCATCAAGTCCTCAGCATGTAATTAACCCTCTCAGAAATGGTGGCACTTACTGTTGTTGTTGTTGTTATTTGTACTCTGCTGCCATAGAGACCTGGTGTGTGTCTCCACAAGAATTTGGACTTCTGAGGAAGACGGAGTAGAAGTCTTAGGATGCTAGTGGGGGAGGAGGAAAGTAAGGGCTAACACGTGGAAAGATAGGGTTGGGGTTTCCCGTGTTCAAGGAACTGAGATCCCAGGCACTGAGCAGCATCTGGAAGGGTTGGAATCACGCCTGGTACCCAAGGCTGTTGTATTTATACAGATGCCAAGTTCTTGGGCTTCTAGCAGATGGCTGCGTTGAGGCCAGGTTACTGTAGAATCACTGGGCTGGGCTGTTCCTCAGCAATGCTGGCTGATGCTGGTCCACTGACAAATTGTCTTGATGTTTGTCAGTGGTGTGGGTCCCCAGCCATTTTTACAGTCCTCTTTTCCTCCCTCTTGGGTCCTGTCCCAGTCAGGTGCTCCGTTTCTACTCAGGTACCCAGTCTGTATTCTATTTTGGTCTCTGCTAAGGAGAGCAAACCTCTGCAAAGGTGAAGTACTCGCTGATGAAGGGGCCTGTGACATTTGGAAGAGGACTCTTGAGATCTGGAAGAATGGCCTTTTAATGACAGAGTGACAGACAACAGGTTGACACTTGGGGTCAGGGGACTCTCCCTTGTTACCTGTGATTGGAACACAGCAGCCACACTGTCTACTAAGAAGGCTACTCCTTGCCAGAGTCGGCATAAAACACCAGGGGGGTGTTTAGTATAGGGGCTATGCACCCCTATTCCTCTTCCTTCTCCCCCTTTTGTTCTTCCTCATATAACCCCGGCTAGCCCCTAACTCACTATATAATTAAGGCTGACCTCAAAAGATGCTTCTGCCTCCTGTTTTCTAAATGCTGGGATTATAAACGCTGGCAGAATGACCCCTGGCTTAGGGGTCACATCATTTGCTTACTTCCAGCTGGATGTAATTTTAGGCAGATTGACTTTATTTGCAGAGCAAGATGCCTGTCTGAGCCATTGCTTGGGCCCCTGGTTGCTTGTCTGACCAGGACTGTCTGTCAGTGCCTTTGTTCCACACTTGAGACACCTGAACGTTGTGATGATGCGCTTGGCTTTCTGATGTTTGTTGCCCTGCATAGGCTTGAAGATGGCAGAGAAAGGTTATGGGGAGGAGGACAAAACATAATTAATAAGATGAAAAATACAGCAGTGGAAGCCTCTTTCCATAGACTTAGCTGATTTCTGTGATGAGGGAGAAACAGGCCTACTGTATAACATTAAAAAAAAAAATCACTTTTGGATGATTGTAGTGGCACAGGCCACTACATTTCTGTACTCTGGAGGCTGTGGCAGGAGGATTGTAAATTTTGAGGCCAGCCTGTACTATATAGAGAGACCCTGTCTTAAACAAAACAAGACATAAAACAATAACAAAAGCAAAACCAAAAAATATCTATTTCCAGGGCACCATGGGAAGCCTGTGTCAAGATGTATGGAAAGCACACTGGGGCTGTTGTCGACTTCTTTGTTCCTCTAGATCACAACACCTTGATTTTCCTTTCAGACCCACACATCTTCCCATGTGTGGAATCCCGCAGGACCTTTGCTTTTTATCTCCTTTCCATCCTACTGGGGAGGGAAGAGATCCCTGATTCAGGGTTTGGGTAGCTGAATCCTGACACCTGGTGCAGGAGAGATGACATCACCAGTATTTTATTAGTCATCTAGAGTCACGGCCTGGGGAGGGAGGATGCTGCAGGCCACACAGGGCCATGGGGCAGGCGTGGGGATTCTCCTGGGTCTGAGGAAGAGACCCAGGAGTAGGAAGGAACCCGGGGAGGCAGACATTGCAGTACGATGAGGGTGAGGTGTGGCTGTGAAGTGTGCGGGTGTGGCTGGATTGTGTAAATCATGTCGCAGGCCAGCAGGGAGATGGAATCCACACTCATGAATAAGCAGAAGTGTCCTAGTTCACTTGAGGAGGGCTCAAGAATTTAAGGCTAGGTCATCTAAGACCCTTCTTATTCTTCCTTATATGGTATTGGGCTTGATTTTATTTTTGAGATAGGGTTTCTCCGTGTAGCCTTGGCTGTCCTGGAACTCTCTATGTAGACCAGGCTGGCCTCCAACTCACAGAGACCCGCCTGCCTCTGCCTGCCAAGTGCTGGGATTAAAGATGCGAGCCAGTGAAGGCGGCTTCAGGCTTTGTTTTAGTCCCATTACCTGTTATTCATAGAGTTATGTCTTCACCCGTAAAGAGAACTGTGCTAAACCAGCTGTGCTGCCTTTCTTTTCTTGTAGCTAGGAAGCATGAAGTTGAGGGAAACAATGGTCAATGACTTTAGTGTGTTAATCCAGACAGGGTTGTCTCGAAGAAACTGCCTATCCTGAAACACGCTGCAGTCATCGATGGGTAGTTTAAATATTTTTAAATTTATTCTTTAGCAATTTCACACATATATACAGTGCATTTTGATCATATCTGAGCCCCCATTACCCTCTCCTGTCTCCCAGAACTCTGAAACACACCATCTTCCCATCTTCATTATTTCTTCTTCACCTCCTCCTCCTTACCTTTAATAACTCACTAAGTACAATCACTGTTACTGGCATGGGTATGGGACCATTCGCTGGAGTATGCAGCCCACCAGGGGCCACACCCCCTAAAAACACTGAAATCTCTGCTGTCAACTGCCAATTGCTCTTGAGCTAGGGATGGGGCCTTATGAGCCCATCCCCATCCATGCCAGAATGCTGACTGGCTTGATGTATGTCTTATGTCGGTAACCACAGCTGCTGTGAGTTCATGAGTGCAATGGTCTTGTCATATCCAGAGGACAACATTTTATAGCATGTCACTCCATTCTCTAGCTCGTATATTCATTCTCCCCTTATCTATGATATCCCATCAGTTTTGGTGGTGGTGAGTTAATTGGGATGTCCCATTTAGGGCAAAGCACTTAACAGTCACTAATTCTCAGCTCTCTGGCCATTTATGAGCGTCTGCATTAACAGCTGCCAGGTACAAAATAGAAACACTGCCAAAGCTGAGATCAGCACTAATCTATGGCTGTAGCCGGGCTTTTGGCTACTTTGTCAGTTTTTTTTCCTACCATTTTTTATGACACTCCATTCCTTTTCAAATCTCCAACACTAGGTAGGAGAGAAAGAAGGTTAGCAGAGAAAGGGGGCATTGACATCGTTAGATTACTTCCTGCTGAGTAGGCGTGTCGCATTCCTTGGGGCAAATTTGATTGGTCATCATTAGGATATCTCCAATCAGCAACCAGTGATCCAGCAAATAGCAACCCAGTAACAACAGCAGCAGCAGCAGCAGCAGCAGCAGCAGCAGCAGCAGAGTTATCAGCTGTTCCTGCAGCCTCTCTCAAGGCTCTAGCATTTTCATACCCTCTTAAGTATCCCCAGAATTCCAAATGTAAACTATCTTCAGTTGACAAAATCATACCCCTGTTAGAGCACTAGGCAAATCATAGTCAGCTGCTGTGGACAATCTGAAGCAGCCCCATATCCCACACCTGGCATTCAACAAAAATATATTCCCATAACATTTCTGTGTTTTTAAAGAAACCAAAAACTCTTACTGCATATGAGCAAAAATATTTAGAAGGATCTGTGAATATTTCTTAGCTTTTCAAGTATCACATATGAATTTCCTCCTGTGGAGCTGGCCTCAAACCCAAACCAAAAGCATTTGGTTATCCTCAAAATGCTAACTACACTATTGTACCGATGGCCATATCTGGCCTGCCAGCTCAGGATTATGGCATACCGGATTTATCGTTATATATTATAGCATACTGGGTAAGACTGTGGGTGACTTTTCACCCCCAGCAGCTGGCATTATGAAAACTAGCCCATGGTGAGGAAGTTTCCAAGTCTTCTTCAGCTTGATTCCTCTATGCTGTACAGGCAACTATGTAGTATCTTCAGCAATGAGGTCTTACCATGCAGTTTTGGTGGGCAACCAAGGGCATTGGAAATATCCTATGTTGTTTTGGAGGCCTCTGTAGACTTCCTTGCCAATAAGTTATATAACATACCTGCTACTGAGATTTTTATTTAATAACCCATGCCTTCTGGGAGCAGCACTGTCCATCCATGCATGATACCTATATTCAGATGCCTTCTTAAAAAAGAAAAGTATGGTGACCACCCACAGCCATGGCCCAGGTACGGGCTGCTTTCTGCCGTCTAGGAGCCTTGTCCGGAGCTGGGCCTTGGGTTTGGCGCCCAATTTCCAGATGCCTACGGGAAGGAGCTCTTTGACAAGGCCAACAAACACCACCTTTTGCACAGCCTGGCCCTGTTAGGGGTACCCCATTGCAGAAAGCCCCTCTGTGCAGGGTTACTGGTAGCTTCTGGAACCACCTTATTCTGCACCAGCTTTTACTACCAGGCCCTGATCGGTGGCGACACTAGCATCCAGACAGTGGGGTCTGTTGGAGGGAGCCTGTTAATCTTGGGCTGGCTGGCTTTGGCTTTTTGAGGACTCTTGTTTCAGTGCCCAGTCCTGGCCCTTCTGGGCAACTGGACGCAGAGTGGGAGGGGGAAGATGTTGAACCAGAAAGGAAATTAAAAGACAAAAAGTACATAAAGAAAGAAAGAAAGAAAAGTGTGTGTGTGTGTGTGATATAAATTAACTTACAAAGTAGTGGGTTTTCATAAGGGTCCCTCACACATTCACAAAACACAAAAGCAAAAGTGGGGGAAAGTTAAAGAATCAGAATGAGCTTTGTAATCATGAATGGCTCTGCATCTACTGTCTTAAAAGCCGGAAATAGAGGCGACTTCTTAAAACTCTGGATCCCAGCTAGGAAGAGCATCACTGTGATAAGATGCTGCCATTTGTTGGCAATACTTGGTCTACCCGTCGGTCCTCTATGGCCCTGTGGCATCCCTTACAAGTCATCCAGAGCTATGGTGTCTCAGTTCTTGAGTTGTAAAGATGATTATGTGTGGGGCCTCTCATCTCTGTGACCAGAGAATGAAAGGCTCCGGGATCTGTGGAAGAGCTTTCTGGCTTGAGTGGGAAGGGTGTCTGCATGTGTGCACTTCATAGCCCAGATCGTTCGGATTTCCTGCCAGTTATTACTATTCCTGCCAGACTGTGGAGAGAAAAAGGAGTTAGAGTGGAGACCTGGGGATTTCCCCTTCACCAGTAAGGTCTAGAAAGTTGAGAATGTGAAAGAAAGATGGATGATGTTCTAAAAAGGATTTTGATCTACACACTTAAATAACTGCACATCCATAGAAACAGACAGAAAACCAGGAAGCAGAAAGAGCCATGGAAATCAAAGATGGAAAAGATAAGGTGCGTGGAAGCAGAGAAGGCGCTGCAGCGATGACTTTCTAGGGCAAGAGGTGCCTTTACCTGGGCATCTCAAATAGCCTTTTCTTTGTCTTCCATTCCCTGCCTCCTTGGAGCTGAGAGCTGTTGTTGAACAGACCCCATGAGCAGTACTGTCTCCTCACATGTTCAGAGGTCACATCTCATGCCATTGGTTGTGGAGGAATTGGCTTCCTACAGACACAGCGGATCAGGAATACAGGACCACAGCTGGCAGTTGTTCTGAGTCCTACCCTCTCCCCTCTCCCCCCTCCCCTGGGAAGACTCAACCTCATTCTCTGAACTTTGATGTCTGTGGCTCTTGGCAGGGTCTAAGGGCATCGGTGCTGAGGGACGTAATCCTCCTCTATCTGGGAGCTAGCCTAGCGGTCGGAAAGATGAGGCTGGGCTAAAATTATCCTGCCCTTATTTCTACAGCAGAAAGACACACTCTAAGGTCACGGGTATTATGCTGTCAGTCCACTGATGGCTTCAAGCTCCCTGTCAGAACCATTACTTCATCTCAGGAGTGGGTGGGGCCCACAGCTGCCTCTGCTAAGAGGGCAACTCTTGTTGCACCTGGATTAACCGGCTAAGTGCTGGGTCTGCCTCTCCTTCAAGAATTTGCTTCAAGGACACAATAGGACCTCTGTCCTACACATTGCAACCTTGGAGGGAGTCGAAAGGAATGTGTGTGTCAAGTCACATTGTAAGGGATGAGGCTGAGAGGAAGCCACAGGGGAAGCAGATGTTTTCCTACTGAAGGGCTGGCTCTTCATCCTAAGGATTGCTGCTGGCTAAGAGCCCATGCTAGTTCAAGCCATGTGCCTGGACACAATACCTAACTTCTGTGCTTTAGCTGTATTGTCTGCTCAATGGCAGACTTAGCTCAGGAGTTTTGATGACCGAGAAAATGAATCTATTGGCTTTAGTTACTTTCCTATGGCTGTGACAAAACACCATTAACGAGACAACGTAGAGAAGGAAGAGTTTCTTTGGGGCTTACAGTACCAGATTGTTCAGGGCCCACGATGGTGGGGTGGAAGTAGCAGGTGGCAGGCAGCTGGAGTAGCAGCTGAGAGCTCACTTGTCAAACCGCTGACAAGGAGCAATCTCAAAGCCTGCTCTCAGTGACATACTTCCTCCAGCAAGGCCGCACCCCTCAGTCCTCCTCAAACAGCCTCTGACTGAGACGATGTATTCAAATGTCCAAGATTTATGGGGGAACATTACATTCAAATCACTATACTATGGGAAAAAAAAAAAAGCCTAGACACCATGTTGGCATAAAGTACCTAATGTGTGCTATTTATTGACTGTGATGACTAAATAGATGTCTTCAGTACCTCTGTCCTTGAACTTTTCTTGATCACCATAGAGTCGCTCTGGCCCCAGGCTAGAGGCTGTGGTGGGATGCTGATGAGCAGAAAAATGACTAGGGGTGGCTTGACAAATGGTAACACAGTCTTAACTCTCTGGGCACACTCTACCCTGTTTTGCACTTGGATTACATTCAAAGACACACTCCTATGGCCAGCGTTCTTAGAAAGCTGGCTCAAGCCATACTTGGCTTCTTCTTTTTTTAGTGGGCAAGAGGCCACATTCCTCAGCTGGACCTGCTCCAAGCAAAGTGAAGTGAAAAGGGCTGCCTTGGGCTCTCCAGCCTCTGTTTCTGGGGCCTCTTTTATGTGATCTTCTCAGGAGCCATCTTTTGTTGTTCTTGTCAATACCTTGCTTGAGAGAAGGAGCTGAAATGAATTCGTTCTGAGGAGTTTCTGCTGGAGTGTTATTACTTCAAGGGAATCTAGATTTTTTTTTTTTTTTTTTTTTTTTTTGGAGACAGGATTTCTTTGAGTAGCCTTGGCTATCCTGGACTTGCTTTGTAGACCAGGCTAGCCTCGAACTCACAGAGATCCGCCTGCCTCTGCCTCTGCTGGGAGTACAGATATGCATCACCGAGGCGGACTGTGGGAATTTAGATTTTGACACAAATGATTTTGAAGTAAACCAACATTAACTGCAGGGGGCAGCCCATGAGAGAAGGCATTCTGTGGGGGTGAGGTGGGATGGGGTGGGCTGCTGGACATTCTGGAATATCTTGCGTAGGTGCACCTCAGTCTCCAGATCTCTCGTCTGCAGTTTCTCTAGCTCTAGCTAAGGGCTCCAGCTGAGCAGGAGCGTTTGTTCTTAGGATGTTGGGGAACTGAATCTGGTACCAGGGGAGGCCTCAGCATCTGCCGATCTACACATGACTTGCTCCCAAACCCATCATTTACAGGAGATGCTTTTGAAGTAGGAGGCTATTGACGCCCCCATACAGAGTGGTGAGAGAAATTCTGGGCTTCTGAAACCTGCTGTAATAATTAAAAGGGTCTGAAAATTCTGTACAGACCATTCTTTCAAAGGGAACTTCATCTTATTTATATCATTGTTTTAATTAATGTTGTCATTTGCTTGTACATATCATAAATATGTACTCCTTAGTATTAATGACTTGATGAATATTATGGGATCATTCCTGAGACTCTCTGTTGTCTACTTACTTACCTCAAAGCCAAAGCAGCTTTTTTTGTCTGTTCGTTTGTTTGTTTAAATATTACAATGGTTGATTTTATATATCATCTTAATTGAGAATGCCTATAGCTTCAGAATCGTAATTTCTGGCAAGTCTGTGTGTTAGTTCACACAGTCTTCATGATCAAATACTTGATAAAAGTTTCTTGAGGGGGGAAGGACTTATTTTGACTGATGGTTTGAGAGGACATCCCATTAGGCTGGGAAAGGATGCTAGCTGGAGCACTTCATAGCTGTGGTAGTAGGTGCCTGCTCACATTTGTGTGAATTAGGAAGTAGAGAAAGGGCAGGAAACAAGGGTTCCCCCATGCCACCACCCCACAGTGACTTCCTCCAGGTGGGCCCCACCCCTAAAGGTCTGCTATCTCTCAAAGCAATGCTATCAGCTGGAGGCCAAATGTCCTAACACAGAATTCTGTGGGGGACACTCCACATACAAAGTGGAACAGTATCTGAGATGCTTTGGATGAGATTAGACTGATACTTGATGAAAGAAATTGCCCCAGTTTGGGGGAGATGGCACATACCTTCAGTCCCAGTGCTCTCTAGGCAGGTCTCTGACTTCTTCAAGGCCAGCTTGGTCTGTACAGTGAGGTCGTGTCACAAATGAACAAGCAAAGGGATGAAACAAAAGGGAGCCAGAGATGTGAAGCTTTTGTCCTAATACCTTGTGGGTCTAAGTGAGTCACTACCTTTGAGGAAGAACAGTTCCCTCCCTCCCTCCTTCCCTCCCTCCCTCCCTCCCTCCCTCCCTCCCTCCCTCCCTCCCTCTCTCCCTCTCTCCCTCCCTTTGTTTTTTCCTTCTTCCCTTTCTTCCTTCTTTTCTTTCCTCCTTCCTTCCTTCTTTCCTTTCTTTCTTTTTTGAGACAAGGGTTCTCTGTGTAGCCTTGGCTATCCTGGACTTCTTTTGTAGATCAGGCTGGCCTTGCACTCAGAGATCCACCAGCCTCTGCCTGTCAGAGTGCTGAGATTAAAGGCATGCACCACCATACCTGGTTCTGCTTTCTTTTTGATATAGGCTTTTGCTTTGCTTTGTGAGATGGGGGTCCCTTGTAGCTTAGGCTAGACTTGAATAAACACTGATCTTCTTATCTCTGTCTTCTAACAGTTGGATTTCAGGCATGTGGCACCTAGCAGAAAAAACAATTTCTAGCCGGGCAGTGTGGTGTATGCCTTTAATCCCAGCACTTGGGAGGCAGAGGCAGGCGGATCTCTGTGAGTTCTAGGCCAGCCTGGTCTACAAAGTGAGTCCAGGACAGTCAAGGCTACACAGTCTCGAAAAACCAACCAACCAACCAACCAACCAACCAACCAAACAAACAAACAAAACAATGTCTAAGTCTATGCCACTGAGCTTATTGGAGGAAAGACTGAGGCCTACAAGATCAGAAGCCCTTGGTGTCCTATGTGTGTTCAGATTACATAGCACTCTTTGGGCTTGTAGTTGAAGCTCCAGTGAACTCTCAGTTGTATAAAGGTAAAATCTTTGTGTTCTCACCTTCAGTGGTGGTTTGACTAATAATGGCCCCCATAGACTCATATGTTAGATATTAGTCATGTGGGAGTGGCAGTATTTGAGAAGAAATAGGAGGAGTGGCCTGGTTGAGTAGATATAGCCTTGTTGAAGTGAAGGTTTCAAAAGCCCAAAGACTGAGGCCTCGCTGCTCTCTTTACCTGCAGATCCTGATATTGAACTCTCGACTACATCTCCAGCACTATGTCTGCCTGTGTGCTGCCATGGTCCACACCATCATGATAATGGACTAAACCTCTGAAACTGTAAGTCAGCCCCAATTAGATGCTTTGTTTTATAAGAGTTGCCGTGGTCATGGTTTCTCTTCACAGGCGTAGAACACCAACTAAGACACCTACTAAGGAAACGGCAAGCTCATTCACAGTAAAGCCCATCTCACCCCTCTCTCATCTCCTGTGAGGCCAAGTGTCATGCCTTGCCGTTTGTTGATGTTCAAGAAACAATTGTTAAATGAATGATGCAATTCGTGGCTTTACTCCCACAGAGTGTTATTTCAAAGCAGCTTTTCTTAACACCCAGAGCCCTGGATGACAAGGACAGTGCTGCTCCCTGACTTCTCTGTCAACGCGTACTGAGGGAATGCAAACAACAAGTTAATTAGAGAGTGAACGGACTTTGAAACGCACTCACATAAGCAAATGTAGGACAGGAGCAAATTTAAATGATTTGCAGAATCATCGGAGGTTATTATCCATGACCTTTTGCTGGCCCAATTTTTTTTTTTTTCAGACAATCAGGTTATAATTGGTATTGGTTCCTTATTCCTCTTTAGATCACAGGAACAAAGTGTGAGGCTGCTGGGACCATGAAATATGAGAAGACCCAGTCATAAAAACCCAATCATTGTGGTAAGTTGGCACAAAATCAAGAGATACTCTCCTTCTTAGCTGAAGACTCTATGAATATACTTAGGCCCCACTCCACTCTGGAGGTCAGGGTTAGGATGAGACCTCTATGAGCTACCTGACCTCTTAAGTAGGGATTGGAGGTGAAGTGTGGGTGGCGTTGGGAGTTTTAGGACATTAGTAATTTGTTATTCCTAGCAGTATAATCTTCTTTTGAGATAACATAAGTGTCCCAGTTTTCCCAAGGGAGGTCTATTAGTATACTGGCAGTCCCACTAGCCTAGCACCCTCTTATGTTATCACCTGCTGCCACCGCTGGGCGTGCCATCAGTAAAAAGGACTCACCCTCCACACCGTGCTCTCTTACTCTCTTTCTCTTACTCTCCCTTGGTTTCTCTCTGTTTTTCTGTCTCTCTCTCTCTCTGTCGTGGGTGCCTCCCTCACCCCACCCCATCCTCTTTTTTCTCCCCTCCTGCCCCCGCCCCCTTTCCCTCAATAAACCTCCTTTATACCAAATATGTTGCAGTGGCATATTAATCATTATTATAGCAAGGTCTTGGGTTATAGCTTTTGATATTACACAGGCATCTTTCCCAAACTATGAGTGGCAAGTGAAAATGTAGCTTTCCTTTCAGAGAGAGATGGCTGAGAGGATAGGGAATCTTCACACAATTTGGCTTAGAACCACAGTCTTGGAACTGTACTTGTTACCAGTCAGGGCTGCTCAGAACACCCCGGTGCTGGCCAGGGTGCACATTGTAGCACACAAAATAGGAATGGAAAGGATCAGAAGGACAGCTAGTTGGATGTTGAGCAAGTGGACCAGGTGAGAGCACAACTCAAGTGCTCCTGCCCTTCTGTCATGTGCAAGTGTCCCAAATGGCACACCTGTTGTACTCTCAGCAGAGGTGACTTGCTGGGCTCTGTCTGGTGGTCACTGTGGACTGTGATGTAAGGTCAGAGGGTATGAACTCCTTTGATCAAAATCGAAGTGCCAAGTCTTCATCTCCTCCAACATGTCGAATTTGACTTGTTTTGAAATCCCCGTCACGACGATCATTTAGGGATTAGACCACAAGGTTAGAGAATTGAATTGTGAGCTGGGACGGTGCCTCGGTCGACAAAGTGCTTGCTTGGGTTTGGATCTCCAGCAGCCCACAAAGTTGGTATAGTGGTAGGCATGCCTCTGCAGCTCCAGTGCTTTGAAAAAATAATATCCTGAAGTTCACAGGCCAGTCAGCATTGCTGACTCACAAGCTCCAGGTACAGGAGACACCATGTGTCAAAAAATAAGGTGGGGTGTGGCTGAGGAAGACAACAGGCATTGACTTTAGGGTTCTGCACTTGCATACATGCATAGATTTCTGACACAAACACATACATCATACACACACATGCACACACATCCACACACTTAAATTTCTCACCTTGGTGTGGTGCTAAGTGCATGTAATTCTAGCACTTGGAAGGCAAGAGGACCAAGTCATCATTGGCCAAATAATGGATTTGAGGCCAATCTGGGCTACATGAGATCTTTCCTCAAAAATTGTATTTTAAATTAGTGTAAGAAGTTATTGGACAATTTGTTGTTGTTGTTTTTTATATGAATGCCATGGACAATGTAAATAATTTGTTTGGGTCTTAATTTGTCAGGTTAGCTGGTTAGTTCCTTGTCTATTGAGATACAAATGATTAATGAAGTAATTCATGTGTGAGACAAGATCTCATTATGTAGCCCAGGTTGGCCTCCAACTCACAGAGATTTGCCGGCCTCTGCCTCCCACAGTGTTGAGATTAAAGGCATGTGCCACCATGCCCAGCCTAACACAAATATTTAAACCCAAGAACAACACAGAAAAGTAGGGAAGATCTGGGTCACTCTAGGAACCTCCTCTGTGATACGTACATCATGTGCTTTGAGGGACACAAAATTGTTTTGTACCAAAGGAAGACTGGACATGAATACGGTACAAGGAGCTGATAACTTGACTTTACCTTCTCTCTGTCTGACACCTTATTGCCTAGTGGAGTTTCCTTTTTTTCTTCATTTTTTTAAACTTAATCATTCATACATTTATTAAGACTGTTCTACAGGCTAAGCACTATGTCATGTATTTAGAATGGAGATGAATACATCAACCCATGATGTTAGAAAACCAAAGCCAACTGGAAGGAGCAACATAGACTCAGATTACATGGGTCTACTACCATGCATCTTATAGTTCATGTATATAAAAATCGTATTTCAAATGCAAGATCAAATTCACATCCTAGAAGAGTGAAGGGCTTTTACTTTAAAATTCCTATTAAAATAAAAATGCACCAGCCTCTTCTGTAAAATTAGAGTTAGAATCTGGTCGAATACCAAAGTTTTTTTTCTTTGTTTTTGTTTTTGTTTGTTTGTTTGTTTCCAGATTTGAGGCTTGGTGGCACTCAGAGGAAGAGGAAGCAGGCTATCCGGATGAAACCTGATAGGCTGTGACCATATGGTAGGGGAGGAGATCCTCTTCTGTCAGAGGTCTAAGGGAGAGGAATAGGGTGAAAGAGGGAGGGGGGAAATGGGAAGATACAAGTGAGGGGATGACAGTTAGGGTGTAATCTGAATAAATTATTTTAAAAAAAGAATCTGAAAAAACCAGAACAACCAAATGAATGGAGTTTCTTAAAAATGCTTCTGCAATGTTGTTCAAAGATAAACAGTGCCTGTCTACGGCCCGTCAGTTCAAATAGCTCCCTGCCTGTGCCATGCTGTGTGTTTCACTTATTTGCCTTCAGGGCAGAGCTACAGCTTTGTGAAGAAGGCCTAAATACCATGTTTTGACAAGAAAAATGACACACTGGACATTTTTTAAATGATGGATTTGCTGTATGATGTATAGTGTATTTAATTCATTCATTAAAATCAAGGCACTGAAGCTTAGTCGGGTTTGTCACAAGTTCAAGGAGAGCCTGGGATACATTGTAAGTTGCGAACACAGCCGGGCATGTAAACAGAGGTGCCTTCACTGCTGGACTTGGATTTGGAGAACTTGACCCTGAATCCCACTACTCATTATGAAGGCTCAGATAATTATTTCCTTCCGGTGTATTAATTTTCTCCCAAGTCACTAGTCCCCAGGCTGTTTCTATCAAATTAGTTGATTTGAGTCTTTTAAAATCCAAAGTCTAGAATTCAAATCACCTTTAAATATATTTCGCCAGGTTAAACAAACAAACAAACAAACAAACAAACCCCAAAAAACAGAGCTTCTATCAGCTTGTGGGTGTTTGAGCTTTGTGCCCTTACTAGAACTAGAACGAGAGAGCGAAGAAAAGCTCTGGATCTTTCCAAGACTCCCAGAATCTCAGCTATTTCAGGAAAGCCCGGAGTATCAGATGGACCATCCATCCTGCACCTTTGAAGCCAGGATCAGCCCAAGGCTGATGCCTAGGTGTCCCCTGGAACTCCTCCCTAGATCACACTTCGAAGAATGATGTTCTTGCTTGCATTTGGGGCGGAGGTGGGGTGGGGTGGGGGGTGGGTGGGGTGGATGATGCTTAGGCACCAGGGATTGCTGAGCTCAGGGAGGCAGACAGGAACAAAGTAAAGCACCCGGCAGGGGAGGCGGGGCGGATGTTTGGGGGGTGGGTCAGGTTGGGGTGAGTGGTCACACCTGCTTCCTTCCATTTTCCAGGGCTAATGGCTTCAGCTGCTTCCCAGCAACAGCAGCTTCATAAAAGCTTTTGAAAAGGTGTCAGCCAATAGCAGGGCGGGACCCGGCCTAACAGCTGGGGGCCCCTCCCCCTCCTCCTGGCTGGGGTGGGCAATTGGCAAGCAGCAGATGGAGTCTCAGTGGGCTCCCAGGGCTCCGCTGCGGTGCCCCCAAGATTCAGGAGCTGAGGCAGAGGCAGCTTTTCTTTTGGCCCGGGTTGCAGAAGCGTCCCCCACCCCCACCCCTACCCCCGCCGCCCCCACTTCCGAAGGCTTAGCTGTTTCCTCCATGGGGTGTGAGGCGCCAGATCTCACCCAGGGCAGGCATCCTGTAAAGATTTTTTTGCTCAAATGGTAAATTTGCCTCAAGTCTTCTCCTGTGACATTAATCAAACAGCTGAGCTGAGCTGGCCCTGCTGGAGCACAGCATTCATTAGCGTCCCCAAGGGACCCCTTTCTTTAGATCTGGAAACTTTTGACGGCGGGAATAGAGATATCCGCTCTGCCTGGAAGGCCCCAGGCTTGTGGCACTCCGAAGGCCACTCCTGGGCTTTCCCTGAATGTTTCCCCGGATTCGGAAGGCCCATGGCCATCCCTAGGGTTCTGTGACTCTCTCTGGATTCCTATGAACCCCGCAGCAACCAAGTCTCTCCGGGAACCGCGACACTGCGATCTGCATGGAAGTTTCTGGTGTCACAGCCATATGGTGCATGTCTAGACGGCTCTGTGAAGTGTTTTCAACTTCCCTGTGGCAAGTGTCAGTCCCTGGGGGCTGGGAGTGAGGGGAGTCTTGGGGCGGGGCGCGCGGCGGGGGGGGGGGGTGAGGAGGGGAGAGGGCGGGCTTGCCAAGAATGCTTGGCTCCCCTAGCTGATCTCTGCTCCCAGGAAGGAGCTGTTTCTAGAAACCCTTGATTTGTCACACTGCCTCCCCCCTCCCTTCCGCGCCCCCTTCCCCACAAACCAGCCAAACGCCTTTCTTGACTTCTAAATACAGCTCGGTGCCAGGAAAAGAAAAGCCCTGTGGCTGCCTGGCCAATGTTTCTAATCGCAGGTGAAAGGAACAATGTGAGGCCTGCCTCGGTGGCGGTGGCGGTGGCGCTGGCACTGGCGCTGGGGCTGTGAAACCTCTGGGCCTGTGACGGAGATCTGAGAGCACAGCCTGCGAGGCGGCTTCGGATACAAAGATGAATCAACACGCGCGGGTTATAACTCCTCAGCTGTAACCCGTCTTCTGCTTTAACCTTTTCAGAATTATTAAAAAAGAGAAACTAAAAGCGAAAAGGACCTAGTTTCTTCCAGGTAGTTTCATCTTTGCTGCCACCTCCCCCTCCCCGCCCCGCCCCCTTTTCACAGACATACAGTAAATCTGAGCACTCACAGACGTTCGAATATATGTAACTCCAGTCACTACAGAGGCTTGTGTATGCCTTGATCTAATTCGTTTATGGTTCCCGTTTTGTGCATTAAAAAAACAAAACAAAACAACAACAACAACAACAACAACAACAACAAAAACGGAGGCACAACAGGGTTGAGTTGCTTGCCTAAAGGCACACAACTTTGTTTGTTTGTTTGTTTTAGTTTTTGGAGACAAGGTCTCACCTGCAGCCCAGGTTGACCTAAAACTATATAGCCCAAGATAGCTTTGGACTCACCTTGATCCCCCTGAGTTCAGGGTCTATGGACATCAGCAGCCACAACCGACCTTCATACCAGCGCAGTCAAGGCCTCTGGGGATTTTGCTTGGCTCTATTTTCTCCCTTCTCCTGGACTGATTTTACATCCCACCCCCCCCCCCCACCTCCACCCTCCAATCCTGCTCACTGATAGACCCTATGACAAAGTAACTGGGGAGGACAGAGACAGAAAGATCCAAGTCTGTTCACCTTTAACAACCTTTCAGCCGTTCATCTGGGTCATCTGTCCCTGGGCTTGCGGTGTCACATTGGACTCTGAATTGTAGACACCATGCTAAAGCTAGGGCGGCCCTGGTGCCACGAGCATGCTCCGTCCCTTCTCCCAGGTCAGTTCATATCACTTTAATAAGCACACAAATGGCTTCTGGCAACAAAGACTGCTAGCCTATTCCACTCATAACTGAACGGTGCGTATGTTTTTAATGCAGCTTTAAATTTTCAGGAGGATTGACTTGGTGGGGAGTAGTCACTAACCTTACCTTATTACAGGCACACACAGATTATACAATCTTGGCTATGAGAGTCTTAAAGTGTGTGTGTGTGTGTGTGTGTATTTTAGTATCGAGAAAGCAGTGTATTTTACTTCCATCTTTCCACAAGGATTGGACCTTATTCTAGAAGCCCTTTGGAAGGGCTCTTCTTATGTGGTCTGCCCTCTCTGGGTATCTGAGTTTTAATCACAATTGTCAGCTAGAGTTCAGCCTTGTTCAGATATCTATTTTAATAGTAGCTTAAGGGGGTCTTTTTTTTTTTTTTAAAGACTAGAGAGAGATTGTTTTGTAAGGAAACTGGTTCCTGGATGGGCTGTATATTTCCTTCTCAAGAGGGAGGCCGGCTTCAGCGCTGCCCCCTACCAGGCTAGGGATTGCCTGGAGCTTCTTTTATTATTCTTCGAGAATTCCATACATGTGTACAATGGAATATGATCATATTGATGCCACAGCTCCCACCTCCAGCTCTTCTCATATTGCCCTCAGCACCTCCTCCTAACTTCTTTGTCTTTTTTCCCCCTCCTCTGCCTCCTCTTCTTCTGTTTTCTCCTCCTCTGGCTCTTCCCTTTTTTGCTAATTCACCAAGCCCAGTTAGTGCTACGCATACGTATGTGGGTATGGCGCCACTGGAACATGGGGAGTCTACCAATGTCCATACCCTCAAAGGAAAACAAACAAGATAATTTCCCTTCCCCCAGTAGCCTCAGTAAGTGGTAGAGCCAGAAGGCCCTCTCCACCATTAATGCAAGGATTCCGGCCAGCTTGATCTTGGGGTAGGTTCTGTGTAGTGAGGAGAGCTGGTGTGAGTCCATGAGTGTAGCAGCCATGCTATGCCCAGAAGACAGCGTTTCACAGCACCTCTCCTCATTCTCTAGCTCTTACATTCTATATGCCTCCTCTTCATGATGTCTCCTATATAACAGAGGTGTGGGTGGGTGGGTGACCGCAATTGTCTAGGGAATTGCCAAATTGTTTCTCTGAAATGGCCAAGTAAGGCAGAAGACCAAGCTACCGAGGAAAGAAAAATATCAACTTTATACAAAGAATAAACTCTCTTCTTTCTTGTTTTTGTACAGTCTAGGGACCACGTCTTCATCCAAGGTCATTCATAGCGTTGGTTTGTGTTGGGGAAATGTTCAAAGAACAATGGTTGTTGATGGTCTTGCCATTGTTTGAAATTTAGACCTGATGTGATGAGGTCTCCTTTTCCAGCACTTCTGTGCTGTAGCACAGCACAGATGACGCTTCAGCTGGCAGGTGAAGAGTAAAACACGGATCATGAGCAATGGAAACAAATATCTAGATAACTTAGTGAAGATGGCGGCCCAAACAGACCACTGATTTGCTCAAAGGTCTGAGCTTGGAACTGATTGCATACTTTAAACAGCTGCGTCTAGATGCCAGTAGTTGTAGAACCTGGTGTTTTAGTTATTGTGAAGAGACACCACGACCAAGGCAAGTTTCTAAAGAGAAGGCATTGCCCAGCAGTGATGGCACATGCCTTTAATCCCAGCATTTGGTAAACAGGGGGAGGCAGATCTCTATGAGTTCAAGGCCAGCCTGGTCTACAGAGCAACTTCCAGGATATCCAGGGCTACATAGTGAAATCCTGTCTCAAAACACAGACAAATAAGCAAAAACAAAAACAAAAAAAAGGAGAAAGCATTTAGTTGGGGGCTTGCTTACAGTGTCAGAGATTTAGTGCAATATTATAGTGATAGCATAGCAGCATGCAGGTAGGTATGGGGCAGTAGCTGAGGGCTACTTGCAGATCTATAAGCAGAGAGGGGGAGGGGGGAAGAGGAGAGAGAGAGAGAGAGAGGAGAGAGAGAGAGAGAGAGAGAGAGAGAGAGAGAGAGAGAGAGAGAGAGAGAGAGAGACTGTGTTTAGCCTGTGCTTTTTGAAACCTCAAGGCCCAACCCCCGAGTGGTACACTTCCACTTCCTCCAACAAGGCCACACCTCCTAATCCTTCTAATCCTATCAAACAGTTCCACTCCCTGGTGAGCCTGTGGGGGCCGTTCTTATTCAAACCAGCACACCTGGGGAGGAATAAACTGTAGTTTCATTGCTGAGATCTGATGAGACAAGGAAAACAGAGTGAAACAGGGGATTGGGCTGTTGTGTTCATGGAATGTACAGTCTAGCAGGGCTGCCAGAGACATGAAGAAAAGACAATAACGGATAGTACTCCACACTTGAGGATGGTTTTGGTCTCTCACACAGCACTAGTTTATTGTACTAAGCCAAGCGTAGAGTGTCAAGGGGAGTGTGGATCACGGCGTAGAGGGCGTATCAGCTGTACTCATTCATTTTCATCAGGGCCCTATGATGACCACATGGGAATCCCACATGCTGAGAGAGGCTAGTGAGTTGTTCTGGTCACAGAATTGATGAGTGGCTTATCTAGCCTTTATACTCAGACTCCAGGGTCCACCCCTCATCATCGTGCCCGGCTGTCGTCTATGGAAACAGGATAGGGAAGAATGAAGGTTGGGAACAGAATTCCTGGATAGATACTTTAAATTCTGTTTGCTTCACATAACTTAAAATATAAGATTTAAGCCCACAAGCAATGCATGTATGCATGTGCGTCATGTACACATGCTCCCATGTAGACTTCTGCACATAGGCTCTCAAGTACTGGCTGGGTTGGCCTTTCATGGATTTCTACATCAACTGATCCATCTGAAGAGTTTAGAAGCTTTATTTTTCCTCATTGGTTCCTTTGACTATTAGCTATTTCTATCCATCTGTCTACTGATCAGTCCATCCTAGTTTTCTTTCTATCTGGAACCTTCTGGCTCCTTTGTGCCTCAGGACTGGGCTATTTTGGTCATATATCTGCTGTTTATTTTCTTTCTTTCCTCCAGCTGGCAGGCTCTGCTTTCTCGTGGTCAGACACTCTTCTTCTGTGACAGGAGGCGGCCCCCTCTCTTTTTCTACCCTTGGTTCTTGGGAATTAATTGTGTTCCCCATTATAGCCCAAACCATCCTCAAGTGTATCTGGTTAATCAGAAAGCTAGAGCCATTTTTTTTTTTTTAAAAACTGGAAGTAAGATCTGGACCGGAAGAGAAGGAAAAGGACCCTAACAGATTATTTAAAGGCGAAGACGGGGTTATGCTGACCTTACTTATGCAAAGCAGAGGCCATCTGCCCTCTGATTTTGCTTCTTCGCAGTGTTCTGTATTTCTGCATGGTTAGTATTCACTGCCCTTAGTATTGGCTCTTACCTATGCCTTTACTACAGCCTTGCTGCCATACCAAATTACACACACACACACACACACACACACACACACACACACACACACACAGCAGTGATGTAGCATAAGTTTATCACACGGCTCCATAGGCTAGAGGTTCCACAGGGGTTTCAAGGGGCTAACATAAGTTGTTGATTGGGTTGGTTCCTTCCTAAGGCTCCAGAAGAGATCTGTTCTCCTGATCTTTTGGCTGCTTGGGATTCATTCAGTTCCCTGTGCTTGCAGACAAGATATCTTGCTACTTTCAGGTGGTATTCCAGCCTCTAGTGGTAACTGTTTTCCTTGGTTCTTGGCGTCTTCTTCCATTTCAAAGCCTGAAAATAGGGGTCAAGTCAATATAGGTTGAATCTCTCCTACCCTTCATGTGTTTTGTCTCTCATCTGCCCTTCTTTCTCATTCTTCCTCTTAAAAGATAGGTTTATTTTCATTTTATTTCTGTGTGAGTGTATGCGTGCATGTGTGCACGCATGCATGTATTTATGAATGTGTGTTGCAGGCTAGAAAAGGATGACAGAGTCCCCTGGAGCTGAAGTAGAGGCTGTGATCTGTCTGAGATGAATTGTGGGAAACCAACTCTCAGTTCTCTGCAAGAGCAGTAAGGGCTCTTGAATGCTGAGCCATCTTGGCAGTTCCCTGTTCTTTCACTTTAAGAAGCACATGTTAAGGGGCTGGTGAGATGGCTCAGTGGTGGGTGAAGGTGTATGCTACCAAGCCTGGCAACTTGAGTGTGATCCTGGGACCCCACATAAGAGAAGGAGAAAACTGACTCCTGCAAGTTGTTCTCTGACCGTCACATGCACCCCATGACACATGCACCTCACTCCAAACAAATGCAACTACAACAACATGTTACTAGAATGTGTTAGAATGTCATTGGCCCAGACAATCCAGGATTGGGTCCCCATCTCAAAGTCTTTCACCTCCATCAAATCTGCAGCATCCCATTTGGCAAGTTGAGTAGCTCAATCACAGGTCCCAGAGATTAGCTGTGGACATCACTGGGGCCATCTTTCTCCCGCCACACCCTGTACGTGTGTCTCTCGCCTTACCTATCTTCACCTTTTATATCTTGCCTTGGTTCTTCCCTTCCTTCCCATGTCCTCTGTCCTTCTCATGTTGATTGCTTCCTTAAAAGACAGTTTCCTTTCCAAGAGCATGCTTATGTGACCGGCACAGCAGTGGACACTAGTAAAAAGCAGGTGAGAGTTGAGTTGGTAGAGTGCTTGCCTGGCATGCAGGTAGCTCTGGGTCCTAACCTCAGTGCTGCATAAACCCAGTGTGGTGGCACAGGTCTATAATCCCAGCACTTGGAAGGCAGAGACAGGAGGATCAGAAGTTCAGGGTCGTCCTTGGTTACAAAGTAAATTCAAACCTGGTATACACAAGACATTATGACATCCGTCATCAAATAGCTTATAATTAGATGGGGGCATTTAATTAAAGGGAAAAATATGATGTATTACAGTATGTTTCTCATATATCAAGTCTCTGTAATGTTCTCCTTTACTCCTCGGCTCTTCTTACATTCAAAACAGAATAAATATTGTAAATGAAAACTGAAAAGGCTACACCTGCAGGTGACAGGATGTATATCATTCAGGGAACACTTGGGAGTCTACGTAAGTGGGCTACAGACTTATGCGGTGTGGTCTGCTGTCTCTTTTCATTCCTCTTTACCAAGAAAGGATGCTTGACCAAGGAAGTCCATGCAGCCTCATACTTTGATCTCTATCTCTCTTGTTTGTTTAGTCTCTGTAGTCAACAGTTTCTTTTCCCTCACCCCCAAAACTCCACCTTGCTACTGCTTGCCCTTAAAGCTAAAACTCCCTTTTCCTCCACAGTCTCAGTTCTTGATTCAATTTATTTCAACATTTATAGAGTCCTTGTACGTTCCAGGTACTTATCTGGTGCTTGGGCTGCAAAGACGAAAGAGTTTCTGTTCTTTAAAGCAAAATCTGTTTTTGTGGTCCTGACAAACCCGGTCACATTCTGCTGTTTGACTGAAAAAAATGTCATTGCTTTAAGCCGAGCCTTCCCATTGCTTCCTACTGCTTCCCTCAGTCTTAGGGCACCTGGCTGCACCTGGCTGTCGGTCCCATTTACTCTTGTGTCTGCTACAAACAAACAAACAAACAAACAAAAATGGCACACTGGCCAGGCATTCCCAGCACCAGGAGCAGGAGGCAGGTGGATCTCCGTAGGCCAGGCTGGTCTACATGTTATGTTCCAGGACAGCCAGGGCTACACAATAGAGAACCCCCCCCCCCACCTCAATCTCAAAACAAACAGCAAACCAAAGCAAAATGACATTCTGCTTGTGTGACAGTGTGAAAAACAGTGACACAATAATACTCTGGATCCTGATATCCTCATGTGCAGTGCAAGGCCTGCGCGATTCCCAGCATCGAGAATTTCTGACATGGAGGTTATCTTCTCCTAACTTGAGGAAAGGAACGACATTGTCTGAGCCCTGCTGGACTGATGGAGAGAGGCGGGAAGTCATTCTTTCCAACAAGGTTGGTCTTTAGTCTCAATCCGAGAAGGTACAAGAGGGCGGGTGCAGAGAGCAGAGGGAGCATCACATGATACTGTGGTCCAGGTGAGAGGTCATGGACCTTCTAGCTGGCTCCTCAAAAGCAGGGGGGAGATACACATCTACTTTCTCTTTGCGGGTGGCGTTCTTCACGCACATGCTCAATGAGGCTGGCCTTTCCCCTGGACATCTTCAGCACTTAAAGATGCCAGTTCTCGGACTCCACTCTAGCCCTACTGACTTGGAAACCTGGGGTGCCTGGCCTCTCAGTTAGTATTTTAACAAGCACTCTAGAGGACTTGTCTCATCTTGAGCTTGAGAGCCCTTGCTCTAAGCCGAGATTCAGGTGCCTACCAATAGCCAAGATTCAAGGTTAGTCACATGGCCCTCTCCTCACCCATACAAATCTCTCTTTTCTGACTTCTGGACTGTTTCTCCCACTTTCTCTCTACCTGACAGTTTTGTTTGTTTCCCCCACACTTTGTTTGACTCTTATTTCCTTTAAATGGGGTAACTTCTTCAGGATCTTCCCTGAGCCCCTCTCTTCTCACCATCTGTTGCCATCAACTCTTGGTTTCATGCAGAGAGAGAGAGCGCCTGCTTTTCCATCTCTTCTTTATCTTTTGACTCTATAGAGCTCAACCAGCCCATCCCCGCCCACCAGGGCTCAGTACAGGTTTTTACCAGCCCAAAGCTGCAGTCTGGGCCTCTCAGCATTTACAACCAGCTCTCATGACAGAGGAATCATTCTCACATGCCCCCCCCCCCCCACACACACACCATGCTCAGCTATTCTGAACTCAGCCCTCCTGCCAAATCCAGTCCTGGTGACAAATCCCTGTACTTGGCCCCTTCCCCACCCAGCCCATTGTCTTACTTGGCTTCTCATCCTCTCTTGCCTTTGAATTGGCGATAACCTGTGTCCTGCCTTCACCTTCCTCCAATTCCTCCCAACTCAGCATCTTCTCAGAACATAGATCTGAGCATCAAAAATGACTTCCACTTTCTTAGACAGATTACCTTGCCAGACAACTCAGGCACCTCCAGGTTCTGTGCTTCCAGGCCATCCGTTAGCCTTGAGTTCTCCATCTCAGTCTCCCCCCCCCCACCCCCCCCCCACTCTAAATCTGCCTGAAGCCATCAGGATACAGGAAGAAGGCATCTCCTCTCTCCCTGACTGCCCAGGTGGAAGTCTTCCTCTTCCACTCCCTCCCATTTCTCTAATGGCTGAACACTTCACTTATTTATGTACGCATTTGCTATGTGAATCTCTGTCCCCGTCTGCCAATCACCTGGCGTGACAAGGGTATAAGTTCCCTCAACATCACCTGTAGGACATAGCAGGCCCTCAACAACGGCTTGTTACGTGGACCTGACTGTGTTGAAGTAGAACAACAGTTTAGGCAGCAGCAAAATGATGCTATGTACATCTATGGAGACGGAAGCTGACAGGTCATCAAGGATTTGTCTCTAGGGTCAGCTCCTGGTCACATGCTTTGGAGAAAGGCTTGACTAAGGAGTATTAGCTTGTGAGAAGGAGGGATGGTTCCCTAGACATCCGAATCAGTCACTTTTTGCCCTCAGCATCCCATCACCTCCCTCCCAAGAAGCGCCTTGTTTGAGATCTCTTTTCCCTTCATTGTTTGTGTTTGTTGGAACGGTCCCCAGCTGCAGCCTTCTTTGGTCTCGGCTCTCTCCCACTGTTTGTTTATTTATTTCCTTGTCACCCTCTCTCTCTCTTTCTCTGCCTGTGGTTGTAAACAGAGCCAGTGACTTTCAGCCTGGGGCTTGTGCAGTGAACCCATCACATGCATGTTCCAGAATCCTGCGAAGGGCTCTCCCTGCTGCTCCAAAGAAGCTCTGGGCACTGGCCCAAGCTAGCCAGAAGGATACACTCCTGACCACCCGAATGGAACTTTACAGACAGAAGCATCACATGGCACAGTCTCTCTACTCCTCTGAACCTCTCTGTTTTTGACAGCACAAGCCCCTGGTGACCCATTGTATATGTGGCACGTAGTGGGGTGGGGTGAGAGGAAAGGAGGGGAGCAGGCTGGCTTGCTTTTACATAGGGTGACAAAGGACACTGAACATTTCCTGCCCAATACCCACCCATGTCTAATATTTTCCTTATCATTGAGAAAGTTGGAGCTGTGCTTGACACAAATTGCCTGGCCATTCTAAATCTTAATTCTAAATAGCTTATCTAATTATGGAAGGGGAGAGGGACAACCTAGAAGCTCGGCCAGGAATGTGAGGCTGCTTTTCCTCCTTCCTCACGGGTCACCAAGCCAGTGGTCCTTCCTTGGTGTGATTCTCAGCGGGAAAGCAGACCACCCTCTCTCTCCCAGGTTGGTGGCCTCAGCCACACCCCTGTGCTCTCTGCTCCTGGCTGAACTTCGCATAGCCACCAGCTCCTCGGAGGTAGCGCTTGTGTTCACACCATCAGCAGAGAGCCACACAGGCATTCAGTCCTTCCCCCAACTGCGTGGCTGCGCATCATCTGTCAGAGTGCCCCTCTCCCCTCCCTCCGCCTCCCCGCCCCCTCCCCTGAGCTCGCTTGCTCTTTCCCTTTTCATGAGATGCAAAGCCTGGCGCAGAGCAGAGCCCTCGGAGCAGCATGTTGCAGGAGCTCTTCTAGGGGGCCCGAGATGAGGTGAGGCAGCCACGCTCCACCACCCTCACCCATGTACCAGGAGAGGGCCGACTCTGTCACTCAGGACTTCACAGAGCCATGCCCAGCTGGAGCGGACACCAGCCACATCTCTCCAGCTGCGCTGCCCATCAGCAGACAGGTAAGAGAGAGAACGGCTGTTTGACACAGGCCAGCTGAGTCTTGCTGGAAGAACCAGGACAGACAACAGAGAGCAGAAAGGTGCTTCTCTCTGCCATAATCTCCACTTATTTTTCCTCAGAGCTCCTCGGAGCAGGGCAAGTGTGCTACCCTGGTCCAGAGCAAGGATTCGGGAATACCCTGTACTTCCTAGTTAGTAGAGGATGAACCATAAATGCTCTTTCTTTCTTTCTTTTTCCTTTTTCTTTTTGGTTTTCTATCTGTCCACCTCAACTCCTCAGGACCCCTGAGGTCTGCTTTCTGTCAGACAAGGATCCTGGTTTTGGTCTCAGATTTCTTCGGGGGTAGGGGGTGGTCCCTGAAAATACTGTCAGTTGATGTCTGGCCAGTGACACAAGGCTCCTTATTTTTAGTTCCATTCATGTCTTGCTCAGCTGTTGTTTGGAACGGGGGTCGCCTGCACAGCAGCCTGGCTGCACATAGCATAGCATCTGTCTTGTTTCTAGTCAGCCAAGCAGGTTGGCTCTGCTGGTGACTAACACTAGTGACACATTCCGATGCAAAGGGACTCACAATGACAGTGAATTGGAGGGAGATTGAAATGCATCAGAGGATACCAATTCCTAGGTGGCAAGTTAAGGGCACATATACCAGCTACAAGAGGTGATAGGTCCTTGGCGTGGTGGCTGGTGATTCTTCTTTTTTTGAGGGATGCTTAGGGGAAAGAGGGGGGTGTTGCAATGAGGGAGGCTGTTAGTTCTTGTTCTATGTTGGAACTGCTTGATACTGTCTGACCATGTCTTCCTAAAGACCAGACTTTCAGGACCTGGTGTGCTCTCTGACTTTGGGATGCTTCTGTCTGCAGCAGTGCAGGAAAGCTTAAACCTAGCCTGCAACTCAGCTTAAGTGGGGACCACCTGTTCTTCAGATTTGGAAACCTTTGGGGTTTTCTTAGAGGATACGGGGTGTGGGTGTGTGAGTGTGAGTGAGTGTGATAACTATCTAGGAGATCACATTAGTGAAAAGTTAAACCTCCAAAAAACAGGCAGTGTGGTATTGTGCTGAAGGCGGCCCTTACTATCCTTTTGGAAATCCCTGCAGCCCCATGAGCCATCCAGGTAGTGGTCTAGTCTTTACTAACTGACTGTTGTCTCTGCTCACTCTCAGAGTAGGCTTCCTGGAAGAAGTTTGTGTCAGGATTGGGGCCTGGTGGGAGTGGGTGAGTGGGGAGTGAACGTTACCGTGGCCTACCTCTCAGCACAGCCAGGCCAAGGCGAGTGCTCTTTGGATCAGACTCTTTCAGCTTTATTTATTTTTTATTTTATTTTATTAATGTAGTGCCTGGATTAACTGCCTTTCCTGTTGCCGTGATAAAATACCAGACCAAAGTAACTTGAAGGAAGGGTTTGATTCGGTCCACGGTTGGAGGGTGCAGTCCCTCATGGTAAGGCAGACATGGCAGCGGGAATGTGAAGCCGCTGGTCCCACCGTGTCTGCAGTAGATAGCAGGGAGGGACGGTTGTGGGTGGTCAGCTCATTTCCCCCTTTTTATTCTCTCTGGGCCACCAGCCCATAAAATGATGCCACCCACAGTTAGAGTCGGGTTTGCTACCTCGATTAACCCAATCCAGACATGCCCAGAGGTTTGTCTCCTGGGTGGTTTTTAGATCTTGTCGAACTGACAATATTTATTCTGACTAACGTACAAAGAGAACCTGAAAACCTACACAGATCCTGGGTATTAAGCCTCCTGCTAACGGTGGCAAAGCCTTTCTCTCATGGGTCAGTGGACTCCGACCTGGAGATGGGTCCTTAGCCACAAAAGCCATATCACTAATGTCAGGTGCTCCTGGCACGTGCTCACTGAGTATGGCTGGCTGGTTAAGCAGAACGAGCTTTATGAAAATCCTTCCTCCCAGAACTGTGGATCTCAATGATGGGGCAACAGGTGGACATGCAGAGAGTGTGCTGGGATGGTGGAAAAAAATCCGGTGATCCGGGATTGCAGACACCTTAGAGCTGCTTGCTGAGTTTCCTGGGGCCCTTCACTCAGAACACAGAGCAGTTTGGTGATCTGGAGAATGGGAGCAATCACAAACGCCCAGTTATTTCTGAAAGTTTTTGTGAGATTCAGCTAAAAGCAATAAGACAAAACAGCCTCCTGTAGTGAAGATGTACTGAGAAGCTTTACTAGGAGCTTTCCCTTAGTTATGAGGCTTAATTACCAACATTTAGGGAGATAAGATGAGGTTCAATGAGGTTAAAAACCACGGTCAAGTTCGGCTGAGAACTGAAAGCACTTTATAAGTCCCGGCTGGGGGCTAGAGAGACGACTCAGAGGTTAAGAGCACTGTCTGAATTTCCAGAGGTCCTGAGTTCAATTCCCAGCAACCACATGGTGGCTCACAACCATCTATATTGAGATCTGGTGCCCTCTTCTGGCCTGTACTTGACAGTAGAGAATTCATATACATACAATAAATTTTTTAAAATCTTAAAAAAAAAAAAAAAAAAAAAAAAAGTCCTGACTGCATAGCGCAAGTGAATGATCTGTGATGTGTGATCACTCTGCAGCTGACAATATTTCTCCTGATTTATTGGGATGAGCTATCCCTTAGAGGTAAAACCGTTTTCCTGTGAGTCTTAGCGCAGACACCCTGTTTTGTTCTGTCACATACCTTCTTCATCCAAACACCTACACTGCTGGAGATGCTGACAAGACGCCTTTGCTCTGTTCTATTACTTGTAGGTTAAGATTTTCCCACTACCCAGAAATATTGGTCCTCTCGTCAGGATCTTTGTCCATGTTCTCTGCTGCAGTTTCCAATAGTCTTTTAAAGTTTTCAATAAGAGGTTCTAGTAGGAAGAGTATCTTGGAAAAGCTGAGTGGCTTGAGGTAGACAGATGGCCAAGGCCTTGACTGCCAAGGCAGAGCATCAGCGAGAATTTGCTTAGCATCTCTGTACATCAAGGTGCACCCACACAGCCGCATCCCTCCTCCTACCCCCAGGGCCATCACGAATGTGAGCCAGGCATCTACCTAGAAGTGAGACATCTCAGGGAGAGCACTCATTTCCCAGAGGGCTCTGGATTTAGGAGCATTCCCAGAAAGCAAACCATCCACAGTGTCCCAGTCCGCACAGCAAAAATTCCCAAGGCTTCAGATGCAGCAAGCCCCCATGTTGCATTCCAGGCTCCAATGGCTGTGGATTTCCCCTCTGCTGGTCCAGGTAGTTGGCTAGGATGATCCCAGAAGGGAAGATGGGAAAACCATTGCCTGAAGCCAGTAAAAAATAGGATTAGAAAGGGTTTATTTTATAGTCAGCATGTGTATCTGTTAAAGCAGCTTCTGCCCACAGCTGTGGACTCCACTGGCAAATGGTGAGGCTTTTGTTACTGTCTAAGAAGGGAAAGAAATCGATAACCTGGGACTGATAGAGTCACATTTCAACCCTGCCAGTGCCTTCTGCCCATAGGCTTTGAAAGCCAGGTCTCTCCTCATCTCTGGCCCCACTGTACTTTCTACGGCAGCTTCTACTGTTCCCATAGGGTCTTGGGCCAATGTTTGATGTGATGCTTATCATGGGACTTTTGTGTTTTCTTGAGAATGAGTAATTTTCAATCCATGTCTGCTTTGACATTTCTATGAATTCTTGACAGTGACATAAAAAGTTGACCTTGTCTTAGTAACCTTAATTTCATAGATGAGAGAGAGAGAGAGACAGACAGACAGACAGACAGACAGACAGACAGAGACAGAGAGAGACAGAGAAAGAGACAGAGAGATCTTAAGGAAAGGTCAGTGTGGTATATTTAGGGAGAGTTAGAGCTTGAACCAGTATCAAGGATGCCAGAAATCCTGTGGCATGTTCATGACTCCATGTTGGCCAGCTTCCTACTCCAGCCCAAGGCATGGGCTCACTTGCCTTCCTACTCACAGGTTTCAGATGCCATGCCAAGTGTGAGGGATGTCCAGGTGGAATTATCTTTTACCCATGCTATGTACATAGGTAACACAACGTGCCCACATGTGGCGCATTGCCTGCATAAAGAGTACGTATATCAAGTATCACTTGAACGGCAGAATAAGTGAAGAAATAACATTTCTGTGTCCTTGATGAACTTAGACCCTTACAAGAAGGAGAGAGTTGCAGGTATTCCACCTTCCCACCCCCTGTGCTAGGTAAGAAAGGAGACAAATGTTCCAACGAGCCTCAAGGGTATGGAGGGTACTTGCTACACTGGGTTGGGCAAAGGGGTCTTCCTGAAGTTCAGTTTGAAAGATGAGTTGGGTTAGGCAAGTCAAGACAATTCTAGGCAGGTGGACTGGAACAAATAAGGTCTAGGAACACAGAACCCTGTGCTGAGAGAGCGAGCACTGTGGGGGTTGTTGGAGTTCGAAGCTCAAGTCAAAGAAGTGATGGGAAAGCCGGATGTGGTGGCACACACTTTTAATCCCAGCACTCGAGAGGCAGAGGCAGGTGGATCGCTGTGAGTTCGAGGCCAGCCTGGTCTACAAAGTGAGTCCAGGATGGCCAAGGCTACACAGAGAGACCCTGTCTCGAAAAACCAAAAAAAAAAAAAAAAAAAAAAAAAAGTGATGGGACGTTCTCGAGGGATGCCAGACCCAGGTCTGAGGGAACTTGTTTATTAAGCTTTTTTTAAAATTAAGCTTGAACTTTATGCATAAGCTATGGGGGTTTATAAGCTGGGAGGAGAAGGCAGCATAATCAAATTTGGGACTTAAACATACGGTTATGGCTACAAGCAGACTGGGTTGCAGAGAGCAGATGCTGTGGGGACATTATCTGGGACCGTGAGGGCCTGAGGCAGGGTAGTGGTGGTGGAGATGCAAGGCAGGAGATAGATTCGAGAACTAGGAAAGAAAATTGATCAGCATGGTTTGATAATTGGTTAAAGGCAGGAGCTGAGGGGAATGGGGTTTCCTCTCGTTAAGTCTCTATTTTTGGCTTGAGTTACTCAGTAGAGGGCGCTATCAAAACCCCATGTCACCAATGCCAGAGGGAGCCAGCCAAGGCCTATGTGGATGGAGCGGGGCGGCAGGAGGGGATGGCAGATGATATAGGTCAGGGAAAGGGCATGTGATGTGCTTGGGTCGTAGGTATTATATTTGTGTTTGTTGTGCCTGTGGGCTCCCAGAGGACTGTGTCTGGTAATCCATAGGTTAGAGGAATCAATATGAGTGGGAGAGGGGCCAGAGTTGGAGAAATGGTCAGTGCACCCAAAGGCAGTGAGGATGAGATTACCCAGGCAGCATGCAATAGCAGCAGAGTGGAAAGGATGCATCCTGAGATGGGCAGAGGAGGAGCCAGCCAAAGAGCCAAGGAGAAGGCCTCTTACAAGATCGTGCTCACATTTTTCTCATCAAATGTTAATCATCTTTGACTGGAATTGGGACATGATATAAGGACTGTATATTGCGTTAAAAAAAAATTGAAAAAAATCATTGTCCAAGAGATGAGGTTCTATAACCGTGTCTCCCAGTTTTATGTCATTTTTCTCAGTGTTCCTAGTTTTAGGTGCCCCAAGGAGTATCTGCAGATGTAGACACCAAAGCCTCTGTGATTCAATTTTAAAATTCCTTTGTAGACACATTTAGAAAGAAGAGTACAAAGACAAGAAAATAAAAAGGCTAGAAAGACGAAAGGCCTGCGGTGAGGAGCTAGGGGACAAATGGAGGCCCAAGAGGGACAAAAAGAAATGAGAAAGGCAACAAAGACCAGAGGCTCTTAAAACCTCACAAGTATATTATTTTATACATTTAGTATTGCCTTGGTGAGAAAATGATGAAAGAAATGAGTCTTTAAATAATAATAATAATAATATTCTATTTCTATAGCACCTTTCCCCAAATAGCTTGTTAAATAGCTGAGCAGACATCATCTAGGTAATTTCTCTGTGTCAAGCAGAGAAGTAGTCAGAATCCAATTCCCCATTTGGTGAAATATTGTTGATAAGGCTGACAAGAACAGAAAGGTGCTTCACAGTTAAGGGCCACTTGCTCCCTGTCAGGCATTGTGGAAAACACCTTATGCCGTTACCCCACTTAACCCTGGTAACAAGGCAGTGGCATTGGTATGGTTGTCATCTTTATTATATTCCACTATGATTATGACACCCAGAATGAGTCACTGGCCTGCAGTCATAAGTTTGAAAAGCCATATTCCTGTGATAGGAACTCTGGGATGTCAACTCCACTGGACTTTCCCTCAGTTCTTTATTTTCCCTACTAAATTAATAATCTTAGATTTTTTTTTCTTTTGTTATACACTTTCTCACTGGCAAAATTCTGTTTAAAGAAAAGCCACAGTCGCCTCCAAATATAATAACAGAAGAGCGTGTGCTGGAACTTTCAAAGCACCCACAGAATTTTTTCACTTAAAAATTTTTTTCATCCTGGTAGATAGACAGGGCAGGTGTGTTTATGACGACAGTTTTGGGAGCGTGGTGAATAGTGAGACAAAGATGTCTTTTAGCTCCTGGTCCTCTCGTCTCCCCTTCCCAAGGGCTGGTCTTATGGGCAAGTACCACTACACCTGGCTCCGAGGGGAAATTAAAGTTCAAGAATTCTTGGTCTTGTTTGCTGGCGAGCGCAGCACTAACACAGATCATTAGTGTTGCAGGGCTAGTTAACAAGAGTGATACACAACAACTCTTTGTTCTGTGCCTGTGTGTTTTCCTGCAAACCTACCTCATGGTTTCTCAGTGCTAGCTGCTGACCTTCCCCCTGACCCCCTGACTCCCCTGTGGGAGCCCAGGAAGGTTATTACAAGTTAAGTATCTGGATGCCTGAGCTGAGTGACAGGAGGCAGGGCTGCTAACACTCAGAGGATGGAACGTGAGATGCATGTTTTTGTTGTTGTTTTTAAAGTAGAGTTTTGGGTCAGGTGTCCTCTCTCTGTCCTGCCCTTCCCTGTGTCCTTCTAATCTCCATGGAAACCCCAAATCAATGCAGCATATGTTGATTCGGGCTTCTACTGTTACTAGGAAGCCAAGCAGTGGAAATTGCTTTTAGAAGATTTGTGGACGAGCCTGAGCATGCTGACCAGAATTCAAATCTGATATCCGGATGATTTTTTTTTTTCTGAAAGCTTTGGAAATGGTGCTATCCTAGGTGGTACGTTGATTAAATAAATACACAGTGGGGCATTTGGCAATGAACCTCTTCTTCTGTTATGGCTTTTAAAAATATTATAGTGCAGATTTTTAATTCCTTTTACCTTCAATTTAATTATGTTTTTGGGCCTGTGTGGCAATGCTAGGTACCCCTTTTGCTCCTTATTAATTCTACCCTGCACAGACCAGGCTGGTGAGATAGTTTATAAAAAGCCTTTATACCTGCACTACTGTCCCCAAAGCCATGATCATTCTGGTGGCTTCAGTCCTGACCAGGAGGCTGCAGAAGTCTTAACACATTTGTGCCATAAGGAAGGCTTGGTGGTTCGCCCCTCTTTTTTTCCCCTCAAGAATCCAAAAATAAGGGCTGGCAAGACGGCACTTGTCACCAACTTAGATGATCTGAGTTTGATTCCTGGGGAAAGAACTAACTTCTGCAACTTGCCCTCTGGCTTCCACCTGTGTCTGTGGTATGGGGGCATGCCACCTTCCCCCAAAGAAATGAGTAAAATAAAATAAATGTAAAAGTACTCACAAATGACAGTTAGCCAGAGTATTAAACCCCAACATCGTATGAAGCAAGCAGAATTGGGAGCAGAGGGAGTCAGTCGTAGAGGCTGTCTTCCTGGAGTGGAAATCAATTTGGGAGGATTGGAAACCACAAATGAAATGGATCAACTAGACTGTGATGCAGGCTGTCAGAGTCATATGGCAAGGTTGTGGGACTGTGGGATGGAGGGGCTTCTCTAATTGAAGTCCTTCTGAAAGAGCTCAGAGGGAAGCTTTTATCTCAGAGGTGAAGGGATTGGCAGAGGAGCTGGGAGCTAAGAGGCAGATATACAGGGTAGGACAATCCGAGCCGGGGAGCAGGTGCATGGGCGTGTTATGTACGTATTTGAGAGAGCAATAAAACCCGACAGAGAAGCAGGACCAGCTTATTGTCAGGCAAATAGAGGAGCTGCAATGGAGCCCATCAAAGATTATTATACAGATGATCTGCTTATGGCGTCTGTTCCGTGGGTAACTGAGGTTCGCGGGTGGGTGGGGGTGGGCGGGGGGGGGGCGGGGAGGAAGAGAGATCTGTGCTGGGAGATGAATAACCTCTGCACCGATGGATGGGAGGGAGATGGAGCTAAGGAATAACTCAGAAACACAATGATCAGAATGAAACACCAATTTAGCAAGAGGAATGAAGAAGATGCCAGAAATATCTGCACTTGCTACCCCAGGGGTGAGGGTGCAGTGATGTCATGAGCAAACAGAGGGAGCCCTGCGGGAAGGAGGGGAGGGCTGAGAGCAAGGTTGCTGGGGATACCTCCAGCCTGTGGGCCTGAGTTGCGTGGAGCTCTGCAGCAGAGGCCTAATTTCAGAGAGGTGCAGACTGGTCTGTGCCTGGTAAGGAGATGCTGGGTCACCCATGGAGCCAGATCAGGGCTGGTCATCACACAGCTTTCCTGGAGAAAAAAAAAAAACAGAAGTTAGGGCCATCTTTTAGCCGGGCTGTCAGGAGCAGTAGCCACAAAAGCTTGATAGTACCAGCTGTGGCTCTAAGTTCGGGGAGCACGGAGTCCAAATGGGTGAAGTCTGGCCCCCTAGAACGGTAAACTTCTTGTTCCTTCATCCAGGAAAGAAGCTCATTGTAGGATGTTTAACTAAGGAGCCAGCTGCTTTTTTCCCTTGGAGATTTTGTTGTTGTCTCGGGACAGGGTTCTTCCTCTGTAGCCCAGGCTAGCCTCAATCTTGTTGTTCTTCCCTCTCAGCCTCCTCAGGATTGAAATGACACCTTATTTTTCTCACGAGTTCTTCACACACCTGTATCTCTGGAAGCTCGTGGTAGAACTCCCCCATGGACAGCACTGTATTAGGCCTGCACTTCTCAGATCTTCTCAGATTGGGCATTTTACGGTTCCACATTAGTGTTAAGAATGCTTGGTAGAAACTTTTGGATGGGCTCTGATTTTCTTCTTTTCCTAACACTTTTCATGCTTCTAATTGAAGACTCTGATCGCCTCCTGCCTCAGACCCAGGCCCATGTGCAGCCCCATCCTTGCTCCCTAGTGCCTTTCCTTCCTGGGTATCTGACAACAGGAGACTCTGAGAAAACCTTGCCCCCATATTAGCCCTGGTAGGGGGAGAGTTGGCTAAAGACATCACCTTTGTGTGAGAGGGAGGGGCAGGGCAGCGCTAAATTAGACAGCAGACACCAGCTCTGCTATTTATAAGTGACTCTGTTTTTCCACCTGTGAAAGGGGCTGATAAAAATGTGGGCTTTGTAAAATTGTTGGGAGAATTAAATTAACTCGAGTGCAATGCCAGGCAGGCACTGTCTAGCACATACAAAAACGATCCCTAAATATTTGCTCTGTGGACTCATCTTAGGGTGTAAACATATATTGGGTGAGAGAAGTATTTGTCTATTGAAATATTTTCCTTCTGGTATGAAATATCAGGAAAGGCTCTAGAAAGTGAAAACTTTTCTTTCAGCTTAACTTTGAATTCTAGCTAGCATCATGTTTCAAGACATGTGATACTTGGTAACACAAAATCGCCTCAGCCTAACAGAGGGATGGTGTGGGTATTATTGGAGAGAGGCAGTGGGTCACTGTGGGGCAACATCAGGATTTCTATTTCATTCTAGTACCAGGCAATGAATGATTGCAGCACATTAATTTCACTGTTAGAGCATGGGGCATGCGCCAATAGATATGCGCAGAGACGGTATCCTAGCATGACACTGGAGCAAAAATTCCCCTGTCAGAGTCATAAGACAAGTTTCCATCCTTGTGCTGCCATTGTGTAGTGTATCATTTTGCAAAAGAAACTCTATTACAGCTAGCCTCAGTTTCCTCATCTGTGGCATGGGGATAACACGCTTCCTGACAGTGGTATGTGGGGTTGTTGAGTGAAAATACACACAGTGTTTTGTACTTGGTTTGTGAAGGTAGGGCTAGCTCAGGCATCCTTGAACTCCTCATCGTCTGCCTCAGACTTGTGGGTGCTGTACCATTAACCTAGGTTTTCTTTAAAGACTTTAAAGGTTAAACACCTGGGCCTGATGGCATAGGCCTATAATCATAGCTATTCAGGAGACTAAGATAGAAGAATAGCAGTTTCAAAGTCTGCCTGGGCTACAGAATGAGTTTAAAGCCAGCCTTAAATTAAAAAAAAAAAAAAAAAAGAAGAAAGAAAAAGAAAAAAGAAAGTAAGAAGAGAGGCTGGGAATATAGCTTAGTGGTAGAGGACTTGTTTAGCATATTTAGCATACATAGGACCCTTGGTTCAATCCCCAGCATTGAACAAATCAAATAAATGGAATCGACTGCTTTTATTATAAAGTCACCACTTTCTATGGAAATATCTTCTAACTTCTGGCTTGAGAAATGACTTGCCACAAAGGCCAGGTGTATTTGGAACTTGTTCTAGCACGTATCAGAGTCGGAATCCCCACATTGAGTCTCACTACTAAGTTTCTACCACCAAAGGTCTCTGCATGGGACCTGAGCAGAGGTACGCCCAACCTGCTTCCAGATGATGCTCAGACTGATGGTCTGGGTACCACTTTTGGAGAACTAGGGCACACAGGAAAAACGTCCTTGTGGAACAGGAGCAGGCAGACTGTTTGGGAATAAAATTGAGGAAGAGAGAGAGAGAGAGAGAGAGAGAGAGAGAGAGAGAGAGAGAGAGAGATAAGAACATAGAGATGATGAGCAGATCAGGCAGAACAAAGGAGAAAGTCGAACTCCATCACAAATGCAAGTCGGGTTTTTTTTTCCTTTTTTTTTTTTTTTTGGCGGGGGGAGTTGCTAGGTGATGGATGAGGAAGAGAGGTGAGTTTCTACTGTAGGAAAAACTAGGTGAGAGGCAGGAGCATGGAGTTGGAAATCTGCGCGCATTCCAAGAGGCAGAGGAGGTGGAAATTTTTCATTAAGGAGTGGGGAGCCGTGTGGTTGGTCCTGGTGGGGTTGGGGGGGGAGGTAGGGTGGGTGGATGGAGTGGAAATAGGCTAGGGGAGAGGATCCACTGTTGAGTGAGGGGACAGCTGAGACTTGCCAGAGAGGGGGTAATTTCAGGGCTGTGTGGTTTGGCTTGGGAGTGCAGTGCAAAAGAATTGGGAGGAAGGGGGTGGAATTTAGATGTGCGACCTGCCCTGTAGCTTTCCCCTCTGCATTTATCACATCACATCACACCCAGCAAGACAGGCCCCCTCCTCCTGGCTCATTAGGAGATTTGATTCGGCTTGGCTCTTGCTGTCAGCAGCTGTCTGGGGCAAGATCTTTATGCTCCCTGCTCCCCAGCGCAGCCACCAGCCTCGAGCCTCACAGCCAGCAGCAGAGCTCATTAGGAAAGCACCCTTCCCTGGATTTTCAGCTACTTGGTGTCCTGAAAAGAGTTAATACCTACTCTTGGCTGGGGGGGGGGGTGCGGCAGAGCAGCTGCTGTGGGCTGGGGAGCCTGGGGAGCGACTTCTCCCTGAGCTGCAGCTACAGGAGCTGCAGGTTAGTGAGGCCGAAGGAGGAAGGTGCAGGATGCGTGCCAGGTCAGCTCTGCTTGGGGGCATCTCCTGCGAGCTGCCAATGAGGATGGGCGTGCAGACTGTGCCCGGGAGCTGAGCCGCCGCCTGCTGGGTGTAGGCTGTTTCAGTATTTACTGGATGTGACAAGCAGAGAGAAGAGCTTTTGGGGCCGCTTGCTGCCTGGCTCAAGTGGTGGGAGGTGTGTTGTGCATGCATGCTTATGTATATGTGTATGCATGCGTGAGCTCATGTGTACCTGCAAACATGCCTTTCACCTGCCAAGGATTTCACTGCTAAAAGAAAGATCTACTCTTTCCATAGAGCTCCTTAACCTGCAGCCTCTCTGACCATCCACTTGGCAAAGACCTGCAGGCCATGAGGACCGGTCAACAACAGTAAGTATTGGCTCTGTCTTTCTCCTTCCTCGCTGGGGTGTTGGAAAGCTGATTGCATTATACATATTTAATTAATCTGCCTCTTCATGCATATTAATTGCTTTCTTCCCGCTGAGCTTAATTTCTTTTCCCCCTTTTTATAAATCTTTGCTTTTTTCCCCTCTTATACCCCTCTCCACCTTGAATGTCATCTTTTTCTATACTGTCTACTCCAGTCACACGTGACTTGGTGCCCACCTCCAAGGCTACATGCACTATGGGGGAGGGTCGCATCACATCTCTGAACTTTCCAAGCTCTGGGTCACCCCTTATCTGTCCCTTATAAGTCAGCCTAGGGCTAAATGGGATAAGAGCCCCGAGGGCTCTGGATTCTGGACTGGACAAAGCAGCTGGGGCAGAGCATCCAGCTGGTTCTCATTTGTGAGTCCAAAGCTGACCTCACTCAAGGGGTGATTTGGGAGGTGCTGGATGGGGGGTGGTGGTGGGAGGAAACTGGACAGTACCAGCAAGCCAGTGTGGGCTGACAGCGGGAAAGGAAGGAAGAGAGTCAGGCAGGGACAGAGTCCAGTTGTCCCCTGCCATAAACGACCTTTCCTGTGGGGTATATGGGTAGTGATCCCTGGTCTGCCTAGCTGCAGAATTATGAGGGCCCATGGCAAAATCATCCCCCTCCCCAGGGGACATAGTCTATAAGCAAGAGGAAATGAGGCATAGGTACCCCAGACATGATTCCTGGAGACCCTGAAAGCTGTAAAGGGCTTTGATGGCCTGACTTGTAGAAAGCAGGTGCAATTCCAGTTAGGACAATGATTAAGGAACTGTCCCCTGTCGTCAGGGGACACGACCCAGTAGGATGAGCCTTTTACGTAGAACCTGACTTTTGTTGTTGTTTTCTGTTTTCTTTTCAGTGGTAATAAAGTCATCCTTCTATTTTGTTAATGATACAATTATTCTGAAAGTGATTTTAAAAAGTATTTGTGAAATGTTCAGGGTAATACCAAACCAGTTTAAACGGCGCAATCACGCAGGGTTCTTATCTATCTAAATTAGGTTTCTTTTAAAATGGATTCTACGTTCGGTGGCAGGGTTCCCCAAGGGAACCTTTTATGGATAGGTAGGCAGCTCTTCCTATCAGCAATCTTTTGTGGGAACAGTGGTCTGAAACACTACCAATGACATCCATGGGAAGGAGAGGCTGCAAGCCAATCAGCCCTCAGCCTGCACATCCCCTTCCTGCATCTCCAAATCTCCCTTGTTTTGGGTCAAGAACAGGCCAGGCTAGGAAGGCTCACCCTGTTAGGAGCTAGAAAGAGTGACTTGCATATTCCTTTTTTCAGCCCGTGTTTGGGATACCTGCCAAGGAGCATGTCCAGTGGTGAGGGTGTCTGATGGCTTACCTCCATGCCCCTTCAACACCCCCACTCCCTGCTCCCCTTTTCTCAAACTCTGGCTCATTTCCACCTGGGACAGGTGTCCTTGGAGGGAGGTGGGAACCAGAGAAGAATCCAATCAGATTATTTTGGAACAAGGCTGGCCTCTCCTCTCTGGTGCCTTCCAGGCTGGTCACTTGGGCATCAGTCTAGTGAAATAAAGGGAACAGTAATTTTTGGTTTGCCAGGCCCATGCCTCCCTAAGGGTACATGTCCCAGTTTTGGTTGATGGCCAGTGGTTAGGGGAGTAGGAACTTCTGAGCAGCAGTCAGGATTGTGAAGCCACCTGACATTTGTTCCTGTCCATCTTTGATTGGCTGCCCTTGCTAAGAATGAGCTGACATTTGTGGGGGCGGTGGGGGAAGTACTCAGATGGTGGAGAGCCATTGGAACGGTGTGTTGTGCAGACAGATGTGAGAGGGTGGAAATCTCTTACAGCAGACTCTTTGATTTTAGGTGAGAGGACGAGAGAGGGTTAACCCCTGAACCCTGCAGTCTAATTTCCTGCCCTGAAGTACCTGCAAACCAGCCCAAGGGTAACCATAAGCGGATGCCTGTATGGCTGCCTTACTGATGCCACGCAGGTAATGAATTGATGACCTGTCTTCTTGTTCCTGCCCCTCTCTTCTTTGTTCCACATTCTGGTCTCTCATCTCTCCTGCTACTAAGCTCTGGGAGGGGTCCTCCTTCTGCTGGGGCCTCCAGTGTGCACTGCACTCGCTATCCTTGCCTTGGTGCTTCTTACAAAGTCTGGCAAGTAGGAGCCACCTTAGTTCTGTGTCCTCCTGTTGACTTGGTAGAATCTATTGGTGGTGACTTTTGGGGTTAGGATGATGGGCTGTGTGTGAACTTGTATGAAAGTCTGTGAGTTACTGGTTCAGATGAGGAAATGATCCATCCCTCCATTTTTTTCTCTAACTTTTTTCTTTCCTCCTTTTCTCTCCTCCCTTCCTTCTACCCTTCCTCCCTCCCTCCTTCTATCCCTCCCTCCCTCCTTCCCTCTCTCTTAGCCTCTTGTACCTGTGTCTGCTCCCATCATTTCCTACCTTGCTAAGGAGATTATGATTCAGGTCTTGACTAGAAAGATAGAACACCATTCTGTCCCAAAGTAAATTTGCTTTTGAGAACTGTCCGAATGACTCAGAGTAAGTCTCTGGAGTAAGTAGTACCCTTTAAAAGTAGCCTGTGCCAGACTGTGGTGTATAAAAGCTGGTGTGGCGTTGCCGCTTTCTGAGAGTCATGTTTGTTGCTTTTGAGGGCAGTGACCTGGCTGGTTTTTTTATGACTGATGATCCTAAGGCACTGGAGTCGGATGCAGGTTGGGATCTGACCCATGGAACAGCCTGAGCAGGACTTTTGCTCGAATTCACAGTAGTGATGACCCGAAGGGCTTGTACTCAGTTACCTGAATGGCCTGGTGCTGGGTACCCTGTGATTTGTAAGAGTGAATGGACCCATAAGATGCTCTCTGCTTCAGGAGAGAGAATAGCTCTTGCAACTGTTTTTTTTTTTTTTTTTTAATTTTTAAAAAATTTTTTTAAGGCCACAAAATAGATGGCTGCGCAGTGCGGTTTGCCTGGGAGGAGAGGTAGGGGCAGAGACCTGCAGACTGATTTCCTGCGGGAAGAGGACATTCCTGGAAATTTGGATGCCCAGCTCTGAGGGGGCTCTGCAGAGATGTGCTGTAGGATGCAAATGTCCATTCCTGCCAAGCACAATACCGTCTCAGAGGACAAATGTCAGATAAGATTTCTGTGAACAAAGACAATGGGCAGACCAGGGAATGGAAATCCATTTGAAGTCAGTGGAAGTGATTGGGTTGGATGACCGCTAACTCCCTTATCTAGTGTTAGGATTTGTGAGGAAGAGGGAAAGGGAGGCAGGCCAGAAGGACTTGCTTTCAGCATGCGAGGATGGCATGCTGTGGTACCATGGTAATATCTATGATGGTATACATGGTAGTTCCTTCCCCCCCCCCCCCAACTTACTTTTGTCCTCAGTGTGAGGAATTGCCGCGGTTAAAGGTCAGACGTTAGCAAACTTGTGTTGTCATAAGCCTGGGAGTAAATATTTTCAGCTTTGCTGCAGGCTGTACAGTCAATGTTGCAACTACCTAACTTTGCCCTTCAAGTCGAAGGCAGTTTTAGACGACATGTGAACAAATGGTGGTGTTGTGTTCCTATAAAACTATGTACAGAGACACCTTGCAGCCTGTGGCTGAAGGTAAATAGGGCAATTTAAGCAAGCATAAGAACTGTCAAAGGGGACACTGATTCTCCAGTGTGGGCATCACCCATTGCTCTTCCATGCCGGCTGGTCCATTGTCCTTTGTGTAAACGTAGCCTGACTTAGTGAGCTGAGCTGAGAGGAACTGAGTGGGAACTGACCTGCCTTGAAGTCCCACACTATGTGCTCTGACTCTCTATTGTGTACCCCTGCATTTTGAGACACCCTCTCCTCTGTGTACCAGTCTTGCTTTCACCGCTTTGTTGTTAGGGCTTCGGTCACCACCAACCCGGCTGCTTTGCCCTCCTAGAGGGAAAGCAAAATGTAGATTGTTACTTTGTATCTGCTGTCTTTCCACTCCCCACAGGGTATCTTAATTTAGAAGTTCTCCCAAGCTAATGATCTTCCTTGACTTATCATCAACTTGCAATGTCAGCTTTAAAAAGCCTTCAGCCTTTAGGGGAAGGGCAGAGGAAGGGCCCTACACCTATTATTATTATTATCTTATTATTATTATTATTATTATTATTATTATTATTATTATTATTATTATTATTATCATCATCATTATCATTCCTATAGTGAGATAAGGCTGGGCATAGCCCTTGCCTCTCTGTCCTTGCTGAAGGGCCATCTGGAATAGAGAGGGCATCGGGTCCAGGGTCCCTTCATAAAGCTGGCCATTGTGGTCATGACAGTGCCCTTCCTTCTGTCCCCATCTGCTGCAGGAACAAAGGCATGAGGACTCGACTGGGGTGCCTGTCGCACAAATCGGACTCCTGTAGTGACTTCACAGCCATTCTTCCTGACAAACCCCACCGAGCTCTCAAGTGAGTAGTAGCATGGCTGCCTTGCCCTCCTGGGTATCCATACTGTGGGATGTCCTTGAGATCTTCTCTAGGGAGTTGTTGACCAGATGAACCATAGGACAATAAATTCTGTTTCTCTTGGTGGATCCTTTCCTACTCCTACATGTGAGGGACAGAGGGATATAGCTCAGGTGGGAACCCTCATTCCCCTAAGAAACAGCATTGCCCATTGTGCCTGAGGCTGTGCATGGGGAAGGGTACTTCTTGGTTCTTCTTACTGGTCAACCTGAGCTCTCGATTTGGAAATAGGCACCCAAAGTTACTCTAAAAATATGCTTAGATTCTGATCATCTGGTTTAGCACCCACTCTGCGCAGACAGTGTTACTCAGTGATGTCACAGATGTCACCTCGGTTCACCCCCACTCACCTCTGTAAGGGGCATCGCTGTTGCCATTCTAAGAGGTGAAGACTTTGAGGTGACAGTCAGAGGTAGAGTTGTGAGCTGAGCCTAACTCTTTTGACTCCAAGACTAGATTTTTCCCTCCCACGGTCACCTTGACATCTGGAAATCGCATAGCCACACACTTTTATTGTTCAGACCGGAAGTAATGTATTGGGAATTCTCTGAATACCCACTAGGGTGGCTTTTTTTTTTCTTTTTCTGGTGTTGGGGAAGCAAACCCAGAGCCTCATTGATGCTAGGTATAAGCACTTTACCTCTAAGCTAAGCCCCTCCCACTTCAGAGGTTTCCCAGCTATTGCTTGAAAATGTGCCAATTTACAGGAGTAGAACCACAGGAATCCGGGTATGGTACGCATTTGCTCTCCACCAATCCAAGGAGGCCTGGGCCAATCTGGACGGTGGTTGGGGGAGAGGAGATTTATCAGAAACACTCAGAGGGATGCTATTGCTTCCTAGGAGACTCTCCACGGAGGAAGCGACGAGGTGGGCAGATTCCTTTGATGTGCTTCTCTCCCATAAGTGTAAGTAGAATCCAGGTTGCATCACGATGAAGCATAGCATCCGTGTGGCAAGAATATGTAACGGATGCTGTCTAGGCTCAGGACACTGTGCTGGGACCCCAGCTCTCTATAGTGCTGCACACAGCGGGAGGAACAGAGAGAAGAGAAAACAGGTATTTTAAATGTAGTGGGGTTAGGCCCCCCCTCTCTTTTCAAACCTTAGCCCCAATGAGCCCCAGGCTCTCAGTCATTACACTATACTATACGATCCGATCCGATCCGATCCGATACCATATCACATCACACTACTTTTCAGATCTATGCTCTACTTGTTGACCTGCCTTGGTTATTGGATATTTGAGCGGTCATGGTGAAGTCCCTGGTTTTTTGTTTGTTTGTTTGTTTGTTTGTTTTAGCAGATGCCCTTAAAAGTGACTTGGCTTTTCCAGGTCTGGTAAGGTAGCTCAGTGGTTGAAGACTTACCTAGCATGTGTGAGGCTCTTTTTGAAACAGGGTGTCTTCTATCTCAGACTCGCCTCGAATTTTCTATATAGCCAAGGATGGCCTTGAACTGTGGACTCTCCTGCTTCCACCCGCCACCTTCCAAGCCCTGGGATTACAGCCTTGCCTCACTGCGGCTGGTCTCTCAGCAAGTTTGATGAGAGAGAATTCAGCTTCTGTAGTTGGAGCCATGGAGTGATTGGTTCCAGGCTAGCTCCCATGAAAGGGAATGCCCCGCCCCCCCCTGCTCCTTTCCTCTAAGTTGCTGGAGAGTCCTGGGCTATTTAGTCAAATGAGTATTGTGTGTATTTTAGGAGTCCCTTACATTGACAGAATTTCACTCTTTATCTGGAGGGACAGCTATCTCGGCTGCGTTTGTCCCTACTTCCTGGCTAGAACTCCATTCCACTCTCCCTCCCTCCTCTCTCCTACTTCCTCCCTGTTCAGCTGTTGTGCCTTTTGTTTCCTACAAAGGCAGGAAGAGTTGTGCATATTGCAGTGTATGGAGGGCAATTTATCATTAGTCAAACTTTTCAGCTCTCTCTCTTTTTTTCTCTCATCATGAGCAAGTCCAAATTTGTTGGGCTTTGAAATCCCTCTGGCATTCAGCACGTGGAAGTGGCAGAGCAGGGGCGGGAGGGAGAGAGGGGGTGTACTGAGGAGACAGGAAGGTTGCAGACAGACATTCGGTGTTCCTCCTCAGCTCGTCATGTCAGTGTGAGATCTGGGGGCAGCAGGGAGGCCTGCTTGCATTTTGCTCTGTTGTTCTTCAGTGGAGAATGTGGTTTTGGACAGTTCAGTTGAGGGCTGTGAGTGGGGTTCAGATCTGCGTTCACTGCTGACCTGTCTTGGTTACTCGGTGCTGGGGTGGTCGTGGTGGAGTCCCTTGGCTTTAGATGCCAAAGGTTGCTTCTCCTACTCTCTGTTTATAACGTGTGTGTGTGTGTGTGTGTGTGTGTGTGTGTGTGTGTGTGTGTGCTCATGTCTGTCCCAGTGTATGTTGAGGTCAGCGGATAACTTCTGGAAGGTTCTCTGTTTCCACTGTGAGGGTCCCAGGGACTGAACTTAGGTATTAGGCTTGGTTGCTGAGCTACTTTGCCAACTATCTACATTATTATTATTTCTTTTTTGAGATGGACTCTCAATACACTTGGGGCCCACCAATTAGGCAAATTAGCTGGCTAATGAGCTCCAGGAACCTTCCAGCCTCTGCTTTCCCAGGAGCTTATCTTCCCTATCACACTTAACTTTTCTGTTAGTGCTGAGGATCTGAATTCAGGCCCGCACCCTGGCACCACAAGCACTTTGCCAACTGAGCCATCTCCCCACACCCTGCCCGGCCCCCCGCCAGCTGAACAAATATTTTTGAATAGATTTTTAAAAAATAAATGGCAATATCTAAGAATAAGTGCATATTATAAAAAAAATTGTGACTTTGGTATTCCATGGGATGTATTTAGGCAGGAAAATAATTCTGTGTGGGGAATACAGCATATATAACACACAGCTGTTGCCTGAGAGCCGGCTCTCGCGGGGAATTTGCCAAGGTAGTAGCATTTGTATGATGCTATTTAGAGTTAGATGGTAAATCCTTTCTGAAACGGAGGTTATTGATTGTTTTTCTGGAGTCACGTTCTGTGGGACAAATGTCACTACCACTTTGTATCCTCTTTCCTGGCTGGCATTGGTTCACGGTCGTCTTCCAGTTTGGTTTTTATTTCAGCCTCACACTGACTCACTCAGTTCAAGTCCCTGACGCTGTTTCCTCATTCTAAAATGGGGTTAGAGATGCCTGCCTGCTCACTTCCACCTGCAGGCAGGAAACCAAACAAGTAAGGGGACACATGTGATGTAATGATTCCATAGCTTTAAAAAAAATGATACATTTGTTTATTAGATGCAAAATAAATACCTTGACAGTGAATTTTGATACCAATTATTAAAATTAAGCCAATGTGAGACTCAGAGATTCAGTTTTATCTCTTAATTTGCAGACTCTTGGATCTGCAGGCGCTTGGTCCTCCTGTCAAAGCAGCTTTTGGTTTCCAGGAATGCTCTAACACTTCCCACAGGTGGGAATCCGGCTAATGGGTCACAGCTGGCAACAATTTGCTACTTTCGCAAAGTTCTTTAAAAAAAAAAAAGGCTTTTTGAAGGAAAGTTCTTTAACCTTTCTTAGAGTCGGAGGTTCTATTTTTTTGTTTTGTTTTATTTTCTGTTTAGTATAGAAATAAAAACCCATAGCATGAGAGTTCTTAGGGAAAAAGGGGTATTTAGGGTCACTGGCAGAACTTCAGGCTTTTAGGACTTGGATGTTTATTCCCTATGAAGGCTGTGGAGGAATTAGAGTCCAGGCCACTTAAAAAAAAAAAAAAAAAAGGCCCGGGCGGTGGTGGCGGTGGCGGTGGTGGGCGGGAGCACCTTTAATCCCAGCACTCAGGAGGCAGGTGGATCACTGTGACTTCGAGGCCAGCCTGGTCTACAAAGTGAGTCCAGGACAGCCAAGGTGACACACAGAGAAACCCTGTCTCGAAAAACCAAAACCAAAAAGAGAGAGGAAAAAAAAAAGTGCTAACAACTTTTTGAAAGTCTAGTTAATTTCGACTGTATTGTGAGTCAATCAGAGCTGACTAAACTTCTCCAATGGGCTTTCACATGGGCCTTTCCCTCACAGCACTGATAGGCCATGTGCAAAGCTTTCAGTTAAGACACATACCATCCTAGGGACTAGCGAGTGCAGGATCCCTGAGTGCCTGGGGTCCAGATGCCGAGTGTTAGTCTCGAACCCACTCTTCTATCATTCTCCATACGAAGGTGTCTGTCCCTCCCAGGGTTTTTATTTCATGGAACCAGGGAATTATTTTCCCCAAATTCTCAACCTCTGTAGCATCTTTTCTCTCCTTGTCCTGATATTGTTTTGGACATTTATTTAATTGTTTCTTAAGGGTGTGCTTATTCATTATGCACAGAGCCTGGGCGAAAGAAGCAGTGGTCTCTCTCTGATGGAGAATAAAGGCCTTTGAGAACTCAGGTTCTCGGTGCTCACAAATAATGCAAGGGGGAAAAAAAAAGCCAAACTAGTGTTCTCATCACACGCCAGGCGGCCTCAGGATTGCAAAAAGAATTCTGACTGTCAGCACTGCTCTTAAATTCCGCCTCATCGGTGTTGGAAGTCCTACTGGTCTGGGACAATGTTTTCCATTCATTTATTACATTTATTTATTAAATGCAAAACAAATTCAGTTCTGCCCTTGTCCCATCATATTCTCATAAGCAGATGGAGTTGGTAACCCATCACCTGTGGCTAATGGTTTAGCCGAGCCCTGCCTGTCGTCAGGGACCAGGCTGTTGGACGTTACAAGAAGCACACTAGCTGGTGTCAGAGCTATGATCCTGGTTTGTCTCCCATTTACTTCCCGAGAGCGAAGTGGCCTTGGTGGAAACCTTGGCTATTTAAGAAATCAGATTTCTCACCTGTGTGACAATGGAGCTGGAACCGGATCTGTCGGAAGCTGAATTCAGTTCTGCCCTCATGCCAGGGATGTTCTCTGGAGCAGACAGGCTGGCTGATAACTAATTACCTGTGGCAGGTGGTTTAACCAGGCACTGCCTATGTGGTTATGTAAGAGTGCTTTTCAGCTGAAATGGCTCCAGCAGCCAGAAGGGGGACCAAAGTACCTGGGTTCCTTCTGTCTTCTGAGCACTACATAGACTCAAATCTCAGGCAAAAGAAGGCAACTTTACTATCTTTAAAACCTTACAATTATTTAAAAAAAATTGTGGGAGGGAGGTATTTAGAGTAGTTTTCTTTCTCATTGTATTTGTTTACAAATGAGCACAGAGAAAAAGCACTCATGGATGCTAAGTGCTTTTCTTAAAACTAACAAACGCAGTGGAAATTGACACTGCTGAAGGCTTCATTAGCTAGAAGGATTTCTAATATGTGCTAATTTGGAAGCTTTCCCCTGTTCATCCAGTTACAATTAGACTTGATATCCGAATCGTGCGTGTAGTCTGCCCTGAAGGGGGGCTGCCTCTGTGTGTGTGTGTGTGTGTGTGTGTGTGTGTGTGTGTGTGTGTGTGTGTGTGTTTACATGCCTAGAAATCTTTCTGCTCTGAAACAATACCCAACAGAACCAAACCTCCCAATTTGTGGGAGATCTATTCTGTTAGGCAACTTGAAGACAGGAAAAAACAGTGCTTTTATTTTTCATGAAGTGTAGCCATGTGCTTATTTGTTCTGTTTTTATAGGGATATTTAGCCCTGAACTCTGAAGAAATATTCTCTTTCTGCATTTCCTTCCCTTCTTTCTTTCCTTCCCTTCCCCCTCCTCTCCTTCCCACTCCCTTTCTCTTTTTTCATTGTTTACCTCCTCCTTTTTTTTCTTTTTCTTGCCCCTGCAGTCTTCCTTCTTTTGCATTTTTTTTGGACATAAAATTTGAGTTACAGTTTTAAGTATATCTGCAGGATGCATGTTTTGCCCCTTTCTCTCACTTTTTATACCTGATCCCACCTGGACGCCCAGTGCCTCCCTCTAGAGGCTGATGTTTGAGAGTTGGCATGGAATATGCTGGAAGGCTTTGTCTACTGGGCCCCCTTGGGCCCAGGGAGTGGCAGGTTAGGGGAAACGGGACCACTGAGAGTCCTTTCACAGTCTGTCTCTGTGAAACAAGGCCAATGGAGAAGACTTTAGTGTAAAACACTTAGCATCCTTTCAGATACTGGTCGAGATATAAAAAAAAAAAACACATAATAAGTTAAAATGATCACATAGCCAAACAAGCAAAAGATTCCAAACACACAATCATGGAAAAACTAAATGATCAGCTGTGGAACACTTTAATTATTCATCTAGGCAATCTTTAGCTCTAGGGCAAAGAGTCAGGCTTCCAGTTACTGTACAACACTCCCCATGCTGTCATTAAGCCACAAAGATTCTAGAAAACTCTTATTTAAAATGTGAACCCAGGTGGCTGCAGCAACACCTGCAGGCTCTTCTAAGCACGCTGTTGGATCTTAGGCCTATGGAATCAGAATCATGGGACTAGAGACTGGGGTATGCTTTCCCTCAAGTCTTTCAGGAATGTTCCCTTCCTCTGCTTTCAAGCACAAGTGTGCAAAACAGGAAAGGACAGTGCCCTGAGGGCAGAGTGGCCCAGGCTACTGAGGAAACACAATATTTTGCATTGAGGGCTTCAAGTCCTCAGACAGCACCTGCCTGTAATGGTGCATTGGCATCTCAGATCCTGTATGTGTGGTGTAGAGGTTTCCAGAGGTGAGAGAGAGAGAGAGAGAGAGAGAGAGAGAGAGAGAGAGAGAGAGAGAGAGAGAAAGAGAGAGCGGCAGACAGACAGACAGAGACAGAGAGACAGACACACACATACATACACAGAGAATAAGAAAACAAAAGAAGAAAGACTGAGTTAGGTAGAAAAGAAACTTCTCAGCCTTCTTGTCATCATGTCAGCATTGCGGTAAGCTTTCTTGTGCCTTGCTGGGAGGAGTGCCAGGGCTGTGGGCAGCTCTTAAATGCTCATAAAAGGTCTGAACAGAGGTAGCTGTGCAACTCCCTAACAATCAGCTCTGGGACCTCATGCCAATGACCTAACCTCAACTAACCTCAGTTTTCCTCATCTCTGAAAGGGAAATGGTGGCTTGTACAGTGCAAAAATTCAATACAGTCGCTGTTCCCAAAGTGTCAGATGTGGGCTAGGTCAGGGATGGCTAGCCGCTTTATGATTTTTGCTATAACACACTGACCTCTCTGAGACAGTGTGCGTTTTGTGCATTCCACTCGCCTGAGCTAATGTGAGCTTACCGATCCTGTAGGCAGCCTGAGGCAGCAGATTAGGAACTTGGCTTTTCTTCTTACTCAGCCCCCTTCCCCCTGAGCTTTTGGGATCCCCTCACATCTTCCTACCCACCTCCCTGCTGGGAGTGTAGTTTTTAAAAGCCTAGCAGGGAAAATCTGATATGGTACCTCTTTTGAGAGTCTCAGCTGTAGTTTTCCATTCAATGCATCTGAGAAATAGTCTTTCATACTGAATTTGGAGATCTTTTAGGCTGTGGACTAGTGGCTGTGAGTCTTTATAGTGCTTTTTTTTTAATAGTGCTTTTTAATTATTATTTTTTTTTTTTTGTTTTGTTTTTTTGAGACAGGGTTTCCCTGTGTAGCCCAGGTTGTTCCTCTCACTCTGTAAACCAGGCTGGTTTTGAACTCACAGAGGCCTGCCTGTCTGTGTTCTGAGTGCTGGGATTAAAGGCATGCACCACCACCTCCTGGCTTTCTAGAACTTCTTTTTTTTTTTTTTTTCCAGGAAAATCAACAGGACAGTATCTGCATGCCCAGTGTCTCCTTCCTTCTGCTCCTGTGTCTTAGGGATAGGAAGCCGTGTAGTCTTAGAACGTCAATTTCTTAGATCCCTATGATGTGTCACCCTGATATACTGTCCTAACACACACACACACACACACACACACACACACACACACACACACACACAGTTTATATCACTAATAAAGTATAGATCATTTAGGAAAGTTAGTAATCACAATGATGAGATATAATTAGCACACAATTGCTTGCAAGCAATTATCATAACTGGCAATAACTTGTTCCTTAAGTAAAATCCCTACATAAATCTTGATTAGCCATAGTAATTTGCCTCAAAGTCTTTGTCTCACAGGTAACACATAGGAAGATTCTGACCCTGATGAGATTCTCACTACACCATCCAAATCAGTTGTTTTGTTAAACAGGGTTTGGCTTCTGTGGTAGAGTACACACCTTGGCTTGTATAAACACATTTTCCTGGTTCCTATCCTCGGCTTGACTTTGGGTCCTGCTCAATGGTTTATTTTCTCTCATTGATTAGGAATGCAAGAGTGAGAGAGCACTTTGGTAAACACGGTGCTTAAAAACATTTCCCCCCCCCCCCCCTTGTTCGTTTTGTGTTTTCCTAAGCCTGGGAACTGAGCGAGGCTCAAGTCCACCCTTGATGCCAGCTAAATCGGGACTGCTGGACCTTGAACTGTTACCTAAGCCACCCTCCCTGCTGCACCAGCTGTACTGCTCATTCATGGTGACCCAGTTTCTCCCCTTATGTAAGCACGCTGCATGAAAGAGCCAGAGGGAGCGAGCAGGCAGCCGGCGGCATGTGCGGCCACAGCGTGTTCTTGGAGGTTCTGTGGCTGTTCGAAAGGACGCCAATATCCTGCCCACTGTTCCACGAATCCTGGACACATGCCTGTCCCTTTCTGCTGCTGACGAGACGCCAACCTCAAAAACTTTGTGCTGTTTTCAGAGGCTTGACTCCTGGGAGGGTTATTCAAAGAAAACCCAAGTGAAATGCAAATAAAAAGACTAGAAGGCAGAGCACCCCCCTCCCCATGTCCTCCCCTATTTCCCTGAACTGCTCATCCACTGCCTTTAATTGGCTAGGATATGGTATTACATGTTGAGTTCTGGATCATGACTCCACCAGAACATGAGAACGAAGGTCACCAATCCCCGTTTATCAGGCAGGCTCTGCATGTCACTTGTGTGTCTGAACTCCTTGCATTCCCCTTAGCCCTTTGAAGGAGAAGCTGCTGGTATCCGCATTGTACAGCTGTGAGAACCCAATGTGTTCAGAGCCAGGATTCAAGTAGCTTCATGGTTTAGAGGCAGGTTTCCCAAAGTGTATGAGAGCTCAGGAGAAAGGTTCTAGAGTGGGGTTCTGGATTGGGGTGCCAGTCTTCTCCAGCTTGTGGGCAGAATACACAAGGCCCCTCGCCTCAGCAGCACTGCTAATGCAAACATGGCTACCCCTCTATTGGCTCTGTTCTTTAACAATTAAACTTTATTATACAACCTAACTAGCTTACACAAGAAGGAAAAAAGGTTAAAGGGACAAAAGAGTGAACCTTCCGGTATCTGTTCCATGGGATGGGTCCTTAGGTGTCTCTCTGGCCCGCGTGCTGATCCGGCCTGTTCGCTGCTCCACACGTGCCCAAGCCCAGGCTGAACCTGTTGTTCTCTCCTCTCCACCTGCCTGAGTCACATGGGAAGGGCGGTCTCCTTCTCCGTTGAGGGTCCGTTAGAAAAACAAAAGCCCAGGTGGGGTTCCCAAGTCTGCTTCCTAAATTCCAGGCCCAGGATGGCTCTACTCAGTCTGTCACAAGGTATTCATGGGGTGCCCCAAGGGTAAAGCCCACCAAGACTGCTTCCACCTGTGACAAAGCTTAATCTTTCTCACACCCCTCGAGGTAAGAGCAGATGCTGCCGAGCTGTTTAGTGATAAATCAACACTCTTCACTTGGAAACAACCAAGCACTGTTTGTGGACAAATGGAGGGCAGGGATGGGGGTCCTGCCAGTGGGAAAGTGAATGATGGCAGAACAGAGGAGAAAAAATGCTAAAAGACAAGAAGCAGGATCACGGTGGGCAAACAGGTGAGAGCTTGCCGCGAGGAGGATGGGAAGGGAGAAAAGACGCGAATGGGGAGAAGAGTATGTCACTGCTCCTGTCCCCAGTAATTCACTTGCTGGGTCACATCAGCAAGAGATGGGGACCAGGCCTGAAGCAAGGAGTCTATACTGAGGTTGTTCCCTTCTGCCATCTGCAACTGACAGGAGGCGGGGGGGACTCTGTTCCCCTCACATGCAGAGCTCACCCACCCCCCACAACTTACTTTTATTATTCTTTGTTCAGTGACCCTCCATGGCCTGCCTGCAATGGCACCTGCTCTGAGAGTATAAAAAGGGTGGGGGAAGCAGTGGCTGAGAGTGAGTGGGTAGAGAAAGCAGCTGAGCTGAGCAGGGCTGAGGACAGGTGCATCTACACAGGCGTTTGTGGTGGCTGTTAGAGCATCCTTGCTGCAATCTGTTCTTGTTGCTTCTCAGGTCCAGGCACCAGGAGAGTCCATGGCAACAGGGACGTTCTTTCTCTTCCCCTGGCCTCTCAAACTCTCCCTTGAAATGTCTGACAGCCCCAATGTGCCAGAAATACCTGGGTTTATTCCTTGCTCCCTCTGATGCCATGCTGAACTATAGGCAACCAGTTGACTTGAGGCCTGGAAGAGCACAGTATGTTTCTAAGGACACTTGTGGTCCCTGGCTAAAGGCTGGGAAAGATGCCTGGGAAGGTACAATGGCATGTTGAGAAGGAAGGACTTGTTAGCGCTCTCTCAATAGTGATAGGCTAACTGTCAGTTTTGCAGGATGGAAAGAATGTAGGTAGATTCCAGGTTCTTAGTGGCACCTAATAGCCTCAGTTCTCACCATAGAAAAGGCGATGGGAGGTGTCCTCCAGCTGGACAAGGCCCAAGTCTGTGAGCCAAATGGCATCTTTGCAGGGCTGTGGCACACATATGCTCAGTGTGTTTGCCTGACTGGGGTTACCATTTATTCCTATTTTGGAGAAAGTGATCGTTGGAGAGGAGAGCACGCTCTGTCGTCACCCTGATGTGTAGGCCAATCTACTTTGTTCTTTCTACTGGCTCAGTGACCACAGGCAACCCTACTCTTAGAGCTCACATTCCTTTTGTAAACTAAGCCTCTTTAAGGGCTAGCACTATTGATAGCTCATAGTGACAATTGGCATTTCGGCATGGATTGTTTCATTTGATCTGTTAACAGTCCAACACCGTGAGTCCTGGCATGGTCTTCATTTCCGGCTTGGGCTTCAAGCTGTTAGGGCACTTTTACAAGATCACATGGGATTCAAAGCCAGAGCCCATCTCTCTCTCTCTCTCTCTGTTTTACATACGTGTGCATAGATACACATACACGTGTGTGCACATGCAACTGGAGGTCAGGCATCTTTTATCAGGAGCCACTCACTTTGTTTTTTGAAACAGACCTAACAGAACTAACTTATCTAGTAGGCTGGGCCGGCTGGCCATCTTTTTCATCTGGTTTACATAGATTCTGAGGACCTGAGCTCAGGTGCCCATGATTGTGATGGTGCCATCTCTCTAGTTCCATAACCTCCTCTTAATTACATTGATGTAGTGATGCATTGAGTTCATGAAGTTAAGATGGCCATGGCCTGTGTGGTGGCGATGGTGTTGAGGGATGGAGATGAAGGGGAGTGATGGGGTCAGGAGCAAAGGTCAGCTAAGGGCCACGTGTGATGAGGGCACACATCTAGTGAGGGCAGGACTAATATGGCATGGGTATACAACAGAGCAGAGACTACCTGGGAAGGGTCTTCAGATCTACTCCCCTGCTTCCACAGGGAGTGGGATGAGGCCAGTAAAACTGGATGTGTTGGGCAAGGTCATACATAAGTGTGGGCTCCGCTGTGCTCAGAATTGGTGTTCTCAAGCGAGGCCTGTTCTGCTTACACTTGGTGGTAGGTTGGGTAATTTTTGGCGGGGTGCCTGTGAAGCCATGGGTGCCGCCGAGCTGCCTGTGAGTTTACCACATGCATTCCTTCGAGTCCCCAACATGTGCAGTCACTCCAGTTCCAGGCAGTGTAATTCATCAAACTCTGAGGCCCACATCCAGCTTTGCTTCTATGTGTTCTTTGAATTAGATACTTCTCTATGTAAGCGGCTTTCTTCATTTTTTTTTTTCCTTCCACCCCGCTGGCTGCTGTCACTCATACAAATGGACCACCCATGCTGTTCCCCATAGCTCTCTGTCTCGCCTTGCACGAGGCCTCTTCCCGTCTCTCCACTTCAGCAGCTCTTAGAACCCAGGTCCTACAGGTCTGGAGGGGAGCCCAGCAACGCGTATACTAATGTTAACTTCTTCTTTATTTTAGATTTGTTTATTTTATTTTTATGTGTATGTGTGTTTTGCCTTCACATATGTATGCTTGCCACGTGGGTGCCTGTCCTCCAAAAGGTCAGAAAAGCAAGGAGTTTATTTTCCTGGAACTGGAGTGACAGCTGGTTGTGAGCCACCATGTAGGTGGTGGGAATCAAACCCAAGTCTTCTGTAAGAGCAGCAAGTGCTCTAAACAGCTTTGCCATCTCTCTCCCCCCCCCCCCCCCCACACAATGTCTCCTTCTTCACGTAGCATTCTTGCCACTACTGCTTTGCGAGCTATTTACCTTCTGTGAGGTTTGTTTCTCTTTCCTCTCAAATGGTAAAAGCATCGGGGATCTGTGCTATGGCTCTACCATGAGATTCAGAAAGCGCTTGGTGTGGCCAAAGTGCTCAGTAAAGGCTTGCGGAGAGTGTTTTAAGATGTATTCTGACTTCAGGATCCTTTTAAAACTCCTTCTTCTGTGTTTCTTCGTTCTGGCTTCCAGTTCCCAAATCGCTGCTGTCCAGGGTCAAGGCCTATGCAGCAGCGTGGACTGAATGGTCCCTTCTTTGAAGGATGGATGCACCCCCAAATGAAAAGTTCTCATTCCCTTCTTTGTGCACGGGGAAACTCTCCAGGAGTCAGAGTCTAAGCTTTCCTGTTTCCTGCTTCCTGCTGTACTCACGTCCATTTCCTCCAAGCCAGCTGGCTGCTCTGATTCCTTCCCACTCTCTAGGTGTCTCCCCGCTAGCACATTCGACACTTATAATGACACAACCCATTATTTTATAATATCCCCTCATGCCTGTTATGTTAGACTGGCTGGAAAGCGAGGTGGCGATTTTATATCACCCGTTTGTGCTGTAGCTCAAAACCTAGTACTCCAGTGTAGCCTTGTTCCCAGCAACCTCACCCAGGTTAACAAAGATCAAGGCTGTCCAATTTGATGCCTCCCAACTATGTCCCACCACTCACCACTGTTTTTGTTTATTTACTCTCATCCTTAGGGAAGGCAAGCTCCCCCATTTCATCTCATGTCCCCTCTCTCTGAAATTTGCCTTCCCAAATGCTAGCTTTGCTCTTTGAGTGCTCCCTTCACCTGCCCTTTTCCTTCCCGCAGACACTGCTGTAAAGGTCCTGCTCTGGAATCAGGCGGACCTGGTAAGGCGTCTTCTTTCATACCAGCTGAGCCGCTGGGCCCTGTATCCGACTTCTCAAAGCTTTAGTTTCTTTCTTTGCTTTGCCCCTCCCCTTCTCCCCAGCCCCTCCCCCTTCTCCCCAGCCCCTCCCCCTTCTCCCCAGCCCTCTTTCTTTTCCTACCCTCTCCCTCTCACCTCATTTAGCTTAGGCTGGTCTCAAATTCACTGTGTAGCTGAGTGACCTTGACCTTCTGATTGTCCCGCCTCCATCTCTCCCGTGCTGGGATTATGGAATTACAGACTTGCACCATCACATTCGTTCAGCATTATGTGTTGCTGCAGATGGGAGCCCAGGATTCATGCATGCAAGACCAGCACTCTGCCCTAGTGAACCAAACCACCAGCCCTGTTTGCATCTTCCTGTGGAAAACATGGGATGCTATCTATTACTGATCAGCATTGCTGTGAAAATAAATGCAGCTGGGGTTTTGTAAAATCTTGAACAAAAAGCCCAAGATTCAGCAAATAAAATTCCTTGTCCTAACTCCCGAATGAATAAAAACAAAAGCCCTGCCTTTCATAGCCCTATCACCTCCTATCAGACAGGAACTCCTTCTGATTTCCACCCTAAACCAGAGGCTCCCTTGCACTCTCACATAGTCCCCCCACTTTCTCACCATCATAATCTGCACTCGGGCTACTTTTCCGCCTTCTTTTCAAGCCTTTCTTTAAGTCCTCTTACTCAACAAGTCCTTTCTGACCAGATGAACATTTACATGTGCTCAAAACCACCTTGAAAGCAAACAGAGACACTTCTCTGATCTCACGGTTCCTTTTAGCTGTGCTGTCCACGCTCCCTTTCCTTTTTTGCCAAGTCTCTTTGGAGAGACATGCGAATGAATGCTTTCCTCTTCCTCCATCACTGTTGCCACCACGGCCCAGGCAGGGCCTCATCACACCTCCAACACTGTTCAAAGCCAACAGCTGCTGCATCCGGAGGCCTTTCTCGCTTCTGTCCAGCTTGATCTCTAGGAGGCATCGCACACAGCGGCCACCTCCTCCTTCAGGCACAGTTCTCTCTGTCTTGGCCATTTGCAGGTCTGTGCAACCCTTCATCTCTTCATGTACAGGCCTCTCTGTGTATGCCTGCCTGAAAGGGAGGCCCAGCGAGTTTGATCCATTTTCTTACCCATTTTCCTAAAGCATCTCTCGTTACTCAAAGGAGTGTTTTAAAGCTCTCACCTCTACATATGCGGCTTTCTCTTACTAAAATCATCTTCTCTAAGAGTCCCCCCTTTTTCATGTTGCTCCTCTCGCCTTTACTTCCCCCAGGAGTTAAGGAGCATCCTGCAGATTTTTGATCCCTTTTTAGACTTGGTTCAGGTGCCAATGTAGGGTCCCTTCATAGAGCCTTGTCCTTCCCTGTTATAAAACAACCCACCACATCATAATCATTGTAATTTTTTTTTCTCAGTCTCCTTTTTGCTGGCATATCAGTTAATTTTCTTATTGTGGTGACAAAGAATCTGTCAAAGACAACACAAGGAAGGGTCTATTTTGGCTTGTGGTTTGAGGGCCTAGCCTAGCAACGCAGGGAAGTCACGGTGTCAGAAGTGTGAGGTGTGGGATCATATATCGCAGCCTCACCCAGGAAGCAAAAAGAGGTAAGTGTTGGTGCCCAGCCCATGCGTCGCACAATGCCTCATTGTACCTGCTTTCTGCACCTGGTGGGATGGCTGGGTCACCACCCAACAGGGTGAGCGCACGAACCAATAACAATCCTTAACGCTCTCGTGTACTGTGTTGTCGTCTAAGAGGTCAGGCGAGTTGTTTCTCAGCTTCCACATCCTTCTTTGTAAGAGGAGGGGTGGAGGGGGAGGAGGAGGAGGAAAGCGCCATCAGGGAGCACGCTGCAGGTGTAAGCTCTTTTAATCTCCACCAAGACCCACCAAAGCTGGGCCCAAGGTGAAGAGAGATGTAAGGTCGGTGGCCTAGAGGGCTGGGGCCGTGTAGACCTTCCTTTAACAGAGCTGGTTATAGAGAACAGAAATGTAATATTCTTTACCTGTGACCGCATTTAATGTGGTCTCAAGCATGTGTCTCTGTTTAGAGGAAAACAAAACAGTGAACTTGAAGTGTCCCGTTCATGGAATTTAGTTCCCTCTGGCTTGAAAGCAGCCATGAGCTCCTCTGAGTCACTTCCCAGATCTTCTTCCAGATCGGTGATTCTCAACCAGTGGGTCCTGACTCCTTGGAGATGGAACGACCCTTTCACGGGGTTTGCCTAAGACCATCAGAAAACGCAGATATTTACATCGCAATTCATAATGGTAGCAAAGTTACAGTTGTGAAGCAGCAATGAAAAATAATTTCTATGGTTGGAGGTCACCGTAACATGAGGAGCTGTACTAAAGGGTCACAGCAGTGGGAAGGTTGGGAGCCACCGCTCTAGATAACTGACCGGTTGGAGGGCCATCCTTCCATGCTTCCTTTTCCAACCCTCACCCTGACTGCTGTGGAGAGTGTGTGGAGACGAGGCAACGACCATGTGACCTTGTCCATCTGGAGCATCTAAGAGTAGACCTTGCTGAGGTTAAGAGTGGCAACTAGGAGCTGTGGAGAAGAGAGGGAAAGAGGGAGAGAGGGATCTGGAAGGGTTGTTTAAAAGGTATCGTTAGAAAGGGGCAAGAAGTTCCGGGGTGCAGGTGCACAGCAGGGCGACTGTATGTTGTGTAACAATGCATTGTACAAGCCAACACATGATGGCTCACAGCTATAATGCCAGCACTTGGAAAGCTGAGGCAGAAGGATTGCTGTGAGTTTGAAGCTAATATGGGAACATAGTTGGTTCTAGGTGAGCCTAGGCTAAAAAGTATGACTCTGGCTCTGAATCAAACCAAAACAAATGTGCTATACATATTTTAAAATTAAAAGTATTTTGAAAATTTAAACACCAAGAAAGGGTATTTAAATGTTTGATTTAAATATTATACAATGATTAGAACATGTATTATCTTCTTATTATGTATAATTTCTATGTTTTTAGACATCAGTTAAAATACCTCTATTATGAGAAATAACACCTGCTGAGAAAAAGATGGAGGCACATGGGGGAGACTCTGTGGTCCTTGGGTCGCCCAGGGTCCATTGTAGGTCACTGCTAAGGGTCCTCCCTTGTTGACTCAGCCCCTTCTGGGGTCTCAAGACCATTGATTCTGTCTTCCCAGCTAACCTCTGCTTGTAGCTTCCCCCACAGAAGACTGTCTACAAATGATGGCTGTCTCTTGGCGTGCATGCTCGTAAGCAATCTGAGTTTACTCCAGAGCATGTGGAAATAGCTGTGTGTCCTCCATGGGGAACTTTGAGGACATAAATGTGGGAGGCTCCCAAAGACAGCACCCATAGGGTGCTAATGGGCAGTAATTTTATCATTTCTTCTCTGGCGTATCTCATCCCACGCTTGCATATAGCCTGTTTCATAAGCAAGATTTTGAACAGAGCTGTGTAGACCACTAGTCTGAAATCAAACCGAGTAAGTGATTCTCAGGCCTGAACACTGTGGCTTACTGTTCCGTCGCTTGGATTCCTTACTTGCTGTATTTCTAGTGTTTCCTCCTAGGCGTTTGACCGATGTAGAGGTGGGAGGTACCTAGAACATCCTTCTCTCTCCTGAACCCAATTCATATCACTCTCTTCTTCCTCTCCTGGCGCAGAAAGATTTTGATTTCCATCCTGCCCAGTGGGTAGGAGCCTTACATGATATTCTGTGTTCTCCACACTGGATATGTGCTGGCCTTGCCTGTGGTGCTGTGACAGAAGCTAGTCAGTCAATGCGTGAACAATGGTGTCCCTTCCTTGCAGGAACCTCCAGGATGGGATGGTAAATCACACACGCACCCTACTTTTCCTAAGAACTTTAAAGCAGCAGCCTCCCTCCCCAAGCTGAAATATCTGTGATGTAAAGCTTTGGGAGCCCGATGAAAATGCTTTTCTTGGGCTGGAGAGATGGCTCAGCTGTTAAGAGCTCTGGCTGTCCTTCCAAAGGACCTGGGTTCAATTCCCAGAACCACATGGCAGCTCACCACTGCCTGTAATTCCAGTTCTAGGGGATCTGACACCATCATCCAGATACACGCAGGCAGAACATAAATGTACATAAATAAAAGTAAAATAAATAATAAATTATTTTTAATAAATGCTTTTCTTTTTCAAGTCCTTGGCTCTTGCCATAAAAGGTTGTAGCTTTTATGACTATTGTTCTAGTGTGGATATTGAACTATCTATTTTGGGTAAGGTGTGGTGGTAACCCTACCACTCGGGAGGCATAGGAGGATGGCAAGTTTGAGGAATGCCTAGGCTACAATATAGTAAGTCTCCAGATAAATAAACAAATACAAGTGAACAAAAGAAGACAAAGATGTAAAGTGATATTTTTTAAAATTAGGAGCCATAAAAATGTTTTAGAAGAATCATTTTAAGGCCAGTAAGATGGCTCAGTGGGTAAGAGTGCTTGCTTAAAGAACAGAGTTTTAATTACCAGAACCCACATAAAAATAGATGCAGAGAACTGACTCCACACAGTTGTCCTCTGACACATTGTGCCACATGACACATTACATGTTACTGCCCCCACATCATACAAACACATACAATAATAATTAATAATAATATTAAAAAATAAATGTTTAAAATCACATGGCACCACCAACCACTGAGTTGTCCTGGCTAGTCCCCTCTCCTGGCATATATCAGTGGTTATCAGATGCCCAGGTCATCAGTGACATGGAATTAAAAAGTATTAGGACCTGGAAGATGGCTTAGTAGGTAAGAATGCTTTCTTTCTTTTTTTTTTTTTTTTGGTTTTGTTTTTTGTTTTTGTTTTTGAGGCAAGGTTTCTCTGTGTAGCCTTGGCTGTCCTGGACTCACTCTGTAGACCAGGCTGGCCTTGAACTCACAGCAACCCGCCTGCCTCTGCCTCCTCGAGTGCCGGGGTCTTTGCAATGATGATGACCTGAGTTTGTATCCCCGGCGCTCGCTCATGCTCCAGGCTGGGCATGACTAGGCATGCCTGCGTGGGGATTCATGAGAGCTTGCTGTTCTTCGGGATCAACTCTGGTGAAACAAGCCTCAGCTTCAGTGACAGACCTTGTCTCAGAACAGGTGTACTGGCACAGAGGAAGACACCCAGCATCCTGTTCTGGCCCGAGCATGCCCATTTACAGGTGTGTACAACTGCACAGTCAGGTGTACGCAACACACACACACACACACACACACACACACACACACACACAGGCGCACACACACCAAGATAGAGAGAGACTGAGACAGAGACAGAAGGGAGACAGAGTCACAGAGACAGAGAATATTGAGCTAATGATTAGTTGTGAAAGCCTGTCATCTCAGCCACACCCCACTCAGGAGTAATCACAGCTTTGTGCCCTGCTTGGGCTATGGATTGAATTACAGGCCAACAACCAAATAGGAAGGAGGGGAGCTGGGGACACGCTTCCATGGCAGAACACTTGCATAGCATACTGGAAGATTTGGGTTCAATACTCAGTACCAAAAAATGGTAACATTTTTGTCCTCACTTAATATTTACAAAAGAGATAAAAATGGCCATTGAAAGCCAGGTGTAGTGGTGCATGGCTTTAATCTCAGCACTCGGGACGCAGAGGCAGGTGGATTGCTGTGAGTTCGAGGCCAGCCTGGTCTACAAAGAGAGTCTAGGACAGCCAAGGCCGCATAGAGAGACCCTGTCTCAAAAAACAAACACAAACACAAACAAACAAACAAACAAAAGCGCCATTGAGTCATTTTGAATGATGTTGGCACCTTATTTTAGGGTGCTCTTTGTTTTGAGGCCCCTATCTAGAAGGCTGTCCTTATCATTCCAGGAGGAGTGCTTCAAGAGTTAAGACAATTGATTAAACACCTTTTCAAATAAAAGCAACTACTGGAAAGTCAGGCTATAAATAGCTGCTATTTCCCCCTGACCTGGGTGACTCTCCTTATCTGTATGGACTGGAAGCACTGCTTGGCAGTACATATGACATTGATTAATAAGAGGAAGGGCTGGATTAGCCATTAGATAAATTGGCAGAAAAATTATAATCCACCTCAATTAAAGCTTGGAACCTGGGTCAGCGAGATGGTTTAGCAGGAAAAATCACCTTTTCCAAAGCTTGATAGCGTGAGGACCATCTTCAGGATGTGTGTGTGTGTGTGTGTGTGTGTGTGTGTGGTGTATTAATACTGGGCCAGAAAGATGGCTCAGCTGGTAAAGGTATTTGCCACCAATGCTGGCCACAAACCCTCTGACCTCCACCCTCCTGCATGCTGTCCTTTGACCTACACACACACACACACACACACACACACACACACACACACACAGACAGAGAGAGAGAGAGACAGAGAGACAGAGAGAGAGAGACAGAGAGAGAGAGACAGTGAGAGAGAGGGGGGGACAGAGGACAGAGAAACAGAAAGACAGAGATAGAGAGAGACAGAGACAGAGAGAGACAGAGAAAGAGAGACACAGAGAGAGAGACAGAGCGAGAGAGAGACAACGAGGGGGGGGGGACAGAGGACAGAGAGACAGAGAGACAGAGATAGAGAGAGACGGAGACAGAGAGAGACAGAGAGAAAGACGTGCTAAATACATGTAATTTTAACAACTTAAAAAAACCCATCTAATTTGATAGGCAAATTTCAAAGTAAAAATGAAGAGACGAAAACACCAAATAGACATTCTCAAGGGCTTTCTAAAAGAGACAGAGAAAGCTATCCATCCGCAGAGTCTATTACAGACTGGGCTTCTCTTGGGTGTTTTTCTGGTAGTGGCAAAGAGCTATTCCTGCCCAGTTTGTCTAACACCTGCCTGCATCTTCTCTCCGGTGTGGGCTCAGCTTAGGGTAGAAAGTGTATAGTGCCTATTGCCTTGGCCTGATGGGCAGTGCAGGCTTACCAGCAGACCCGGCTCTAGCCGACCCCACCTTAGTGAAGGGCAGTAAAGCCTGACGGTTCCATCGGAAGTGACCACTGCTGTCGTTACTATGGGGTTAAGTGTTCCTCCCTGATTCTTCACGCTGGTCCATGGGCGTGAAGCAGGGCTTGCTCTGAGGGGAGCTGTGTGTCACGGGGGCTAGGGAGGAGCAAATAGCCCGGATAATGACGCTGGCACATGGTGCTGTTTCTCCCTCATCTGCAGGCTTTGGACTTTAGCTTCCTCTTATTTGTCTCTTCTCTCACCTCTTTCTGCATCCATAGACGGGGTGGCAGCCTTCCGCGCCTTCCTAAAGACAGAGTTCAGCGAGGAGAACCTGGAATTCTGGCTGGCCTGCGAGGAGTTCAAGAAGACCAGGTCGACTGCAAAGCTAGTCGCCAAGGCACACAGGATCTTTGAGGAGTTTGTGGATGTGCAGGCTCCACGGGAGGTGTGTTTGCTGTGACAGCTGTCTCCTGAGGTCTTGGGGGTGAGGTTCAAGCAAGCCCTGGGATTTCCTCCTACCCCAGTGGGCCTCCCAACTCTGATGAGATGGATCCTGATGAGAATGGGGTAGCTTTTAAGGAGAGGAAACCCAGGGTTTGCACGGAAGGAGCCACGTTAGGAGTGTTTTGCTGTCTGCCCGACATGTGTTGCCCAGGATGCATTTGTGCCCCAGTGATTTTGCAAGTGGAGTCCGTATCTATTTTCCTACTGAAGGCAGAGGAAAATTTATTTTCCTACAGAGGCCTCTGAGATGACTCACTGGGTAAAGATAACTGCTGCCAAGCCTGGTGACCCGAGCCTAGTCTCCAGGACCCACGTGATACAGTGAGAGAACTGACTCCTGCAAATAACCCTCTGCCCTACACACTCACACACAGACACACACACACAGACACACACACACACACACACACACGCATGCACACATGCATACACCATGAAACAAAAAATTGAGCATGCAATAATAAGCTTTTAAGGACAGCGTATATTAACAGAATAAGTAGCTGGGTGTGGTGGCACATGCCTTTAATCCCAGCATTCAGGGGGCAGAGACAGGTGAATTGCTGTGAGTTTGAGGCCAGCCTGGTCTACAAAGTGAGTCTAAGATGGCCAAGGCTACACAGAGAAACCCTGTCTCAAAAGAAAAAAAAAAAGTGCTTTCTTTTAAAGGATTTTGTTTGCACTCTCAGTTCTGCCACTGTGTGTGACCATCCTCAATTTATTCGACCACTCCGAGCCTTATTTTCCCCAGTACAAGAGTTAATGCTACTCAACTTTCTAGGCTACTATGTTGGATCTAAGGCACCTACCGAGTGTTTGTCATTGCTCATCAATGAATATTTATAGTCACTTTCATGGCTGTGTTATACTTATGCATAACTGTTCTGAGTTTTAATACAGTATGTCCCTTGGGAGGGTTTAATTGATCAGTTTGCTCTCTGTATTTAAGCAGCTTTGGTTGGAGTGTTAGGTCTTTACCAGTTGGGTAGAATGCTATTGGATTCTAACAGTGACATTTAGGGAGATGTATGTGTACCAGGGTCTGTTGTTACTGGGCATCTGTTGACCTTGGAAGTTAAGAAAGAATGAGAGAGAAAGTTTAGGAGACCTTCCTTAACAACTGGCTTGAGACTCAGCTTAGTCTGCTATCAGGATTCTTGACTAGGATTTGTTGATTTGAGGATTCTTGCCATGGTTCTGTTACTAATCCAGCTATTTTAGACAAGCTTTGTAGTCTGTCTTTCCTCTCTCTCTTCTTCTTCTTCTTTTTCCTTCTCTCTCTTTCTTTCTTTCCTTCCTTTCTTTCCTGCTTTCATCTCCTCTCTCTCTCCCTTTCTCTCTCTTTCTCTCTCCCCTTCTCCCTCCTCCCTCTCCCCCTCTCTTTTCTTCTTCTTCTTCTTTTGTTTTTTGAGACATGGTCTTGTTACACAACCCTGCCTTCCTGAAACTCACTGTGTAGACCAGGCTGGCCTCCTGCCTCTGCCTCCTGAGTGCTGGGATTGAAGGTGTGTACCACTCAAACCCAGCTGGTCTCTCTTTTCTTTACTCACCTTATTTACAACTTGAAACCAAGTCTATCTGGACTTCAGCCTCCACAGCATTCCTGCTGGAATCCCAAGAACGAACCCCATGAAAGCAATCTGAGAAGCATCAGTGAGCTAAAGGTGTGAGGCCCTGCCACTGATGGGTGGTTTTTGCTTAGGCCTACTGTCCAGTAGGTGCCTTGGCCTCTGAGGGCCTGTGACCTTGCTCTCTGTTTGTATCACCAGGTCAATATCGATTTCCAGACCCGAGAAGCCACGAGGAAGAACATGCAGGAACCATCCCTGACTTGTTTTGACCAAGCTCAGGGAAAAGTCCACAGCCTCATGGAGAAGGACTCTTACCCCAGGTTCCTGAGGTCCAAAATGTACTTAGATCTGCTGTCCCAGAGCCAGAGGAGACTCAGCTAGACCACGGATGGGGACTCTTGGAAGTCACCGGCTTTCCCTCCCCCTTGCTGCCAAGACCATATTCTAATGTGAAATGTCATAGGTGTTCAAAGGCGCTGGGGTTTTAGGTGGGAGGCTGCGGGTGACAGGGGAATGAAGGGCTGTTCCAAAGTATGCCCCAGCTGCAGGAGCTGGGACTCTTCCATTTACTCAGATTTGTGTTTTGGTAGAGGTAGCAGCGCTGCTGTCACCCTTCTCTGGGTGGGCCGGTAACTGGCCCTTCATAATGCCTTCCGTCACCTCCCCTGAGAAGGCAGATTCACTGTGCCGAGCTAATTTGTACATAACACAAACGCAGTTGCCATCACCTCCACGCCACACCCTCTTTGGTAGGGCTCCTGATCTTCACCTTGTTCTTTACCAGAGGGAGGAGTAGCTAGAAGACTTGCTGTCACAAACTAGTGGCCCAACCTGAGCACCTGGACCTCACAATGCCTAGCGCCATTGGCGGGGTGACCTCTGACAAAAATTTCCTGGAGTTGGCTGTGTCTTCCATTTCCATAGGACCAATAGGAGAGTCTGGGGTCCCTTCTCAGCTTAAGGAATTCACTGAGCTTTTTTACCCTCACGATTCCAAGAAAGGGTCTTGGGAGATTTCTCCCATGACTTCTGAGTAGAGGTGTCCCTTTTGAAAGGTAGAGGCTATGAACCTTCTTTAATTCTATCAAGAGCTTTTCTAGAAGCTGAGTGACCAGGGAATGTTGCCATCACTAGAATTTTCTGCAATGAGGCTCTCCACACCACCTGTCTGTTACCTAACGTATTCTGTACCCTTACCTCCTCGTGGCACCACATATCACTGATCTTTTAGGATGAAAGGCAGTGTGGCAAAGAGAGGGAAATTCCCATAGCATGACAGCTTTCCTAGTGCCCGGCGCTTTCCCTGTCTCCCCACCTCCTCCTCCCATGAGGCTATGGGAACATAGGCCGAAGCTCCCATTGCAGCTGGCTTCTTGGGTGTACTTTCTCATGAAGGGTCTACTTTTGGCTGTTGGGAAATCGCGCCTTCTTGGTCTCTAGCCTTTGGGACTGGACGTGAACTGGGAAGATCACTGTGAACACCAGGCGGTGGAGACTTTCCTACAATGCTTGTGGGGTACCCTGGGGCTGCTCTTGGAAATGCACCAGGATGCCCTTTCTCGGAGGAGGCATGAGCCATGTGGAGTCTCTGCAGTGACCCAGGAGACAGCTGACCAAGCATCCCCTGCAGTGGCAGGGAGACGAATCTTCACCACAGAGACCAGAAAATGGAAGAGGAGCCTGGAAGCTGTCCGCCTCTGGGTGAACTGAATCACAGAGAATGTGGAAGAGGCAGCACAGCTGGGGTCACTCACAACCAGTCAACGTGGGCTCACTGAAGAGCCACAAACTTTTGGCTTGAGTGAATGAAGTAGTCCGTGGCCAGGCTGCCCTGGAAAGCTGGGCTGACACTCTCCTTTTGTGGGGTGCTAGCCCTTCTGAGGTCTCCTGGGGTTTGTAGTCTGGTCTTGGAGAATCAGTTTCTTCCTTGGTTGTAGCCAGATAAGGCCAAGAAGGCCATTGAGTCCCACCGTGTTAGTGCCAACTGCCCTCCTAGCGGTATGCTACCATCTGTGAGTGGGTGTTAGTGTCTGTGTGTGAATCTCAAAGAGAGAGGAGAACACCTACTTTTTAGGCCTAGCACTGAAGAGACCCATCCATGGCAGTCACATTTAATAAGAACTCTGAAGCTTTCAGACAGTGTTCCTCGTTACATCAGGTAGGTTTCCCCACCCTGATATAAAAAGTATTCTTAGCTAAAGCTGCCAGAATTAATGTGACGATTAAATTCTCTAACAGGGTAATTTAAACATTGTTTACATAGGAAATGTGCATCTGCTGCCAATGCTACTGTCTGATACGAGGTGCATCTAAGTTGGAATGATGGAAGTGTCCTAGAGAGGGCCTCTCACCACTTTCACTATCCCAACGCAAAAAAAAAGGCTCCACATGCATTATGTGGCACCCTCACTCGGGGACTAGAGTTCTTGCCAACTGCTGGTGGAATGAAGGCTGCAGATGGTGACGTCATGACACCCTGATGACTCCTTCCCCCATGGGTGGTATGAAGAACCAAGTTTGAGTATCCTGAATTTCGTAGACAAGGGCATGTGAGATTGTGTCTGTGCAGAGGAGCTCTGTTTATGGTATTCTCATGGAGCATCGTGTATGTGTGTGTGTGTGTGTGTGTGTGTGTGTGTGTTGTGAGTTGTGAGTCTTGGGCAGTACACCGCAGACATGGTCTTCCCACATGTAGCTTTTTACATAACCTATCTCCCCTGCTTCTCATCGAAGGCACAGAGCTCTTTGCTCTGATACCTCCTCGTAGGCACTTTGGTCATGCTAGCCCACACTTTGGTCTGTGATGAAACCAATGTTTACAAGCTCTAGAGCAATATCCAAGCATACCTCATCTCCGAGCTTCCGTGTCTCCCTGTCCCCTCCCCTCCCCTCTTCCACGAGCCTCATCCACCCTGCCGGGTTGTCATCACAGATGCTGCTATTTCCCATTTCATGTCTTCCTTTGCTCTAGTCACACGGAGTGTGCTGATGACTGGCCCTGGACTCAGGCAAGCCCAAGAGGCAGGACACAGTGCTGTGGCTTTACATCCCTTGGTCCCACTGTAGTTGTCAACTTATTTTTGTTCTGCTGTGTGATTTGCTGTTGCTCTCGTGGACCAAGTAGATTTCAGTCATTGACACCTTGGGCACTCTGGGTTGAGTAGGGAGTGATCCTCTGATGCAGTATTTATTATTAAACATCAGCATGAATAATAGGGATTACCTTGAAAGCCCCCCCCCCCCCGATGCTGATTTCCAGCTTCCGCACTTAGAGATGCTGATTCTATAGACTTAGGGAGGGAACCCATAAAGCAACATTGGGGGGGGGTTGCTCCTGGCTATGTAATGGCCTGTGGCCTAAGAAAGTGATTCCCAACTTCACTGCTCACCAGGTTTATCTAAAGAGCTCTAAAAAGCCAACTGTTCAGGTTTTTTTTTTTTTTACCATAGACTAGCTAAATAAGAGAGGTTGGAGGGAGGCAGGTGGCAGCGGTTTCCAATGTTTGACTAGTGGTTCCAGTGTGCAGATGTGGTTAGGGGCGAGCAGCAGCCTAAGGAATGAAGAGAAACAGAACTGAGAGTACACACACACATACACACACAGACACACATACACACACAGACACACACATATACATACACACACACACACACACACACACACACACACACACACCTGTGGGGAGAAAACACAGCAGACCACCTGGATGCAAAGAGCACAGTAACCGGTACAGCTTGCCTGCTCTGCAGCTGAATTTTGGGGTGGTTGCTTTGTGCCTCTCTCTCTGATTTGCTCCATTGAGGCCATGTTTGGGTTTGAGCTACATGCACTAGTTGGCAGTGGGTATGCCAAGGTGGGGAGCATAGAGGGCACTGGACTGAGAGCTGTTTTTTGCCATGCTTCTGCCTTTTCCACAGTGCTTCCTCTAGGCCTGCATCGTGAACTCTACCCCTGTTCGCTCTCATATACTCTTGTGTTTGGCCGTTTCGTGTCTGGCTGTGCCTCTGTACCCAAGGCCATGCAATAGGGTAGTTGGAACACAGGTAGTGAGTCAGGAGTGTCTTGGTAGTGATAACGGTGATACAACACCTTCCAATGTCTCTTTGGAGGATGTCCCTTCCTGGGGAGACTCGAATCTGGGAGTCCTTTCTGTGGCTGAGATGGGATTCTCTGCTTCAAGGCCTCACTGTTTTCGCTTTGGTCCCACGTTGGATCGGCAGCAAGGAAGCTGCTAGCTGGCTCTACTTTCTGGTGCTTTCCCCAGAACTTGCTGCTCTAAGAAACCAAAGCTGTGAAAAAAAAAAATGAACGCTCTGCTTGGGTGTTTGTCTTTGACTAGCCGCAAGCCCTGGAACATAGAGATGCTCGCTCTCCTGGGGGAGGAAGGGGCAGGGCAGGAGAGCCCCTTGCTGTCAGCATGGTAGTTGCTTCTCCATGTCCAACAGGGAAAGGTGAAGAGGGACACAGTCGTAGGTACGATGGCCTTCCAGGAAGGACAACCCAGAACTCCGATGACACCGCAGAGGGCCTGTGGTTTCCGCCCTCGCCTTCGATCCACCAAGTGTCAGCTCTCCTTAAGTCTGTACCCCTCCTGTTAAAACAAGAGAGGTGGTACCATCACTCCTGGCACTGGGAGGCCATGCCACCGTGTCACTTGGTATGAGACTGAAGTGGGAGAAGCCAAGAAGACGTGGTTTTCTGTCTCTGTGGTTTCTCAAGGACTCTACAAGATGTGGAGGGCCACAGTGGGAGAGACGTCAGGATGGAACAACAGGCCTCGCCAGGTTTCGGGTTTGGGGTCCTCTCAATAAACTATCCGTTTTCTTGAACTTAACCCCTCCGCTCCCTCCCCTCTGCCAGGTTAGGAAAAGGTGACTAGGCTCCGCATGTGCCCTGACAATGGTAGCCTTAGCTGGTCACTCACGGAAGCACAACAGATGTATAGCAGCTCATCTGCCATAGAAACCGTTTGGCTGATGGAGTCCTCACTGAGTCGTCTCATTACCATGTAAAGTGAAATACATTCACCTTTACTATACACAGGCCGTGAGAACATAATAAACAAAACCTGAACGACCTGCCCCCTCGCTCTCTGTCTACTTTCCTGGCCGGCTGACTCTTTATGAGGAAACTCTTTACATAACACGTGGGCTCTCCAGGGGGAGCACGTGGCCCTGCCCTGAATGGCTGGCACGGGGCTGGCCACCAGGAAGAGTAGGGGTGTGGACAGACACGGGTTGATTGAGAATGGTCTGGGGCTGAGCGTAGGGGTTGTTATTGAGAGTGGCTTTGAAACCGTGAAGTGCTATACAAATGCCAGGTGGTATTTTTATTTGTGCCACCTACGGCTTGAAAATGCAGGGAGAGAAAAGGCTGGCGGTGGTTTTGGAAGTTTGTTCAGCTGGGGCCATCTGAAAACACAGTGGGTTCATATTGCTGATAGCAGCAGCTGCCTTTGTGCGGTGGGCCTGTCCCTGAAAAGTGTTGCATTAGTCATCAAATCTTTGTGCCTGGTCCTCAGGTCCTGCTGAGGGGACAGAAGGCGAGTGAGACACTGACTCTGCAAGCAAAAGTTTATTCTTCAGGTGGGGGTGAAAAGATGGAGATACATGAAACGTTAATAATCCAAATAAATTGAAATTAAATTAAAATCAGACCAGAGAAGGTCTGGCTTTAGTGGAAAATTGATTTTTTTTTTTTCTTCAAAGGTTAAACCTCTGGGTTAAATGAAAAAGAGGCTATTATGCGAATGATGCCCCCCTCAAATCTGAATTTTTTTGCAGACCAGGGATGCTGGCAGGCAAGGCTGCTGCAGACTAGAGCCCTCTCCGGAGGATACAGGTGGTAGCTTTCTCTATTTCCAGGTTTGCTTTTCAACTTCTCTTATTGCTAACAGAGGTTTCCATCTCCTGCTACCAGGAGAGTGACGGGGGCAGAACAAGAGGTAAAGGGTCAAGTGATGATGCCTGGTGTGCATGCCGTGTAGCCTGGCCTCTGAGCTCTAAGCCTGAGCCGACTCTGGTGTACCCTTCGAGTTGACTGATGGTTCTGTGTCTCCGGAGGCACTCTTTGCAACACCCTCCATGAGAGCAACCTCCACTCTGGCTATGTCTGCTACTCCCTGGACCATGCCATAGGGTTTGCTGACGCCTGCAGTCTGCCTTCTTCCACAGGTCATAGAATGACCCTGTGCTGACCTTCACTCAGGATGCTCAGAATTGGTCCACTGGGAAGAGTTGGCCTGATAAAACAGAAAGTGGGCTTCGTTTGGCAGCCAGGCTCCTTGGGCAGCATAACATTTAGATCACCAATTTCTAGGCTGAAGTCAGAGCCCCATCTGTGGGCCTCAGGCATCAGGGGCACACGCCAAGCTCTTCAAGGGACCATGAAATCCACTCCATACTGGAGGCGAGGTGAGAGGCGGGGCCCACTCTTCTTCTTGTCCTCCTCTTCCTTTTCTTGCTTCTGGGGATGGGGTGTGGTAGGGCTCTCACAGTTCTCAAAGCTTCACAAACTCTCTCCTGTGGTCTTCTGCTCTTTGGACAGGGTATCCGGACTCTCTCACTGGCTTTCCATGCTCTCCCTTAATGGTTACTTGGTCTGGAACTGTCTTTTGTGTCTGAGTGCTCTCCTGAACTCTGAAAGAAGCTCCAGCACCCGGAAAGGAATTGGGGCTGCACCTAGCGTTTCCTAACACATGGCATCTGGGGGAAAATAAGTCCTCCAGCTACTGAAGGAGAGTCATTGCCAGGGGCAATTACTTTAATGGCTCCTGTGGAAACCTGCTTAGCCCGGCTTCGCTTTATGTTGGAGCTGCTATAACGAAATGCCATAGACTGGGCAGCTTACAGACCATAGAAGTGTCCGTATTTCTGTTGTGCCACTGGCCAAGTTCTAAGCCGTACTTCTGAGTTGCAACAGTAGAATGAAAATCAAGGCAGCCCTCAGCTCTCTTCTTAGAAAAAGATACAAGTTCTACCTTTCCATGCCTCACCCCATGGCATAGAGGGGCAGCTATGCCCACAGCCAGTAGATGGGAAAGGCCACAGCCCAAGGACTGTCTTTGAAGGGTCACATCTACAGGCTCTTCCTAGAGGCTTGAAGTCCAACACTAAAAATATCTGGGTTGGAATCCCAGTTTTTAACTCTTTCAAGGCACACGAGGCTGGGGAAATTCTCACCCGTAAAACTGAAGTGATAACAGAGGTAATTCCGATCCTGCTACAGTTGGGAAGTAGTTAGCGTGAGAACACAGTCACACAAAGCAAATACAGCGTGTGTTACATGGAGTCTTCTCTCAAACTCCAGTAGAGATCACCAGCCAGCACTTTCCTCCTTTTGTAATTCCTTTGCTTCTTGCTTGACTATGAAAGTGAACCCTGACCAGCTACGCTGCGCTGGAGGTAAAGGCAACTGCCAGGCGAGCCTGGTGGCCGAAGTTCCCTTCCCAGAGCCCTCGTGAAGGTGGAAGGAGACAATCAGTTCCACAAAGTTGTCCTTTGGTTTCCAGATGCACACATGATGGCAGGCGTGTCCCTGACACCACAGTAATAAATCATAATAAAAGAAAATCGTGGAAAGCCCATGCTATTAGAAAATCAGCGTGCCATCTCTTCTCTGCCACACTGGACTCCCCTTCAGTGTCTTCTCATTCCTTGCTCTAGTCTCTAAATACTTACCAAAGGAATGTTGAATCCGCAAGTGCTCTGGGGGAGGCACCGAGGACAGCTTAGATGCTAGCATAATTTAAGGGTGGAGGCAAGAACTCTAAAACTTGGGACCTCAGTGAACTTATTGGCTCTTACAAGGACTGCCCCCCCACTTCCACTTTTCAAGTGCTGGCACCTGCCAGATGAATGTAGGTGGGTGTGTGCTTACAGGCAGGAAAAATAGAAGGAAACAACTGGGTGTCTGGAGCCTTGCTGAGTGACTTAGATTCTTCACCTAGCTGGATCTTTTCCATAGTTCTATGAGACGGTGCATAAGTTTGCTAGGACCGCCAAAACAAAATGCCATGGACAACATGGCCAGGACAATAGAGCTTTATTATCTTGTAATTCTGAAGCTAAAAGTTCAAAATCAGGGCCTTTTTGGGTTGGTTTCCACTGAGGCATGTGGAAGATTGTTTGCTTGCTGCTGAGGTGGGCAGGGTACCTCCCTGACCTGCAGGCTTCTGCCAGTCATGTGCCTATGTCTCCTTCAGGCACTAATACCAGCCTTGTGGGCACCTGCAGAGGCTGGGCTCTCTCCAGAGGCAGCTGATGGGAGAACACAGGGGATTTGGATCTAGACAGACCAGAGACTCAATTCTGACTCTGCATGGGATGCCGTGGAAAGCTCTTGACTTCCAAGCATTAGATTCTGTGCTTGAGGTATGGAGCCTCTTACGTTCATTTGGTAGGTGCCAACGCCTAAAAGTGTGAAGGCTTCAGAAGAGTGGGGGAACTCCCAGACTCTCTTGCTCTTCTCATAAGGACAGTAGCCACAATGGATTACAGATGTGTCCTAATTGCTTCATGTCAGTTTCATCATCTCTTTAAGGTCTTGTCTCCGAGTCCTGAGATACTAGTGTTGGGCATCAACCTTGTAAATTTAAGAGAAAGCAATTCATCTCACTATTAGGTAGGCGCTGTCTTTATCTCTGAGAACAAAAGAGGAAATGGAAGCACAGATGGGTTATATGATATCCCCAAGGTCACACAGGGTGGAGCTGGCAGAACTGGGTTTTAGATTCCTGGCACTCTTAAATCCAGAGTCAACATCCCAATGTCTACTGTGCTGTGTACAGGAGGTTCCTCAGGGAATAAGGTGGGTGGAGGTGGGGAGCTTGGGAGCTTGGAGTGCTAGAACTAAGCTACTCATGGGGTGGACAGATAAGTATACTCCAGTGTGGGCTGACTAGAATAGACATGGGGGACACTTTTCTGTCTTTTGCTCACTCAGAAGTTTGGTCTCCTTGGTAGAAAACAACTATGGTTGAAAGACCCACTGCAAAGTGTGCCTGAGGTTAGATTGGCCAATCATGCACCAGGCTGTTCTCTGGCCATGAGTGCAGGTGCAGTCACTGAGTCTGACTTGTGTCTGCCTGTCTCCACTAACCCGTCAACCACAGCACAGCAAGAGCACAACACTATTTTTTTTTTTTTTTTTTTAGGGAGGTTGAGTCACAGCCCCATGCACAACCTGAGGACATGTGGCTCTGTCTCCCTTATCTGCTGTGAGAAGACACTTCCCTGGGGTGCAGACTTCAAGGCTATCTCTAGCCGTCAGGCACTCATATTAGCCTTGTGGACATGCACAGGGCTGGCTCTCTCCAGAGGTAGCTGGTGGGAAGGCACTGAGGATTCTGATCCTCAGAGTCAAGAGACTGCATACTCATGGTGTCTAGGACCCTGGGGAAGGCAGTTAGCCTCTCCTGGTGTTGCCTTTTTTTCTTTTAAATATTTTTTATTTAAATAATTTATTCAGATTACATCTCAGTTATTATCCCCTGACTTGTATCTTCCCATTCCCGCCTTCCTCCCTCTTTCACCCTCTCCCTCTTCCCTAGGCCTGTGACAGAAGGGGACCTCTTCCCCCACCATATGATCACAGCCTACCAAGTCTCATCCTGGTAGCCTGCTTACCCTTCCTCTGAGTGCCACCAGGTCTCCCCACCAAGGGACTCAGTACACCTCCTGGCAAGGTAGCCACAGGATTCTGGGTAAAGGTCCTTAAAAGATTGTAGCTCTAAGTATTGGAGGTCCTGGTCTTTGACCCCTTAACCTTATCTAGGTTCAGAACCTGTCCTGGGCCAGTTGGCAATTAGTCAGCTGAGATGGGCGAATGTAAGCGATGCTTGCAGAAAAACAGGACCATTGTTAGCTTGGAACCAAGGCCTTTTCACTTAAGAAGAGGCTGTGTTCTGTACGTTAGATATGCCAGGATTGGATACTTGTCACATAGCTCTTCTATGCAAACAGATTACCTGGATGTTTGAGTTGGCCGAGTTTGAAAAAACAAACAAACAAAAAACCTCCTTGCATCAGATCAACTGATCAGGCACTGATAGCATGTTCTTGCCTCATGGCTCCCTGAAGGAATCGAGCTCTGCTTTTGACATGTAGGCTCTGGGGAAGCACAGGTGGATGTGTACACTCTGAGCCCACAGTGTGAACTGCTCCGGGAATGAATGGGAGTGGAGCAGCTTCCAACTCACAATAGCTATGTGTAGGCTTGCTGGGATGTGAAGGGAAATGTTTGCAGTCGCATGCTCTAAAAATGAACATGTTGGGGTTTTCCTAGTAAAGGTATTGTTAGGCCAGTTGTAGCTAGTGCACAAGGAGCACGGAAACCCAGAAGCTCCTCAAGCAGTGATTGACAGCATCTCCCAGGAGATGGCAAGGAAGCAGAGTGAGGGTTCAGGATGTGAGATTATCCTGCTAGGCTTCTAGGAGCTTGTGGACCATGGATAACTCTTACTGCAAGGTCGGAGAGTGGTCTCTAGGGAGGTGACTATGGGCAATCACTTAGCAGCCAACTTGCTTTCTCTATAGCCTTGACCTGGGTGAACAAGAGGGAGCGGGGCAGGCTCAGGGAGGACCCAATCCTGAAGCATTCAGGAGCAGATAGCCTTGCATACCTGACTCAGGGGCTGAGATAAAGCAATCTGAAAGAAGAGGGAGAGCGTGTCCCCTCCACCAAGCCCCCACCCCCCTCTCCCCATCCCCCCACCCCACAGGAGAGCTGTGGAAGTCTTGTTCCTTTCACTGCTAAGTGGCCTTTTGCAGGCAGCTCTGCAGAGGGACTTGTCTCAGGCAGGAGAAAGCCTTCTCCCACAGAGGGACAGCATCTGCAGCCACAGAGACAAGCTTGCTTTGTTGAGGGAGCAGCTGTTGGACACTTGCTCACTGGCTCGGGCTAATCTCTCTTTTGAGTAGAAGCTGGAAGGCTGGATTCTAAAATGAGAAAGGCACTGTGGCGTGTTTAGGACCTCCTGTCTGGGTCATTGGCTTTGTGAGGTGAGCCCAGTGTGCTGTTTTTGCCATGCTCCCTCCCCACCTCATCTAAAGTCTTCAGGCAGCCCCCCCCTTCTGCCCCCTTCTCCCCCCACTCCCCCCACTCGTCCACACACTCCCCCTCACTCCCCCTACTCCCTCCACATACCTTCACTCCCTCCCCACACTTTTCACCACACTCTCCTTCCCCAGTCCCCCCAACTCTACCCACACTCCCCCTTCCCCACTCCCCTCCCACACTTCTCCCCCATCCTGACAGCTGTCCATCCCGGAGGGCCTTTTTGTCTCCCTGGCACCTGTCCCTGCTCTCTACAGTGTCCAGGGCCAGAATGGAGCATTCTAGGCTGGACAGAAGCCAGAAAAGCCTGGACACTTTGAAGGCCTCTCAGACCATTAGATTGCCATCCCTGGCCCTTTAAAAGGCACAGCAGCCTATCCTATAGACAGCTGGGCAAAGCCAAAGACTCTTAAGTACCTACCTGCTTGTGAGTATAGGCTGGGGGTGGTTGGAAGAGTCTGGAGATGTTCGCTAAAGCTTTAGAAGAATTTGCATATACATCTGCCAAGGAGGAAAGAAATAGGTCAGAAATACAGAATTAACACTCCCTATCATCCCATAGAGAGGTCAAGCGGCGGTGGGAGTGGGGAAGGGACAGCTTCTAATGTTCTCAACACTTCACCTCATCTTCACTGCAGTGCTGCGCTCCTTCATGGGCTGTTAAGGGTTAAACTAGCTCCCTGGTGGTTGGCATCTGGGATGGCAGACTGTCTGCCTCTGTGGTGCCCTGGCTCCCAGCCCAGGCTCTGCCTATGCTTTGCCTTCTTGAGGAAAAGCCCCAGGCAGGCCTCTCTAGAGCACCTACTCTGTGAGGAGGCTAAGCCCTCACAGGACTTGTCAGCTAGCTGTTGCCACTCTCTATGTGGAGTCTCAGAGGCTGTGAGTTAAGGCTGCTGCCTCTTCTCTGGCAACCCTGTTGCCCAGGATGCTGGTGGGTCATGTGATTTCCCCCATCCTAGTTCTCAAAATGGTAAGTAACCCTTGACAGCCTTTCCTGCACAAAGAGGAGAGCCCTCACTCTGTGCTTGTGGGGCTTCAACACTGGATGGTTCTCCAAGCCGACCCCTGCCCTCTCTCCTCCGATCTCTTTTTGAACCTCACAGTGATTCTCAACCTGTGGGCTGTGACCCCTTTGGCAAACCTCTGTCTCTAAAACTATTTACATTATGGTTCAAAAGTAGCAAAATGACAGTTAGGAAGCAGCAATGAAAATAATTTTGTGGTAGGTGGGGTCCTGACAACACGAGGGCTGCAGGGCTAAACATTAGCATTACCATCGCTGCAGCAAAATCCACTGGAAGAAAAAGCCAGCCTATGAGCACTTGGGGAAAGCGAGGGTCCTGCCTGAGTCTCAGGCTCTTTCTTGGGACAGGCTGTATAGTTAGATGCCTTAGAGACTATATACAGGTCCAGGAAGCCTGTCAGCCACAGAGCAACAACAGCTGGTCTGCCTAGGGCATACTTGCCTGGTAATTCTAATTTTTATTTGAATGCCCATCTGCCCCGTCTCTGACATCACAGTGCAGCTGTGGTCTTGTTTTCCCTTCCTGTTGCATGTGCCCAAGGCATGGTCTTGCAGTCACTCATGGGCAGTTAAATGGCTCTGTGGGTGGCCTCACCCTGGTTAGCCTGTGTATGGGGGTGGGGGTGGGTATAATGGGCAAAGCAGGAGCAACCAAGGAGGCTTTGGCTCTGGGTCAACGTACCCTGGGGGAGGGGCACCTGCCAGGGAAGTATGGGAGGTTCTCATTTGGTCCGAGGGAGGGAGGCGGCGCCGGCACCCTGCGAGCGGACTGCTTCTGAAGCCCAGAAAGAGTTGTTTTGTAGTGCAGGGCTCAGCCCTGCAGATTAAAGGGCCACATGACTGTTCATCAGGGCCAAAGCAGCATTTCCAGGCTCAGGAGAGACCAAGGCACATTAAGTAGAAGACATACAAGAGTTCTTATTTCAAGATAAGGCTGTTAAGTGTGAAGGTCTCCTGGTTATTCGGATCGCCCCCCTAAGCCCCGCCCCCTACTTTTTCTCACCTCTATTCTCCATAGCCATCCTGAATCAAAATCCAGATTCCAGCTGCTTGCTTGCTGCGTGTTGCTGCTGAGAACTCTCAAGAATCTTTCAGAGCCTCCACTTCCTCATTCGTCAAGTGGACTAGTAATCCTAGAAGTGTCCTTATGTGTATGCTTGCCACCAAACAGAAGCAGAGCTGTTGGTAATAACAAAAGGCGGGGCATTTTACACAGAGCCCTCATAAGAGCAATTAATACAGTTACAGAAATACCGTGCGACTGTAAAAAAAAAAAAAAAAAAAAAAAGGATGACAGTGACATGACACTCTATGCCCCGCTAGATATGTGTGTAAAAGAAAGGGTCTTTCTGATCATTTAAATACAGTGAGACTATACATACCTCATACATACATACATACATACATACATACATACATTATACATACATACATATTTGGGTTGTTTGCTTTGTGACAGGGTTTCACGATGTAGCCTGAAAGTCCCTACATAGACCATGTTGGCCTCAAACTTAGGGAGATCCATCTGCCTCTGTCTCCGGAGTGATGGGATTAAAGGCTAACATGCTCAGGAACAATGTATTTTAAGGTCTGGGTCTATGTGCAATACATCTAAAGAAAGCAAGAAAATGGCAGGAGATGGGTTTGGCCTGGTAATAGGGGGCAGGGAGGGCAGGCAAGGAGCATAGGAGCACGTCTGTAATGCTCCCCTAAGTTCTAGTTCTTGGGTGTAGATTCAAGTCTTTTTTTTTACCACATTATTAAAACCAGTGGATGAGAGAAAGAAGGCGTAATGAAGACGCATGCATGGGTCGGTGAGGATGGTACAAAGTGAACCAAAGGTTATGAAGAGCAGCTCGATGCTGTGCCCTGTGGTCTATTAGTAGACACAGTTGCAGGAACTGCAGGATTGCACTGCACAGGAGAAAGTGCAATGTCCCTGTAAGTTAGGCACTTTATCTTGGTCTCCATCAAGGAGAGCAGGGTGGAAAGTAAAATGTAGATGGCCTTGTACAAAGCCTTACAAACGATCATGAAACAAAACAAGATAAGCAAACAAGAAACAGTTGACAAAGAGGAAAGTTAGAGATCCTTGGGCCCAAAGCTAAGGAGGAGACGTGGGGAGAAGCTACCAGCACAGGTGCAGAGGCTCTCCAGAGTGTCTGAAAGTGACTTGACTCATTATAATATTAAAATGCACATCCCTGGGTGGAGATTTACGATGCTAATGAGCTGTGTGGTGCATGAGGTTGCTCCTACAGCTACAGGTCACAGAGCATGCACAAATGACTCAGCTGTGTAATGTAAAACTCTACCCTTTTGGCAGCAGGGGCTGATTGAAACACTAACTTTTTTTTGTACCTGCTCTGGCTCCCTCCCACTGTTAGAAATGTATCTTTTTTTCCTAATAAACCGTTCCTATTTCTACTACTACACACCAATCTCTGTTCAATTTCTTGTTCCTGGGCCCAAGAACATGGGTGGCCCTGGGACCCTGATACTAGCCAGTATCATGGTATAACGCCCCATTCTTACTGCTTTGATTCATCAAGGGTAGACTTACTTCCAAGTCACCCATTCATGGTGTCTCTTGTTCTGCCTCTGCCTCCTGCCTTTTCCTACACCACAGAGCTAGATAGAATGTAGCTGTTGTATAGAGAAGCTTTCGGGGAGTTAAGGGCCCCTACAGCGCTCTGCTTCCCACCTGCCTTGCGTTCAGCCAGGAGACAGAAAGAAAACATGGGTCTTGAGCATAGGGTCCCCGAGTCCTCCTGGAGGCTCACTCACAGGGGCCACACTGTCTCTGGACAGAACAGAGACCAGCTGCTGTGATCTCTAGTACTCTAGGAGGGTGACAGAGGAGGTGACCCTAGATCACTTTTGGATGGCATCTAGTTGAGAAAGACCTTAGATTTGGAACTATAACACCTAGTGTGTTGGTGGTTTCTCCTGCCGTTGTGACTACAGTATTTTAAGATACAACTTAGTGGGGGATCAAAATGTATTTTGGCTCATGGTTTCAGCCAGTCACAAAGGCACAGAAGAGATGAACAGTGAGGTTCTGCTCTGGGTGACAGGAGGATGTCCCTGAGCTCCTGTCTATGCTCCCTGAGCCTCGCATGATTCAGATGTGACAAGTCGCATGGTCCGTACCTGGTTTTTTTTCAACCTGTGTGTCAGATGGATGGAAGGGGAGAAGGCAAGGGCAGCAAGAGCAGCAAGAACAACAGGCCTGGAAGGAAGAAGGCGTCCGTGGGAAGCAGCTCTGGGAATGCAAGAGGATGGGCAGTGGGGAGAGAGGAGCTTTTACACATTGTTGGTAGTTTGAGTGGCAATGGCTCCATAGGCTCACAGGGAATGGCACTGTTTGGAGGTGTGGCCTTGTTGGAGGAAGTGTGTCATTAGGGGGTGGGCTTTGATGTCTCAGATCTCAAGCCATGTCTGCCTGCCATGACAGTAGTGAACTAAAGCTCTGAACCTGTGAGCCAGCCCCAATGAAATGTTTTCTTTAGGAGTTGCTGTGGTCATGGTATCTCTTCACAGAAATAAAACCCTAACTAATTAGGCTTCAGTCTAGGCACAGTGGTACACACCTGTACTCCTAGGCCTTGGGAGATGGGCGAAAGGGTTTTGAGTTCAAGGACAGCATAGATAGGATAACAAGCTCGAGGCCATCCTGCCTTATGAGGGAGACCCTACCCCAAGTACCAGAAACAAACGAACAAACAACAGTTGTTAGTCAGGACTTGAGAAAATTACCTCCCTTTTTGCTAAAGAAATGACTTAGTCTGGCCCAGAAACAAGATCCAGATTGGGCCTGTGAGACAGACAGGAAGCCTGAGTGAACACAGCTCATAGTTTTCTACGTAGAGATAACACTGAAGATGCGTTATGTGCTGGGCACCAGGCTAAGTTTCTGTCTACCTAAATAAAACGTCTTATCCAACCACTGAATGTCTCCAAATACTCATTTTCCAGACGAAAAAAACAAAATGAAACATGATCATGACCGCTTCTTAGGTAAGCTGCCGTTAAATAGAGAGAAACAGCGAAAACGTGGGTGAAGAAGCCCAGAGTGGGGGTGGGCGGAACCGAGGGAAGTGGAAGTTGCCGACGGCCTCAGACAGGAAGTGCCGCGACCTGTCTGGGGTTACGCTTGCCTGTCTCACTCAGAGGTGGGGGTGGTGTCTGTGAATTTTGAACAGGCAGTGACTATGAGACTTGCATGTAATATCCTGCTGCCCTTGATGAACTGCCACAGTGCTGTCCTGTGGGAAGGGGGACGCGGTCTGTCTGATTGGTGTTTAACTGAGACGAAGTCCTCATCCTGAAGAGACGAAGCTCCGTGAGTTTTCATGCATCGGTAGGGATTTGGCTAAAGGGAGGCTTTCTGGCACTGACCTGTCGTCACCTTAGGTGACAGAATTCATCTGTGCAACTGTGGCCTGCCACCTCCCTTTCCCTATTGCTCTATATATTTGAAATTCTTGGGGGGTATTTTTGCTTCTCTTTGTGAGTAGGGAAAGGCCTTTTACCCGTAGAAGCTCCTTTTTTTTTTTTTTAAAAAGATGGGCTATATGAAAGTGGATTATAAATAGGAAAGGTTATGTAAGTAGAAGTGATGTTTTTTATTCCTGCTGCCCATGGAGCGGCTGTAGGGGAAGGTCTCTGATCTCATTCAGTAGGAGCCTGTCTCCCTTCATGGGGCCCGACCCAGATTGCATGCTCAGAATGACACCTTATATAACACTCAGATAACTTGAATACAGCTCCTATTCTCAGTTCATATTTGGTTTGGTTTTTCGATTAATTCTTTTATTTAAAAAAACAAAACAAAACGATGCTTACTCCCAGACACGGTGCATCGCTGACGACAGAAAGGAGAATAGCACAGCCAATGCCAGGTCTCTGTCCTCCATGACTGGGCAGTTCAGTGGAGTGGCTGAGAGGGGAGAGGAAATCTTTCTGTTAAGTGAAATTTCAGTTACATCTTCAATGCATAAAAAGCAGAAGGGGCAGCTTCAGCTGAGAGAGAGGTAGAAAAAGGGAGAGGACAGGAGGAAGGGAGGAGGGTGAAGTTAAGGGTCCTGTTGGACAGACCTCATCTTTTCCCCTCTAGGACCTTCTAGGATTCAACGATTCCAGTTTAAAAGGCAACAGTTTCCATACAGCTTACAGAAGGCTGTAGGAGACTGCTTCCATAGCTTAGGAACAGACAAAGAGCCTTAGGACACAAAAGCACTGGGCAGAAGGGGAAAGAGTCAGTATCACACTACATCAAAATATAAAGCTTCTGCTCACTGAATGACAGCACTGAAACAGATCGGATAGCTCGGTCAGGAAATGATTTTTGCAGCACACACATCTGGCAATACACTTGTATCTAGAACTCTTACAACTCAATAGAGAAACAAAGAAAAAGCAACTTACAACCTTGACTAAAAGATATGAACAGATACTGTATAAAGTCATTTATCTAAGTGGCCAATAAACCATATTTAAAAATTGGTTCATAATCATCAGGAAATGCAGATCAAATAGTTTACCAACTGTTTGTTATGTAAACAGGGATGCCAGAATTTGAAACAGTCTGTCCTTGCCAGTTCCAAGGGTCCCTGTATTTATTAGTTTTGTTTTGTTTGCTACTATAATAAAACATTTTAAGCAACTATTATATTTTAAAAGGTTTATTTTGGCTTATGACTCTAGATAGTCCAGTTCAAGACTAGATGGTTCTATTCTTTGGGCCTTGGTTGAGGACAGCTCATCATAGCAGAAGTGTAGGGGGCAAAATCCACTTATATCACAGGCCAGAAATAAAGAATAGATACTGGGATGCCAGGGACCCTTCAGGACACATCATTAGTGACTCCAAAGGGGACATGCAGTTACCAGGCCTTTGACGCTGAGCCTTTCTGAGGACATTGATTCCAACCAGAGCAAGCCCCAAACATAATTTTTTTCCTTCTTTGGCTAAGCCCTTTTTTCTCATAGCCTTTTTCTTCCCCTGAATTATTTTTAGCTATAGCACTAAAGCCACTGAGATATAGCCAGATTCCCACGGATGTCAATGGCTATGTAATTTTTTTGTGTATAGCTTTGCACACCTCTTTTTCTAAGTTCACAAATGATGTATCAGCGTTTCTTTCTGCCAGGGAGCACTCTCCCAGTGGGCTGCTGTCCCTACTCTCTGCAAGCCTGCAAACCGCCATCACCATCAGCCTAGCACCATGATGGCTTCCTACTGTCCACACAAGTGAAGCACAAGTGACAACCCAAAGGGGAGCAAACTCCACTGCAGCCCCCAAGAAGCTCTGCCAGTGACTAGAAGATATCTGGAAAAGTCACCCAAGTCCCTCAGGGTGGCAAGGGTGTGACCTGCCTAAAATTCTTATACAGTGGTGGTGTGAATGCAAAAGCAATTCAGAAAGGGGCTTGAACATTTCATGTAAAACCAATTGTATGGCCCAGCTACGCAGAAAATATATGTCTATCAAAAGTCATGTATGCAATGTTTACCGCTGTACTCTTCATAGGAGCCAAGATAAAGAACCAGCCTGGATGTACACCAACCAAGGAATGGTATACACAGTGGAGTCTTATTTAATTACAGAAAGAATAAGATCATAAAATCATAAAATTTACAGGAAAATGGGTGACAGTGGAGTGATCGCCATGTTAAGGGCAATAAGCCAGATTAAAAAAAGACACATCCCACCTTTTCTTTCATATACAGAATCTAGATTTAACTACATATATAACATAAGATAAAGGGTGATTATATAAGAAGAGGAAAAGTGTCAAAGGGCGGGGGCAGTAGAGAGCAGTGTGGGAGATGAAGTAAAATATTGCATATTTTCTCTCATAGGTAAGACTACAGATTTAAGTAGATATAAATGTAAACATACATATGTGTTATGAAAACAGAAGGGGAACTGTAGCCTGTGGGGAGGAAGCAGAGTAGGGGGGTTAGGCAGATATGAACAAGGTGTGTATGTATGCAATGTCATAACGAAACCTGCGATTTTACAAGCCAACAAAAATTAATGTTAAAAAGATACTTATAACAGCTTTATTCATAGTAAGTAAAACTCAAGACAATGCAATAAGTAGGATAATGCAATAAGCAGGACACTGATAAGCGCACTGCAGGCCATTCGTGCATGGACTACCACTCTGCAATAGACAGGAACATGTTACTGACAGATGGCTCAGTATGGATGAGTATAAAAAGCACTCTGAGTGAAAGAAGGGCTCGACTCAAAAGATGACGTTCTGTGTGACTCTGCTGGAGGGGAAATTCTAGGTCAGGTAAACCTACTCCGTGCTTAGTTATAACCAGAAAAGTAAGGTCCTGACTCGGAGTGGAGGGCGTTGGCAGGAAACTGAGAAAGGGTACAAAGAGCCCATCAGGGAGCCTGACAGGAATTCTCCATAGATTAACAGTGTGACACTGTTACACGGGTGAACGCATTTGTCAGGATGCCTTGAGCTGAGCCTTTACAAATTATTGTTTGTGTTTATGTATATAGAAGACACTGTACTTTGATTTCACTCATGCATCTCCCAGCTCTCCTCCCCTGTGCCCTCTCCCACCTCCATTTGCTTGTCTTCTTCCTACCCCAGGCAGTCCCCCTCCGCTCTCCTACCACATATGTTATATTACTCTCTCTATTTCCCACCTCCCTTAAGCTCTTTGTCTTCCCTCTTATGATCCCCTTCTAGTTTCATGACCCATGCTCTACATCTTTAAACACACACACACATACATATATAATTTTAAATCTAGCTTCTGTATATCAGAGAAAACGTGCAACATTTTGTCTTTCTGAACTTAGTTTATTTCACTTAACATATGATTTCTAGCTGTACCATTTTCCAGCAAATGTCATTACTTCATTTTTCTTCTTGGCTACATAAAATTCCACTGTAGGCTTAGATTTTTAAAAATCTACCTTTTTTTTCTTTCTTTCTTTCTTTCTTTTTTTTTTTTTTTTTAACTCTTAAATGCATCTACTTCCCTTCTAACCCACCGACCAGAGGTAAGGGAGAAAGAAGGTTAATAGGAAAAGAGGGTGGTAGACCTGTTTAGAAGTAGTTCCTTGGGGGCAATTCCACTCTTTGTTTTCAGGGCACCAGCAGCACAGTTCAATAACAAACATCAAACAGCAACACGAATCAGTAGTAGTGGCATGATCCAGCAGAATCAGCAAGGCTCTGTGAACTAGCACAGTCAGTGGAAGTGGCCAGAAGCAGCCGGAATACCGTGAGAAGTTCTCTGGTGCATTTCTCCTTATGAAGCGAAGACCATCAAAGCCCAATGAAGCCCAGCAAAGTGTTTCATGGTGTAGCAATCTATAACCTTTCTAAACATCACGTGCCCTATCGTGTGTCTGTCTTCAACAAAACATCACATGCCCCCTCACAAGACAGCTTCCAGTAATACATCATGTGCCCTTTCACAAGACAGCTTCCAGAAAAACATGACAAAACAGAACTGAGTTTTTAAAGAAACCAAAAACTTCCACTTCGTGCCACATTTTCTTATATATTTGTCTGTTGATTGCCATCTAGGCTGCTTCTATATCCTGTTTTCTACTGTGAACTAGAGCAGCAATAAACATAGAGGTACAAGTTGGATGTGACCATTTTACTCATGTAAATTATAATCGCAACACAACAATGTTAGTTAGTGACTTTTTGGAATGGAAAAACTATGAGAATGGTAAAAAAAAAAGTTTATAGTTTGAGAGGTTGCAGAAGTTGGGGTGGGGGGAGATATAGGCAGGACAAAGCTGTGGAACTGCTGTTCTGCTTCAGCGGCTGCACATTTTTATTCATGGTCTAAACACACAGAATGTTCACCATCAAGAGTAAGCAGGTGGCTGGGAGTAGTGGCACACACCTTTAATCCCAGTACTTAGAAGGCAGAAACAGATGAATCCCTGTGAGTTTGAGGCCAGCCTGGTCTACAAAGTGAGCCCAGGAAAGCCAAGGCTACACAGAGAAACCCTGTCTAGGGAAAAAAAAAAAAAAAAAAGAGTGAGCAGGTGTAAACTATGGGCCATTGGTGATAATGATGGGTCAGTGTAGGTTCGTCCGAAGAAGCAAGTGTACCTCTCTGCAGGGATTTGCTGATCACAGAAGGTGTGCACCAGTGTGATCTGAGGACACATGGTAAATCTCTATATTTCCTGCTTGAATTTACCGTGAATCTGAAACCACTCCAAATAAAATAAAATCTACTAAAAGAGTTGTTAGGTAAAGAAATGACTAGATTCCATTAACAAAAAAGGTATTACATTTACTATGTGTGTGCATGTGTGTATGCGGGTGGGTGTGCACATACGAAGGTGCATGTGTGGAGGTCAGTGGATAACTTGTGAGAACTGATTCCCTTTTTCTAACTTGTAGGTCCCTGAGGTCAAACTCAGATTGTCAGACTTGGTAGCAAACATCTTTACCCACCAAACTATCCTGCCAGCTCATTGGTTTCCATTTTTAAGAAGGCAGAGTTGAAACCTTTTTCGCAACTTTCTTCCTTAAAGTCAACCTACAAATAACTAATAAAACAAGAAACATCAAAATAAATGTAAGCTCAGTGTGCTTATTAGTTTTATGTCAACTTGACACAAAAGTCACTTCAGAGGAAGAAACCTCAGTTAAGAAAATGCCACCGTAACATCACTGTAGAGCATTTTTCTTAGTGATTGATGGGGGAAGGGCCCAGTTCATTGTGGGTGGTACAAGCTCTGGGTTCTAAAAGAAAGCTGGCTGAGCAAGTCATAAAGAACAAGCTGGTATGAAGCACCCCTCCATGGCTTCTGCATCAGCTCCTGCCTCCAGGTTCCTGCCCTGTTTGAGTTCCTGTCCTGACTTCTTTTAATGATGAAAGAAACGTGAAAGTATAAGACAAATAAACCCTTTCTTCCCCAAGTTGCTTTAGTCATGATATTTCATCACAGTGATAGTGAAACCAGGTAACATCTGCAATCACAGTGTTACATGGAGACAGAAAACCGATGAGAGAATTAACAAGTGACTAACTAGAAAGGACACAAGCCAACCTTGGACCTGAAGGTGAGGGGGACAGGAAAGGAGCTGGCTAATTGACAGAAGGCAAGCTCAGTTGCCTGAAAGGCTGGGTCCCACAGGAATGAGCAGGAAGATGAAGGGGTGAAGACTGTGGGCATAGAATTGTTAGAGCATCTGCTTGCATGAGCTCACTTCATCCTTATCCCCCAGGCCCGTTCTCAGAAGCTTACCATTCTGAAAAATGGAACCCTTTGAAGTCATAGGGTCTGGGAAGTTCAAAGCCAGGAAGTTCTGCATGGTGCTTCTATTTCTGGCACTTTCTTGACCAAATAAGGCACACACTCTCTCGAATGGAAGAAGAGAGAGACGAAATGGTGAGCAGGAGGACGGGTTAACATTACTAAACATCACTTAGCTACTTCTGTATATACACGGATCACACATTTCCTAGAAATGTAGTTTACAACATCTTTGCTGTAAATGAGTGTGTGAGGTGATGTACAATCTAGTTTTTATTTTACTTATAAGGAAAATTGACCCACAGAAAGGTCACATGGCCTGCTCAAGGTCACATGATACACTATCTAACGAGAACAATGGTCCTGATCCTTCTAGCCCAAGATCAGTATCAGTATTCTTCCCCTCTTCAGTATAATGTACCATCCCTCCAAAACATATGTGGGGAGGGGGGACAGAGAGAGAGAGAGAGAGAGAGAGAGAGAGAGAGAGAGAGAGAGAGAGAGAGCATTTACTTAAGTCACAGTTTATCAAATATCTACTTTACCCATTTACAAACTACTACATTTTTGTTGTCCTTTAATAAGTCTATTTTAAAATATTCATAGACAGAAATGAGATACTGAGAGCTCCTATGGTCATCACTTCCACCTTCTTAACCTTTATGGAATGCTTGTGCATTAGGCCAGACACAGAGCTTGCTTTCTGGAAGATGTGCTTAAAGAAGAGGGCATCAGAGATGGGGGCACGAGAACCTGCATGCTCGGGACTCTAGCACCTTCTCTTTTGTGGCCCATGCGACAGATAGCCATCCTATGGATATCGTATCTATTCCACTGCTAAGAAAAGTTTCAGGCCAATGACTGTTGGTGTTTGAAGGAGCCAATTACTAATCCCCGCCCCCCCACCCCCCCACCACACCCCCGCAACTCCTTGACTTTTAAACCTTTGACACAGGAATCAGATAGGGATGAAAATGTCAGTTTATTACTAGTAAAAGCTGTTTTGGAGGGCTTGGCTGAGAGTTAAATAATGCCGAATGGACCTGCTAATTCTCCTGAACTGGATTTGATGAATTGATGCTCAAATTGCAGGCTTCCCCTGAAGTCCCACTAAAAGTATGGGGCAACAGGGATTGTGGCTTCATGGGCATGAATAGGGCTGGCTACGTTAGCTGGAAAAGCCAGGGAGATAAGGATGCAAGTGTATCTGTAGGGCAGTCCGTTAATGTGGAAACAAGAACTGGAAAGCAAGATGGAGTGTATCCGTGAGCTTCTATGATGCTTAACACTGCCACCTCGGCAAGACCTAGAATCACCAAAAGACAAGCTTCCACACACACCTGTAAGGGATTACCTACACTCTGGCCAAGCCTGTGAGGGATTATTGTTGTTAGGCTAATTGATGAGGAAAGACTTGCCCTAAAAGGGTGGGGGGGGGGGGGGGGGGGGGGATGGGGGGAAGAGACCATTCCCTAGGCTTGGGCTCTGAATTGCATGAGCATCCATCACTCCCTGATTCTGAAGTGTGACCAGCCATTGCAAATTTTGCCAGCTTTAGTCAAGAATCTTTCTACCAGAATGGACGATCAAACAAAATAAGCCCTTTCTCCCTTAAGTTAATCTTGTCAGGGTATTATATCACAGTAATAACAAAAGTAACTGTGACAGCTTCTTTTTAAAAGTTCTTTGTCAAGTATCATTTCTATGCCCTGAGTCCTAAATTAATGGATTGAGGAATGTTTGACTTAAAGGAACTCAATGGTGAACTCTGTTAATAAGACAACTTTCTGTACTCCTTTATTTATTTGGACACACTCCTGCTGTGCTACAGGCCTTGAGCCCATCACCACTAGGAAGGCTAAGATGAAGTCATGGCCCTGTTTTCAGGAAATTCAACACAGGTAGCTACGCACTAAAGCCCTCGCTTTGCTTCCTTCCTTAACATGTATTTTATGATTTTTTTCTGTACCTTTTAAAGATTTTTATTACTATTTCTATTTTGTGTGTGTGTGTGTGTGTGTGTGTGTTTGTGTGTATGCCACATATGTGCAGGTGCCCTTGGAAACTAGAAGAGGGCATTGGATCCTTTGGAGCCAGAGTTGTGGGTAATTGTGACCCACTTGATGAGGCTGCTGGGAACAGAACTCAGGTCCTTAGGAAGAGCAGTCATCACTTTTAACTGCTGACCCTGCCCTCTAGCCCAGTGAGGAAAGACTCCTTAATTCTATGACTCCCCTCCATAGCTGTGTCCCTGAAAAGCAAACCTTTCATTCCCTCACTTAAGATGCCGCTGCCTAATATAAAGTAGACAGAAAATGACAAAAATCAGTGGGTGGTAAAGGCCACCACTTGTTTGGCTGTTCTTGTGCCTTGTTTAGCTTCCTCCATGTCTGGTTCCCCTTTGCCTCAGTGGCAAAGAAGAAGCTACCTGTTGCCATGACTACAGGTCCTCCCAGGCCTCCTCATCCTGCCTTCTCGCTTCAGGCTCTGCACTGCAGGCCTGAATAAACCCCAGCTGCAGATGCTTCACCAGCCTGACTGAAGCCGAGGACCTCAGCCATTCCTCTCATCTCCCCCCAGAGGCCAAACTCATCCCCACAGCAGATGACACTGCTCTGCCCTGGGTCTAAGCCAGATAACCCTAGGGACTCCTTAGGGTTTTTCCAGGCCCGTGCTTGGCAAATGTCTCAGCAGACCAAGAACACAGACAGGTCTTTTCTCCTGCTGCTTTAATGAGGGTGGGAAGTGGAGGAGGACCTTTGTGTTATTAGGGAGATTTTGATTTGGATGTAAATTCAACCCAAATCAGCAGTAGCAGAAGGGGCCTGTTGGCCAGAATACTGGAGTATGTCATGGACACTGGGACCCAGGTCCAGCGCAGCAGGGCTTAGAAACGAAGGAGAACCCCCAGGGAACCCAGGACTCTGCTTCTCGCAGGGTTCTCTCTGCACACTGGTCCATTTGCGTGGCCTGTTTCTCTCTATTTTCATTCTTAGGATGAAAGTTAGCCAATAGCACCCATGTTACATGTCAGCCTAACACAAAGAAGTCGGGAGGAAGGCCATCGCCTCAGTCTCAGGTGACTGAGTCCAGCCAGCTGATTGGCACAGCTTCACTTTGGATGTGCTTACTCAGTCAAGGAGTTGGGGACACACCATCAGAGACGGTCCCTCCTGTGACAACCATGTGGACTGCAAGAGGGGATTAGGGACGTTTCCTAGAGACACAATCCCAACTGGCCTGGGCCTTAGTGTGGCTGGAAACCCATGAACTTCTGGCCTTAGTATCTCCAGTGCTAGGTGACAGTATGTGACACTGTGCCAAACCGAGGTTGGCCTTCACATGTCTAAACGCTCCTCATCTTTCTAAGTCCCCAGATATTCTGGGCTATATAGATCCACAGATATCTCTTCTAAGAAGTGGCCCCTCCCTGTTTTGCGTCCATCCACCTGAACATGAATCTAATAAGCATGTGTTTATCAGTGGGTGCATCCTCCATTCTTCTCTCTAGTCCCTTAAGCACCTGAGGGGCAGTGGATCGTCTAGGGTCTGTGGAAAGACTATAATGCTTACCAGAGATTGCTTTGAGCCATTCACACATCAACTCATTCAACTGTTCAAATTACCCTGAAAGGTAGGAGTATCTGAGGAGACCAAGGTTAGTTCATAACTTCCCCAGAGTCGTCTAGTGGGTGATACAGCTGGGACTCAAGACAGGCCTTCTGCACACGGGTCCAGCTCTGTTGCTCTTGTATCCATGGCTGGTGAGTTCCTGCCTTGTCCTGCGGGCTTTCTCAAGGAAGTTTGTGTGTGTGTGTGTGTGTGTGTGTGTGTGTGTGCGTGCAGGCAGTGGTGACCTGAAGGGCGGGGGGGGGGGGGGGGGGAGGGGCGCGGGGGCGGAAACAGTTGGCTCTTTCCTAGTGGAACTGGCTGTTGTCTTTGCCTGCCTTGCCTATGCCCACGTGCTACCTTTGGCTTATTGATTTGTGTGTGTGTGTGTGTACATAACAAGCGTGTTCTTTTAAAAATATTTACTTTATTCCAAATAGAAGTGTTGCTAGGCAACAGGCTTTACATCATATATGTGGGAATAAAACAGAACACAACAAACTCTTTCTCAGGTCCTCCCTCCTCCCTTTTCTCCAGAGAAAACCCCTTTCATGTCTAAGCCAACAGTCTGTCTGATATCCCCCACTGTGTATGTGTGTGTGCACACTCTCCTGTGTGGGTCTGTATTGACACTGGGGCATTTTTCTCCATTGCTCTTTACCTTATGTTTCTGAGATAGTGCCTGTCATTGAATCTGGAGCTTGTTGTTTGTGCTAGATTTTTCCTTTGAGGCCCCAGGAGTCTCCCATCTCTGTCTCCCATAGCTGAGTTATAGGTACCAACTGCTTGGCTTTTTATGTAGGTGCTAGGGTTCCAAGTCCAGGTCTTATGCTTGAATGACAAGTACTTTACCCACTGAACCATCTTCCCTGCCCTCCACTGTGTGTCTAACTCACAGAGGGTAGTTCTCTCCTCATTCACCAGCTTTCAGCATCGGAAATGCATTCCTCTTCTGTTCCCCTTCCCGCCTCCTGAGTGCTGGGCTTAAAGATGTGCACTACCTCATTTGGCATTTTTTTTTTTCAAACTTTCCTGGAGACAGTCTCTCCCTCGATAGCCAAGACTGAGCTGGAACCTGCTATGTAGCCTAGGCTGGCTCCAAACTCTTCATTTTTCTGCCTTGGCCTCCTAAGACCTGGGGTTATAGGTGTGCTCCACCACACTTGGTTACCCCAACTACTTCTTAACAGATGCCTGACAAGGGGCCCAAGGGGATTCAGTTGTTTCTAGTCTATTCTGCCTTGCTTATTGGAGAGCCCCTTGCTCCTGCCTTGCGGTGTGGGCATCTTGTTTTGTTGTTGCTTAAAACACACCTTAGTCCTAAAGTAACTAATAAATGACATTTGATACCACACAATCCTGAATTTGCCTGACTGCCTCTGTCTGGTTTTCTGATGCCTTCTGCCTTCTGCCTTTGGCACCCTGTTTTTTGTTTGTTTGTTTTTCCACTGTGATTTTCTGAAACAATGGTTGCATAAGTATTGTTTACTATTAGGCAAAGAGATACGTTCTAATTATACATTAATTCTTACACTTAATAGAAATTTTCTTGTCTTGCCTGGAGCTGACGATTGTCTTCTTTTTTTGTACTTTTGTCTGTTAACAGCCCAGCTCTTTCCCTTGTCCATGAGCTCTGACACACCACTCAGAGCTTTTGCTCCACTGTTAGCTGCTAGCCCATCCGGTGTGTACTTCCTGGATCAGACATTACTCCTGTGTCCTCTGAGCCCATGTTGGGAGTTGGTTGGTCTGTTGGTCAGCTGCCTAGCTTACTGCTCTTTCCTTTGCTGGCTTCCTGAGAATTCTTATCTCTCTTGTCTCTGATCCCATCTCACTCACTCCCTTTCTTGTTTTGTTGCCTTATTTCAACAGAGCATGATTTCCAGTGTAGTTTCTGAGAAGGGATGCATGAAAGATAATTGCTTCTAAGATTTTCTCTCTCTCTCTCTCTCTCTCTCTCTCTCTTTTTTTTTTTTTTTTTTTGGCAGAATCATGTAGTTTGGGGCTGAGTTTCAGCTCACTGAGTAGCCAAGTATGACCTTGAACTTCTGGTCTTTCTGCCTTCACCTCTCCATTGCTGAGAGAGGTTAGCATGCTTACACCAGGTTTATGTGGTATTGGTGGTCTAACCCAGGACTCCATGCCTGATAGGCAAACACAACCTTTGGAGCTACATCCTTGCTTGTTAAGACTTTTCTGATAAGCAGCAGCAGCAGCAGCAGCAGCAATAACAACCAACCCCCCATCCAAAAAAACAAAAACAAAAACAAAAACAAAAAAACCCAACAAACCAACCAACCAAACAAACCCCTCTTTATTCTCATTCTCTGCCTTGGTTGGTTTAGCATCCTCTCTGGATGTTTGGAATGTTCCTCTGCCTTGCCTTCTGTTTTCAGTGTTATTCTTGATGGCGCACTGACATCCAGCATTGTTCGTGGTCTGCTTCCCCTCCCTCCACTTTCCTACTGGCTTCTAAACCTTCAGGATCTCCTCTGTATCGCAGGATTCTGTGTGTGCGATGCTGATTTCTACATTCAGTTAAGTGCATCGGATAGGCCTTGTCTGTCTGGTGATTTATACTTTGGGATCATATTTTCTGCTTTATTTCTTTGATATTGTCCCCTGTTCTGTTTTCTCTTGTTCTTCCCCCAGAATTACTTTTAGCAATGAGACTTCTTTTTAAAACAATTTTTTAAAAAATTTATCAGTCTTATTGTGTGTGTGCATGGTGTGTTTGTGAGTATGGGTGTGTGCTGTGGTATATGTGTGTGAGTCACACAAGAATTCTGGGGAGACAGTTGTCTCCTTTCACACTGGGTTCCAGCTCAGGTTGTCTGGTTTGAGTGGCAAGTACCTTTACTGGCAGAGCCATTGCTAGTCCTAGGAGACCTGGTGGCACTCAGAGGAAGGATAGCAGGCTACCAAGAAGAGACTTGATACCCTATGAGCATATCCAGGGGGAGGAGGTCCCCCTCAGTCACAGTCATAGGGGAGGGGAGTAGGGGAAAATAGGAATGAAACTTCTTAAGCTTTGCACTCTTTTCCTTTTCTTCCTTGTTGCCAAGTTCTTTCCACAGTCTACAGAGGAGAAGGGGAAAGGATTGCAGGTGAGGTGTCCTTTAGTAGCTCTGGCTGCCCATGTGGGAGGAAGGTGGCATAGAAGACTCAGTAGCACACAGGGGAGATTCCTCACTTCATACACTCTGAACGGAGAGAAGTCTCTGGCTAGTGGTTCAGACCCTGCTGTGAGGTGACTGTGTTATGGGACTGCTCTATCCTAGGAGCAAAATGAGACTCTAGGTAGGGTCTAAGGTGACAAGCCAGGCTGGCTGGGGCGTGGGCAGTGGCAGAAAGGGGATGCTGTTGTTCTTTCCAACCAGGTGGCATCTGTGTTTTAAAGGTCACCGTGGGAGCCTGTCTGCAGTGGAGAGAGATGACAGAAGGGTGCGGCTAACCTTCTCTACAGTGGCGGCATCTGAGATCTGTCTGTATCTTCCTTCAACTTCTGTGGGGTTTCCCCAATGTTACTGTTGAATACTCCCGTTGCTTGTGGGTGTGGGGAGATAATTTTTGTTTGTTTGTTTTTAAGAATTTGTAATTTGGTGCACGGATCCCTTAGGGCACCCAGCTGAGCTCGATGGTCTTCTGGTCAGATGATGGTGAGGGCCGATGGCGCTGAAGTGCTGTCACGTGATCGCAGAAAGGGTGCCTGGAGGAGTTTAGAGACTGCGCATTTGCCTCTCCTGGGTTGAGACTGTTTCATGACTTTGTAGACCAAAACATAGAATTGGTTTTTATTTTTTAAAAGACATTGTCAGCAATCCTGATACTGCTATTAATACAGTCATTGATGAAGATGGATGTGCCTGTGCTGTGGCTGGACTGGTGGTAGTCCTTTCCAAAAGCGTCTTCAGGCAATTTTACTTGAAACCCAAGTGTCAAAGAATCTTAGGTTTAGAACGGTGTAATGATATATTTTGTTTGAGGACTACAGATTCCGTAGATTACATTGGATACCATTTATATTCTCCAATCAAAGTAGTTAAATATATATATATATATATATATATATATATATATATATATATTTTTTTTTTTTTAATTTTTATTTTTTTTTTTTTCAAGACAGGGTTTCTCTGTGTAGCCTTGGCTGTCCTGGACTCACTTTGTAGACCAGGCTGGCAAATATATTTTTTGATAAACTTAATTTTGAAAAATTGTATATTTTTTAAAAATTTTATTTATTTATAGGAACGTTCTATCTGCATGTACACCCGCACACCAGAGGAGGGCATTAGAGGGTATAGGTGGTTGTGAGCCACCATGTGGTTGCTGGGAATTGAACTCAGGACCTCTGGAAGAGCAGACAGTGCTCTTAACTGCTGAGCCATCTCTCCAGCCCCGAATTGTATATTTATAAACTCCCTCAAAAAATAGAAGAGGGAAAAAGTGGTACAAAAACTTTCTGGGTGGAGCTGGAAGATGATGGAGAAAATGGGCTTCACATTTGAAAAAGCCCCAAATGGGCTATCATCCTTGAAACAGAAGATAAAAGATGGGCCTGCCACAAATAAAGAACATATCCAAGCAATAATTTTAGTGAAGGAAGCAACTATCAATAACAGGCCAACGTTAGCAAAGTATCATATAGCAAAGAGGGACTCAGAACCAACAGGGAAACAAACCAGAGGCCTTCCCCTCTGCACCAATGAAAACCCCTTCCCTGCTGACCAAACTGTTCTGTGTGTCTAGATCCCTTCATGTGTTGTTTATTAAATATATGTAAGCAATTTAGCTTAGGATAACTGTATTTTAATTAATAAATTAAATCTGCCAAAATGTACCAAAACCGAAATCTACCAAAATAAAACTTGTATTTTTTTCCTCCTGCTTCGTTAGAAAACAAAATACTGTTCTCTTTTCATGAATTCACTATTTTCTCCTCGTATTTTTGGGTACTAAAGAAGAGTTTTGTTTTCTTTTGTTTGGTTCCTTGCATTGTTTGTTTCTTTGTCCCCTCCTCATCCCCTCATCCCCCAACTCCTGCCTCTAATTCTTCATCCCGCTAGGACCCATGCTCTGTGCCCCCAGCCCCTCCCTGTGCTCTAGCCCTAACCTTGGGTTTCTTCAGCCTTATTCTTTAAATTCCAGGCTCTGCTCTAAGGTCTGCGGAACCTCGGCTGTTCTGCAGTATTTAAGAACGAAACCCCAAGGATGTGACTGGGAACTCTGTGCACAGCCTGCGACTTTCAAACAGTCGCCTGGTTTTCCCACCGGAAACCCTGAACTTCACTGCCCCCCACCCCCGTGCCTATCTTCTCCAGAGCGGTTTGCCTCTTCTTTGGAAAGAGACTGTCCTGGGCTGGGGCAGGGAAGAAAAGCAGCTACGGAAGCGGGAGCAGGTAGGACCCATTTCTGGGCAGTGCCCCCAAGGGGTTAAATAGCATCCCAGGGAGGAATGACTGGGAAGGCAAGGACTGTAAAGGCTCCAAGAGAACTGCTCTAGTAACGAGGCAGCGGGGAGCCGCTGGACCCAGAGCACCGACAGACTGAACGCCAGTGGAAAGCCCAGAGGATAAAGGTCAGTTACGACCTCGGTGCCGTCCATAGAGAAGTGTCACGGGAAGGTTAGATTTCTCGCTTTATCTGACTGAGAAACTGAGATGAGCTTAAGGAAATAAAACATTCATGTGCTGAGATTTATAGCTGGTGTGTGCACATTTACATATAAACTAACATCCAGTGTCCCAAGTAACAATGGCATAAAAGCACTGGCCTGAAGGGGGCGGGGCCTCTGGATTGGCTATTGTGTCCCCACGGCTTCTATATTCTTGGTCTATCTGTGCCCATCACTGGAGGATTCTGCACAGTGTTTATATTTAGTGAAACCACACATCAGTCCTACAACCAAAAAGGCGACAAATGTTGCAGAAACTGCAAAACTTTTTGGAGAGGATTTTTGTAGTTCAGGTTAGGAACCACATGTGCACATATGAACCAGATTTCTAACTCAAGAAGAAGGGATGTGTGTGTGTGTGTGTGTGTGTGTGTGTGTGTGTGTGTGTGTGTGTGTGTGTGTGTGTGTGTGTGTATTGTATGCACGAGCCTCGGGTGTGATTCTTTAGGAGTTGTTTCCTCTACCCCTCTCAAGACAGAGTCTCACTAGGTAGCCCTGGCTGGTCTGGAACTTGATATTATAGACCAGGCTGGCTTCAGACTCACAGAGATCTGCCTGCCTCTGCCTCCTGAGAAAGAAATCATAAGAGATGTGAGAACTGAGTTCACTTCCAGTCTGCCTGGAGGTCTCTAGAGGCTCAGTATTTCTGGAGATGTAGTCAGAGTTTTAGCTAAGTGTCTGGCTGTAAAAGAGATGGAGGAGAGTGATGCACATCTGTAATCCCAGCACTCGGGGAGGCAGAGGGAGGCGGATCGAAGTGAGTTCGAAGCCAGCCTGGTCTACAAAGCAAGTCCAGGACAGCCAAGGCTACACAGAGAAACCCTGTCTTGGAAAAACCAAACCAAACCAAAACCAAACAAACAAAAGAGATGGAGTAGAGACAGGGAGGACACGGAGGACATTGACAGGACTGAACACTTTGAGCCCTGCTGGGAAGCAGCTCCCTCTCCCCCTTCCCCCCTCCCCCATCACCCTCAGAGCCTCCTTGCTGAGGCAATGTGTCACCGTATTTTCAGCAACTCTGCTAAATTGTGTCTCATAGAAGCGAAAGAGAAATCTCCAGAGGTTTACATGTTTGATTCACACCTACCACAGCGGCTGTCTGCTGCCAGGGGAAACACTTCTGTGTTGACTCTCAGGAGTAGCCGGGGACAGCATCTTCAGCCTTGTAACCATCTGCTTGTTTTGTTGCTCTGGCCTTAGAGAACGTGTGAAAGATGTCATGCCAGCCCTCCTTGCTAGGAGTGACTCAGTCTTGGCACTTTGGGGGAGATAGACACCTAGCCCTGGGGAGGGCACTTGGCAGGTGCAGGTGGCCACCTCTGCATAATAACCCTGGGGAAGTCAGCTCTACTCACAGGTGCCTGCAGGCTGCCTTCTAATAATACCTTGTGTGTATCCCACAGGGCCTAAAACAGACTGCTTAGTTTAAATCTCACCACCGCCTCATGAATACGCAAATGCTCCATGTTATACTGCAAAGAGAGAAACTGAGTCCTTAACAAATGGGCTGATTAGCCCATGATTAGCCAGTCATAGAAAGATCCAGAAGTCAGTGTTCATTCTCACTGTTTGTCTTCTCCCCATTGTCTCTGACAGTTACTCCTTTTCAAGGACTGGTTATTCCTAGATGACTGACTATGCAACAAGCACTAATAAAAAAGCAAAAAGAAGAAAATTCATTCTGTGATAGGAGTGTCTCAGAGAATAATCTTTCTTATCAAACAGCATTTTTTTTTTCACTTTATAAAATGATTTCCCCCTAGGAACCCATTACTATGGCCCTCTCAAGGTCCACTTAACTATTGGTTTCTCCATCTTTGTGCGCTAAGAAGGGAAGGAATGGAGAATGAAGCATCAGGCTAGAACGCCCAGGGGTCGATGACAGCTGAAGTGTAACCAGAGATCAACAATGGCAGTGAAAACTGGCAAGCCATGAGACTCTTAAGCGGCAGCAGTCATGTGATTTCTGTGTACAGTTGAGGCCTGCCCAGTGGCGTGCCCCAGAGGGCCTTTATGGAGGCTTCATAGGGAGCGCCACGATCAAAAGCAACTCGAAGAGGAAAGGGTTTATTCGGCTTACACTTCCACACCACTGCTCATCATCAAGGGAAGTCAGAACAGGAACTCAAAGAGGACAGGAACCTGGAAGCAGGAGCTGGTGCAGAGGGTGTGTGTGTGTGTGTGTGTACACTTACTGCCTTGTTCCTCATGGCTTGCTCAGTCTGCTTGTTTATAGCACCCAGGACCACCAGCCCAGGGAAGGTACCACCCACAATGGGTTGGGCCCCGCCCATATCAATCACTAATTAACAAAATGACCCACAGGCTTGTATACAACCCCATCTTAGCAAGGTATTTCTGTAACTGAGGTTCCCTCCTCTCTGGTGACTTTAGCTTGTGTTACGTGGGCATGAATCTATCTAGCACCGTTGGTATGGAAGCTCTGCCTGTTAGTTCAGAGAGCCTAGGCAAGCTCCTTTGTTCATCCCCCCCCCCCCCGAAAACCTAGATTCTGCATCTGAAAATGGAGAGAGTGGAGGCTGCATGGTTTACTGAAGGATTTGCATCTAATAAGTGCTCAAAATCAGTAGCTGCTATTTTTATTGGACAAGAGGCTGTGTAATTCAACCCAGGGAAGGGGAAAGGCTACACTGGACAAAATAGGTTGTGTCCGTAAGAACACTGAGGATGGGTATAGTTTAGTACAGAGTGGATGAGCCAGGGGTGTTGGCCCATGGTCATGACCTCAGGATTTGCAAGGCTGAAGCTGGAGAATCAGGCGGGGGTCTGGGGTCAGTCTGAACTACATAGGAAGACACCACCTTGGAAAAGAGATAGGGCTGGGAGATGGGTAAAGTGCTTGCTGTGCACACATGGGGACCTGAGTTTGAGTCCCAGAACCTATCCAAAGCAGTAGCCCTCATGTGTACAATCTCCATGCTCTTACATAGCAAGTGGGAAGTCGAGACTGGAGACTCTGAAAGCTCATGGGGCAGCTAGCCTGGTGTATGCAGTGGTGAAAGAAGGGATGCTGCCTCAGACAAGGTAGAAGGTAAGGACCAACATCCAAGGTGGTCCCCTGACTTCTACAAGCATACCCAAGCACACATGCACACACTGAATGAATGAACCAACGAGCGAGTGAGCGAATGAATGAATGGATGGTAAGAGGGGATGGTTTTTAGTCTCCTCCACTTGCTGTCTCTCACCCCCTGCCTCCACCCCTCCACCCCCCTCACCCTTCCCTGGCCCTGGTCTGCAGACCCCCAGTGGACTGGAAACTCCTGCAGCTCTATGTCTGCTCAGCACTGACTTTCAACTTTGCACCAGCAGCTGGGGTGGCAGTGAGGCACTCTCCTCTGCACCTTTGAATCAGGAAATGGTTCAAAGAGGAGGGACGGTAGAGGAGCCACTCTGTGGACAGCGGTGGCTACCGCATCCGGTTTCTAGGGGGCAGCAGAGTCTGTGGGAAGCTTGGGGGAACTCTTGCTTTGCTGGGGAGGAGGCTTAGGCGTCTAGCCTGAAGGCCTGGCACCTGCTGTGGCTCATCAAAGTGGTTTTGTGGAGGGGTTTTCAACTGCCTCACTCCGTTCTTGTCTGGTTTCTGAAACACCCTGAAAATTTTGTGGGTTATCCCGAATTCATATATATTTCTCTTTGAGTTAGAAAGAGGCCTTTCTTCCCTTACCCACTGAAGTTGCATCAGTTCCCTCCTGAGAGCACCTCACACAGGGGATCTCCCTCCAACCTCTTCCTACTCAATGGCCTTCCGAGCTAGGATCAATAGTTGACATTTCCCCAATTTTGTTCAGTCCCAGCTTCGCTGTGAGAATGTAAGCCAGTAAAGGAGTATATTCTGGCAGGGTCTGCAGGCTGCTTGGCAGAACTGTGTATGGAATCCACGGGAGCTGTAGCCAGTGGCTGGCGTTGGATCCTGACTCTGTCACAGGGGAGATGGCGGGGCCTCTGTGTGTCTCAGCTCCCCTATCAGGAAAGCCAGGGAAGAGTATTTCCTGTGCCCTGCAGTTGTGAGAATCAAAGGCACCTACGTACCCAAGGCGTGCTTGGTACCATGCCCATACCTGATCAGGTTAGTTGACATTCAGGTGAGAAAACAGCTAGGTTTTTTTTTTCTTGGCGGGGGTATACTAGTTTTGTCCTATGGCCTCACTCCCCCAAAACACACACACACACACACACACACACACACACACACACACACACACACACGGTGACTTTTCCCCTAGGAGTCAGGTTGAAAGTTTACCAGTTGGGAGCTCAGCGTCCGTTGGGTCCACTCCTCATGGTGGCTCTTCATTTGCCCACAGTGTATTTGTCTATGTTTAGTTACATAAGCAGCTCCCTATCTGATCCTCAGTCTGAAGCCAAGTACCTTCTAAATGATGGAATTTTGGGCCCTTTGCCCCCACCCTGCTCCAGATCCTCTAGTTGTATCCCTATTTTTTTCAGGGGGTAGGGGGACTGCTACTGCTTCCAGGAAGAGCGAGTCCTTCTGAAAGCCAACTCCCCGGAGGCACGAGGCTATCAGCGCCAGAGCATCTCAGCCAGCAGGGCCTCAGATGGGCAGCCAAGCCAAACACGGCATCCTGGATGAAGGCCCTTTTCTGGAAGGCATGTGGTTACTTTTTCCGTGGCCTGGCTCTTCCGGAGCACAGGGCCACGTGAGCCAACTGTTGAGTCCCGCACAAGTCCATGGCCCAACAGAGCCCTAGGCTGTGAGCCGAAGATAACTGTTACTCTATTTTAAGATTCCCAGCCGTGTTTCCCAGCAGTTGTCACTTGGTTAGAGAAAAAGAAAGGCGGGGTGGAGGCAGGGGGTGAGAGACAATGAGGCCCAAGCCTCCAGAGTGTACTACCTCCAGCTGAGTGGAAATTCCCATCCTTTATGGAAGAAAGTAACACCCTCCCCCGTATATACCCCCAACACCCTCACACTGACTCAGACTCTTTCGTTGGTCAGGACAAAGTCTTATTTTGATAACAAAAATAAAATTAACACACACACACACATATTTCTCAGACTACTTGCAACCACTTCCCCCCATTTGTTAGCAGAAACAGCTCTTCTATTAGCTCTTGTGTGCTAGTGAGAAAACCGAAGGCACTGACTGAGAGGTTAGCGATTGCTCACGGCCACACCGCCAGTTAATCACAGAGCAGTCACACAGTGTAGATTTCCTGTGTTTTATATCATGTTACCTCAGTCACAACCCATTCAGTGACGAGCGATTTATTGTCTTGCCGAGATGCCTTTCCTGTGCCTGGGGAAGGAAGCAAAGCGTTGCTGCATGGTAGCTCTCGGGGAGTCCTGGTCCTCTGGCTTGTTTCTCCTCAAGTCCAGCCTCCTGAGAAGAAATAATCTGTAGACAGTTTCTAAGCACTTAATGAATACGCTATTAGGGAAGGAGAGAAAGGCAAATTGCGTTGCGGGGTGGGGGGCAATAGGGAAGTCTTTTTATTAGATGTTCAAGTGTGCAGAGAAGAGTTGAGGCACAGTTATAACGCCTACCCCCCCCCCCAGCTTCAGCAATCCCCCTCCCCCAGCACCGTCACATCGGCCCTCTTTCCTCTGGAAATACAGAAAGGCAACTATGGATTTACACCCCGGCACACATATATGTAGACATATAGCTGAAGCATTTGAAAAGAGGCAAGAGATAGTATAAGGCTCACCCCGGGGTTTAGAGGATACCTCGGCTGATAAAGCACTTGTTGTACAAGCTGCAGACACAAGTTTGCATTCTCGGGACTTCTGCAATCCCATTGTTTCTACAGAGAGATTAGAGGTTGGGAGAGGAAACCACTGTAAGCTCCTAGGGGCAGCTAGCCTGGCAGACACAGTGACGGACAACAAAGAGACACTGTCTCAAGCAAGGTGGGAACTGAGAAGCAGCACCTGAGGTTGTCCTCTGACCTCTACATGTGTACCACAACAAACATACCTACACACACTAAAATTCACCCCTACTCATTTCATATGTCTTCTAAGAATGAAAACTTTCAAATTGGTGAATTTTTGATTAGGATCTGGTCAGATGGATAAAAGATTATTGGGGGGGCGGGGAAGGGGAGGGTCTCCCCGGGTAGTGGCATGGCTTTCTGCAGAAGCAAATAGGCGAATTACCTCAATGGGCATAGGATGGAAGGGCAGCTAGAAAAGGAAGTAGGAGGGCTGGAGAGCTGGCTCAGAGGTTAAGAATACTGTCTGCCCTTCCAGAGGTCCTGAGTTCAATTCCCAGCAACTACATAGTGGCTCACAACCATCTATAATGTGATCTGATGCCCTCTTCTGGCCTGCAGGTGTACATGCAGGCAGAGCACTATATACACAATAAATAAATAAATCTGAAAGAAAGAAAGAAAGAAAGAAAGAAAGAAAGAAAGAAAATGAGGTAGGAGTGACTGACGGGCCGGGTTGTGAAGGAATTGTTTGTTCTGATAATGGAGTTTTGGTATGACTGTTGAGGAGGCGAGAGAGTCTGTAGACCTTGAAAAAGAGGACAGCATGCTGGTGACAAGAGTGGGTTGGATGGGAAAGATGGAGGAGGAGGTGACTGAAGAGGGTGGGGACAGTGGCAGCTCAGATAAAAAGGAAGAGTCCAGAGGCCAGATGGGAGCTGATAGATCTTACAGACTGGTTAGAAAATGGTGGTGATGGTGGGGGGGGGGGAGGGCCGGGGTGGGGTACGTGAGGAGCTGTAAATAAGATTCATCCGTTCCTTTCCCTTCCTCTTCCTCCTTCTTCCTCTTTCTTTTCCTCTATCTCCTTTCTTATATCATTTTGAGATAGGGTCTCATGTCTCATGTAGCCCAGGCTGTCCCTGAACTCACTATATATCCAAGGGTGACTTTAAACCTCTCCTGCCCCCACCTTCAGAGCACTGGGCTTACCCGCAGGTACCACCACATCCAAGGTGGCTTTCCCAAGCAGCAGAATGGAGGCGCTGACGTCAATTGATGCTGCCACTTCTGCCGCTGCCATCGCCACGGCAGCCGCCACTGAGCCAGTGAAGTCACATGTGGGATGATGTGTATTGACACTGAATTGACTCTGGGTAAGTGTGAAGACGTCTAAGTTTCAGGTAGATATATAGGCTCTGAACTCTAGTCGTGGCCAGCATAGGTGTGGGATTCATCGGCATGTGGGCTGTGGCTGAAGCAACAGCAATCCACTCCAGGGAAGGCCAGAGTAGGTCACAGTCCTGGGCTGTATCCATAGAGATCACAGATAGGGGACAGAGGGCCAGTTCTAGCAGGCAGATCACAGTGAGCATTAGCTGAGCTCTTGCATGTGAAATGCCAGACCCCCCAAGCAGGAGGCTTCAAAGGGATTGGATAAGTAAAGTATCACATTTAAGGTGGATGGACGTTCTGCAGCAGTGAATGGAGTTTACAGGGTTGGCCCTCTGTATACCGCACTTAGGAAGTCGATAAGCCTTTTTCTTTAGCTCCTTCTGGTTCCTCCTAAGAACATTTACTGCAGGAGTTCTCCTGGAGCTCAGGGCAAGAAATAACTTTCTGGAACAATTTAAGAGATAGAGGGTGGGGTAGAGCAGTCTGCAGAGTGACTGTGATACTGGAATTCAGTGGCCTGGGATCAGGCATAGCTTGGACCTCCTGTGTGTTCCTGAATTAACCGCTCTATGCCTCAGTTTCCCTACCTGTAAACCACAATCACTGTACTTTTTTCAGAGGTTGGGGGAGGATTTGGTGGGACTATGAGAAACCGGCTTGGGGAACTCAGACACACCAACTCACTGAATGCTTGCAAGCACCATTGTTATTACTGTAGTCAGGCTGTTTAAGAAGCCTGGGGATTTGGATCCAGAAGGTTCCCTGGCGGCCTTGGAGCAGCTGAGCCAGCTGCTTGCTGGTGGCTGGGGAGGATAGGCTCAGTCACACAGCTCCCCGCGTGTCGCCCTCTGCTCAGACGTGTGGGGGACCCATTATGGAAAGCTCATTTTTTTCTCCACAAAGCACCATGGGCCCCCTGCTGTGCGACTCCCTCCCGTCCACCTGGGCCTGTTTCTGGGACAGCTGCTGTGTCAGGGGCGGATGGCCTGGGAGCTCATGAAAGGACCACCTGTTCCTGTTGCTCACTCCTGCCCTCCCTCTCCCTCACTGCTGGACCCAGCCTGCCAGCTGCTCACACATCAATCCACGTTTTTTCCTCCCTCTGCTCAGGTGTTGTGGGCGCATCAAGAGAGGCGCGTTTACTCACAACTTGTCCCAGCATCATGGCTACTGAAGGGGCTGTGTGGAGCCTCTGCTTTCCTATGAAACCTGTGCCACTGTATCAGCCCCTTCTCACCTCAACATCCCATTTCCCTGTCACCAGGGGGGGCTCATGAAAGGTGGCTCAAAACCAAACCAAAACAACAAACAAACAAACAAACAACAACAAACAAAAACCGGGAGGTGGTTTGCACAAAGGATCTCTAATTCCTTGGACATGTCAAAGCCCTGCAGTGCCTCTGGCATTATGTCTGAAAATGCCATTGATGTTCATATGCTGGGTCTGGCTGCTTCTGGGTCCTCATTCACCAGCTGTGGCCTAGAAATACCTGAGGATAATGTGGAGATATGAATGGGGGAGTCAACTAGGGATGAGCCCCAAGCTGCTCTGAGGTCAGCACTGAATAGTTCCGCCTTTGGACCTTTTGGGCATATCTGGGGCCCAGTCTTGGCATCCCTATAGCCTGGATGTGTCACTGTAGGCAGGTCACTTACCTTTAGCATCTATCTCCCCATCTTTAGCAGGGTGTCTCTAAAATATGGAGCTCAGTGGTGGGTAATGGAGGTCCCTGAAAACAGTAGTTTTCCTTATGCCAAGGGGAAGTCTGGCATACTGATGTGTGATAGACAGACGGCCAACACCACTGAACTCTTCCTACCAAGCAGAGCTGCCAGGGATCCTCACACAGGCATCTTAGGACATGAAGGAGGCCAGAGGTGCCAAGGGTTTTGTACTAAAGGCTGTGAGGGACAAGGGGAGTTCAGGCAGGCCCCAGGTGTGCTTGATGTCACGTGTTTAGCACCAGCCCTGCTGTCTGCCCCTCCCCCAGACTTGGCTCCATCTGCTGAGCTTTAGGAAACCCCAAAAGCTACAGTGGCGGTCCCTATTAGAGGCATGCATACCATTAAGTTTTACTGCATAATCTAGCCCTTCTGGGACCCATTTCCAGAAAATTGCCTGGCGTGAGTTCAGCAGAAAAGGCTTGCAACCCAGCAACCCTAGGGAGGCAGGGTTTTGACAGCAACTCTCCAAGGGTGTTGCAGTCTCTGTGTCGGTTGGATTTGTTCCTTGGTTTAGTCCTAGATGTGGTATTTAATGAGGGTATGTGTTGTGTAGGATGTTGTGCCGGGCATCAAGATGTGGGTTTGAAGCATCCTTGGGGCCATCTTACTCCTGCCTAAGCAAACACCTACATCTCAAAGGCAGCTTCTGACTGAGAAGGGGACCTCTGTGTCCTTGAACGGATGGTCTATGTTGTTGAGTTTCTGAACTGGGACATAAACAGCTAATCATGAGAAGATCCTCTGTGAGTGTCTTTGAGTCTTGTCACCCCAAACTTGAGGTTGGAATGGTGCTCTCTCCTCTCCTGTTCCGTGTCTCCACTGTGCCCCCCGGAAGAGAGGTGCTCTCAGAAAAGAGACATCTGTGACGAAGGTGAGGAAAGAGATAGGAAGCCACAGTGAGGAAGACATTTAGAAACTCTTAGGTAATTCTCCCAGTTGGAAAATAGCAATATTAGGATTAAATGGTGTTGTGGACGCCACCAATTGACTTGGTCTCCCAGGAAATGCATCACTATGATGGCTGGGCAGAGGGCAGGTGTGTTTGCAGGTGTGAGCTGGGGCACTATGGGGTGAGCAAGCGTCAAGGGAGAGGTCAGGAAACCTGGTCCTTGGCAGTCAGAAGGAATTCAGGAAGCTGGAGGCAGGTAGATGGTCCCCCACCCCCCGTGGTGTTAAGAAGACAGCATAGCTTGGCTGTCGAGCTCAAGTAAATACTATGCTTGGTGCTTAGGAGAATCCAAAGTGACATGCCAGAACCTAAGGAACATAAACACAGAAAGCCCGGCTCCATCTAGCAGTGGCCAGGGCCCTGGAGGACAGGGGGGAGCAAGGGTCTTTAGGATTCAATGTATCCCTCTAAGACTTTGAGAGCTAATGGTCTGACTGTCGGACACTAACCCTGGACTCCCTTCCAGGGTCTTCCTAGGAGTAACAGGGGCTTGGGAAACATGGGCCAGGAAGGATTGCAAGGGACTGTGGAGTTCGGAGACGAGCCGAGGGGCTTCAGCAGAGGAAGGGGCTTTCCACAGCCACGCTTGGGAACTGTAGACACAAGGGACTGGGAAGTAAAGCAGCAGAAAAGTCCAGAGCCAGTGACGACACCCTAGCTAAGGGCAACAAGCGAAACATGGAAAATGTGAGTGGGGAGAAAGGAATGGAGGCGGGGAGGAGAGGATACAGGAGGCAGAGATATGTGACGAAGGATGAGTGTAGCATCCTGCCATTTCCTCCAGCAAACTAAGTCTGAGCTGGAGAAAATTCCACATGGCAAGCCGACGTGGTGCATACTCGGAATTGTGGGCTCTGGGGTTAGCTCAAAGATCAAAGATGAAATCCCAGTGCTTGATTATAAAGATCTCTCTCTCTCTCTCTCTCTCTCTCTCTCTCTCTCTCTCTCTCTCTCTCTGTGTGTGTGTGTGTGTGTGTGTGTGTGTGTGTGTGCCTCTATGTGGGTGCTTTCCTCACTTCCTGTTAAACACTCCTCACCTTAGTTTTTGAGATAGGGTGTTTCATTGAGCCTGCTTTTTTTTTTTAGCTAGAATGGCTGGCCAGCAAGCCACAGGAATTCATCCATCTCTGTCTGTCCCCACACCAGCATGTCCCCCATGGCCCTCCCTTGTCTGCCCTGGGATTGCAGACATGTGGTGACCACTTGTTTTTTTTCTTTTTTAGGTAGGTGCTGGGAACCCAGATTCAGGTCTTCGTGTTTGTACAGCAGGCACTTTACCTACCGTGGCCATTTCCCTAGCTCCTAAATCATAAGGTCCTGATGCCAAGGGAAGAGTCTAACAAGTGTTTTCCTGCGACTTGGGGACATGGTAAATCTTTAAATGAATATTTATGGGGAGACTGATGGTTAAATTTGGAGGATCCAGGGCATGGGATTGTGTGTGTGTGTGTGTGTGTGTGTGTGTGTGTGTGTGTGTGTTCCCCCATGTGTATATTGTCTGTATGTGTCTGTGTGTCTGTGTGGTGTTTTAATGGATTACAGTCACTCACCAACACATCATTTACAATAGACAATGCTCCTTCCTGAATTTCTGCCACTGCAGAAAAGGTAGTGTGGTGTATCACAGGAGCTGACCAAAATAAAGACTACAACACTGGGACACTGTGGGATATTTAATCCTGACCCCCAGCTTTGCCCAGATTGCTGATCCCAGATGACCCAGGCCACAAAGCTGTTGTCCCCGCACCCTCCATTAAAGAGACGGCAGCTGTGCTGGGCAAAAATGAGGTCAGGTTTTGTCAAAGCCAGTGCAATTCACAAGCGAATTCAGTGGGGCTAGATTCACAGCAACTGTGGAGTCAGTCACATTTCTGAAATCGCAGATAGGAACTGACCTGCTGGGAAGAGAATTTGGATACATTGTGAACTTCAAAAAGTTTCTGTCTGGAAACTGGAGAGGTAACCATGGCAACTGGGAGGCAGGTTGAACTCCTAGGAGGGTTCTTCATCTTTGGCAGGGAGCTGTGTGCTTTCAGATCTGCCTGTCTGTGCATTTCCTATCAATCCCTTTGTCTCCACTTGCTAAGTCAAACAGAACATACTAGCTCAGAAATCTGGAGGCAGCCCTGGCTTCAGCTTGGATGGGTTTAATGAAGGACACCTCAGGCACTGGTAGTTTGTTGCCTGCAAAATGGAAATTAAAAGCCTCCAGCGGGCTATTCACTGGGATGCAGAATGAACAGGGAGGTTTGATAGGATCCTCTGCAGAAATCAGTATTATCGTCACGTGGCTAAGTCTGGACTGATTCCAGTATGGGCACGAGGGCAAGTGGGACTAGAATTTGATCCATCCATGTCACAGGGAGAATGGCTCTGCCATGGCTGACACCCACATCGGTGCCTGGCAGCTGTGTGATAAAAGTGTGTCTGTGGGGACCAGGAGCACCAGGCAAAACAAAAACCCTCAGCTCAGCTGAGCACCTCTACCTCAGATCCAGAAGGTGCTCCTGCCGGGCCGTACCGCGTGACTGGAGACTTGAGATACACAGCTGCTCAGCAAGGCGTCCACCCACTGATTGCTTACACATCATTGCCCAGTGCTGATCTGGCCCTGGGGCTGGGGGGTAGGATGTCCTCAAGAGCTGGGGTTGGCAAGATGAACATGTGGGTGTGGTGTTCACTGCATCTGAGAGAAACGTGACGAGAAGCGTGCCCTGTCCTATCTGCCTTGGTTCTCCATTGCTAACGTGGGTGTTTGGGAAAGGTTTCAAATAGTTCTCTCTGGACTAACCAGGTCACCCTTCATAGGGGAGTCTTCTTGACCAATACATGGTGCTATAACTTTGGACTCTGTTGTCCTAACCCCTTCAACAACTACTAGCTCATAGGCCTCTCTTCCTGCACTTCCTCTCGCGCCCCCTTCCACCATTTTTAGCCTTCTAGTTGAGCCCTCTCAGGTCAGAACTTGTTTGTGTCTTTCTTTTCTCTTGTCTATTTTCCTCTTTATCCTTCCACTGGGGAGCAAACCCAAGGTCTGGAGCATGCTATAGGCCAGTGCTCCACCACTGGGTTGCATCTCCAGCCTCCCTCCCTCCCTCCCTCCCACCCTCCTTCTCTTCCTCTTCCCTCTCCCAATTTTTACTTCAAGATCACAGAGCATGCCTTGCTGCTGGAGATGCTCACTCTATGAGATGGAAATCTGTATTCTAAAAGGCACAAAACGTTTTTCTTTATTGTCTAGAATTCCAGGCTGCCTGTTAAGTAAGATGGAAAAGCAATACAGCGTGCCAGTTGCATGCCAAGCCTTGTTCCAAGCACCTTATAAGTGGACACCACTACTCTGGCATGACACCCAGACTCCCCTTCCCAGGTTGTGGACACCTTCACAGGCACAGTCTCTGTTGTAGGCCCTTTGGGAGTTGCTCTTGACAGAGGTGTTACTTGGAGCCTAGTTAGGCCATCTCAGCGCAACAGCATCCCACAAATGGTTAACATTAGGGCCTGCCCTTTGGCTGCAGAAGTGGACGTTTGCAAAGGTCCAGTACGACTCTAAGAGCCCCCTTGAAGATCCTCTGGAGGGGTCTTTCCTGAAGTGGTGAGACACGGCCCCTCTCTGTTCCACCCACGGCTTTTCTTCCCTCCCGACTCTGTTCTGATAACTCCCTCTAGCATGCATGCCGTCCCCACAGAATGTTTTCCTGGGGAAGGCTGAATAGCAGAAAACTTCCTTAGTCTCCACAACACCTCATGAAATAAATGTACTGCTATCTAAGCCCTAGACACAAAGAAATGGAAGCACTTGGAGAGATGAAGTTTACCTAAGGTCTCTCTCATCAGTAATATGCAGATCCATGATTTGAAACTCCACGAATATCTACCCTTAACCTCACCTGCTGCCTCTTAGTGACAGTCTGAGGGAACTGAGGGGCCGGCGGGGAGGGAAGACAATGGTACCTTCAGCTCAGAGATGGGGCCACTGAACTCACAGTTGCTTAGCCTCAAGATCACGCACCAGTTACAAAGATGCTTGTTAGGCTTTTGCTTTCCAGTGGGGAAAAAAAAAGTGGTAAATTCAAATCTGGATCCAGGCACCAAGACTTATCCTATAACTATAGAGCTTAGAGCGATTTAACCTTTTTGGCATCGTTGCAAAGGTTTGTGCTATAATTGTGTTAAGTAAATGTTTCCTCACATGGCTGCTAATCTTGGCCAAATCTCTAGTTTTCTGATCCTCTGATCTTTCATCTTGAAGCTGAGGTAATGACCGTGGGGTGAACAGCTTACTCGGCTTTCATTGCCTTCGGAGCCCATGGAATGGTACCTGTTCTGACCTGAGAGAGTTCAGTATAACGGTGATGTACTTCTTCTTGGAATGCACCCGGTGCTCCTGTCCTCCGTGGACCTGGCACCCCCACAAAAACCCTACTGACACTTTTGAATTTTTTCCCTGCTTTTACTAGAGGTTGGCAATTTTTGTTTTTTTGTTCTTTCCTGGCAAGCTGTGGGCGTATGTCTTATCTTGTCTTCCTCCTCTCTTGGCACCCCAAGTCTCCGACCTCGGGGGTGGGGGCAGCCCCGTGCATTTGGGAGGAGGGCCCTGAAGGCTGCCAGTCGCGCCCCGCCCCGCCCCGCCTCCACTCTTGCAACGCTCAACACCTCTCTCTTATTGGCTGGCGACGCTCGGCCCCGCTCCGCCCCCTCGGGGATAAAAAGCCTTAGTAGCCACGGCCCCGGCGCGTGCTGATCTACCGACCCCATCCTCGGACGCTGGTACTTGCGAACACCCTCGCTTTTCTGTCTTCTCCTTTAGTGCCCTGCGGAGCCCGCCACTATTCTCTCCACGACGTGCTGCCCTGCGCCTGCAAGCATGTGCCGCACCCTGGCCACCTTCCCCAACACCTGCTTGGAGAGGTAAGAGAGTTTGTTTAGCAGCCCCGACGACAAAGTCTCGAATCTGCCCACCCTCAGGCTTGGGAATGCATGCGGGGAGACGGGACAGCGGGATGGGACTGCTGTGCCTTAAAGACCCCAAAATGTTAAGACCTAGCAGGGCACAGCGCAAGTGCTGCCTTTGTGGCCTAGAACTTGAAGAAGGTAATGAGGAAAGCGCCCAGGGCCTTGGGAATGGTTGAGAGTCGCCAGGTTTCTTGGGGCTGAACATTGGAGTTCTTGTGGGACCTCCACAAACTGCTCTGTGCTGGCTGAGCAAACAGAATCCTTACAGGCGTATGGTTTGTCTTTCAGAGCCAAAGAGTTCAAGACACGTCTGGGGATCTTTCTTCATAAATCAGAGCTGAGCTCCGATACCGGGGGTATCGGCAAGTTCGAGTGGGCCAGTAAACATTGCAAAGAGAGGTAAGTCCTGTTGTCTTTCCAGCCCAAGGGCTCTAAAGGGGAGTAAAATAGGAGAAGACAAGGTAGGTGGCACTAAGCCACCCTCTCTGGAGATTTTAGTGGGAGGTTGCAGCGCTCCATCGAAGAGGAGGTAGAGTCCTGGTCTTGCAGTCCCCAGCAGATGCCTGCATGCAGGACATGCACTCCCGTTTACCCAACTTTAATCTGGTGGTGTCATTACTCTTGAACACAGGGCTAGCGCAGGGTCTACTTCCGTTTAGGGAGCACCCTGCCTAGAAGCCGTTTTTATTGAGCACCAGGTACTGGGCTGGCTCTTGGGTCATAGACTCTCTGCGAGCTTCCTGCCTCATTGGAGAGATGTGCAAACCAGAGCCGAGACTCCAGGGAATAGGGGAATAGAATCAATATCGGTTACAGAAGAGAGGGCCTTAGGGGGATACTGGCTGAGGACTAAAGGGTTCCTGGCATCGGCTGCTGGGTACCCAGTTGCCCCCTCTATAACACCCCTGCCTACTCCATATGAGTTTGAGGAGTTAATTTTGATCATCACCACTTCTGCCTAGGATGTGTGTTGATTTAAAAAAATAATTTAAAAATCCCTGCTTCCCCTCTCCCCCCTCCCCCCCTTGACAGAAGCTTCTCAGAAGATGTACTGGGATGGAGAGAGTCTTTTGATTCGTTGCTGAGCAGTAAAAGTAAGTAGCACTCTGTTGTCTGCCTGCGAAAGGCACGTGCGTGCTCATGTGCTTGGAGCCTGTCCTAGGGACGCTGAAAAACACGGGCAAAATAATAGTAGTAGTAATAATAATGCCGGTCCCCCAGTGTGCCAGCCTCTGTTCGAAACACAAAGGCAGAGCCTTGTTCAGGAAAATTGCATTCTAAAAATAGAGCCATTAATGGCAGTTGCTGTCTTTTCTTCTTTTCTTCCCAGCTGTCCCCTAGACTGACCTGTCTCCTTTTCTCTCCCTACCACCAGATGGGGTGGCGGCCTTCCATGCCTTCCTGAAGACGGAGTTCAGCGAGGAGAACCTAGAATTCTGGCTGGCCTGCGAGGAGTTCAAGAAGATACGATCAGCCACCAAAGTAGTCTCCAGGGCTCACCGCATCTTTGATGAGTACATTCGAAGTGAAGCCCCTAAAGAGGTCAGTGACCTCTTCCCAACTGAGAACCAGGGCCTTTGGGAGTGAGGGGAGGGTTAGGTTTTGCAGTACCGAAGTCTTCTTCACTACCGAAGGGTATGGCACCAGTAGCCAGACACTAAAACCTTGTGACTCCTGGTGGCACAGTTCAGGGCAGCAGGCTTTTTGCCTTCTCTCCATACCCACATTTGTAAATTAGTTATTTTTTTTAGAACCTCAGCACATCAACTGAAGGAAAGGACTTTGGGTAACCAGGCTCAGTCCTCTGGCTACTCTGCCTCCACCCTTTGAGGACTCCCCCCCCTCCCCATTTCCCTGCCACCTGCCTTTACTTTAAGCAATTCAACCCTCCCTTCTGGCGGTATCACAGCAGCAGTGGCGCCACCTGGTGGACATATCTGAATAATGCCATGCTTTTGTATTTTCTGGCTGCTTCCATTTATTTCACATTACTCTACAAAGAGTTACTAAGTGTCACTTATATGCAAAAAAGTTTTATTATCTCAGAGTATATATCAGTAAATGAAAAAAAATAATTCTAACATGACTATATTCTAAGGGGAGAAGATGTCAGTAACCAATTCAGTATAAGGTGGGGGCACGAGAAAACACAATGCGAGTCAGGAAGTGGGTGAAACGGCACACAAAGCAGAGAGTTGTAAGGATCGAGAGAAGGAAGGACATCCTGCCACAGGGACTAGGGAGACAGTAGGAGATGAGGTCATACATATGGCTGATGGCCAGATATGGTCATTCTAGCTTTTCTTTTGAATGACATGGGGGAGGAAACTAAGGTGTTTCCAGACGGAGCGAGCTCAGGGTAGCAGCTGTGAGTACGGTGGGAGTCGGGGAGAGGAAAGAGCCACCTAGGAATTATTGCACAGAGCCAGCCCAGAGGTGGTGGCTTGAATCAGGTTTATGCCAGCAGAGAAGTGCCCTGCTTCTGGCTTTGCATAAACCCCGCGTTAATCCTGAGCGACCAAACGGCCAACCCCTGGGTCCATGGGAACTGTCCCAGAGCTGAAAAGCAGGCTAGTGGGGCTGGAGAGATGGCCCAATGGTTAAGAGCACTTGCTGCTCTTATAGAGGATGTAGCCACTATGTCTTCCCGGACACTATACTTCCAGAACCCCTATATTTCATCACGAGCTTGGCAGCATACAACCTCCTTTAATTTCAGATCTGGGGATCCAGCACCTTCTTCAATCCTCCGAGGGCTCCCGCACACGTGTAGTACACGCACTTATGCAGGCACATATACATACAAATAGTGTGTGTGTGTGTGTGTGTGAGTGTGTGACATTAAGAAGGGCGACACTTTTACTTAGAGTCTGATGCTCTTTCTGTGACCCCACTTGCCCACTGGACTCTGCCCTGCTGCTCCGTACCACTCACTTCGTGGTTGCCCCTCTTCCCACAGGTGAACATAGATCACGAGACCCGAGAGCTGACCAAGACCAACCTACAGGCGGCCACTGTCAGTTGCTTCGACGTGGCTCAGGGGAAGACTCGCACCTTGATGGAAAAGGACTCCTATCCGCGCTTCCTCAAGTCACCTGCTTACCGGGACCTGGCTGCCCAAGCCTCCACCACCTCCACCTCTGCATCTAGCAGCAGCCCAGCTGAGCCTTCACATACCTGAGCCTTCACAGCAACAAAGAAGCCAGCAGGAAGAGAGGTGGAGTCACCCACATCCCTGAAGCAGCTGCCCCCTGTGGAAGACAGGTCCTGCCCAGCAAGTGCGAGAGGACAGTGAAGGGATGGACGGTCCCCCTCCCCCACCCCCCGCAGCCTGGCTGGGAAGAACCTCCTGCAGATACCTGTGGTGGGCTCAGTGTGGGAGAGGCTCCCTGCTTCCAGGACCTGTGGCTGAGGGCTGACAACAAGGCTGTGTGGTGTGCTCTCGGGGGAGAATGGGGATACGGCTGTTCCGTTCCTCTCACCAGGGCACACACAAAAGAGTAGCTGGGGTGCTTGGGGATCTTGAGAAAAGGAGCCCGGAAGGAACTATAGCAGCTATTTACCTGCAAGACAAGTTGGCTTTGGTCCTCGTCTTGATTTCCCCATTCCTGGACTGGGCCTAGAAAAAAAAAGCTGTGTATGTGGAACCTTCCTCTCCTGCCCTTGCCTTCCCAGGGACACCCATGGCCCCCTAGCTTAGGCTTCTTAGCGTTTCTGTGTTCATTCTTGCAGTCTCAATGGGGAGCGAGGGGGGTCAATGAGTCAATATGATTTCTTGCCCCCCAGTGAGATTTCTATACCTCAAAAACTGGCCTGTGAACCCCTTTCCAGGTCAGTAATGAGCCCTGAAAAAGAAGCCATTTTGCTCGTGTGACCCTAGGCTAGGTGCTGTTGGTGGCCTTCTGTAGGTGGCCCCCTGACCTTACTTACATTTGCAGCAGGGTGCACCTGTGAACAGGGCGAACCGTGAAGCCTTACTGGGCCCTGCGCCCAGTAAGACGAAGTCTAAGAGGAGGCAGGTTGGACAAAGGCGGCTTCAAGCACCAGGGCCAGCACTCATGTCCAGTGGCTGAGCAAAGGAGAGAAGGCCAGAGAAAAGCCATCTGTAGGAGGAGCCAGGGAAGTCAGTCCTCTTTGTGGATAGTAGAATTGGAAAAAGAGATGCCCCCTCCCCCACCCCAGCCCCCGTGGAAGGGGAAGGGGCTTGTATTTCTTTCCTGTAGACATGTCATGCCCACCGGAGTTAGGGGAGAGGTAAGCCAGAGCCCAAGAACGCTCTGGAACAGAAGTTGGGAGTGCAGCCAGGGAGAATGGGGGTGGGGGTTGGGGAGCTTGGAAGGGCAGGGCCCAGGAGGGAAATCAACCTGCCTGTCACCTCTGGGTCTTATTGAACAAACATTCCAGGCTGGGACTTCCAGCACCGGAGACCAAGATGGCAGTGGAGACCCCGGTTCCCCACACTGTTCTCTCTGCACTTGAGGCCTTCTCCAGGAGAAAATCCTTTAAGAATAATATGTTGTTACATTGTATTGCGCTGGTCGTCTCAACTGCTGGTGTCACTGTTTTTATTTATTGCCATTTGTTTGCCTGTACTGGACAAAGTCAGTGGGAGCTGCTGCCTGACCGAGCCTCCTCCCCACCAGACTCTACCTCTGCAAGCCTTGGGAACCACTGAGGGCTGTCGGGGGACACCCCACCATCTTAATATTATTTATTTATTGTTAACAAAGGGAACTGGGTTCCTTGAACAGCAGTGTATACAATCCCCCGTTTTTCTGTTTTCTGTTTGAGCATGTTATATTCTTGTACAAAATGAAAATAAAATTGAAGCATAACATCCCGTTTTCTAAGGACCCTGGTACAGGGTGGCGTGGGTGGCCTAAGGGGTTAAGCTGCGTTTGAAAGACTCTGGGGCGGTCTGCAAGGAGCAGAGTCTCTCCCTCTGCCCACTGCCTTCTGGGTTACCTCATGCCTGAAATCCTGCTCTCTGTTTCCATACCTGAGAAGACAGTCTTGCATTGATTGCATGCACACAGTCGTGAATGCCTACACTCCCAACTCTTAGGATCCTGAGTCAAAAGAAGGAAAAAAAAAACTTTTTATGTGGTGTTACAGTTACCTGCCTACACACAGATTTTGACATGCTGTTGTATTTCCTTTCTCCTGTAAGTCCCCAGGGTGATCAGAGTTCAAATTCTTGGGGGTAGAGACCCCTTAGAATTGCACCCTACACATAGATCTAGGGTTCTCAGATGATAGCAGAAAGGATTCTGACTTTGAGGGCCTAGGCTAGAATACAGGGACATACACTCAGGCAGGCTTTGATCCCATATGGTCCAGACACAGCTCTACAAGTTCCTGAAGGGAGGAACAGTGTGGTGCGCCTGGTGCCAGAGGCCATCTGAACTGTTACCCTGTGGGGGGATGTTATCTGTGTGTGAGATAGATACAGAGGGCCACGACCAAGGATGGAAGGAAGACAAGAGTGCCCGGGTACAAAGGAACACTGTGTGTGTGTGTGTGTGTGTGTGTGTGTGTGTGTGTGTGTGTTTACTCTGTGCGCATGGAGAGGGAAGTCAGAGGACAACTTATGGGAGTTGGTTCTCGGCTTCTACCATCTGAATTCAGGGGTTAAACTCAGGTGGTCAGCCTTGGCCACAAGCACCTTTGCCTGCTGAGCCATCTTGCTAGCCACGAGGCCCCGTGTCTCCGTTTGTCTCCTGCTGTAGAAGCTTGTGCAAATGAAAACATAGCGATTCCTTAATGCTGCCAAGGATCACCACCTCCCTTTGCCAGACTACAGACTTCCTCATCCTCGCTTTTCTATATATTTTATATGAATTCCAGAAATGTAAGGTGGCCGGCATTAATTTAGCTAGCATGGCACAGAGAACACAACAGTCACTCAAACCCAGGCCAGACCAGTGCTTCCTTGGCGGAGGAAGGCCAGCTCATCCTTTACCCTCTGCTGCCCCCTGTGGCCCTAATAATACTAGCTTTTTCTGAGGCTCGTCTAATACAGATATGTGCCCATGAACGCAGGCGCCCGGAGCTGGGATTACACATCCTGAGTGCTGGGAGCAAGACTTGGGTCCTCTAGAAGAACTGATGCTTTCTTAACTACTGAGCTACCTCGCAAGCCCCCAACTTCCATTGATTTATAAAATTTTGCTTTTCGCAAGCCCTGAACTTCCATTGGTTTATAAAGTTTTGCTTTTCCCAGTGGAATTCTATATAATGGCTAGAATTTTCTTGGCTTATTAATTCATTTTTGGGGAGCATACAAAGTTTTGATGAAATTGGACTTATTAACACTGCTGCTAACACCGTTAATGAGCATAGCCAGTATTTCCTTAGTGTCTTATGGCTAAAAAAAAATTAACTTCTACTCGGCAAGGTCTTAGCTAAAGAGGTCGTCCGGGTGTCCAGGGACTATGAGGTGCTGGTTCAAGGTAATTCAGTGTGGGTTGAAATGCTTGAAATTGATTCAGGAGGAAAACCAAAGGGAATCCTTAAGGTAAACATCTGAGGTACAGTCAGTCCTAAGGGTGAGAGATGCAAGGCGCTCTTGCCTGCAGGGAGCAGAGGCCGGCAAAGCTTGCAGCCTTTTCTTCATTCAGAACCCTGTGTCTTGGCAGCAGCTAGGAGATGCTACACACTCCAGGGGCGGGGCCCCACCCTTCAGTTAAACCTTCCGGGAAATACGCCCACCCAGAGGCTTTTCTCTTTGCTAATCTCAGATCCAACCCAGGTGACATCTAAGCCTGTCACACTCACGAGCTCCTGACCGCTCACTTAGATTTCCAGTAAAGCTCCCATTTAAGGGAGTGTTCTTCCTTTTTTAGTGCGCTCCGCTCTGCCACCCTCAGGGCAGCTCACAGAAAGTGTGGTGCAGTGTTCAGAGCCGCGCGGCTGACTTTACTGTCTCGTCCGCGGCTCCCCAATCAGAACATTGCTCAATTTCTCTCCCGCTCTGAATCCTAAAATGTCGGCTATAAGTAGTATTGGCATCAAAGAGCTTTTGTGATGATGGAAAAATGTGTGAAAAGAGTAGCAGCTTGGCGGCATGCTCAAAAAAAAAAAAAAAAAAAAAAAAAGCAAATACTTGTATGTGGCAGACACTGTTCCAAACATTTTACATATGTTAATTCCTGTAATCTTTGTTAGAATCTTATAACATTAAAAATATAGACACCAGAAAATTTAAGTGAACCACTCGACTGTAACATGGTAGCAAATAGCTGTACCAGCAGGGCAAGGCCCTCCAGACCATTTGCACATTGCTGATAGGACAATGCCAGCATTCTATTGGTTCAACTTTATTCAAGCCCTTAAGCTAAGATCTCTGAAGGTTTTTGGGAAGCTAAGTGCTTATCTGGAACTGAGCTCAAAGTCAAGTCCTGCAGTGGGATGTTCTTTTTGGCCAAATGATCGAGGACACTACAGTTCTGACGTCTTGAGTGTGGGGAGTGGGTGGGAAGGAAGGGGCATATGTCCTTCCAGGCCAGGCTCATTTCCTACTCACTCCTAGGCCTATTCTCTCCTGTTGGAACCTGGAGTAACCAGAACCCAGAACCTCAGCAGGAGCCGGAGCCCCGAAGCCTTCCCTCCAGCGGTTCTCTCTAGGAGTGTCTTGAAGTGGAGCGATGAAGAGCCAAAGCTATCTGAAGTCTGCAAAAGCCCCGCCTCCAGTTCTGGGTTCATTCATATATCTCCTCCCAGAGTCTGTTCATGGGATCTTTTTAGCTGACGACATCACCTGTTCTCTCACAAGACCGTTCCGATCCCACACTTGGGATCCTAAGAAACAGGTTTGTCTCTCCTTCACTCTATTCTTGGTAATTATTCCTTCTTCAAAGTGTAAACCCCATGCAGGGGCTTGGGGTCTGTGAATAGGCTGATCTCTTCTTCTGTCAGAAGCTGTTTCTAGTTTATCTTTCTCTTGGATCACTTCCTCCTTGTGTCTCTAGGTTCAAGATGGTCCAGGGGGAGTCATGGTTCCTGCCTTAGGCTTGCCCACCACAGGGAGAAACCTCAATATTTGTCTGTTTTAGCACTTCCCCTCCCCCCAAGGGGGCAGCTGGTGCCAAGCGCCACTCCTCTCATGCTCATGGGATATGACGGGTAAACAGTTACTGTGTTTTCTTTACAGGGGAGACTTTTATTTTCTCCCTTGGCCTTGGTCCAGAGTTAAGTTTTCTGTTAGAATTCCATGCTTGCTTTTCTATGTTAGTCATGGAGTCCCTTATTCTTGTGTCAGTAGTTTAGAGTTTTATTATATGCATGCTTTCTATTATAAGTGGCCTCAAATCATTTTAAAATTAGAGTTTGGGAATCATTTTTTTTTTTTTTTTAACTGTAATAAACCAGTGGGCCAGCCTTACCTCATACATACGGGTTAGATCTGTAAAGGGCTCTGGAGTCTGGCCTGGGTTGTTTAAAACTCTCCTGTGGACCCCGTTCAGACTAGCTGGATTTTTTTTGCAAGCGGAACTTACTCTCCAATGTTTCACCTGTAGCTCAGCACTAAATATGAGAGAAAACACACACGTGAGCAAAACAGCCCCGGCAACCCTCCGCTCAGCGGCTTTACGAAGTGCTTCCCCCAACCGTAAACAGCCCCAGAGAATTAGAGAAGTCATCCCGTGACTGCGGGGTGGTGGGATGGTGGTGGAGGGGGGGCAAAGACAAAAACAAGGTCCAACCGCTAGACATACAGGAGGCCCTGTCTCACCACAAATGTAGCTAAACGTCGCCCTCTGCTGGCGAACCTGAGGGCCTGCTGTCTCTACGTCAGTCTAGCGCCTCTTTGCTCGTTGTAGTTCCTAGAAAACGAAGTGGGCAAACAGCATCCAGGTGCTCACGGCTCTTTATTTTCTTGTACCAGACACAGCCCGAACCTATGAGAACCATGTAACCAAGGCCCAGATTTCCTTCGAGATGGTCAGTGGTTTCTGGGCTGAGCTCTTCCGAGTTGTGCTGCTCTGGGTGGGGAGAGGAGTCAGCGTTCTCCGGGTCACAGCGTCTGCTCAGGACGAACTGAGCTGACCTGCTACCTCTAGGCTCCGCCCAGCTCCCTGCTGGCATTGGTCGTATAATTCTAACAGTCTCTGTTAAAGGAAGCACTTTAGGCAGTCCATTCAGCAGTGCTCAGATGAGTCAGAAATAATTTGTGGATCAGGTGGCAGTCGATATTAGAAAAATTTTAGAGGAACTCCAACCCACAGCCGTGGTTCACATAGCTGGTTAGTTTTTGTCAATTAGATCCAAATTGCAGTCACATGGAAGAGGAAACCGCAATTGGGGAATTGGCCCCATCAATTTGGCCTGGCAGCAAGTCTTGCGGGTGGGGGGAGGGCTGGGGTGTCATTTCCTCGATTGATTAATGATCAGCGTTAGTGACGTCACCTCTGAGCAGGAGGTCTTGGGCTGTACAAGGAAAACAAACTGAGCAGGCCGTACAAACAAGCCAGTAAACAGTAGCATCCCTCTTGTTCTCTGCCTCTCCCAGTTCCTGCCTCCGGTTCTGCTTTGTCTTCCCTTGGTGACAGAGTACATAACCCGCAAGCCTAATAAAGCCTTCCTCTCCAAGTTGTTTTTAACCAGTTGCTTACCACAGCGACAGAGGACATTAAGATTGGCATCTCGGTACAAAAAATGGAAATGAGGAACAGTGATAGCATACGTCATTATGGCTTGACCTGTCAGTCAATCTCCTGACATTAGCCAAAGCTTGGCAGCAGTGAAAGACTGAGACTGAGCGATCTGTTACACTCATAAGCTTTCCGTAGCCACGCAGTAAGTTTGACTGTGGTTTATTACTTGAGGACAGAGGTACCTCTCAAGTCCAGAGTTTAAGATCTCCCGACTTTTCAATTTGGGTGGCCATCTTGCTCAGAGCAGAATTCAAAGTCCTTACAAGGGCCCAAGGCCCTATATAACTTGCAAGTCTACTTGCCATTTCCTGAAGCTCCTACTGAGGCCTCTGTGCAGTGTGCTTCTGCCTCTCCCCTCCCCCCCAACCACCCCCGCCCCACTCTTTGCTCAAATGTTGTCTTCTGAACAAAGCCCCCTTCCCCCACCTTCTTATGGAGATTCCCCATTCTGATACTTAAAATTTGTGTGTGTGTAGGTATATGCATGTGTGTGCACATGAGAGAGAGAGAGAGAGAGAGAGTGTGTGTGTGTGTGTGTGTGTGTGTGTGTGTGTGTGCATGCATGCACGTATGTGTGTAGGCCAGAGGGTAATCTCAGGTGTCATTCTTTAGGCTCTGTCTCTTGGCTCAGAACCTACCAGTAGACCAAGTTGGCTGGTCAGAAAGCCCCAACGATATATCTGTCTCTGGCTCCCCAGCTGCAGGATTACAATGCACTACCTGACCTAGGATCTGGGTATTGCATCACTTCCCTCCTTTCTTTATAGAAGGGGTTCTGGGATTGAATTCAGCTCCTGTGCTTGCGAGGCAAACACTCTGCTGACTGGCCTATGTCTCCAGGACTCCCATTTCAGTACTGAAAACCCTCCATAGCTACTTTATTTTTCTCTGTGGCTTTTCCCACATAAGACACACTACATGGCTGAACTGATTTTGTTCCCTGTCTGGCTTCAGTGAAAATGAGCGTAGATGTGTCTCTCTCTGTGGTGTAGCCCAGTCTCCAAAGCACAGCAAAGCTATTTCATCACTTTGTTCCTTGTTTTCCCTATCTGTAAAGTGGGGTGAAGAACGGTAGCTATCACAAGACCTGCTTCAATGAGTTCGTATCCGTAAAGTGCTCAGAACAGCTCCCGAAGAGCTATGCCAATGTTTTCTGTTATTAGCATAATTACCTCCACCGCTGCCGCAACCACCATCATCACCACTACAACTAACACCACCACCATCACCACCACCACCACCATCACCACCTCCACCACCATCACTACCACCACCACCATCACCATCACCACCACCATCACCACCACCATGACCTCCACCACCACCTCCACCACCACTACCACCACCATCACCACCTCCACCATCACCATCACCTCCACCTCCACCACCGCCACCATCACCACCACCACCATCATCACCACTACCACCATCATAATCATTGTTACTATTATCTATTCAGGTAGCAAAATAGCACACACTAAGATGGAGTGGAAACAGTAGGATGTATTGAGGCAGTCGAAGACAGCAGCTGTAAAACCCATAAGCTATGGACTGCCAGGGACGTCATCATACCTGGTCATCTTATTATATGCTATTAAAAAATGTGTTTATGGCGCTGGATAGAAACTCAGCAAGTAAAAATTCAGCTTGTCAGGTAAACCTGGTAACCTGAGATTGAGCCGTGGAACCATGTACAGATGGAAGGAGAGAACAGACACCCAAGGTGTCTTCTGATCCCCACCAACTTGCCCAAACACATGGGGACACACACACATACACACACACACACTATGTCCACATACATACATGCACTCACACACCATGTCTACACACATACTCATGTGTACACACACATTCACATACCATGTACATATACATGCATGTACACACACCTACACACACAAACACACACGCCATGTCCACACATACATGCACACACCTACACACACATGCACACACATACCATGTCCACACACACATGCACACATATACCATGTCTACACACATACTCATGTGCACACACAGATTCACACACCATGACACACACATACATGCATGCACACACACCTACACATAAACAAACACATGCACACACCATGTCCACACACACATGCACCTACACACACATGCACATACATAATACATACCATGTCCACACACACATACACCTACACACACACACACACACACACACACACACACACACACAGCATGTCCGTGCACACAATATCCCTCCACTAGCTGTGTGATGGCTTATGATTTCCCAGTTCCCATTAAGAAGCAAGCTCTCAGAGAGCTTCGGGTTTGTCTCCCAAGCACTTACACTCATCACTGGCCACAGCATCTCTGCCTGCCATGCACTACAAACAGACCGCATCGTGGGTTATGTGTTTCTTTCCTTGTTTCTTCCCAAGAACAGAAGGGATTTGTGATAACAGAGAGGACACAGAGTGATGGGTGAAGTTGGGTCCTATAACCTGAAAGGCAAACACTGTGATGCCTATCAAGTCTGTCCTCCGTGGTCAGGGTACAACCCTTGTTTTCCTCCAGGGTGAAGATTTCTCAGGCTGTGCTTGGGCTGCCCCTGTGAGCACATCTTCCGTTCTTCCGTTTTCTCACTCCTTTCTTGGCTCCGCCCCCATAACTCAAAGATAAGCAGCAAGGAAATGTTTCTTCTAGGGGGCGGTCCCAAGGGATTGTTTCTGCCAAAGGAATGACCGTAGAGGAGAGGATTTGAAAGGTAGGGTGGATGGGCGGGAGGAGAGCAGGGCGGCGGCTGAGGGGCTGAGGCGTTGTTCCTTTCCGAATCTCTCTGGCTGGGGTTGGGGCGGGGAAAGAAACGATCCGGAGAGTTAGGGAACCGGAACTGATGACAACTGGGCAGCAGCCCTGTGGTCCTTCCTCCTAAGGTCCTGCTCGGCTCATAGGCTGTTTATTTATGTCCTCTGCTTCTGAGGCAGCTCTGGAGTGGGGAAGGAGAAAACGAAAGTGAAAGCAGGCTTGTTTGCTGCATTCTAGGTTCTGGGATTCTTCTCGTAGCTCTCCCTGGTTTTCTTCCCTCTTTCTTGTCTTACAGCACACCAACCCACCTCACAGTCTGTGGCAGTTAGGGCTGGTTCCACAGACGCTTCAGACTGCAAAGTGGTGCTTAGTATTCAGAACGTACTGCCTATGTAGATCTCAAAGAAGGAGGCGTTGTGCGTTTTGTAGCAGGTACAGCTTATGTAGATGTTCAGGTTACTGCGGGATGCCCCGTGACTGAACTGGATGTAAACCTAGAGTCCCCTGGGCTAAAAGACAGTCCCTGTAGGGCACATGGGTGGATGGGAGAGAGGGGGTATCTGATACAAAAATATTTCACAAAGAGGCAAAATTAGCTCTGTCATTCATCCAATGCCCGGTATTTGCTACACTTTTGACGCACTGTCTTCAAGGGCCCTGTTCATTGTTGTCTTCTGTTGAGGAAACAAAATCATGAGTCAGTTTAGGAGTGTGCAACCAGGAAGTGACAATCAGAAATTGCACACCCAGAAACTCAAAGTTGAGTTCATAACTCACATTTTTTTCCCTGAGACTACTTCAACAAAAGCGTGCGGGAGCATGAAGAGAACAGATGTAGCCAACAGTGTGGGGTGACTGGCCTCACCCAGGATAAAGAAAGTCAGATGGACAAAGACAAAGAAATGCACTTTTCTTCTTAAAGGAGCTTGCTCGCGCTCGCCCTGCTTCCAGAAGCTGCCAATTACTAGGTAAGTACGTTTACAGAATACTGAAAAAAGTATTTAGTTTTCATGACTAGTCATGAAATTTTAGGACTTCTATTACAAGAAATCTGTAATAGGAAAACCAGATAAAAGTGAGCTAAATTTCCCCAACATCATTCAGAATTGCTTTAAAATAGTTATTTTTCAAAATATCGCTACAAATAATAAAATATTCAAGATTGGAAAATTGAAATAAGGAGGCAAGAGGAGAGTCACTTAGCATAACTTGACCCCAGCCTGGAAATACATCTATACACATAAGCTAAATATTAGTAGCAGTTGCTTTGGGGGAGTGGGACTAAGAAGTAATAGTTCCTCATTTTGAATTTACATGCACTCATAATAGTCTACAGTTTAGTAGAAATTCTTAATTAAGCAAGTAACTGTGTTTAGAAAAGGTTACATACAGGTAAAGCTGAGGTCTGAGACAAGCGAATTTCTCCTGTCTGAAATGACAAAGCTGGCTCTTTACTTGTGTACAGATGAGATACCAGAAGACAGAACACAGAAGCCCATTTCCTACCCCAAGCCTCTCGTGGTGTTCATTTCTCAGGGAAAAGGCTGAAAGCGTTAGGCATTGGCACTGGCTACGATGGAGAGCACAGAACGTAACACACCCCAGGATGGAGCTGCACCATCAAGTAGTCAGCGGGCTATGGGTCAAGACGGCTTGATTGAAGCTGTTAAAAGGGGAGATGTTGACAGGATCCAGCAATTGCTGGAAGAAGGAGCTGATGTTAATGTCTGTGACAGTTGGGGCTGGACACCTTTGCACAACGCAGTGCAGTCTGGCCGGGTAGACATTGTGGAACTCCTGCTTGATCATGGTGCTGACCCGCGTCGGAGGAAAAGGAACGGGGCCACACCCTTGATCATTGCCGGGATCCGCGGGGATGTAAGGCTGCTGCAGATTCTCTTGTCTAAGGGTGCAGAGGTCAGTGAATGTGACTTTAATGGCTTCACGGCTTTCATGGAAGCTGCCGAGTATGGTAAAGTCGAAGCCTTAAGATTCCTCTTTGATAAAGGAGCCAATGTGAATTTGAGGCGGGAGACAACGGAGGACAAACTGCGACTGAAGCAAGGGGGCGCCACAGCTCTCATGAGTGCTGCTGAAAACGGCCGCACAGAAGTCTTGAGTATTCTCCTCAATGATATGGGGGCGGAAGTCGATGCTCGGGACAATATGGGTAGAAATGCCTTGATCCGTACTCTGCTGAACCGTGACGGTGAAAATGTGGAGGAGATCACTAACCTTCTGCTCCGGCACGGAGCTGATGTTAACGCGAGAGGAGAAAGAGGGAAGACGCCCCTGATCTCGGCAGTGGAAAGGAAGCACGCAGGTTTGGTGAAGATGCTCCTGAGTCGGGAGGGCATAAACATCGATGACAAAGATAGTGAGGGCAAGACAGCTCTGCTGATTGCGGTTGAACTCAAACAGAAGGAAATCGTCCAGTTGCTGTGTGAAAAGGGAGCCAACACCAAGTGTGGGGATCTTGTTGGGATAGCCACTCGGAATTACGACCACTCGCTTGTACAGCTTCTTCTCAGCTATGGAGCTGATGATCACACTGACCTTCCTGCTAGAGACTGGTCGCCTCACAGTTCGCGTTGGGGGAACGCCTTGAAAAGACTCCACAGTATGCATCGACCGATGATTGGCAAACTCAAGCTCTTTATGGATGAAGACTTTAAAATTGCTGACACTTCCGAAGGGGGCATCTACCTAGGGATCTATGACAATCGAGAGGTGGCTGTGAAGCTCTTCCGGGAGGACAGTGCCCGCGGACGTAAGGAAGTCTCTTGTTTTCAGGGCTGCCCTGGCCACAGTAACTTCGTGACTTTCTATGGAAGTGAAACCAACAAGGGCAGTTTCTATGTGTGTGTGTCCCTGTGTGAGCGGACGTTGGAAGAGTTCCTGGGTGAGCCCAGAAAGGGACCTGTGGAGAACCGGGAAGATACACTTGCCCGCAGTGTCTTGTTGTCTATATTTGAGGCCGTTCAAAACCTACACTCGCATGGATACGCCCATCAGGATCTGCAACCACAAAACGTCTTAATAGGTGAGGCCTTGTGGTGGTCTTTTATGCATCACAGACTACGAGATTTGTAATGAATGGAGATTTATTTCTGATAATCACGGAGGCTAGCGGGGGTTATTTCTTCTAGGCTAAATTCCTTATTTACTTGCCATTAGATCTTATTCCCATTCTATCATTCTGTTTTCATTTCTCTTTCTGGGGACTCCTCAGTGACTTCTTCAAGAAGGAAGAAGGGCCCGAGGGGGGCAGAGAACAGTGGCTCAGAACCAGCACATCTCTGACCCATGATGGAAGTTCCAAGTACCAGAGTACCAAGTACCATGGGCTTCAGTGGATGGAAATCAATGCCTAGACATCTTTAGGCTCAGGACCTTGTTGGTTAGCTGTTAGTTAGCCATAGGATGTGACCTTAACTATGACCAGCAGCCCCTTTATTGTGCTGTGCCCCAGGAGCTGTGTGTGAATGGTGAGCTGGTTGACTTTACCCTCATCTTTTCCTGCTGTCTGTCATGTAAAAAATAAAATGTGTGTCCTGCTCCTGACAGATACCCAATAGATCAAATGAAGCTGGATATGGGTAAATAGCATTGTTATTGATCTTCAGAGATGACAGATTGTATAACACATTACATATGATTTGACTATCACACCATAAACAAAATATTTTTTTTAATGCACCTCTGAAACTGTCCCTTAGATTCCAAGAAAGCTGTTTGCCTGGCAGATTTTGATCAGAGTGTCCAGTGTTTGGGAGACTCACAGCCAGTCAAGAGAGACTTGGAGGTAATTTCTGTGGCTTAGTTAACTTTTTTTCCCCCTCTGCTTCCTTATTTGTTCATTACTTCACTTCTTGTGGTAAAGAACTTCTTATTTTAACCCGGAAGAAGAGATTTCCTAAGGCACCTCACCTTGCCCACTGTCCTCACTCCCTTGCATCCAGCGGCATTTCTGTGTGTCTTTCCTGCAGGAGACTTTTCACCGGGCAGAGGGATAGGTCTAACTGCAGGGCTGGTGGGGAGCTGCCTTCCACTGGGGCCCCTTTCTTTATTTCCTTCTTCTTCCACTAGCTAAATAAATAACGAGACAAAGGATGCTTTTTCCTCAAAGACTTCCGGGAGGCATTTCTGAATAAGACCTCAAAGCTTCCTTCTTCAAATATTTTTCTGCTTAAGGATAAAGCAAATGAGATTTCCTTTCAACTCTACTCAAACCTGCCCCGCTGAGCACCAAAGAAAGCCAGATACTGTGGAGAGTGGGGGCTGACTTTCACACAAACTCTGGTGCCCCATATTTGACCACGTCCCCTGGATGGGGAGGCCTGGTGGCACTCAGAGGAAGGATAACAGGCTACCAAGAAGAGACTTGATACCCTATGAGCATACACGGGGGTGGGGAGTGGAGGAGGAGGTCCCCCTCAGTCACAGACATAGGGGAGGGGAGTAAGGGGAAAGCAGGAGGGAGGGAGGAATGGGAGGATGCAAGGGATGGAACAACAATTGAGATGTAATATGAATAAATTAATAAAATATTAAAAAAAAAAAAAAAAGAAGAAGAAGAAAGCCAGATACTGAGGCTCCTCAGGAGGTTCCTGGGAGGGATGGGTCAGCTTTCTTTAGCTCAGAGGAAACAGACCTCACAACCGTGTTAAGGTTGTAAAACAGGCAGTGGTCCTCAGAGGACAGGGACCCAGGCCCTGTGTATGGAAGCTCCTGTGCTTGTTCAGTCACCATTGGGTAATTCTGTCCTGGATAGTAGCCAACAGGAAATAGCTTTGGTTCTGAGTTTGGTGGCTCTCTGGTATCCAGTGTGGCTGTCTCCTGTGCAGACCACTGCCCACTTCTCTGTCCTACCAAAGCATAGTTCTCTGCCCTGCACCGTGTCTCGCCTGACTAGGAATGACTCCATTATCTGCCTCCTCACATGGTGCTGGATCCAGTTCCTAGCTTGTCCCCAGCTTGTCCCCTTTGTCTAAATCATCCTCCCTCTCTTGACTTATCTATATTCTGTCAGAACATTCAAGATCCAGGAAGAATCTTTCTGCTGCCACCAAGCCTATGCCATTCACTGTAGACCAGGGCTATCTTTCAGGAGCCTAAGCTCCTGTGTGGGCCATGTGTTGCCTTGAAGAGCTAGCTCTTTGTGCCCGGAGCTTTGTCTTTTTCCCCTGGAATCTTGCAGATTCAGAGTTCAAGATGTTAACCCTGACACCATGGGACCACAGGAACATAGCCCACAGGTTCCTTGAAGTATCCCCATGCTGTGTCACTCTGAGAAGAACCTAAAGGAAGAAGGGTTTGTTTAGATGGCGGTCTCAGAGGGAAGTGAGGGTTTCATGGACAGGAAGCAAAGCTGAGCCATGATTGGAAGGGACCAGAGCAAGGTACAGCCATCAAGGCGTGCTCCTACTGAACCGCTTCTCGCAAACAGGTCCCACCTTCTAATGTCCTGCTACTTCCACATAAGTCTGCCGAAATTTGGAATCCATCAGAGTCCTTGTGATCTTAGCCTCCTCTGCAAATGCTGCCACAGACAGACCCAGAGCTACAGCTGCTCTTTACTAATCTCAAGGCAGATGTCCCTGTCCGGTGAAGTTGACAATCGTGACATTAACACTCAAATCTTCCAAGGTTACCCAAATAGAGAGGTAACACATTGTGATTTTTTTTTGCGGGGGGGGGGGGGCTTCATTTATGGCTTCTGTGCAGGACCTTGGACGGCTGGTTCTTTATGTGGTAAAGAAAGGCGAGATCCCCTTTGAGACACTAAAGGCTCAGAATAACAAAGAGGCGGCAGAACTGTCGCCAGATGAGGAGACTAAGGACCTGGTCCAACGCCTGCTTTCTCCTGGAGGAAATGTAAAGAACTACCTGGTGGACCTGCTTGGCCATCCTTTCTTTTGGACATGGGAGAAGTAAGTAGAACTTGGGTATGTGTTACAGCAGTGAGTGGTTCTCAGCCTTCCTCATGGTGTGACCCTTTAATATAGTCCTTCATGGTGGTGTGACTTCCCCGTCCCAACAACCATAAAATTATTTTTGTTGCTACTTCATAACTGTAACTTTGCTACTGTAATGAATCATAATGTGACTATCTGATATGGAGCATATCTGACATGCGACCCCTGTGATTGTGCTGTTTGACTCCCTACAGGGGTCGCGACCCACAGGTTGAGAACTCATTTCCTATGGAGCATGCACAGTGGTGTGGGAAGCCAGCAGGGCTTTTCTCTCCCTTTTAGCATTGTTGGCAGTGTCCTTGGGAGGGGTTACAACCTACGGGGTTCTGGTTTTAACTCCTGGAGAATAGACGGGAAACAACAGGGCAGCTTCTCCCGTTGCGTAGAAATTTTACTAAAAATCAAAGCATATCAGTTTTCTCTTTTTGAAAGTCAATGGAATGACTATGAAAATTCTATCATTTCTCAGCCGCTACAGAACACTTCGGAATGTGGGAAATGAATCTGACATCAAAAGACGAAATAAACAAAGTGAGCTTCTCAAACAACTACAGTCTGGGACACCCAAGCCTTCCCAAAGTTTTTGTCAGTGGAAATCTAAGGTATAAACATTTATCTTCTGTGGGTCAGGAAAAGGAGTGTATGCCGCTTTTTCTGTCTTATTTTATACATCAGCCAATTACTACCAGGAAGTGAATGAGATAATTTTCTTTTCTCCAAATGAGCCCTCTTGACTCTTTTGAGTCAAGAACCCTCTTCTTCAGAGTCCAGGGTCCCCAAGCCACTGTCATTTAAGTTCTGCCTTAGCATGGCCTTGACCCAGACTATTATCCGTTCCCTCAACTCTGGCCAAAAATTCTACTGTGACAAGACAACTGACTAAGCAGAGCCTAAGCCGAGGAGGTTCTCCACCAAGAGGCCATTGCCTAGCACAGACCGGGCACCTCTGTGGCCTGTGAGCAGCCCCAGCTCCAAGGACCCACATTGTGTTGAGACAACACGTTATCAGGAAAAGATGACCTTTCAGATTCTTTGTCTTCAAGGCAAATTTTTAGCAAGCTGGAATTTAGGGGAACTCTTATAAAATTAATCACCATCTCAACCTTGTCTTTATCACAAAACTTTCATTATTATAAATTTACAAGCATTTCTCAAATTCAGTTATGCTTTAGGCTAGCATCTGGGTCTGGGCTCCATAAAGCAAAATACTCATGCTCCCTGTGGGGCTGAGATAACTGCAGAGATGATGCTGTGTGGTGCATGATGGGTGCCTCAGAGGCACGTGCAAAGCATTCTGGAAGAATCCATGATTTTTTAGATCTTTGAGACCAGCAGCTTCTGTCTCAGGCCTCTGCTTCCTTTGTCTCCACCTGTAATTGGTGGATTAATGTATGTTTTCATTTCTGGTCCACAACTTCCATGGGGCCGGAGACAGCCACTGTCTTGCTAGTTCATGGCATGGAGTACATGTGCCATGACTCATTGCCTAGTGCATATGTATGGGATGTTAGCTCAAACTTTAAATTTTTACAAGTGGACAGACTTGAAAGTAAAGACACTTTTATACAAGGATATTGTTTTAGTTAGGATTTTATTGCTGTGAAGAGACACCATGACCATGGCAACTCTTATATAAAGGAAAACATTTAATTGGGGCTGGCTTACAGTTCAGAGGTTTAGTCCATTATCATCGTGGTTGGAAGCATGGTGGCATCCAGGCAGACATGGTGCTGGAGAAGGAGCTGAGAGTTCTATATCGTGATTTGCAGGCAACAGAAGGGGACTGATTTTTTTTTTTTTTTTTTTACACTGAGTGTAGCTTGAACATATATGACCTCAAAGCCTGCACCCACAGTGACAAACTTCCTCCAACAAAGCCACATTCAAACACAAGTCTATGGAGGCCAAACCTATTCACACCACCACATATATGATATACGTTGAGCATATTCCTCCATGCCCTTCCACCCTTCCTCATATCCTCCTCCTTTCCTTAGTCTCTGTGGTCTAGAGACAGTTTTGCTTCTATTTCATGTCAAATATGCATACCTTGTTTTATGTGTCTAAGCAAAATCTCATGTTCTTTATCTGAGAGTAACTAATTTGCTTACTATGACTATCTCCCTTTGCATCAGTTTTCATGCTAGTGACATAACTTTGTTCTTTTTATGGTTGAAAAGATCCTTTTGGGCATATAAAGCACATTTTCTTTAACCATTTCACCATTGAAGGACAACTAGGTTGGCTCCATGTCTTGGCTACTGTGAGCAGTGCAATATCCCTGTGATAGATATGTTGACTGAGAGTCCATTGGATAAATACCAGCAGAATTGTAGCCGTTCTTATGGCAGATGTAGTTTTAGTTTTTTGAGAAGCTTCAATCTTGATTTTCATAGTGGCCAAACTAGTTAACACTCCCACAAGGTTTTTAATAGGCACAATTTCTTGGGAACTTGGTAAGTATAGACAAAAAAGAAGTTAGTAACTTATAATCACTCATTCAAACAAAACATAGTTGCACCATGTTGCATAGCATGCAGCGTTGTTTCTATGTGTTTTGTTCAATGGTAGAGGACATTTATTCACATTTGTATTTGGACTTCTGATATTAACACAACATCAAGATTTGCTTTATGTTGCCATCATATCTTGGGGTAATGTTCTGTTTTTTAGATCAACAAATATGTTATGGAAAGAATGGATGATTTCTACAAAAAAAGACAAAAAGCTCCTTATAAGAATACTGTAGGTGACCTACTGAAGTTTATTCGGAATATAGGGGAACACATCGATGAGGAAAATAATAAACAGTAAGTGTTGCTTTCATTGTGGCAAGTCATATGTGGAGCGAGAACAGGTAGAAAATCCAATTCTATGTCTGTCAGAATGGAAAGAAGAAAACTTACTTTGGTAAAGAAAAGCAAGTTGGCGGTGGTGGCACATGCCTTTAATTCCGCAACTCAGGAGGCAGAGGCCGTGGATCAGTGCGAGGTCAGCCTGGTCTACACAGCAAGTTCCAGGCTAGCCAGGGCTGCGTAGTGAGAGCTGGTTGCTTTTCTCTTACAGGCTTGCCCAGCAGGCTCTCATCCTCCTTTCCAGCTCTGCTGAGTTCTATTGAACAGATGTAGCTTCCTGTGTGAATAACAGACAACAGGGCCGCTGTGGAAAGCAAACGCAGACTCACAAAACCTGAGCACAGCCCCGCATTAGTTAAATCATCTTTTGCTGTCAAAAATGTTAGCTGCAAAACACACACACACACACACACACACACACACACACACACACACACACACCTTGAAATTCAGTATGTTTTCTTTCTTTATTATTAGAGATTGTATATAAGGGATTGTGGACTTGTATTACCATCATTAGCATTTTGTTTAATTTATCTTTTTGGAATTTCATAAATAAGTACTGTGTTGAAATCATTTGCAGCCTTCCCTCTCCCTTCCATTTCTTCCCATGTTCGCCTTATTTCTCTCTCAAATCATGACGTCATTTTAAATTACCACTGCATATATACATGCTTATGTATAAATATAACCCGCTGAGTCCACTTAGTGCTACTTATATGTATATTTGTTTAGTGATTAGCACCTGGGATCGGAACCTCTCAGAGGGGTCCTGTTTCTGGAGAAGCCGGAGTCCCCCTCTCTCAGCACACATTAATTGCCTGTAACAGCCATTCCTCTAGGGGTGGGACCTGGTGAGAGTGGCTCCTGTGCTATCACCATTTTCCAGAAAGATTAAGTGGCCCAGCTATTAAAGAGTCAGGAAGCATCTTGTCCATCAGATTCCAAAGTCCTTATTGTTCTCTCTATAGAATCAAGTCCAGTGAGCTGCCAGCATATACTCTGAGGAGGAAGAGTGTGGGGCCAGTGGGCTGAACTATTTGTCTTTCATTTCAGAATGAAGGAAAAAATTGGAGACCCCTCTCATTACTTTCAGGAGACCTTTCCAGATCTCGTAATGTATGTCTACACAAAACTAAAGAAAACAGAATATGAAAAACATTTTCCCCAGACTCAAGCAAACTCCAGTGTGCTGGAGGCAGTGGGACCGATGGGCCAATAGAGCTGAATCTTGCAATTTCAAGGAACCATTTTTTAAATCAATATAGTTCTTGGCAAGGAGCACATCTCTGGTCTCTTAAGCAGCCTGACTGCTTAGGAGGGCTGAGTTAGGTAGCCTGTGTGTCAGTTTCAAATACAGTAAGTTCCACATATTTGCATGGTTACAAAAGCAGTGTACTACAAAACTGTATTATTCCATTTTAATGGATAAAATTGGGAAAGCCTTTTGTTAAAATTTCATAAAAATACTTTATTGTGTGTGTGTGGTTGTGTGTGTGTGTGTGTGTGTGTGTGTATGTGTTTGGTGTGTGTGAGATTAAGGGCACACAGACCACATGTGGAAGTCTGAGTACAACTTTGTGTAATTGGTTGTCTCCTTCTACCTTTATATGGGCTTGGGGGACCAAGTTTATGTTGTGAGGCTTGCGTGGTGAGCACCTGTACCGCTGAATCACGTCACCAGCATGAGTCCTATTATTATTTGCACTGAAGGAATGTTTTATCCCATTTAATTCTTCCAGTGAGCTTGCAAAAGAGATAATTTTATTATCTCCATTAAAAAGCCGAGGTGCAGAGCATCTGAGTGACTTGCCCAGGATCCTACCGCCTGTGCAAAGCTCTGTATAAAAAAATGCCTCTCTTTGTTGTTGCCCTTCACATTGGGGCCTTTAAAAACAATCAACATCTCTCTTCTGGATGAAACTCAGAAGGAGTAGGATAGCATCAGCAAAGGGCTCCAGGAGGCTCCGTTAGTCAGTCGCTCAGCATCTGTTGAGAACCATGGAAGTCTAGGTACTAGCTAAATGAATTCCATTCCTTTTGGAAGCACCTGTACTGGTTTCTCATGACTTCAAGGAGATGGTTCTCACTTGGGGTCATTTGTCACCGTCACAGCTAGGGCGTGCGGGGACTGGTTCTACAGGCACTGAGTAAGTAGGGACCAGCGATGCCATCAAGCACTTTGTGATGCACAAAGCAGCTGCCCCCAACACCACATAATGCAGACTAAGTATCAGTGGTGCTGAGGCCCAGAGAGACTGGACTCAGGGCTGTGGAGTCCATGGAACACCTCCCAGAAGAATGACTTGAGTGCGTTTTCTTGATGCTGGGTCTGAAATGAAGTGGCTCTTTCTGGTGTCCATGCAGGAGTCCTCATCTTCCCTGACTTCCCACACTCCATGCTGTACATACTTTTAAATCAAATTTTGTTTTGAAAACAGTATTGGAAGGTGTGCTTTGTGATCTTTATTTTAGTAATGAAGAAATGAAGGCTAGAGATATTTCAATTTATTCTAGGTATATGGCAGGGAGATGTCACTGTCTTGATTTGGATAGACTTTCCAGTGTGACATCTAGTATCATTTTGGTGGCTAAGATGGAGATTTTGAATGGAAATTAAATATCTTAGACTCTTTCCAAAAAGGAGGTATCCGGAAATGAATAGTTGGCTGTCAGTGCAAGGAATTAAGGTACACCAGAAGAACCAAGTGAATGGCTCGAAAGATGCTTTCTGAGCAGAATGGTTACTTTAGGGTTCAAAATTGAGCTTTGTTGTTTGACTTGGATATGTCAATTTAAATGTCCATGTATGAAGAATACTCAATAAAAAATTGAATCGTTTCATGAAGTTGGATTTTCTGTGAGTGACTTGTGATAGATTATATTAACCAAGCACTTCCTGGGTACTTTAATATACATACTTTGATTAAGAAGATTAGTCATAGAAGGAAAGGAGAAATACTAAACACATACACAAAGGTAAGTGGTGGAAACTCCCCATTTGAGCCAGTAATCAGTAGTCACCTGATTATTAATTTTGTTGTATGAAAGCATTTTCCTTATGAGTTTTCAGCTGGAGGGCTTTCAAGAAATTTTGTGGGTGAAATGTCTAAGCTCCGCCTCTTGAATATGTTAGAGAAAAGCTATCTTTCCTATCTTGTGTGCTTTAATTGGTGCCGCACACAAGGACTATAAATGGAGAGATGAAAAAAAAAATGTGCCCAAGGTCATCTCCTGTTTTGCTGAAAATGGAGTGAACTTCATTTTCATAAGAGAAATATTACCCTTTACAATTACTTTCTATGTTTAAGGAGAGAAAAATACTTTTGGAACAATAGAATTTTAAATGTTCTTTAGATAGAATGCTGCACAGGCCATACAGCTCTCACAGAGTGTCCCACACTGCCCGTATTACAGGAGAAATCTTTCCAAATAGTCAGTGTTTGACTTAAATTTTTAAAAAAGATTTGTTTATTTTTATTTTATGTGTATGAGTGTTTTTGTTTGTTTGCTTGTTTTTCGAGGGTTTCTCTGTATAGCCTTGGCTGTCCTGACCTCACTTTGCAGACCAGACTGGCCGCAAACTCACATCGATCCACCTGTCTCTGCCTCCCAAGTGCTGGGATTAAAGACGTGCGTGGCTTTTTAAAAAAGATTTATTGATTTATTATTATTATATGGTGTTCTTCCTGTGTATACATCTGCAGGCTAGAAAGGGGCATCAGATCACATTGTAGGTGGTTGTGAGCCACCATGTGGTTGCTGGGAATTGAACTCAGGACCTCCGGAAGAGCAGTCAGTGCTTTTAACCTCTGAGCCACCTCTCCAGCCACCCCCCTCCCTTTTTTGAGAGTATAACTGCATCATTTCCATCTTTCCTTACCGTCCTTCAAACCCTTTCATATACCCCCTCCTTGCTTTCCAATTCATGACCTCTTTTTCATTGATATATCATTATCAATATCAATTGACGTATATGTTATATCAAATATATCCATTAGTAATTAATTGATATATATCAATAAATAGAAAAGGTCAGAATATATGGCAATATAATATCCTTGAATACACAATACACCCTACTCAGTCTATAGAATGTTGTTTTTACTGTATATGGTTTCCTTTGGCATTGGATAACTAACCGGTGCGCTCTTCCCTGGGGAAGGCCATTTCTCCTTCTCTCAGCATCCCTTAGTTACTTGCAGTTCTTTGTGTACAGATGAGATCTCATGAATTTCCCCCCTTTTGGTTAGCATGCCCATTGGTGTCATTCTTGCCAGCTCATATTCAGGCAGGCATGTCGGTGACAGAAGGGACACTCTGAAAATCCTTCTATTACCACTCTAATACCAAAACCACGTAAAGACACAACAAAAGAAGAAAACTACACCAATATCTCTGGTAAATGTAAACTCAAAAATTCTCAGCAAAATGTTTGCAAACAGAGCACTGACACATCCAAAAGATCTTCCACCATGACCAGGTTGGGTTTATACCTGAAATGCAGGGATGGGTCAACATATGTAAGGGAATATATATAATAAACCACACAAATGGACTTAAAGACAAAAATCCACATGGTCATCTCAATAGATACAGAGAAAGTCTTTGATAGAACCCAACATGCCTGCATGATAAAAGTCCCAGAAAATGCAGGGAACAATGTTTAGGGACTACGGGAGGCATATTTCAATATAATAAAAGCAATATAGAGAAACCCACAGCCAACATCATCCTAAATGGAGAAAAGCTTGAAGCAATCCCACTGAAGTCAGGAAAGAGACAGGGGGTACTGGGGCTGGAGAGATGGCTCAGTGGTTAAGAGCACTGTCTGCTCTTCCAAAGGACCCAGGTTCAATTCCCAGCACCCACATGGCAGCTCACAACTAACTCCACTTCTAAGGGATCTGACACATTCACACCAATGCACATAAACTAAATAAATTACTTGGGGGGGGGGCTGTTGACAATCCCCACCTGTAATCCCCACCTGTAATCAATTGTGTGCTCAAAGCACTAGCTGGAACAGTGAGGCGAACGAAGCAAATCAAAGGGATGCAGATAGGAAAAGCAGTTAGACTATCCCTGTTTACAGATGATGTAATGTTATACACAACTAAAGATTCTACCAGAAAAATGTCTAGAAACGATAACACACCCAGAGTACATTTTTTAAAGGAAAGATGTGTTTAGTAGCATGTGACTGTAATCCTGGCTCTTCTATGGCAATATTGGAGGAGAGACAGGAGAACTACCACAGGCTTGGAGGCTGGCCAGCCTGGGGTACACAGAGGCGAACAAACCCTCCTCTCAAACAAAATAGAAAGTAAGGCTCTACATACAGAGCTGTCTCTCCAGCCTCGTGCTTTAAAAAATGTGGAAAGGACCAGCAGGGAAGATGGCTCAGTGGGTCAAAGTGCTTGCTATGCAAGGGTGAGGACTTGACTTCAATCCTCAGAGCTCGGGAACGAGCCAGATACATAATGCTCTCTTATCTTTTGAGTTTCAAGTATGTGCCTTTTTTTCCCCTCCTGGGGCATATTTTATAACACGGAGGTTATCCACATCTTGTTTTCTGTTGTGGTTTTCTTGCCTTTTAAAACACAGACCAAGTGATAGTGACTCGCACAGGTGGAAGATTTGCTTCTGATATGTTGGGGCCTCAGTGGCTGGGCAACCCAGGAAGTAGAGAATTATGTTATGAATCATCTACAGAACAGAGCTATTCTGCCCTTGCTGTCCAAGTAATAGACATACCACAGAAGACAAATCAGGTCCCAGTCACTGAGCTCATAAAACCTGGCTAGGTGCGGGGCTGGGCTGGATGTGGTAATAAAGACACAGTATAAAGATGTGCTGGTGAAGATACAGTTTGCTAGATATGAATAATGTGAAGGAAGGAAATTAATCAGCGTAGAGAGGGGTCGGGTATTACCTGAGCCACATCAAAGGGAGCTAATTAAGCAGAAACCCGAAGGAAGCAATAGAATCACATGCAGAGATATTGAAGGATTGAGGAAAGGGAACAGCAAGTTCAAAGGTCCTGGGGCCACGTTCACACCCGACTTGCTCGTGGAATATAAAAGTGTGGTGATTCAAATAGAGAGGCCATCTACGAGACGCCCACAGCAGGGAGGAAAGGAAGCAGAGCGTTTGGGCTTCTATGATTCAGGGTAAGAATTCTTGGAGAACTGAGAGCAAGGAGTGGCATGCTCCATTTAAATTTTAAGAGAGAATCGCTCTGGCCTCTCCGTGAACAGACTTCAGCGGGGCAGTGTAGAAGAGGGCGAGTGCCTTCGTGGCAGAAGATTTATGGTGCAAAACACTCTTTGGATTGACTGGAGACTAGTACAGTGGATGAAGGAGGTAGGAAGCAGGTCCTCTGTGGCCTTACTGGGCAAAAGACTTTGAGTTTCATCTGAGAGCAACAGGGTAAACTCTGGAAGGGTCTTTAGCATGAAGTGAGACACATTTGCTTTTAGGGAGACCACAGGGAGGAGAGAGGAGCCAGGAAACAAGGCCTCATGTCTACTTTCCTTGAGTTCACATTGTAGGAAGTTTCTCACTCCTCAGAGGGTCACACATAACTGAAAAATTTGTTCCCTTCACTCCTTCTGTAGCAGCTTCATGTACAACCACCTTTTGGCCACAAGAGACTCAAAAATACTATACAAATACCTAGGCCATATAGCGACACTCTTCTCTGACCAGCTTATAACTTAAAATATCCCATTTGTATTATCCTTGATTCCAACTTGTGGGTGGTTACCTGTGTTCAGGCACCAGGTATCATCCTCTTCACATCTTGCCAGCTGAATAATTTTATCAATTGCTCTGAGATCTGTCAACATCCTCCATTTACCAGATTTCTTTTTAATGACAAATATAGGAGAATTCCAAAGGCTGGCTGAGTCTTCTAGCTGTTGAGCCTCTAGCTGTTCTAGTACCTGTAATTTTTCCTTTGTCATAGACCATTGTTCAATCCAAATATGTTGGTCAATCAACCACTTTAGTGGTAAGGTTGTTGGTGTTTTATCAGCAGTGGCTCCCCAGTGTGAAGTTGAAGTGTCATCTTCTGCTGTATCTTGCGTATGGACAGTCTGGACAGTCTGTAACTGTCTTTGATAATGTTTTTTAATTAATTTAATTTTTTTTAAATCAGGAGTATCACCTGTTTTGTGTCTTGCCTCTGAAGTTGGAGGGATGTTAATATGTGTTTTCCACTGTTGTAACAGATCTCTTCCCCATAGGCTTATGGCTCTATTAGCCATGCATGGACTTAATTTTCCTATTTGACCTTCAGGATCTGTACATTTAAGTCATTTGATACTTTATTTTATCTGGAATAAAGTTCTAACTCCTTGAAATTGGGTGTCTACCTCTTTTTGTTTGTTTGTGTTTCAAGACAAGATTTCTCTGTGTAGCTTTGACTATCCTGGATTCACTTTGTAGACCAGGCTGGCCTGGAACTCACAGAGATCAGCCTGCCTCTGCCTCCCTGAGTGCTGAGATTACAGGCGTGCATCACTTCTTGAAGTGACCAATCTGGAGGTCAAGATTTTGGAGAGATAATGGTGACATCAGCTCCAGTAATCACCATTCCTTCAATTTCAATATACTTTATAAATACCTTTAATTATGACCTCTAATCATCTATAGAACTTTGCTAAAACATTTGGGTTTTTTTGGTCCCCGGATTTTTTCATTTTATCTATAGAACTTGATCTGATTTTGATATATGGTTTATTAACATCTGTTTTCAGGGCAGTGGTGTTTGTTTTGTGGGAGATTATTTTCACTGCTTGGTATTGGGGCCTGCAAGAGTTTATTTCTTTCTCAAGCCTCTGATGGGATTGAAGACTAAACAGTTATAGTTTTATAATTAGGTTAAGTTGTTTGGGATCTAAGAAGATGTTTTTAGATAGGTAATACTAGTAAGGATGAATTAATTTAGGTACAGAACTCTAAACACACCAAGATAGAATAGATGATAGAATACTTTCTCCTAAGTTGCCAAATGCATTTGGACTGAACATTGTGAATGTAAAACTTACCTAATGGTTTCCATAATTGTATCATAATTATTATTTTTGTATATTAGCTTATTATTGAAAGGAAAAGAGTCTTTTATTGGACTTAAAGGGAGAAATTTTGGCATAATATTTTGTGTATTGTGTAAAGTTTACCCTGTTCATTCAAATGCTGATTTCTGTACCCCACTATCTGTGTTCAATCTGGACATGGGATTGTAATGTTTCTTATAAGTATCTCCTGTCTCAAGTTTTTGTAAACATGCCCACCATTTGTTCTCTGTTCTGTCAATAAAACACCAACCAGCCAGTACTGAGCAGTACAGAGAATAGGGTGGAACATCTGGGTCCAGCAAGGGGAGGAGAGACAGAGAAACGAAGTGAGGATATTGAGCCACGAGGAGAGGTCTAGGAAGGGTTGGGAGAAGTTAACCAGAGGATTACAAATGCAAGTATAATGTGAATTGTGGCTGAAAGGAAGCTAGGCTAGCTTGGAGGTTTAGGGTGGAATAATAATTGCTCAGTATTGTGCTCAAGCCTAAATAAACAAATCATAGTCTTATGCTGTTATTCGGGTAAATAGCTGGCTAAAGAGTAACTGCCACGCCGGGTGTGGTGGCCCATGCCTCGGGAGGCAGAGGCAGGTGGATTGCTGTGAGTTCAAGGCCAGCCTCATCTACAAAGTGAGTCTAGGAGAGCCAAGGCTTCACAGAGTTACTGTCACACTAATAACTATGTGAATCATTATTAAATATTAGTAATCATTCTACATATGCTGGACCTGAAAAACATGACTTCCAGTATAGAAAAAGGCTGCCCTTCATGAAGAGGAGTGCCTCAGACCTGATCAGCACAGATTTGAAGATTAAGAAAAGCAGCAGAGGACTACTGCTGCAGATGGGAAAACGAATGCTTAAACAATATAACAAGCCTGGTGGCATCGACTTTAGACAATGTAATTAACAGCACCTGGCATCAGATATTAGGAAGTACCTCACATATGCTGGCAAACAGGGAAAAACCCCATAAATGATTCCCTGAACTAAAGGCAAAATGGGATGATAGACCAAGAGGCTCACTGTAGCACCACAGTATTCATTTTAGCCTACTCAGGGCATTCATCATAATGACAGGTCTAGAGTCCTGTCAGGTTCCTTGGGGGACCAAATCTGAAGGACTAGTGACTCCTCACACTGTGCCAAGAAATAGCTAATCTATCTTGAGTGCCCTTTGAATTATCCTTTACCATGTATTTGATGTTTATAACATGAGACAGACATACATTCTGTGTATCCGTGCTGTCTGGACAGTATCGATATATACATCTAGGAGATAGTCCGTCTTAGGGGATAGGCATCAGGGCCCCGATGTGCTCATAAATGGAAGAAGGTGTGTCAATTGTGTGGGCACTTAAATGTATTAATACCTCCCCCCAAGGACTTCAGTCCATCTGACCAAGATGGGTTTGCTTCAGGGCCCATATCTGTTGTTTTACAAGCTGTTCTTTCTCTCCACCAACCTTATTACTGCAGAGTTGTATGGGAGGCAAGACTGCCCTAGTACATAATGTGTTTGAGCCCAGTTCTGGGCAACACGCTCTATGAAATGGGTGCCCTGGTGACTTCTCTTTGTCTAGAAACTCGGATGAGGCTAGTAGCTGTATTTGTGTACGTTAAAGTTTATTAATAGCCATTGCTGTCACAATGCAACTGGTTTTGTTCACATGCATTCCAAGTCCTGCACGGGCATGAGACAGTGGATAGGGAGTTCCCCTAAACATCCACTGAGAGAGAGAGAGGGCATGACAGCATTTGGGAAGAAGAGGCCGGCACTTTTCCGTGATTTTTTTTTTGTTTGTTTGTTTTTTGAGACAAGGTTTCTCTGTGTAGCCTTGGCCATCCTAGACTCACTTTGTAGACCAGGCTGGCCTCGAACTCACAGTGATCCTCCTGCCTCTGCCTCCTGAGTGCTGGCATTAAAGGCGTGCGCCACCACACCCAGCCATCTATGTGATTTTTGAGGATGGCCTGATTTAAATAGTGGATTCTAGTGGGACCCATCTAAAGAAACAAAACCAGAACCACCAAATTCTCTCAAAGGACCACACACCAAACTAGTCCAGGCTGGACCAGCCCATTGCCTCTAGTTTTGGCATGGGCTCTAAGAGTAAGCATGCTTACTAAGGAACTGCCAGAGAGCTGCTAGGGTGAAGTGGCCAGTGCTTTGCTTGGGGAGGGGTACCTTGATTCAGGTAGAGGAGTCTTGGGCTGCCAAGTGTTTCCTTCTTTTACCTGACTCAGGGATAGACTGGCCACCTCCTCTTGCGTCCAAGAGTTTGAAGACTTGCAAGATAGTCACCTAGGGACTCAGTAGGTAGTTTCATAGGTAAAAGGGCCAAAAACAGGCTGCAGATCTATATAGTCAATGAGCTGTTAAAATATATGTTGCGTTGTTTTTAATACACAAGGTGCTATTTTGAGTTGGAGTGTGCAATGCCAAGGGCTGAGGGTTGTTAGCTAGGCTCCTGAGCACCCCTTTTGGAGGGACAGTTCACATCATGATGGGTAATGTCATGGTTAGTGGTTCAGGATATTGCTTTAAGAGCAAAAACAAACCCAAATGTTGTTCTGGAGGATGTGCCTGTTCTCTGTTCCTTTTCAGAGCTGTGACCAAGAACCTAGTGGTAGTTTTTGCCCTTATTTTTGCTAGAGAATCCACTTCATATGATCACTGTTGATGAGTCACTGCATGGCAGAGGAATGCCAAGAGCCTGCACCTTGGTGTTTCCAGATGCTTCTTGCTGGGATTTATACCAGTTCCATATAGCTCCGTTCTTAGCAAGTACACTAGGTATAGTTCTAATGAATAATGAAAGCCTACTAATAACCCAGGAACCCAACAGAACCCTAGCCATCCTTTACCACAAGGAAGATGGGGAAGGGTTGTATTTTATCTTGCACCATGCCTTGAGCCAAATGGTTCTTACCCAACCAGACCAAGCCTAGGAATCTCATGTTGGTCTGACTTCTGAGTTCCAGAACTTTGTTGGAGTTGACAGCTCACATTGTCATGTATAGTCTCCCATGAGTGCAGTCCCCCATGAGTCCCCATCGCTTGGTATGACATCAGTGATACAGTGTCAGAAGAGAATGGGAGCAGGATGAGGTCTGATTTAAACCATCATGCTGTAATCAGTAACAGGACTCCAAGTTGTGCCCAGAATGCCCACTGCCTTCCCTCCTAGGTAAGCACAAGCTGTTTTTGCAAGTCTGTAGTTAATCTCCAAGTTCTAGTTGGATTGGAAAATTTGTATACAATTCACCCAGAACCATTGAAGGTCCTGGGCATGCCATAAAATCTCAACTTCCTGCCGTTCTTTTACTGTCTCTCCAATCTCTACATGCCTGCCTGACAGCTTCCAGAACCTGATATTTATTACCTCCCTAGAGGCTGTAGCGCTAACAGGGTCCCATTCCAACCTCTATATTCCCCTTACTGCCTGAGCTTTGAGTCCAACCCCACCTCTCCCCCTTCCCAGCCTCAGAGTTCTGCAATGTCTTTCTCACAAGATGAGCCATTCCCAGAGAGTTTTTCAGGGTGAGGTTGGCACCAAATATGGAGTGGGGGGTTCTCTTCAGTGCGACAATGTTTGGTTCATTCTGATGACCTTCCCCGTGTTTTTGAGGAGTCGGACAACAGAGATATGCTGATTTCTGGTCATCTCTATGGCCCTTATTTTGGGGAGTGACTTCTGTTTCATCTCCAGTCACAGAGGATGAGGAGATTTATCCTCAGAGCTAGCAGTGAGTGCCAGAAGAAGAGAAGGAAAAGAGAAGTTGTTCAGATTTCTTACATGAAACTACCAAGATGTTATTTGGTTTCCTTGTCTTTTCTCGGGTGGCACGGGCATGAAACAAACAATAGGCCATCTGCTTTCTCGATATCCTGACTCATTTCTTTGTCATTTTTATTTGCTCATTTTTTTTTTTCTTATCAGACTGTGTGACACTATGCCCTCTCTCCTGAGCACATTTCCTTTCCCTCAGGCTAACAAACAGCTTTGACTGCATCTTAAATGTCTCATTCAACAACAGGGCTAAGGAGACAGAGAAAAGGGACATATTGTTTTTTTGAAAAAGAATTTCTAATTTATTTCTTAACAATTTCATACATGTACATAATATATTTTGATCATATTTCATTTTCCATTCCCACTTATTATTCCACTCTCCCTCCTAGGATCTTTCTTCTTCCCAGTGCACTCCCTTCTATTATCGTATGTACCTCTTTAATAACCCAGTGAGTCTAGGTAGAGTTGCTGGTATTGTATGGGTGTTGGGGTTTTTTACTAGCTCATGGAAACTTAACAGTGGCCACACCCCTGGAGTGGGCATACCACCCAGGAGGGAGTGTCATTTTTACTTTTTATAATTCTAGCTGTAAAAATGAGCTATACTCGGTTCTTGAAAGCCCTGAACATGGATGGCTCACTGTGTGTTGAGTTTACAAGCAATGCTGTGTTCTCTCTCAGTGCTCTTCTATGGACTACATTTCCCAGTCACACCTTTGATTTGGCCATTCCTTGCTCATGTGTAAGCTAATTCAGCCTACAAGGGGACATTTCTTTGGATCCGGTAGGGATTGTATAGTTTGCTCTCTAAGGCCCTGATCCAGTGGCTCTCAACCTTCCTACTGCTGCGACCCTTTAATACAATTCCTCATGTTGTGGTGACCCCAACCATAACATAATTTTGTTCCTATTTCATCACTGTAATCTTCCTACTGTTATGAATCGAATCAAATATAAATATCTGCTATGCAGGATATCTGAAATGTGACCCCTGTGAAAAGGTCCTTGAATCTCCCCCAAAAGGCCACGGCTCACAGGTTGAGAACCACTGCCCTACTAAACTGTAATATCATCACTAGTTCTCTCAGATTCATCTCATACCAGAGGAAGGTTACCTTCTATCATGTTGCAGAATCTCACCGTGTAGGCAGACAAGGCTCTTATGGAGGGGAGTTTGGAAGTTTTCAAAAATATCTAACAGTTCCGCAGTGGCAGTCCCAGTCTCTCGAGTGAGCTGGGCAGCTCCTGCATTGGAATTTCATGAGCCTTTGCTCCTAGGCAGGAGCAGCTCTATCCCCAGTCGCTTCACTCTCCCAGGGATTCAAATTCTTTGCATGCCACAGATTGTGAAATGACCCGGTTCTGTCGGTTTCCCTTCCAGCTCTCTTCCTCAGTCACACAAAATGATAGACTAAGTGTCCTCAGGCTGATTAGAAAGTACGAGAGAGGGAGGGAGACAGGTGCCTATTCTTTGCGAGTTGTAACCTCTAATTTCTTTGCTCTTTCTTCAGCAGCCACTGGGCACTGACCTGACCAGCCCACGGTTATGGCTGCCCTGTGCAGTGGCCGAATGCTACCCTTACTTTCCATCTTAGCTAAATAGGACTCAGCAAGATGGCTGCTCCTAACCCAGTACCCATAGCCATATGGCAGGTAAAAAGCATTCAACATATAACATGCTCCTCCAAACACAGAATAAGATGGCAAGCCTGAGATTTCCCAGGATGCTTTCTCTCCTGCACTCATCTGCTTGGTTTGCTGAATGGCTTCTCACATGCTCTACAATAATTTGCCTGTAGTATGTTAACTTCTCCCCGAATGAACTGCTTAGTTATAAATATTAAAGTACATGAGTAAGAAGTATGTAGGGGGAAACTAGGAAATCAAAACAGCGAGTTATCCCATGTTCATGGATAGGCAGATTCAAAATTGTAAGATGCTAAAATGTTGACACAGTACAAATGCTGTTTGGACAACAGTTCTTTCTTGGGCCTTTGCAAATAGTCCTTTTACTCCCTGGCCTGGGGTCATCCACGTTTCCTTGTGGCTTTTGTCTTTCCCCACTTCCACTGACCCTATATAGGTTTACTGTTCTCGGCACATGAGTGAGTTCTGAATTTTTGGACAGATCATGGCTATACACAGTATCACAATGGACTTGGAGTTGTCAAATGAGGCCATCAAATGCTCATTTAGACGAACACCCAGCACAGCCACCCATTTCTACAGAAACCGTTCCTCGCCACTAAACTTCCTTCAGCCCAGGTGAGCCCACCTCTTTTCTCATAGCCTCACTTTACCTATAGATTTTCAGCACTTGCAGTTCTCCATCACTCTTGGAAAGTCCAGAGCAATGCCTCGGGGGATAGCACTGGAGAAGAGAAATTCCCATCACCGAAGAGGAACCTTCCTTGTCGAGCAGCCCACCCCAGTTCCAGCTCCAGTGTTAGGGATCAAAACTCTCAGGCCCATGCTATTTTTGGAGGGTTGAGAAATCTATTATATAGGTCTCACTAAATTAAATCTGAATATCAAACAAAAAAAAATTCTTTTAGTATGGCTAATTTTTTTCATACAGTACTTAGATATGCTTATGCTAAAAAATTATTCATTGATTATATGAAATTCCTATTTATCCAGGTTTCTAGGTTTCATCATAGCGGTAAAAGACTATCTGAGAACAATTTAAAGGGGCATTGTTTATCCTGCCTCACAGTTTTAAGGAGTTCAGTTCATGGTTACTTGGCCCACTTTGGGCAGGGCTTCATGATGGTGGGCGTGTGTGATAGGGAAGGCTCCTCAACTCATGTTAGAGGGAAGTGGAGAGAGGGAGAACAGGAAGGGGCCAGGGAAGGATATGCCTCCACATGACCTGCCCCCCCCAAACCTTCTACCTTTTACCACCTCCCAGTAATCTACCATGTTACGGAGTCATCAGTGGATTGACTCACTTATTAGGTCAGAGCCCTTGGGATCTCCTGGTGGCTGGGAAAGCCATCAGACAGATACAGAAGCAGACGACTTAGTGGTCTCTAAGGTTGCTCTCAATGCAATCAAGCAGATGGGATTAACCACCACACTAGGTGTTCTGTGTTAAAAAAACCAAAAAAACAAAAAACGAGAAGGGCACTAGGGATTGAATACAGAGCCTTGTGTACACTAAGCAAGGACTCTGCAACCGAACATACTTAGCCCAGTTTTTTTCCCCCTGAATTGATCGCAATTATATGTGTTTGTGGGGCACAGTATGGCATTTCAACTCTCATACAAAATATGTACTGTCTGTATCAGGTCATCATCATGTCCATGTTTTCAGATATTTATTTCTTTGTTGGGGACATTCAAATTTCTTTCTATTATATAGAGCTGTACTGTTTTCTATCATTGTTACCATACTGCGTTATAAACATGTGGGCTTTCTTCTTTCTACCCAACAGCGTGCCTGTTCCTTCTGCTAACCATCTTGAGGCACCCCGATGTCCCAGCTTTTGGTAATCTATACCTTATCCCTTATTTCTGTGAGCTCGGCTATTTCAGCTTCAACATGTAAGTGAGAATGTAAGATAGTATCCTTTATTTTTTCAGCCCTGATTACTGTGTAGGGGTGAGGGCTGGCACCCCAAGGTGCTGTACACACAAGCCAATCCCTCTTGAGGAAACATCTGGATCCAGTGGAAATGAGGGACGGACGTCTTCACGTTCCTCGTATCACTCTCTGATGTGTGTACCTGCAGAGGCTTCTCTGAAGGTGAGGGCACATCCTCCAGTCTCTCTTGCCTTCCTTCTTTCTGTCTCTTTTGATCACCCCTTAATCTGATTGGGCTGTATTAACTTCCTAAAAAAATTAAAACTTCATAAAGCACCAAGAATTATTGGAATATAGAAGATATTCACAAAAGAAACACTCATTTCCTCTTTGCTGTGGTCATCACGACTGTAACTGATTATTGATCTGATTTTCTGGTAATAGATAAGGAAAAGCAAAAGCGTAGCTTCGTGCTTTGTTTTCTCTATTACGTTCCCAGCAGTATGCCCAATCCATTTACTCGTGTATTTGGTACTTTTTTTTTTTATGGAGAAACTATGAATGTGTCACTGTGTCAGGTATTGAAAAACAGGACGTGTCCTTTGCCCTACAGATTATACAGCACACACCTATAAGGGGCAAGGGATAAACGCCTGCTTATCTTTTTGTTAATGATCAGTGAGAAAACTGGCCAAAGATTGCTCTCAAATGAATAAAGATACCGTTCATTTCCTTGAGTGAGACTCACCTTCTGCCAATACGTAGGCATTCAGCCAAATCTTAAAGTACCTGGAGGGCATTTAGTGTGTCCCCAAAGATAGCATTTACTAGATTCTCATCAGCCACTCCGTGGCTAGCCTCAAATCCTCTCTGGTCTCATGTGCTGGCCTCTTGCTCTTTTTTTTATTAAGTTCTTCCCTCGGATCTCAATCCCAGTAACCAGGCACTTCTTTATTCCTTGCCTGGGGTCTTAATTTTTACCCAGTTCTTAAGAATCATAGGGACAGATACTGAGACTCGAAGCTGGACTCTGGGTGGAGCTCTGAGGGTTGTAGGGAACAGTGCAGGGATGGGAGGTCAGGGAGGAAGCAAGAGCTCCGCTGAGAGACCGTCAAGGCCTGTGGATCTGGGCACAGGGGGCCTGCACCAACTGGTGCACCAACCAAGGACAATGCATGCAGAGAGCCAAGGCCTCCTGTCCACATGCAGGCAATGGACAGCTGGTTCTCCACATGGGGAGGGGAGGGGACTTTTGCTGACCCTCTGACATGCACTCTGGTGCCAACGATTTGCTCACTGCCCCTTGGCAAGATGGCCTTTCGGGTACACAGAGGAAGGGGATGTATGCTATCCTGGTGAGACCTAATAGGCTGTGACCAGACAGTGGGATAGGATGCGCTCCCCCTCCCCCATCAGAGGTCTAAGGGAATAGGGCAGAAGAGGGAGGGAGGGTGGACGTGGGACGATAAGAGCGAGGGGATAACAACGGGGATGTAATGTGAATAAATAATAAATACGATATACATAAAAATGAATCACAATTCTGTTTCATTGTCATGATTCTTGTTATGAATTAAGGTCTTGTTCTTAAACTTCAGCCTTGTGAGGCAAGGAGTGCTTCTTTCCTTCCTTCGGAGCCTTTCTTGTGCTGAGTTCCTGCTTTAGCCGGGGTGTCTTGCAGGGGAGGTGGGGAGGGGATGGACACAGATCTTGAGGTACTCTAGCCTATCTCTGACCTCCTCTGAGGACAAATGTCCCTGCTGTCTTTCCCTACCTGCTGCGACTTGTGCCTCACCAGACAGCTCCAGTCTCAGGGTCACATAAGCCCTGTTGTAACATTATAGCATAGCTCATCCTTTGGAAGTCTAGCATGAAAGCTGTCAGTACAGGACACACCTGTGGGCATTGGCAAGGATTCTCTTGTAAGCTCTGTAGCTCTGTGTCCTGTAATCTGCAGATACATTGAGCTAGCTGTTCAGTTCCTTCCAACTGAGGGACTGTTTATAAAATCCCATCATTTTACTCCTGACTTTTAAAAAATAGACATTAAAAAAAAAAAAAAAGTCTAGTTACTCTAAAGCAAAGGCCATTGTTTGGGTGCTTTGGTTTAAAAAACAAAACAAAAACAACTATAGATTTCATAGCTCAGGGAAGAGCAACTGTTTCCGCACACGTAAATTTATAGAAGTGTTTACCACGGGGTGAGGACGTGACAAAGAACCAGAAGTGGTCCACTCAGAAAGTCATTTACTTGCTCAGAGCACTTGCCTAAAAGTCAAGATTTTCTTAAATAACAGACAGGAGTCATTGTGCAAATGGAGCTCAGAGTAACAGCACTTCACTTCCTGTGACCTCACTTCCTGTGGAACCTCACTTCCTGTGGTCCTTGGTGCCATCTCTATCTGACCACCTATCATTGAGATTTCTCAGCAACCCAGAGCAAGGATTTGTACAAGGCTATGGAACTGTAGAGTAATATCTTAAGCCTAGGTCAGACGACCTGGTCCACAAACTCACAAATCCCCAATCTCTTAGAGGTCCCAGGGGGCTGTCTCTCACACTCTCTGTCCATATCTTACCTGCTGGAGTCTGGTATTGCTTTGTATGGGATGCCCAATTCTCCTTGCTCTTTCAGGATGGTGCCCAGACACTTCATTTCTGACCAAAAAGGATTCTGTCAGTGTTGGGAGGCTGCTAAGGGATGATTTGCTTCTGATCTGGCCCTGACTTGATTACTTCTTTTCTTTTTTGGATGTAGGGCACTTTTGGTCTAAAAGAAGAGATAAAGGGGGAGCAGGGCAAGGCTGGGGAGAGGGCTCAGTTGGGAAAATGCTTGCTGAACAAGCATGAAGACCTGAGTTTGGGTTCTGAGCATCCACGTCAAAAGCCAAGAGTGATGGTATGTGCCTGGAATCCCATCACTGGGTAGGCAGAGGCAGAGTAATCTCTAAGACTCATTGGACAGCTGGTCTAGCTGAACTGGAGACTCCAAATACAATAAAAGAAGCTACTTAAAAAAAAAAAAGGTGGAAAGTGACCAAAGAAGACACCTAGTATTGACCTCTGACCTCCACATGCACACCCACAAATGTGCATGTGTGCCTGTGCACACGTACATGCATACATGTACACATACATAGAGAGAGGGTGATAAACCATAAAATAAAATAACTAAAATTACACAAAATGCTGGCATGACCAGAATGAAAATACTTTGAAATGCTTGTCCTATCTGAAGGTGAGCAAAGACACCCCCCAGAGAGTTATTCTCCCCCTGGTTGCTGGGACTTGGGGTGTACTAAGCTTCACTTGGTCCTACATGCAAGGGTAGTGTCAGAGCATGGAGCAGGACTCTGGGAAGTTCATCCTGTCACCCATTGTGTATGTAGCTGGAACACTCAGCTCATACCTACCTCAGGGCAGAAGAGCTCAAGTGCACTACCGAGCCGGCAGTTCGGATTGGCTGGGTGAGGTTGCTAGAAGAAGCTTAAGACAGATACAAACAAAAAAGTCAGAATGCACAGCACACTCCATACCCTGCTTCTGCAGTACTCTACCAGAATATTGAATAGGTGTGAACAGGTCAGATACATTCTTGGCTTCTTTTTCACATTTATTTCTAAACTAGATTATTTTCCTGTCGTTTTGAGGAAAGATTTTTATTTAACCGATTATGCACCACATTTTTGAGTTGTGACCTATGGAAAAACTAAGAGCACAGAGTGATACTTTTAATTATTATAGACATCAACTAAGCATCATATGTCTTACTTACTCATTTACTTATGAGGAGACACCATGGTTGAGGCAACTTATAAAAGAAAGCATTTAACTGGGGCCTTGCTCATAGCCTTAGAAAGCCTTATGATCATCAAGGCAGGAGGTAGATAGGCATGGTGCTGAAGCAGTAGCTGAGAGCTTTACATCTTGATCAGAAGGCAGCAGCCAGAAAAAGAGGCAATGGACCTGGCATGGGCTTTTGAAACCTCAAAGCCCACCCCCAGTGACATACTTCCTCCAACAAATCCACACCTCTTAATCCTTCTAATCCTTTCAAATAGTGCCACTTCCTGGTGATTAAGCATTTAAATACATGGACCCATGGGGGAATCATTCTTATTCAAATCACCAAACCATGTTATGTGTTTTGGAAATACTTTGCTTTGCTTTTCTGAATACCAAGGGGTACCTTGTTGTAACAGCATTGTAAGCCATGTAAAGGCCCCTAAACTCTATTTAGTTGCTTAATAAATATACTGGTAAGGTGAGCACAGTGGCACATACCTGTAATCCCAAAACTCAGAATCAGAGACGGAGATCTCTGTGAGCTCAAGGCCAGCCTGGTCTACAAAGTGAGTCCAGAACAGCCAAGGCTATACAAGAAACCCTGCTTCAAAACAACAACAATAACAAAAGCAACAATAATAATAAACAAACAACAACAACAAAAATATACTGGTTTTCTTAGAAGTGAAAAAAAAAAAGAATGTTTATGAATGAGTGGAATTAGAAATAGTTTTTATCTAAAATTTTAAAGATGCTTCTCCTCTTTTTTTCTTCTTTTTGAGAGTTTCTGTATGAAGCCCTTGATGTCCTGGAACTTACTAAGTAGAACAGGCTGGACTTGAACTCACAGAGATCTGCCTGCTTCTGCCTCCTGAGTGCTGTGATTAAATTTATGCTTATTCTTCTTCCTCCCCCCTCTCTGTCTCTCTCTCTCTGTCCCTCTCTCTCTCTCTCTCTCTCTCTCTCTCTCTCTCTGTGTGTGTGTGTGCACCATGTCAGAGCAGGTGCCTACAGAGGTGTCAGACTGTTTTGCAGCTGAAATTATATGAGCTATCTGATATGGATACTGGGAAATTGAACTCAGATCCTCTGCAAGAGCAGTACATGTTCTTACTCACCAAGCCATCTCTCTAGCCCAGTAATATTTTTTGTTTGCCAGCTATAAGGATGTAAATTTAGAAGTGTCTTCATTCTATATAAATACATACATTTCATAAAATAGTTAATGGCCACATGCATGGTTCAAATCAATCAAGTTGCCATTGGGTTTGAAATTTATTATTAGTACAGAAAGGGCGCATTGCATTCACTTCTATTTTTGTAGTAAGAAATTTTTAGATGCAAAGTTGCCTGCTTTCACATTCCAGGGAAGGGCTGGGCAAGTGAAGGTATACTCTGATGCTGTGAGAGAGTATAGGAATCCTGGTTTGTATGATTCATTTTTTTCCCTTGGAAGATCTTTCATATGGTTACAGAGGCTACAATGTCTGTCATATAAACCCATGGAAGGAAAGCTCAGACAAGATACACACTAGGTTCACATCCATCTCGACATTTCATGCTTTAGAGAAACAGAAAAGCAGCAGCCAAATTTTTTTGCCAAGTAAAAGCTAATAATAATAAAAGCTAATAATAAGGCCTATTGGGAGAGGCTGCGTGTGAAAAAAGGCAAGTGTGAAGCTGACTCCTTGATGTAGAAGATGGGGAAGAAATGCATATACTGTGCTCTCAATATGGGGAGGCCAGGAGCAGGGGAGTTGTTACAGTAGTGAGAAGCTCAGTAGGGGTCTCCAGAAAGCAGGAGGGATGGGATGAAGATGCCCTTCCAAGCAACAGGTGGACTCTGTGTAAGGAGAAAGCTTTTGGTGCTCTCTTAATAAAGGCTGCATGTGATGCCTGAAATGAGCAGAGGCAGAGGGACTTATGTACCTTCAAGGAGCTACAGATGAGCCAAGACACAATTGTCCAGGCAAGAGCGCAGAGCCTGTAAGGGACCAGGAGAGCTGCTTCTCACCCATCTCTCCTACCCACAGGCTGTTGTCAATTTGGTTGACCAATTCATTTCCATTGGAGGAGCTTAGTCTCCTGATAATTAATACGAGAATGGGCTAACTTGGTCTCAGAACCATTCTCTAGTTAGCCAGGGACTTTTTGCAATTGGTGAAGCCCCAACTCACAGTTTGGGATTGAATTGGCCACTATATCCCGGGTATGCTGAGGTCGAAACCATTCGGTACCTCTGAGCAAGGTGAACCTTAAGACGGTATGTTCACCTGGGAAGAAAGAAGAAAACACGTTAGAACTTGATAGCATCATCTGAAAAACAAAACAACAACAACAGCAGCAACAACAACAAATCTTCCCGAGTAAAGAAGACACTCCTGTTTAACATCCTCAGGTTATAGAATGTCAACGGCAGAACAATGTTGGTAGCCAAACCTTTGTATCTGTGATCAGGCCTCTAGGGCTGAGACTAGGAAGCAGATCTCAGGGCTCCTCAGATCATGTGACTCTCCAGGCTTGGGACCCTGACGTCATAATACCGAGTCTTCTGTTGCCTTCTTCTTGATGTTGGCTACCAAATGAGACTGGAGCTTATTTCTCTGGAGTCCTGTTCTAAGAACTACAACAGAGGTGGGGAGCTCTTCACCTACCGCTAAGACATGTAGTCTCGGGGCCACTCCGGTACCGGAGAATTCTTTGCTTGCCCTGCCTGCCCACTTCCTTCTTTTCATTCATACCACTTCCTACCTTGGTTTCCACTCTGTCTCCCATAGTTAATATTTGTTGTCAATTTGATTGGCTTCCTAAGCATCTAGGAAACATGTTCCTGCGTATATCTGTGAAGGTGTTTTCAGAGATGTTTAGTCCATGGGGAAAGACCCATGGGCTAGGACCCTGGACTAAGTAAGAAAGAGGAAGTGAGCTGAGAGCTGGCGTTCTTCTCTCGCTGCTTCCTGATGATGATGCGATGTGGCCACTTCATGCTTCTGCTGATGGTCCCCTCCAAGATGGGTTGTTTATCTCCTTGAAACTTAGGCGAAATGAAACCCTTCTTTTGAGTTGCTTGTTGCCAGGCATTTGACCACCGATGCCTTAGCTGCTTTTCCTTTTGCTATGATAAAGCACCTAGAAAAAAAATCTACTCAAGGGAGAAAGGGTTTATACATCAAGAGTAGAAGCCAATCACGGCAGGGCAGTTAAGGTGGCAGAAACCTGAAGCAACTGGTCAGGACGCACCCACAATTAGAAAACAGAGAGCCATGAGTGAATGTTTTGCACAGCTCCACTTCTCCATTTATCCAGTCTAGGATCTCAGTTGGGGAATGGTGCTACCCTCAGTGGGCGGGTATTCTCCTTGAATTAATGTAATCAAGATGCTCCTCCACACACATGCTTAGAGGCTTGTCTCTCTGGTGATAGAAGATTCTGTCAAGTTGACAATTAATACTAACAATCACACTCTATGCATTGTCAACTTGTCATCCAGACATACCATGTTACAAAAAAATTACATTTTTATTTACCAATGTATGTATGTATATATGTATGTATGTATGTGCCACAGCACACTTGCAGAAGTCAGTTATCTCCTTCCACTATGTGGGTTCCAGGGATCAAACTCAGGTCATCAGGCGTCTTTACCAACTGAGCCATCTCACCGGCTTCAGGAACATCAATGTTAAGCCATAACCTAGTCCTTGTTCCCATTGGCTCATGACTGCCTTGTAGTACATTGCGTTTGGCTCAACATCAAAAGTCCCCATAGTCATTAAATTTTCCAAACTTTAAAATTCCAAAGTCTTAACTGTTGACCTTCTATAAAAATATACACAAATGAACAAACAATCAAGTAACAAAAACAGAGTCTGGAGAGATGGCTTCAGAGTTAAGAGTACTCTTAGCTCTGCTCTTGCAGAGGACCTGGTTCAGTTCCTAGCACCCACATGGCAGCTCACTACTGTTTGTAACTGAAGTTTTAGCAGCTCTGACAACTGTTCTCTACTCCTTGGGCATAAGACATATACGTGGCATATATATATATACACACACACACATATATATGTATACATATGCATATATATACACACACATATGTGTATGTATACATACATACATACATACATACATACAGTGGTGAAAAGATTCACTTGCATAAAATTAAAATGAAAAGTCCTTCTAAAATAAAGATAACAAAGAACATACTTGCAATATAAAATAGCACATAATAAACCTTCCTTCTTCAAAACTGAAGAATTGGAGCTGGGCATAGTGTCACACACCATTATAGAGGTAGGAGGATATTTTAGTTCAAAGGAAGTGTGGTTTACAGAGTGAGTTCCAGGATACCCAGGGCCAGAACTACACAAGAGAAATCCTGTCATGAAAAACAAACACAAACACAAACAAGCTGAAGAATTGAGTCATAGTAAGAAGTGATGAGAACAAAGCCAACCCAAAATCCAGCAGGGGGAACACCAAATCCTGCAATTCTATATTTGCCATCTAGGGCTTGTGATAAACTTGACGGGGCTCCAAAGGGGTTAGGTAGGTCCCCAACTTCAGCTCTGCCATCTTCAGGGCATATAACCTCTTTGTTAGGACAGCTCTACTCTTCCACAGATCTCCTTGACATGCCACAGTTCTGGCATCCAGTATCTTAGAGTCTCCGCAGCAACTTAAATTCCACTTTCACATCTTAACACAGTAGCCTCTCAATGCCTTTGTGAAGGACCTCTTATTTTGAAAAACCTTGACTGGCCTTAGCTGCTCTCTGAAACAGTGGAATAAGACTACATGCCCCTCTCAATATGTGTCTTTCATGCCCCCAATATATCCATATTACCATATGGATGAAATTCCTAAGTTTTGCTGCCTGCTTGGATAAAGTCTGGTCCCCTTGGACCATGATTGCATCAGCTTCCACTCTCCTTTGAAACAAGCCTGCACTCACAAGTTTAGAGCCTTTGATGTGTGGGCTTCTATCCAAAGGACAGCTTTCTTGCTGTCTCAGTGCAGCTCTCCTTGGCCCCTCTTTAACAACTACAACTGTTTTCTAAGCATCAGTCTGAATGGTCTCTCATCTTGAAACCTTCTCTGTCCTACAAACCAATCTACAGTCTTTAAATCCAACTTCATTCAAATTCTCTTGACAAGGGTAGAAGGAAACCATACTCTTGGTCAGAGCATCATACAAATGGCTCCCAGTGCAGTTCCTGATAGAGCTCTGAGTCCTTTCCGATGACGCCTAATGGCCTCCACTCTCTTTCCCTCGCTTGAATAACTTTGCAGAAGCTTTCCCTTGGTACTTTTTAGAGGCATCTAGGCCTTTTCCTTTCATGAGTTGCCAGCTTAGTTGGGTGGGTCCTTGACATAAAGGCACTCCCCCTTCTTTACCTCAACCCAGACCAGGCGTCCCTTTGGTCTCCTTTTCTCTTCTGGCACAAGACTTAGCTCCAACATTAAATTTCCATGACCAAAGCAACTTGGGAAGAAAGGGGTCTATTTCATCTTATAACTTACAATCCATCATGAAAGGAAGCTGGGGCAGGAACTCAGGGCAGGAGCCTGGAGGCAAAAACCGAACCACAGACCACGGAGGGATGGTGCTTACTGGCTTTCTCGTGGCTTACTCAGCGTGCTTTCTTATACACCCCAGGACACCTGCCCAGGAGTGGCACTGCCTCTAGTGTAGTGTGCACTTTGAAATCAATCATTAATCGAGAAAATGCCCTACAGACTTGCCTAAAGGTAATCCAATAGAGGCATTTTCTCAATTGAGGTTTCCTCTTCTCTGATGACTCTAGCTTGTGTCAAGTTAAAAAAAAAAGGTCTAATCAGCATAATGAATTTGTGCCAATAAGACACTACCTGTGGATGAGAAGCCAATGAGGTAGAACTCTGTGTGTGTGTGTGGGTGTGCACCTGTGTGTTTGTATTGCTTTTCTGTTGCTGTGCTAAAACACCATGACCAGGGCAATTTATAAAAGTGTTTAATTACGCTTATGGCTTCAGTGAGTTAGTGTCTATGATAGCAGGGTCAAGGAATCACTGGGAGCTCACATCTTGATCCACTACCATGAGACAGAGGGCATTCTGAAAATGGTGCAAATCTTTGATGCCTCAAAACCTACTCCCTAGTGACACACCTCCTCCAACAAGGCAACATCTCCTGATACTTCCCAAACAAACAATTTTACAGATTGGGCACCAAGAACTCAAAAATATGAACTTATGGGGGCCAGTTTCATTCAAACCATCACACACTCACACACATACACATATGCTTTATAAATATATATGTTCTATAAACATAGACTGTTAAAAATATATCTCACTAATAACCAGAGCACCCAGATATAATCCTACCAATACTTTAATCTTAACTTCTACATTTTCCTAAAACTGTATGCATATGTGTGTATATGTGTATGCACGAAAACACATAAATTTATCATTGTGTATCTAGTTTTCTCACTTATCACTACAAAATAAATACTTCATTGAATGGTAGGGTTTCCATGGTGTTAGTCGGATGGGAGCCTCTTAAACAGCAGTCAAAGAAGTAACCACTGCCAGGTGCTTAGCATGTGGGCTGGGACAGGTGCGTCCAGAAGCATCCCCAGATCCCCTACTAGGTTTGCTCTGGCTAACAGTCCTTGTCACTAACACCATACACTTCAGCACTAGTGTTACTATTTCTCAGAGGGCCACTAACTTAAGGTGATGGCCACTACACTAGCCACTTCCCTTGTGCCCTTTAGGTCTTAGGCTTAGCTCTTCAGACCTGTGTTCTCTCTTCATTGCGTCTCTGGCTGGAGAAATGGGACTATGGGCCTAGAGTGGACTTACCACCACTCCATGGTGGGTACTTGTATGTAGACTTGGGAGGACTTCTTCCATCCTTAAACTTCTTCCCCATGTACTCTACGTAAGAGCGTTTTGCCTTCCAAGCACAAAACCTGTAGGAAGAATGTCACTCAGTCACACAGAAGGACTGGAAGAACAGCTTGGGCAGGACCAGTCATCCCAGACTGTGGGGGGTTGGACAGAGAGAAGTAAGGTACACTGCCCTGGGAGAGCTGTCCATCCAAGCACATTCTCCTTGTCCAGGCTTCGCTCTGGTGAAGGACTGACCTGAACATGATGTGGTTCCTTCTGGAAGCACAGTCAATGGGGTCTGTGAAGAGGCACTCTGCCTAAGTCTGGGGTATAATTAGCTGTGCCCATTTGAACGTCAGTCTATATAACCTCTGTCCAATCTCCTACTAAGTCATCCGGGGTAGCCAGCTGGGTTGCCATACTCCCCTTCCTGAGAGCCTTGATCCTTTCTTTGATCCCAGCAGGCCTTGCCCTGCTAGATAACTGGTTCCTCAGACCTTGGGTACTTACTGTCACTTGAGAGATTTTGAAACATGCATCACTTCCTCTTTGGTTCCTTCCACCCAGGACTCCTTGGTTGGTTAGATTAGGTTTAATTGCCTGTACTTGAGCTTCCTTGGCTTGAGGTAGGCAGGGGTATGGTTCTTGTCTGCCCCCATCTACTTGCTGCTCAAAAGCAAGACTATTCCATTCCATTTGCTTTGCTCCAATATACAAAGATGCATTGTATAATCCTGAGTTAATCGCTTTCTAAGTGATTCTAGCCTAGTCCCATAACAATCCCTGTGCCCCCCCGCCCCCGAGACAGGGTTTCTCTGTGTAATAGCCCTGGCTGTCCTGGAACTCTCTTTGTAGACCAGGCTGGCCTTGAACTCACAGAGGTCCACCTGCCTTTGTCTCCTGAGTGCTGGGATTAAAGGTGTGCACCACCATGCCTAGCCCCTTAATAATTCTGAACCTAAATTCCCTCACGTGTGAAACAGGGATAACGATACTTTGTCCCCATCTTCTTTTCATGATGCTGAGTGTGGTTTTGTGGTTAAACACATCGCCACAGCTTTGCACGATGTAAATGTCAATAAGTATATAAGCAGGTGAAGCATCCACAAAGTCCAATGTTCCTGAGGCCATAGTGCGGGTAGAGAAGATGAGCGCCAAGCAAACAAGAACATATTTTCTAGATATTTCTGACCCCTTAAACAACTCAGGATGAATTTCTATGAAGTCCTTGATAGAAGCAGAATGAAGTTCTAGATAACAAGTGATAGCCAAAAGGTCTCATTGTTCAGCTTAAACCAAGATTTTGTGCTTGCTTTTTAAAATTTTGAAGGAAGTAACTTGCCTTAGGGATTGGACAATCGAAGTGAGTGACTGGTAAGCAACCCTGATAACTGTTTATTTGTTAAATACTTTATTCTTATTTTGTGGGCAGGGGTGTTTTGCCTCCCTGTATGTATGCACCAGGTGTGTGCATGAGGCCAGAAGAGGGCATCAGATCCTCTGGAATTCTAATTACAGACAGTTGTAAACTGCCATGTGGGTGCTGGGAACTGAACCCAGGTCCTTTGGAAGATCAGCCAGTGCTCTTAATCACTAAACAATTGTTCCAGTTCCTATTAATTTATTTTTAACATTTCTTTTAATTTTTGAGATAACAATGCATCATTTCTCCCTGCTCTTTCCTCCCTCTAAACACCCTTTGCTTTCTTCCAAACTCATGGCCTGTTTTTTAAAAAATTTATTAATTGTGGCTATATGCACATATGTATATACACACATATTACTAAATATAATTTGTTCGTTCTGTATAATGTTACTTGTATGTATGTTTCTGGGGCTGAGGATCTGGCACTAGATACCTGGAAAATTGATGTTGGTGATCTTTTCCCTGGGGAAGACTAATACTCCCACTGTGAGTATTTCTTAGTTGTCTGTAGTTCTTTATGTGGGCCTGCAGCCTCGTGGGCTTTCCCCTGTTCACTTTAACACATCTCTTGATGTCCTTGCTCAGTTAATGTTTAGGCAGCCATGTCTTTATAGGGTGTAGATTCTGATGTCACAGAAACCTATACCTTCATTTTAACAAAGGGCACATTTAAAAAATGTATTTTTTCCAAGACAGGGTTTCTTTTTGTAGCCTTGGCTGTCCTGGAACTTACTTTGTAGACCAGGCTGGCTTTGAACTCACAGAGACCAACCTACCTCTGTCTCGCCAAGTACTGGGATTAAAGGCATGTGCTACCCGGCCTAAAAAAAAATGTATTTTTACTCATGTGTATTCATGTGTACTTGTTTGCCTGCATGTGCACCACATGCATACAATGCTCACAAAGGGAGCAGAAGAGGGAGTCACATCCCCTGTAGCTAGAGTTGTAGGTGGTAGGTGGTTGGCTGTAAGCGGCCTGATGTGGAACTGATTTCAGGCCTTCTACAAGTAAGTACTCTTAACTGTGGAGCCGTCTTTCCAGCCCCATGCCCGCTTTTTTTTTTTTTTTTTTAAGAAAAAGGTAAATCTAGTAACCAGAGTCAAAATATAAGTATTCCCATCAGGCTTCTGTAGGAATATTTTTTGCCAACTATTGTGTCACCGAGCATGCACAGCACAGGGGAAACACAGAAGAGGGCTCTCAGAAAACTTGACATCAGCTGAGACATCTCGGGTCAGACTCTGAGCACAACTCATGGCAGGACAGGTGGTGAACCAGGGGTACAGGTTGTGTTTTAGCTACCGTTTTGAATTTTGGCCTTCATAGGCTCCCTGCCAGGTTTTCATTTTGAGTTCATTGCTACATTTGCCAGTTGAACTTTGGGAGAGAGATGACACAAAACTTAGCATCTCTCCAAGTGACTGTGCCTCCGTGGGGTATGGGAAGGATTGTAAGATTTGTCACAGGTGAAAGCAGTCTTGCCGGGCTTTGTCCTTGGATACACTGTGGATACTCCCTGAGATTAACCTTGAGATAGACTGGGTGGAGCCATCCTGGGCCTGGAATTCAGGAAGCAGACCCAGGGGACTCCACCTGGACTCCCTCAATGGGAGGAGGAGACTGGCCCTTGCACGTGAGAGACAGACAGGCAGAGAGAACGAGAGGAGCAGCAGATTCAGACCAAGCTCAAGGGCACGTGGGTTTGGGAAAAGGATCAGCGAACAGGCCGGACCAGCGCGCAGGCCAGAGACAGCTAGGGACCCGTCCCGTGGAACAGATACCGGAAGGTTCACTGTTTTTTCCCTTTAACCCTTTTTCCCTCTTGTGTAAGCTAATTGTTAAGAAACAGAGCCAACAGTGGGACGATTGGATTGGATAGAATGGTAAACTGCTCTGGCCTGCCTCCTCCGTGAGGTTCTTTTTTTTTTAATGTTATACGGAGTTTATTAAATGAGCATAGGGGGAGAGTAGGAAAGGGGGAAGTGGTGCCCCCAGAGAGAGGAAGAGGGAGAGAGAGAGAGAGAGAGAGAGAGAGAGAGAGAGAGGAAGAGGGGTAAGAGAGGGCCTGTGAGGTTCTTTATTGTAAATAGTTCTCCTTTGATAAACTTAATCTCCCAGGAACTATGGTCTATCTCATGCTTAGTGGGGAAGTCTGGGCTTAAGTACATCAGATGCCCCTGATCCAAAAAAGCACAAGAGGAGAAGTGGCTCCTCCTGGACAGTCCTTCCTTTTTAACTCAGTGCAGGATGATGGAGTTCAGTGGGTAGGGACAGAGCTGCCATCTCAGTTCCTCACAAAACTGGAAACTACGGGACACAGGAAGACAGAAAGTTGTTTGCCTTGGTGGTCAGTGGATATAAGTACCTTTTCCAGAAGTACATGATGACAGGGAAGATGGACATAATAGCGCCATGGAAGATGGTCCGGTCTAGGTGGCCGTCTGTGATGGCAGCAAAGATGATATCCTTCTGAGACTCGGAGATGTTCACCTACCCGTAGGGTGCGAGCATGTCACTGTCAGAAGCCCCAGGGAAGGAAAATGACTTCTCTTGACCCCTAACACTCCCTAAAACACTACCTCTCCAGAAGGCAGAGTTTCCTGTAGTTTTGCTAGGCAAAGGTCACCTTGTTGACCCAGGACCTAACTTTAGGGTTTTTATCGGGGGAAAAGAGTCACAGTGTAGCTGGGGATGTCTTACCCTCAGCTTTGGAGGGACATCGGAAGTCAGGTAGAGCTTTAGAATAATATTAAGTTTAGACCGCATCAAGATGATGTCATTTTCAGTGTATGCTCTGTTGATCTGCAGCATCTGAGCCGAGCTCACCAGGTCATTAAATCTACAAAAGAGGCAGACATAAGCAACCGAGAGAAGGGAAAAGCAGGTGCTGGACAGGGTGCCTAACTCAAACCTGTTTCTAGCAAGCGAAGGTCAGACCGGTTCTGAGCCAGAGTGCTGATTTCATTCACTCAGTCTCAATTCTTCCATCAGCAAAAACTGAGCCCAGCCCACATGCCAGGCCACATGATGGCAAGTTCTCTGTCTAGGGCATCTCTATCACAATCCCCGCCTCCATTCCTGCATCCCACAGCCTCCTCATAGTCCTGCTGAAGATCTCATTTATCACTAACTCAAGAACGTGAGTGCTCTCCTGCTCTTCGCCCTTCTGCCCTGGCTGGAGGCCAGCCCTGAGGCCAGCCCTGAGGTGCAGTCGGAGTCCTTTCCTGTGGAACACGTTAGGCAATGGCGAAGACTGAATCTCAGTGGTGACAGAGGAGCCACCTTAGCATTCTCAGCAGGAGAGGAACAATTGGTTTCATGATTTTTTTTTTTTTATTGGCGTCTCTGGGTGCTCTACAACAGTAGTTGTCAACCTTCCTAATGCTGGAACCCTGTAATATAATTCTTCATGTTGTTGAATTTTATGGACCCCAAACTGTAGAATTATGTTGCTACTTCATAACTAATTTTGCTATTGTAATATGCGATGTAAATATCCAATATGCAGGATATCAGATACACAACTCCTGTAGGGGGTTGTGACCCACAGGTTGAAAACCAATTCTCTACCGACTAGTTTGTGTACATAGTTTTCTTTCTTTCTTTCCTTCTTTTTTTCCTTCTGTTTTGTTTTGTTTGTTTTTCGAGACAAGGTTTCTCTGGACTCTCTTTATATACCAGGCTGGCCTTGAACTCACAGCAATCCGCCTGCCTCTGCCTCCCAAATGCTGGGATTAAAGGTGTGCGCCACCACACCTGGCTTGAAATAGTTTTCAAGAAAGCAGAGAGGATGGGGTGGGGGTGGGGGACAGTGGGAGCAGCAGCAGAGGTAGCTGTGGGCTCGCTGTTCTTCCTCCACATCCCATGACTTCCCTTACAACCTTGCTATCTTGTTAGCCCCACTTATCTTTCCAAGATCAGCCTGTCTCTTGTCTCCACAGGATGGTCTTGCTTGGACTGGAGACTGCTGGGAGGGTCTGATAATGAGATGTGGACTTTTAACCCCTCACCTAGCCAGAGTCCTACCAGACAAGGCTGGCTATGGACTGGCACCAGGACCTCGGGCGTGGGAGGGCAGAATCCAGGAACTGGCGCTTGACACGTCCCCTTTTTGTATGTAGTTCAATGGTCCAGACACTGAAAGCTGTGAACTGATTTGTTAGCTATCCCAGAATGCACCCTGCTAAAGGGAACTGAGATATTCTGAGCGCCCTGTTACGCTATTGTCTGACATTTTTTCTTTTTCGCTTCCCCATTTGAGGGGAATAAAAAAGAGCTGAGCTGTTAATAAAGTTGCTGGCTCAGGCCAGCCTTTGCAGCCCTCCTGAGACCATGTTTTGGTCTTTCCTTTTGTTATCTCTTTATTTCTTTTTCATCTCTGCTCCTTCCCCCTTGGGACCCTGTTTGGGATTCTGACACAGCTGGTCCAGATGAGCTCCAGGGCCAAGACTCCATGCTTAAGGACTTACAGGTGTGTAATTGTGTTTCCTGTGCCCAATTTTACCTAGCACCTGTCATCGCAGGAGACTTTGCCACCTTTTATGTGTGTCTTGGCTACATTCTTAGTCTGGGGCTGGTAGAGATGTACCTTTAGAAAGATAGGGGCTGTGCTGGGTAAGGAGAAGACGGACGGTCAGTGAACATGTTTAGGACTGAGCTAAGTTCCTCCATGGAGTGCAAGGGGTCAAACTTCCCCTGACGTGAGAATACTGGGCACCTGCATTTCTGAGAATCAAATTAACTGATGTCCCTGGCATGATAAGCATAGACTGGTGGGCTATCCTTAGCTTACTCTTACACTTCTCCCAGTGGAGGTGTTTTCTAGGAGTTACTAATTTTTTTTCCCAAATATTTTTCTCTGTTGTGCTTTTTACTCTACGTTTTAACTCATTCATACGACAGAGGAGAATCTAAAATCTAATAAGGAAAAAAAAAATTTCCTTCTTTCTATAAAAATAAACTAGAGCAGGGCATGCTGGTATATGCCTGTAATTACAATCTAGGGATGAAGAGACTGGGGCATCTTTAGTTCAGCCTAGACTGTATAGTCAGATCCACCTAAGAGGAAGAAGAGGGGGCTGGAGAGATGGCTCAGAGGCTAAGAGTAAAGTCTTGAGTTCAATTCCCAGCAACCATCTATAATGAGGTCTGGCGCCCTCTTCTGGCCTACAGGAGTTATATGCAGGTAGAAGACTGTATGTAATAAATAAATAAAAGAAAAAAAAAGAGGGAGAAGAGCGGGAGGACTCTTTGAAATAGTGCAACAAAGATATGTATTAGACTTTAAAAACAAAAATAAACACACAAACAAACAAACAAACAAACAAAGTGTTCAGTTAGGTACTGCAAAGAACTTTAAATCACTGAAAAAGGATTTGGCCAGGACCATAGCTCATCTCTTCAGCTTCGGTCTTACATGGGTGTGGCCCTGGGTAGGATCCTGTCCCTACAAAACACATACATGAACAAACTAACAAAATCCAGAAACCTTAAGTTGCTTCGGAGTGATTTTTTTTTTTTTTTTTTTACGTGTTGGGTTCCACTTTTACCTTTTTGGTTGTAAGCCTGGCCTTTAAAGGCCAAGCCCTTGTTCCACTTTAAAAAAGAAAAAAAAAAAATGGAATTAGAGTTGGTTGACAGTATTTGGAGGATAACTTAGAGTTGATACAAGAAAAATGTATAAGCCTATTAGTAGGCTGAGGTTGGCAAGTAAATGAATATGCATTAGCCCATCTGACCTAAAAATATCTACTTAACCTAGACACATGCACGCACACACACACACACACACACACACACACACACACACACACACTGTGAAGAATTATTGGCCCATGGGTGTTACATGAGACAACTTCTTTCATATTTTTAAATAGAGAAAAATCCACTTCCTGGCAGTAAGTAAGTGCATTATAGCTGTGGGACCTCCAGGACATTGAAGAGACCCTTAGAGTCCACAGAAGGATAGAAGGGTAACAGAAGTCCAGGAGGTTTTCAGGACAATCTTCTCTGGCAGAGCTAAATTGCTGTGTTTCTCACATTCAATTACTGTGGCTTTGATATGCCAAGCCACCTTTTGCTAGGAGGTGTCTGCGGGTGTGTGTGTGTGTGTGTGTGTGTGTGTGTGTGTGTGTGTGTGTGTAGGTCAGAGAGCAATGTCTAGTGACTTCCTTGACCACCCTCTGCCTTAGTTTTTGGTGCAGTCTCTCACTGAACCTGGAGCTCACCTTGGGCTAGGGTGCTTAGCCAGCAAGCCCTGTGACTCCTCTGGCCTCCGTCTTCTTCGCAGCGCTAGGATTCCAGATGAGCACTGCTGGGCCCAGCTTCCTCCCATCCCACCCCATGGGATCTTAGGTTCCTACTTCTCCTCAGCCCCGGCTGAGAAGTGGTACAGCGTGAAAGCCACAAGAGGGAAGAAAGATGAGAACTTACCTTTCCATTTCAGAAAAGAAAAAAAGATCATTAACGACAAAGTTGATAGTGATAATTCTGTGGCCAAATATCCGGCGTTTTACAAGGACTAGGTCCCCATTTTCCTGTTCCGTGCTCCGGGTACCAGGGAGTACAGGAGTCTGACGTGCAGACGTGGTGGTGGGGGATGCAGAGAAATCTAGCAGAGAAACAACAAGGAGTTACAATCTGGTTTGACCAAGCATCTCTCAGGTCCTAAATCTTCGCCCTGGGCTTGACCACTGAGGACTCATGTTTGTACCTACTGAAAGCGCCACACCGTATGTCTAGCACAGCTTTCTTACTCAGACTTGAATGACTGCTGACGAGGGTATCTGCCCAGGTGTGTGACAACACTCATATCAAAAGATAACTGACTAATTAATCACAGGAGCCACAGAGTGTCACAGGATGTCTTCATGGCAAGTGCCTAATAGCAACAATCACGGGTGTGAGCAAGCTAATCCACAGGCTCCCTGAAGAGACAGTGACAACTGCGTATGGGAGGGTGGTTCTGGGCAAGAGCAACTCAAGGCTTATCAGGGAGGAATCAAGGGTTAGGTCATCTGGGAGGAAATTTAAAAAAGCAACAAACATCAGAATGAAGGAAAAGTTTGGTCAAAGGAGGGAGACTAGAAAGCTAAAGCAGAGAATCAAAGTTTTCAGGTGTAGGCTCCAGGGGGCACTGAGGTGGATGGCTGGGGGTTAGACAGTTATCGGAGAGCTGTTCACACCTTGGATGGGAAGACTGACAGACCACAACATGTGGTGGGCACTTTAAAGAGAGTTATGGAGAAAACCTGTAGGTCAGATGGGTAGAGCCTTGTTTGTATATTTACCGTTGAAGTCTCAGCACCTACCTGGCGAAGTGCGCGCCCTACAGCATTCTCGGCAACGGTCATGAACGATGGAATTAGAAGCAGTTGAATAAATCAATTCAATGGACACTTTGTGCCAGTCAAAAGCTAGGCAAGAAATATGAGTACTGACAGAAAGTGATGTTTAATCTATGTTAAGGAAAATGGTAAGTAATAAAATGGAAAGTATGGAGATTATATATGTTAGATATAATTTATATAGAGACATATATGTGTATGTATATATTACCAGAACATATGCTTTAAAGCATTGGTGGTGTTATCTCTGATGATTTCCATTTGTATCCTACATGTTCTTGTAATTTTGCTGCCTCTATTAATAGCATGTATTGATTATATAGCCAGGAAACATTTAAATATATTTTTAAAGACTACAGTAAACAACAGTACGAAGCCATTTCATAAAAAGCGAGTCTTTGGTGAGAGGGCAGTGCTATAGTGGATGGCCTCACATTCATGAAGATATAAGCTACACAGATTGGACGTGGTGGGTTGTAAAAACACAAAATGCATAAAGTTGGGAGGGGTACAGAAGGGGGAGTGTATCTGAGAGGAATTAACAAGAGGCTAATGATCAAAATAGATTGTACATGCTGGGTGCAGTGGCACAAGCCTATAGAGGAATGTTAATTCAGAACATGGCTGTTCTAACAAGAGATCACATCCAAAGACCTTCTAGGTCTATGTGATCTAGCTGAAATACAAGCATGCCTTTAATCTAGGAGAGAGAGGCAAACAGATCTGAGTTCAAGGCCAGCCTGGTATAGAGCGAGTATCAGGCAAAGAAAAGCTGAGATCCAGGTGTGGTGGTACATGCCTTTAATCCCAAACGAAGGTAAAGTCAGTTTGTAGAAGAAAGCACCCATGTTTGAAAATGATGTCTAATTGAGTGGCAGAAAAGGTGACGAATCAGAGAAGATTTGACAGAATAGGATACGCCCACCTCATGAGAAGAGAGGAAAGTGGAAGCTACTTCGGAGGCAGTTTTTCAGAGAGAGAGGGTGCAGTTTTTCCAGGATAGTAATAGAGAGACGGTTGCAGAGATGGAACAGGCCAGAAAATGAGAAGAAGCCAGATTAGATTAGAGCAGATTGCTGAGTTAGTTTGAGGCAGAGCAGAGCAATTCCGAGCTGAGAGAGAAGCCAGATTACGTCAGCTTTGAGAAGAGTTTGAGCCAGAACAGCTGAGTTGAACCAGAGCTCTGAGCCCAGAGCTCAGAAAGAACAAGGGCAAACTTATTAAGCAGTTAAATCTCAGAGGCTAAAAACATTCTAGGCCTAGGTTAGATTGTATGGAGGCTAGAAGCTTCCAGGTCTAGGCCTAGGTTAGCAGGAGTCAGAAAGCCTTACGGACAACAACTGAGTTATGAGAATAAAAGTTACTTTTACACATGCCTTAAATCCCAGCATTCAGAGGGGCAGGGCCAGGCAGATCTCTATGAGTTCGAGGCTAGCCTGGTCTACAACGTGTGTTCAGGGCAGCCAAGACTACACAGAGAAACCCTGTCTCAAAACAAAACAAAACCAAAATCAAAAATCTCCCGAAACCCCCAATCAACAACAATGAAAAACAAACAAAAAACACCCAAAATTATACAATGAACACATACATAAAATTCTCAGGGAATTTAAAAAAAAATGTTATATTTAAAATGTGAGGCCGCTGAAGTGCCTTTGTCATGTTCCACACTTGCTGGCTCTTTGAGAAGCGCCATTGTCCAGGCAGTCCTGGGCACCCAAGCCCTGCTGTTCTTGTTCACTGTGGCTGATGCAGGCCTGGCTCAAAGCAAGTAGCCTGAGCTCCTAGGGCAGGGGGCTGACTATCCTGACGGGGAAGTGACTCACTCTCTTTGCTGTTGTACATTTCCAGGTGGATGAAATCTATAAACTGTTGCCGCATCTTGGGATTTGTCATGAGTCTGCGGTACTTGCAAAAACTCTTGATGAAGCCGATCATCTTCATCCACCCTTTCCTCTGGGGGAAGGAAGAGGGCTGCATTAGCACGGCCCCTGGTCACCGAGCACCTGTTGCGTGCCACAGACCTGCCGTCTGTCACAGTTAAGGTCCTCATCCCTACACAGGGATCCTCTTGAGCTCCAGTTTCAAGGATGAGTCCACCTCGGATTAAGTGGTCGAAGAGTCTAGCTCCAACCATCATGGAACCACTTCCTTAAACTCCTACCACACCCACCGTCTTTCAGCGGCAGAAGCCAGCACTCATCACCGGAAGGAACAGAGGACCTGTTGCTGCTCACAAGGAGGAAATGATGGCTCAGCAGATCTTAAAGCGGTAAAAGAATAGAGCCAAGGAGTGAGCCTGCTTCTAATCATTAAGACAAATTTACAGGTCCCCATTCTCACACCCTTGCCCCCTCCCCACACACAAGAAAGTGTGTCCATGTCTGCCTTCCTTTAATAGGTACTGGGAGGCAGTCTCTGGTTCATTTGCCTCCAGGAAATTTGATACATTGAGCCAAAAAGCATCTTTTTTATGAGAGTGCTCACTCATTCCTCTACCCTAGTCCTCGGAGAGGGGATGCCAATGCAAACGTGGCTTTAGAGAGCCCCTGGTGAAGTAATAAAAAGCACTGGATTTAAGGGCTAGAAACTTCTAGGGAAGAGCCCAGCTTCTCTATAGATGTGTAATTTGGGTCAATTTACTTGATCCATGTCTCTTCGTAAGATGAAAACATCAGCCTTCAGGGCTGTGGTGAGCCTTAGTGTGTGTGTGTGTGTGTGTGTGTGTGTGTGTGTGTGTGTGTGTGTGTGTGTGTGTGTGTGTGTAACACAGTGTGTGGCCCACAGCAGGCAGTAAGAACATTTTGGTTTCCTTTTATCTGACTTGGAAAGGCTGAAAATTACAACAAAGCTAACTGGTTCAGCACACATGTTCTTTCAAATATTCACCGTCCACAGCGCCCTGCCAGATTTGGCTCAAAAACAGAGAGAATGGAGAGGGGGTGGAAACAGCACATTTTCATGTTTACAGTATTGGGCTTAAATCTTACTTTCAGATACATCTTAACTAGATCTTTGGAATCTGATAGAACTGGGCTCAATGTTTTCTGTCTAACCAGCTCATTCTGAACATGAGGTTCCTTAAAGGAGCATGTACGCGTCCTCACACCACATGAAAAGACTTCTCTGAGTACCATTCCTTTATTTTTATAGGGCAAAGGGTAAGAGGGATATTTGTGTTTGGGAGAAGGAAATGGGCATTCTTAGTGCCAACTGTTGGCATTGTCTTTTTGCGATTTGCTGTTCTGTGGGACACTTGTTCCAGACCTACCCTTTGTCATACTACAAGGGGAGGCTGACGCTGCCAGTGACTGGGTGTGCAATCCAGTCTAACCAATCTAATCTCAGTGCAGAAAGATTAGCAAAACCATTTGGCCTGGTGGCCAATCCACACCCTTTGAAAGAGCGCGAGCAGCAAGAACACTGACAGTTTCATCCTCTCCCTGTACATCACCCTTGTGCCTATCCCTTAGTTGGTGCCAAAGAGAGGTGGAGCAGAAAGGAACTTCCCAGTACAGTGATTCTGAGCCTTGGATGATCCGTTTGTAAAATGGGTCTTATAACACGACTCCCGCACCCAAGTGTAATTCTTTCAGTGATAGTATCAAGTGGGGGGTACCCTTTTGTCCAGCTGACAGTGCCTGGACAATGGCTCTCCCGTCTGTGATGTCCTTCCCTCTCCCTCCTCACTGACCTGAAATTCCTGTATGTGCGTTGCTGACTTTGAGGGCTTCCTAGGGGCAATTTGTGTTTCAATGTCCATCTCCACAGGACGTGGTGGGAACATGTCTTGGTATTCTTTAAACCTACCAGAAAGCAGATTGAGAATTGTCAAAGAAGACAAAACAACAGCGCATGAGACATCACAAGGTAGCCTTGCTCCAAGTCAGCTCCCACAGGACTTACAGTGGGGATGGTGAGACACTCAAAAGCACTCCTATTGCTAGCTCAATTCTTATATAAAGTCAGTCTGTCTTTCCTTCTCAACACATTGTGAGGACTGGGAGATGTTGGCTTAATGTGGCGTTTCAAAGCCGGGAAGCAACTCCAAAAGGAGCCCCACCCTCTCTGAGCATGCTCACCACTTTTCTTCCAAAGATTTCATGACGTAACTCTGGAGCATCAGCAATGTGGTGGTGGTAATGTGACGCATGTTAACAATTTCTTTGATAAGAGGAGCATCACACTGCAGCATTTCTTCTAAAGAGAGAGAGAGAGAGAGAGAGAGAGAGAGAGAGAGAGAGAGAGAGAGAGAGAGAGAGAGAGAGAGAGAGAGACAGAGTCATTTCTGTTTTTTGCTTTTGCTTGGTGGTTTCACGTGAGAGTCCCATGACTCTCTGTTCTCACTCTGGCCTCACCATTTGAAAATCTCCAAAGACTATTTCAAATATTATGGGGAATTGTTTTGTTTGCTTGTTTGGTTTGGCTTTTAGACAAAATACTATCCTTCTTAGTCCCATTTCAAAGATGAAAGCTAAAAGGAAATAAAATCTTAACATAAATTCTTTTCTGTAGCTGAGGTGAAGTTTTCAGTTTAGAAAGAGGCTCAGGAGGAAAGGAGCAAAACACAATTATTGGATGCAGAAGGAGAGTCCAAGATACACATATCAGTGCTGAGCACGTCCCAGCACTCTTTGTGTCCAGAGACAGCGGGTTTGTCAATGAGACTTGAAAACATATCAGAGGCGCACAGGGCGCTCTTTTCTCTTTGAGACCCTCCAGAACGATGTATAGACCTCATCTTGAAACTCAGCAAATAAATAGTTCTTAGATGTGGCAATGAATTGTGATAAAAATATCTCTTACATTCTAAAAGACAGGAGTTTTGGGTGGACCTCACAGCCAGAGTTAACAATGTCCCTTGAGGTCACTTATGGCTTAAGATTGCTGCTGCTGTACACTTGGGCTGTCTAGCCCACCTTGACAAGAACAATGTAACAACCAACCTTCCTCGCCTTAAATTTCCCATGTAATTTTTACAACTGAAGCAAATACGTCGTTGCAACTTTCAATTACATACTCTCCCATGCCCCTGTCTCAAGATGAATGTATGTGCGTACTTATGCTGTGATCATCATTTGCTGAGGAAAAAAAAAAAAAAGGACCAAACCAGCTTTTATAAAATGAATGTCCACAATAAATGTTGGAGCACTGTATGGATATTGCTTGATAGATTTGCTATCTGGGTTGGCTGGGGTCAGTTGGAATCAGAGTCTGTTAAAGGCTTCTGTACAGTACCCCATTCCTTCCCCCATGTGGTGTGGTGTCTGTGCTGTTTTATAGCAAAGAACAGAGCCCTTTGCCAGGGCCATACACAGGAACACACAGGCACAGGCACAGATTCGCAAGACAGCCTTCAGGTAGGCACCGGTTCAGATTCGGACCACAGACAGAGGACAGTGCAAGACACAGGGATAAAAATAGATAATTCAAATCTTGGTCCTTTCTTGTCTAAGTTACACCAAGGGGAAGTGCTTTATAGCATCTTATTCATAACTGCATTAATGCGGCCTCAAGGCAATGTTGGTGATTCTGAGCTTATTGCTACTGCATTTGAACTGCACCTACGAGCTGGCATGCTGAGCTTGGGCGTGTCTGTATATCCTAGCACTTGGCAGAAAGGAAGTTTGGGAGTTTAAGGCCAGTCTGGGCTACATACGTGAGTTTCAGGCCAGCCTGGAATATGTGGCAAGACCCTGTTTCAAAACAAACAAATAAATGAACTAGGGAGACTTGTTACTTTGGAAGCTTTCCTATTTTTGTATTTATAAGCTTGTCTTGGATAAACGAAACTAAACCAAGCAAACAAACAAGTGAAAAACCACTATACATATGAGCCCCTTCCTGCCTATGTAAACTCTGCCTGCTCCCAGTGACAGGCAGGAAGCTCAGTTCTACAACTTTAGGGGACGCTGTGCTCACCCCTTTTTGCTAGAGTTACAAGCTAATACTCTCCTTGCAACCTCCAGCTAAGATGCATTTCCACGGGCCAAGTTCACTGCCACTTTAGACAGGAAAACAAGACAACATTTATGAGTGGTGGTCAGATAGACCATTCTCCGCTCAGCTCAACTCTTCGTGGCTATCCCCACTTGCTTATAGCTAGCATCATGTTAGCCGATTTGATGATTAGGTAATTGGAATTTTCATTAAAAATCAACTAATTGAATAAGTTAGTTAACTTCAATGTGTTGTACTTTTTTCTTGTTTGTTTAGAAAGCCATTTATTTCCTGCTTTACAGGAATTAAAGTTCGATTTCCAACAGTAAGTGAAAGGAATGGGTGTGTTTATGAATATATCTCCTGGGTGGTTCCTTTCACCATATTACAGCTTTGGGCTCACTACTGATCCTGGCACTCGTCCTCACAGGCTCATTATGAATCCCATGTGGCTCTTCCCCTCTTCTGCTCTCTCTAGAGGTTTTTATTGAGTCGGGTTATTTTCCACACTTTTTCTCTCCCAAGAAACCGAAGCAAGAATCAGGAGAAAAAGAGGCACACCGGCAGGGATCTTGCCATGGAAGTAAGTCTTGCTTATATTTTCCAAAGCTGTCTTGTATGCCTTTTCATTGGTCTCCATCATGATCTTCTGTACGGCTATCAGGAACAGCAACGGGCTTTCAGCCTTCCGGTCTTTGAGGAAATCCTTGAAGTACTCAAGGTGTGGCATGTTTAGGAGGACCTCTGTGATGTTCCTGGAAAACAGAGCATTGCGTTGCTAGGAGAAGGGAAAGGACACTGACCGCGGAGACTGCTCTGAGTAGGAAGCAGAACAGCCCCCCTCTCCCCACCTCACCCCCAACGCCCGCCACACACACACCCCGCCTCCGAGTCACAGGATAGCCTCTATGCCCGAGCGAGGCGCGCCCCCACCACATCTGGCTGCTCCTGGAAGGAAATCAACTAATGTTTCACCGACAGTCCTCTTTGCTTTTCTCTCACAGTCTTTCCTGAGTAGGCTGTGCTCCCTGTGGGGTTTCATTTCCACGGGCATGGTGCGGCTGTATCTTTAGCTGCTCGCTCTCCAGTTTTAAGTGAACATTTACTCTCATCTGATTTCACCGTTATTATTCAATGCTCTCTTCATGTAACCACCTTTTGACCAGTTTACCCGCCTCCTTTATGTACGCGTATGCTTTAGTGTTGGAAACAGCAATAGGTTTTTGATAGATATCGGTTATCAGGATGAGTTAGCTTTATTCTATTCTCATTTTGAAAGTTTTTAAAAATTATGACTAATTGGCATAAGAGACTGTATCAATTGAGATAATCATGTAAGTTTTCTACTTCATTTATTTAATATGGCATTCATGGTGGGTAATCTTGTCATCGAATTGCCTGGATCTGGAACTGACTAAAAAGAAAGGTAAGCCACGTGGACCCTCCTGTGACAGGTTTTCTGGATCAGATGATTTATGTGGCAAGGCCCGCCCTAAATACAAGTGGTACTTTTCATTGTCAGCCCAGGTAAAGGTGAAATGAAAGAAAAAAAGTTGTGTTTCCCTACCTTGCCACACTCGCTGGCAAGCTCCTCTGTTCACTTGCTGCTGCATTTTTGCATTGATATTAGAATTAGCTTTTTCAGGTTTACAATTGAGGACCAGTGAATAACTTTCCAGGTCTTCAACACCAGATAGGGACTCCTGAGGTACACAGCCTCATGAACTGAGCAACTACTGGGTTGTCAACTGCTCCAGTGTGAGATGGCTATTGCCGGACTATGTTGTATAAGACACTCTTGGAAAAAAAAAAAAAAGTCCTACCATATATACTCATTCTGTTGGCTCTGCCATTCTAGGGAAGCCCAACTAATACAGAATATTATTTTGATTTTTGGATGTTAACTGTATCTTGTATTCCTTAGATAAATTCCAATTGTTTACGCTACACGATACTTTGGTTGTTGCTGATACTGGTTTGAGTTTGCCATTTGTTAAGGCTGTGTGTGTCTATATGAAAAGGGAAGCAGTTTTTATGATGCCTCTGTTTTGGGAGTTAGGATGACAACGGCCTCATAGGATAAGTAAGAGTTTCTAAGGGTTTCTTCTATTTCCTCAAAGAGCTGTTGTAATGTTGGTACTGTCTTTGCTTTAAATATCTATGGGAATGCTCCAGTGCCACTGCCCATGCTATGCTATATAAAAAAATTAGAGTAACATCCATTTTTTTTTTTTTTCATTTTTGAGACCGGGCTTAACTGTCTATCCCTGGCTGTCCTGGAAATTGCTTTGTGGACCAGGCTGGCCTTGAACTCACAGAGATCTGCCTGCCTCTGCCTCCCAAGTGCTGAGATTAAAGGTGTGCACTATTACACTTGACAAAACACCACTTTTTTTTTTTATTTTGTTGTCTCTATAGATTTACCAACATTTTCAGCTTGTCTTCGAGTCAGCTTTTTAGAAATCTGTACATTTCTAGGAGTTTATTACATTAAGCTGTTGAATTTGGACCTTGTATTTCCTGACAATCTCGATGTACGGTTGGTTTTCAATCCTGATTTTAAACAAAAATTAAATGGCACTTATTTATTTTTGTGTGTTTGTATGTCTGTGTGTCCATGTCTGTCTTTCTGTCTGTGTTGGGTGTTTCCTGGTACACATATGGAGCCTAAAGGATAAGTACAGGGAGTTGGCTCCTTCTACTGTGTGGATCCTGGTCCTCCAGACCAGATAATGTATACTGAGCCATCTTCCAGCTCCCCGGCTCTTCCTTCGGGTTAAGTCTGCTGATTGTGTCTAGCAGACTTTCCACGCAGCTGTTAGGCACCTCTCTGCCAGATCCTCCTTGCTTTTATAATTGGCCTCATTGTTGATTTTTCTCTAGTTGATTCCTGATTGCTCTCACATGTTCCTTCAAGTCTTTAAACACAGTTTCATTTACTTTGCTGAATAATCTCTTAGATGTTTTTGATAAGTCCAAATAGAAGCCATCTCAGAACCAGTTTCTTTCTGCTGCCTGCCTGTGCTCCCCTGGTTTTGTTTTGTATGACTTTTGAAACAACCCTGGAGTTGGGATACACCCTCGCTCGCTGGCTCTTCACTCTCCACAGGCGGTTGCTGTTGATGGTTTTATTTGCTTTTTTTTTTTTAATCCCCTAGTTTGTTTTCTTTAACTCCTGACTTACAGGAGTAATTCTTGAGAGCACTGCTCCCCACAGGGTGTTTTCACAAGGCACCCACTCTGCCTTTTCTTAAATATTTTTCATTATTTTTATTTTACTTTAAACTCTATAGTAAAAAGGGTGTAAATTAAAGAAAAAAAAAATCACACATTGAAATTAACCAGGCCCAAAGAATACATAACACAGTTCAAGTAGTAATTCAAGACAGAAGCTGAGGGGCTTCACAGTGCATTTTGTACTTTTACTATTGAATGCATTTTACGCACTTATCCACCACAAAAAAAAAAAAAAAAAATTAAAGATGTATTTATTGTTGCTTTATATGTATGGGCTTTTTGCCTGATTCTTTGGATAACACGTGTATGTCTGGTACCTGTAAAGGCCAGAATAAGGTGTTAGAGCCTTGAAACTAGTGGTTGTGAGCATCATGCAGGTACCAGGAACTGAACTCAGGTCTTCTACAAAAGCAACAAAGTCCCTTAGCCACTATGCCATCTCTCAAGGCCCCATCCTTTTCATTTTTAATAAGAGTTTTAAGGCCTTCTGGGAAGCCAAGCGAAATAGCTAACTGGGTCCATCCTTGTTTTATTTGGGTGTGGTGGCACACACCTTTAATCCCAGGGCTTTAGAAGCAGAGGCAGGCAAATCTCTGTGTGTTCAAGGCCAGCCTAGTCTACACAGTGAGTTCCAGGACAGCCAAGGCTACATAATGAGAGCCTGTCTTGAAAAAACCAATACTAAAAAAAGCCGGGCGTGGTGGCACGTGCCTTTAATCCCAGCACTTGGGAAACAGAGGCAGGCAGATCTCTGTGAGTTCCAGGCCAGCCTGGTCTACAAAGCGAGTCCAGGACAGCCAAGGCTAACACAGAGAGACCTTGTCTCGAAAAACCAAACCAACCAACCAAACAACAAATAGAAAAGGATGAGAGCTGTCTTATTGGTATGTATGCATTCTATTATACCATTATCTTCTATATCATTAGAATGTTCAAGACACAGCATATGGTCAGGAATAACTCACGCCGAATGAGGGCTAGAGACACGCTTAGAAGGATTGCTACTGTGGTGTCTCTGACCTGAGCTGTGATCATAAATCGTGTTCAACTAACTTGGAAGTATCTCTGTAGTCTGAGTAGAGCGCCGTGACTAGCACAGACTAGAACATCAAGAGGAATAGGGGACTGCCTGTCAGGAAACAGTTTCCATTAGCCAGAGGGAGGAAGATTTATCCAGACTGTTCGGGACAGACAGAAGATTCGCGACCACTTGTGAATTGTACAGTAACAAGTGTTTATAGTAGGCATTTTTTTCCCTATACAAGATATTTTTCTAAAGATTTGACTGTCTTCTTTATATACTATTATGATTTCATAATATAGAGATGAACTTTTCATGGAGCTAGCAATTAGACAAAAATGGAGTAAAATCAATAAATTGGCCCAAGAGAAAATAAGAGTCAAGAAAGAACGAAGCCTACCGAAAGGATACAGCACTAGAAAGTAGCACATGGTACTGGTGGTCTCTGGAGATGCAGGTTCAGAGCAGGGACCTATAGCGCATGTAACACTTGGAGAGTTTTTTAATCTCTAAGTGGAATTTCTGCTAAGAAGTGGAGAGAAAGACAGATGCTGCCTCTACAGGGAAGGCCACAGAATCTTCTCCCAGCAGAGACCGACTCTTAGACTGTTTGGAAAGTGGAGGAACATGGAGTAAGAGACTGGAGGCTACAGGATGGAACCTAATGCCCCTAGACGAGTTGCTGTACATGTGCTATTTACAGCAGCAGCAGCAACAACAAAAAGAAACGATGTAAATGCCTAGAGAAAGGGTTAAATAAAATTCGCTTCACCTACAGTGTGGAGGACAGTAGATCCCTGCAGGCTAACATAGAAGGGTGTCCATGATCGTGACACCCTAATGTGGTGTCTCATAATTGGTCAAAGTGTTAAGAATAAGTGATTGTTGAGTGCTCAGCCCGAAATGGAACATCTGTATCAACCCTCTCCAAGGCTCAGGGAACATCTCAGAAGAGAAGGCAGAAAGAATGGAGAGGGAGTGCTGTCATTTGAACATAGCATGACTGTTGCACCTGTGCACCCACAATATCAGTAGTGACCCACCTGCACAAGACTGGGCCCATCAACATGCATGTATACCTACATATATGTATAGCATACATATAAAATGTTTAAAAAGTTGTCTATGATAGTTTAAGGGGTTTTTGTTTGTTTGTTTGTCTGTTTGAGACAGAGTTCTCTGTGTAGCTTTGGCTATCCTGGACTTGCTTTGTAGACAAGGCTGGTCTTGAACTCACAGAGATCTGTCTGCCTCTGCCTTCCAAGTGTTGGGATTACAGATGTGTACCACCACAACTGGCTCATAGTTTACATTTTAAGAAGTTACTTTGTAATATATGCTATACAGCACTTAACATGCAGAGTGTCTTGCTCATATGGTTATGATCTATAGAAAAGGTCTGTGTTGAAAAGTCAAAAAGAAAAGAAAGAAAGAAAGAAAGAAAGAAAAAGGTCTAGGAACCTCCATACAAAAATCTGTTCCTAGAGACGTTGTTGTAGTCAGATTCTCCCATCTTACCTGGGTCTTATGGAAGGCTTTCTTAGGACAGATCTTTTAACAAAGGACGCCTTCCTTTGTGAGTGTGTATGTTTTGCTTGCTTGACAATTTCCACTGTGATATCTGAGAAAGACCACAAAGTTAGGTAACAATATTTTATAAAGAAAGAATAAGAAGGTGCATTTATCAGGCATTAGTCACAACTACTGTGTCAGGCCATTGGATAACTGGATGCTGACATCAAGTCAAGGTGTGTTAGCTATGCATGTTGGCCATCAGTCCTAGAGCCCACCTTCCTAAGAGACCGTTATGACCAATTCCACTGTACTTCTTGGTACATTACTGAAGATGAGATGTCACCTGCCTTCCAATTTGATTCTTTAATTCAGCCACAATGCATATGGCATTCTATCTTTGTTGACACTTTGGCTGTCCTCTTGGAAACACTTCTGTTTTCCATTTGGAAGTGTTACTTTGTAATCGTCAAACTCTCTGTTTGTTGACCTCAACTTAAAGAGACTCCACTCAACTTCTTGCTTTAATTAAAACCATTTCTTTCCAAGAATGTGGATTCTGTTACAAGGGTGTTCTGGCAACTCACACACAATTCAGAATAGGTGCCTTACCCTAGAAAAATTATTCTAAGAAATGCATTGAAGTATTTTTGAAAAATAATAGATTCTATAGCTCTCACCATTATAAAAACTCTTTGAGGGTTTGAGATGTCATTTAGTTGACAGAGTTCTTGCCTAGCATTCATGAAGCTCTGGGTTCAATCCCCAGCACAACATGATGTCCTTGCCTGTAATTTGCAAAGTGGAGGCAGGAGATCTGAAGTTCAAGGTCATTGTTGGTTATAAAGTGAATTTGAGGTTAACCTTGACTATCTAAGATTCTTTAATTTTACAGAGGAAAAATACCGAATAAATCATCAAGGGCAGGCATAGGGTCATCTTATTATTTGAAATAAGAACATGATCTAGTGATTTGATAATATTTCTGTGATAGGAAGCATATAAAAATTATTGAAAGCAATAGATATCCACATTGGTTCTAAATAAATGCAACTAAATGTATTAGAAAAAAATTGCCAGGTGTAGTGATGCATGCCTTTAATCCCAGCACTCTGGAGGCAGAGGCAGGTGGATCTCTGTGAGTTCCAGGCCAGCCTGGTCTACAAAGCAAGTCCAGGGCATCCAAGGCTACACAGAGAAACCCTGTCTTGAAAAGCCAAGAAGAAAAGAAAATTCAGACTATAGAAGAGTTGATATAAAAGAAGAAGAAAACCCACCAAGCAATATAAACAACAACCTTTCCTAAGAACAAACACAATGTTGAATTAGGACAAAACATATTTCAAAGTCATAAGTAAACCTGTAAGGAACTCAGTCAAAACATGAACATTAGAAAAAGATGTTTAAAATGGTAAGAGCATACTTAAATGATACTTTTCAGTGTTTAAGCCACAGTGAGCACAAAGCAATGCTCAGGACTTGAAAAAAATTAGAAAACTTCCTACACTATATTTTTCTTATGATTGTGGGCAATTTTCTAAAGGCACGAAGCTTAAGAAACTGCACATCCCTTCAAAAAGTAAAAGAACGAGGAACACTCTCTACTCACAGACTGTGGACGTGACTTGTTCCTCACATTCCTGCTTTGGTTCTACCCGGATTGAAAGCCAAATAACCCCTTTCTCCTCTAGAGCTTCTCGGTCAGATATTTTCTCATGACAGCTGGGAAGGAAACTAAAACACTTGTAGAATAGTGATGCCAGCCAGCACCACTGCAGAGATACCCAGAATATCATCCTGGAAGGTCATTAAAGAGGATGCTTAAGAGGTAGGACTGAGATGGAGTTCTAGCCCAGGTCCATGGATCTATGCAAGTCACTTCTTCAGCCCCTAAATGTTTACTTGTAAGTGGGGTGGTTTTGAAATCAACAGACTTACCACATCATATCTTTGGTCTAAGGAGTGCTGGGACAGTAAGAATGACCAATTGAAATTACCTAGAACACTATTTATGCTTCCAGTGAAGGTAATAAAATCAGAACAAATATCGTATCCTAAAATAATAACTGATACCAGTGAAACTCTTAAAACTTAAGTTATGGCTTTGTATTCTTTTAACAAACAATTCATTTATTTATATTTACGTGTATGAGTGTTTTTTCCTGAAGGAATGTATGGGCACCATGTGTGTACAGTGCCCATGGGGACCAGAAGAGGGTGTCAGATCCATCGGAACTGGAGTTACAGTTGTGAGAGGCCGTATGGGTGCTGGGAACAGAATCCGGGTCCTCTGCAAGAGCAGCAAGTGCTCTTAACTCTTCTGCCATCTCTCCATCCCTGGCTCCATAGTCTTAACAATTAAATTATAAAATCATTAGGACTAAAATAAAGAAAAAGGTAGATAAGTGCTAGCACCAAAAAGAGGAATGAGCCACAGTGACCCAGTGGGATACCAGATACCTAGCCGAGTAAGACAACTTCCCTATAAATGGCTTCTTTCCACTGATCGAGAAGCCCAACCAAGGTGAATGGAGGATCCCTCACAGGAAGGGCTACTTAGCTGGAGAATCCACACCTGAAGCAGAAAGAGGGGGTGCATCACCAAAGGCAGGTCCGGTGAGAGGAGCCCAAGTGGACTGAGAAAGAATGCCCATTTTTCACAAAAGAAAGCAAGCAAGCTGACATAGAACAACATTCTGCCTAAGCCAACAGGCCTACATAGAACGGCAATGATAATCCCCTTGGCTGTGAGCCTGCATGAGATGTCAGAACCTGAGCTAGCTGAAGTATCCATGTTAAGGTGTGACCATATGTTTAGTAAGAAAGTCCAAGAAAGATGAGGAGAGAACCCATACAGAGAATGGACAAGGCCCCTAACAAGGATGAGTAATACTTCCTCATGAAGGGATAGCCAGGTTAAGGGTGGTGGTCAGAGCCTAAGTGGTAGGAAGAGTGACTACATGCCATGATGGCCTGCCACAAACCATTAGATGTGGAGAGCCAGACACACCAAAGACTTTCTCAGAGGCCCTCATGAAAGGACAAAGGCTGGTCCTCGGCTGGAGCCGGTCCCTCGTAGGAGTCAAGGTTGTGGTTTCTGGGGATCCAATTCATGCCCCTAGACTGTGATTCTCAGTCCTTAGGCAGCTGTGTCTGAGGTATCCTGGATTCTCTTAGCTAACATTGTCTGACATAGCTCCCTGCTGACCCTGTCTTTCCCCGCCCCCTGCAAATAGTATATATAACACTATAGTTCTTAATAAACTTGTTTGGCATAAATCATCAGCTTATGCAAGACCTCCTGGTCCCAGCTGTTGCTTTTGTCTGTATAGCTTGTCTTCTTTCTTTCTCAACTCTAGTCCTTCCACTCAACACCTGGCAGTCTCTGTCCCTTATTCCTGCTGGTTTAGGTCAATGAGAGAGAGAGAGAGAGAGAGAGAGAGAGACAGACAGACAGACAGACAGACAGACAGACAGACAGAGACAGAGACACAGAGACAGAGATGTGGGGGACACGGGATGAGAGTTTTTCTTTAAAGGACCAGCCTGAAGGTGGCTGTGGAGTTCTAGCAAAGTACAGAGTTGCTCTTGCATGGAGGTTCTGGAGCAACACACATAAGACCAGGAGAGGGTAAAGGGCATTTGTGAGAGCAAAGGGATGCTTGTGAAGACAGATCAGTCACGTGACAGGGCCATAAAAAAGTAAATAAATTTATGACGATAGGAATTAGGTTTCTCATCATCAGAGAAGGAGAGCAAAAGTATAGAAAAAGGAGAAAACTAGAGTGAGTCCAGCATCTGGGAATATTAGGGCAAAGGGACAATTTTCTTGTCACTCTTTGGCACTCCTCAGCCCAATGTTGACGATACATCATCAAGCAAAACAGCAACAGCCAGAGAACTCATGACAATGGGGGTGTCATATAAATTGGGGGTGTGAGTCTAGGTCATACTGCCCAACCTGCTAGGCTCCTCAAGACCAGCAGAGGTTCCAGCTGAGTGTGAAGGGAGTCCAGCATGGGGAGCAGAGGGCAGAAGCCTCCCTGTCCATATACACTGCAATGGTGCAATTTCCTTTCTAGGATAAATTCTCCATGAAACCAACCCAATCTCCGGAGAGGCTGCTCCAAGATACGATGGAATTTCTATAAGAAGCAAGTGGGCACAAAGGATGCTGCTTGAATCTTCCCCTTAGCGTCAAAAGCACTCATTCTCCCAACAGTATTGGCCATTGGTAGCTCACTGCTCCCTCTGTTACGGGAACCAAAGGAAACTAAATGGCCCAAAGTTGTATCTGTGCCCCAACTCCTGACCCATTCCGTCTGGGTCAAGGTGGCAGTACCAAGGCCCAGGTACCTGCCCTCAATGAGGGACAACTCTAAATGGCCATTGTAACTTCTGAGTTTCCCCTGGTATCTGGAGAGTTGTGTTGAGAATGCCTCAAGGCCTTCCTCACTCAAAACAGCCATCCTAATATTCCTCCGCAAATCCTTGACTCCAGAAAGAAACAACAAAAATCTTTAACTCCAGGAAAACTTGGCAGAAGATGAAGTCACATTATTTAAGATGTCTGTTAAATAATAAAAGAAAAGTGAATTGTCTTAATTGTTACCATCTTCAATTTATAATTGCCTTTTATTTGCACTACACCTTCTAGGACTTTGTAGGAGTGGGAACAAATGGTGGTTACCTCTGGGGTATTATGTCCTTACAAACTAGGTATGGGTCCTCTTTTGGCTTAGGTCTCTAGAGTTTGAGAATTCTTAGATTTGAAAAACAACAACAACAACAAAACAAAACAAACACTTGCCTTCTCTCTAACCTTAAATACTTGCCTTTTTGAGGTGCCCTTTCACAGTATATTTTGTAGTCTTCACTGATCTTTTCTATGGCCAACTTTGGGTTCTTATAGGAAAGCTCCTCAAAGGTCATTTTACTAAAGTCTGTGAAGGAAAACCAGAGGCAGTGTTTAGGTGTCCATTCTAAGGTTCAATATCCAGCACCTTTCTTGAAAAGAATGCCTTTAAAATAGTATTGACTCAGGCAATAGTGTCTAAAGAATACAACTTTGTAAGTTAAATTAAAACCAAGAAAACACAGACTCCCCTCCACTCCAGAATGGGTGGGTTTCCTTTTCTCTGCTAGTACAGAGATATGCCCTGGAAGGAACAATTGTTAATTCAATATAAGTAACTCATTCATGCAAATGCCTTTGATCCCTTAGAAACAATCATCCAAATACTCTGCTATTGCTTTAATTTTTTTTTCATACATAGCAAATAATTTGTTAGGATTTTTCTTGTTTTTGAGAATGACAGGACCTTTCATGGTCCAGTTGTGCATGACTCAAGGACCTAAGATACTTGGTACTGACTGAGCAGTCTTCCAAGACCAACCTGGATTAATGGGTCAATGTTTCATGCCAATGAATATTAAATACACAGACTCTGGGAGGTAAACAAAGCAGAATAAGGTGTTAGTTAGGTTTTTTAGTTGTTACTTAGGTTTTTTGAGATAGGATTTCTTTGTGTAGCTCTGGCTGTCCTGGAACTCACTCTATAGACCAGGCTGGCCTCAAACTCCCAGAGATCCACCTTCCTCTGCCCTGCCTCCCAAGCGCTGGCATTAAAGATGTGTACCACCTCAGCCTGGCTAGAATAAGGCTTTATTAAGAATTATTAAAAGAAAGTAAAACATTGAAGAAAAGTGAGTAGAACTTTTGAGAGTGAGAAAGGAAGTCTCAAGCGTGGGGAAACGGCTAGCTTTTCTCTGTCCAAGGCTTTTGTAGGGCAATAATAAAAACTGAACAAAGGCTGAGGTAGTCTCTACTGAGGTTGTTTAGTTCTCTGGGTTAGGGGCTGAGCTGGTGGAGGGCCTGCATTTCCTATGCATGTACGTGCCCTTGCTGCAACCAGGGAGCTAGTTATTCTTGGGTCATGTGTCTCTCAATTAGGGATGGTTGACGCCTTCCTTATCCATCTCTGACTCTGGCTTTTTTTTAGTAATTGACCTTGGCTACCTGCTAAGCTGTTGGTCACTTGGCCAAGTCTGATCACTCTCAAAAGCCCTACACCATCCTGGTATGTGAGCAGCTAGTTCTCAAATGAGCTCACAAAAAGTCAGATTCCCAAATAAGAAAGGTCTTAACAAATTAACTTGAAGCAAGAGAATTACTACCTCTTACCTTGCAGGTGTCTTGCTGTTGATTATACCGAGATCTCTGGCTTTGTTAGTTCTTGACCCTACTGGACATTAGTTACCAGCTGGTGTGGCTACCTTAACCTTACAGGGTGTCTCAAATGCCATTAACGTTCTGAGCTCTCTTGCTTCTCACAGCTACCAAGAAGCAGCTGCAGCGTTCTTGGCAATCTCTTTGTCTACAGAATGACCGGTTGGGTTGGGGGAGGTGTCTCTTCCTGAGATGGATTGGGGTCCTCAGAGTCCGCCCTTACAGCTTAGTCTATTGCAATCAGCTCCCATAGAAGCACCATGTTAAATGCATGACTGTGTAAAGAAGCAACATTGCCTAGTGTGGGTCTCCTAATGAGAAAAGGCCTCTTGTGAGCTAGTTAGTCAGTCTGTCAGCACTAGCTTCTTAAAGCCATCAGCTCTTCTCAGGTCCAGTGGCCACCTCACACCCAACTGCAAGCACCACTGTCTCTCATCCTTAGTGCTTCTGACTTCAGTGTTTTAAGTCTTATACCCCCACACACACATTTTTTTTAAACCATAACATCTATTGCTACTGTAGAGTATGCGCAAAACTTGTAGTTTTGGATATGATCCTTTCTCCTTGTTGTCTACTGTGAAATAGCCCATGCCTCAAAGATACCACCAGTAATTGTAAATCCTTGTTCTTTCGAAGTAGGCTTGCTTTCTTTTTCTAGAAGCTGCCACATATTAATCCTAGTAACATGTGGTGAACTGAGCAGAGTTAACTTCACAGTCGCAGTATGGTGTGACCATAAGGCCACAATAGCAAGAGATTTGATGACGCTCTGGGCAATGAAAGCAGAAAGCAGCTTTTGCCTCACTGGGTTGGGTTCTTGGGGTATAGAAGTGTATCTGCAGCCAGGCATGGCGGCGCACGCCTGTAATCCCAGCACTCTGGGAGGCAGAGGCAGGAGGCTCTATGTAAGCTTGAGGCCTGTCTGGGTTACAAAGACAGTCCAGGACAGCCACAGCTACGCAGAAAAACCTTGTCTTGAAAAAAAAAAATTAAAATAGTTAAAAAAAAAAAAAAAGTATATCTGCTTGTGCAGAGTTCATGTGGAACTCCACAGATCATCTAGTATGGCTGTGTGGCTGGAGTCCGCAAGGAAACCTGGAGCAAAGTTAGAGCCCCTTGGAGCTGACTCTGGAAGAAGTGTGGCGGCATGGAGCATCAGATGCATGGCATGGAGTGTGGCATGCTAACTGTGGGGATGGTTTTGGTGGGCAGAAGTTTTCCAACTTCAGTGCCCTGGCTTCCAGAGCCAGTAGAGACCACAGTCAGTGTGCCTGGATTCAGATCCTGATGGTCATTCTCAGTGTGACCTTGAAGGGTGACATCATCCGGGCATTGGTTATTAGTTATCTAGAGCTGGTTTGATGTGTCATTTTGAAGAGCAAGTGAGGTGACCTTCACAGTGCACAGTGCTGACTCTTAATAAGTGATTGCTGATATAATGGGTTTTATATTTTCTAGTCCCCTAAACATAATGGTTTGAGGGGCGTGGTGGTTCACACCTTTAATCCCAGCATTCGGGAGGCAGAGGCAGGTGGATCTCTATGAGTTCGAGGCCAGCCTGGTCTACAGAGCGAGTCTAGGAAAGCCAGGGCTGTTTCACAGAGAAACCCTATCTTGAAAAAAAAAAAAAAACCTAAATAGCAATAACAACAAAAACAATAAAGTGAGTGCCTTTACCTGTTAAGAACACCGGGGTTGTCTTTTCTACCTGGAGAGACCCACTCTGTCGCAGGTTCTGAGTCGCCACTTTTTTCCACTCCATAGAATCCATTTCCTGCATGTTAGCCAAGCCCTGGCTTAATGTTAGAGATTCTTGAATCCTTTTGTAAAGAAAAATATATTCTTCTTTGCTTGTGGGTTCTCTTTTATGCCATCGGGCTTTGATGAAGCGTGTTTGAGTCTGAAAGGAATTAGGAGTAGAAGGGAGAGACAAGCATGGTGGCAGGAGTCAGCCAGAAGCAAGTGATTTGTGGGAACTCAGTCCCCCACGGACCCTGGTCACAGATTTAGTCTGATAGTCTTTGGGGTTATTGCACCTTTATATGCTATGCCTACCCCCCAATCTAATTTCTTTTCTCTGAGAAATCTATAGGAATATAACTTCCTTAGAATTAGACATGTCCCAAGTCTTTTTCCTTGAAAGTTTTATCTTCTTTTTTTAAAAAAATAATTTCTCAGATGCCGCCGTTGTGTATGGTTGGCTGACCTCTGCATGCAGGCTGTTTTTGAGGAATAAACACTCTTTGCTTTTACATGCTAAAAACAATAATAATAATTTCTCTTCCTCCCCCCTCTCTCTTTCTCCCTCCCCCTTCCTCCCTCTCTCTCTCTCTCTCTCTCAATCTCTCACAAACACACACACACACACACACACACACGAGAGAGAGAGAGAGAGAGAGAGAGAGAGAGAGAGAGAGAGAGAGAGAGAGAGAGAGAGAGAGAGAAAGTTCAGAAGAAGGCCTCAGAAACTTCCGAGCTGGAGTTATACATAGTCATGAGCTACTCAATGTGAGTGTTGGGAACTTGAGTTCCCCGGAAGTACAGCAAGCACTCCAAATCTCTGAACCGGCCCTCCAAGCCCTTAAGTTTATATTCTTTAAACATCAAGGAATGCGCCCATCTCCAGTTGTCTCCAGGAAAACAGTCTTAGTTTCATTTCCTTTGAGCCTCTAACACAGAAGTATTTCCCCCATCCCTCCTGCGTCCTCCACAACCCAAAGTCCCTCCTACTGTGAAGACGAGGAACCAGTAGTCCTCTTCACTCAGGAACTCATCATACCAGGGGCTGAGCACCTGGAACGCAAGCACAGCATGAGCATTAGGGGATGGACCCTCAGCTGGCTGCAGCTGCCTGTGGCCACCCCACACAGTAGAGTGACTGTGGCCACCCCACACAGCAGAGTGACTGTGGCCACCCCACACAGAGTCTGACTTCTCATTGCTGCAACATTCAGTGGACAGTGCTTCTTTGTTGTTGTTGTTGTTTTTCTGGTTTTGTTTTTTGTTTTTTAAATACAGCAGCTCTCAAAGCCTCTCCGTAAGCATCAGAAAATGGCAATTAAAAGTTCTTTGAAAGGGCAAAGTAACTCAGAGCATTTAAGTGTCTTCCCGGAGCTCTAGCTTTGGTTCTCCAAAAATGGCTTTGAAAACCAGTCAACTCTGCTCTCACACCTCCTGCTTGGGAGGAGCGGGCAAACAAAACCTAAGCTGAATTTATTCACCCACATTCTTTACTTGGCAAAGATTCTCCACGTGTCTCCCATGTGCCAGGCGCTGTCCAAATTGCTAGCCTCAGACCTGTTCCAAGGGGCTCACCTCCCAGCAGGGTGAGCCGCAGTGTGGTACATGCAGCATATGCGTAATAGACATGTAGGCAGAGTTCTCCCAGAAGAGAGGGAAGGGAACTGTTGTATGTGGTTGAGTCAGGAAAACCCAAGAGGAGTTTCCAAAGGCAAGAAAACTTCAAGTTTGCACCTTCCAGTATAAGTAGGGGTTTGACAGGGGGAAGGCGAAGCAAAGGCATTCCAGGCAGTAGGAGGTGCTTAGGCAAAGGCACAGAGTAGAGAAAGGGCTTGGTGGAGGCCGATGGGTACTGTCTGATATACTGCTGTTCTAAGGAAGATCCAGAGAGGTGGAGGCACGTGGCAGAAACCATGCTGTAACCTCTGTCTGTGAGCTCTGGGCCTGGTCAAAGAATAAATTCCAGGAGTGGGGTCCTCTAGGCTGGCTAACTGGAGGTGCGGAAAGCTCCTGAAAGCAAGCAGGCAGCATGGGTACAAACTGTCCTCTCTGGCTCTTGACTGTGGATGGGAGGTTGTTCTAAGTCCCCATCTTGACTTTCCTGAAATAGGAAACTGCAACCTAAAACTGTAAGCCAAGCAAACATTGTCCTCCCGTGTTGCCTTCTATCAGGGTGTTTTATTACAGCAGCGGAAACAAAATTTGAATGACAGGCCCTTGCTTCCTAATGTCTAGTGCAGAGTTCTTAAAGACTTCAGGAAGATGCTCCAAGCTGTGTGGTTTTGGAAGGGTGCACCAGAGGAAGGCATGAAAAAGAATGGGAGGTGCCTACTGACCACACATTAACCCATTCTACTTTTACCTTAGAAGATTAGTCACATCCCCAACGTGTGAAGGTTTGCGTGGACAATTCTACCTTCAACAAGGTGAGTGGAGAAGGCCAGACACCATTTTTTTTTTTTTTTTTTTTAATGAGTCTTGAGCTAATCTGCCAGATGCTAACTCATTTCTTTGAGACATGGGGCCTACCTTGCAGATCTCCATCTGGGCTTTGGGGATCCAGGGGTTCACATCCCCAGATGGCAGAAGCTTCTTCAGGCCCTGGACGGTCTGAGGTTTGAGTGGTAATGGCGGTCCGATCTGCTCGTTCAAGTAGAGCTCGCAGATTCTGTTACCAAGCATGTGGCGAAAGAGCGCATTCCCGTTCTTTCTGTTATTCATCAGAACACCGAGGAAATGCTGCAGGTCCTGCCAAAGGTCCAGGAGGTGGACTTCCACCTTCAAATTCATTTTCTTCAGGTGAAACCGGAACGGACTCCCTGCACAGGCATCAGCGCACAGGGCCCAGTGAGTGTACCCAAAGGAGAGGTTTCGCTTGAGGGACTTCTTCACTGCCAGTGGGGCAGGGTGGTTGATGATGGGGGTGGAAGCTCTCAGGTGGCTGGAGAACTTTGTCTCAAAGAGGCCCTCCATGTGGAATTGGATCTTGGGTTTCTTCTTCACAGTGGGTTTCTTGGCCCACTGAGTATCCTTGTTCAAAACATGGATTATTGTCTCCTTTGAGGAATCTCCTCCCCCCAGGGAAGGCTTCTGTAAAACTACGTTTTCTAGAAGACGCGCCTCTTCTTGGGCACTAGTGGAGGCTTCTGGCTTGGAGTCTGTTTCCAGGGACAAGATAGGTTCAGTCAGCTGCCACATCTTCTTCTTGGCCTTCCTGCTTGAATACTTCTTTTGGGAGCAGTGGGATTTCTTGATGCTCATGTTTAGAGGGAGCCCCCCTGCATGCGCGCAGCAAACACTGCATAGGCGAGTCTCATATTCCTGCATCAGGCCGTGGCATGCTTCCTCACTGGCCATTGCCATCTTGGCGTGGTTGTAAAAGTTGGGGAGCCAGTAGCTCTGGATTTTGAACAGAGCCATCTTCTGCATGTGGCTTAGGATCTCCCTTCGGGTAGTGGACTGGTTGGGGTGCCAGATGGAGAGGTTCAGGAGAGACTCTGAAAGAAGAGAGAAAGGTCAAGGGTGAAGTGGTGGGGATGGTGAGCAGGAGGTTGGAGACTTTCGAAATGTCTTCATGTATAGCATATGTTGCTCATTCTGAGTGAAGTCCCCAAGGTGAAAGCAAGAAGAACCCAGGGGCATGCTTTTTTTTTTTTTTTTTTTTTTTTTTTTTTTTTTTTTTTTGTAGACCAGGCTGGTCTCAAACTCAGAGATCTGCCTCCCAAGTGCTGAGGTTAAAGATGTGTGCCGCCACACTTGGCTGTGGCATGCCTTTGATGCCTACTTAGTAGACAGTAACTGCTTTTCTCTCATTACTTTTTTTTCTTCCCAATGGAGACAACACAGTTTGTGGGCTATCTTGAGCACATTTTTTTTTTTAAAGAATGCATTATAAACAAAAGCAAAAGATACAAGAAAATGTGATAAAAATAAAACCGAGATTATACAAATGCAACTAGGGCTCATGATTCTAAACAATAACCAAAAAAAAAAAAAAAAAGAATGGATAATCCCAAGGAATCAAAGCCCTCAAATAATAGCCCAAATAATAGCCAGCCATTGCTAGCCCTGGATTTAATAGTATGGGGCTTTTTAAGTGTCTCCTAGAGCACAGGCTACTCTCATTATGTAGCCAAGATGACCCTTGTGATCCTCCCATCTCTACCTCCCAATGCTGGGATTACAGGCATAATCACCCACACCCAGATAATGTTATCAATTTTTAATTATTCTTAGGAATGAGAAGAATATGGTTAGTCTCAGACAGCATATCTTTTGGAACATAGTGCTAGTGGGTTGGAAGTGCCTAATAGGGATGAACCCAATAGTCTGGAGAGAGTATGTAGACAAGGTCTCAGACAGTAGGCCAAACAGGAAATATCTTAAGCTCTTTAAACCACAAATAATTTCTGTTGAACTCTTTCAATATTTAAGACATTCTTTGCTTGCAAAGGGCGGTCACAAGTACTGCCTTAGGCCCAACTGCTGTTTGTTCTAAAGAATTTCATTTACATAAAAATATAGCAAAGTGGGGAGAGGGCACCTGGAGAGATGGCTCAGAGGCTAAGAGCACTGGCTGCTTGCTCTTCCAAAGGTCCTGAGTTCAGTTCCCAGCCACCATTTGGTGGCTCACAACCATCTGTCATGAGATCTGGTGCCCTCTTCTGGCCTGCAGGCAGAACACTGTATACATAATACATACATCTTTAAAAATAAATAAATCTTTTTAAAAAAATACAGCAAAGCTAGGCAAACTCAGAAGACACAGTAATTTCTCAGCGATCCTGTCTCAATTCTTATTCTCCTAGGCAACCTGCACTGGCCAGCTGTATCTCAGGAAGGCATGAGCTCCACCCTAAGCACGGCTGGTGTCTTTCAACCTTTTTTTTTTCTGTTGCGGGCTATGACTTCCACCTGCACCCTGATACTGAGCAGATGGAGAAGGGTACCAGCGTGGAAAGCAAAAGATGGGGGTCACCAGATACCAGAGTGACTTTTGCTGATTCCATCCCACAGGAACTCCATTTCACACACCCTCTGTGATCCTTACTGATGTTCATGTTGCAGAGAGTCACCACTCTGGAGCCTTCCTGCAGATGAGTGGCCTTGAGCACGAGCAAGAGGGACAGGTAGTAGTCTCTCATGTACAAGTCCGTCTCATCTATGCTCAGGATCTTCTCGGTAAGGATCCAGAAGTCCAGCAACTCTTCACCTACAGGTCAGGCAGGAGAGATAGAGTCAGAGCTGTACTCTAGTCCCGCCCCTTTTGGTGAATGAATCGTTGTGTGGCCGCTCATGCCTTCCCAAGGCTTGCTCTGCTGAACCAAACACCATCCATCACTAGCCTACTTCCAGTTAAGACATGTCTCCATGAGCCAGGCATGTTGGTATGCGCCTTTAAGCCCAACACTTGAGAGGCAGAGGCAAGTGAATCACTGTGAGTTCGAGACCAGCCTGGTCTACAAAGTGAGTCCAGGACAGCCAAGGCTACACAGAGTGTCTCCACAAGGTCTCTAGTGTGTGAGGATGGGAAGCAGAGGGAAAAGGACTCAATGGGAAAGTGTCCTTCATGTCCTCCTTTGCTTTTGCTTTAAAAAAAAAAAAAACAAAAACAAAGTTACATTAGGGAAAACTATGACAGTACAAACCATGGGCTATCGTGTTATTAGGAAAAGAAGGGAAAAATTCTTTTCCTTGGGGAAAGAATTCTTTTCCGTACTGGGCTGGAGTGTCATCCTGGGCCAGTAGCCTTTCAGCACCCTGACACTACTGAACCGAATAGAACAGGAAGCAGTACTCGGTCACCACAGGCTCCATGTCTGCTTCCTACCATTGTGGAAGATTTAAGAAGCAGGAACTTATGGCCTTGTGTATCTTTATATTCCATCCGACTAGCACAGTGGTTGTCATATAGAGACGGTTAACAAATACTGTTACATGGGTGAATAAAAGGGGTTGGATTGCTATTTCTGTAACTTATCTTATGGACCCCAGTTTCCCAAGCTTTCACCCAAACTGCACTATTAAATATATCCTAGATTTTCCACAGAATCACATGACTGCCATCTGGGGTTCCAACACCCTGGAAACTATTAAGAGCTTTCAGACTTCAGGAAGAACTTCAGAAACTGACCTGCACTGCCGGTGAGGTAGGAGCAGAACCGCCATATCCCTCTGACCCCAGCGATGCATTTCTCCAGAAGCCACTGGTCCGCCACTTTCCATCTCATCATCTTAGCTGTCAGGAAAAGTCCATGAGAGAGGGCGCATGACTCTTCCCCTTGCCCTTCTCAGCCTTGCGCACAACTGGAGCGCCATATATTCAGCGTAAGTCAGCTAGATGAATGGGGGTCCTAACTGTGGTGCTTTTGAAACTAGTCGCTGGGCCCTGTGGTAACAGGTGTCGGGGCCTTATTTGGTGCCTCCATGTATGGGTATAATCCATAACTCAAAATATCCTCTTCCCCACTGCAGCCTCCACCTGACAATGGTATTGTCCTTAAGATCCATTTAAATCTCACAGATGCCCTGCAATGTAGCTTTCTTTGGCTAGTGAGTCAAAGGTTGTCAATTCAACCCTATACAAAAATGTTGTTCATTCATTCAACAAATATTGATTTAATGACCACTAGATGCCAAGCCCTAGTCCAGATGCTTGCAATATCAAGCAAAAGTTCCCGCCCCTGAGGATTTATGCTCCTGTGAAAGGGACGTGCCATAAATACGTATGATGCGCACATTAGTTAGTAAGACAGAAAGAACTGCTAGAACATGGTAGAGCAAAGTAAAGCATGCAGGGAATTCTACGTGAGCGGGATGAACAGGATTCCGTGGGATCATTAGAATAGCCTGAGGCTGAGATTTGCACGAATGTTTGCGAAGGTGAGCAGGTGAGCCCTGTGGCTATCTGGTGGAGAGCACCCGAGGCTGAGCTAGTGCAGAACAGAGCAGTGGGAAGGTGTCTGGCATGCTTGATGAGCTGCTGGCAGTCAGTGACACTAGAATAGAGTGACTGAGGGTGAGGAGAAGAGATGAGGTCCAAGATAAAAGGGACCCTAAGGGTACAGGGGTGCTGGATTTGTACAGAGACAGGAAGTACTGGAGTGTGTGGGTAGATATTGTGTGTGTGTGGCATGCAGGGGTTGGGAGAGACAGGCATTTAGCAGATGTGTGTCTGTTCTGAATTACATTTTCCCATTAAAAAATAGATTTGTTTATTTATTATTTATACAGTATTCTGCTTACATGTTTGCCAGTAGAGGGCACCGGATCTCATTATATGGCTATAAGCCATCATGTGGTTGTTGGGAATTGAACTCAGGATCTTTGGAAGAACAGCCAGTGCTCTTAACCTCTGAGCCATCTTTCCAGTCCCATTTTCCCATTTTTATTGTACTAAAATATATTTAACAAAAATGACTATTTTAACTATTTAAGAGTACCTTTCAGTAACATTAAATACATTTGTAACATGTAACTAAAATCACCATTCACTTTAAATACTTTTTTTTCCTTCCTGTAAAAATCAAAACCATAACCACTAAGCAGTCACTCCGCACTTCTCAGTCCCTCCAGCTCCTGGCGGGTGCCAAGGCACTTCTGGTTTTTGTGATTTTTTTTTTTTTTTTTTTTTTTTTTGGACTCAGCATCTTGTATAAATGGAGTGTTTTTTCTTTTCTAATTACTTAGTTCAGGTAGAATGGTCTTTTCAATGTCCACCGTGTTGTAACATATATAATTATTATGGGTCTCAGTCCTCTACCAAATTATGCCACTTTTAAACATTTTCTTGTGCTCTATGCTGCTCCTTTTTCCTCTGTTGATAATGTCTTTTGAAGTCTAAATTTAAGGATATATATATATATATATATATATATATATATATATATATATATATATATATATATATATATATATATATTTCAACTTTCTGTTGTTAGCTCTGTCGCTGATTCCACAGCCAAGAAGTCACTGCCAAATCCAATGATGTGAACCCCTGGGCCTGTACTTTCTGTTGGTTTTATAGTTTTAGATATAATATTAGGTCTTTGATTTTTGTTGTTATCTACCAAGTTTTATATAGGTCCCACTTCCTTCTTATGCATTTGTCCCAGTGTCTCATTTTCTTTTACTCTCTGTGTATACACTTGGGTGTGCATGCATTTGTGTATTCACATGTGCATGTAGAGGCCAGAGGACAACCTTTGGTGCCACTCTTCAGACACTCGGGTGTGCACACATTTGTGTATACACATGTGCATGCAGAGGCCAGAGGACAACCTTTGGTGCCACTCTTCAGACACTATCCACCTTCTGATTTTGAGACAGGATCGTTCCCTGGGGTAGAACCTACCTAGTAGGACAGGCTGACTGAGCAGAGTCCCCCAAAGATCTACCTGCATCCACCTCCCCAGGACTAGGATTACAAGCATGTACCACTGTGCCCAGCTGGCTTACATGTTTCTGTGATTAAACTCAGGCCCTCCCACTTGTAAGGCAAGCATCTTGCTGACTAGGCCATTTGCCCAGCATTCAGCATCACCTAATGGGAGACTGTTCTTTCACCCCACAGAGTAATTTTGGCACTCTTCTCATGCCAGGCACAATGGCGCACACCTGTAATCCCAACACTCAGGAGGCAGAGACAGGTAGATCACTGTGAGTTCGAGGCCAGCCTGGTCTACAAAATGAGTTCAGCATAGCCAAGGCTACACAGAGAGACCCTGTCTTGAAAAAACAAAGGATGTATGCGACCTTCATTCTTTCTCTCTAATTTCAAAATTATTATAGCTATTCAGGATCCACTGAGATGCTATATGAATTTTAGAACTGACTTTCCTTTTTCAGTAAAAGATGCTATTGGGATTTTTATAGAGATTTTGGAGATCTGTGGTTTTTAAGGAGTACTGATGTCTTAGCAATATTGTTTTTCAATCTATGAAAATGGGAGGTGATTATATTTATTTATTCCTTAGGTTATTTCTTCAAAGTTTTGTAATTTTCATTGTGCAAGTATTTCACCTATAGGGATAAATTAATTCCTAAAAATGTAATGTTTTGTCATTTTTAATATTCTTATAAATTGTTTTGTCATTTCTTTTTTAATTGTTTATGGTGAGTGTATATAATTGCGACTGATTTTTGTGTGACTTTATACCCTACTATTTTACAGAATTCACTCATTAGTTCTAACAGGAAAATTTGTGTAAACATTGGAGATTTTTTAAAACATAAAACATTGTATCATGTGAACAGTGATAATTTTAGGTTTGTCTGTCTATTACCTTCTAGAAACAAAATCTTTTTTCTAGAAACAAAATTTTTCTTTTTTCTTTCTTTCTTTTCTTAATTGCTCTGGTAAAGACTTCCACTACTCTGCTGACTAGGAATACTGGATGTGGGAATCCTATTTCATCCTGTTATTGTGGGATGCTAAAGTGATTAAGTTTTCCACATTGACCCACCCTTGTCTTCCATGAATAAGTTCTCTCTGCTCCCAGTGCAGAAGCCTCTCATCATGCCGCTGAATTCAGGTAGCTCGTTATTTTATTGTGGATTTCTGCATCAATATTGATAAAGGTCACTGAGCTGTTTTTTTTTCCCCCTTACAACTTTGTCTGGCTTAGGTATCAGGGTAATATTGTCTTCATAGAATGAATTTTGAAGTAGTCTTGTTGTTAAATCATTGGAATAGTTTGGGAAGGACCAAGGACCTTGGGTGTTTCATAGCTTCTGACATCAGGTGAGGTTGGGTCATCTGGGGTGGTTCGGTCATAGATGGGCTATCAGTCTCTGTGTTTAGCTATGTAAAATTTTGCTTCATATATTTGATGGTCTCCAAGAGAGAAGTAAAGAAGTGTAGTTATACATCTTCTTGATATTTTGGACTTTGCATGCATTGAATATAATGCCCTTATGTGTCTTTTTTTTTCTGATATAAAGTCTGTTTTGTCTGATTTTACTCTAGGCATGCTAGCTCTCTTTTAGCTTCTATTTGTATGTAATATTTTCCATTCATTCACCTTTATTTCTCTAAAAACCTTGTAAACTTGATGTAATTCATGAACATATATATGTGCTGGCTGGTTTTGTATCAACTTGACACAAGCCAGAGTTATCAGAGAGGAAGGAGCCTCAGTTGAGGAAATGCCTCCAGAAGATCCAGTTGTAATGCATTTTCTCAATTAGTGATCAATAGAGGAAGGGCCAACCCATTGTGGGTGGGGCCATCCTTGGGCTGGTGGTCCTGGGTTCTATAAGAAAACAGGCAGAGCAAGAATTGGCAAGCAATCCAGTAAGCAGCACCCCTCCATGGCCTCTCCATCAACTTGCCCTGTTTGAGTTCCTGTCCTGACTTCCTTGGGAGCTGAACATCAGTGTGAATGTGTAAGCCAAATAAACCCTTTCCTTCCTAACTTGTTTTTTGTAGAAACCCTAAGACAATATGTTAATTCATATAGTGTATGAAACAGCTAACAAACTCCTAAATATACTATTAGTTTATTATTAGTTATTATATGTTTAGAGTATAAACATTATCTTATTATATATTCATAATAAATATATAATATATATTCTATAATAATCCAATAATAGCAATTGCAAAAGCTAACTATAATATCATTTGATCTGAAAAGGCAAAGTATATATATAAAGCATAAGTGCTAATCTGAATAAATTAATTAAATAAAAAAAATTTTAAAACATAAGTGCTTACTTATCGCATGAGCCCAATCAAATATCCTTTAGACACAAGCACTTAAAAGGTACATAAAAATAATGTCTCTCAGTGTGTTTGGCATTTTTATTCCACTTATAAAACTGCCTTACTTCAACATTTATTTTCAAGAATGAAATTAGGCTGCATAGTCCAGAGATTTACCTTAGAAATGGGTGATTGACAAGCAATATATTTAAAGTTTTTCATAACATTTATTGCAGGTTATGTTATTTCTAGAACATTCTACACAAACTATGTTGCATAATGTTCTTTGTATTACTTATGTTGACACTATTCCACTACAGAAAGATTTTCTTTAAATCTATGAGCTGTTTGACATAATGGACATGTTTCTTTCTCACATTTGCACAGCTCTGACTCAGTGTGTAGCACATATGTGGGCTTAAAGACTTGTACATCTCCATTTCTTACCATAATCTACTCTTTCATATTTGCATTCAAACTGAGTTAACTAAGGATTGCCCTGAATGTTTTATGTTGATATGAGTTTTTGTCATTATGCATTGTCATATCTCTATAAATATGTTGTGATAATGGGGCCTACTTACATTGTATATTTAGAGATTCTCTCTCTGTTGTGACTTTTTACATATTTTCAAAGGGAACTAGATAAGAGAAAGGCTCTCCCACACTGCTTACGTCTGTATGGTTGATCTTTAATATACCCAGATTCATGTGTTTACAATTCATTCAAAGGATGGAAGGCTTTCCCACATATCTTACACCCTAAGGTTTTTCTCCACTATGAAGCTTTTCGTGGACTTGACCTGTGATAGTTAAGGCTTTCCCACGTTAGTTAACACTCAGCGTTTCCCAACGCTCAATTGCTCTATGACATTGAAGAACACTGGGAGGGAGGAATGTTTTCCTGCATTGTTTATGTATATAGGGTTTCTCACCATTGTGAATCTTTTGGTGGCACCTAAGGCAACTGTGATGAGTGAAGACTTTCCCACAATGCGTTCCACACAGCATTTCTCTCCTCTGTGAATCTTTTCATGGAATCAAAAGCAACTGCAGCTTGGTAAAGGCTTTACCTCCATGCTTACACACATGGGGTGTTTGAATCCAGGGGGAATCCTTCCGTGGCATTGTGGTAGTCACTGTTTTATTGCTGTGAAGAGACACCATGACCAAGAAGACAACTCTTATTTTAAAAAGCATTTAATTGGGAGCTTGCTTACAGTTTCAGAGGCACACTCCATTGTCACCATGAGGGGGAGCACTGGTGGCACACAGGCAGGCACTGGTCCATCGGGAAAGCCACACTAGGCATGGTATGGGCTTTTGAAACCTCAAAGCCCTCTCCCAGGGACACACCTCCTCCAACAAGGCCATACCCACTCCACACCTCCTAATCCTTCTGAACAGTAAGTAGTTTAACTGGGGACCAAGCATGCAAACACATGAGACTCTGGAGGCCAATTTCATTCAAACCACCACAGGTATGGAAGGTTAAGTGTGGTCACCAAAGGCTTTTCACGCTGTTTACATATACAGGGATTCTCTCTGTTGTGGCTCCGTTGATAGAGGTGAAAAGCTGGAATAAGGGAATTTCTTCACTCATAGGTTCTCTCTTCATTATGGCTTTTTTTTTTTTTTCTTGGTGTCAGAAGGAAATGGAACAAGTGAATTCTTTCCCTGCATCGCTCACATTCGCAAGGTTTCTTTCCAGTGATTCTCTTCAAAGTTCTGAGGGGTAAAAAGGATAAGTGAAGGCATTCTCACATTTCTTACATATATAAAGTATTTTTTCCCACTGCAACTTCCTTCATGACTGAAAGGTACAAGTGCTCCTGCAGAGGTACTTATGTGATCCTGCTCTGCTGTGTGTCACGTGATCCAGGCACAGAAGGTTTCTTGCTAGCATAGTTTCTTTGGTGACTTTGGACACGGCTATGTATGCCGAAGGCGTTTCTACATTGCTTGCATGGATAGTTTTCCTCCAGTGTCTGTCTTCTCATGCTTCAGAAGTCACTGGGAAGAACTAAGGCTGTTTCCACGTTCCTTGCGTTTATAGTTCCTCCTCATACTCATGACACCCTCGTCTGGTTTGTGACCATTGTAATATGTGACACTTAGGAACACTTAGGGACAAATGAGCATTGAGTGCACTTCCACGCACCTTCCTTCTTACACTGTTTTACTCCACAAGGATTTTGTTGTTGTTGTTGTTGTTGGACAAGAGGATCTAGAACACAACTGGATTTCTCCCCCCATTGCCTATCTTCATTACGTTCACGTCATCTCTTCTCCATTTGACGTCTTAATTTCTCTTGAATTGTTGCATCCATCTTCGGTGTTCTGGTCTTCCTGTGTTTTTTTTTCCAATAACATCCAGGCCCTAAAGGCTTTCTGTATCACATCTCAGTGGAGGTCCTCTTGTCCTCTTGAGAATGGTCCAGCAAAGTCCGTCCCTCCAGGTAAAGTTCATAATCCCATTTCAAAGGTCACAGACTCCATTTCTTTTTCTTTCCTTCTCTCTCTCTCTCTTCTCCCCCCCTCTCCCCCACCCCCACGTGTGTGTTTTGAGACAGGGTTTCTCTGTGTTATCTTGGCTGCCCTGGACTCACTTTGTAGATCAGCCTAGCCTCAGACTCACAGTGATCTGCCTGCCTCTGCCTCCTGAGGACTGGAATCACAGGCATGTGCCATCACACCCAATTTCTCCTTCCAGGTCCAGTATTGTCCTCACAACTGCTCCTAAGATCAGTATCCAAAAAACAATAAAGAGCTAGCTACCTGGAGCCTCTCTCAATATTTAGGTTTGTGTCATAACTATGGTGGCACTAGAAGGGCTCCATCCACTCGCTTTCAATCATGTGTAACTTTCAATCATGCACATCTGAAAGAATTATCATTATCACTATAGATTAAACTTACTTTTTGATAATTTCATACATGTACAGACTACATACTGATTACTCTCACCTCCACCCTTTTATTCCCCTCTCACCCCTGCCGCCACTTTCCTTTTCTATAGAGCTCTCTCTCTTCTTTTTAAATTTTTTATGTATTTGTCTGCTCTATCTGCTTACCTGTAAAGGGCATTAGAGGGTATAGATGGTTGTGAGCCACCATGTGGTTGCTGGGAATTGGACTCAGGACCTGTGGAAGAGCAGCCAGTGCTCTTAACTGCTGAGCCATCTCTCCAACCCTTCTATAGATTTCTTTTTCACATTTCTGTCTACTTGTTTTGTTTTGTGACCCCTTGTAGTTAACCACAAGCATCTCTGTGACCACAAGTTTGGAGTCTGGTGAGTTCAGCAGTGGGTACACAACTAAAGACAATCTCTTCCTTTCCCATAATCTTTCAATAGTCAATAGTTTAGTGGTAAGGGGTAAGGCCTCATGAGCCTTCTTCCAACTATAGTTGATGCCAGGGTCAGTACCGAGCAGGTCTAGAGCAAGTAGCTGAGGCTGCTAAGTCCATGCTGGTAATAGCTGTGCTATCCCTAAAGACAGTATGTCACATCTTGACACTCTATCCTCCAGTTTTTACTTTCTTCCCTAAGAGAATTATCTGTTGTGGTTAATTTACCAGTAAGGCCATAATAATAACAACAACAACAATAATAATAATAATAATTTTATTATATATTATATATAACATCTAATATATAATATTTATATATTAGATATAAATATATTATATGTAACATATTATATACAGTAATATATAATATAATTGTTATTATTGTTGTTGTTGTTATTATTATTATTATTATTATTATGCCATAATTATTATTACAGCAGTATTTTCTAACCCAGTAGCAATGAATCAAGACACAGATACCTGTTATATTTTAAAATAGCCTTAGTTAACCTGGGACAGAGCAGATATTAATCCCCTAAACTACTTCCCATAATGGGGCAGGTGCCCCAATCCCATGCCATCTGCTTCTAATAATTTCTATCAAGTTACCTCCCATCCATAATCCCAAATACTTGTTAATGTTCTTCATCTGGGTCAAATCCTCCATCCACACTGGCCATGTGCTTCTCCCCCACCTAGCCTATGATGCCCTTCCTCCTTCTCCTCTCTTCCCTGGTCTGTCTTCTGCCCAATCAGTGGGCATTTTTGCAATACAATACCCCAGCTGGAACCGTGGGCCCCCGTCTTCCGTCTTGGGCTGATCCTTCCTCCCTCTGAGTCTATCTCAGATCTTTATCAGTCTGTAGCGAAACCGTCTCAGTGGGGTCAAGCATCCCAAGACTGTTTTCACCTTGGGCCCAGACTAAAGCAAGATTACATTCTCTTCACAATTATCTTCTTAAAAGATTATCTTTTTTTTTTTTTTAACATTTTTGATTATGTATATTCAAGTATCTATGTGGGGGTAAGTGCATTTGAAGGTGAATGCTTATGGAAGCTAGTGGTGTCACCGCTTAATGCAAAGAGTGTTGGGCTTCTTCCACATTTCTCCCAACGCAGGCAGTATTTGTATCACAGCACAGAACTGATGAGCATAGGATCATTACGCGGTACGGCTTCCCGTAGTTCCCCGCACCCTTTCACATCTACGCTTACCTCCTTCCGGGGACTTAATAAAGCTGATGAGTTCCTGGCAGAGGATGTAATAGAAACACAAGTTTGTTTTGCAGAAGAAAGGTAACCGGTATTTTTCCAACCAGGTCAATAGTCCTTTGTACTTGGAAATCTAGAGTTCAAACAAAATAACAGAAAGATAAATGGAACTGAACCCTTAAGAAATGCAGCAAGAGGGGCCTGGAGAGGTGGCTCAGTGGTTAAGAAATGTAGCAAAGGAAAGAGTATGAAGTCATGACGCATTTGTAATATTTGACTGGAAGGAGAAGTGTGCTGATTAAAAGTTGTACCTAAGGGGAGTGGAGACTTGAGCTGAGGTTCCCCAAGATGAAGGTTGTTAAGTCAGAAATGAAAGAATTAACACACACACAATCAAAAATAATCAACCAACAACAACAAAACCCATGTCCCCAGAAAGTTTTCCTTATTCCCAAATGAATTTAAGAAAACAGCTAAGCTCTGTTTGACAAAAAAAAAAAAAAAAAAAAAAAAAAAAAAAAGAAGTAGCAAAAGTCTTATTCTGTGATGTCAGGGAAAGCTCTACTAACTTGCCTTTTTTTTTTTTTTTTCCAAAATAACTTCTCATAAAACCCCCAACCTATGTCAACTGCACATGTATGAAAAGATGCAACCCCCTCAAAAAAACAAACAAACAACCCCCCCAAAAAAGCTGAGTGTGATGGTACATAACTCTAATCCCAGCTCCTGGCAGGAGAATTTAGAACTCTAGCCTAGTTAAGCTACATAGGAGGTTCTTCTTTCAACAACTACACAAATACACATAAGAAAAACATAAACATATCACCATTTAGAGGAGAGGAGGGTACCCTGAGAGATAATCCACTGAAGAGAGATTAAAAAAAAAAAGTGAAGTTTTGAGTGTAAGTGGAGAAACCAAATATAGTAATTAAAATAAGTCTCTAGAAGCCACAGAGAAACAAACTCTTGCTGTCTTAGAGCAGTGGTTCTCACCTGTGGGTCAAACCTTTCATAGGGGTTGCCTAAGACCATTGGAAAGCGCAGACATTTTACATTACAATTCATAACAGAAGCAGAATTACAGTTATAAAGTAGTAATAAAAATAATGTGATGGTTGGGGGCCACCACAACATTAGGAACTGTATTAAAGGGTCACAGTTAAGGGGGGGGGGGCTGAGAACCACTGTCTGAGAGTGAGCTCTCCAGTACTCCAGTAACGCATGCCTCTACTGTAGCGCAGAAAGCCACTGTCAGATCTAAGTCCACGTAATGGAAAAGGAGAAGAGAAGAGCAATTTATAAGGAAAGAGGAAAGTGGTATGAAAAAGTAAGAGAAAGTCACGCTTTGAGAAGAGAGGCATTTGGCCTTGGTCAGTATCTGTAGCTCATATCTGATCACAGCTATGGCCCCAGTTTCCTGCCTCACACTATGCCAACTACACCTTACATTCTTTCTTGATTAGCTGTGTGATCTCAGATTTCTCGGCAGAGGGGTGCAAGCATCTACTACTGAACAATCACAATAGACACGAGAAATTTCCTTACTGTTGACTAGAATATAAAGAAAGAATTTAGCAGCGATTACTTGTACTCAGGTACCTAAGACTGTGAACTGTCTCCCTGGCTTAATGCCACTCCTACTCACCTGCCTTACATCTTCTTCCATGGCCACCCTCTAGTCTTCTTTCTCCCCATCTCTAAATTCTTCAGATAACCACCCCTTTCCTCTGCCCTGAATCTTTTGCCATTAAGACTCTTACCAAGGCCAGGCAGTGGTAGTGCACTTGGGAGGCAGAGGCAGGGGAATCTCTGTGAGTTCAAGGCCAAGCTGGTCTATGAAGTGAGTCCAGGACAGCCAAGAAAAACCCTGTCTTGAAAGACAAAACAAGACAACACACACACACACACACACACACACACACACACACACAAAGAATCTTACCAAGTCATAAGGTATTTCTGGCCATAAGCTCCATTGTGAATTCTCAACATTATAAAATGGTGTCTGACCAAAGACCTGTAAAGGAAAATGTGATTTGAATAAGAATATCCTCTAAAAGCCCCATGCCAGTTGATAGAGCTACCAAACACTCTCACACCTAAGGCTCAGGGAGCATTGTGGAAGAGGGGGCAGAAAGAGTGTAAGAGCCAGAGGATCAAGGACTTTTCTGTGAGACTGAGTCTCCTTGTGACATCAGAAGTCCTACTCACAAAGTCTCACCAACACAACTGCCTAAATGTGAACTGTCCAAGGAAAATGACAATGGACATGCCAAGCTGGACAAGAAGAAGTCCACCAGCCTTCAGCCCACACACAGAACTGTAGACAACTAGCTGAGTGACCGTGGGACTGAGAGAGGCAGTCCTTTCCAGAGAAGAGCGCACCAATTGGTTGTCCAGTGCCAAATGATCAGCCCTGAAAATATGCATACACGTATCATTTTATGGACTGAATAGGTTATATTTATGAATATTCAAATACACATGTGCAAAAAACAATTAGTAAGAAATAGGAGGCCATGAATTTGAAGGAGGGTGGGCAGGGGTATATGGAAGGGTTTGAAAGGAGGAAAAGGGAGGGAGAAATGCTGTGATTAAAATGCAATCTCAGCCAGGTTCAGTGGCACACGCCTGTAATCCAAGCACTCGGGGGGGGGGGGGGGCAGAGGCAGGTGGATCAACGTGAGTCTAGGCCAGCCAAGACTACACAAAGAAACCCTGTCTCAGGGGAAAAAAGAAAAAGATGTTAAAAAAAAAAAAAAAAAAGATAGCCTTCATAGACTCAGATGTTCGAATGCAGTGAGAATTTTTTTTTTTTTTTTTTTTTTTTTTTTTTTTTTTTTTAAGAACATGGAAATGTTATGTTTTCGCTTTAATCCCAGGTGTGGGATATGGGTTGCTTCAGACTGTCCACAGCAGCTGACTATAGTTAGTCTTGTGCTCTAGCAGGAGCGTGATTTTGCCAGGGGCAAATAGTTTACATTTGGAATTCTAGGGAACTCTGGAGAGGGTGTAAAACTGCCAGAGCTCTGAGAGGCGTGGCAGCTGCTTCTCCTCCTGCTGCTATTGCTGGTTGGAGAGATCCTGACAATGAAGATCATACTTGCCCCAAGGAACTCGAAGCCCCTACTCAGCAGGAAGTAGTCTAACGATGCTGATGCCCCCTTTCCCCTCTAACTTTCTTTCTCTCCTACCTAGTGTTAGGGAAGTTGGAAGGGATGGGGTGGTGTGGGGAGGTAGAAAAAAGAACCTAACGAAGTAACCAAAAGTCTACATTTGAATATTTGGTCTCCAGGTGGCGGTCCTGTTTGGGTAGGTTTAGATGGCGTGATCTTGTTGAAAGAAGTGTGTCATTGGATGTGGGCTTTACGGCTGTCTCACTTGCCCCGCCCCCTCTCTGTTCTGTCTTTGTGGTTCATGATGTGAGCCCTCAGCATCTTCCCCAGCCACCCACAATGCTTTGCCACCTGCTGCCTCTGCTTTACCATCATGAACTTGTGATGAACTTGTATCTCTTCGGAATCATAAACCAAAATAAACTTTTTCTTTATTAAGTTGCCTTGGTCATGGGGTTTTATCACAGCAGTAGAAAAGCAACTAGTCCAGAAAGCTAAAAATCAAACAAACACAACACAAAACAAAACAACAACAGCAAAGCCTGCTAATGTAGAAGGAGCCTTCATGCATATAGTAAGGTTCATCTTCAGCCATGAGGAAAGAGAGGTTCCTGAGCTTTGAAATGTCAAACCACATTTTCCACTTTAACAGCTTACCCTGCACAAGAACATTAAGTTGATGACCTGGGGATCCTCTTGCTATGTGTAAAAGACTCTTGAGAGTAGAATGCATTTACCAATATTGCTATATTTACCTTTTTGTGGACTTAGAAAATAAAGGTCTAATCCTTTTTCTAACTAGAAATAGCTTTTTTGTTTGTTTGTTTTATTTTGGTTTTTTTGGAGGGAAAGGTGGGCATTTTTATTGATGAGTATCAGGAGATCAGGTACATGGGTGGGACAAGACCCCAGCCCAAGCTTTATGCTTTTCCTCTGGCCTTGTGGGTGCAAACTTCTCGCTAGTGTCTTCCACATGTTCTTACTCATCTCCTGAAACTCTTCCAGAATGTCTGTGGACAGGATCAGCTTGTACTCGTCTATGGACAGGACACTAAAATTGGTGTCTCTGGGTTGTGGGTACTTGTGTTTATAGTAGTTTGGATTCAGTCATGCTAAGCTTTCCTACATCTGATCACAGGCCTCGGGTTCTGCAAGCTGGGTGGTCTCTCCCTCCCAAAGACCCTGTGCTACCCGCTGCCAAGGGTAAGCACCCAAGTCCCGCCCCATTTGGTCTTGTCCACTGGCCATTTCTCACAGAGCTTAAGGAGTAGCAGAGAGCGGCCATCTTGGGCTGTGCTTGCCCCGCCCCTTAGAAATAGCTTTATATCTACCTGTATCCCTGGCTGAAATGTCACCTTCTCATACTATTGTTTCTAGAATGTTATCATGAACTACATAACATCACATGAACTATCAGTGAACTGGATAATTAACATGTCTTAAGATCGCTCCTGAGACCTGGGGGCAGAGGCAGAGGCACAGGATGGTTCTGGATAAGAAAGGTGAGCTTTTGCATTTAGGATTTCATTGAGAAGTTCTTGGAAGTTTGAGAACAGATTCTAGTTTCTGTTTACTTGCTCAAATTAAATTTCAGGGCTGCCAAGGTGACTCAGCAGGTAAAGTTGCTATTCACCTAGTCTCATGACCTGATTTTGATCCTTGGGTCTCACAGGATGGAGGGAGGGAGCTGACTCTTACAAGTTTTATTTTGACCTCTACACATACACTATGACAGTCAGACAGACAGACAGACAGGCACACCCACATACACACCACACCCACCCACCCACCCAACACACTAACTAAATGTAATAAGGAAATTTAAAAACAGAAAAAAAAAAATTCTCAATTTGAAAAGGAAATTAACAGAACAAACCAGACACTTAGGCATGCTGATGGAACATTTGGATTCAGGCCTGAGAATGCTTACCGGGAGAGAAAGAAATGTGTTGAAAAAGTCAGCAAAGTTTTCATCCTCCAAAAGAATTATAAGGTTTGTAGAAGCGATTATTTCTGCATATAGAGAAAAGAAAACAAAAGAGACCATGATGGGGTTGTGTCTGATGGAGAAAATCCAAGCCTATGGGCAGACGAGACAGGCCAAGTCTCAGCATAGTGGCCTTTACATCTGACCTTGTGTCCCTCCTCACTGTTACTCTCTTCCACACTCCTACCTGTGGGGAACTCTCCACCTTACACAGGAGCCTATTCTGCTTATGAAGAGATAAGAACCAAGAGGGTTTTGTTGTTGTTGTTTTTGTTTTTTTTAATTAATTATTTTTATTTTATGTGCATTGGTGTTTTACCCGCACGCATCTCTGTGTGAAGGTGTAGGATCCCCTGGTAGTGGAGTTACATTCACTTGTGAGCTACCATGTGGGTGCTGGGAACTGAACAAAGGTTCTCCAAAGAGCAGCCAGCACTCTTCACCTGAGTCATCCATCTCTCCAACCAAAGAAGCACAATCTTCAATGTATAAATCTTTGATCCATATGCAGTTCTCTTTCATAAATAGAGTCCATTACTTTAGAATCAGGAGTCAGTTCTCACACAGTCTCAATTACAGCTGCAATCTCCTTGAACTGTCTGTAGAAATTCTGAAACTGTGGAACTGTCATTTCGATGGACTTGCTTTTTACTTGGCCAGAATTATCTGCCACTTTTAGCATCACTGCCACGTAAGGATACTTGAGGGATCTGCCGCTGTCCGAGCTCACAGCCATGCCCAGTTTCCACTGAAAATCTATAAGCTGGCAGGTGACCTCCGATTTGGCATCCAGCACTGGCTCCTTGATCGTAGACTCCTCCACGGCCACAGTAGAACCTTGTTTTTGTTTTTTAATGTGCACTGCCTTTACCTTGTTTTTGTGGGCATTCTTCCCTCTACAAAGTAACGGGAAATCCATCTAAATCCCCTTACGGGACTCCAGCCTTTCAGAGCCCCTAGCCTTCTGCTCACCTCCATCTCTACCCACGTCCTCTCTCATTGCCTGGAGCTGCCCCATTAACCCAAGGACCCTAAGTGCTTCCCGGGGTGGTACGGAGGAGACCAACTGCCTATGTGCAAGCATGTGACATGAGTGTATCCTGACTCAGGGCTGCCTTTGAGGGCTGGCACATGACAGTATTACCTCCGCCTTCCTTAATCTGTTGCTGTTCAGAAAACAAAGGAAGAATGTGTGTGTGTGTTCCAGTGGAATTTCCCCTGGATAGTCTGAGCTGAGCATGCCAGCTTTCTTGGATACTGACTTGGACCTGTGAGTCATTTGTTCCTCGGCTCAAATATGATCATTGGTTTGCTCAAATGAGTCAGAAGATATAGATGCCAAATGTAGGCTGATGAGATGGCTCAGTGGGCAGTGGCACTGGCCACCAACCCTGATCACCTGCGGCCATGGAGGGAGACTCACGCCTGCGAATTGTCCTCTGACTGACACATGTGTGCAGCACACAGAATAAACAAAAACTGTGAAATAATAAAATACATGATAAATGTCATAAAGCCCAGCACGAGGCTAGATGACCCCTTTAAGTTTGTCCCAATTCACTGTTTAAACTATTGATTGGTTGCTTGATTGATTGATTTTTGAGGCAAGGTCTTGCAATCTAGCTCAGGCTGGCCTAGAATTTACTACATAGCTCAGGGTGGCCTCAAATAATAATAATCATCTGGCCAGTGGTGGCTCATGCCTTTAATCTCAGCACTTGGGAGGCAGAGGCAGGTGAATCTCTGAGTTTGAGGTCAGCCTGGTCTACAGAGTGAGTTCTGAGACAGCCAGGGCTATACAGAGAAGCCCTGTCCCCAAACCCCCAATATTAATAATAGTAATAATAACAATATATAATAATTATTATTAAAATAGCACTCACAACAATTTTCCTGCTTCTGCTTCTCAGGTGCTCAGATTATGGGTGTGGACCACCGTGCCAGGGTTTATGTATGTTCATTAGACATCAAGGTTTAGTGAACTAATCAGTGCATCAATAGCCCAACCTTAAGCATCTGACGAGTAAAACTGATGTCACTGGAATGCAGTTTTGATAACATAAGAGCAGAAGATGTAGCTCAGCTGGGAGAGTGCTTGCCTGGTAGGTAGTACATGAAATTCTAGGTTCAATCCCCAGACCTGCATAAACCAGGCATGATGTTGCATGCTTTTAATCCCAACTCTTAGGGAGTGGAAGCAAGAGAATCAGAAGTCCAAAGCAAGTTTGTAGTGGTGAGGGCTGTCCCGTGCCCTCTGCACCCCAGTCCCCAGGCTCCAGCTCTACCTGCAACCCCACAGGTGGCAGCCATCAGGGACTACCAGGTGAGACCTCTCCCGCAGTTCCTTGCCTGCAATCCCAGAGGGCTACTGCCATCAGCGACATCCAAGTCTGCCAACACCAGGGACAACCAGATGGCTAAAGGCCAGCGTAAGAGCACACTCAACAAAACCCAGGGCAGTATGGCACCACTGGAACCAGCTATCCTACCACAACAAACCCTAGGTAATTCTAACACACCTGAAGTGCAAGAAAATAACCTTAAATCTAATCTTATGAAGATGAAAGAGGCCTTTAAAGAGGAAATTAATAAAAGAAGTACAAGAAACTACATAACAAGTTTGAGGTCAGCTTAGGCTACACAAGATCTCCCCAATAATAAAATAATAGTAATAGTAATAATAATTAAAATAAGTGTAAAAACAAAATAGCTAGGCATGGTGAAACATGCCTTTAATCCCAGCACTCAGAGACAGAGGCAGGAGGTTCTCTGAGTCTAAGATCAGCCTGGGCTACAGAATGAGTTTCAGGACAGATTGGGCTACACAGAGAAACCCTGTCTTGAAGAAAACCAACCAAACAAACAAAAACAAAAAGCAAACTGAGCAGCGGCCTCTGGCATTTCCCCTCATGACTGATACCAGGCGATGCCTGTCTGCCTGATAGAAGTAGAAACCTAGTCAAATATGGTGTGTGCAGCGGAGCTGGCATCGACTCTTCTATCTCGACAGCCATCTTTTCCCGAGCAGCATACACTTCACGAGTGTTGGCCTGTGTCACTCACTAGGCTTTCTTTGATTTTCAGGAGAATTCCCTAGTTTGTTTAATTTACGACACACATAATTCTGAGACCTGTGTTTTCAGACTGGGTGTCTCCCTTTTGGCTCGGCGTTTGTTTTCTTTTTCTCTCTTCTTTTTGTCTTATTTTATTTTATACTATTTCTTCTTTCTTCTTCTTCTTCTTCTTCTTCTTCTTCTTCTTCTTCTTCTTCTTCTTCTTCTTCTTCTTCTTCTTCTTCTTCTTCTTCTTTTTCCCTACAGAGTCTCATGTTTCCCATGCTGGTTTAAAGTTTACATTGCAGCCTGAGGATGACCTTGAAGCTCTGGTCCTCTTCAGGGCTGGGGTTGTAGGCGTGTGCCATGATACTTGCTTAATTGCTTAAATTGCTTTTTAAAATAGTACTTTTGTTGTGAAAACTCCATACATTTGTACAATGTATTTTGATCATGCCCATCTACCACTGCCTCCCTCCAACTCCCGCTAGGATCCTTCTCCATCTCCCAACTTCATGTCTCCCTTTTTCTTGTTGTTCTTAGTAACCATCTGAGTCTGGTTAGTGCTTTCCCTATGTGCAGGGGTGTGGCGCCATCCACTGGGGCGAGCATGTCCTCTTTGTAGGATGCTGGGGATTGAACTCAGAGCTCCATGCATGTGAGGCATGCCCTCTACTGGCTGCGCTATAACTCCAGCTCTTAATCCAGTCATATAGTTTAAATACTCCACTGAGCATTAAATTAATCATCTAACTCTGGAAACACCCTCTCCTCTCTCTCTTCCTGTGTCTCAGTCTGCCCTGCTGTAGTCCGTGCTGTGTGGCTTCTCCCCTTTTGCATATTTCTGGCATCTTCCCTCTCTTCTCCATTCAGAGTCCTCTCATTTCATGCCCCACCATCTCTCTGTTTATTACCTCAGTTTATTAAATGGTCTCCCTAGTTCCAGGGTCATCCCCCAAAGACCCTCACACAGTCGTCAGAGCATGTTAGCATTACTACTGTTAAACCCCTTCGAAGCCTCCTCAGTGTCCTACAGGATGAAATACAAACTCCTTGGCGTGGTCTCTCGGGGTGTTTTACCTGCTGTTTGCCTCCTGCCATGTTTCCACATTCCACTTAAAAGCCCAAACCAAGCCACTGTCGCCTCCTGAGCACGCTGCAGACACACTTCAAGTCTCCTTGGGTTTGTTCCAGATTCTCATTGCCCAAAATACTCTCTCAACCCAAATGGCTTCCCAAGCTACCAGCTGCCATCGAGAACTTGCTTAGCGTGGCACATGCCACTTGGGAGGCTGAGGCAAGTGGATCTCTGTGAGTTTGAGGCCAGCCTGTTCTACAAAGTGAGTCCAGAACAGCTAAGGCTACACAGAGAAACCCTGCCATGAAAAACAGAAAGAAAGAAAGAAAGAGGGAGAGAGAGAGAGAGAATAAAAAGAACTGGCTTACAGTAATCTTCCTACAGAATCTACCACGGTGGTACAAAGCCTCACTTCCCGCTGCACCATTATTATTACAGGCAGTAAACCTTATTTTTCTCCGTTTATGTACGCAGATTTCTCACCAAACTGGGCACCAGGACACTGGGCATTGATCTTTTCATCCTTATACCCTCAGACACAAAAAGTACTTGTTTTTTTAAGATCTGCCACAGATGTGTGGTTTTTAAAAAGCACTTATTTGTGTGGATGTGCACACACATGCACACACGTGTGCACACACATGCTATGATATATAGGTGTCCGTGGGAGGCTAGAAAGGGACTCAGATTCCCTGACCCTAGGGTTATGTAGGTGCTGGGAACTCAATTCAGGTACTCTGGAATACCAGTCTATGCTCTCAACTGCAGAGGTATTTCTCCAGCCCTGTGAATGAATTCTGCCCCCGTCATTAGATGGTCATTAATCTGGTTTTGGCTGGGAAAATGGCTCATCTGGTAAAAGTGCTTCACAAGCCTGAAAGCCCAAGATCAATCCCCAGAACTCACGTAAAATCTGGGTGTGGTAACACCCATCTATGATCCCAGAGCATCGAGGAGAGATGAAGGAAGAGACAAGAGTATCTGGCAGAGCTCCTGGACCAGCCAGACTGGGATCGACAGTGCATTAGCAGAAACAAGAAAGATGCTGCCCCAAGGTAAAAGGCTAAAAATGGTTCCCAGAAGTTTCACTCACTCACACACATGTGCACACACACACACTAATACAAATTTTGGTTCTTCTGTTTGCAATAATTTATACTAATCATTTCTATTAATTAAGCAGATGTTTATCGGATGAGGATGTCATGGAAGCCACCTGAGTGCAGGAAAGTGAGGCTTGGCACAGGTTTCCTAGTTCATCGCCAGAGGCAAGACAGACTCTTCTCAACCCTGACGTTTCCACATTCCTGTTTTTCCAGCCCCACCCCTTTCTGCCTTCAGACTTACAACTGTGGTCACCTCACACTTTAGCAATATAAATTTGACAACAAAAGAAATCTCTGGCTAATCCTGAGCCTCATATGGGGCCTCCTCCCAGGAGGAGGTAAGGCACAGATGACTGGACCTACACTTCACCTCCTCCCTCTTGTTTTGTCTTATGATCGAAGCCTTCCTGTCCTGTCCTTCCAGGTGTGATGACAGGAGTAAAGAAGAAGGAAAGAGGACAGGAAAACCAAGCCCAGGAATGACACCGAAGTCCCAGGAGGTGTCCCTGAATGGCTCAACTGATGTTCACCAGGAGGGCCTTGGGGCCACACACTCCTATCAGAGACTCACCAGCGTTGCTCATGTTGCCATGCTCTTCCTACCACGGCTTGGGCAGGAACAGAATGCGAGCACACTCCAGTGTTCCATTCCCAATTCCGTTCCGTTCGACTCATCTCCGGCGCGGACGGACCTCAGTGTGAAGGTAAATCTATCTTTCTTCATCTCTGGGATCCCCTTGAAGAAACCAGACCCACTCTATACTTAGTCCATACTTGTGTGTGCATTGGAAACTTCTTCCCGAGTCTGTTTTATCTCCTACCATCAGCTGAATATGGTCATATTACTGAACTTGGCTTGCATCCTTCCTAAAATGTTTCTCCTGGATAACCAGTCCACTAAGAGCAGTGGTCCCCAGCCTTCCCAACGCTGCCACCCTTTGATACAGTTCCTCATGTTGTGGTGACCACCTCCCACCATAAAATTATTTTCATTGCTGCTTCGTATCTGCAATCTTGACACTGTTATGGATCATAATGTCAGTATCTGATGTGCAGGATGTCTGAGATACGATCCCTGTGAAAGGGTTGTTCAGCTCTCCAAAGGGGTCGGGATCCACAGGTTGAGAAGCTCTGACTTAAAGCATCAAGTTTCTGATGTCTTGAATTTCCATGTCTGAAAGTTCATCGGGCACTTGGTGTTTATCAATTCTTTGTTCTGGTAATACACACCTTTAATCCCAGCACTCAGGAGGCAGAGGCAAGTGAATCTCTGTGAGTTCAAGGCCAGCCTGGCCTATAGAGTAAGTCTAGGACAGCCAGGGCTGTTACACAGACAGAGAAACCCTGTCTTGAAAAACAAAACAACAAAACAACTTTTTTTTTTCCCTCTCACTGTCTTTTTCTGATAGGAAGTGGACATTACGATGAGGCCTTTACACATCAAGGACGTAACCAAGAATGTCTCCCAAGAGCCTGAGAATAGCATTGTTCAGTATGGACCCTAAGAGAAATTCCAAGAATGTAAAAGGTCTGGCAGCCCACAGTTACAGGCCAGCTGAGGCCACATACTAAGACCCGGTCTAAGCTCCAGACGAAGCACTGACGCATGACCTCTGGCTTCCACATATCCCTGGAGACACAGGAAGACATACACAACTTTTTTTTTTTTTAATTAAAAACATAAATTACTGTTGCCAGAAATTGTCCCCCGGGACACCACACGTTACCAAGGAAACTGGAACCCCCTCTCAGGGTTCTTAGTCTCACTAGTAAAAGAATTGAAGACCAAACCCAGGAGGAAGCTCAGCCACAAGTTTGTTAGTGCTTAAACAAAAAAACACGGTTCAGACATTGTTGTGAGCTGGAGGAGTCAGGAGGAGGGGGATGGAGAGGAAAAGAGAAAGCCACACCTTTTTGAGTTAGGCATGGAGGCCCAACAAATAGCTACACAGCAAATGTGAGGTGGCTGCAGAGAGAGAATGAAAAAGACTAAAGGGGCCTGGAGAGATGGTTAAGAAACCTGGCAGTTCTTCCAGAGGTCCTGAGTTCAATTCCCAGCAAACACATGGTGGCTCACAGCCATCTATAATGAGATATGGTGCCCTCTTCTGGCCCGCAGGAATACATGCAGGCAGAGCATTGTATAATTAAATAAAGTACTGTACAAATAAATAAAAACAATGGTTTTTTTGTTTGTTTGTTTGTTTGTTTGTTTTAAAGAAAAAGACCAAAGGACCAAAGAAAGCATTCATGGACTTTGGCCAGAGACAGAAAGGAGGGGAAAGAATTACACAACTGTCCTGGGAAGGAGAAGTACATCATCTCATTAAGGGCTAATTATTCCTCCTATGGTTTTAGCATGGCTAAGGGAGAATCAGCCTTCCTGAGGGGAGTTCTCTGCTGGGTGATTGACACGTACAGCTTTACTAACTCCTGTGTTTGGTGTAGCTTGCAATGTTAAGACTCTACCCAGGGCCAAAGATAGAACTTGGGTTCTTTTTGACCAGGAGTCAGTAGTTTTGCTTTAATGGCCTCAATGGAACCCTTGGTCATGGCTACTGTGATATCCCCCTTCTGAGGAGGAAACCCTAAAAATCATTCATAAGACAGGTTGAAATTCGGGAGTGGATATAACCCATTTTCCCTATGAAGACCTAAAACTGTTCACCAGAGGGATTGGTATCCAGGCTGGGGTTCAGTCCTACCCCGAAATTTAGCCTCTAGGCAGAAATGCTTACTTGGAAGAAAAGATCTCAAGGAATGTGGAGGCAGAGGCCTTTCCTGGCAATGCTGGCCTCCCTGTGGCAAGGACAGTCCTAGGACTGTTGCCTCAGGGTCCTTCCGCTACCTGACTGGCATCTGCTCTCTCTTCTCACTCATCATCACCACAGCTTTTCCCTGGCAATCTTGATTATGTGTTGAGATGAGACCCAGCAGCCTATTTGATTTGCAAGTATCCTGGCCGAGTTTACCTCTCAGCTCGGATACTTCCCAGGTGTGGTTTGTAGCAGGTTCCTAACACAATGACTTCTCAAAAATTCTGGGCATCTTCTTACCCCAGGGCACACTTTTCCTGGAAGTAACAGGAAGTCATTAGCAGATATTAGGAAGAGAATTCATAACAAATGCATGAAAAGATATTGAAAGCCTTCTGTATAAGGGAAATATTATTTCTATTTAAAGTCAGAGTCAAGGCTGCAAACTGGATGGAGGTCCTGGTTCTGGCCTCTTTCTTCTAGAATTGTTCATGCTAGCTTCTTGTTTGTCAGTCTACCCATTCAACATATATTTACTGAGCACTCCGTCTTTCAGAAACTTTCCAATGTGTTTTGGATGCACCAAAGAAAAGAACAGTCAAAATGACCTCCCACCACAGAGCTATATTCTCGGCAATGATTTAATTGGGTCACTTGTGCCATTCTCCCCCGCCATCGTCAGTCACCACTAAAATCATACTTGTGTTGGATCATTCTCATTTCTACACTGCATAGCTGCTTCTTATTATAACCACGTGATTTTTGTCTTTGGCAGTCAGCTCCACCTTTCCATGGAAACCAGAGCCAGTTTTCAACTACTGCACATTCTCCCGGCATGTCTCCCCACTGTGTCACTACCACTAGCTCACTGTGCTGAGTAGTCATTGCTACTGGCATCGATCTTGGCATCTCTTCTCTAAGATGAAATGGTCTAGGTTTGCGCCACTGGCTTCTGCATCTAGGATAGATGTCCTTGTCCAAACCCTTACTACTAAAAGAGGAAAGGAATGATTCCCTCTGCTGTCCACAGCATGATGGATTTTTTTTCTTCTTAAAAACTCATCCAGTTATTTTTCATACAAGTTATAAGGGATTGTCAGAGACTAAATGACCAAGAGGAGGTTACACACACACACACACACACACACACACACACACACACACACACACACACACGGCTCATCAGTAGGATTTTGTGCTTATTTGTGTCCACACATATATAGTGAAACAAATCAACACTGTGTTTCTGGATGTTTTCACATTTGCTTATGTGTTTTTCCTGGCCTTCTCCTGTCTCTTCTCTTTTTAAAAATAGGTAGGTTAATCCCAACTGGAGAGCACACCTCTTTCCAGCTCACGTGAAGATGGTGCCCTCTGGTGAAAGATGACCAACATTACGCCGTTCTTCTGAAACCTTTAATTTAGAGTTTTACTGTCAACGTAGATTAGCATTCATTGGTGCTCTTAGTGACTGTGACAAGAGGAGTATAGAAAGAACATCCAGAACTGGAGAGATGGCTCAGTGGTGAAGAGCACTTAGTGCTCTTCCAAAGGACCCGAGTTCAGTCCCCAATACCTACATCAGGTGGCTTACAACTCCACGGGCTCTGATGTCTCTGGTATCCTCAGGTACCCGCACTTATATGCACACACTTAGACATATTAAGAATAATAACATTTAAATGAAAGGAATATCCCTGTCAATCAAATAGCAAACCTACCTATTAATCCCTCAACCTTATCAGGCTCCAAGTAGAATTTTTTGTGGCCTTGAAGTTTATTACCTTACTTAGAAGTTATGCGTTGAGACAAAGGATCTGGAAGCAGTAATCTGCTACAAGAGTATTGCTTGTCAGTATTTACCAAAGGGTTCAATGTTGGACACACCCTAGCATGAACTGGTTTTGGTATCTCCTCTCTGTTTGGTGAAAGATATCATCTTTAACTCTGAGACATGAATGCGCACAGAATTCAGTTCATGAGATCTTTCAGTTATGTATGTGTGTGGTAAGATCCAATTATAATCAGTGAAAAAAGTTCATTTTAAATGAAAAAAATTAAAAATGCTTTTGTGTAATACTAGAGTTTGAACCTGGGGCCTTGCACGTGCTAGGCAAGTGCTCTGCCACTGAGCTATACCCCTAACCCCCCTTAAATAGGACTCACTACATAGCTCAAACTGTTACTTGTTTTGTTGTTGCTTTGGGGCTCTGTTTCATGTAGCCTGATTCTCTCTCATTCACTTCCCCGGGTACTAGGATTACAGACGTGTACCACCATGTCTAGGTGTGTGGTTCAGATTGCCCCTTGATCATGGAAGCATCTCGCTTCTGCCGCCCAAGTGCTGGAACTACAAGGATGTACCATTATTTCTGACTTCAAAAGTTGCTCTTTCTCTAAACGGGTGGTGCCCAGTGGGACAGAAATATGAATTGTGCTACATCAATAGGAAAATGTGTGGAAGAAAAGTGGGTTCTGAACCTAGCACCCCAAACTCAAGACATTTGATAAAGCACAAGGCTCAAAGACATCCACGGTGTGAAGGAGCAACAGTCTTGGTCTCAGCTGTGACAACTTGGAAAAATCCTTTTAGGACACTGTAGTACCCCAGTGTCCCCAGGACTGTGTGGAAGCATGGAAGCTGAGTTAAGTCTGAGGCATCCCTCACTTCCACAGCAGGCCCCCCTCTCCTCCACTGGAGAGGAGCATTTTGGCTTAATGACCCTACTGATGCAAGACAAGCCACTGTGGCTTGTTGGCCACGAGCTAGATGTCTGAGCACATGCAAAGATGTGGTTGACTGCACCTAAGTGACTCTGGAAATCAACTGTCCTCTTGGCAATGGCTCAGACTTCTCACAAGGCCCCCAAACCAGAGGATGGAGGGTTCCTGACCACCAGAAAGCAACTTACTGCTGATACATCTTGACTTCCAAACAAGAAATTAATAAGAAAGAATGGATCAGAAACAGAGGACACATCTAGTTCTTCTAGAAACTAGAATAGCCAACCAACCAACCAACCAACCAGCCAGCCAATCAATCAATAACAAATAATAAATAGGATGACTTTTGGAAGCCTTGCTCCAAGTCCACTTTGTCCCAATTAGATGTTGTACTCCCCATCAGAGTGGCAGATGGCATTCCTACCATATCCCTCACCACCCCCCAACCAGGGCTTTAGATCAACTGGGATTTCAGTCCCTTGGCACCCAGCTATAGCATTATGGAACTTAGTACTAAGCTGCTTTGGCACTTTCAGTGACATTCACCAACAGGATTGCTGTGAGACAGAACAAGCAAGCCACTCAATATTATTATCCATGGAACCATAGAGGGCTGGGGCTGGGCAAATGGACTATTTGGAAACTTACTGAGATGAGTCCAGAGCAATGGGATGAGATGCCTACATGAGCCTGACTTCTTGGAGAGGCCCCTGAGGCCTTCTCCCATGTGTAGGGGCTTGATGCATTATACCGGATCCTGCAGAGGAAGGCACTGTTCACAGGGGTCTGACTTTGAGTCAGACAAATCACAGAGTGGCCAGAGGAAAGAACCAGGAACAGTTCTGAGCTTCACATAGCCAAAGAGACAGCCTGGATTTGGAATGAACATCACAGAAGTCAAGCAGAAGAGACGAGAAGATGTTTATTATGATGGCTGAATTATGATGTGCTAAACGTGACTTCTGGTTAATGTTCTGCATGACAAAGTAAAAGATAGCAATGAAAAGTTCCAAAGGCAGGATTTAGTAAATGTGTTATGTTCTCATGGGAGAGGAGGGAAGGGTGCAAAGAGGTACAGGCCAAGCAGGTGCTGTGGTTGGAGGTGGGGATGGAAGAGGATTGTGGGGAGCTAAGAGTAAAGGTCATAGCTGTGTGCCTCCCTTGTTTCATTCCTCTTTCATCTGAGTCCTTCAGCAAGTTAGATGAAGAGAAGCCAGAGGGGAGAAAAGGTATGCCCATCCCTCGACAGTCTACTGCTTCAAGATGGAGCACCTCTAAAGGATGTCTGATCCTCCTTTCTGGCAGCTCCTCTCTCATGACTTGGCATCCAGATGTCCTTAGAGTGTGCAGGCAATATGAAACCACTTGGATGAGTCCAGGTTCAGGCATCAGCACCAAGGTAACAGTACCACAAAGTGGAGAAACCATAGATCCAGATCATCAAGAGAGCGTTGAAGGCCACATGCCAGCAGAAGAAAGTGGTGGCAAATGCTATGTCATTTTCGTCATCATCCATCCATTTATAGCCAGAGATTGGTTTGTACAGCATGAAGCCTATCTGCATCAGCCAGGAGCCTGTGACAAGGTACAGAAAGGCCTTCAGCATCCAGACCAGCAGCACATTGGGTACCCACAGCTCTACAGTCACCACGAGCGTCAGCAAAATCATGGCCTGGATGAGCAGCAAGTGAGTCTGCAGCTCCACTCCTTCTGTGTCCTGCATATGAGACACCATCAGGGGCAAAAACAGACACATGCTCAATGCTTGGGCGCCTTGCTCCAAAACCACACACCTCTTGGGTAGCAGGTTCTGGCTGACCACATCTGTACACCCACTCAGAAAGAAGGACAGGTAGAGAGTGAGATGCTGCCACTGCTTGTGGTACATGAAGTTTCTCTGGTGATACTTCTTGCTGATGAGTATCAAGTGCCAATGAATGCTATTCAACTCCTGGGCTACTAAGATGCAAGAACTCAGTATCTTCAGAAAGCCGATATAATACATTTGCCGTAACCTTGCCCATCCTCCTTTGCTCCAAGGACGACGTGGCGGGTATTGGGCAGGGGAGTTGCATACCACAGCCCTGGAGAGAAGTCCTGCATGATAAAGTCCATAGAGGAATAAGGACAGGCCTGGGAACAGATGCCCCTCAAACCCTCCCATGGATCCCAAGGTAGATGTGACCAAAGGCAGAAGCAAAAGCAAATGGCCATTCACCCAGGGCTCTAGAGCATGGTGGGAGCTCTCCAAAGCTTACTTATAACCTCTACCCACCCCCAGTGCATCCACTCGAAGAAGGGAAATGGTTTTGGAGAAAACCCAAACTTAGGGTGGGGTGGGTGTCATGGTTTCCGTTCTTGTCCTCTGCTCTGGTTCACTGATAACAAGGTAACCACTGACAAACAATGAAATCAGTATGTCTCCAACTCAATGCTTGGGTATCAGCTGTTCTCAGATACTATGACTTGGGCCCCCTGTCTCTGTCCACCTGACCTTGGTTCCTTTGCTACCTTCCTCAACGTCTTCCTGTCTTGGTTCATTCAGGATGCAAAATACTATGAATAGCACTAATTATTAGACCATTTTTGGCTTATAAACAACAGAGAATATTTAATTTCTGGAGGCTGGATGTTCAAGGCGAAGATGACAGAAGATTCAGTACTTAGTGAGGCATGCTTTCTCACAAACAGCACTTCCTCACTGTGTCCTCATATCTTCTGAGCAGCAATCCTGTTCTCCAGAGTCTCTTTAATTGGGGTGACTATACCATTTATTAAAAGGTTTTGCCCTCATGGCCTAATCATCTCCCCCAAAGAACCTCACTTCCTAATATCATCTTGTACCAACACATGCATTTTCCAAAAAATGCATTATTAGCACAAATTATTTGTCAAAAGTAACAGGTTTCATGCTAACATCTTTGTACATGCACATACTATTTCAGTCATGTTAACCCCATTACTCTCCTCCAGCCTCCTCTCACTTGAGCTAATCTCCCTTTTCCTAGCTGGCCTCATCTCTCCTTTCATGCCTTCTGGTGGATATGATCCAATGGCTCTTATTAAGATTGCTTATAGCACATGAGAATTTCTCCACAGGAGAACGGGCACCTCCCAGTGGTTAGTATATTGAAGAAAAGGTATCTTCCTCCACCATCAATCTGTAAGCCCTGTAAGTTCTCAGGGGTGAGGCCTCATGAGTCCTCCCTCTTCTGTGACAGGTTGTTGACAGGCTCGCTCTTGCAATACATGAATTTTAAGGGACACAAACTTCTGATCTTGACAGCTCTAAACTCACAGAATAAAGATACACTACAGTGTATGTTCCTTGAGATTACTTACTGAGGGTTGGGGCTGTCGCTCAGTGGACACAATGCTTGCCTAGCATGCATGAAACCCTATAAGGTAAAGACTTAGTGTGAGTTTGCTGCGAAATAGTTTCTCTTATAAAGCAAACATTTATTTAGAATGAACCTTTCATGACAGCCAACCAAATATGGGGGAGGGAGGGAGCTTGGGGGGCTTCAAGTTTTGTTTCACACAAAATTCCACTGATTTCCCTTTTGGTTTATCAGTTGATAAACTATGTTTTGTTGCTGTAAAGAATGTTCTATTTTAGCCGAGCAGAGGCAGGTAGATCTCTGAGTTCAAGGCCAGCCTGGATTACAGAGTGAGTTCCAGGACAGCCAGGGCTACACAGAGGAAGTCTGTGTCAGAGAGTGAGAGAGAGAAAGAGAGAGAGAGAGAGAGAGAGAGAGAGAGACAGAGAGAGAGAGAGAGAGAGAGAGAGAGAGAGAGAGAGAGAGAGAGAGAGAGAGAGAAATTTATTTTATTTGGTAATCATTGCTGATATGAAAAGCTATGTTTTTATATTGATCTTTATATTAATTCTCTTGTTGGATTACCACTGTCCTAATTTTCAATGATTTAATAAAGTCATACCATCTTCAAAGAATAAAATGCACTTCCTTTGTGAGGTACTTTTGTCTTTATTTTGTACCCTGTGTGATTCCACATGTAAAGTTAAAAAACTGTACAAAGATAAATAACAAGGACACAGTCACCTCTAAGGGGAGGTGGGGAATGAGAGATTTGAAAAGGAGACAAAGACTTTGAAGACAAAGACTTTCCTGTTCTTAGAGTTAGTGGGGAATGTGATAGTATGAATAGGATTACAACTGTATAGTTTATACATTCTAGAAATATTATTTTATATCTATTCATTTTTTAATTAAAAAGATGTAGAGGAATTTTAATCCAGCAACATGGCTGCTTTGATGAAAGATCACTTCCAAGGACCTACTAGCTCTATGTGATCTAACTGGAATGCAGATGTGTCCTGGATTGCAGTACCATATGCCTGGAATGCAGACACGCCCTTTGTACACACTTTTAATCCCAAACAATGTAGGGAAGGTTAGTTTGTAGAAGGAAGCAGCCATGTTTGAAAGTGACGTATAATTGAGGGACAAAGTGAGGAGTCAGAGAAAGAGTGACAGAATGGGATGTGCTCTGCTCTCACGACCGGAAAAAGAAACTTAAGAGAGCAGTGAATAGAGAATCAGTTGACCACCGACACCTGTCACGCAGAAGGCAGTCAGTCAGTTGAGAGTCAGTTGAGAGATGGTGCAGTGGAATTCAGTTCAGAAGCAGTTTTACTGGGAGAGTTTTACAGAGACAGGTTCAAGTGAAGACAGAACAAGCCAGAGAATGAGAAGCAGCCAAAAGATTAGAACAGATTGCTAGAGTTAATTTGAGGCCAAACAGAACAATTCCATCAGAAACTGAGAAGCCAGTTTAAACCACCCAGTTTGGAGAGAGGAGTTTGAGCCAGAACAGCTGAGTTGAACCAGCCAGCCAGAGTTCAGAAAGAGCTAGAAAGGGTGAGCTGATTCAGCAGTAAACCTCTGAGACAACAATCACATCAGGCAAATAAAAGGTTACTTTTACAGAAAGAAACCTAAGCAATACTACATATGTAGGCAAGAGTTAATACCTGATAAGTTTACTTTAGAGCAAGAAAGAGAGAGAAAGAGAGCTTCTCCCTCAAAATATCAAAATGTATTTTGTTCTGGGGCATCAGCTGTTGCTATGTCATTTGCAATAGGCTTTCAGTTTTTTTTATTCATCCATATGTAATGTATTGGAGAAAGAAGCATGATAACCAGAATTTGATTTACCTCCTACCTACCCCTATCCCCACCGCTTGCCACATGCTAAGCAAGTGCTCTAACCACTGAGATACAGCCCCAGTTGAAGAACAGAAGTTAGTGCCTTTCGTGGCTTGAATGGGATCAATTTAGCCAATATTGATTTGAGGAATGTGTTGGCAGCTCACTAATCACTTCTTTTTTTTTTTTAATGTTTTTTTTTTTTTTTTTTCACTTCAGTCTTGCTGCTCAGCGGCTGGCCTTGGACTCTTGACGTACCTATGTGCTGCATTGACTGGCAGGCACCATCTTGCCCTATTCTCCACAGCCTATTAATCAATGTGTTTTCCTTCCCAAATAACTTTCCAGCCAGTTTTATCTACTTCATCTTTACTTAACTTCCCTTGCTTCCGCACCGGCAACTCTGTGTTATTAAAACATCTCTCAAAGGCCCCTTTACTCCTCTCTCTACTGCAGTCAGGTGAGCTTTGAGGAAAAAAAGCCACTGATTTGAATTCTCCCATGGCATTCCATGGCTTAACAGGTAAGGTCCATATTTAAGTAACTTTCAAGGCCTGGCGCTTTGGCCTGGTCTCATTTCCAGTCCCTTTCCACGTGTGTCTGAAGTTTTAGGTCAGCTTGTTTCTTTCTGTCCCCAGCTCATCCTGCATGGAAAGCCCTGCTTCCTCACTTGTCCTTCAAGGCTCAGCGTAAGTTCCTCCTCCTCACAGCTGAACAGGGCACTTCCCTGTGCAAACTATAGATGTCCATATCATTGTCTTTGTCTCGCCATTTCATGCCCGTTTATCCCCTGGGAAATCTTTAGTGGGCTCTAAGTCTGGAGGTGCCCATGGATGATGATGGATAAGTACATCACCAGATACGAACACATGGTCTCCACCATAAAATACCTCATAGTGTAGTTCTCAGGACAGAACAGATACATGCAAACTGAAGTGAGGCAGGAAGCTGCCTAACAGCAGCCCAGAAACACAGGTACTTAAAAAGCAAGACATTATCAGACTTCACCTGGTGCTCCCCAAGCATGAGTGCTTTGCTTGGGAGAAAAATAAAGTCTGTACCACAGAAGTGAGCTCCTTTCACAGGAGAGACAACTTATGAAGCTGTTCCTTCATCTGCTGTAATTCTTCCACATCTATGTTCCAAGGCAGTGTGAGACCAAGTTACCCACACAATCAAAGGGACAAAGTGAAAATGAATTTAAGCATCTCAGTCAGATTTCACAAGTCTAGAATCAGAGAACATCTCATTCTATAAAGTAGAATGGAGCAAACAAAAGAGCTGAGGACAGCAGAAATAGAATTAAAAAAAAAAAATAGAAATAGTCATTTCTTTGTAAGCTTCATTATCATGTCAGCTTAAACTGACAACTATCTCTCCAGAGCTCTTGGGATATCAGACAGAGTGATAGCATGGAACTTCAGCTTCAGTTGACTCCATTTTGTCTTGGTCTGTTGGGCCTGTTGTACTAGCTCAGACCAAACCACTAACCTCAGTGGTGACCACCTACAAATTATTTTTAACAGTAATAACCTTGACCCAGGGTTTGAGGAGGAGGAAAATGTGATAGGTATAGGAGACAGGGACTGTCCTAAGCAGTCATGAGTGTTCAGCTACTGGAAAAGCAGACTTCAGTGTTGACTAATAAATCGGCCTTGTTTACAGTCTAAGACCATCCAGTTCCTTTGGAACCTAAATAGAGCGATTTAGTAGGGTTTCTGGATCTGTAGAGTAACCGCGCTGATTTTGCTTAAAATTTTATCCTTGCTCTTGTGAACCTCATCCAGCCCCCCCAGTCTGACTTTCTGCTGTCTCAGCTGTAATAACACTCTGATACTGTCCAATTCTTATGTTTTCACTTAAAAGGAACATTCCAGAAGCCTTGGCCCTTCCATTACAATTCAGCAAAGATGTGTGGGCCATCTGCCATCAGCCGGCACTGTGTGGAAAGCAGGTAGTAGATACAGAAGACATTCCACCTGCTTTTTAAGGAGCTCAAAAGCTGTAACATCACCACTCAAAGTGGTCCACAGACCCCTCAGTGTCAATATCACCCAGGGGAAGAGGGATATGTAGAATCACAGACCTACTGAATCCAAATCTGTATTTGACCAAGTTAGTTCTCTGTTTGACTTAGGTGTGTAATACATTTGAAAACCATTGGTTTATATTTAACAAAAGTGGTCTTTATTTAAATTTTATGATGGTGATGGTGCCAATCCAACAAACAAATGGGATTACTTCTGATGAGAGAGGTTAGGATAATCCTTATAATGTAGTCAGCATTTGCGTTGAAATTGAATTTGAATAGATGTGCGTCTGGTATGTGGGAGTCAGTAAAGATAGAAGATTTCTGGTGTTAAGGGTCATTGGGGGAGGGTGCAGGGACAACACCCAACAGATCACATTGTCAGAATAGGACAAAAGTTTTTCAAGAGCTCCCAAATGTCTATCTGGCATAGGTAGAAGTGCCCAACTGGTAGGTCCCATATATCCTTGGCACTGAATTATATGATAAATTCTTTGTCACCTGACTTCCTGGCTAGTTGCTGTTCAGTGTGGGGATGAGGAGGGGCCTCCCAGATCCTCACCCTCAGTGACCCCTCAGGGATAAGGGGCTAATGTTTGCAATCAGCAAAGGGTACCGAGTCTCAGATCTCGTGCCAGGCCATCCGGTCCCTGGCAGCAACTCTGAGGATGTGGTAAGATGTGGGTGCAGGATCCACGTGGCTTCCAGGCAGCCCCAACAGCCTATGTGGAGAAGGTTTCCTCTCATGCAGATCAGAAGAGAAGTTGGCTCTAGAGAAAGTAGAAAAGTAGTGAAAAAATATAGAAAAGGAACGCTTGCTTGGGAGCATGTGTCCCCTCCAACCCTGACAGCCTAGAGTTCTGGCATCATCTAGGCAATTTTGGGAAGGTCTGCCATTTTTCTATTTTTCAAAGCCCTTGCATTCTCTTTGAATTCACTTACAAGTGTCAAAAATAAAACGTTCTTTTGTGGGACATGGTCTCCACCCATATCACAAGGGCAGTGTTTGATGGGGGCATCCACTGAAGTTACCTCTTGGGGGAACTCTGTTGGCTAATGATATGTTGGTTATTAACCATCTAGTGAGCAAATATATCCCTTTTATTCATAAAAATTAAAAAGAAAAAAAAAACTACCATAGTGTTTGTTTGGAAACAGAATGTTCTGGCCAAGTGTTCTGATGTGCATTTTGGGGGAAGAGTCTGGAACTTATTAGTAAACAAGCTATGAAAATTTCCATAATAAAGTGTTTTATTAACAATTCTAACATTTCACAAAGCTAAACACTTTATAGGAAATACTTTGTTCGTTCCACACAAATCTATGAAATAACTCATTTTGGACGATGTTGGGAAATAATAGAAAAACCTGATTGCACTGGGTTGGGGAATTTTGTTCTTGGCTGTCCTGGACTAACTTTATTTTATTTTATTACTAAAATTAGACTTTTATTTGAAACCTCAGTAGATTAATAATTGAACGTTTGGAAAACCATGCAGCTAAATCATGCTGACTTTCCTGCTAATGTAAAAGGGTTTATTCAGAAAACAACAAACCTCTGAAACACCTTCAATTGTTATGTTTGGAAAAAAAAAAAAAAAGGCTGTATTCCTACATTTCCCTACATTCAAAGCCAGGACTCACGGTTTCCTGATATTAAAAGTCAGATCTTTGGCCTGAACCATAGACAATTAAAAAAAAAAAAAATGCAACTGTGGGATCAGCTTTCAACTCAATATAAAGTAGCTTTGAAGAATTAGTTTGGTAACAGGTCACATTGTGAATTTCTTTTTTAAATGTTTGTTTTGAGACGGGGTGGGGTGGGATGGGGAAGGGTGCCTAACTATGTAGCTCAGGGTAGCCTCAAGCTCCCTCTGTAGCCTAGGTTGGCCTTTAATGCTCTATCTTGCCTCACTCTTCAGTACTGGAATTACAGATGTGTACAATCACGCGTAGTCTTAAAAAAAAAAAAAAGCTTGAGTGCTTGACAACTCAAAAGAGGTTAAGATGACCAACTTGCCTTAACAAAATCCCAACACACTCTTCACCCTCCAAAACTCCCAAACTAGGGACTTTTATCTATGTCTCTAAGAGAATCAAGTAGGCAAAGTCATATCTCACTAGTCTGCAGCTGAAATTTTACAAAGTGAAAATGATTACCAGACATCCCAAGGGCTGACATATTGCTCAGCCTTTGGCTGGGATGCATGAGGCCCTGGGTTCCATCCCCAATACCACACAAAACTGGGTGCACGGGAGTATGCCTTCATCTGAGTTCTCAGGCGAGGGCGGAGGGTCAAACCTTCCTTGGCTACAAAGTGAGTTCGAGTCCAGCTTGGGCTACTGAGACTCTGTCTCAAGGGTCGGCAGGAGGTGGAGGAAATGTTCTGAAAGTCCAGCAGGGAATCACTGCTCAGGACTATCATGGAAGTCCTGTGGCTGGAACAGCGGCTAGCCATCCTCATGGCAGGAGACAGAGCAGTGGGCAGCTGCAGAGACAGAGCACTGACTGAAAGCATTAGCTTCCTGCCTGCCAAGGTTACACCCAGACAGATTCATTCCTTAGGTAAGTCTTCCCTTGCCAGCACAGTCACTGTAAAACAGTGAACAGACTTAAGACAGAATGCAAGCTCAAAGTGTCGAGACCAAGTCCTCCTTGAGCTGTGGGAGAATCTGGGTGGCCCAGATGCCTTCTCTCTTACGTAAGATTGCTTCTCCTCCCACTCCAGAAAAGGCAGAAATATTTACATGGATACATCTGACGTGTTGATACAGCTCTTAGCAGTAAGTCCTTCAAAACGTCCATCTTCTCCTTCAGATTCTTCAGCAAAGTTCTGATTGTCAAGGTAAGCTTAGGTGTCTTTTCACCTCTTCTTTCACATCGATTTCATTGTTGAATCTTCTCAGCAATTTCTTGGGTAATTTGACAAGTAGAATTGTATGTGTAGAACCAGGGGTCTGGGGCCATGGTGCAGTCTCCCCTAATTTTATAGACCAGGCTGGCCTCGAACTCACAGAGGCCCACCTGCCTCTGCCTCCCGAGTGCTGGGATTAAAGGCGTGCACCACCACCACCTGGCTCTTTTACTATTTTTTTCCATGTTGGTTTTTTGTTTTTTGTTTTTGTTTTGTTTTGTTTTGTTTTTGAGACAGGGTTTCTCTGTGAAGGCCTGGCTGTCCTAGAACTCACTTTGTAGGCCAAGCTGGCCTCGAACTAACAGATCTGCCTGCCTGTGCTTCCTGAGTGCTGGGATTAAAGGCAAAGGCATGCACCACCATCAACCAGCAAGAATTTATTTATTTATTTATCTTTACACAAAACAAACATTTACTTTAACTTAACAAGAGTTCTAGAGAAAACACACCATCTGAGCTGGCTAATCTAGAGGAAGAAGTGATTAGGACCCATGTTATTTCTAATTTTTCTCTCAGCTGCTCTTACTGGCCTTTGTCTTTAGATTGAGAGTTTCAAGATGGCCAAGCTTCTAGATGCTACACCCTCTCAGCTTTATTTTACATATGTGTGGCTGTCTTTATAGAGATGTACATTTCTTCATATGTATATTATATGGTGCAACATATATAAAATATATATTATATATTATATATGATAGGGGCAGGCCTTACTCAGAGGCCCTGTTGCAAACTACCCTGCAATTCTCAGAGTCTTCGTTTTACACCGTTCCTGAACTCCTCACCAGTGAGGGAAATCACAGGACTGACCAGGGGAGGCCCTTCCCTGCCATAATATGTAGGGTTATCACAATGCTAAAGTAATAGAAATGATTATTTTGAGTGAACTAAATTTAAAATTAAAACATTGCATGGTATGCCACAGTTTGCAAGGAGCTCGGGAGGCTCTTATGAAGTCTGACCTTGGTAACAACTGCATTAAGAGAAGGGTGCTCCCTCTCCATAACAGCTGGGGAAACTGAGTCTGAGCCTGAGTGCCAGAGACTTGCCCTGAACAGATTACTGTATTTCATGACTGGGGAGTTTCTTTTCTTTTCCAGCTGAGCCTCCTCGTCACTCTGTTATGGGGTGACTTGTATGCTCATAGACTGAAGGTTCTAATACTACAGAAGATAATCTTTCTTGAAAAAAAAAGAGATTGTTACAGATGTGATTTTTGTTTTTTTAAGTTGAGGCCCTACTGGGGTAGGGCGTGGCCCTGATCCAATATAACTTTTGAGCTGGGCAGTGATGGCACACATCTTTGATTCCAGTACTTAAGAGGCAGAGGCAGGTACATCTCTGTGAGTTCGGGCCCAGCCTGATCTACACAGTGAGTTCCAGGACAGTCAACACTACACAGAAAAACCCTGTCTCAAAAAACCAGAGACAGAGAGAGAGAGAAAGTAGGGAAGGCAGGGGATTTGTACATACATACAGCACACACGTGGACCAGCAAACAATCTATGTTGTATTTCTGTGGCCTTCAGGAGTCAGTGTGCTGAGGCCTTGCTCTCTTACTCTTTGCCTCTAGAACTAACAGTAAGACTTCCTATTGTTTAAGTCACTCAGCCTTTTGTACCTTGTTATAACAGCCGTAGCAAATGCATGGGTCAGAATTGATCGGAAACCCACTGCAACCGAGGATGCCTTGTCATCTGAGAGCGTCCTCTGCTCTTGCAAGGCACTCCCAAAACTTTACCAATCTGGCATCAGACTTACATCACTGGTAGGAGTTTTTGCATTGCCTACACTTGAATACCATGATTTTGGAGATGTTTCAGATCTCTCAGAAGCCTGCTTTGTTTGTTCCTTGGTCCCACCTCTTTGATCTTTCGATGCTTCCAAGGATGGCTTTGAAGGTCTGATCCTCCTCCTCCACCTCTACAGTGCTGGAATTATAGGTGTGTGTCACTGTGCTGGATTTTTTTTTTTTTTTTTTTTTTTTTTTTTTTTTTTTTTTGTAGTGCTGGGGATGGAACCCACAGCTTCATGCATGCTGGGTAAGCAAACTACCCAAGTGAGCTATATCCACAGCCTTGTTTAAATTTCTTTCTTGACCTAGCAGAGAACAGCTTCCTTGTCTTTTGTGAACCCATGGGTTTCTGTAGTCTTTTTCATGCTGAGAGGCCAACGCTTCCAAATCCAGCCTTTATGTAGGAATCCTGTTCACATACCAACATTAAATTCCCATGTGTGGGCCCATTCCCACCTGGCTTGCCCTGGAATCAACCCAGAAGATTGACATCTAATTATCAGTACTATTTAATAGTTTATCATATGAGAATTGGGGGTTTCTTTTGATTTTGACTAAAAACAAATTTTCTCACTGTCTTTTTTTTTTTTTTTTTTTTTTTTTTTTTCAGTCTAGCATGTCTTTTCCTGAAGGAGGGAAGGGCTGTAGGTTAGCTCAGCATAGGTCCTTGGAGTGGGATTTAAGAGGCTCTTGTGTTCTAGGGAGGATGGAGGTACTGGGCTTGGGACAGTCTTCACATTTATATGGGTCTCTTCTTCCTTCTCAGGGCAGGGTCTATGGGTGCTTCCCAGTCTGGAAAGAGCTACTTCTGGGAGCCGAGGTTCCTCCCACGTTTCCACCATTGGCTGTCAGTACTCAGGGAGTCAGAGAAGAATGACACATAGCTACTGAGTCCCAGGTCATCTAGAAGGGATGTCTCAGCCTCCTCTCTTGGAAAGAGAGACTAAAGAAACCGAGAACAGAATGTCCAAGCTTCTGGAATCAGCATGGGTGCCGTCTTGATTGTATCGGTTGAACCCTGGAATCTGTTAATGATCATGACTTAGGGGACCTTTTCTCTCTTGTCAGCATTGCTTCGAGCAGGGGTTAATCTGCTCATGTGATTTCTCACAAAAGGAAAAGGAAGTGTGTGCGCCTGCTACTTCAATGTCTTGAGCGCTCTCCACTTGCATCAACGTGGAAGACGATGGACCGTGACTTGGAGGGCTTCCCTTTGGGCTCGTACTCTGAGCAAGCTTCTTAGTCATCGGAAAGCCAACTTAACTGCCACCAAATTGCTCAGAAGACTAGAACGGAGATAGAATAAAGGTGAAAGGCCGTCTTTTTCTTTTTCCTTAAGTTTAATTCAGTTTCAAGGAAAACGTTGCTAAAATGTTATTTGGAAATCTCTGCCACTGTTTCTAAAAAGATTTATTTTCTGTGTTTGTGTCTACATGTGTCTGTGTGCCAAATCTAAGTAGGTAGGTGGTCACCCATGGAGACCAGGAAGGTGGCGCCAGATTTCCTGGATCTGGAATTACAGGCAGCTGTATGCCATCTGATGAGGGTACTGGGCCCCAACCTGGGGTCCTCTCAAAGAGCAGCAAGTGCTCTTACTGCTAAGCCATCTCTCCAGCCCCTCCATTAGTAATTCCTGGCAGTACTGGGGTTTCCTGAATGCCAGGCAAGTGCTGTACCCCTTCCCTGCCACCTTTAATAAAGTATGTTGGACCTAGTTTAATGTCGGTTCTTTCTGTCTCACTCATTTGTCCTATTTCATTATTTGGAATGGACACTGGGATGGACCAGCAGTGAGGGGGAGCAGGATGGTGTGTGTGTGTGTGTGTGTGTGTGTGTGTGTGTGTGTGTGTGTGTCTGTTTTTCTGTGTATCTGTGTGTATGTGTATGTCTGTATATGTGTGTCTGTCTCTGTGTGTGTCTGTGTATGTCTGTGTGTGTCTGTCTCTGTGTGTGTGTCTGTGTGTCCGTGTGTGTCTCTCTCTGTATATGTCTTTGTGTGTATGTGTCTGTGTGTGTATGTGTCTGTGTGTGTGTGTGGGGGGGGGTTCTGTGATTATCTCCATGAAATCCCAAACTTTTAGTCGTGTTTAGAGTTTTTCAGTCTTTTGTCAGTATACTATCTAACTCTTCCTGCTGTCAATTTTAACCTTTTTCTTCAATTAGTATACTTCTTACAATTTTCCATAATCTTAGAAATGAATCAACTGAGCAAACTGGTTAACACTGTGGACCATTTGTAAGTTATGTGGTCATCTCCACAGGCTTCATCCTTACAACTTAGGAGCACTGAGGTGTGTAAGGGCAGCTTCTGTTCTTTTTGGACGTTCTTCGTCTTCTGTGCACTTTCCTAAAAATGACCCACCAGATCACGGAAGCATAGAACTGTATTTCCCTTCAAATGTCCTATTATTTAACATCTAATTTAAAGAGTCCATTAAGGGAACCTTTTCATTTGTCCTTTCTCCATGTACTCCATCTCCCGTCTAACACTGGCCCGTGCCTTCTGTGCACGCTGACAGCATGGTTGGACCACGAAGTTCAATTCCTGTTTTTTTTTTTTTTTTAAAACTACATAAGCCTGGAAAACAACATAGGTGATCTGAATGTGATAGTCAGCATCTATTTAAAAAGAGTGCTAATTCAGGTGTGGTGGCGCACACCTTTAATCCCAGCTTGGGAGGCAAAAGCAGCCAGATCTTTGAGTGCTAATTCATAGTCACTAGGACATCATGAAAACTGAAGACGAAGATGCTTACGAAACCATGATAAAGATGTCACGTGCCTTTTTGTCCTCCTCCAGAAGGATACACTCCAGATGCACTCCCCTCTCCCCTTCCCCCACCCCATTGCCACTCCATTTTGCACTGTGAATGGGGGCATGAAGTTTAAAATTAAAAGAACTGGGCAGGGAGGTGTTGAGAGTACTTGCTGCGCATGCAGAGGACCTGAGTTCGACTCCCAGGACCCATGTTGGGCAGCTCACACTACTTTTAACTCTTGTATATTTTGTGCACATGAATTAGCGATGGTACAAATGCTTGAGTTAAAAAAAACCACCTGCCTCTGCTCCCGAGTGCTGGGGTTAAACGCGTGTGCCACCACGCCCAGCTAAAACATTTTATTTTGTGACATAAAACCTCCCTAAGTTGCCTTGGATGGCTTAGACCTAGCTCTGTAGATCAAGCTGGCCTTGAATTCACAAAACTCTGCCTGCCTCTGCCACCCAAGTGCTTGGCTCGAGGCACTTTTTACTGGTTCTAATCCATACTGACTGGCTTAGGTACGAACGTTCTTTCAATGATGATTAAAAGGCAAACCGCTTTGGGTCTGGAGATGGTGACCTCTCAGAGCAGAAGGTAGCATGCTGCTTGGCGATTGCAGAAGACCCGGTGTTGCTAAGGTTGGGGTCCCTTCCTAAAGACCAGCCTCTTGGGTGGCTAAGCGTCTTCTGATGCTCTTCACACTGTCCCTGAGAACTGAGGCTCGGGGGTGGGGCAGAAAAGGGAGGGTGCTCTGTTTTCTGCTATTGGCATAAAGTTTGTAGCTTGTGGACTAGGAGCCTTTTGTCGATTACAAATATGCACGAGACTGCAGCAGGCCAATTTTCCGCTTGCAAACAGGGTTAAAAAAAACGCTTTATTCTTTTATGGTTCTGGACAACTGCTTCCTTGAAAATCTCCAGAGCCAGTTGTGGCCTCACATGCCTGTCTGTAATCCTAGTACTAGGGTAACACAGACTGGAAGTTAGATGCACGTTTGAAGCCAGCATGGCCTATATGGCAAGTCCCTGCCTCAAAAAGCCAAAACTTAACAAACAGAGACTCATGAGAAGTATAGGTTACCTCCCCAAGGTATGGTTTTGTCTTAGTCTATTCCCAAGTCCCAGGCATTAATGGCAGCTTGCTATCAAAACCTGAATTGACTTAAAATATCTCATATGGATGGGTTTACATTGTAACCTCCCAAATCATGCTACTTCTTTTTCCATCTTTAAAAAAAAAATGCAGCTTCATCTTTCCATCTCTTGCCCTAAAGGCTTTGCCATTCCCTTCATTGTGCTTTGTCACCCATACCAAACACCCGATTCATTTGCTTGTCCTTTTGATGTTGCCTTCAAAACCACACAGAATCTGAGCACTCCTCTTCCTCATCTCCCTCATCTTGGTACTTGTCCTCCCCTCGCCCGCAAAGGTTCCTTTCTAGATAATTAATTGCCAACAGCTCCCAACTGATCTCCCTGTTTTCTTTCTGGCTCACCAAAAGCCTGTTAAAAAAAAAAGTATACATATATAATTTTTTATATTTTAAAAAATCTTATGTGTATGCAGTGTATCTGTGCACCCCCTGGATGCCCAGTGCCTGAGGAGGCCAGAAGAGGGTGTTGGCTCTCCTTGAGCTGGAGTTACGGATGGTTGTGAGCCACCATGTCAATGCCGGGATCCAAACCTGGGTCTTCTGTAACCAGTGCTCTAAACCACTGAGCCGTCTCTCTAGCTGCTAAAAGCATTTTAAAACACAGCACTCGCAATGATTTTATTTAAAATTTCATCTTATTAAGTCATTTTATAGCTCAAAATTCTGTAGTAATTTCTCATCTTGAAGGCCTTCCTTGATTTCTCTCTCTATTAGTACCATCTAATTACACACACACACACACACACACACACACACACACACACACACCACTGCTTGTTTACTTTTTGTTATCAATATCCTCTGAGTTTAGCTATTATGCTGCACATCACTTGGTCTTTACAGTAAAGATAGACCTAGCCCCATCTTTCTTACAAGAAAACCAAATGTAAGCATGGCCAAGCAAAATTTCCCATAAAAACATAAAGAACTTGAGAGACTGCACAGTGAGTAAGTGCACTTGCTATATAAGTAAGTGGAGCTGAGTTCAAATCCCCAGAACCCATCCAAAAAGCCAAGCATGGCTACCCGAGCACCCGCAACCCTAATGCTACGGTGGTGGTGGTAGAGGACACAGAAGGCTTGCTGGGGACTGCTACCTGCCAGCCAACTCCAGGGAGAGACCCTGTCTCAAAGGAATGAAAGAGAGTAGTTAGACTAGCATAGAAGATCATTCTCTGACCTCTGCACATGTGTACACATGCACATACGTCACACGGACATATACCTTATACATTCATGTCTACACTCAGAATATTTTGAAACTACGCATAGAGCCAGGTGTGCTGGTACACACGCATAATCTCAGCACTTGGAAGAAGGAAGATATCGAGCATGTGGCCAACCTGAGCTATGGAGCAAGACCCTGGCTCCAACACACACACACACACACACACACACACACACCAAAATGCAAGGAAGGAGGAAATCAGGGAGGTATCATTCATTGTTCACAGAACATTCTCTGGACTTCTGAGGCAGTACACTTCACCTGGCACATTGCCTCTGATTTTGTATTCCTAAAAGGTAGTTGCTCATCTGACTTCCTACATAGACCAGTCCCCCTAAAGTGGGAGCGTCTGTGCTTTTCTCTGTCTGATGGAAGCTTGAATCTCTTTTATGATCTACTATCGCCCCCTCTTCCTGGGGGGACCGCATTGCTGTTTGTGTACATCCTGTTGCCTCTCCTGATCATGCGATTCTTGAGAGCTGACACCATGTCTTCGTCATCAGGTACTTACTACCTCCTGCGCTCAGTTGGAGCACCAGATCAAGATCTTGCTTGCAGCAGATGTCTGACCCTTGTTTGCTGAATGCGGCACACAGAGGGCATTGCAAAAGATGAGGTCCCGGTATTCTGGTACCGCAGCCCCTTGTTTGCAGCTCAGATGGATGAGATCTGAGGGTTTGCTGTCATCAAAAGCAAACGCTGGTCGATTTCCAGAGGGCATCTACCCCATCCTGGCGTCTGCTTCAAAGCTCCCCCAAGTCCCAGCCGGGTCCTCTTGATCTTTCTTTGTTTGCTCATTAAAGTTAATTTGGGACATGAAAAGGGGCCGGGACTGAATATTTCATTAAGGCCAGGTCTTCCTAATGCAGCAACTGAAGACAAAACAGGTTAAAAAAAAAAAAAAATAGGGCAAAAGTTGCAAGCATAAAGTCAGTCAGTTTTGCACCTGGTTAAATCTCAGACCCTCTGTTACACACAGGCTGCATCTTCAGTGGACTAGGGGATGCTGGGACACTGAGGACTGTCTCTTCACAGAAACAGTATCAGTTTTCAAGAAGCCCCACAGCTCTCCTGCTTGGGGAATTTGTGTGAAAATGGTTGTGTCCAGCATCCTGGGTTTGGGCTAATATGGTTAATGTTGATGCCAGTCACCACTCCTGGAATTCTTCCGGTATGCCAAGGGTTTTGCTGAGTGGTCTTTACAGAGCTGCTGTGATAAAAGTGGTATTCTAGCATATGGGTAGACTCCCGGAGTAGACACAACTCACCATCTCTCTCCATTGATTCTTGGGGTGTCTAAGAATAGTTCAGTCTTTCTTAGTGACAGGAAAGACACTAACTAGTAATGGCTGTGTTTTGTGCTGTCCCTCCAATTTAGGTGACAGTGAGGCATATTTTTTATTTAATCTCATTGTTTAAAATATTTTTAAAATTATGTGTGTAGGGTGTGTGCGGGGGGGGGGGGGGCAGGAAAAATCTTCTTTCTTCTCCCACCAACACCCTTGACTTAACTTTAAGAGACTGACAGAGGCTCTGGGTATGGTGGCGCATGTCTTTAATCCCAGCACTCAAGAGGCAGAGGCTGGTGGATCGCTGTGAGTTTGAGGCCAGACTGGTCTACAAAGTGAGTCCAGGACAGCCAAGGCTACACAGAGAAACCCTGTCTCGAAACTCTCCCACACCCCAAAAAGAGAGAGACTGACAGAGACAAACACTTAATTGGATCTGTTGTATATACCCTATATAACATGACATAATTCTTTACCATATCTGTCGTATGACTAACTACAAGTGAGCAATTGCAGCTGGGCATAGTGGCACATGCCTTTAATTCCAGCACTTGGGAGGCAGAGATAGCCAGATCTTTGAATTCAAGGCCAGCCTGGTTCACAAAACAAGCCCAAGGCAGCCAGGTCTCTGTTACATGGAGAAACCTGTCTAGAAAAGCAAAAACAAAAAGAAACAAAAGAGAAGTGAGCAATTCCTTTGGGATCAGCCTAATCATTCTCATCTTCCGAGTTGTATGTTTGAGGCTTTCACTTTGTCTCCTTGCTCTGTGCACTGTCTTGGGTTGCATTTCCCAGCATAACTCTCTACAATAATAAAGACGCTGTGTGTCTATGCTGTACGATGCTCACTTGAACATTTGATTGTCACTAAGGCAACTGAATTTTGTATTCATTTCACATTTAAATTATTTTTTTATTTACTTGAGTGTGGAAGTCAGAGGACAACTTTCCAGAGTTACTTCCGGCCTTTCTCCACGGGTCCCAGGGATTGAACTCAGGCCATCGGGTTTGTATAGCAGGCGCCTTTATCTACTGAGCCATCTCACCAGCTCCAAATAAATGTTTTAGGTTAGCATGCAAAGTAATGGGTTTCATTGTGACACTTTTATACATAAGCATCGTTATACTTTGTTCCAACTCACCCCCCTTCCTCATACATTTTATTTGATTTTCAATTAGTTTTAATGTAAATAGTGTCACTTAGTGTCTACCCATATTGGATAGCACAAGGCCGGACAGGAGAAGCTGATACCAAATGTTTGTAATCACTGTTGCCAGAGTCATTTCCTCTCTCAGCCCTCAGACCTCTCATTTTCAACTCAACTCAAGTGTCGCAGCCTAGTGGGGAGTTGTGATGTCACTGTATGCTAAAAGTTAAAAGTCTCACTTTTCTCTGAGAAGATTATATGTGTACTTCTCAAATATGGGAGCGACGATAAATGGCTAATTTTAAGTCAACTTGAAAGCTAGAGTCATCATAGAGAAGAGAGCCTCAGTTGAGAAGATGCCTCCATAAGATGTGGCTGGAGGGCATTTTCTTAACTAGTGAGCCCACTGTGGGTGGTGCCATCATTGGGTTGGTGGTCCTGGGTTCTCTAACAGGCTGAAGGTGAGCATGGTGGGTAGCTCATGCCTGTAATCCCAGCACTCTGGGAGGCAGAGGCAGGAGGATCTCTGTGAGTTCAAGGCTAGCCTGGTCTACAAAGCAAGTCCAAGACAGCCAAGCCTACATACAGAAACCCTGTCTTAAAAAAAACCAAAAAGAAAGAACGCAAAGAACGCAAGCTGAGCAAGCCACCAAGCAGCGTTTCTCCAAGACCTCTGCATCAGCTCCTGCCTCCAGTTTTCTTTCCTATTTGAGTTCCTGTCCTAACTGCCTTGGAAATTAACTGTGCTGTGGAAGCATAAGCTGAATTAACCCTTTCTTCCCCAGGTTGCTTTGATCATGGTGTTTCATCACAGCAATAGTAACCCTGACCTTGTCCCAGAATTCTCTCTTGAGGATCACTCCTGAGGCCACTCTAGATAGCTACTATTGTATTATCTGCTGATAACTCCAATGGGGGCAAAAGTATTAAAAACATTAACTAAAGAACCATTTAGGCAATGCTAATCTGGCTGCTAAAAGCACTCAATGGTGAGTGGCTATTAACTACATCTACCTGGTGACCAGGGAAATGGGCAGCTCAAGCTATGGGAGCTGGCCTCCTGCTGGAGCTATGGCCTTCTGTACATGAAAAAGCCAACCTACCAGGAACCAGTATGGAGGGGCCCCAGGCAAAGGCTGCGTCAGGCCCACTCGTTTTCTGCTCACCAGAGTCCTGCCCATTCCTCTCACTAGCATACCCAAGTGGAAGCACAGAGTGAAGGCCATCACTGCTCTCCATAAGCACTGACTCTTGAGGTACACAGACAGATGGGAGGGAGAGGGTTCTAGAATAGTAAACAAGACATTTATCATCCCTTTGTTAAGAAAAATCTCGGCTTAGAGTCCTCATCAAATGTCACCCATGGGTCCCTCACCAAGCCTTGGCCACACAGCCTGTCTTCCTGCCACTGGAACAATTTCCAGATGAAACCCTGATGACCACGGTGATGCTAATGATGGCAAGCCAAGCCACCAAAGGCAGAATGGAAGACAGAGCTACTTTATGCTACAATGACCCCAAGTAATCAGTTTTGCATGCACATCTGGTGGTGATTCTGACCTTGTGTATCTCCCATGAATAACTCTGGCCTGAGAAGTACTCTTAAAAATCCCTTCTAGACAGCACCCACGACACGCTGTGATTGTCCTCCTCTTCCTGGTTTTGCTCTGTTTTTGGTGTTGTTGTTTTGTTTTCTATGCTGGCCTAAACCTTACTGTGTAGCTCAAGCTGTCCTGAAATTTATGCAAATCCTTCCGCCTCAGCCTCTTAAGTGCTGGGATTACACATATGAACCACCACACCTGGCTTGCTATTCCCTAACTCTGAAGTCTTAATGTACATTTGTGTGTGTGTGTGTGTGTGTGTGTGTGTGTGTGTGTGTGTGTGTGTGATTTAGGCTTTGTGAGGACAAGCATCTGTCATTGCAGTTAATAAAGTCATTTGAACTGAATTCTGAGGAACTCCCCCACTCCATTCTATCACCTAATGGGGTCAGAAAAATGTCATTGGCTATGCCTGGGCTACTCAGAAATATGGGAGACCCTCAGATGTTGGAGGCAAGTCTGAGAGAAGAACCTCCATGAACTTCTGTGGTCAGGCTGGTTTTCCCCTCAAAATAACTTCCACGTTGTCTGCATCCCAGCCCCTGGAGCTGTCTGGCCATTCTGCTAATCATTCACCATGGTTGGCTTCCTTCGCAGCTTCTGTGGGCTGTGTCTGGTTTGGGATGATTGATTCAAAGTCCCGATCAGGATGCTCATGTTTTAATGAGCAGTACACAGCCTTGATGTTAAGCCAATGCGCAGGACTGCATTTCACAAACGGAACCTTCTGTGGGGTTTTACTTGTTCTGCATACGTGCTGCTTTCAACCTTGAACTTCTGGTGTCCTGGAGAGTGTTCTGTTCTCCTCCTCTGGACTGTTGACATCCTGTCCCAGGCTTCAGGAAGTTAGGAGGTGAAAGTGGAGCTTAAGAGATGGATGTTATCTGATTGTGCCCCCTTATTCATTGTGACCCTAGACCTACAGCCCCAGGGCACAAGAAGTGCCATTGCCACTCCTCATGTTACAGCCTGTCCCAGCTAGAACTGGGACACTCTGAAGGGTGATCTGGCTCTCCGTTCATGGAAAACAGTGGAAGCACAGACCACAAGGGACCAGTTTCACCCAGAGTAGCTCAGGGTTTCCCAGAACAAAGACAAGGGCCAAGGAGACTTTATAGATTCCTTTTGTTCCTCTTCTATCTGGACAAGCACCCTTTGGAGGATTTTGTTTTGTTTGTTTTCCTTTTGGCTATTATGATCATGTGGTTTGCTTTTGCTTTTGTTTGTCTGTTTGTTTGTTGTTGTTGCTGTTTTTTGTTTTTTCCAGACAGGGTCTCTCTGTGTAGCCTTGGCTGTCCTGGGCTCACTTTGTAGACCAGACTGGCTTCGAACACACAGAGATTCCCCCTGCCTCTGCCTCCCGAGTGCTGGGATCAAAGGCGTGTGCCACCACTGCCCAGTGAGGTTTTCTTAATATCTTTTCATTGGCTAAAAATGAAAACTTGTGGGGAGTTATAAACACTGCATTTTATTCTCTCTCTATTTTTTGCTCCATAAGGACACTTAAGAATACTCACTTATATAGCTGGGGATGTGGCAACTTTAATCCCAGAGCTCAAAGGGCAAAGAAGGTGGATCTCTTTGATCTGGAAGATGGGGGCAGCCTGGTCTACCCTGTGACATCTAGGCTAGCCTAGGCAGTGAGATGTAGCTACAAAACAAAACAAAACAACAACAACAACGGCAACAAAACAGAAGTACACTCTTTCTCACTCCGAGAACACAGAAGTCAAAACTCTTACTTTTCTATTGTAAAGAAACAGAATCTTTAAAAAAATGTAAGAAAAATAATCTGCTAGTTAGGAGAATTTAGGAGTAGAGTTCTGATCTTTTAATTTCCAGTCACACATTTGTTTTTTCCTTCCACAGCCCTGCCTTCCTCAAGCTGGATTCCTACAACAAAAGACTAACACTGATTGCCATCAGCTATAATTGTGCACATGATTTTTTTAAATCACATTTTTGTTTGTGCACTTGTTCAGCTTTTTCTAGAAGAGTGTGTATCATTTTGCACTAACTTGGTGATAATTTTCACTCCTCAACAATGCCAACAAGAGCTTTTTTTTTTTTTTTAAGACAGGGTTTCTCTGCGTAGCCTCAGCTGTCCTGGACTCACTTTATAGACAGGATGACCTCTAACTCATAGAGATCAGCCTGCCTCTGCCTCCTGAGTGCTGGCATTAAAGGCTTGCACCACCATGCCCGGCCCAATAAGAGCTTTTATTCACATTTGTTTGTCAGACGTGCTGAGCTCAGCATCTAACTCTGAGATGCTTTGTATAAAGCTAAAAGAAAGGAAAGTGAGGCCAGACAGTAATATAGATCACTCATATTCTGTTGGCAGGAACTCAGCTGTGGGGATACATGTAACTGTCAACCAATATACAAAAGGAATCCTGGGGGTCTGCAAGGCAGTCCACTTGAATTCAGGGGTTTTCAAGCTTCCTAATGCTTCAGCCCTTTAATACATGTTGTGGTGATCCCCACCACCACCATAAAATCATTTCTGTCATTATATTATAACTGTAATTTTGCTACTGTTAGAAGTCGCAGTGTGAATCCATCTGGAGATGGTGGGTTCCTAAAGGAGTTGCGACCCACTGGTTGAAAGCCACTACACTAGATAAAGGAACTGACTGGCAACCCCGGCTGAGCGCTGAATCTCAGGGACCAATGTGGTTGAAAGAGACTGCAAGTTACCCACGGAGGCCCACATGTGCATTGTAGCATGTGTGAACAGCCCCCAACACAGTGTGTTTAAGTAAGGAGCTGGAGAGATGGCGCAGCCTCTTCTAGAGGACCCAAGTGTGGTTCCCAGAGCCCGTGTCAGGTGGCTCATGACCCTCTGTAACTCCAATTCCAGGGGATCCAATGTCTCTGGATTCTGTGGGCATCTCCACATTCAGAAGACATGCACACATACATATAGTTGAAAACAATAAAGATTAAAAAAAATTTTTTTTTTGGTTTTTCAAGACAGGTTTCTCTGTGATGGCTTGACTGTCCTGAACTCCCTTTGTGGACCATGCTGGCTTCGAACTCACAATGATCCACCCACTTCTGCCTCCTGAGTGCTGAGATTATAGGCATGTGCCACCATGCCTGGCTTAAAATTTTTAAGAGAGAAAAATCCTTGCTCACTAGGCTACACCATGAAGACTCTTGGCTTGGTTGAAATTCCACGTATGCAGCCAGCTGACATCTAGAGCCTAGTACAGTATGTAGTAGACACATAACAATTATAATTAAAGAGAGGCATTAATTCACAATGAAAATATAAGTAGCTGAGCTGACAAGATTTACATGTCCCATGATATCTGCATCTTCCTTTTACTAAGCTATTCTGCCACAGTGCCCCCAAAATTGTCCTCAGAGGCTGGCTATGTGAGTTCATCTGTGATCCAGCTGAGAAACGCTGAAGGGCAGGGGAGCGGCTCTCCTGGTGGCCCTTATGTCTCCTGCCGCAAAAGAAGGAAGATACCAAGTAGGAGCTCAGGAGGAGGAGATTTACTTATGTGAGTACAAATCCAAATATTGTCTGGCTGTGGTGGTGCACACCTGTAATCCCAGCACTGGAGACACTAGGGCAGGGAAACCAGGAGTTAGAGGCTAGTCTGGGCTGCAGAGAGAGAGGCCTTTGCAAAACAAAAGTTACCAGTATTTGCCTTTAGTATATGGACCAATAAATGAGCAGGACTCTTTAGGGGTACACACAGGCTAAGTCAGGCAGTCTTTGCCCGGATGTTCCCCATGCTCAGGTACCTCTACGTAGCTATGCAGCTCCAAGAGCGAGACAGTCTCAGGAGAGGCCAAGCCACGGGAGAGGGGACAGGGGTTGGCAGAGACTCCAGCAGGGCCCAAAAGCAGAGCTAATGCAAGCACACAATCCCACAGGTGTGCTCTCAGGAACATTCACGCCTCCTCCTTTGGCGGCAAACAGCCAATTCACCATGTACCAGAAGGGAATGAGATGCTGAGGTGCCCCTCACCCGAGGCATAGGGCTCCTGTCCAGAACTTTCCATTCTGTGGGAGAGAGAAGTGGGCAGAAGGAGATGATAAAAATAGGTATCTCTGTGTATACAACCAAAACTTGATGGGCCCATGAGAGAGAGAGAGAGAGAGAGAGAGAGAGACAGAGACAGAGACAGAGAGAGAGACAGAGAGACAGAGAGAGAGAGAGAGAGAGAGAGAGAGAGAGAGAGAGAGAGAGAGAGAGAGAGAGAGAAAGAGAGAGAGGAAGACTGAGAAATCTGGAGTTCCATTCTTTAGTTTTTATACAAACAGACCTATAATTTCATGGGGAATGGAAAGTTTGGTGGCCATTTCTACCCAGGCTTATACATTTTCTTTTATGGACTGTACCAGGCAACGGTGGTCTCTAAGGCCATGATAGTCAATGACTCTCCCTCATCTCTCTCATACTTTCTCAAGAATAAAAAGAGACGTTCCAAGCTGTGGAAGATATCCTATGCAGGCTGGCTGAAGATAGTCACTGGCTCCCTCCTAACATTCTATGTGGTCTTCTGTCTTGATGATGGGATGGTGTTGATTAACAAAGAGATGCCTCCGAGGTTTATGTACCCTCAAGAGTGGCAGCACCTCACCATGTTTATCCTCCTCACCCTTGACGGCTGTGTAGATGTCATGAGCAAGAACGTGCTGCGGCAAAGGTGTCTGGTCCTAGAAAGAGGTGTCACGGTCCTGAGCATCTACGTGGTCCTGCTGCTGCTGGTGTCTCACGTTCAGGTCTCATCAAAGGTAGAGCTGCACGTGCACTCTCTGCTCATCCTGGTGGTGTTCCTGCTGATGCTGGTGTTGACGGCAGAGCTGTGGGCCCATGCGTCTTTTTGCCTCCAGCTGATGAAGAGCTTTCTGTTCCTGATGATGGGTTCCTGGTTGATGCACACAGGCTTTATTCTATTTAGACCGGTCTCTGGCTATCCATGGAAAGATGATGACATCAGTGACATCACGTTTGTCACCACCTTCTTCTGCTGGCATGTGATGACCGATGCCTTGTGTATGTTGGGAATCTATGGTGTCTCTTCCCTTTGGCACTGTTGGTATAGTCCCAGCTGGAGGCTGATTGGGGTCCAAGGAAGCGCTGTATCACCATGAGAGCTCTTCAGGAAGCTTCTACAAGCTGCTGCAGGAGGCAAAGCATCAGGACAAAGATGAACAGGCTCTTCTTTCAAAGAGCTCTCCCTACAACAAGCCTAGAATACCTGGGCACATATACCAGTCCATCTTCCTTCTGTGGGCTCGCTTGTGCACTTACTCTTTGTTTCTTGGTGAAGGTAATGGCCATGGAAAATGATGATTATTCCTAACTATTAGGCTTGTCATTGACCCTATAAGTGTTGAGGCGATAAAAGGATGATCTAGGGACGTGACATAGCCTGTATTATGCAGGTCAGGAGGAGTGAGGAGGACAAAGGCCAGAGAAGGTTGAGATGAGCAGGCTACCAGAACTACCCATAGTGGAAAGATAATGGCAGGGAACCTCTGAAGAGAGGGGCACGTTTCAGCAGGGTGTCACCACTAATGTTGCTCGAAGTTAGCGAAGGAATAAAGATTTCTCACAAACAGAAATGACAGAAGTGGGTGTCCCTGTTGGCCAACTAGAGTGGGGATACTGTGTGGAAACAGCACAACGTATAGTACAATTCACTACCCCACTTAGTTGGAATTACAAGAATCCCATGTGTATAATTTAATGTGGGTAGATTAGCATTGTTTCAAATACAAATAAATAATTCTTTCATAACTCATTTTTTAAAAACTTCCATGGACTTCTGCCATATTTCTTATTCTTCAACCCAATCAGGCCAAATCAAAGTGGCTAAGTGATAATTGTGTGACCAACTCTACCAGAACCTTATGTGTGAGAGTCTTTTCCAAACAACCAAACCTGTTTCTAGTCACAGTTTTTTTTTTGTTTGTTTTGTTTTGTTTTTTTCAAGATAGGGTTTCTCTGTGTAGCCTTGGCTGTCCTGGACTCACTTTGTAGACCAGGCTGACCTCAAACTCATAGTGATTTACCTGCCTCTGCCTCCCAAGTGTTGGGATTAAAGGTGTGTGCCACCACGCCCAGCACCATTATTTTCTATGCCAACTAAAATAAAATAGTTTAAAAGCACGTTTTCTATGTAGTTTATGCTTAATAAAGTTTATTTCCAGGGCCCCCTTCCTTTTTCCCTTTCTAAATGTAATGTCTGACTGCTCTGTGAACTCTCTTCACAAAATAAAGCACAAATAGTCTAAGTACGAGGCCCATTTGCTTCCTTGTTTACATGTAAAATGAACTCCACTGATTTGCGTGGGATGTCTTCCACTCTACCTAACTATCATTTACTGCACTTCTTTGAGGTGTTCCAGGTTGACTTTCAATGAAAGTCATGAAAAAAAAAATCAAAGACTCCAACAGGTGAATTTGCACAAGGACCTATGGTCAGGGCCGGGACGGGGGTATGATTCGAACCCTTCTGTTGTGTCTCCTTTGCTGAGAATGGATCCGTGACTGATTTACAGAACAGAGTGGGTAGAAAGCAGGTGGCAAAGGCACTAGTTTGCAGAAGTTGGATGATGCAATCATTCTAGGCACTCCTAAAGCAGTGGTTTCTCTGTCTGTGGGTCATGACCCTACTGGGGGGCGGGGCTTGAAATACCCTTTTCACAGGGGTTGCCTAGGACCGTCAGAAAAGAAGATGTAGCAAAATTATAGTTATGAAGTAGCAACGAAAATAATTTTATGTTTCGGGGGGCGGGGAGCATCCCCAAAACATGAGCATGAACACAACATTAAAGGGTGGCAGCATTAGGAAGGCTGAGAACCGCTTCCCTAAAGAATGTGCAGTGTTCTCCACTAGCCCCCCTCAGCAGCAGGGAGACATCCTAGAGGTTAGAGGCCTCAACTCAGATCAAACCAGGATTCGTGGTTTTAGTGCTGAAACAAATTTGAGAGCTAGGCAGCTTATGAACAGAGTAAGAGATCTTATTACAGATGTTTTAATATAGGCTTATTACAGATGTTTTAATATAGGCTTAAGCACAAGGGTTAGAAGGGAAAACAACAACAAACCACCCTTGGGAGAAAGTAAGCAAGCCACATGGAGGAGCCCGGGTGTGGGCTTCCCAGAGATGGCTGTCCCAGAGTAAGACCAAGCCAAGCGAGGGTTTGGACTTCTCAGTGTTTCTCCAGTAGTCATACACAAGATTTGGGTGGGGGTCAGCAGCTGCTGTCTTATCTCTGGGTGGCCCTGGAGGGTTACCTGATGGAATTACAACTGAGAAGTCTGAGTAGCAGCAGAGATTCAGGAAGTTAGGACATCTTTTGGGGGTACACAAAGCTGTTTAGTTTGAGATTCCCAGGCCCATTGGGGAAGAAGAGTAAGACCCTACCCAAGGTCATGTATTTATATAATTAGACTCATGTCATTGCTATTTTAACGTAAAATATCAGTATCTGAAAGAAATGTTAACCCTGTATGTGCAAGTGTTGTGAGTTGTTCTGGAACTCCTGTCTGCTGGCAGGAGGCTTCAGCCAGCCCCCCAGGCTGGGTGGCTCCTCTCTCTCCTCATGTCCCCACAATTTCTGTGCATTTCTATCCAGCCTTAGTGCCTGTCTCATATAAATGCACAAAGTAAATACTAGGTGGGTCAAAAGGTTAAGAACAAGCGACCAGACTCTAAATATGTTCTGGAAAGTGTTTATGTTATAATAGAAGGCATGAAAAGTCTTCTTGAATAATAAGAAAGATCACACATTTCCTAAGGAGGCCATAGCACCTGTGGTTACCTGCAGAAGACCTGACTGAGGTGGAGTCAACGTTACAGAATGAACAGGGAAGGGACACCGAGGTAGGCTTGTCCATCACTCAGGAGCTGTTGGCAGTCAGCTTCTGGTGGAGTGGGGGTCAGCTTTCTCCAGGAAGGCAGCCACTGGCAAGTTCCTTATATTCCAGGAAGTAACCCCATACCGACGAGCATGCAAGCAGCCAAAATTACATGTGGTGGCTTACCAAAAGTGTACTGAAAGTCAGAGGGGATGTGTTGTCAGAGGGGGTGTGTTGTCAGAGGAGATGTGTTGGAGAGGAAAAGGGGTCCAGAGGCAGTTAAAGGGGGATAAGATGAAGGAGTCAGGATGTGTGATTATAATCAAAATACATTATACACACATGTGTAATGCTGTCAGAGGATAAATATATTTTAAAATAAATTGTATGAATTTTGATAAATGTATGTCATTTAACAATAAATATAATAATCACAAAAAAAGACTTTTAAAAATTATATAAACTTGATATGGTTAGAGCTCGGTTTGGTAGCACGTGTCTGTAATTATACCACTTGGGAAACAGAGCAAAAAGCTTGCGAGTTTGAGGACAGCCTGGGTTACATGGTGAGTTTGAGGGCTACTTATGCTATATAATGAGACATGGTCTCAAAACAAAACAAAACAAAACAAAAAAGATTCCAGGGGCACTGTGAAGAAATGCTTTCACCATACACAGCAGGCAAAAAAACAAAAACAAAACAAAACAAAAAAACTCCAAATGCATAGATATGTTCAAACATTAACAATAAGAAAGGTAACCTAAGAAAGACAAAAAGAGCCCGGGTGGTGGTGGCACACGCCTTTAATCCCAGCAGAAGAAGGCGGATCGTTGTGAGTTCAAGGCTAGCCTGGTCTAACAGAACAAGTTTCAGGACAGAAAGGGCTACATAGAGAAACCCTGTCTTGAAAAACAAAACAAACAAACAAACAAGGCAAAAAGACACAAGTAGATGTGTCTTAAGAGCTACAATTTTCACTGGCCCCTTTGTTTGCTGCCCTGATGGGGAAGATCAGGCCTGGACCTGGTGCAGGTTAGGTTAGGCGGGCACTCCACCACTGGAGTACAGTCCCAGCCTTTTCAGTCATTCGCTCCTACAGTTTATTTTAAGAATGTGTAATGGGTATATACCTGTATGGGGCTGTGTACACTTGAGTGCTGATGCCCACGGCAGATGTGGGTGCTGAGAGATGAACTCGGGTCTTCTGTAAGAGCCCAATAAGTTCTTAGCCACTAAGCCATCTCTCTGAGTCCATCTTAATGCCCAGTACTTTTAAATCTCCCTGCTTCTCACTTAGGGTCTCAGTAAATTACCTAGACTGGCCTTACACTCATTCTACTGGGCTTGTCTTAACTTATGATTTTCCTGCGTCAGCCTCCGGAGCAACTGATATTACAGGTCTGTATCACCAAGGCCTTGCTAAGAATTTTAGCATAATTTATTTTTTGGAAAACAGATTTTAATAAACTGAGATCTCTGGGTTTTTTCTATCACACTGTCAAAATACTAAAGAAATTATATTTATCATGGGAGAAGATGTAGGGAAAGGAAACCATATAGTGTAGGCAGCAATGGAAACTGGCCCACAGTTTTTAAAGTCAGTGTGACAGCATATCACAATGTTAAGTACAAACATCTTTTGAGTAAACAGTCCTATTTCTTGATCAGCTGTACACCACCAGGCCCACTTTCCTGGTTAAGAACTTGTTTGTGCCGGGCATGGCAGCACATGCTTTAATCCTAGCAGAGGCGGGTGGATTTCTGTGAGTTGGAGACCAGTCTGGTCTACAATCCAGGACTACCAAGGCTACACAGAGAAACCCTGTCTCGAAAACAAAACCAAAAGGAAAAAGAAAAAAAAAAAAAAAAAAAAAAGGAGCCGGGCGTGGTGGCGCACGCCTTTAATCCCAGCACTCGGGAGGCAGAGGCAGGAGGATCGCTGTGAGTTCGAGGCCAGCCTGGTCTACAAAGTGAGTCCAGGATGGCCAAGGCTACACAGAGAAACCCTGTCTCGAAAAACCAAAAAAAAAAAAAAAAAAAAAAAAAAAAAAAAAAAAAAAAAGGAAAAAGAACTTGCTTGTTTTGACTGCAGTATATCTGCTCATGCATTTAAATGACTCTTTTCGGGGACTGAATTTTTTTAAGGAGGTGGAACTTCAATGGAGAAAATAGAGAACTGTGCCATGCTTCTGAAGGTTCAGTCCAAGCTTTGCCTCCTGTCTGACGTACTGTTTTCTGTCCATTGTGCTGTGAAATCGCCTTCTTTCCCTGTATGCTCCCACTGCTGTGATGTCCATGTGCATGAGGGCTGAGCAACCATGCACTGTGTCCTCTGAGAGCGTAAACCAAAATAAAGCTTTACTCTGTCAGGCTCTTCAGTCAGGTTATCTATCCGGGTAGAGCGATGGAAAGGAACACATTGGTAGAATGTTATACTTAATAGAATAGTCTTAGCTAGCATAAAGGCCCATGACCAATCTGTTTATACAGTCTACTCAAGACTTCAACCTAGAAGCGTTATAGGAAACGGGATCTGCATAGGACTTCGGTTCTGCCACACAGAAAAGACAAAGGTGGCAGCCTCTTGAGGTTCTTTCCTTACCGAGTTGTCCATAGTACAAAGTGGTCCATGGGGCCAGCAGAGAAAGCAGCTTAGGTCCACTCAACAGTGAGGTGCTAGACAATGGACTTTCAAACTTAACCCTATCCAGCCCTCACAATGATGCTGCTAACGAGGCCGGTTTAATCAACTCCTTTTCTCTTAAAGTAGGCAGGATAGATTCCTGCTGCCTGTAGCTGATAGCGTTAATATATCTACTCCAGAAATACCTGCACACACCGAGGCATGTAACAGAGTGCAGCAGAATGGTTGCTAAAGCAGTTTCTATGGGAAAGTTTCAATAATAAATGATCGCCAGCCAGAATTATAGACTTAAAAGGAGAGAAGCCAGGTAACACTTTTAATCCCAGCCTTGGCTACATTGTGAAGTCAAGCTTAGCCTGGGCTAAATGAGACCTGGTCTAGAAAAGCAAATAAATCTCATCTCCTAAAAGGCAAGGTATGGGGCACATACAAAAAATAGCCAAGTTTCCTGCCACAGTGTAAAATACATGGCCTCTATGATGTGTGTGTGTGTGTGTGTGTGTGTGTGTGTGTGTATATATACACATACATATATATATGAAAATCTATAGTAGAGTCCTTATTCCCATATGTAATCCATGAGTGCCTCACATTCTTATCTGTGTTCTTGCCTTCTGATCTAAATGATCTAGAATCAAGAATTAATAGAATTACCTATTAAGCTGAACTAAATGCATTTTAATGCTTATCTAGCCCTTATCTTTAAATTTTTCCAAACCCTTCTTTCAAACAACTTCAAATGCTTCTTTTCACATGGGAAGGCAGTCACAGAAAGGTCCCCAGTCCTGGCACCAATTTCATGTGTGTTAGCCACACTTTTCACCCCTGTGACTGATACCCGAGGAGAAACAGTTTAAAGGAAGGAAGGTTTACTTGGGGCCATAGTTTTGGTTCACGAGCATCTGCCTCCCTTGCTTCTGAGCCACTGCAAAGCAGAATGTACAACCGTAGAGAGCAGAGTGCAGCTGTTTACCTTATGGCGGCCAGAGAGCAGAGAACAGAAAGGAGCAGGTGAGGACAAAGAAACCCTTCAAAGGACAAAGGTAACGTGCCTTCGGTGGCTAACTCCTTCCAGCTGGGCACCACTTTCCAAAGTAGCCAATTCCCAAAATAGCATCACTGGGTACCACGTCTTAGCATAGAGGGAATATTTTACCTCCAAGCCATAACACCTATCAAGAAAGGTTGAATATTGCAGGGCTGTCAGAAGAGACAATGTATGTGTAGTGTGTGTGTGTGTGTGTGTGTGTGTAGTGTGTGTATTTTGGTGATTGTGGTCATTTGACTCACCATATCCTATAGCATTTAAATAATGACACAACTGAATTGTAGCCCATAACTAAAGTGATTCTGTGATTAATTACTTAGTCCTGGGCACTTAGAGTAAAAAACTAGCCTTTAGTTGGGGAACTGAGAAAACATGAAAAAGCCAAACTGCTCCAAACAGCTTGAGGCTTCTGGTTACTCCCTACACAGCAGAGCCAAGCTGCATAGCTTATTTTCTGTTTGTCCTGCAGAGCCACCTTCCCAGGATGCTGACTGACCCTCTAGCAAACTGGTGAGCTACCTGCTCCTCTAGCCTGTGGCAGGCCTTTGGCAGTAATGAGCCCCAATAGGAGCCTAGAAATAAGTAGGAGACTAAGGTGGGGCATTCTCAGCATGTGACTTGTCCCGCCACTATGACACCAGCTGTGATGTTTTCACTTGACCCCACTGCGCTGCCGCAATGCCGGTGGGAAAACCACACAAGCCAGGCAGCAAGCTCTGGCATCCCTGAGTGTTTGAACTCTGCAACGAAGGAAGAGACGCCAAGGTAGATTCTGTGGCACATTTTCCTGGCTTCTGGTGGCTGCTGCCAATTTTTGACACCCTGGCTCGTAGACATATCACTCCGGTTTCTGCCACTATCTCTACCTTGTATTATCATCTATGTATCTTTGTGCCTTAAATGTCCCTCTGTATTTTCTGAGGATGCCTACCATTGGACTCAGAACTCACAAGAAAGCCAGGATGATCTCATTTTGAGACTCTTAACTAGACCTGAAAGGGAGCTTTAAGGAAAAAGATATGTGTACAATGTCTGGGTTTTAGGACTCATCGATTTGAGAGCCACCATTGAACCTGCTAGTCCATCCTCACACATGCCAGGAATTTATCCCTTCCTGTGTCCTATGTCCCTTGGGGCCTAGAGACAGTAACAGCTCTATCCGCTACTCAACGACCCCTTGTCTTTATTCCTCCCTTCCTATATAAGTAAGAAGGATTTATCAAATGTTCTCCAAACTACCGTTTGGGGTTCTATGTAGTCCCTCCTGGGCCCCCCTACCTGAAACAGCGGGGGAGGAGCTGCTGAGAAGACAAGAGCCTTCAACAAGATTGACGAGCCACTGTCAGGAAGGCTGCCTTCTACAGCTACATTTCACACAGGTGAACCCACAGTGGAGGCTCGTTTGGAAACACGGTTAATAAATTAAAATCTTCCACACACACAGCCTATCAAAATGCCCGAGGGATGAATCTGTCTTTTAGGAAATCCTTAGAAGCTATTTTCTCGGTGGTGTGCAAGGATCAACAATATAATGAGAAATAGAGATGCACAATTATATCACAAGGGATGGCAGTGAATAGAGACCTGCGTGGCGCAGCCAGCGTGGCTCTAAGACGACCTGCAAGCTTCTTCCCAGCACGCACACTTTCCTCCTGAGTGTGGGAGGATTGTTGAAACAGAGCATAACATTTTTTTTTTTTTTTTTTTTTTTGATAGGGAGGGTTGAGACAGGGTCAGGGATATCTTATTACTCTCTCTATGTAAGAAGCAGTTATCAAACGTTCTCCAAGCTACCATATGTTTGGGTTTCCATGTATTCCCTCCTGTGCCCCCGTACCTGAAACAGCAGTTTCAGGATGATCTTGAATTTAAATTCTCCTACCTCCACCCCTCCAAGAGCTGGGACTGCAAGGAGGCATCATCACACCAGGTTTGTTTGGATCCTTTTATCAAACCAGCCCCATGCAAGCACTTTACCGACTGATCTACACCCTCATGCTCTGGGGCATCGCTCTTATAAGCAGTTACTAATCAGTTGGCTCTGAACAAGAGATTCCCTGGGTGGCTCACACGGTGTCCCTCCCTGGGAGGTTTGGGGACACTGTTCTTGCCTGTGCACCAGCTTCCCAGCAGCAAGCTACCCCAAGGGAGGGACTGAGACTCTTTAGAAGACAGGGGGCTGTATTTCCCTGAAGGAATTTCAAGTTTAGGGTTCCCAAGTTGAAGAATTGAGACTCCTGGAAAGGCTCCTGGCCTCTGAAGTGATGCTGGGGCAGGCAGGCATGGGTCGGGACTGGTAGTGTAAGTCAGTAACAAATTCCATGTCCTTAGTTTAGGAAGAACTAGATTTAACCAGTTATTAAAAGATGTGCCAAATCTGATAGAAAAGAATTCCAGGGTGTTGCCATGGCAACACAAGTAGGCTTTGCTATGTTGGGATTGTGTCACTGATAGTCTTCCGATTACTAACGCCACCATCAGTGACTGAGTACTTTTTAGAACAGCATGTTTCAGTTTGGGAACTGAGAGGCCAATAAAAATTATGGAATACACATTTACTACTTGTTTTGTGATTTAAAGATATTTCCCTTTCTTTTTTTTTTTCCTTTTTTTTTTTCTTTTATTTTCTTTTTTAGCTTTTAAGCAATTTAAAAATTGAATAAAAAGAGAAAGCCAGGCATAGGGGTACTTGCATGTAATCTCAATGCTCAGGGGTCTGAGGCGGGAGAATGACAAGTTTGAGGCTAGCTAGGTATGGTGGCACACTCCTATAATCCTGGCACTTAGGGAGAAGCGGCATGTGGGTCTCTGTGATTTTTGAGGCCATCCAGTTTACATGTTGAGTTCTAAGACAGCCAGAGCTAGATAATAGAGAGACCCTGCTTCAAAAAATTATATATAAATATATATAATTATATATATACTTATATAAAGCTTCATGTAAACTCTCTCTCTGTCTCTCTGTCTCTGTCTCTGTCTCTGTCTCTCTCTCTCTCTCTCTCTCTCTCTCTCTCTGTATATATATATATATATATATATACACTAGCTTACATCAAGCTTTTTTTTTTCAATATCCTAAATATGCCCCCCCCCCAAAAAAAAATTCTGTACAAAAGGAGCAAAGATTAGCTGGGCATGGTGGCACATGCCTTTGATCCCAGCACTCAGGAGGCAGAGCCAGGCTGATCGCTGTGAGTTTGAGGCCAGCCTGGTCTACAAAACAAGTCCAGGACAGCCAAAGTTACACAGAGAAAACCTGTCTTGAAAAGGGAAAAAAAAAAAAAAGAAAGAAACAAAGATTAACTCCTAATGTAAGGCTGTGTACCCTGTTATATCCTGCTGTGTGGGGGATAATGCGGGCACAGGGAGAAACAGCCAGGGGGGAGAGAGGGCTCGGGCTTCTAGTTTCAGGAAGTAAAAGCAAAGTCTCAGCTGTTGGAGGACAGTAGTTGGAAGGTACTTGAGATCAATGCTAGAGGTGGCCAAACCGCCTCAGTCATGGTTACGCAATGACAGGCTCACAGAGGAAAGAGAGTTTTGAGCTCGTGTGTTGGGGGAAAGTCAAAGCTGTGGGTCCTTTTGAAGTGGGACCCACATCTTGTGAGCCTCAGCTTGGCAGTAAAAAACCTCACAGGTTAGTAAGCCTCACGTAGAATAAAAGTGAGCAGAAAGGCTGCCTCAGGCCCTGTGCTGATGTCGAAGGACTCCGTGCTCCTGTGAACCGCTCAAGCCTACATTTTCTTGCCTTCTTTTTTCCTGGCTGTCTTTTGGCCTTGTAGCATGCTGGATTGCAATCAATTTTTTTTTTTTTAATAATAATGATACATCCCTAAACATAAAAGGGTTAAGTTAAAATAGAATCCCGTATCCACTAAGTTTACATAGTCCGGTTCTCAAGATGCCATTTCTGACCAAGCATCTACCTTTCCAATGAACTGGTCCTTTTACTGAAACCTTGGTTGCTGGTTTTGTCATTGCTGCTTCGTGGGGCAGGGGCTTATATAGCCCATGCTGGCCTAGACCTGGCAATGTAGCAGAGGATAGCCCTAAACCTCGGATCCTCTTGCTTCTATTTCTCCAGTGCTGGTGGAGGCATGAGCCACCATGCCCAGATGATGAGATGCTAAAGACAGAACTTTTATGCATGGACAGGAACAGCCTTCAAGCGTGCTAGACACACACCCTGCCAGTTCTGCTACATCCCTGGGTTTGCTAACTAAAAATCGGGGACTTTTGTTTTTTCATTTTGTTTGTTTTTCCAGAGACAAGGTTTCTCTGTGTAGCCCTGGCTGTCCTGGAACTCACAACGTAGACCAGGCTGGCCTCGAACTCACAAAGATCTGCCCACCTTTGCCTTGTTCGTGGTAGGTTTAAAGGCTGGCACCACCATACCCTGCCTTGTTAATTTAAAACACACATTTCACTTAACGTGCGTGTTATTTTGTCTAAATGTGTACAGCCCGTTATGGCAATCACTCTTAATATCGCTTCTTGTCTTTCAGGGCCATCCATGGTCCACATGAAATGGGGTACCCGAGCTTACCCCCGTCCTGCCCTCATTTCCTGAGGTGTGCCTGGCAGCTGTGAACTGAGCATCCGTGGTCAGAGGAGGAAGATGGACAGCAGCCCTAACCTCACAATGAGAGACTGGAACCGACATGTATGCAGGGCACACCGCCCTCCACGGCTGCTGTCTGGGGTGATCGGGTCCCCAGTTTGGCCAGACATCAAAGGATACACATTGCTCACCAACATGAGAGCACACATGTGACTGGAATACTGAGTTCTCACCTGTGTTGAGATGTGTGGTGAGTATAAAGTGTAAGTACCAGAATTCAGAAACTTAATATTAACCAGTTCTTAATGTGTAGATAAATTACTGGTTGAAATAATGTTATGCAATGGAATATATGTTAAATATACCCCATGGCATATTGCTATACCCATAGATCGGTGCATTGCTCAATTCTCATCAGAGAGGACTTTTCTTTCAGTAGATGGGGATTAACACAGAGACCCCCTAACTGGACCATGAGTGGAGAGTGGGGGATTTTGGATGTCCTTATCAATCTTCCATCTCAAGGCTCGGGGATTTATGCAGAAGAGGAGACTGGAAGATTGTAAGACCCAGAGGTGATGAATAATGCCATGGTGACAGAGTCTTCCAGACACAGAAGGACTGATACACATGTGAACTTACAGAGACTGTGTGTGGCAGCATGCACAGAACCTCCACATGTTTAAGCCAGATGGAGCCACAGCACCGAGAAGGGAGAGCAGACATGGAGGTCGCACCCCTACCCAAGAGGCTACTTGCAATTGATGCCTGCTGCTGGCAAAGGGAAAATCAGGGTTCTCCAGGTTTGTGTTTGTGGAGAGAGAGAGGGGGGGGGGATGGGGAGAAATGATCAAAATACATTGTATAAAACAATTTTTTAAATTTAAAATAAAATAAAACAATTATAATATCCCACTAATTCTAGCTTTTATATTTAGAAAGTTAAAATAGTTGAATACTAAAGACAATCTACATGGTCCTAAGGTATGCTCATGTGTAGAACTGTATTGTGGTTTCAGCTGAATTGTAAGCTCTGAGGGTAAGAACTATACCACCCAGCTCTTTACACACACACACACACACACACACACACACACACACACACACACACACAAGGGTTCCAGCAGTCAATCACTCCTGAGGGCCCTCCTGCTTGTACTCATGATGTTGTATAAATGGCCACTCGAGGGTCTCTCTTGGTAGAAGCATTAGGTCTAGGGTGAGTCTAAGTGTGGCACAGCTAGACCGTGGCAGACCTTTGCCGCTTCCTGTGGTTAAGCCGCATTTTCCCCAGCGGAACAAGTTCTCAGGTACTCTGTGTTCCCAGACTGCGGGGCTGTCTGGACGGCCTGCTAATCATTCACCACACTTGGCTTGCTTGGGCTTCTGTGGGCAGATCTGGTTTGGGATGGACAAATCCTGTCTTTGGAGTCCTGAGAGCAGGATGCTCATGTGTTAATCAGTAGAATGTGTCCTTCGACGTTAGGCCAAAAGGGGGGATCCGGTCACCCCAGATGGGAGCTTATAGGGACAACGTGCCCTGCATACATGCTGGCTCCAGCCTCTCATTGCTGTGAGGACAGGGCTGCTTCCTCTGACTGCTGATGCTCAGCTCACAGCTGCTCCCATCTTACCACAGCCCTGGCAGATGAGAGGCAACGTTAAGGTCTGGGCATGTAGCTCAGTTGGTAGAGTGCTTGCCTAACGTTTATGAAGCGCCACATAAATCTGGTGGTGCACGCCTGCAATCCCAACCCCCTGGAGGGAGCCAGAGGGACCAGAAGTTCAAGGCTATTCTTCGTTCTATTTGGAGTTTGAGGCAAGCCTGGGCTACATGGGACCCTAACCCCCACAGGCCCTGGCCTGACCTTGATGACATTCAGAGCAATGAGCTCGGTGCTTCTTCCAAGGTGAATCCAAGAGCTGAAGAGAATCAAGGAGTCACCTCCCCTGGTTAATTTCAGTTGTGTCACTATCGATTTTTTCCCTTTAAATGGTCTCCTGCTGCAGGTTCGGTTCTAACATGGTTGGGTGTTTTGGTAATTCACCAAAAAGGAGAAAAGACCGCTCACCTCTACATGGCAGCATCCATACCTTACTTCCACTTTACAGAAAATCAAGTACAACCTACCATCTCCTCCTCCTCCTCTTCCTCCTCTTCCACTTCTTTCATCTCATCACGTGGAAAGCAGAGGCAGGTAGACCTCTGTGAGTTCAAGGCCAGCCTGGTCTCCATACTGAGTTCCAGACTAGCCAGAGCTACATAGTTGGACCCTGTCAGACATACAAGAGAGAGCTAATAATAGAATCCAAATTCTGACTTCCAAATATACAAATGCATTTTCCACTTGCTTGTGCCCACTTCCTCATCATCTCATTGGTGGCAATGGTTACAAGCAGGTTCTAAGATTACAGGTAGGGCCTGGAGAGATGGCTCAGAGGTTAAGAACACTGACTGCTATTCCAGAGGTCCTGAGTTCAATTCCCAGCAACCACATGGTGGCTCACAACCATCTATAACGTGATCTGATACCCTCTTCTGGCCTGTACCTGCAGCCAGAGGGCTGTATACATAATAAATAAATCCTTAAAAAAAATTACAGGTGGTTTTTGTTTTTTGAAAGGAAAACAAGAAAAGTTGATTGAGAAGGAAATTCCCTGTAACCAGAAGAGTTGGAAAACAAAAACAAAAACAAATAAGCAAGCAAGCAAACAAACAAAAAAAGAGTTATGCCGGGTGGTGGTGGCACATGCCTTTAATCCCAGCACTTGGGAGGCAGAGGCAGGCGGATCGCTGTGAGTTCGAGGCCAGCCTGGTCTACAAAGCGAGTCCAAGACAGTCAAGGCTACACAGAGATCTTGTCTTGAAAAACAAACAAACAAACAAAAAAAAAAGAGTTACCCTATGGGCAATTTGCAATGTTCTTTTTGCTTATATAGGTTCCTTGATTGTTCTACAGCGACTGCACAGTAAGCAATTTTAAATTCAAATAAGGAAGGTAGGTTCACTTAGAAGGCAGAATAAGCTTTATTTTCCCAATTTGTCTTCACACTCACTTCTCCAGCCTATGGAAGCTCTCAGCAGGCAGGCAGAAGCAATCTGCATTACAGCCATCTTTAAGGGTGTAGGGGATGGCTCAGCTTTCAGGCATTAAGCCACCTTGAGAAAGAGCAGATTGGAGGTCCTGCTTTAAAATGGCTGGGTAGGTGTGGTGCCCGCGCCACCACGGTACCGAGTCAAGGGTGAGGGACTGCGGATTTAACACACACACACACACACACACACACACACACACACACACACACACACACACACACACACACACACCGGGTCCTTCATGCTAAGAGAGCAACAGCAGTGGCAGCTTCAACCTTTATTCAGTGTTCAAAGAGCCTTCTTATAGGCAGCAAAACAGGAATGCCACTCGCAGGTGAAATCCCTCAAGAGGTGATTGCACACAGGAGGAAAAGTCCCAAGGAGGGGAAGGGTGCGTTCTTAGAGCAGTAAACATGACTAGCTAACCAATTTAGACACAGACACGGAAGCTGCTAGAAACAGGACATGAAACAGCAAGACGGGCAGGCAGCCCACTCGGGCCTGGTTCCTACAGGTAGGATTTTTTTTTTTTTTTTCAACATTGGGTAAACTGACAGTTCCTAGTCAGTTTGAAATCACAGGGTCAAACAATGACACCCACAGTGCTCTTTGTGGTTCTGATGTTCTGTAGTGTGTGTGTGTGTGTGTGTGTGTGTGTGTGTGTGTGTGTGTGTGTGTGCGTGCGTATGGCTACATGAGCACAGGTGCATGTGAAGGCCATATTGGGTGCTGCTTCTTAGGCACCAGCCATTTTGTTTGTTTTTTTGTTTTGTATGGTTTGGGTTTTGTTTGTTTGTTTTGAGACAGGGTTCACTCCTGCTCTGGTAGGTTTATCAGGATGTGGCTCCAGCAGAAGTTAAGGAACATCGTATTTGGATAGGAGTGAAGGCTCAGGAGTGATGTGAGTATAAATGTCCTTCCTCCTCACCAGCACCCAGATGCCGTGGCCTCTGGTCTGCACTGGCTGGGAGAGTGGAGATAAACGCTTATGCAAATGACTGGTGTGAGCCCCGACATGATCTGTGATGTGTTTCCTTCTCTCTCAGGACACCTATTCTCCCTGGGGCACTCCTATTCCATGTACCCTCTGCAATAAATCCCGGACATGCACATACTTTCCACTTCCTGTACCTGGCTCTCCACAATTCCCTCTGCCTATGCTCACTGACCACTAACCAGTGTCAGAGAGAAACGAAACAGCTGAACACTATACAGTATCCCGTTACACTATAAATGGCTAATTCCCGCTTGCTGGGGTCACTCCTGTCAATATTATCCACATTATAGGAACTGTGCCTTAATTTCTCACATTAGAAATAGGTTATAGAAACAGGGGAATACAGAATGCTATAGGAAGTGGATGTCTTCTTAAAAGGCCGACTTTGTGTACTTGTGGAGGCTGGCGATGAAAACCTAGGGAAGGCTGCGGCTACCCTGCTGTGTGGTGGGCCTGAGGTAATTTCAGACCAACAGAGTGGCAGTAAGGAAGGAAAGGACAACCTGAAACCCCTCAAGATCAACCGCAGCCAGCGCCTGCCTGTCACCCGCATTGTCACTTGATGGTAGACAGACGGCAGCAGAGTCTGGGGGAGCTACAGGTCCACCAAGATACGTGGGTGGCAGTAGTGCCTGGCACTATACTCTTTCAATGTGCTTGCCTTCCGGTCCATTCCTGGCTTCAGACTCTTGTGAAAACTCCACCTGTAGCCCACCTTTGCTCGGAGCCATGGGGGGTGGGGGAGGGTGGGAGGGGAATTCTGGGAACCACTATTCCAGCTCAGTTTTACTGGCACAGGTTTACCACCACAGTCCCCAAAACTCAAAATGTACTTCTGCAGGTTTGTCTACAGGCCACAAAGATGGTGGTGGTTTGGCGGTGGCAGCCAGGGAGAGGTGAAGGAGGGTGGGGGAAGAGGAGTGGTCCTCAAGACGTGTCAACTACAGAAGACTAGAAAAGCCAGGCGGATGCCAGTCTATGGTCTCATATCTAAATGCTTATATGTCTGTGGCCAGAGCAAAAGCATCCATCTTTACAAGTAGACTGAAGTCTGGGCAATACTAGCAGACACTTGGGAGCATGAGTGAGCACAGACAGGCCTTCTGCAGATACCATTTCAGCCCACCCCACCACTTCCTTTCCACTGAGCACCAGGCGGGAGGAGAGGAAGGAGACCTGAGGCAGGGCCAAGCATGAGCCGAAGCTGCTCAGGAGCTATGGAGAAGGCCCCAAAACCCCACTCAGTTCCCAGTGCACCAGAGTGGAACAGGACAGTGAGGCCATGGTTCTGCCAAATGTGTAGGCTTGACTCAAGAAATGTTTCCTGTCTGTGGGGAAAGCAGTGGGGGAAGTGAGATGATAAAACCAAGTAGAAGGCAGTCCTTCCTACAGCCCAGAACTTGAGGCGCGTGTGCCCAGGTTTTGCACTTTGTTACGTTTTGGTAGCTCCATGGGAGACTTTATTGGCCATATATGTCCAGGCTTGTTTCTGCTCTTCTATGGAGTGTATCAATCAGTAATAGTCTCCAGAGCCGTGATAGTCAATGACTCTCTTCTGTATCCTTCGTACCTTTCTAAGAAGGGAAGATGGGCCAGGCTGTGGCAAATAGCCCACGCAGGCTGGCTGAAGATAGTGGCTGGCTCCCTCTTGATAGTTTATGAGATCAATTGTGTTGAGGAAGGGCTAAAATTTATGACCGAAGGGCTGCCACCAAGGTTTATGTACCCCAAGGAGTGGCAGCACCTGACCATGTTCACCCTCCTCGCCCTGGACGGCTGTGTAGATGTGGCGAGCAAGAACATCCTGCGGCAGAGATGTGTGGTCCTAGAAAGAGGTACCACGGTCCTGGGCGTCTACGTGCTCCTACTGCTGCTGGTGTCTCACGTTAAAGACTCATCTGGGGTGGAGTTGCAGGTTCACTCTCTCCTCATCCTGGTGGTGTTCCTGCTGCTGCTGGTGCTGACGGCAGAGCTGTGGGCCCCTGAGGCGGTTTGCCTCTGGATGATAGAGACCTTCCTGTTCCTGGTGATGGGCTCGTGGCTGATTCAGGCAGGCTTTATCCTATTTAGACCGGTCTCTGGCTTCCCGTGGGAGGATGATGACATCAGTGACATCATGTTTGTCACCACCTTCTTCTGCTGGCACGTGATGACCGACGCCTTGTGCATGTTGGGAATCTATGGCGTCTCTTCCTTTTGGCACCATTGCTACAGTCCCAGTTGGAGGCTGATGGGGTCCAAGGAAGCGCTGTATCACGAGAGCTCTTCGGGAAGCGTCTACAAGCTGCTGCAGGAGGCAAAGCAGCAGGACAAAGATGAGCAGGCTCTTCTCCTTCCAACGAGCTCTTCCTGTGACAGGGCCTAGACTATCTGGGTACATGTGGCCCTCGTCTTCCTCCTCCGGGCTCTCCTGGGCACTTGTAGTCTATACCCTTTGTTCCTCTGTGGAGGATGGTTCCGATCTGCTGTTGTGCTTCCTGTCTCTGAGCTTTCAGTTGATGCTGAGGAGAAAAGCACCGCCCCCGTACCCCTGCACCCCACCCCCCACCCCTACCAAAAGGGATGCTGGTGGGACTTGAGGAATGGGAAGGAAGAAGACTGGAAAGGAAGAAGACTGGGAAAAATATGAGCATGGAAGTAAAGCCGGGTGGAAGAGAGCGCAACAGGATGGCTTTAGGGAGAGGAGCCTCGGCTAGAACCCAGAATTCTGCACTCAAAGCTGTTTCTCGTGGGCACCACTGATTGCTTTCACCTGAAGGAATAAAGACGTTTCACAGCTCGAAACTGGAGTCAGTTGTCTGATTCTGATAAAGCAGATTGGTTCTTTTTATTATTTTATTTTTGAGCCAAGGTCTCATGACATTGCCCCGGGTGGCCTGACACTCCATATATTCGTAGACCAGGCTGGCCTCAAACTCAGGGATCTGTCTGCCTCTGCTTCCTGAGTGCTCGGATAACAGGTTGGTATGGCACAGGTTGGAATGATATTCTTTTGGGCTGGTATTTGAGCTCTGTTGACAGACAGCTTGCTTAGCATTTCCGCAGCCCTGGGTTCAACTCCTTGTGCCACAAAAAGCAGGCATGGTGGGTCACACGAACAATCTCAGCCCTCGAGATAGAGGCAGGAGGATCAACAGTTCAAGTTCATACTTGGTTCCATATTGAATCTAAGACCAGCTGGGGTAAATCCTATTTTCGAACTAATAAGTACGTTTCATCTCTCTTTTTTTACTGCCCCCCCTTAATGACCGGCTTCATTTCAAAAATTGCATAGTAATTTAAGATAGTTTAATAGCATAAATTTGCATTATCCAAGCTTTTATAGAATGCCCACGCTGGGTACCTTCCCAAACCTGAGTTTTAGTATGTTTACAATAGCAAAAGCAAACTTTACCCCCTTACACATGAGCTTTATTACACATTACCCTTGGGCTTTGCAACTTTTCCGCCTTGCATTTCACAAGAAGCCATTCCACGGTCCGTCTCAATTCTGCCTGTCACTAGATACACAGACTGTAACCCCTTCAGCCACTGGAGGCAGTGAACATCCACAAGGCAGCTTTCTCCGAGAGCTCAAACGGAGCTCTTTGTTCTAGCATTGGGGCACTTACAGGAAATCTGCCTTATTTTTTCCTAAACAGCTGACACATCTGTCTTTGTCCTGGTTTTGAAAGAATCTCCCTCGGGGAGTTTTTCCCTCACCAGCTAACATGTAGGTCTCAGAAGAACAAGGACTTAGCTGTGTCCAAGCCCCACAATTCCCCGTGTGTCTCCCATCTGTGTGACAGCTCCTGGTTACCAGAGGCCCGCCCCCTCTTCTTCCTCCTTCTAACTGTGTTGCTCCACAGGTAAGAGACTCTGCCCACCTCTGGGCATTCCTGACCATCCTAAAGCCTAAGGTCATCTTCTTGGTTACGGCCTACTCTCTTCTTTGCTCTTGGGGAAGAGTGAAAACAACAACAACAACAACATAACAAAACAAAAAACCACAACAACAACAACCCAGATTTCCCCCCAAATGTTAATCTTTTGATGTCAGTGTTGGTGCTTTGGTTGTGTTGTTTAGACCCGAGTCTGCTCCTGCTCTCCCGCAGAGCCACACTCTTAGCCAGTCCTCACCATTGTCACTGTGATCATAAAGTGCTTCTCTAGGGGAACTCTAGAAAGCTGGCTCTGCTGCACATCTGCTTGCTGGAGGCAAGAGAGAAGCCATCAGTTCAAGCCTTGTGTCCGACCTCAGTCTATGACAGTGTCACCCAGGCTATGGAGTGAGAAATATAATATAATAATATATAGTATATTATAATATTAGTCCCTCCCTAATGGCAATGGAGAAAGAAATGACCCCCAAAATTAAATAAGGACTGAAGAGAAGGATGGAGGATGGAGGACATGAAGGGCTAACTAGAGATCCTGGTAGAGGAGATGGCATGGCGCGAATACCTGTGACACCCCTGAGCAACTCCCATCCTCCTGAGAGTGAAGTCTGGCATACTCTCAACTGTTGACTTGGTTTACGTTTCTAGGCTTAGATCCAGGTGAGGGGTGAGGCTAAGGCTTGTTTACAGCCAAGCGTCTGAACCCATTTCTCCTCTATTCTTGGTTCCTAGGATCTTCTCAATTAATTTTGCAAAGAGTCCTTTCCTCTTCACCTTCCTTGCGACCTGACGGGTGAGGAGCAAGCACAGTTGGCGACCATTTCTGGGTATCTTTAGGCTAGTTTTATGATTAAACTCCTGGTAATCAGGCAATAATTCCAATATAATGTCTCTCCAATAGCCAGTATAGGCAAGTGACTTGGGCACTATTAAATTATCATATATAATATGTAACAGATACAAGGTAAAAGCTTTCTTCACGCTCAAGCCTTCTGGAGAGATGTTTGACATTCTCCCAAGTGTCCACCAGAGGACAGTATGGCACCATCACCCTGTCCTAGCACCTAGTTCTACAGCCCCAGTGAACAAACCTCTCAAGAACCAGTTTTAAAAGAAATGGGGGAGGAGAGAAGAGGGGAGAAAAAGTCCAGGAGCAGGCTAGATATTGCTCAAGAATCCAAAACATGTACCACAGGGCTGTGTGTTTCCAGTTAAAATTTGACAAACATGAAATAAACAGGGATCCAAACCAGCTAATGGGGTCAGGGGTGAGGGATAAAGGCTGTATGTAGGTCCAGCTGAGGGTTCCTTTGAGACAAGTACCAACTGAAGGACACATTTTGATCTGAGTAATTTTTCTACCACAGGGCAACTTTCCTTAATTTGTAAGTAAGCTTCAGTAAAGGTTCCAAGCCATCTAGCAGCCAATCTAGAGAACAAAAACAGAGCTGTGTATCCACTGGGAAATAAAAAACAAAAACGTATGGGCCAGTGAGATGGCTCAGCAGGCAAAGGCATTCACTGTGCAAACCCTGACAGCTTTAGTCCCCAAATCCATGGTGGGAGGAAAAAACTGACTCCCAAAAGTTGTGACCACCGACACACATGCACCACACATGTGTGCCCCCTCATCACACACACACACACACACACACACACACACACACACACACACACACACACACACACCTTAAGAACCTTAAGAACAGGTTATTGTAAGTGAAACTTGCTGAAAAGTTAATCTCTGTCAAAGCCCGGTGGTGGAGGTGGCGGCAGCTGCCAACACACCTGTCATCCACCACTTGGCAGAGGCAGGTGGATCTTTCTGAGTTTGAGGCCATCCTGGTCTACTGAGTGAGTTTTAAAACAGCCAGGGCTACACAGAGAAACCAGGTCTCTGGGAAAAATAAGAAATGGGCTGTGAATACAGCTCAGCAATAGATCACTTGTGTGTCATGGCCCAGAAACAAGTGGGATAGACAGATGGATGTGAGGGTCCAGTTCCACAGCTGTGCTTGTGGATCTCAGAGTCTCAATAGGACTCGCTTTCCCACTCTATGGCAGATGAACCCTGCTCTTCCCAAAGCCTTCAACGTGACTTCCTAGCAGAGGTAATATGTGAGAGCTCAAGCAGACCTAAACCTTCCACCCTAATGTACAGGATGAGAAATGGGGTGCATTTGACAAAACTTAGATCAGGTGAGAGATAGTTGACATTCCAACATTGAGCTTCTTAAATTGACGAGCATCGAGTATCAAGCTATGGAAAGAAAACTCCCTCTCACACTCAGTCTTAGGTTATCAAGTTCAAGTATAAGCTGACCTTGTCTTCTTTCCTTGTGTGGAGTGGAATTTGAAAAGCTGACTTAATACAACTTCCTTCTCCCTCCCAAAAAAGCACACGTTACGGGGTCCAGGAATGCTGTCAGCTTCCAGTGTTCTCCTTTTATTCTTTGTTTGGGCTTGACTGGACATCTGTTATACTCTGTTCTTTTAGCCAGAGCTAATTTGGGTTTATAAGAAACAAAACAGGTTACATTCTGGGTTGGGTTTTCAGGGTAACTGCAACCGAGTCCCCACGGTTATTTCTTTAACCTTGTTTTATAGCTTTCTCCCATGGAAATCAGCCACACTTGCAGCAAACCCCACATCCCAGAGGCATGTTGGAGTTGAAGGTTTGGCTTCAATGGAGCCATATGCTAAACTTTGCATCGTGGGGTACAAGGCAACCGGGCAGGCTGTACTCTTATGACACTAGACTAACAGGTTCAGGCTTGCAGAGAAAGTAGTAGTAAGAACTCGGCCTGGCATCCTGGTCACCTTTAATCCCAGCACTTGGGAGGCAGGGGCAGGTGGATCACTGTGAGTTCCAGGCCATCCCAGTTTACAAAGTGAGAGCAGGACAGCCAAGGCTACACAGAGAAACCCTGTCTTGAAAAACGAAGATGAAGAAGAAGAAGAAGAAGAAGAAGAAGAAGAAGAAGAAGAAGAAGAAGAAGAAGAAGAAGAATTCACAAAGAAAGCCCAGCCAAGACAAAGACATCAGTTTAGGTGTCTGAACACTGCTAATGAAATGTGTTTTAGCTCTGGGCTATTTCTGAAAATTTTGTCCAAACTCTGGCCCTGCAATATTGCTCTCCCACTCCACCTACTCTCTCGACAGAGGAACTCCACTCAGTAAGAACCTCCACTTCAAAGCGCTTGCCATCAGAGCCCCTCTATTGGCTTTGGTACTGTGTGGGCCTAGACTGAAAAGTTCCTGAGTTCAATGATCTTGCTGCTTTTAGGAAGGGTCAGAAATTTGGGGGTGGGAGTGGCAATTTAGGGAAGAATAAAGGACAGAGACATAGCAAAATCAAAGTGGAGGAACAGGCTGTTCTTTTAACTTCTCTAAAAGTATAGGTCGCTTTTTCTGAGGGCAAACCAGTTAAAGGAGTCGGTTCTGCTTTTTCTTCTGTGGTGCACTCAAAGTTCCCCAGTCCAGTCCTTGAACTTGTCTGGGCCCGACTTTGGTCACTTTAAACCTACGTGGGGCTGCCCAAGGGGGCAAAGCCTCTTGTTTACCCCTGAAAGTCTGTGGTCCTGTGAGATGTCCCTGGTCACATGAAAAGATCAAAGCAAATCCACTTCTATTCTTGGAAACAGAGCAAGTGCTCTCTTGATGCTGCCGCTGACTGTTCTGTGTGGTCAATAACTGTTTATTGAACACTCTGCCTGGATGCTACTAGGGGATGTGGAAGTGAGTAAGCAGCAAAGGAGGTCATCTGTCTAGCAAGGGAAGTAAGCACTCACACAGCAGACATGCAAGGAACCTAAGAGAAGCAACACATTTGCTCCCAGAGATCGCATCTTCTATTATGACCACTGCCCCACTTGGGAGAGTGGGGAAGAGCTGACAGCTCTGGTTTATGCTTTGGCAGTTGGTCTCTGGAATTGGCTATCTTTTAGAATAAGAACATCACCTCTCCCTTTTTGTTTGTTTGGTTGGCTGGTTTTTCGAGACGGTTTCTCTGTGTAGCCTTGGCTAGCCTAGACTGGAACTGTAGAACCACTGGCCTTGAACAGAGATCCGCCTGCCTCTACCCTCGCTGGTGTTGGGGTCAAAGGCATGCACCCCCATGCCCCACCACCTCTCCCTTCTTATGATTCCTTTTCCAACCATCTAAGCTGAAGAGTTAAGAAGAAAGAAAGGGAGGGAGGAAAGGAGAAAGAGCTGGAAAGACAGTTTACCCTGTTGTTGGGTTTAAAACTTACTTCCTTTATTAAAGTAATGGTGCAGTAGCTGGGCCAGTGTAATCCCAGCACTCGGAAAGGCAGAGGCAGGCGGATCTCTGTACATTCAAGGCCAGCCTGGTCTACAAAGGGAGTCAAGGAGAGCCAGGGCTGCACAAAGAAATTCTGTCTCAAAACAAGAAGGACAAAAGAAAAACAGTGGAGTGACACAGCGTGGTACAGACATAGAAAGTTGCATTTCAGGAGTGGTCATGGTGGGGGGGGGGGGAGATGGCTCGGTTGGTGGGTGCTCTTTTGATAAAAAACGGGGACCCCCAGTTCATCCCCAGAAACCATGTAAAGAGTCAGGTGCAATAGCAGGTAAGTGTAATTCATGTAATTCATGCTCTGGGGAGGCAGAAAAAGAAAAATCCCTGGGAGTCACCGGCCAGCCGGTCTAGCTAAGCTGGTAAATTATAGGCTAAGTGAAAAGCCCAACCTCAAATAAAAAAAAAAAAAAAAAAGAGAGAGAGAGAGAGAGAGAGTGGTAGAGGAAGACACCTAAAGAGTTAGCCTCTGATGTCTACATGCATGCAACGTGTACACACACACACACACACACAAATCATGGAGAAAGAAATGACCTACTCTCTTCAGGTTATATTGACCCATGAGATGATAGTGTTTTCTAAACACTCTTCATCGTGTTCCAGGCCCCACTGTTATCCCTGCTACAGATGCCAAGACTGAGGTTTCCTGTGACTAAGGGCATGGTGGCAAAGGTGAGGCCCTGGATCTGAACTTGGGTCTAACTGAAACCCTGCTATTGACCATCACAGTAAACTGTTCCACACAGCACTGAGTGTGACACGGAATTTGCAAGGTGCCTTTCCAGGACAAAGCATACCAAAAACCCTATTTGAGAGGGATGGCGCATCCATGACCAAGTATTACACACACTTAAAGGGATAGAAGGAAACTGACCCAAGAAGCAGAGTGATGTGTGTGTGGTCACAGGCAACATTTATTTTTCATATTTGTGGTGCAAACCATAACCAGGAGAACAAACTTCTTCCCCTTCCAAGGGCACTAGGAGCATGAATTTCTGGTATTTAAATAGAAAATACCAGGGCTCTTGAAAGATAAAACAAAGCCTAGATCCCATCAGGTGAATTTCATGCACCAGAAACAAACTGCTCAGGACATAGGGATAATAACAATATATGGGCCAAGTCTACTCTTTTGTTTTTGCTTGTTTGTTTGTTTTGTTTTTGAGACAGGGTTTCTCTTGTAGTCCTGGCTGTCCTAGACTCCCTTTGTAGACCAGGCTGGCCTTGAACTCATAGAGATGTGCCTGCCTCTGCTGGGATTAAAGGCGTGCACCACCATGCCCTGCTGGGCCATGTCTATTCTTACAGTTGTTTTCTGTGTACGTTTTCAGTTCATCTCATTACAGTATTCACACATTATTATCTCTGCCATCACAGCACCCAACTTAATAAGTGACTTGGAAAACAAAGCCAGGGATTTTTTTGTTTTTTTCCATTTCTTTTCTTGTTTTTTTAGTTTCTTGAGACAGGGCTTCTCTATGAAACCTTGGTTGTCCTGGATCTTGATCTGTGGGCCACACGGACCACTAACTACGAGATCTGCCTTCTGAGTATTGGGATTAAAGGCGTTGTTCCCACCACCGGCTGGCTAACTTTTCTTTAGGAAATCTTAAATGTTTGATGAATTCCACCTTTCAAAGGGTCCTGGGAAGAACGGCTTTCCTTTAACACAGGGTGCATGCACCCTGACTTCAAGTCAGGTGGACTGCTCTGAAGTTCCTTCCATCTGCTTTATTTGGCAGATCCTAGGAACTAAAGGTTCAGATCCAAACGCTAAGAGGCTTGCCTATGGCGGGAACAAGACAACATCAAACAAATCTTATGGATCTCCAAAATCCTCTTTATAGAAACATCGCACTTGTGTTTAAACCGTGAAATCACAGTCTGACCACTTCCCCAAACCCACTCAAGAAGCCAGGAAGATAGACAGGGTCCTCCAGGATTCAGGAACCGTGTCGTCTCTCTCCATGCCTGATCGGGACTTCCACACTCTCTCCAACCTCACCCAGGCTCGCTCAACAAACAAAGGGTACAATTAGGTTCTGGGATTCTGGATTTTCACCGGCAGCTCTCCTCGAAAACCTTTCCACGGTGAAGACAACAAGGGCCAAGGCCCGAGTGACTGAGAGAAAGCCTCAGCCTGGGTCAGAGGGTCCAGAGGTCGCTAAAGAACGCAGGCTCCCAAGGCTTCCAGTACTTTCAGCCCCTGTCCTCCTCAGTCTCCGCTGCCTCCCCTCCCCCCCTCCCCCCCCCTTTTTTTTCTTTCTTTCTTTCTTCTCGGTCTCGCTCGCCCCACCCCGCGGTCCAGCTCCTCCGCCAATGGCCTCGGGGGCCCGGCGCGCAGCGGCAGATGGGCGCGGGTTTCCTAGCCTAGGCCAGCCAATCAGGACACCTGGGGGCGGGCACGGGCTACCAATAAAAAGTACTGAGCAGCCTGCGACCCTGCAGAGCCGAGCATGGGAGTAAAGCGGAGCGTCTGATCACCTCACCGGTCTCTTCTCCGCTCTTCACCTTGCTCTAGCGGCCTGTCCACCCGCCGATCATCCCGCAGGCCACTGCACAGGTAAGCACGCGGAGGGTCCAGGGATGCACGGCCGCCCGGGCTGTGGCCCCGCACTCTGCCTCCCATCTCCAGTCTGCAGCCGCCCGCCCGGGGGTTGCTGCGCTCGTGCCTCTCGCGTGCTTGTGGCGTGCGACCCGGGCTGCCTCTGCTTGGAGTTCGTAGGGCGCGCTGTGAGCCAGGCTCCAGGAAGGGCGGGGTCGCGGGTTGTTTTGATCTGGTCTCCACTTGTAGCCGGAGGCGCCGCCCCAGGAGGCGGACGTCCTTGGGTTGAGGAACACGCCACCATGGGGCGGCCCGGTGGTCCCTGTGTGAGTGCGCTCATGCCTTAGGTGGGCGCAGGATTCTTGATCCTGGCTTCCTGGGCTGCGCCTTTTGGGGGGCCGTCGTCACGCCGTGGGTGGTCTGCTTGAGGTCGACGGTCTTAAGTGTCGGTGGCGCCACTCTTGTGCTCCCAACGTGGGGTCCTGGGCCTTTACAGTATGACCGAACAATGGAGAGCCAGAGCCCGAGAGTGGCCGGAGGGCTCCCGCAGTGCAGAGGCCGGGCCGGGCGGAGGCAGCAGCGGCGCGCGGTGCCTCCCGCGGTCGCCCCACTCTCTCCACCCGGCCTCAGCCCTCGCGGGGTATGGCCTCCTGGGAGAGGCCTTGAGACCTACGCGGGCCCGAGGGTCGGGGCGCCGATTTTTAGGACATTTCAGTGGGAAGGGTCTGCTGTCAAAGTGGATTGCCCTAACTCCCCCAGGGGCGGGGGGCGAGGATCCTCCCCCAACCGCAAATTCTCAAGAAAAACGTCCCCCGAAGAGGATGAAGATGGAGAATTTCAGTCCTCAGAGTACCCTGCTAACTGCTTTGGTTTCGTTCCCTACTCTGTGAACTCCGGGGAGAAATCGCGGGTTAGGGCTAAATCCCACCAGCCTACTTATATCAACAGCACCCCCTCCGATTGCTCTGGGTCCCCCACCCCATCGCCCAGAAAGCCACGTAGCTTGGACCAGCGAGATACCGAGAGCGACGAGAGGCAGGAATACGGCTTTAAAAAGAGGAGGGCTAGAGAGTGCAACCCCGTCAATACATTTGCTTCTCTGCCCCTGGGGTGAGTAAAAGAGCGAGGAGGAGGAGGACCCCGCTGCATCTGGCAAGAGCAGAAACTCTTCAGAGCTTAAGAACCCATTCCACTTGGCACCACGGGGGCCATCACTTGTTGCTATGTAGAATAAGCCGCTGGCCTCCAGCTGGTGTCGAGGGACAGGACCAGAGGAGGAACCCACGTTCACCGGACAGTTGATTAGTGCTGGGTGTGTAACTCACAGGAGAGGAAAGCTGAGAGACTGGGTGGTGTAAGTCGACGCCACCTAGAATTCTGGCCTCTAAGAGTGGTGTGGGCAGAGGTTTTGGTTCCGCAGAGGACTTGACAGCGGAGCTTCATCTGTTCCCCAGGGGAAGGGTGAGGCTTTTGGAGGGAGAAGCAGTTGTTTTCACTTGGGCAAACATGGACTGTTGCCCGTAGAATCTTTGCCACTGTACTTCAGATAGTTGCCCAAGTCATTGGAGAAGAACAATATGTTCCCTTTCCAGCCATCCTGGGCGAGTAGGGAGGGGGGCATTTCCTCTTGTGTTGAAGCTGGTTCTGTAGGTCCGGATTCTTTTTTTTTTTTTTCCTCTGAGACTTCGTTTCTCTGTGCGGCCTTGAACTCAGATCTACCTGCTTCTGCCTCTCTGAGTGCTGGGATTACAGGCCGCCATGCCCCTCTAGCTTTAGAGTCTTAAAGGATTTCCTCCCCACTCCTATAGCAGGGGCTTTCCCTCACACTAATGAAAAGCCAGAAGCCTGGCACAGAAACAGGTGGATCCTCAGATTTCGAGGACAGCCAGGGCTTTGTAGAAACCCCCAGTGTCAAGAAAAAAGAAGTCAGCAGCTTTACTATTTACTATCTTGGTGGCTGGCATATATAATACAAGTTTTTGGTTGGTTGGTTTGGGTGTTTAGCCTTTTAAATCTTTACAGCTAGGCCCACTGTTTGTTTCATTTTGGGGCAAGGTAGTGGCACACACCTTTAATCCTAGCATTCAGGAAGCTGAAGCTGGCAGATCTCTCTGATGTGCCTAGCAAGTTCCAGGGCTACACAGTGAGACCTTGTCTCAAATAATAAATAAATGGTCTAAATGCGGGGACCTAGGGAGTTGGTAGGGTGGGTGTCCATTATAAGGCCATAGCGAGACTGGAAGACAAAGACAAAACAGTCACAAGTCCTTCTAAAGCAATAATGTGGTTATGCTGAGTGGAATACGGTATTCTATTGATGACCTTATTTTTTTCCCCCTCCTGTTATCAAAGTTAAAGGATGATCTTTAATATAAAACTCTAAACCTCCTGGAAGCGGAGCGAATAATGCACCTTTAAGTGTGTTGAGTTCTGAAGGGGAGCTCGCCCGCCACACACTCTGACCTGACTCTTTTGTCCGTTTCTGCAGTGGAGTCTGATGGGGTAGGTGTTAATAATGACTTTTTGTCTCTCTAGAACACCTTCCACCATGGCCACCTCAGCAAGTTCCCACTTGAACAAAGGCATCAAGCAAATGTACATGTCCCTGCCTCAGGGTGAGAAAGTCCAAGCCATGTATATCTGGGTTGATGGTACCGGGGAAGGACTGCGCTGCAAGACCCGCACGCTGGACTGTGAGCCCAAGTGTGTAGAGGGTGAGTGTGGGCCGGAGCGGAACATGCTCCTGGGAGTATGCACATGCGCGGGGCCTTAGATTCGACCTTATGTTTTGTTTGCAAAGCTTTTCAAAAGCAGGACTTTTCAGCCCTTAGTCGGTCACCCGTAAGTAAGCTGCTGTGTACTCTTGGGGCGCAGCAACAATGGAAGCCTTTATTCAGATGGAATCTTGTGTGTGCTGATACATTGAGGGAAAATACTGGGTCGCATTTGTAGGGGGTAGCAGGCTGGTGTGTTGCTAACCTGGCCAACCCCGGGGGACCTAGTTTTGAAAGAACTGCTGTAACTAGAATACCTTACCTAGTCTTATAGAACGGTGGTTCTCAACCTCTGTAAGGCTGCTGGTGTTTTGGTGACCCCACCATAACATTCTTTTCATTGCTACTTTATAGTTGTAACTTTGCTACTGTAATGCGGCTATCTGTGTTTTCCAGTGGCCTTTGGTGACTCCCCTCTGAAAGGGTTGTTGACTCCCTCCAAAGGCTCACAACCTCCAGGGTGAGAACCACTGTTGAGTACTGTGTTTAGTGCGCGTACAGTGGAGTTCCCGATGCAAAGCGCCTGCTCCGAAGTTTCTCTGGGACTGGCCGTTTGTTTTTAGCTGGGGTGACTCTTACAAACTTTTAAACGATGTGTCCTATAGACTTCCAGGACCTACTTTATTTTAGCTGTGGCCTGTGGTTTTCAAGCGTAGAACAAGCAAGCCACAGCTGTCCCCATTCAGGGAAAGAGGGGGCGCCATCATCCCCGTCCACCTGGTTTAGGATAGGTTACTCTTGTCAAGGTGTTTCTGTTTGAGTAAGTGGCCAGGTAACGCGGCGGACGGTGCGTGCTTGTTACCTGGCAGAGTGTGGGTAGGTTTTTTTGGTCTCTGCCTTCTAAGACCTCAGAGGGACAAACTGGCCACTAAAGCAGCTGTGCCCTCGTGTATAAGAGCACAACCCGAGGGACAGCAGTCGGGCCCTGTGAGGCATGGGAGAAGGGAGGCGAGATGGCCCAGTGAAGGAGTCAGGTTTTTGGTTTTTGGTTTTTTTTTTTTTTTTTTTTTTTTTTGTCCTGTGTCTAAATGTCTGGCTTGCTGGAGGTGGTACTGGTGGAGTCACACTGAGAGAGGTCGTCTGTAGCTCTGGCTGTTCTTGGAAATCTCAGATAAGGGAAACCATAGGCTGTCCCCGTTGACAGTGCATTTGCATACCCTTCCTTGCTGGTAGAGATTGAGCGACTTTGGACGGCCGTGTTCTTGCACGCACACTAAAAAGGTGTTTCAGTTTTCTGCCTGCCTGCGCACACAGTGCCAGCAGAAGTCAAAAGCTAGTGTAAGAGCCCCAGGAACTGAAGTTACAGGCAGTTGTGAGCTATCATGTGCTTAAGAGCACTTGTTGCTCTTTCAAAAAGTCCTGGGTTCAGTTACCAACACCTACATGGTGGCTGGAACCATCTGTAACTCCCAGTTCCCGGGCATCCGACCTTCTTTCTCTGTCTTCTGTGGGCTCCAGGTATACACCTTAAACTTTGCACTTACGTGCAAGCGAAATACCTAATGCATATACAGATACGAACATCTTCCTTTTTAAAAAAATTAATTTTCCATCTTTATTTGACCCAGAGTTACCTGAGTGGAATTTTGACGGCTCTAGCACCTTTCAGTCTGAAGGATCCAACAGTGACATGTATCTCAGCCCTGTCGCCATGTTTCGGGACCCCTTCCGCAAAGAACCCAACAAGTTGGTGTTCTGTGAAGTCTTCAAGTATAACCGGAAGCCTGCAGGTGTGTGTGGGATGGGTGTGGCTGTCCTACCCTCGGTCTGTGGTTCCTGAAAATGGACATGACGTTCTGAAATGAATTGATAAGTGTGTCTTTAAGAATCTAGGGAAGCTAGGCTGTCCATCCTTCTCCCCTGAACTTTCCCTGCTGAAAACAGTGGTCCATCCTTCCATACTCCTTTTTATCGGTTGTATAAATGGTGTTCAATCTTCTTCCATCTGTTCGTTTGCTGATAGGAGTCCCCCTGGACAGCCTCTACCCCCTTGTAGATTTAATGACCTATGTTCTGCAATTAAGAGGGTTTTTGTTTTATGGGGTTTTGGTTTTGTTTTGTTTTGCTCGAAACCCTGTGTGTTTGGGTTTTTTTGTCTTTTCTGAATTGTGTGTGCTGTGTGGGGAGATGGAGACCGTACTCGGGAAGACATGCCATGCTGGGTGTGTGGAAGTCAACGAGCAACTTTTGTGGAGCTGATTCTTCCCTAAGCTGTTGGTGGCAAGCTTACCCCAGACGGCTTGTTGAGTCGTTACACTCACAAGTATGAACATGGGATTCCTGGATAAGCCGCTTGCCCCGAGGCTTGCCAACCTTATGGCACTGGATTTTTTGTTCGTGCTGTGCCATCACTTTCAGTTTTCAGATAGCTTTTTAAACCGGGGAAGTCTGGCTTCTGAAATCTCTTCCAGCACTGCCAGCAAGGCTTGTTTGTGGCCCTGTGCCTTCAGTGCCTCTGTTTTTTTGAAAGGTTGTAGTGTTGGTAAAGGGTAATGTACCCAGAGCATGGCAGCCACTGGGGTGCCTGGCTCTGTCACTTGCCCTGTAACCTGGGCATGTCAGTTAACACCCTCTCTCAGGGCTTTGTTTTCTCATTTGTGATATGAAGTTTGCTAATACTCACCTCAGACTCAGACAGGTTTTTTTGGGGTTTGTTTTTGTTTGTTTTTTGTTTTTTCTAGCTTGGGATTTGTTTTCAGTTAACCTCATCTGGTGTTTTTTGTTTTTGTTTTGTTTTGTTTTGTTGTATATTTTTTTTAAACCAGCCAATACTGTATGAGTTAGCACTTAAACTCACCTGGAAAGTAAACCTAGTGGACAAATTACTCTCAATAAAATGACCTGGCGTTAAGTGCCTAGGAAACTAAGGGAATGCATTTGACAACTAGGAGCAGCTGTCTTGTGAACAGAGGGTATGAGTGTCTCTTGCGCATGGTGCTTGGAAGGTGGCCAGTGTGCAGATAGGATGCACACGTGTTTGCTTCTGACTCCCTTCCCATGAGATAGCATAGCCGACTTTAACTATAAAAAGTCTTATCAGCCTTTCCCTGAGAACATACAATTATCATCACTTCTTCCATTTTCCTTGCTGATAGAGCACAGTGGTTGGGCTAGGACCAGTCTAGCCTGTGATGGCTTCAGCCGTGTGAGAGTTAGAAGGACTCCTTCTTGTTCCTGATGGCATGTTGATTTTTTTTTTTTTTTTTTTTTTTAATTTCTAGAGACCAATCTAAGGCACAGCTGTAAGCGGATAATGGACATGGTGAGCAACCAGCACCCCTGGTTCGGAATGGAACAGGAATATACTCTCATGGGAACAGATGGGCACCCTTTTGGCTGGCCTTCCAATGGCTTCCCTGGGCCCCAAGGTAAGTGTCTTGGGGTAAAAAAGTTTCCTCTTGTAAGGTTTTTGGTTTTAGTTTTTTGAGACAGGGTTTCTCTGTGCAGCCTAGGCTGTCTTGGACTCTTTGTAGACCAGGCTGGCCTCAAACTCGCAAAGATCCACCTGCTTCTGCCTCCCAAGTGCTGGGATTAAAGGTGTGCGCCACCGCTCCAGGCTTCCTAAATTCTTGCTGTTTAGGGAACCCAGAGATAGGGGCAACTCTTGAATCACAAAATGGAGACTGGCAGCGAAAACTAACAGTAGACTGCTCTTGGCATCTCTCAAATCCAGAGGTGATGAGGTTTAAAGTGACAGGGTGGTGGGATGGGTCAGCGGTTAGTCACTAGGCTTGACAACTTGAATCCTAACCCCTGGGGCCCATATGGTGGAGGGCAAGCAATGGCTCCCTCAAGTGGCCCTCTGGCCCATATACACAAAAAATAAAGCGATTTCAGAATAAGCAGGGGTTCCACAGAGGGAGGCTATGGCAAAGAAGAAACAGCGTAACTTCTCCCACCTGTGGGAGTGAAGATGGGCCTAGTGATTTGGGAAAGCCAGTATTAGGGCTGTCTTGTTTCCTGGCTTTGAGGTTTTCTGGACTCCCTGACTAAAGTTGCTTTGTCTTGATTCTCCTGTAGGTCCGTATTACTGTGGAGTAGGAGCAGACAAAGCCTATGGCAGAGATATCGTGGAGGCTCACTACCGAGCCTGCTTGTATGCAGGAGTCAAGATTACTGGGACAAACGCTGAGGTCATGCCTGCCCAGGTAAATGGCGCTCCTCTCTCTTTCCCCACCTGAAGACTTCAGGGAACTTTGACTAGCAAGGGTGGTGGCTTACAAGTGCCTCACAGAAGAGGTGAGCAGAGCAAGCTAGGAGCTTAAGTTGGGTTGAGCAGCTACTGGCCTTGTTTTGAAGGTCGACTTTCCCTTTCCTTTTCTAGTGGGAATTCCAAATAGGACCCTGTGAAGGAATCCGCATGGGAGACCATCTCTGGGTGGCCCGCTTCATCTTGCATCGTGTGTGTGAAGACTTCGGGGTGATAGCAACCTTTGACCCCAAACCCATTCCTGGCAACTGGAACGGTGCTGGCTGCCATACCAACTTCAGCACCAAGGCCATGCGTGAGGAGAACGGTCTCAAGTAAGTCCCGGGATCTGTATTCTTGTGGAGGTGAAGGGCTTCTCACAGACCACACATACCACGCTCTTCCGTGTCAGCCTGACATTTTGTACCCATTGGAGAGGTGGTACTCAAGGTAATGGAGTAATTCTCTAGGAATGGGATTACAGGTGTGGTACGGAAAAGTTGACGGGTGAGTTCAGCCATTCGAAAGTCGTTAGTAAAGTAAGAAGTAAAAGCTGGGCGGTGGTGCCGCACGCCTTTAATCCTAGCACTTGGGAGGCAGAGGCAGGCCAGTCGCTGTGAGTTCAAGGCCAGCCTGGTCTACAAAGTGAGTCCAGGACAGCCAGGACTACACAGAGAAACCCTGTCTCCAAAAAAAAAAACAAAAAAAAAAAACAAATAAAATACATTAAAAAAAAAAAGAACTAAGTAAAAGTACATGGGTAACTGAAATCCTTACTGATGGGAAGAGGTGAGTGGTGGGGGTCTTTCCATCCAACAGATATTTTGTGCTGTGTGCTAAGGACTTGTCTGAGGGAGGCAGTGAGGACTCAGGTCGCAAGGCTCATACAGCCGCCTTTTGGGGTTTGTGCTCTGTCCTGCCCTTGAAGGACCGGTTTCTGGTGACAAGGTCGGACCCTCATCCCTACTGTTTTCACTAGGTATATTGAGGAAGCCATTGACAAACTAAGCAAGAGGCACCAGTACCACATTCGCGCCTACGATCCCAAGGGGGGCCTGGACAATGCCCGGCGTCTGACTGGATTCCATGAAACCTCCAACATCAACGACTTTTCTGCTGGCGTTGCCAACCGCAGTGCCAGCATCCGTATTCCCCGGACTGTCGGCCAGGAGAAGAGGGGTTACTTTGAAGACCGCCGCCCTTCTGCCAATTGTGACCCCTTTGCGGTGACAGAAGCCATCGTGCGCACGTGTCTTCTCAACGAGACCGGCAACGAGCCCTTCCAGTACAAAAACTAAGTGGACTAGACTTCCGATGATCTTGAGCCCTTCCTAGTTCACCCACTACAACTCTTCCCTCTCCCAGTTGTCCCCCTTGTAACTCAAAGGATGGAATATCAAGGTCTTTTTATTCCTCGTGCCCAGTTAATCTTGCTTTTATTGGTCAGAATAGAGGGGTCAGGTTCTTAATCTCTACACACCCAACCCTTTGGGTTATTAGTATTTTTACCCCCTATCTAGCTTTCTAGGGGAGTCAGGTAGGGAAAGGTAACACTCTGCATCATCTCATCAGGAATGCATGTCCAGTGGGCATAACTGTCATGAAGCGGGTGTATTTGTGAGGTGGAGGACTTTTTTTTTTCTTCAGGATAGTTGAAAGGACAGATCCAACAGCTAAGATTTGACATTTCCCCTGTTGGTAGAGAAGCTGTTATTTCTTGAGTTGAAACCAACTTTCTATTCCAAATAGAAGTTCTATGAGAAGGAGTTGGACGTTGTTGGTCCCTTGTGCCATGCTTCCCCTTGCTTGGGGGAGGGGAGTTGGTGCCCTCCATGAACACAGCTCAGTGTGTCACTTGATAGCTGATGGCCCTACCATAAAGGAAGAAAAGGTTTCTATTTCTTGGTCCTCCATTTATAACACAAAGCAGAGTAAGTAGTATTTTTATATTTAAATGTTAAAAACAAAAAAGTTATATATATGGCTGTGTGGATATATATGTTTCTAATTGAGAAAACCATCCTAGCCACTGGGTGCCAAGTTGGAGTGAGAAGCTTGGCTAGGCCCTCTCGGGGAGGGGGTGGGCATGCAGTACCAGGGAAGTTGGTTGTCTGGGGCTCAGCTTCATTACTACTTAGGGTTTCCCTGCCCGCTCTGCAGGAGCAGGTACTGGGCAGGTAGCAGGTCGGGTGGCACACCTTGCTGCCACCTGTCCCTGGGCGTAGGTGTAGAAGATTCATACCTATCCACACACACGAGTTCCAAGTATGAGTTGGCTGGTCAACTTGAACATTGTTACTGACGGGGGCGGGTGGGTGTTATTTGGGTTTTTGTTTTTTGTTTTTGGTGGGACTAGCATGTCACTAAAGCAGGTCACTTTTGATATGTTCAATTTTTAAAAGCAAAACAAGTTTAGATTTTAATCAACTCTGTAGGGTTTCTGACTTTACTAAATTGCCTGTTTGTTTGCTTCAGTGTGTCCTTCCACTTATCTCTTGGAGAAAATGAGGACAGACCTGGTTTAAACACTTGTCACTTTGTATCCTAGTGTCTTCTCTCCCAGCACAGTAATATACTTTCCCTCCTTAAAAATCCTATGGAGTTTTGTTATTTTATAATAAACATACCCCACCTCCATCCCAGCTTGCCCTGCTGTTTTCTGCTTGGTTGTGTGCTGTCGCTGCCGGCAGCAAGCCAGCTGTGGTTTTCTCTTGCCATGACGACTTCTAATTGCCATGTATAGTATGTTCGGTTAGATAATTCCTCATTGTAAACAGACTGTAACTGCCAGAGCAGTGCTTATAAATCAACCTAACATTTATAAGATTTCCTCTGACTTGTTTCTTTGTGGTTAAAAAGAAGAAGAAAAAAAAAAAAAAGAACCTATGTGCTGTTTTGTTTTTATTTTCATTTCCTATTGAAAGAAAGAGGAGGGATGGTTTTGTGTTGGTTACAGGGAAAAAAAAATAAGCTTGTTTGTTTGTTTGTTTGTTTGTTTGTTTTTCAGGATAGGGTTTCTCTGTGTAGCCCTGGCTGTCCTGGACTCACTTTGTAGACCAGGCTAGCCTCGAACTCCCAGTGATCCTCCTGCCTCTGCTGGGATTAAAAGCATGCGCCACTACATCCAGCTGTTTGTCTGCTTTTTAGTTTTTAACATAAGTCATGTTAACTAGCATCCCTAAATTGAGATAAGGTGTAAGTAGCAGGCTGGCCTCTAGTTCTGCTTATACAATTAGTCTTGGCAATTCCTGGATCCATGTTTAATTTTAAAGCAGAAGTCAGGCTCAAGGGTCATGCTATAGACGGGTGTGGTGGTGCACGCCTCTAATCTCAGCACTCGGAGCCAGAGGCAGACGGATCGAAGTAAGTTCGAGGCCAGCCTGGTCTACAGAGGGAGTCCAAGACAACCAAGGCTACACAGAGAAACCCTCTCTTGGGGGGGGGGGGCGTTGTGGGAAGGGGGAAGAGTTTTGCCCTGGGCCTGGTCACTTTCACAGCTGCCCTTGGCTCACTATGACTAGTTTGCTAAAATTTGCTGGCAATTTGGAGCCTCGGCTTCACTTCTGGGACCAGGGCTTGGTTGATCTGACACTGACAGTCCTGGCTTGTCAGATTATTTAATATAGTGTGTTATACTGTCTTAACTGCCTCTGTTCTTGAGTTCTTCCTCTGCCCATCTGCTGGGAGCCATCTATACAATAAACTAGCTTCCTTGTTGAAGCCTGGTGTGCCCACCGCGCCATAGACATATCCTAGGTTTTATTTTGCCAAAGACTAGGTTGGTGGATTTGTGGTTCTCTATTTTGTCCTTTGTTTGTTTGTTTTTGGTTTTGTTGTTATGAGATGGGGTCTCCTCAAATTGTCCAGCCTACTTTTAAAATCCCGGGTTCCCAGACTTCAGAGCAGTTTCTGTGTACCATTGAGCCTGAGTTCCAGACCCCCCACATTTGCACCTCTCAGCTCCGTGGAGGGTCCAGTTTGGAATTCATTAATCCAGGCTGGTCTTGAAGTTTTTTGTTTTTTATTCCCCCCCAGATCCCACATTGTGCTACCAAGCCTGGCTAAGTTCTCACATTTATTTTGTCCTGTTGCTAATTAAGCACTTTCCTCACTAGGCTAAAAGTAAGTGGCTCTGGCTTCCTCCTTAGCCATGCTGCTGTGCATATGTCCAGACAGTAAAAATAGCTATCTAGTGATAGACTAGCTCCACTGTTTCTGCTTTATGTGGTTGCTTTTGGAGGAAGGGTCTCAACCGTGGAGTTCTCTATATAGACCAGGCTAATCTCATAGATATGCCAGTCTGCCTCCCACGTGTACCACTGTACCCTGCTAATACTATTAATAGCAGGATTGCTGTTGTGGGCAATAGTAATTTAAAAACGGTACATACTATCACTTTGGAGCTAGGGGAGGCCTGTTGTGGCAGTTCTTAAAGTGGCAGTTTTCTTCAGGCAAATAAATGTTCTCTTTTTATTTTATAACACTCCAGGCAAGTGTTCTCTTTTATTTTATAAAGTAGATGTAAGCCTGGTAGCTTGCTGAGCATGGGCCCACCCAGCTTACCACCTGTTAGTCTAGCATGACTGCCCTCGTGCTGGAGAGACGGCTCATCAGTTAGAAGCACGTGATACTCTTGGGAGGACCCCAGTTCAGATCTCAGCACCCATCAGAAAGCTCACAACCTCTTGTAACTGCAGATTCAGGGGATCTGGTAGCACCTGCTGTTCCTGAGAGTTGGGCATGCAAATGCTGCGTACACGCACGCGTGCACGCGCGCGCGCGCCACTCTAAGTTTGCTCTTCTACCCTCAGCATTTTCCGGGTTTCTTGTTTAAAGTAAAGAGCTCTTCTCCCCTTGCTTCCTCCTGCCCAGCCGCAGACCCCACAGGTGAACTGAAGCACTTTAGATTGTGGTTGATTGTAACCGGTTCTAGCTTAATGAGATCAGGATTTGGGTGGGAAGTATTTCCTTCTCCACCCTGGTACCTTAGAAGGAGGTTTGACCCCCAGGTCATAGTTTAATCCCTTTGTATTGCTAAGGTTTTTCTTTCTTTCTTTTTATTGCTCATTTAACAGACACAGTTACATGCTAACTTTAGCAGTGATAGATTAAACAGAACGAGGGGGGCTGTACTAAGTAATGTTTGCCAAGCCTTCAGCCTTAAAAAACAAACAAAACAAACAAACAAAAAAGCCAGAGTGGAGCTCTAGCTCAATGGAGTGACGCCTTAGGGTGTGTGAGGCCTCAGTTCTGTCAGGTATTTGGCCAAAATTCTCCACAAGCTCTTAAGACATAAATTCCCAGAGCTGGAGCTTAGCTGGTTGACACTTGCCTAGCAAGCAGGAAAGTATTGTAAATCAGGTATGTAGTGGTGCAAACCCATAATCCCAGCAGAGACAGCAAATCACAAGTTCATTTCAAGGTCACTCCACTACATAGCCAGCTTGAGGCTAGCCTGGGCTACCTCAGATACTCCTTGAAAACCAAACCAAACCAAACAAACAAAAACCCATGAGTTTAGTGTCCTGTCAGTTACCAGGTAAGAGCTGGAAGGCCTCCCAGGCTAACAGGGTTTTAAGGAGTTCCTCACCATGGGAAAGTCAGGTCCTTACATCTGGGTTAGGATGGCACACTGGTAGATAAGGAGTTAGACCTGAGGCATGGCACTGCTTCTCAAAATAGCTCACCCAAAGTTTCACAACTCCAGCTGTTGCTCGACCCCTGTTGCATCACAGTGCGAAGTCTGCAGAGTCAAGCGCTACCCCAGAAAAGCAGATGCTTCTTCCCTCAGAAGGGCTGTGCAGTTAGTTGTCAATCTCAGGAAAGAAGAGACTTAACTTTGCTTGCTCACTGCAATGTCCCCAGACCTGTCGCCTCTCCTGCAGTGCTTGTTTTCATGATTTATGTTTAAGGGTCTGTCAGTTTCTCGTGAGCTTGAAGCCTGTGGTTGTCTGGCTGTGTAGCTCCAGCTGTGGGGGGGTCCGACAAGGCAGAGCCCTGCTTTAATGAGCCTAAGGGATCGAACTTGCTATTTGTCACTCCCAGCATTATGACCCAGCCGTGTTGAGGGTAAGTATGTCTGTTTGCTTTTGAGTCCAGCTGCAATCAAGCTGCCAAGAGCTCCACGTTGCCTTAAGGGTTATAACTAATATAAAGTGGCCTTTCATCATATACCCCCAAAGGCTTCAAGCAAATGGCTACTGTAAGCAAAGTGAGCAGATTAGAGCCTTGATACTTGATAGCTTTAGGTCAATCACCATAAAAATATACTAAAAACATGTGAGGAATAAAGACAACTCACACTTCACATATGCAAATGAATGTACACATGTGCACAGCATCAAGTTTGTTAAGGCATATTATATATACTTATACACACACATTATATATACAGTACTGGTCTTTTTTTTTTTTTTTTTTTTTGGTTTTTCGAGACAGGGTTTCTCTGTGTAGCCTTGGCCATCCTGGACTCACTCTGTAGACCAGGCTGGCTTCAAACTCACAGCGATCCGCCTGCCTCTGCCTCCCGAGTGCTGGGATTAAAGGCGTGCGCCACCACGCCCGGCAGTACTGGTCTTTTTGTTTGTTTGTTTCTGAGACAGGATTTCTCTGTGTAGTCTTGGCCATCCTGGACTTGCTTTACAGACCAAGCTGGCCCTGAACTCACAGAGATCTGCCTGCCTCTGCCTCTGTCTCCCCTAGTGCAGGAATTACAGGCATGCATCACCTCGCCCGGCTGACAAACTAAGTTTTGAAAATGTATTTCAAGATAGGGTTTTACTGTATACCCAGGCTAGACTCACACCTGTAGTAATCTCCTGCCTCAGGCTCCTGAGTGCTGGGACTGCAGACCTGTGTTATGCTCAGCTTCCTAACCCTTCTAAAAGCAAGGCTCCCGGGTCCTCTCTTCCCTTATGTCTAATCAATAAGAGGTCCTTAGACCTTGTCTGCAGTGACTTACTGCATGGAGTATACTAATAAAAGGGAACAATCCCAGCACTCGGGAGGCAGAGGCAGGCGGATCGCTGTGAGTTCGAGGCCAGCCTGGTCTACAAAGTGAATCCAGAATGGCCAAGGCTACACACAGAGAAACCCTCGTCTCGAAAAACCAAAAAAAAAAAAAAAAGGGAACGACGCCGGGTGTGGTGGCGCATGCCTGTAATCCCAGCACTCGGGAGGCAGAGGCAGACAAATCATTGTGAATTCGAGGCCAGCCAAAGATACACAGGGAAACCCTGTCTCAAAACAAAACAAAACAAAACAAACAAACAAACAAAAAAAAACCAAAAAACCGGTGTCTCAGTCCTACGTGGCAGAGGAAGTGTCCTTCCAGTTTCTGTTGTCATTCCATGATTTGCTTTTCTGGGAGCCTTGTCCCTCAGCAAATTACTTGGGTTATTCTGGTGTGGCAGTGCGTCTCCGATTGGCTAGTCCCTCTGCCCTGCTGTATGGCACAGAGATCTAGGGATTTAACTCAGCGGTCACTTAACCACTACATGTAAACTGTGTTGAGTGCGAGGCCAGACTGGCCTACAAAGAGAGTTTCAGGACAGCCAGGGCTGTCACACAGAGAAACCCTGTCTCCAACAACAACAACAACAGATAACTCCTCTCTTGTGACTCTTTCATTCTGCCTTGTTGACGTTAGAGAGACATTCAAGACACTGCCTAAGATTTAATAAAGGGGGTGGATTGGAATATAGCCCAGTTGATACTTACCTAGCATGTGCAAACCCTGGGCACTTCATTAAAAAAAAAAAAAAAAAAAAAAAAAAAATCAAAAGCGCCGTGAAATGCCTGATCCCAGCACTCAGGATATAGAGACAAGGCTCAAAAGTTCAAGTCTTTGCTCTGCTACATAGCCAGTTTGAGGTAGCCTGGGCTACATGAGACCCTGTCTTAACCAACCAAATGAACATGTGAGCAAACTGGGGCCCAAATAGACACTATTTGATGTTTCGATGCGAGCTTATGACTGAGGAATGGGGGGTGACTAATGAAGGATAGTTCCTTTTCTTCCTCTTCCTTACTTCCCCTTCCTCTTCTGCCCCATTCTTACGGCATGCATGTTTCATTGGCACTTCCAAGAAGGACGGGGTCTCTGGAACTTCCTGCTATGTATACAGGCCGATCTTCAAATGACTGTGTGGGCTGTTTGGGCAACTACTCAATGCAATGAAACTAGTACAATATCATATTGGGGTGTGAGGGAAGTTTCTCAGAGACGTCAACATGGCTCTTGTCTCTGGGAAGCGACTTGTGATCCAATTAGGAGCTAAATTTAGAGGCAATTCAATAGGAGAAGAATCCAATCAAGCTTCCTTGTAAAACAACTGCCCTTGTAAAACAAGCTCATTCCTAATCGAATTTAAGGCCTAGAAACTGCCAACTTATTAACGTTTCTAGAAATACACTTGGGGCTGGTTACTCAGCCAAGGAAATCTTTAATAACATGAACACAAGTTCTCAGAGGAAGGTTATTACCAGGCCCCCTGGAAGTGTATACAAAGCAGGTCGGGGTGCACGGAGGGGTGGGTGGGTGGAGCTGCAGTTAACTCACCAGCCTAATAGTCTCTGGTATTAATGGTTTACATATGATCACACTTAACGTCAGTTACCTCACCTTAAGCCTGCTTTCCTTCTTCCTGATTCCAAATGTGGTTATTGATCTATTAACTGACTAAATTTCTACAGAAACTGGTAACATCCTTATGGAATCTGACTATGATAAGCAGGCACATCGACTCCCCCCCCCCCCCACACACACACACAAAATTTCTTTCTAAATTTAGAATCCCATTCCATGAGCCATCATACCCACGCTGAAAAGAAACAGCTGAGTCAAATTTGTGTTTTGGAGGCTAAGAGTGCCCTACCAATGTATAATGCTGTCTGTATTTCTTTTGGGAAAAAAAAAAAAATTATGAGCCAGTATCTTCTGTCAGCACAGGAGTGCCTGACCGAGGGAACTTTGACCCGTTTCTTTCAGGGAGGTCCATTTGTCTTCGAGAACTCCGCCTCTACGTGCTGTACCAGTTCTTACACAAGTCAGAGAGCTAACCCAGCACTTTCCATAACGGAGGAAGTCATTGATTGAATTCTGCTCTCTCTATCACCGCTTAGTGAGTTTTGCCCAAACAGCAGCTGAAGGGGGACA